>NC_050100.1:42097500-43347500 GCF_902167145.1 Zea mays | reverse complement strand
CCTCAGGACAGATGAACAAGGAGCCCTTTGGTTCAAAAATCGTCTGTGTGTACCAAAAGGGGAAGCACGAGAGGTCCTGCTCGAAGAAGCTCACAACTCAGCCTACTCCATCCACCCAGGGACTACCAAGATGTATCTAGACCTCAAAACCAGATACTGGTGGAGAGG
This sequence comes from Zea mays, assembly GCF_902167145.1. Classification (NCBI taxonomy): domain Eukaryota; kingdom Viridiplantae; phylum Streptophyta; class Magnoliopsida; order Poales; family Poaceae; genus Zea; species Zea mays. The sequence continues at coordinate 43,347,332 of NC_050100.1, read as the reverse complement.
GATGAAGAAAGAAATAGCTCAGTATGTGGCCCGGTGTGACATCTGCCAACGAACGAAGGCCGAGCACCAAAAACCTGCAGGCCTATTGCAACCCCTCCCGATACCTGAATGGAAGTGGGAAGAAATAGGCATGGACTTCGTAACCGGACTACCCCGGACGCAAAAAGGGAATGATTCCATCTGGGTAATAATAGATCGCCTCACCAAGGTAGCCCATTTCATCCCAGTGAAAACTACCTTTGGAGGAGCCACCCTTGCCTGGATTTATCTCAAGGAGATAGTCAGACTCCATGGCATCCCAAGGAAGATAGTGTCAGATAGGGGAACCCAATTCACATCCAAATTCTAGACAAGCCTTCAGAAAGCTATGGGCACCAAGCTAGATTTCAGTACCGCTTATCACCCTCAGACAGATGGGCAGACAGAAAGAGTCAACAAAGTCCTCGAGGATCTATTAAGAGCATGTGTGCTAGCATTTGATAGAAGTTGGGAATCCAGTCTACCCTACGCAGAATTCTCATACAACAACAGCTATCAGGCCAGCATCAAGATGTCACCGTTCGAAGCATTGTATGGACGGAAATGCCAGACCCCTCTCATGTGGTCCAACGTAGGGGAAAAAGCACTAGAAGGACCTGCCTTTGTCAAGGAGGCGGAAGAGAAAGTTGCTCTGATCCGTAGAAGGTTACTTGAAGCTCAGAGTCGGCAGAAGAGTTATGCGGACAACAGGCGGAGGGAACTCAGATTTGAGGAAGGAGACTTCGTCTACCTCAAGGTTTCTCCAATGCGTGGTGTCATGAGGTTCCAAGTAAAAGGGAAGCTAGCACCGCGATTCGTCGGTCCCTATCCCATCATTGGCAGGGTAGGACCCGCAGCATACCGTCTTGAATTACCGGAATCCATGTCCGACATCCACAATGTGTTTCACGTATCCCAGCTCCGCAAATGCCTGCAAGCACCAGAAAGTCACATCGAAGAAGAGGCAGTGCAAATTCAGAAAGACCTTCAGTATCGTGAGAAGCCGGTGAAGATTCTTGATTCAGCAGTCAGAAAGACTCATACCTCAGAGGTGAAGCTCTATAAAGTTCAGTGGAGCAGAGAAGGAGAAGAGGAAGCTACCTGGGAGAGTGAGGACTCCTTGAGGAGGGAATACCCTTATCTTTTCTCAAATCCAGTCTAAATCTCGAGGGCGAGATTCCTTTAAGTGGGATAGATTTGTAACATCCCAAAAATCCCAACCCAAGGTTTGAAACCCTAACCTCCTAACCCCCCCTTATTTTATTTTCTCCCTTAACTCTACCCATAGAACACCTCATCATGTGCATACACTTGAAATAATAAGAGCACCTCACATAGACTATATTTATCACTCAAGATCATTTAGAGAATTTTTTATTCAAAGGAAAAAGAAACAAAAAGAAACAAAAATAGAAAAAGGAAAAGAAAGGGATTAGAAATCAGAAAAAGAAAAGAAAAAGGAAAAACCTCCCCCCTCCTCGGCTGGGCTGTGTTTGGCCCAACCCGCGCCGCGCCCGCGCTTTCCCCTTCCCCTCTCCCCGGCCTAGGCGGCCCAGCTCCGCGCGCCGCACGCCCCACTGACAGCTTGGCCCCACCCGTCAGCGACTCGCCTCCCTCCCTCTCGCGCCGCTCCCTCTCCCTGGCAGCTCGGGTCCACCTGTCAGCTTCGTCGTTCTCGCCCATGCCTCACCGGCGCGTCCGCGCCGAGCCCCTCTCGCCCTGTCGCCTCGCCATTAAGGCACACCCGATCTCAGCGACCACCCCGCCACTGTACCCGACCCATCCCCTCACCCCCCCGCCTACCCGAGTCGTCTCAATTGACGTTAGCGCCATTCCCGCCATCATGGCGAGCTCGTCGGTGCTTGCCATCCCCTCCATCCCTCTCCCTCTCCCGGGCGCCTATAAAAGGACCCGCCCAAGCCCCGTTCCCTCCACACCAGCTCCGACCATCTCCTCCGCTTTCCCCCAAGCCAATCGAGCTAGCGCCGCCGCACTCCCCCGTCGCTCTGGTGAGCCCCGCTCTTCCCTCCCAAGTGAGTTTTGGTCAAATTAAACTAGTGCTTGAGCTCTGCCACACGATCACGGTCACGAGGCACACCTCCCCGCCCCCTATTGCACCCAACTGCGGCACCGACGACCTCGCCGCCGTGGACACCCGCCACTGTGCCGCGGACCGGCCGCCATAGGCCCCCGCCAGTCAAATTAACCCCACCCCCAAGATCCCCTGCACCCGCCCGTGCCTCGCCACCGCCTCCCCGCCGTAGAACCAGACCAACGGCGGAGAACCGCCGCGGGATTTCGCCGTCGGCCGGACTCCGGTCGAACCCCCCTCTCCTTCTGTGGCCGTCCACGCCGTTAACCCCCCCTCGCTGGCGTGTGGGCCCCGCGCCACGGCGCCGTCCCCCACCGTCTCCCCTTCGCTGCTGGGCCAGCCGGGCCGCAAGCGCGCCCGCGCGCGCGCTCGCGCCCAAGTGGGCCGAAATCCCCCCGGCCCAGCAAGGCAGGAAATTCCTTTTCTTTTTATTTTTCTCTTTTCTTTTCCCATTTTCTCAAATAGAATTATATGCTAATATTTTATGTACCAAAAATAGTCCAAATAAATTATAGGGCACCAAAATAATGAGATATAAGAAATGGCACACCCCACTAAAGTCACCATGATTGATGTATTGTTATTATCTGTGTTTGATTAGCGGAAGAGGGATCCGATCCTCCGGAATTTATAGCTCCGGAAGAAGGGCAAGAACCCGCCCTCCGAGATAAACCTCTTGTGCCAGGAAAGCTTCGACGAAGGCAAGTCCATCCTTCCCTTGATGCATTATTTACCTATTTCTCTCTACCACTGCCTAAGCCTAGAATATGGGATGGGAATCGAATTGCATGGTGAGCATGAGAGAGCCCGCATTAACAATCACCTTTGATTACAAGATATGGGATAAGTAAAAGGGTGCAAGTAACATGTTTTCCAAAAAGTGTGCGATGAAGGGTATTCACCCTCATCACCTAGTGAGTAGGATGATCATGGACTCCCTGGTTTAGGGGAGGGCCTAAGGTGATGGCTCAGCTGGTTTAGGCGTGAGCACAAGGATTGTCCTCTTGTATAAGGACCAGTTTGTCATCTTTCATTACATGTACTCATAAAAAGTACAACCACTCGAGGCTGTGTGGGCAGCCACTCGATCTGAACTCGTACGATCCAACCCCAGGGTTATGAAGGCTGGGGAGCACCGGGAGGATAAGGAGGGGGAATGATTTGTCTGGTTTGGACATGGCGGTGGCCTGACTCCTTCCGGTATAACTGTTAAGGTTAGGACGTGCAAGGAAGGAAATAGTTTCGAATTCGGATCTCATTGGCCATGAGATCGCAGAGCCGGACTAGTGGGTAAAGGGTACCCCTCTGTGCAGAGTCTAAACCTATTCGAATAGTCCGTGTCCACTGGTATGGACGAGTCTGGTATGGTATGACAATTAGTGTTTCTACTACAACCGGGAACAGGGAAATGGGTGTGTGTTTCTGGAAAGAAAGTAGCACCACGGGGGCGGGAAGCTCAGTGGTGGTCAAGCAAGTGTCATTTCTATTGTCTTGGGAAAACCTTAAACAACGAGTACTGCCTTTCTCTGAAAAAGTATGAGTGACTTCAACTCCACCATATGAAGCATGTACAATATAGGTCACTTTCTCTTTACGGGAGCCGGGTGGGCTTGTGGAATACCTAGTGTATTCACCCAGATTTATTTATATTTTTCAGCAGCTGAAGACTTCTTTTCTGCTATGCTTGATTGAAGGGGCTGTGTCTTCACCCAGTTCTACCTATAGCCTGGGCTAATTTATTTTCCACTGCGCTTTATGATTTTCGGCTCACTCTCGAGCTTGTATCCCCGATATTGTAATAACATTACTCAGACTCTGTAACTATTTGAAGTAATGAATGTGGTTACTAGCCTCCTGGGACTAGTAATTGTATCACATTTGAGTCCCAAGGGATCGTGACGCTTCAGGAACCGACGGGCATGTCGACCTCAACAAAGGAGGTAAGTCCGTTGATCAAAAGGCATACCGGTCTATGATAGGTTCCTTGCTTTATTTATGTGCTAGTAGACCGGACATTATGCTAAGTGTATGCATGTGTGCTAGATATCAATACGACCCCAAGGAATGTCACCTTGTGGCCGTTAAGAAAATTCTTAGATATTTAGTTTCTACGCCTTGCTTCGGGATCTGGTATCCAAAGGGGTCTACCTTTGACTTGATTGGATACTCAGACTCCAATTATGCCGGGTGCAAGGTTGATAGGAAGAGCACATCAAGGACGTGCCAATTTCTAGGAAGGTCCCTGGTGTCCTAGAGTTCCAAGAAACAAACATCTGTTTCCCTATCCACTGCTGAGGCCGAGTATGTTGTCGCAGGACAGTGTTGCGCGCAACTACTTTAGATGAGGCAAACCCTCCGGGACTTTGGCTACAATCTGAGCAAAGTCCCACTCCTATGTGACAATTAGAGTGCTATTCGCATGGCGGATAATCCTGTTGAACACAGCCACACTAAGCACATAGACATCCGACATCACTTTCTGAGGGACCATCAGAAAAAGGGAGATATCGAGGTGTACCACATTAGCACCGAGAACCAGCTAGCCGATATCTTTACCAAGCCGTTAGATGAGAAAACCTTTTGCAGGTTGCGTAGTGAGCTAAATGTCTTAGATTCGCGTAACTTGTATTGATCTATAGCATACATGTGTTCTATGCCTTTGATCATGTTACTTTATGCAATTAAATCCATTATTGTTTATTTGTGGTGCTCAAGTTGTACACATGATCCCCGGACCTCACAAGTCCATTTGCAAGTGATGCACATATTAAGGGGGAGATGTGCTACAACTTGACCCTTTGAGACTAACCTGTTTGTTTGAGTATACTTGATATAGTCTCAAAGGTGCATTGAAAGAGAAATGTGGACTTGGACAATGCAAAGACTTCCACTGCACTCCGGTATTAGTGTAATTACTTCCAAGTTCATATGTATGCTCTCATTGTCTTTTTGCTCTTAATTGACATTTTTGGTGAGGCAATGGGGTTAGAGGGCCAATAATGATCCCATTTTGGTGCTTAATGCCAAAGGGGGAGAAATTAAGGCCAAAGCAAATGGATCAGCTACCACTTGTGAATTTTGAAAATAATAGAGTTAGAACTTTTGATTTGTCCAAAATACTCTTATTGCAAAATTTGGTCTCTTGTGGGGGAGAATTTTGATTATGGGAAAAGGGGGAGTTTTTGGCACTTGATCAATTTTACTCTTGGAATAACTCTTTATGTGCCCAAACAAGTGTGTTTGACTTAAAGATAGGAAAAGAATTTGATTTGCAAAAACAAACCAAGTGGTGGCAAAGAGCAATCAAAATATGCCAAATTATAGTAAAAACAATTTGGTCCTTAATTGCATTGATGTTGTACTTCTTTTGGTTGCTTTTGGTTGTGTTGGCATAAGTCACCAAAAGGGGGAGATTGAAAGGGAAATGTGCCCTTGGGCAATTTCTATAATGTTTTGGTGATTAAGTGTCCAACACATTTAATTGAGTTCTAATGTGCAAAATAAAGTGAGAAGTGCAAATCAAGGAAAAAGGTATGTTTCTAGACTTGGTGAATTGTTTTGTGTACTAACATGGTTATCCAAGTGCTAGAAATAGTGACTAAAGAAGAAGAAAGGAAAAGGGAAAAGCTTGGCTCTATGCAGCCAATCCTCAGCTCGACTTGGCACATCGGACTGCCCGGTGGTGCACCGGACAGTGTCCGGTGATGCAGGCTGGTCCGCGTGAAAAGGCCGCTCTCGAGACTCGACGACGGCGTACGGCTATAATTCATCGGACCGTCCGGTGGTGCACCGGACTGTCCGGTGAGTCATCCGCGGTGAACTCGTCGCCCTCGGGAAAAGCAAAGGGGCGACGTGGCTATAATTCACCGGACTATCCGGTGAGCCAACGGTCGCTTGCGCCAATGGTCGGCCACGCAATCTTCGCGCGACACGTGGACTGCTCTAACGGTCGGCTGGTGCACTGGACTGTCTGGTGTGCACCGGACAGTGTCCGGTGCGCCAATCAGCCTAGAGGAGCAACGGTCGGATATGCCAAATTTGGAAGGAGATCAAGCACCGGACCATATACAGGACCTGTCCAGTGGCGCACCGGACTGTCCTGTGCGCCACTCGACAAAAGGCAAGGATAGCCTTCCATGTTGATCTTCAACAGCTCCTAGCTGCCTTGGGGCTATAAAAGGGACCCCTAGGCGTATGGAGGAGTCACCCAAGCATTCACTAAGCATCCTAAGACTCCAAGACTCCAACTTCACGCATTCGATTCTTTGTGATAGTGATTTGAGCTCCATTTGAGTTGTGAACTCCGTGCGTTGTGTTTCGAGCTCAAGTCGTGACTTGTGTGCGTGGTTGTGCTGCGTATTTGAGTCTTGTGTGTGTTGGTCTTCCCAACCTTACTCTTGTGCGTTCTTTGTGATCAATTTTGTAAGGGCGAGAGGCTCCAACTTGTGGAGATTCCTCGCAAACGGGAAGAAGACTATAAGGAAGAAAGCCGTGGTATTCAAGTTGATCATTGGATCACTTGAAAGGGGTTGAGTGCAACCCTCGTCCATTGGGACACCACAACGTGGAAGTAGGCAAGTGTTACTTGGCCGAACCACGAGATAAAATCGCGTGTCTCTTGTGTTGATCTCTCTGTGATTGTTTGTGTTCACAAGAACTCGCTTCAAGCTACTTAGTCGTACTAACACTCATAACTAAGTTTTGTGGCTATTAGTGTTTGATTTTTACAAGATCACCTATTCACCCCCCTCTAGGTGCTCTCACTACCCATTTGCCAAGTGGTCTAGAAGTCTCATTCATCTCTACCGAGGAGACGAGACAGGGTAGCACTACGAGGCCTTTCCAAAGTTCCACTAGTTTGAGAAAACCCGCTACGGATTCAGAAAGAAGGAAGCATAGGAATCCCTCGTCCGGAAAGCTGAAGAGACAGTCCGACCCGAGAACCTCCCTATACTCTGCAGCGACATCTCCCCGCTTGTCCCTTTTAGGTAAGGCAGTCTCTCCTTAACTTTCCTAATTACTTGGTCAAAGGTGTCCTATTCCACCCTTGTTGTAGCACTGTTTTCCCGGGTGGTTCTCAATGTTCCAATTAACACCATAATCTTATCATGAACACTAAATAATAGAATAACAATAATAAAGCATGATCATGAAGCATATTTATCTTAACACCCAAAACCACATAGAGCAATAGTAGAGACTACCCAAAGGTTCAATGATGACAAGTCATAAAGTATAGCAGACTAGGGTGACTTATTGGGTCCCATCAAAATTAAGCCTAAAATGCCACGGTGATTATAGAACATTATTGTTGGGGACTTGTTCTCAAATGCTATGAGTTAAGAACAAGGCAACACAAAATGTTAAATGTTAATGTCCTTCGTCCTTTGAAGCATTATTTCCCTTAGGATATAATGATCTTCAGACAAAGGTTATGAAGGACATACCTTCATCAACGTGATATATGTTAATAAAAGAAAGAGCGTATGAAATATAAGAGGCAACATAAACAATCATATAACATTATTAATTCATTCTAATTATATTATTCTGGAAAGACAGAAACAATATTGAATTACAAAAGGTACCTTCGGCTTGATGGAAGGTAAAAGTACAAGCGTGACACAAAAGCGAATTCAAGTCAGCGTGTACAGTACAGGGGTACTGTTCATCTATTTATAGGCACAGGACACAACTTGTGAGGAATTACATTCATGCCCTTTATATTTACTATTGACTTATAGACAAGTCTATGAGGACTAGATAGCCTTTTCCCCTTTAAGTCGGTTTGTTTTCCCGTCATTGAGTCGAAGCTCCCTTGCGCGTAGCTTCGGAGCAACAACAACCTTCGTCACGATCATGCTTTTCTCATCGTGTATGCCTTTAACCTGAGTCCGAAGGTACCTGTCCATAAGCTATACTTGGAAGACATTGTTAAATTGCGTTTTTGAGGACCTTCGGAGGACGAAGGCCCCCAACAGTAGCCCCTCGCAGTATTAATTTGTTTAAGACAATGAATTTAGACTGCGACATGGACGAAGGCCTTAAGCCGAAGGTCCGAAAAAACACCTTCCCTTTGCTAGAATAGCAACATTCAATGACGGACGGGGCCCCTCCATTTTGGAGCGTGCTGAGCGTATAAATAAGAACTCACACCAACCACATTTGATACGCTGCTTGTGCCATTTGCTTTATTTTCTCAATTTCATAGCTCTTGCTCACTAACGCTTGCTATTTTTTCAAGCTTTCTAAACTTCGGTTAAAAAGACGCATTTTCATCATCTCTGAAGGAGAAATGTCTCAAGACAAGAAGGTTGCTGCTGAGACGAAGCTAACTGAAGAGGAGAAGCTTTTTGAGGAGAAGAAGGTTGTGAATACTTACATTGCTGGATTTATCGAGTCAATGGCAAAAACAAATATCGAGAAGATTACTAAGGAGATACTGGAGGGCCTGTCTGAAGATACTGGTGACAGTGATAGTTATGATGCGGAAAGTGGGGGCAAAGATTTTGAGGATCGACCCTGGAGACCAAGTCATGCAATTTTCGGAAAATCGACCATCAAGCGAAGTCACCTTGAAAACATGAGGGGAAGGTACTTTCGGGATATGTCTATTGTGAGGGTTGGCGGAGACAATAACATTCCTGCGCCTGAGGAGAACGAAGTTGTGATTTTCCGAAGCTTCTTCAAAGCTGGGCTTCGGTTCCCGCTGAGCAGGTTTGTAGTTGAAGTGCTAAAAAAACCTACCAAATCTTCCTTCATCAGTTGACCCCCGAAGCCATATTGAGGATGGGAGTCTTCGTCTGGGCAGTAAGAAGCCAAGGGATAGAGCCAAGCGCGAAGTGTTTCTGCAGCATGCACGAACTTCTATATGAGACGAAGACCATGGGTAAAGAGCAGTATCACAACAACTTCGATTGTTACGAATTTATCGCCCACCCCAACGCAAGCCACCCAGTGCCAACATTTCGAAAGAGATGGCCCGAAAATTGGATGGAAGAATGGTTTTATGTGAAGAACGACTTGACAGCGAGGGAGGACATCAAGGAGGTAATCATGCGCCCCATATGGTCCCGCTTCGGTCTCCGAAAGCCGAAGGTTGAAATTGATGACGCCGTCGAAGCGTGTCAAAAGGCGTTCGGTATTGTATGCTTTTTCATCGGTACAAGAGATTTAATTCAAGAGCATATAGCATTCAGAGTATGGCCGCTTGTAGAGAGCTGGGAAATGCCGAAGGAGACCATCACCAAGTCTAGCGGAGGTGAACTGGTCCGGCTGAAGTATACATTCAGGTATGGGGATAAGTTTGATGAGCCAAACGATGACTGGCTAAAATGCATCGAAGTTACAAGTGATGAGCTGCTTGGAGCTTAATCCAAGGCAGAAGATAATGCGTTATCTGCAGCCTTCGGAGGTCGGGGAAAAAAGAGAATAAACAGAGTTTTCGACGCCATCGGCTTCGTATACCCTGACTACTGCTACCCGCTGTGGGGACAAGGGAAAAAGAGGAAAACTTCTGCTTCAGACAGCCCAGATAGGCCCGTGCCAAAGGGCAAAAAATTGAAGGTTCTTACCCATCGACCGCGTTACATTGAACCGGACGTGGTTCCTGATTTTGGCGCAGGGACATCTTCTGCTGCCGAAAGAAAAGAAACTGCTTCAACTACACAAAGTACTGAAGAGTCGGCTGTAATGCTGAAGGTGCCCACGGCTAAGGAAGTTGAAACGAAGGTTGATAAGGTTGATGAACCAGAAATTGAAGAAATAACAAAAATGCCAGATATTTTGAGTGCTCCAACAAGGGCGACGGTACCGAGGGTACAAACGGGTTCTATCGTGACTCCTAAAAGGAGAACGATGGTAAATGTATTAGATGTATTGGAAACAACCAACCCCATAAGTCCCGCTCCCATAGGAAAGGTTGCCAAAGCTGGCAAAACGCAACCCAAAGCTGATACTAAGCAAATAGAAGTTGAAGCTACAATAACCCAGGCTGATAACGAGGCAGGGCCCACAATGCCTGCTGAAACGAAGCCTGCCACAACCGAGCAGGGGGCTAAAGGAATAACTCCAGATGCTAATATAGCTTTTGAGAAAAGTGTGGGCAAAGAAGCTGAATCCCTTACTCCCGAAGCATTCTCTGAAGGTCTTGATTATATCATTAGACATCCTTCGGGAAAAAGACTATCCGAAGAAGAAATTTATGAAGCCAAACATTATGCTCGGGAATTGCAGTATCCAAAGGGGGCCCTAGTGTTTAATGGTACAACCGAAGATGACTTTTTGTACTGCCTCCCGGACAACAAAGAATTATCCGTCTGCCAGGAGATGGCCAGAAGTATGGGCTTCCCGAAGCTCGAAGCTGGCCTTTGCGCCATGTTAAAGGCCAATCTCGCAGATAGTCTTACATACAACAGTCTAAAGGTACAGAGATTGTGAATTTTGAAGCATATGAACTCTGGAATGAAGTATTTTATTCTTATGTTAATCCTTTTGTTCTTTCTTGCAGGGCTTAATACTTAGCAACACCCTAAGGGCACAAAAGAATGCTGAAGACGAGAGCTGCACTATAGCTCTCAACAACCTTCAAACAGAGGTTATCAGGCTGAGAAACAAAGCCACGGAGAAAGACAAAATTCTACTTTAATTGGTGGATAAAGTAAAAGAAGATGAAGCTAGTTTCAAGGCTCAAGCTATAATTCAAAAGAATGAGATCGACGACATTCGGAAACAACTGGCCGAAACCAAAGAAAAATGTGGTCTCGCAGAGGCGAACTGAGATATTAGTGAATATTGGAAAAATTATTTAGAAAAAACAGTTGAAGAACTTCGCGCATCCAAAGAAAGATTCTTCGAAAAATCCCTGGGCTGCGTGGGGAAGATAAAGGCTAGCTTCGCTAACGTGGGCGCCTATTCCAATGAATATAACTTTATACGAGGCGACCCCGAAGGTGTTATAGAATGGATAAGCAGAGGCCGAAGCTTTTGAAGAAATTTTAAGTGATCGCGGGGATGTCTGCGCGTTCTCTGGTGCAAGAGGAATTTCAGCCATCCTGGAGAAGGCGGGTTGCGATCATGTCAAAACCCTGGCCTAGGCCGAAGCTGCCTTCTCCGTGGATGACAAAAAGGATCCCTCAGCCGAAGCAAGTTTAATGGGTGGAAAATTTTACACTGACATCTGGGCAAATGGTGGCCGAGAAATGGCTCACGAAATAATGAAGAAAAGTGAAAAAGATATTCATGACGCTTGAGAAGCAGCGAAAAAAGCTGAGAAATCTGCTGAACGCGAGAGACAGATAGGTATTGTTTTGTGGCCTTTAGCTTCGATGTTTATTTTTGTGACTTCGAACTGATTAATTTTTTCTACTGCAGCTAAGCTACCTCCTCCACCGGAACCATTCGACCTGCTGGCCGACCCAGAAATGAAGAAAGCAATAGAGATCATCAATATGGCCGAATCTATTGTTGACGAAGTTGTTAACAAGTTGTTAAATGAAGTTGCGGAAAAGATCCTGAAAGAGGACTAGTACTCATTGTGAAAACATTTCTAGATGATCAATGTAAATTTTGCTGTAATAATACTATAATATTCGATGTGCATATTTTTGAATCTAATATGTAAATTATTTGTAATTCAGCTCTTTGCGATGCATGAAACTTTATATAGGTACCATACCGTTTTTGAGCCTTCGGCGAAAAACATCTTCCCTTCTTTTCATGCTTCGTAAAGAAAAAGATTCGTGCTTCGTAAAAATATCCATGCTTCGTAAAAACAACCATGCTTCGTAAAAATTTCCATGCTTCGTAGAAATTTCCAACCTTCGTACAAACATCCATGCTTCATAAACAAGGAATCCCTTCTCTTGCAATAGAGCTAATGAAGTTGTAGTTCTCAGCTTACTTTGCGCCTTAGCACATTTTCATTTTTTATAAAGCAATCTCCGAAGGTCGACTTCGTATTCGGTTCGTGTCATCGGTGTGATATGATGTATGATGTGATGCTATGCGGGATGATGTGATGATATGATGCAAAATATGATGCTTGTAGGAAACGGGTGACGCCTAAGAGGGGGGGGTGAATCAGGACTTCTAAAACTTTTACTAAACTAGGCCACAATTAAATCCCTAGAGCAAAACCTATGCAACTAGTCAAACTAGAATGTGCAAACTAGGTTTTGTCTAAGTGTTGCTATCTCTACCGCAATAGCTAAGTTTCAATCTACACTAAATAAGTATGACTACAAGACTGAAACTTAAATGCTTAATATAATGCGGAAACTTAAAGAGCAAAGTAGAGAAGCAAACCCTCGTGGATGACGTCGGTATTTTTATCGAGGTATCCGGAACCGCGCAAGGTCCCGACTAATCCTCGTTGGTGCCCCTACACAAAGGGAAGCCCACGTGAGGGCCAAGCACCTCGGTCGAGTAACTCCGTAGAGAGTCGCGGGCCTTCTCCACGTGCAAGTGGTGCTCCGCTTCCGGCTCCTCTCGGACGCTCCCCGCCGTCTCCACTATCAAGCTTCCGGCCAAAACGCCACGGGCCTCGTTCCCTCCGGTACACGGTGGCGGCCGTGACACAAACACGGTTGTCACGGTCTCGCAAGACACTCGCCCCACTCGGTACAATTACACCGGCTCATGCAAGAGCCGAGGGGTTGTGAGGTTTATCTAAACTCACTCAACAATCTAGGGTTCACCTAGAGCAAGCGCTAATGCGGTATAAATAACCTAAGCACTTCGCAAAGCACCTACGCTAATCACCGAGTGATTCTATTAAGCACTTGGGTGTAAGAGCACTTGGGAATGTCTACTATATGCCTTGGTATGTCTCTTGGGCTCCCACACTTGGAAATGGCTGGTTGGGGGTGTATTTATAGCCCCCAACACAAATAGAGCCGTTGGAGAAAAGCTGTTGTTCTCTGCGGCACACCGGACAGTCCGGTGGTGCATCGGACAGTCCGGTGGTGCACCGGACAACGCACTGTAGCCTCTCCGGTGCGCCTAGCCGTTACCCTGTCAGAGCAAGTGACAGTTGGCGCCGCAGGCTTTTCACACCGGACAGTCCGGTCCTCACACCGGACAGTCCGGCGATCTTCTCTCCGGGTGCCACCTGAAACTGGCCGTTGGGCTGCGGTTCCCTGGTGCACGAGACAGTCCGACGTGTGGGCACCGGACAGTCCGGTGTGCCACCGGACAGTCCAGCGCTCCACGCACAGACAGTCCGTAGGCAGCACACGTCTTCAATCTTGGACTTTTCTTTGATCTTCTTAATGTCTTCTTTTGAGGTGTTGCTTTCCTCAATTCCTTAGTCCAAGTAATTCTTGCATCCTGTGAACTACAAACATAAACACTAGAGAAACTTATTAGTTCACGGATTGTGTTGATCATCAAACACCAAAACTCAATTAGCCAAATGGCCCGGGGTCCATTTTCCTTACAATCTCCCCCTTTTTGGTGATTGATGACAACACAACCAAAGCAAGCAAATAATACAAGTATTTGAATGTAAATATGCAATCTACTTGCTAGGATGCATGATTGTCCCCACAATGTGATATTATGGACTTAAGCCTCCCCCTAACTCCACAATTCACTTACTTCCTATTTTGGACCAAATAACCAAAACCACTTGAAAACACACTTGAAGAATTAAAATTTTAAATTGGTGGTGTTTGGTGTTTGATACATGTTTCATTGCTTTGGTCCCTAAACTTCTCCCCCTTTGGCATCAACCACTGAAAAGGAAGACATTTAAAGCATGTAGGAAGTAAATAAAACTTGCCCTCATAAGGAATTGAAACACTTCAGGGAATATCATCAAATGATAACTCCCCCTAAATGAGTGTTCTCTTTTAGAAAGAAATTTCTCCCCCTTTTTAGAGACGAAGAAATACTCCCCTTGACAGAGATCTTCTACTTAGGAAAAATCATGTGAAAATTAGAGGTAACAGAATATGATTGAACCACTTATGCATGTAAAGCAACAAGGAAGTATAAGATATGAAATATAGTCTAACCAAATGTCGGAGAAGACATGCAAATGATGTAAAATGAAAAGGTCTTGGAGATTTGTAGTGGAAGATTGTTGTCTTTCTCCGGGGACTTCATTTTCCTTACAATGAGACTATCACAAGAAATAGACTTGAAAAGGGTGTTAGTCTCAAGGTCTTAGATTATAGAGTAAACTCCCCCTGAAAGTGTGCATGCAAGTTTTGAATACTTGTAGGAGACATGCACTTTGATTTGATATCAAAAGGGGCAGATTATCCATAATCCGAACTTTGGCACATATAAGTTAAATGATACAGATTGTAGAATATGAGTGTTTTACCACTTGAAGAATTCACAGTTATCAATTGATGTATCATTTACTATGGAGTGATATTGAAGCTATGTGCCGTGCTTAAATAAACATTTTAAGCCGTGTAGGTTTGCTTAAGTATATGAATTGAAAGCAAGCAATCCTACCATGTGATTTACCTAGTATGCATAATTTTAAAACAAAAGTAAATACTAGGCATGAAAGGTAAACTAGATACAATATAAATAGATACACATATCTAAAGATAAGAAATACAATAAATCTAGTTACCTTAGTCATGGGTGGGAAATTTGGGTCCAAAATTTTCACTAACCCACTTGGCAATTAAACTTGATCCAATATGATGTATCCCATGTTATACATCCCAACTTTACCAAGTCTCCAAATTTCCCGAATCACCTTTGGTCCACTCACTTCCCTTTTGGGATCCAAACCTTCTTGGTGCTTTTCATGTTTGAAATTATTTCCTTTGGCACCCAGATGCGTTTGGCCCCCTTTCCTTTGTTGTCCTTGATTGCTATCACCTTTCCATTCTTTTTCTTCTTGATCAAATATGGTTAGCAGCCTTTTTGTCCACCTTTTTGATGTAGGTGTTGGAGATTTTGCTTGATGGCTTTTGCTTGAGCTTTTGCCTTTGTTTATCCCCGGTCATCGCCTTGCATTGGAAAGACTTATGGCCTTCCATTTGGCACAACCTACAAATCACAGTTTCTCCCTCCATAGGCTTATTTACTCCCGCAGTGGTGTTATCCTATGGAGGTCGGATTTGTTTGGCTTTGCCTTTCTTGTCATACAAGGCCTTGCCAAGGCGAGCCACTTCTTGCTTTAATTGTTCATTTTCCTTTGCAACCTCATCCGAACATGTTTCTACAACAATATTCTCAACAAGAACTTGGTTGCAGGGGTTAGAATCATCAATTAAATCAAAGCAGGAAGTAGAAGCATCTTTCTTAATAATTTCAGGTATTTCAACTAAAGATGCTGCTGGGGTGCTACTAATGTTCTCTAGCTTGGTAGTTAGCACATTATTGTGTATGCTAAGAATTTCCATTTTCTCTAGCAAATTTTCAATAGCTTCTTGGGAGCTAGCTAACTTAGTCTTAAGTTTTTCATTCTTTTTAATAAGACCATCATCAGTAGCAGTGGATGGAGCACTAGACTCTAATAGCTCAATTTTAGTTGACAGCTCACAATTTAAGTTTGCAAAAGTTTCAAATTTTTCTAGCAAACCTTTATAATCATTTTGGGAGCTAATCAACTTATTTTTCAAAATTTTAAGTTGAGTTTTTTGCTTAGTGCAAACATCCTGGAAAAGTTTAACGGCTTCTGCAAGTTCATCTACGGAGGGCTTTCCCTCACCATCATCATCACTATACTATCATCACTAGAGGATGGAATACTCATTTTACCTCTTGCCATAAGGCATTTGTGTGATGACCGTGATGAGCGTGATGAGGATCTATGGCTGCGCGTCCTTGGAGGTTCATCATCACTTGAAGAATCATCCCAAGTTCTAACACTTGTTAGCGCCTTGCCTTTGCTCCTCTCCTTTTTGGGTTCGGCCATAGTTGGACAGTTGTCCCTGAAGTGGCCCTTCTCCCCGCATGCAAAGCATCCTCTCTTTCTTTGTTTTTTCCTGTCAATGTTAAAGAGAAGATCTTCGACCTGCAGGGGCACACCCATTAGATTAAACTTGCGGATCATCCTCATTACCTTTCCGACGTGTCGGATTGTTTCTTCGTCCTCGGAGGATGATGTGCATGGTTGATTATCTTCATCATCATCACTTTCTTCTTCTTTCTCTTCTTCACTTGAGGAACTTGGAGTGGGAGCCTTCTTTTTGCCCTTCCTTTCATCACATGCAAAAGCATATGGCCTTGAGGAAGTTGGCTCCTCTCTCCGACACATTTTTCGTGACATCTCAAAAGCCGCGATTTTTCCAATCACAATGGTCGGGGTCATATTACTCAAATCCTCCATGTTGTGAAGGATGGTGATGATGCTCCCATATCTTTCGTTGTGGTAGCAGGGAGATAATCTTCCTCACAATGTCCGCATCACCTAGCTTATTAATGCCAATAGAATTGAGCTATATGATAATTAGATTCAAACGAGAATACATGTCTCTAACAAGCTCATCATCTTTCATAGTAAAAGAATTATACTCATTTAAGACTAGGCAATGTTTTTGCTCATGGACATTTGATGTGTCGTCATGGAGCTCATGTAACTTAATCCAAATCTCATTAGCAGTTTTCAAGGTAAATACTTGATTAAAAATATCCATGCTAAGAGATTCATACAAGCAATTTTTGGCTCTAACATTTAAATGAATTTCTTTTTCCTCACTCGTGGTGGGTTTCTCGGGATTCTTGGGGGGTTTCATCCCGTCACGAGTGACTCTCCAAACACCTAGATCCACGACCTCTAGGTAACAAGCCATTCTAGCACTATAATATGGGAAGTTAGTGTCGTCGAAGTGTGGTGGCCTATGGGTATCCATCCCTTTCTCTAAAAGGCGTCGACTCTTTTAGCGGTGAAGCTAAAGCGTTTCAAATGAGCCAAACCAGGCTCTGATACCACTTGTAGGAAACGGGTGACACCTAAGAGGGGGGTGAATTAGGACTTCTAAAACTTTTACTAAACTAGGCCACAATTAAATCCCTAGAGCAAAACCTATGCAACTAGTCAAACTAGAATGTGCAAACTAGGTTTTGTCTAAGTGTTGATATCTCTACCGCAATGGCTAAGTTTCAATTTACACTAAATAAGTATGACTACAAGATTGAAACTTAAATGCTTAATATAAATACGGAAACTTAAAGAGCAAAGTAGAGAAGCAAACTCTCGTGGATGGCGCCGGTATTTTTACCGAGGTATCCGGAACCGTGCAAGGTCCCGACTAATCCTCGTTGGTGCCCCTACACAAAGGGAAGCCCACACAAGGGCCAAGCACCTCGGTCGACTAACTCCGTAGAGAGCCGCGGGCCTTCTCCACGCGCAAGTGGTGGTCCGCTTCCGGCTCCTCTCGGACGCTCCCCGCCGTCTCCACTATCGAGCTTCCGGCCGAAACGTCACGGGCCTCGTTCCCTCCGGTACACGGTGGCGGCCGTGACACAAACGTGGTTGTCACGGTCTTGCAAGACACTCGCCCCACTCGGTACAATTACAACGGCTCACGCAAGAGCCAAGGGGTTGTGAGGTTTATCTAAACTCACTCAACAATCTAGGGTTCACCTAGAGCAAGCGCTAATGCGGTCTAACTAACCTAAGCACTTCGCAGAGCACCTACACTAATCACCGAGTGATTCTATTAAGCACTTGGGTGTTAGAGCACTTGGGAATGTCTACTATATGCCTTGGTATGTCTCTTGGGCTCCCACACTTGGAATGGCTGGTTGGGGGTGTATTTATAGCCCCCAACACAAATAGAGCCGTTGGAGAAAAGCTGATGTTCTCTGCGGCACACCGGACAGTCCGGTGGTGCACCGGACAAAGCACTGTAGCCTGTCCGGTGCGCCTAGCCGTTACCCTGTCAGAGCAGGTGACCGTTGGCGTCGTAGGCTTTTCACACCGGACAGTCCGGTCCTCACACCGGACAGTCCGACGATCTTCTCTCCGGGTGCCACCTGAAACTAGTCGTTGGGCTGCGGTTCCCTGGTGCACCGGACAGTCCGGTGTGCCACCAGACAGTCCGGTGCTCCACGCACAGACAGTCCGCAGGCAGCACACGTCTTCAATCTTGGACTTTTCTTTGATCTTCTTAATGTCTTCTTTTGAGGTGTTGCTTTCCTCAATTCCTTAGTCCAAGTAATTCTTGCATCCTGTGAACTACAAACATAAACACTAGAGAAACTTATTAGTTCACGGATTGTGTTGATCATCAAACACCAAAACTCAATTAGCCAAATGGCCCGGGGTCCATTTTCCTTACAATGCTAGTGTCGAAGAGACACACCCACACGCTCACACTGAAACACAGAATCTCTGCATTCCCTTAGGAATAACCAAAGTCTTCTTTGCCGTTTATTTTTTGGCTTCACCGCTTATTTTTCGGTGTAAGTTCTGCATCCCCTTAGGAACGTCTTTTGAACTTCTTCGCCTTCTATTTCGGCGGTATCACCGTTGACTTTTCAGTGTAAGTTCTGCATTCCCTTAGGAACGTCTTTTGAACTTCTTCGTCTTATATTTCAGCGGTATTTGGCTCTGCATTCCCTTAAAAACGACTTTTGAGCAGAAAACTTACACTGCACTCCCTTAGGAACGACTTTTTGTTGCTTCGGCAAAACTTACGCTGCGCTCCTTTAGGAACAGCTTTTTGTAGCTTCGGCGAAACTTTAGCTGCGTTTTTTAGCTCTACATTCCCTTAGGAACGACTTTTGAGCTTCAACAATTTTTGAGCTTCATAATTATTTGAAGAAGACATATTTCATTCTGATAAAAGTGAAACTATTACAAGAAATTAAAACTAGTTCTACACTGTTTGTTCCTTATTGAAAAACAAAATGACATAGAACATAAAAGTACTTCAGGGGTAGGATATCGCTCAATAAACATGCTTTGATTCTGGCATAGTACTATTGACTGTGCGAGCTTCGGATTCCTCCCTGACTTCACGTTGCTGTTGAGAGTACTGGTGCCCTTCTGGCTGGCTTCGAGAATAGGTCGGCTGTAGTGGTGGTGGGGGTGGGAGTTGTGGCCAGGAAGCCTGTGAGTGACTAGCTGAAGCAGCAGAAGTTGTGGGATGATTGCCCACATACTCTGGTATGTAGGGAGAGTGGCACGAAGCAGTGTGCAGGACCTACTTCGGCTGATTCTGCCTAGCTTCGGCTTCGGCGATCTCCATCTACTTCTGAATGGTGATTCGTCACATTCTTGTAGTGTGGCCCTTGTCTTCACCACAGAATAAGCAATAAATCTTCCTGGGTTGATCCCCAAATCTTTCTCCGAAGCCCCTGGCACCTCTACCCCTTGGAGCTGGCGGCCTGAAGGAGATTTGCTGTTGCCCCGAAGATTGTGAGGTGTACTGTGACCTCTGGGGCTGGCTTCCCTTGTCATCGCTCTGGCTGGAGCTGTGGATCGACCTGACATGCCTCGGATGAATTTGTCCACCGAAGCCCCTGGTCATCTCAGAGAATCTGTAAGCTTCCTCCCTTCTTTGGCGAAAGTCATTGTCATCCTGGATGTACTCATCCATCTTTTGAAGCAACTTCTCCAGAGTCTATGGGGGTTTTATGGCGAAATATTGAGCAGTAGGTCCTGGCCGAAGACCCATGATCATGGCCTCAATGACAATCTCATTGGGCACTGTAGGCGCTTGTGCCCTCAGTCGCAAGAACCTTCGGACATATGCCTGAAGGTATTCTTCGTGGTCTTGCGTGCATTGGAACAGGGCCTGAGTTGTGACTGGCTTCATCTAAAAGCCTTGGAAACTAGTCACCAACATGTCCTTAAGCTTCTGCCACGACGTGATGGTCCCTGGCCGAAGAGAAGAATACCATGTTTGGGCTACATTCCGGACTGCCATGACGAAGGAATTCGCCATGGCCACGGTGTTGCCCCCATACGAAGATATAGTTGCTTCGTAGCTCATCAGAAACTGCTTTGGATCTGAGTGCCCATCATACATGGGAAGCTGAGGTGTCTTGTATGACGAGGCCATGGGGTAGCCTGCAGTTCTGCTGCCAAGGGAGAAGCATCATCAAACGTAAAGGTATCATGGTTAAAATCATCATACCATCCATCTTCGTTGAACAAGCCTTCTTGACGAAGCTCCCTATGTTGGGGCCTTCGATCTTGTTCATCTTGAGCAAGATGGCGCACTTCTTCAGTAGCTTCATCGATCTTCCTTTGAAGATCAGCCAACCGCGCCATCTTCTCCTTCTTCCTTTGTACTTGCTGATGAATGATTTCCATGTCCCTGATCTCTTGGTCCAACTCCTCCTCCTAGAGTGTTGGACTGGTGGCCTTCCTCTTCCGGCTTCGAGCTTCTCGGAGAGAAAGAGTTTCCTAGTTTGGGTCCAGTGGCTGCAGTGCAGCAGCCCCTGTCGCTGAAGCTTTCTTCGGCGGCATGATGAAGGTCAGTGCTTGCCGAAGGTGGTCGAAAAGAGTTCACCAGAGGTGGGCACCAATGTTGGGGACTTGTTCTCAAATGCTATGAGTTAATAACAAGGCAACACAAAATGTTAAATGTTAATGTCCTTCGTCCTTCAAAGCATTATTTCCCTTAGGATATAATGATCTTCAGACGAAGGTTATGAAGGACATACCTTCATCAACGTGATATATGTTAATAAAAGAAGGAGCGTATGAAATATAAGAGGCAACATAAACAATCATATAACATTATTAATTCATTCTCATTATATTATTCTAGAAAGATAGAAACAATATTGAATTACAAAAGGTACCTTCGACTTGACGGAAGGTAAAAGTACAAGCGTGACACAAAAGCGAATACAAGTCAGCGTGTACAATACGGGGGTACTGTTCATCTATTTATAGGCACAGGACACAACTTGTGAGAAATTGCATTCATGCCCTTTATATTTACTATTGACTTATAGACAAGTCTATGAGGACTAGATAGCCTTTTTCCCTTTAAGTCGGTTTCTTTTCCCGTCATTGAGCCAAAGCTTCCTTGCGCGTAGCTTCGGAGCAACAACAACCTTCGTCATGATCATGCTTTTCTCATCGTGTATGCCTTTAACCTGAGTCCGAAGGTACCTGTCCATAAGCTATACTTGGAAGGTATTATTAAATTACATTTTTGAGGACCTTCGGAGGACGAAGGCCCCCAATAATTATTGGGTAAAGAAAAGTGGTCAATGGCACAACTTGCCTTCAACGAGCTCATGCTCAATAGTTTCCACCTGTTGGGTACCGGAATTCTCGGTTGCTTGTTCGTCTATTCACAATAATACAAACAAACATGGTATAGGAGAAATTAGCATCACACCAAACATCAGAACATAATACATGATAATATTCTACGCATCGTTACGAGATCGCAGGTTCGAGAACCACTAAATTCGGAGTTACGGTTAACAAGTTATGATTTTTTGAAGGATTAAGTGTTAGATATAAAACAAATTAAGTGCATAATTTTAATTTATGTTTTATAACAAGATAAAGTTACCATATGATAAACAATATTATTATAAATTTAATGCGACTTGAATGGACCAGTTTGGAGCTAAATCAAAGAAGTTATCGACTTTACAAGTTTTAAACGATTATTTTTGCACTAAAATCACTTTATGTACTCACTTTATTAATTTCCTTAACTGTTTGGACCTCGGATTATAATTTCCAAGAGCGCGGGGTCAAAGTCATAAGTTTCATGAACGGTTTGTAATAAAACTAGCGCGACATGGACGGTGTGTTCTATTTTTAAAGTCACTAGGGACTCTTTAGCAAAATTTCCATGTCGAAGGGGTACGAGACTTCTACAGCCACCCAGTCTAGGATGAACGACAGACATTAGATTTACGTTCTTCTGAATTGCTAGTAGTCCACTTGATCCCATTATTTGAATATGCAAAAATAAGAAAACAAAACAAGTAATCACATAAACCTTTTTATAATTCCCAATACTTATACATTTTTGTAAATCCAATTATTTGGGTATTACAACTAGGCATCCCTATTTCAAACTAGCCATGAGAGGTTTGTCACACGTGAACATATCCGGTGCACATAAGTCTTTGGTGCACATATAGTACATATGAACTAACAAAGTTCATAAAAAATTCTGGAAAAAAATTATACATATTCTTTCAATCTCACTTCTATTATATACAAAATTTCAATTTCAAATTTGTTATATTTTAGTTGTACTAAAAAATATAACATTCTAGCCTATTTTCTAATTTAAACTTGCCAAAAAATTTCTCTTTTTTATTACAGCTAAAGTAACACGAATTTGAACTTAAAATTTTACATATAACATGAGTAGGATGGAAAGAATGTGTATGAATATTTTTAGATTTTTTATAAATTTGTTAGTTCATATGCACCATATATACACCAAAGACTCACGTGCACCGGATATGTTCCCTTGTCACGCATCACACCACTTTAGCCACCATATTAGATATCATTTGTTTTGTAAGTGTGAGCATGTAGCACCGACTTAAGTCGTTTCCGACTTAATTTGATTGCTCCGTTAGCAAGGTATAGCAGGCACCCTCTGTTTTGTAAGCGTGAGCATGTAGCACCGACTTAAGTCGTCTCTGAGCCGATTGCTCCCTAAGAATTTGTTTGTATGTGGAGGAACACAGAAACTTTATTAAGAATGAGGTCACCAGATTACAAATTGTAGTCTACCACCTAGAGTTTATGGTGCTACTATGGATAGAACTTCATGAGGTGCTCGATATTCCATGAGTTCCCTACCAGAGTACCACCCTTCTGAGTTTGCCAATATGATCCGGAACGAGTTATTTCCGCAATCATGAAAGGTCCTTCCCATGGTTATGATAGTTTGTGTCGTTCCTCTCCTGACTGTATGCGACGGAGCACAAGGTCTCCTACAGTGAACGCCCCGTGTCGTACAACTTTGTCATGGTAGCGCCTCAAGGTTTTTATCAATCCGGTATTGGAAGCTCAAATCCTCTTCTCTTCCACTCCACATGTCGAGATTGCATTGCAGTAATAAGTTTGTCTATGAAGAGCTAATCTAATTGTATTAGTTTCTATAATGGATTTCTTATGTGGAATACTAATGGATAGGGCCTCGTTGCTAAGTGCTACAAGATCTAGTGCACTGGAACTCGTGGTTATGGACCCGAATCCTTTAGTATGGAACATTGTCTTTTCCAAGTAAAAACCCCTAGTATATGAAAGAATGAAAAGGTGCTTTCGTTCTTGTGGAATAAGAAGCCCTCGTACCTTAATGAAAGGAAAATAGGAATTTTACTGTAGGAATTCGATAGGAATTGAGTTGTTGTTATGGTAAGTTAACACGGTTCGTTATTAAACCGTGGATTTGATTCACCAAATCCATCATTATTGTATACTCTTTGATAGATATTTATTATCTAGCCAACTGGATAACAACGTTCAAACGTTCCTATTCCAGTACATCGATTTCCTCAAGTTGGATTGCTTCTGCCTCTGTGATACTTTTGAAGGTTAATCTGGGTGCCCCGAAGGCCAAGTCTTTTGGCAATACTGCCTCAGATCCGTACACCATAAAGAAAGGAGTATTTCCATGTAGGGCTCAACTAGGCTGAGTTCGCAAACTCCAGACTACACAAGGCAGTTCCCTTATCCTCCACCCCGCGAGCTTTTCATTTTTGCCAAAGACTTTCTTTATGATCGCTTCTAATATCATCTCATTTGCTCTCTCCACTTGCCCATTAGCTCTGGGGTGTGCTACTAACGCATATTTGAGTTGGATACATTTCTGCTCACAGAAATCAAAGAATTCTGCACTAGTGAAGTTCGATCCCAGGTCTGTGATGATTCTATTGGGTATCCGAATCTGAAGACGATTTCCTGGGCGAACTCTACTACTTTGGTGAGGTCAGTGTTGCAATTGGCCTGTATTCTATCCATTTTGTAAATTTGTCGATGGCTACCATCACATGTGTGTATCCTCCCTTAGCTTTCTTGAACGGCCGATTATGTCTAGTCCCCAGCATGCGAAGGGCCAGGTGAATGGAATAGTTTGCAGCTGTTGCGCTGGCAGGTGTTGCTGTTTGGCCAAAAATTGGCATGCCTCACATCTTATGGCTAGGACGGGTGCATCTTTCATTGTTGTTGGCCAATAAAAACCAGCTCTGAAATCCTTCCCCACAAGTGTCCTGGATGTTGCATGTACTCCACATTGTCCTGCATGAATTTCTTCCAGCAAACGCCTCTCAATGCATGAATCAATGCATCTCATGCAGACTCCAACGACCCTTCTCTTGTACATTACTTCCCCTATGACTGCATAGTGAGTCGACTGCCTCATAATGTGCTCAACAGCAACCTTGTCATCTAGTTCTTCCTCATTCTTGATATATTTGATGATCGGTACCCTCCAGTCATTTGGGTCTGGTTTCGTCTACTCAACTGTCTTGCATTCCTCCGCTGGCCCTGAAGTGATACTCGGTTGTTGTATCTCCTGGACAAAGATGCCCGGTGGGGCTTGTGCTCGGCTTGATCCTAACTTAGATAGAGTATCTTTGCCGCATTGCGATCTCCTTCTATGTGGTGGAACTCTAAGCCTTCAAATTTATCTTCAATCTTCCTCACTGCAGCACAGTAATTGCCCATTGAATTGATGGAGCAGTCCAAGTCCTTGTTGACCTGGCTGTGTAATACTCAAAATTCAGGAAGTATAAAACAAAATTAAAACATAATGTTTCTTGGAAATTATAAAGGTTTGTGTGATTATATTCTTTTCTCCCTTTGTGCATATCACAAGATTAAGCTTGATTAAAACAACTAATTATTAAAGTAATTATGCATCATGCTGGAGTTTATTTGTTTGTGCACTTATTTGGAAGATTTAATTTTGAAGTTTGAAATTAGTTGATTTTAATTTGAAAGTTGAAAATTTAAATAGGAAATACTAACATTAGAAAAAAGAGAAAAAGGGAAAGGACAAACCACTCCACTTGGCCCTGCTCCCTCGGCCTCGGCCCAAGTGGCTTTCCTCCGCGCCGGCCAACCCACGCCTCACCTTGCGGTGACATGCAAGGCCCACGCGCCAGTGGTTGCACACAATCAGACCCGCAAGCCCTCACTGATGGCTGGTCCCCGCACGTCCGCTTCTCTTCACTCGTGTCGTGCCTCTACTTAATGGGCCCGGGTGGCCAGTGTCCGTGTGTGCTGTGTCTCCTCTAACCAGTCCACCCACGCACACCAGCGCCGACGGGTGGGACCACATGGGTAAGAACCCCATCACGCGCACTATTGTGTCGCTGACACCCGAACCCAGACGTGTGTGCCCTCTTTAGCCCTCATCACACTCGTGTCCGTCACCGCCCAGTGGTCCCCATCTAGCAGCAGCTCTCATCACCGCCATAACCCCCTCAGCAAAGGGGTTGTTGCGCGCAGCCCCGCGAAGCAGCGATCGTCCCGGGACCGTCCTCAACGCCCGTGCTATTAATAGTCGAAGCTCCCTGGTGCCCTGACCCTTCTACCTATTGCCACCTCGAAGCAAGCCGCCATCATGAGACAATGTCGTGAGGGAGAGAGAAGGGCGGGCCGACATCGTCGTTCTACACCGGGGATCCCTCTATCCTCGGTGGTTGGTTGGGGGAGTCGTGAAGGGACTAGGAAGGTGTGTGTGCGCTTGGGTGGGTGCGGGACCCTTCGGAGTCGAACGAATTGCTCGCGGTCGTGGTGCTTTAGCAGAAATCTATGTCGCTCTGTGAGCTGAACTCACTGATACGTCGTCGTCGGTATGGAACCCACACTACTATTCGCCTTGCCCTCCTATTCATTTTGTATCAGTCGATTAGAGGAATCGCGACGCCTGGCATTCGGAGGGCGCTCGTCGGTGAGCCCTCCGCGCGTGTTTGTGGGCGGCGCCATCGCTTCGGGCGTCGCTGCGTGGTGATCAGCACTCAGTCGTCGATCTAGACATGGACGACCCAATTAAACGCCACATATCGCTTCAACCAGGGCGTCAAGGATCGTCCATCTCAGATGGGCGCACGAGATTAAATGGCTCGAAATTAAATCCTGGTGGTAGATGGGAAATCTGACGGGCAGAGGTTGATACCAGTTCATATGAAGTTAGATCTAATCACGACCATCGATACCCGATCGGATGGCTTAGGCACGTCCAAGTTACAGAGCTATGGTAAACTTGCTAAAGAGACCTCGAGAAGTTAGTGAATTAACTCGTCGTCCACACCAATGGAAGAAGTATCACATATAGAACATGTTTTCTTCGATTTGAACCCCGAGCTTCTAGTAAATAGGACCCGCAGTCTGGGGGAATTCCTAATTAATATAAATCGATTCTGGAATTGAATTTGTGAATACCAAAAACTTAGAAATCCATATCTCTCACGTTTTAACTCTGTTTTCTTCTGTTCCAGTTGCGTTAGCTTCATAAAAATATTTACTACATAGTAACAACATTATTTGTACAATTAACTTAGATTAAGGATGAAATATATAAATATAATTGATGTAATATTTGTGGGATTTACTTTTCTAAATATAATTGATGTAAAATTTCAATTCTATAATTATACTCTGATTAAAATAAACTCTAATTGAATCATAACTTAGATTAAGGATGAATTATCTATTTCTTAGTAATCCTTCCCACATGATTTATATTAATCAACATAGAATATAATCTACTATTTAATCACCTAAAGCTTCAGAAAATCACATCTTCTTAACTGTAACTCCGATTTTAGTGGTTCTCGAGCCTACGATCTCGTAACAACGCGTAGAACATTATTACGCGGTTTGTTATCATGTTTGATGTGATGTTAATTTCTCTTATGCAATATTTGTTTGTATTGTTGCGAGTAGACGAGCAAGTGACCGAAGAGGCCGGAGCACAGCAGGTCGAATAATCTGAGCAGGAGCTCGGTGAAGGTAAGTTGTGCCCTTGATCACTCTTCTTTACCCAATAATGTTCCTGTTAATCACTATGATATGCTCAGATTAAATTGGTGGGACCCAATAGGTCACCCTAGTTTGGTTCACTTTACACCTTTCTTACCACTAAACTTTTGGATAGTATCTGCTATTGCTCTATATGGTTTTGGGTGTTAATATACATATGATTCATGATCATGATTTATTATTGCTATTGCATTATTTAATGTTCATGATAAGATTATGGTGTTAACTCAAACATGAAGCTTAACTTGAGATAACTGTGCTACCACAAGGATGGAATAGGACGCCCTTGGCTGACTAACTAGGAAAGCTAGTGTGAGTTAATCCTTTCCCGAAAGGGGCAAGCGGGTGGAGCTCCCAGAATAGCTCGCTGAAGTTTGGAACTGGTTCCAACTTCGGCGAGCAATTACTCCCAATCCGTACATCGTCTGTAGAATTCGAGGGTACCGCTGCGCTCGTCTCGTCGAGGGCTTCGTCTCAGTGTGTTTGGTTCGTCGATCGGACCTCTGAATCTCCATCAATCAACGGTTTCCTCCTCAGCTCCGGCGAGGGTCTTCTTCCTCGGTGAGAAACCTCTATTGTTGTACCTAGGGTTTCTTCGTTTCTTCGTTTTCCCGTCCGTGTAGGGCCTCCCTCTCTCTCCCCTCACCTTCCCCGGTGGCGGTGCCCCCTCCCCATGCGTCCCCCCGGCGCGGCCCCCCTTCTCCGGCAGCGACTCGCGACGTGCCCACCGGTTCGGCCGGCGCGCGCCCCGCGGCGCCGGTTCGGCCGGCGCGCGCCCCGCGGCGCCGGCTCGGCCCTCTCCCCCTGTGCAGCCCCCCTTCCCCCTCCTCCTCTCTCTCCATGGATGGGAGGAAGAAGATGAGGGGAGGAAGAAGATGGTAGTTTTGTAATTTAGTACGCAGGAATTACAGTTTAGTTTAAAACAGTAATAATTTTTGCATTTTAAACACGATTCGATCCATTCAAGTTGCATTAGATTCATATTAAAATTATATTCATGTTAGAAGTATTTTTCGGGGTAAAGGATACTTGTTCTTGATAGTCACCGCATTAAAAGGGTGGTAATCTATACACAAACTCAAGCTTTCATCTTTCTTCTTCACGAACAAGGTTGGGCATCCACAAGGTGAAGTACTTGGGTGGATGAATCCCTTGTCCAATAATTCTTGCAACTGCTTCTTCAATTCTGCTAACTCTGTTGGTGGCATTCTATATGGTCTTTTGGAGATAGGTGCGGTTCCTGGTTGCAATTCATGTGGAAAGACATCATGGTACTCACAAACTACAAGAATTTTCTCAAAGGGTGACCCGATCATGGAAAAGACACAGGAATGCGTGCAACCTTGACTGGGGATATATAGGATAAGTTCTCCATAGGTAGGGGAATGAATTTCTAGGGCGCGAGCTGTGACATCTAGCAGAACTTGGTGCTGGGTCATCCAATCAGTCCCTAAGATGATGTTCACATTCTCTAATCATAGAATGATAAGGTCCATTTTGAAGGTTCTACTTCCCAGTCTTATAGGCACTAGCCGGACGATCTGATGGGCCGCAACTTTGCCACCTGGTGTTGCGATCATGTATGCTCCTTTTGTGTGGAAAAAGGGTAGTTGACACTTAACACTAAACTTTTGACTAATAAAGCTATGGATGTATCAGAATCTAAGAGAATAACTATAAGATGGTTAAGAACGGAAAATATACTGGTCATGATGGGTGCTCCCTCTATAAGATCAGCCAGTGTGGTGAAGTTCAGCCTGCATTGCCTCACTTGCACCTTCTGTTTCTTGCGCTGGTTCTGGTTTGCATTATGCGCTGGTCTTGGCTAGTTTCGAGGGCAATCCTTGGCATAGTGGACAACATTTCCACAGGTGAAGCATTGTGTCATTGCCCTAGCGATACTGTTGTTGTTGCTGATGAGGTTGGTTGGTGATATTCCTCTGAGCTAGGGCTTGACGGCGGTTGGGTGCCTACTGCTATGGCGGACTTATCACCCATTGTCCATGTTGTTGTTGTGGCCCCCTGCTCTGAATATTGGACAAGATCCGAAAGCGCTGAGGCTGTGTGGATGGTCCTGCCATAGGTGCCTTCCTCTTCTTCTCTGCCCTATGTGCCATGATGCAATCTTCCTGCGAGATAGCCAAGTTGACCAGCACGTTGTAATTGTTGGCTCGCACTGTATTAAGACATTCCCGGAGCTTGGTGCTGAGACCCCTCCAGAATCTATCCCTCTTCTTCTCATCTTTATCTGCATGGTAGCCTGCAAACTAACACAGATCATTGAAGGCCTGATCATATTGTAGCATGGTGTGATTCCATTGGGTTAGTGCTAGGAACTCATTGAGTTTGCGATCCATGATGCCTGATGGAATGTGATGCCCTCTGAAAGCTGTCTTGAACTCATCCCAGGTAACCACATGATCAGCTAGATGCATGGCGAGGAAATGATCCCACCACGTCCTAATAGGTCCACGAAGATGCTGGGTGGCAAATCTGGTCTTGACCGCATTGGAACATCCCCCGCAAGTAGTGGAAATTTAGACTCTACCACTTGAAGTCGTACGTCTGCATCCAATGGATCTTCTGTCCTGGTGAATAGTGGTGGTTGGGAGCTAAGTAATTCCTGATAAGTTACCACTGCCGGTGAACATTGATACTACTCACCACCCCCAAAGTGTTGAGGTTGTGGCTGACGTTGCACGAGCTGTCGCAGAATCTCATTCTGCTGAGCCATCTGCTCCTGCATAGTGGGAGGCTGTGGTGGTGGTGGAAGAACTTGCTCGTTCCGTCCACGACGCGCTCTTCCTGCCATCTAAAATTAAGGAGTTCATGTTGTTACTCTTGATCCATAATTTGCAATTTGTGTGATGAATAAAGAGTAAGTAGTGAGAATCTTAAAATTTTGGAATTGCTAGTATTTCACCATTGTGCCAACAGGGTGAGACTCGAGCCATAATTTGAAATTAGAACCATTCGTTTTCCGTTCCTCCAAAAGAAGTTTCAGGGGTTACATCAGGTAGGACTTAACTCCCTAGCCTAGTACATCATGAGTGCAAAAGCTAAGCTATCTTGAGGAGTACTACTTCCTAACACTTCTATCCTAAGCATGACATCTAGCGAGTGAATGAGGCAATAATGGACTCAGGAGAAGGTGGTCCTCCAGAGTGAGCTAAGCTAGCAGTGTCCAAGCCAGATGCTGGCTCTAGCTTCTCATGATCCTCATCCTCAATGCCCACGTCCTCATCAGCCTCCATGTCCTGATGCATCTCCTGGTGATGCATGTCTAGGTGCTGGTTTGCCTCCTCGAGTTGTTGCTGGGTAGTCTGGAGCTAGTTCTCCAGAACCTCGACGGTGTGGTCCCGATCCCCCACTTGTTCCTCAAGTTCGCGGATTTGGGTGCCCATCTACTCAGCTTGGAGATCCTTCTCCACAAGCTCAGTAGACAAATCTACCACAAGGTCTCTCTATCGTCGATGGTGACCTTTTGCAGCCTATGCAAGGCCTATCAGATGTGACATAGCCTCGCGTTGCAAGGCTTGTAGATGGTACAACACAATCATGCACCGAACTGTCAACCGAACTGTGGGTCTATGGTAGATTGCCCACACATCCTTGGCGTGGTCAACTCTATCCTTCCACACCGGGTCGTTCTCCCTCTCAGCGGGGAATAGACTGATGGGATGGGTCGTCATCTCCAATGGGTGAAACCCACAAAAGGTCGTCAACGCATGCATGGTTGTGGCCTCTGTGGTGTCGTCGACCTGAAAACCGAGGGTCTCGAGTCCAATGAATGCCACCCTGGCTGCAGGGATGGGGCTCCAAGGTCAGCCAAACCTTACAACGAGGCACTCTATGCTCTTTAAATAGCCGCACTGTGTACTAGGGAGGCGTGGGGTAGCCTGCCTCCTAATGAGGACATCACTCCCATACAAATAATGCATGAACCGACAATACGAGCACGTGCACAAAAGCTGAATCTCCAGGTTCTTTCTAACCTAGTCAATTGTGTTTTAGAGCTTACGCTTGGTGCCATGTATGTTTTAATTGTTAGGAACTAAGGAGAGGACCATTAAAAACTTGGAAAAGTCTAAGGTGTCGAGGAGTGAAAGGGAAATAGCCTCAACATTTCCTATAATTGATTTTGGTGTTTGACGACCATCACAAACCTTGTGGTCTAACCAGTTTGCCTAGTTGATCATTTCACATGTGCATAAGTTCATCTACAACTATTCTAAGTAGATTGTCCAGAACAACTATTCCGGATAGGAGAAGCTTTTTGGAAAAACACCTATGCGCGGACCATCCGGGCCCTTGCGGCGGACCGTCCGTGACACTAGGGTGAGCCTCGGACAGGAACACTGCAAAAACACAAGTTAACACTACGGACCGTCCGATAGAGAAGCCAGCACCGTCCGAGACCAAGCGCGGACCGTCCGGCCTCAAGCGCGGACCGTCCAGCCTCAGGCGTGGACCGTCCGGCCGGTGAAGAACCAGAAAAACCCGAAGGTGACAGGTTCGGTAAAATGCATTTTTAGCGTCCTCGCGGATCGTCCGGGGTGCACGACCGGACCGTCCACGACTGCTTTATCTAACATCTGACAACACATTAAATGCTCTATAGTCGTTGATATAGCCGTTACTGCTGACCGTTGCGATTTCAGCCGTTGATGTGCAGGGGCGAGCCGTCCGGACCAGGGGCGCGGACCGTCTGCGGTCGGCAGGATTAAATCAACGGGTAGGAAGTGGTTGGAGGCTATAAATACAACCCCAACCACCTCCATTCAATACACTCAAGCACTCCACTCATACACATTCAATACAAGAGCTAGCAATTCATTTTAAGACACAATCAAAGCTTCCAATCTCTCCAAGTTCCACAATTGAGACAAGTGATCATTAGTGATTAGTAACTTGAGAGAGAGTGATTCGTGTTTCATTTGTTTCTCTTGTTGCTTGGTTTCCTTAATCGTGCTTTCTTCATCTCTCCCTAAACTCTCTAAGTGTATTATACAGCTGGCAAGAGACACATATTTGTGCGATGATCCTTGCGGGGTCTTAGTGACCCGTGAGATTAAGAAGAAGCACTCAACCGGTCTAAGTGACCAATTGAGAGAGGGAAATGGTTGAAATAGACCTGGCCTTTGTGGCCTCCTCAACGGGGACTAGGTTCTTTGGAACCAAACCTCAGTAAAACAAATCACCGTGTTCACTCGTCAATCTTCACTTGATTTGTTTTTCCCTCTCTAAAAGTTCCCTTGCTCATATTGATTTGAGTTTGCTCCCAAAGGTCATCCGCATTGAATGAGCAACTCTAAGCAAGGAGAACTATCTTCCGCACTCCAATTTAGTTCTAACGCTAACCCCAGCCTCAGTGCAAGTTTAAGTTTATAAATTTCAGGTTTCGCCTTTTCACCCCCTCTAGGCGACTATCAAGGAGGAGGAGCGGGGGCGTCCACAACAGGAAGGAGATCAAGTCTGACTCAGCTGTGATTCCATCTTGGGTTACAGGACCAGTCTGCACTAAAATGGACGCACATGAGTACATGACACATCCGAACTCCGTTTGCGACAGACTAGATATGGTTGGAAAGATAAGAAGATTATCTAACCAACCCAACTGGTCACACCTTAAAATTCATCCAAAGTCAACGGAAATCGTTGAAAACTCAGCACTTAGATTCTATTTTGGTGCTACGACACCGTCTGTTGAGCCGTTGGGCATTGTATCCTGTTGGAGCATATAAGGGGTACCTCCAGGGGTTGTGCATGCCCCTAACCTCTATTTTAACAGTTGATGCCACCACATTAGGGTTTGGGTTTTGCTTAGATCATATATGTCATCGAACAGTGTCACCGTTCATCGGTTTGTGAGACTCCATATCATGATCAATGCAATTTTGATTGTGTTCTTCCTGTTTTTGCTTATGTTCTTGATTGCGCTTGTAGGGAAAATCCTTAGTGTTGAGGTCACTCATGTGTCATAGGTGATTACCAATGGGGCAGTGGTGTAGTGATTGTGAGGAGTCGTTCGCTCAGAGCCTTGGATCTTCAACATCGAGATCTCCACCCAATCAAGTTATCGTACCTCACGGAAGGTCGGCCTTCGCCATTCTATCAAAGTGGTATTAAAATTCAGGTTGCCCGTGAGGTATAATATTACCTTAAATTCATTTTGTTTGTCCCATAACCCACACAAGGCCAAAAAACATCAGTGTTGACCTACAAACTCCGTTTACCTACAACATTCGCTTGAGCCTCTGCAAAATTTGGTTTTAGATTCCGCCATATTGAGTTTGTGTCCTAGTTCAAGGTCTTATTGTTGGTTTATATTTGTTTTGGTTTAGGGTTTAGGGTTTCCAATTGTTGGATTCAACTTGGCCAACTTTCCTGAAGTTAGCAAATGTTTCTTGCAAATCCGTAATGTGATTTTCTTGCTTCGTGCTCTTGACTATTACACTTGTGACGTCAACATATGTGTGAAAATGGATCCTGTCACACATATGCTATGCATTCGGTCTTGCCCCTAAAACCGGGTTTGACAAAAAAGCTCATAACCCTTCAGTCGGAACGTTTTGCATAAGAAACCTCAGGAGTTTACAAAATAAACATGTCGTCCATTTGTCAATTAAAATAAATGAAAACAAATCAGAATTTTGCATTTTAGCCCCTAGAAGTTATTTTTAGGTATAAATTTAATACCAAATAAACTAGAAACAAGCATAATCCATGACTTACTCATTTTTACTTTGATTTGACCTATTCAATTTGCGTTAGCTTTGTATAAATATTTACTACGCAATAACAAACTTTATTTTGTTAAATCCCATACTTTTATAATTATATATCCGATTAACCTATGTTTAGTAGATTAACATTTCTAAATCAAAATTAATCTGTCAATAATTATAGTTTGACTAAAATATGATCTGTGCACAAGTTATAACTTAGATTAAGATTGAATTAGTTTGTTATTTGGAATATATTTTCTCACATGAGTATATTAATCAATGTGGATTATAGTTCTCTCGTTTAATCACCCAAATCTTCCAAAAGTCATATCTTTTCAACTAACTCCGAATTTAGTGGTTATCAAACCTACTATCTTGTAGCAACACATAGAATATTCTTACTCAGTTTCTTATTTGTGTTGGTGTAATGTTATCATAGCCATTATTTATTTATTTATATGTATTGCTACGAGTAGAAGCGATGTCACGAGGAACCTGAGTCTCCAATTGGAGAAGTAACTGGAGTTACACAAAAAGGCAAGTTGTGTCCTTGATCACTTTCTTTAACCTAATAATGTTCTGTTTATCACTGTGACACAGTTAGGTTAAGCTTATAAGACATAATAGGTTACCTAGTTTGTTTACCTTACACCATGCAAACAAATGAACTATCGGATAGTCTTGCTATTTCTCTATCTAGTTTTGGGATTAATGCTATATATGAATTATGATCATGTTTTATCATTATTGTTGGCTTATTTATTGTTCATGATAAGATTATTATTTTAATTGGAACATGGAGAACCACACGAGAAAATAGCGCTACCACAAGGGTGGAATGGGACGCCCTTGGCCAATTAATTAGGAAAACTAGGGAGAGATTACCTTACCCGAAAGGGGTAAGCGGGGAGGCGTCATTGTAGAGTATAGGGGGGTCTCGGGTCGAATTGTCTGTGATAGATATACGGACGAGGCATTCCTATGCTTCATTCTTCCTGAGTCCGTAGCGGGTTTTCTCAAACCAGTGGAACTTTGGAAATGCCTCATAGTGCTACCTAGCTTCGCCTCCTTGGTAGAAGTGTATGGGATTCATGACCCAATGGTAGATGAGTATCACGGCTTGTGGGTAAAGACGTGCAACACTGCTGAGTGTAAAACTAGTATTTCAGTCATGCTCACAGTCATGAGCGGCTCGAGCCATCACATGAGTAATTTATGAAATTAAACTTAACATGTCATTTGCATTGCAATGTGGGATTTATTATTAATTGTGATCAATTATTTAATTGGGTTGGTATATACTTATACTTAGTAATTGCTAATAAAATTTTGACTAACTTATTAAAAGCAATGCTTAGCCTTAACCATTCTCTTTGGTAAGCCTTGCACTACACTTCTCCCCATGAAAGTCGCCTAGAGGGGGTGGATAGGCGGAATCTGAAAATTATTACTTTAAACACACACTACAAGCTAGGGTTAGCGTTAGAGCGAATATCAAGTCCGGGAGAGAGAGGAAAAACAAATCAACCAAGAAAATAAAGCAGATGACACGGTGGTTTGTTTTACCGAGGTTCGGTTCTAAAGAACCTAGTCCCCGTTGAGGTGGTCACAAAGACCGGGTCTCTTTCAACCCTTTCACTCTCTCAAACGGTCACCTAGACCGAGTGAGGCTTCTTCCTTAATCTCATGGGTCACTTAGACCCCGCAAGGATCACCACACAATTGGTGTCTCTTGCCTTGCTTACAAAGCTTGAGAGTAAGAAGTGAGAAAGAAAAGAAAGCCAAGCCAAGCACTTGAATTGGGGATTTTGAGCGGATCAATCACTTGAATTGTCTTTGGAGTGGACTCTATTCCTCTTGTATTGAATGTAATGTGTTGAATGCTTGGATGGTTGGAGTGGTGGTGGTTGAGGGGTATTTATAGCCCTCACCCACCAAAACAACCGTTGGGGCAGGTTGTTGTCGATGGGCGCACTGGACAGTCCGGCGTGCTAGCCACGTCACCCAACCGTTAGGGTTCTGACACAGTCGACCATTGGAGCTAAAAGGGAAATGTGCCCTTGGGCAATTTCAATAATGTTTTGGTGATTAAGTGCCCAACACGGTTAATTAAGTTCTTATGTGCCAAGTAAAGTGAGAAGTGCAAATCAAAGAAAAAGGTACGTTTCTAGACTTAGTACATTGTTTTGAGTACTAATGTGTTTTGTCTAAGTGCTAGAAACAATGAAAAAGAATTGGAAAAAGAGTTGGCTATGTGCAGCAAACTCCAGCTCGGCTTGGCACACTGGACTGTCCGGTGCGCCAGGCTGGTCCGCGTGAACTTGCCGCTCTCGAGACTCGACAGCGGCGTACGGCTAAAAATCATCGAACCGTCCGATGGTGCACCGGACTGTCCGGTGAGTCATCCACGGCGAACTCGTCGCCCTCGGGAAAAGCAAAGGGGCGACGTGGCTATAATTCACCGGACTGTCCGGTGGTGCACCAGACTGTCCGGTGAGCCAACAGTCGCCTGCGCCAATGGTCGGCCGCGCAATCTTCGCGTGACACGTGGTCGCGCCAACAGTCGGTTGGACACACCGGACTGTGCGGTGTGTACCGGACAGTGTCCGGTGCGCCAACTGACCCCATGGACCAACGGTCGGATGCGCCTGATTTGGAAGGCGATCGCGCACCGGACAGCTACAGTGACTGTCCGATGGTGCACCGGACTGTCCGGTGCTCCACCCGACAAAAGGCAAGTTTGGCCTTCCAAGTTGGCCTCCAACGGCTCCTAGCTGCCTTGGGGCTATAAAAGGGACCCCTAGGCGCATGGAGGAGACATCTAAGCATTCACTAAGCATTCTAAGACTCCCGCACTCCGCCTCCACGCAATTGATTGACTGTATTAGTGATTTGAGCTCCGTTTGAGTCGTGAACTCACTGTGCTACGTTTCGAGCTCAAGTCTTGGCTTGTGTGCGTGTGTGCTACGGATTTGTGTCTTGT
The DNA here is from genome assembly GCF_902167145.1 of Zea mays. Taxonomy (NCBI): domain Eukaryota; kingdom Viridiplantae; phylum Streptophyta; class Magnoliopsida; order Poales; family Poaceae; genus Zea; species Zea mays. The sequence continues at coordinate 43,310,601 of NC_050100.1, read as the reverse complement.
GTGTGTTGCTCTTCCCAACCTTACTCCGTGCTTTCTTTGTGATCTCTATTGTAAGGGCGAGAGACTCCAATTTGTGGAGATTCCTCGCAAACGGGAACAATACTCTAAATGAAAAACCGTGGTATTCAAGTTGATCATCGGATCACTTGAAAGGGGTTGAGTGCAACCCTCGTTCATTGGGACGCCACAACGTGGAAGTAGGCAAGTGCTACTTGGCCGAACCACGGGATAAAAATCACGTGTCTTGTGTTGCTTTCTCTGTGATTATTGTGTTTACAAGAACTCGCTTCAAGCTACTTAGCCGTACTAACACCTATAACTAAGTTTTGTGGCTATTAGTGTTTGATTTTTACAGGATCACCTATTCACCCCCCTCTAGGTGCTCTCAATTGGTATCGGAGCCGTAGTCTTCATCTAAGGGACTAACCGCCCGAAGAGATGGATCCTAAGGGAAAGGGGATGGTGGTCAACGACAAGGAGAAGGAGTCCATCTTCAATGAGCCAAGAGATGACAAGCCCATCGACGCATGCTCGAGTAACAAGAAGAAGGACAGGAGGAGGAAGAAGAGGCGCATCAAGAAGATCATCTACTACGACAGCGATGCATCTTCTTCTTCACCAAGAGACGACGACGACTCTTCGTCGAAAAAGAGAACGGTTAATCAAAATTACTCTTTTGACTATTCTCGCATGCCATACAATTCAAATGCACATTTACTTTCTATTCCTCTAGGAAAACCTCCACACTTTGATGGAGAGGACTACTCATTTTGGAGTCATAAAATGTGTAGTCATCTATTTTCTCGCCATCCTAGCATTTGGGAAATAGTGGAAAATGGAATGCATTTTGATAGTACGGATAACCCTATGATTATTAATGAGCAAATCCATAAGAATGCCCAAGGTACTACTGTGTTGTTAGCATCTCTTTGCAGGGACGGGTATAATAAAGTAAGTGGCTTGGACAACGCCAAGCAAATCTGGGACACCCTCAAGATCTCACATGAGGGAAATGATGCTACAATGATCACCAAAATGGAACTGGTGGAAGGCGAGCTAGGGAGATTCGCCATGATCAGGGGAGAAGAGCCAACACAAACCTACAACAGGCTCAAGACCCTGGTCAACAAGATTAGAAGCTATGGAAGCACAAGATGGACGGATCATGACGTCGTTCGACTCATGCTCAGGTCATTTACAGTTATTGACCCCCATCTTGTGAATCTTATCCGTGAAAACCCCAGGTACACAAAGATGACACCCAAGGAGATACTCGGAAAATTCGTGAGCGGGCGCATGATGGTAAAGGAGGCACGATATGTGGATGACGCCTTGAACGGTCCACTACCTATCTACGAGTCGCAACCCGTTGCTCTCAAAGTAACGAGCAGCAAGGAGGCGCTACCAAGCAGGGTAGCTCAAGTGGAGGCTGTCAGACTTAATGAAGATGAGATGGCGCTTATCATCAAGCGCTTCAAGACCGCACTCAAAGGACGCAAGGAGTACCCCAACATGAATAAAACAAAGGGAAACACTCCTGCTTCAAATGCGGTAAGACTGGTCACTTTATTGCAAACTGTCTCGATAATGATAGTGACCAGGGACAAGAAAAGAGCGGGAAGAAGGAGAAAAAGAAGAACTACAGGAAGGCAAAGGGCGAGGCGCACCTTGGAAAGGAATGGGACTCGGACTGCTCCTCTTCCGACTCCGATGACGAAGGACTCGCTGCTTCGGCCTTCAACAAATCCTCACTCTTCCCCAACGAACACCATACATGTCTTATGGCCAAGGAGAGAAAGGTATGTGTTCGGGACACACCCAAGTACACTTCATCTAGTGATGAAGAATCCTCCGATGATGAAGTAGATTACTCTAGTTTATTTAAAGGTTTAGATAGAGCTAAAGTAGAGAAAATTAGTGAATTAATTGATGCTCTAAATGAAAAAGATAGACTGTTAGAAAAACAAGAGGATATTTTATATGAGGAACATGACAAATTTGTTAGTGTGCAAAAATCCCTTGCCTTAGAAATTAAGAGAAATGAAATGTTATCCTCTGAATTGTCTGTTTGCCATGAATCGATCTCTAGTTTAAAGAGTTTAAATGATGAACTAAATGCTAAGCTAGAGGAAGTCAACAAAACTAGTTCATGTGTAGAGCATGTTGTTATTTGTAATAGATGTAAGGATTTTGATGTTGATGCTTGTGATGATCACCTTATTTCTATTACCAAATTAAATGATGAGGTGGCAAGTCTCAATGCTCAACTTAAGACTTGCAAAATTAATTTTGATAAATTAAAATTTGCTAGGGATGCCTACACCGTTGGTAGACACCCCTCAATTAAGGATGGGCTTGGTTTTCGAAAGGAAGCCAAGAACTTAACAAGCCAAAGGGCTCCCATTCCCAACAAGGAGAAAGGGAAGGCTTCTATGGTTAGTAATCCTCAAAGGAACCGTGCTTTTATTTATGATAGGAAAAATGCTAATCGTGCTCATTATAATAGGAGTTATGATCATGATGCTTTTAATTCACATGCTATGTTTGCCTCTAGTTCTACTTTTGTTCATGGTATAAGTAGGCCTAGGAGAAATCATGTTGTGCATCATGTGCCTAGGAAAATGTGCAATGAATCTACTACTGTTTTCCATGCTTGCAACACTTCTTTTGTTCTTTCATGTAAGAATGCAAAAGTAGTGGCTAGAAAATTGGGATCCAAATGCAAGGGAGACAAAACCTGCATATGGGTTCCAAAAACTATCGTGACTAACCTTGTAGGACCCAACAAGAGTTAATTAGGTACCTAAAACCCAAGCTTAAATTCCTTGCAGGTTTATGCATCCGGGGGCTCAAGCTGGATTATCGACAACGGATGCACAAACCACATGACGGGGGAGAAGAAGATGTTCACCTCCTACGTCAAGAACAAGGATTCCCAGGATACGATCATATTTGGAGATGGGAACCAAGGCAAGGTTAAAGGCTTGGGCAAGATAGCCATCACCAACGAGCACTCTATATCGAATGTATTTCTAGTAGAGTCGCTTGGTTACAACCTTCTGCCTGTAAGTCAATTGTGTCACATGGGTTACAATTGTCTTTTTACAAACGTTGATGTATCTGTCTTTAGAAGGAGTGATGGTTCATTAGCTTTTAAGGGTGTATTAGACGACAAACTCTACTTAGTTGATTTTTCAAAAGAGGAGGCCCATCTAGATGCATGCTTAATAGCTAAGACTAGTATGGGCTGGCTGTGGCATCGCCGTCTAGCACATGTTGGGATGAAGAACCTTCATAAACTTCTAAAGGGAGAACATGTGTTAGGACTAACCAATGTTTGTTTCGAGAAAGATAGGCCATGTGCAGCATGTCAGGCAGGGAAACAAGTGGGAAGCACTCATCATAGCAAGAATGTGATGACAACATCAAGACCACTGGAGCTTCTTCACATGGACCTCTTTGGACCCGTTGCCTACCTTAGCATCGGGGAAAGTAAGTATGGTCTAGTAATTGTTGATGATTTTTCCCGCTTCACTTCGGTGTTCTTTTTGCAGGATAAATCAGAAACCCAAGGGACCCTAAAGCGCTTTCTAAAGAGGGCTCAAAACGAATTTGAGCTAAAGGTGAAAAAGATAAGGAGCGACAACGGGTCCGAGTTCAAGAATCTACAAGTTGAGGAGTATCTTGAGGAGGAAGGTGTCAAGCATGAATTCTCCGCTCCCAACACACCACAGCAAAACGGTGTGGTAGAGAGGAAGAACAGGACGCTTATCGACATGGCGAGAATGATGCTTAGAGAGTTCAAGACGCCCGAGCGGTTTTGGTCGGAAGCTGTGAACACAGCTTGCCACGCCATAAACTGGCTCTATCTGCATCGCCTTCTCAAGAAGACCTCCTACAAACTCCTTACCGGTAACAAACCCAACGTCTCCTACTTTCGTGTATTTGGGAGCAAATGTTACATTCTGGTGAAGAAAGGTAGACATTCTAAATTTGCTGCCAAGGCAGTAGAAGGGTTTTTACTAGGGTATGACTCAAATACAAAGGCATATAGAGTCTTCAACAAATCATCGGGTTTGGTTGAAGTCTCTAGCGACGTTGTATTTGATGAGACTAATGGCTCTCCAAGAGAGCAAGTTGATCTTGATGACATAGATGAAGATGATGTTCCGACGACCGCAATGCGCACGATGGCGATAGGTGATGTGTGACCACAGGAACAACAAGAGCAAGATCAGCCATCTTCCTCCACAATGGTGCATCCTCCAACTCAAGACGGTGAACAGGTACCTCAAGAAGAGGGACAGGATCAAGGGGGAGCACAGAAAGAACAAATGATGGAGGAAGAAGCACCACGGGTCCCTCCAACTCAAGTCCGAGCGACGATCCAACGACATCACCCCGTTGACCAGATTCTGGGTGACATAAGCAAGGGAGTAACTACTCGCTCAAGATTAGCTAACTTTTGTGAGCATTACTCGTTTGTCTCTTCTATTGAGCCTTTCAGGGTAGAAGAGGCCTTGCAAGATCCGGACTGGGTCTTGGCCATGCAGGAAGAGCTCAACAACTTCAAGAGGCATGAAGTTTGGAGCCTGGTGCCCCGTCCAAAGCAAAATGTTGTGGGAACCAAGTGGGTGTTCCACAACAAGCAAGACAGCATGGGGTGGTGATAAGAAACAAGGCTCGACTTGTGGCAAAAGGTTATGCCCAAGTCGCAGGTTTGGATTTCGAGGAAACTTTTGCTCCTGTGGCTAGGCTAGAGTCTATTCGAATTTTATTAGCCTGTGCCACTCACCACTCTTTCAGGTTGTTTCAAATGGACGTAAAGAGGGCTTTCCTCAACGGGCCAATCAAGGAGGAGGTATACATGGAACAACCTCGTGGCTTTGAGGATGACAGGTACCCCGACCATGTGTTCAAGCTCTCTAAGGCGCTCTATGTACTTAAGAAAGCCCCAAGAGCATGGTATGAATGCCTTAGAGATTTCTTAATTGCTAATGCTTTCAAGGTTGGGAAAGCCTATCCCACTCTTTTTACTAAGACTTGTGATGGTGATCTTTTTGTGTGCCAAATTTATGTCGATGTCATAATATTTGGTTCTACTAATCAAAAGTCTTGTGAGGAGTTTAGCAGGGTGATGACACAAAAGTTCGAGATGTCGATGATGGGTGAGTTGACCTATTTCCTTGGGTTCCAAGTGAAGCAACTCAAGGACGGCACCTTCCTATCCCAAACGAAGTACACTCAAGACTTCTCAAGAGGTTTGGGATGAAGGACGCCAAGCCCGCGAAGACACCGATGGGAATCGACGGGCATGTTGACCTCAACAAAGGAGGTAAGTCCGTTGATCAAAAGGCATACCTGTCCATGATAGGTTCATTGCTTTATTTATGTGCTAGTAGACCGGACATTATGCTAAGTGTATGCATGTGTGCTAGATATCAATCCGACCCCAAGGAATGTCACCTTGTAGCCGTTAAGCGGATTCTTAGATATTTAGTTTCTATGCCTTGTTTCGGGATCTGGTATCCAAAGAGGTCTACCTTTGACTTGATTGGATACTCAGACTCCGACTATGCCGGGTGCAAGGTTGATAGAAAGAGCACATCGGGGACGTGCCAATTTCTAGGAAGGTCCTTGGTGTCCTGGAGTTCTAAGAAACAAACATTCGTTGCCCTATCCACCGTTGAGGCCGAGTATGTTGCCGCAGGACAGTGTTGCGCGCAACTACTTTGGATGAGGCAAACCCTCCAGGACTTTGGCTACAATCTAAGCAAAGTCCCACTCCTATGTGACAATGAGAGTGCAATCCGCATGGCGGATAATCTAGTTGAACACAGCCGCACTAAGCACATAGACATCCGGCATCACTTCCTGAGAGACCACCAGCAAAAGGGAGATATCGAGGTGTACCATATTAGCACCGAGAACCAGCTAGCCGGTATCTTTACCAAGCCATTGGATGAGAAAACTTTTTGCAGGTTGCGTAGTGAGCTAAATGTCTTAGATTCGTGTAACTTGGATTGATCTATAGCATACATGTGTTCTATGCCCTTGATCATGTTACTTTGCAGCATTTACATTACTCGTTGAATATTTGTGGTGCTCAAGTTGTACAAGAACCTCCCCGGACCTCACAAGTCCATATGCAATTGGTGCACATATTTAGGGGGAGATATGATACAACCTGACCCTTTGAGACTAACCTTGTGTTTGAGTATACTTGATGTAGTCTCAAAAGTGCATTGAAAGGGAAATGTGGACTTGGACGATACAAAGACTTCCATTGCACTCCGTTATTAGTGTAATCAATTCCATGTTCATTCTTATGTTCTATTTGCCTTTTTGCTCTTAATTGACATTTTGGTGAGGCAATGGGGTTAAAGGGCCAAAAATGATCCTGTTTTGGTGCTTAATGCCAAAGGGAGAGAAATTAAGGCCAAAGCAAATGGATCAGCTACCACTTGTGAATTTTGAAAACAATAGAGTTAGAACTTTTGATTTGTCCAAAATACTCTTATTGCAAAATTTGGTCTCTTGTGGGAGAGAATTTTGATTATGGAAAAAGGGGGAGTTTTGACACTTGATCAATTTCACTCTTGGATCATATCTCTTTGTGCTCAAACAAGCGTGTTTGACTTAGAGATAGGAAAAATGAATTTGATTTGCAAAAACAAACCAAGTGGTGGCAAAGAGTGATCCAAATATGCCAAATCATAAGCAAAAAACAATTTGGTCCTCAATTACATTGATGTTGCACTTCTTTTGGTTGCTTTTGGATGTGTTGGCATAAATCACCAAAAAGGGGGAGATTGAAAGGGAAATGTGCCCTTGGGCAATTTCAATAATGTTTTGGTGATTAAGTGCCCAACACGGTTAATTAAGTTCTTATGTGCCAAGTAAAGTGAGAAGTGCAAATCAAAGAAAAAGGTATGTTTCTAGACTTAGTACATTGTTTTGAGTACTAATGTGTTTTGTCTAAGTGCTAGAAACAGTGAAAAAAGAATTGGAAAAAGAGTTGGCTATGTGCAGCAAACTCCAGCTCGGCTTGGCACACCGGACTGTCTGGTGGTGCATCGGACAGTGTCTGGTGCGCCAGGCTGGTCCGCGTGAACTTGCCGCTCTCGGGACTCGACGGCGGCGTACGGCTAAAAATCACCGGACCGTCTGGTGGTGCACCGGACTGTCTGGTGAGTCATCCGCGATGAACTCGTCGCCCTCGGGAAAAGCAAAGGGGCGACGTGGCTATAATTGACCGGACTGTCCGGTGGTGCACCGGACTGTCCGGTGAGCCAAAGGTTGCCTGCGCCAACGGTCGGCCGCGCAATCTTCGCGTGACACATGGTCGCGCGAACGGTCGGTTGGACACACCGGACTGTCCGGTGTGTACCGGACAGTGTCTAGTGCGCCAACTGACCCCATGGACCAACGGTCGGATGCACCTGATTTGGAAGGCGATCGCGCACCGGACAGCTACAGTGACTGTCCAGTGGTGCAATAGACTGTCCGGTGCACCACCCGACAGAAGGCAAGTTTGGCCTTCCAAGTTGGCCTCCAACAGCTCCTAGCTGCCTTGGGGCTATAAAAGGGACCCCTAGGCCCATGGAGGAGACATCTAAGAATTCACTAAGCATTCTAAGACTCCTGCACTCCGCCTCCGCGCAATTGATTGACTGTGTTAGTGATTTGAACTCCGTTTGAGTCGTAAACTCATTGTGCTACGTTTCGAGCTCAAGTCTTGTCTTGTGTGCGTGTGTGTGCTGCGGATTTGTATCTTGTGTGTGTTGCTCTTCCCAACCTTACTCCATGCTTTCTTTGTGATCTCTATTGTAAGGGCGAGAGACTCCAATTTGTGGAGATTCCTCGCAAACGGGAACAATACTCTAAAGGAAAAATCGTGGTATTCAAGTTGATCATCGGATCACTTGAAAGGGGTTGAGTGCAACCCTCGTCCATTGGGACGCCACAACGTGGAAGTAGGCAAGTGCTACTTGGCCGAACCACGGGATAAAAATCGCGTGTCTTGTGTTGCTTTCTCTGTGATTGTTGTGTTCACAAGAACTCGCTTCAAGCTACTTAGTCGTACTAACACCTATAACTAAGTTTTGTGACTATTAGTGTTTGATTTTTACAGGATCACCTATTCACCCCCCCTCTAGGTGCTCTCAGGAGTGCTGACTTCTGGTGGCACCGGACAGTCCGGTGCCGCACCGGACAGGCACTGTTCACTGTCCGGTGCGCCTTTGACCTCTGTTCTGACTTCTGCCGCGAACTGTAGCGTTGTCAGGGGCACTGTGCAGTCGACCATCGCGCCGAAGAGTCGTTGCTCCGCTATCACACCGGACAGTCTGGTGGCACACTGGACAGTCCGGTGAATTATAGCGGAGCGGCGTTGGAAAACCTGAGAGTGGTGAGTTTGGACTTGTACAGTCCTGGTGCACCGGACACTGTCCGGTGGCACACCGGACAGTCCGGTGCGCCAGACCAGAGCACTCTCAAGTTTCTTGCTCCTTTGAATTTGAACCCTATCTTTTATCTTCTATTGGTTTATGTTGAACCTTTATTGACCTGTAGATCATATAATCTAGAGCAAACTAGTTAGTCCAATTATTTGTGTTGGGCAATCAACCACCAAAATTATTTATAGGAAAAGGTTAACCCTATTTCCCTTTCACCCCATACTTGCTGAGCAATGAACGTATGTGAGCTCACTCTTGCTAAACTCATATCAGGTCAAGAACAGGTACTGCGAGATGAAGAGCATGAAGGATGCTAAGATTAGTTTGGAGAGGTCTAGGTTGTCGTCTCCCAGTCAACTATGGTTGCAGAGGATCATGGTTGTCATATGATGTATTTATTTAGGTATTTTATATAGAACCCTTATTATATAATAAAGATGTGACATTGATTTTTGTACCATGAGTCATCATATGTGTGAGACTTGATTCTAGCACACATTTGAGACGCACCTAGATTTGTCTTTAAATCCGAGTGTGACAATAAAATTCATAAGGTACCAATATTTCTTTCATTTACTTCCACTTGTTGCGTGAGTTACACATGAAATCACTCTAAGTATCCAAGTTTCAACATAATCAATACTTTACTTTATCATTTTATGTGGAGACTTGAGGGTATTTTCTTATAGAATGTTTATTAGTCTTGGTAACTTAGTTACAATTTTTGGTCGACACTAGAATATTATGAATTTTATTGCATTTTTATGATTTTCTGCAGAAAGAAATTAATAATACACAAATAGCCTCAGAAAATCATGAAATTTTATATAAGCACAATATATATCCATATATAATCCTAAAATAGTTTGGACCATAAATTACATAAGATGTCAACGTTTCTTTCATTTCACTTCCACTTGTTGCGGAGTTACACATGAAATCACTCTAAATATCCAAGTTTCACAGTATTCATTACTTCACTTTATCATTTTCATGGGGGGTTTTGACTCATCATTTCACTTCCATCGGTCATGTCATGAGCGGCGCCGGTGTCGAGGCACCATCCTTCAATCATGTCGTTGCTGGAGCCGTCTCCGAGGAAAGCGCGTGCTTTCGACTCATCAAGGTGGAGTGTCGCTGCGGTCGGTGCCACTGGAGGTAGTTCGATGCTTGCGTGTGCTAAGAGCAGAGCTTCCTCCTCCGCCTCCACCTGTGCGACGTTGGCCTGGCCGCGTCGTGGCTGCCGACATTCCCTAGCCAGTGGCCAAGCTTGCCACAGTTGTGACAACCGTCATCTCGTGTCGGCTTCTTGTTGCCGACGGCGCCGCCTTGGGCGCCTCCGCGGGCACCACCCTCAGCTTGTCCTCGCGCTCTGGTCTGGGCGCCTCCGCGCGCCTTGCCACGTTTGTGGCCCCGTGTCGAGGAGGACTCCCCCTTCTTGTCACCTTGACAGGCCTCCCACTACTCCCGAGTGAAATGTAGCTTCCCCTCGATGGTAATAGGCCCAGAGAGGGCCTGTGGTTTGTCGCCGTCGATGACCTTGATATGACCAATCGCTTCTTCGATCGTCATCGTGGAGAGGTATAGCAGAGACTCGTTGAGACGACCAAACTGTAGATGACACTGTTTGCAGAGAGAAGTTTGAAATATGGGATGAGATAGGGGATCTGTTGGAGATAGCCTTACATGATATCCAACAAAAAGTTTGTTACCGACAATATCCGTGTCCGGCTAGTTCTGTACCCAATATGTGACTATCCGTATTTGCATCAGAGAACATCTGTATTTGTATTTGTATCCAAAGTTATCTATATTTAAATTCATATCCGAAAAAATATGAAAACAAATATGGTTTCAGTGATATTCGTTCTAATTCTATCTGATTATCTCTAACGTTTACGAAGGTTATTCTCGTTGTTAAGGATGTAATCGGATCGAATACGGACGAATATCATCAAACTTTATTTGTTTTTGTATTTTTATTCGGATTCGAATTCAAATATAGATAGTTTCGGATACGAAAACAAAAACGGATGTTCTCAAATACAAATACGGATAGATGTGTGACGAATACGAAACTAGTCGGACACGGATATCGTCGGTAACGAAGTTTTTTTGCCGAATACTGTGTAAGACATCATTCCACATATATCATGGTTGCAATCATTTATCTACTTCTTGAATCTAAACATTTTTTAGCATTATATGTGTACATATGTCATGTCTCCGTAAAAGTTCATGATTTTTTAGGCTATGTGCGTATTATTATTTTTTGCATAAAATCATCAAAATGCAAATAAGTTACCATAACTAATAAACATTCTATAAAAATATAACATCACGTCTCCTCATAAAAATTGATAAAGTGAAGTATCGATTATGTTGAAACTTAGATATTTAGAGTGATTTCACATATAACTCACGCAACAAGTGAAATGAAACAAACACTGGTATATTGTGGATTTCATGGTCCAAATACTTTTGAGGATTATACATGGACATATATTATGACTCCATAAAGTTCTATGAATTTTTTAGGCTATTTGGGCATTATTAATTTCTTTTGCAAAAATATCAACAAAATGTACACAGCTATCGGGTAAGATATCCAGATATCAGATATATTGTATTCGAATCCGATATTCAAACAAAATATATGTATCTGTTATTAGAAAAAAAAAACCGGATATCCGAAAATTCCATCCGAACAAGTATTCATCATCTTCGAATCCAAAATTCGGACGGATATTTTCCAAACCATATTACATCTCTACTTGCGCTGTACACGTATTGCTCGTTTCAGTGTTTCTTGAACTCATTCAGATCGATGAGAAATCTGACAGTGTATGAAAAAGGAAAATCTGGTTACTATGAATATTATCATCATCAATGATGTGAGCGAGGAAGCGAGGAAGCTTCACATACAACAAATCGACCGGGAATTAATGTTTTAGCTACAATTGCTAAATAATATATGAGCTGAACGATCATCAGCGCCACAAAATGGAACTCAGTTCAGCAATCTGAACACTCCAATCATCTCTTCCCTCAACTTCAATTGATCCCCGCAAGTTCCGGCCACCCCTTCGTGGCCGAACAAACATGGTCTTCTTGGGCTCAGGGATTCAGCTTCAGAGAGGCCTGGTCCGGCGTCCAGAGGCCCGGCCGCAGAGCAGCGCGTTCTTGGGGATCGGGTTCTCGTCCCGCCACGAGTTCGCCGGCGAGTAGACGCGGAGGTAGAACTGCTGGCCGAGGTACTGCCTGGCCCAGCTCTCGGACCTCACGTTCCACATCCCCACGTTGTCCAGCGGCATGTAGATAGCCGTCCATGACTGAGGGTACACCTGAAAGCATGGCCAGTGTAAACATCGGTGCATGTCCACAGTTCAGAATTGAGAAATCAGAGCAACTTTTGTTTCTTGGCTTCCGGTTTGAACAAACAATACAATACCTGCAATGTGTACCGAGCAATGGCGTCCCTGAGGTTGTAGCCCTGACGACTAGCCGGTGTCCACTGTCCTCCATCCATCCTGACCATCCGGAAACAAACAAACAAACCATACCACCAATCTTCAGCCATTCGGATCCAGCGATACTGAACAATGTCAGGATCTGCAAGAATATGGAACTAGGAAGACGCACCCGACGACCCAGAACGCGTAGCCGTCGATGTGCCACGACTGCACCAAGTTCTCCGCGTTTTCAAAGACGACCTCAACATAGTCCCGCATGTTGGCCGCCATCACAGACGTCTGGAGGTAAGCGCCGCCGCCCGTCGGGTTGTCGGGCATGCTGCCCAGCGTGAAAACTCCCGGGATGCTGTAGAAATCAGCAACCTTGAGAGGAGTGTCGGCCGGGACGAAGGAGATGCCGTTCACTGCGTATCTCAGCTTGCCGTTGATGGTTGCCCGCGAGTTGGCGAGCCTGATGGTTCTTGTGGTGTTGACGAGACCGTAGTGGTAGGAACCCTGAGGGTTTGGCCTTGGTCCACTCGCTGTCAGGTTCCACCTGCTCAAAAGGTAGGTAACAGAACGACTCAATGCGTCAGTAGCTGATGCTGTTAGGTAGTCTGATGATGATAGCCAAAACAAAGTAGTCTTTACCGGATGGATCTAGCCTGGTTGAGAGAGAAATCGATCTCAACGGTAGGCGCCGGGGGAGGCGGCACACTTGCAGCACCATTTGAGCTGCTGTAGTGGAGGATGGCAGCGGTGGTGAGGACAGGGGTGGTAAAGCGTGTGGAGACAACTATGGAGTAGTCTGCAGGTGGCTGATCAGCAGTAACAAGGAACGAGTATGATTGGCCTAGATGGACGTCGATGGACGTGTAAGTGCTCTGCATGGTGTGAGACCCCTCCACCTCGACCAGCAGCATGGAATGGCCTTGGATCCTTATGTTCACCGAGGTCGCGATTCCCACGTTCGACACCCGGAACCGATACGTTTTCCCTGGCAGGATCGTGCGAACAAAGCTCAGCACATTTCTGTCTACATGAAGAATTACCAGGCATATAATCAGATGCACTCTTATGTTCATATAGTTTACCTTGGTCCACCGTGAATCTGTTGCCATTCCAACCTTGGCCATTGATAAGAAGGCCGTCAGGAAACGGCAGGTCATTGCCACTGTCCAGAATGCCTTTCAGGTCCTGCGGGGATTCTTAGTTAGTTGCAGTGTTACCGGTGCACCAAAAAGATGCAGTGCAGTATACTTCATTTAGGATGTAAACGTACGGTGTGGTTGAGCTTGAACCAGTCACCCGCCAATATGGTGAAATCCCCGGCAGGCGGGTCAAACGGGACAGGGATCCTCGGCCGGCTGAGAACCCTGATGGCACCGTAACCGCCAGCTGCCTTGTGAAACAGAAGGGAAGGGAAGTAGTAGTAGCTCCCGATCTGGTCCTTGAACTGCATGTTGTAAGTGAAATTGCCGCCCGGAGGGATCGGGCAGTTGGTGCCGTACACGCCGTCCTGCCATGAGCTCCTCCGCTGCTGAATTCCCTGCCTGCGATGTAGGGACAGTAAAGAAAAGAACAGTTCATCCTCAAAATTAGCATTGGTCCGCAATGTCACCACAGTGGTCGACGACCAAGTAGCCATGAGACCTTAACATTCGTCAGTCCATAGGTAATATGGACAATGCGCATTATCTTTTTTTTAAGTTAATCGCTCTTGTCACTCTCTTAATGCAAAAGGAGCCACAGATCGCACTAATGTGCACATGCTCAATGCAAAACCACTGGAGGCCCACTGACTGATCTATCATCTATGGAAGCATTAGTTGTCTGTACATGTGCTTTGCATCCTGGATCTGGAAAGGAAAGCGAAAGCTCAAGTAAAAGGAAGGAGGACAACTATTGGGGGTAATATAATATAAATAGTATCAGATTCCTCTAGCTACTAAGGGAACTGAGTAGTGAAGTTTTGTCCTGGAACAGCTCACTCTCCATGTCCATGGTGTGACTGACATGCAGTGGCACAAAACAACCGCTGCAAGGCAACCAAGGTTCACGCACGGCTGAGCCTACTCTATGCAGGGAAATTTTTAACTGCCAACTTGGACTTGAAGGCCTGGCATGTTAACTCAAGCCTAGTCCATGTCTGAATCACGCCGTCGTAGCTACAAATCTGGACCATCGACACAGGGTCTCCTGCTGAAAGAAAAGAGCCGAGACCAGTTGCATTTCGCTTGATTGGTTCCCAGTGTGTGGGAAGCCAGGCTCGTGCGAGCCAGACCGGCGAGATACGCCGGTTCTAGGCGTACGAGCAGATGCAACAAATGATGATAAAATGCAATGTTATTGCATCCGCTCAGACAGGCTGCGTGCTCCTCGTGCAAGCAACCAAACAAAATCTCAGATAGAGTCAACGCACACGGTGGTCCAGGATATGATGGTGCAGGTAACCAATCAGACCTATTGTGTCCCGGGACATTCAGAGAGAACATGGCAATCTTGAACAGGCAAGTTTTTAAGCCACGCAGCAAAAACAAAACAGAGCACAAGTGGTAACAGGAGACTGCTGCTGCTACTAGTAGTAGATTACCAGGAGAGGAGGAAGGGGACCGGCAGGTTGTTGAAGACGTTGACGATGATGTTGTCGTTGGTGACGGCGTCGATCTGCGGCCCCGGGAACTGGCCGTTGATCAGTATCCCCTGCACCGCAGCAGCCGCATCCACATCACATCCACGCGGCCATTGGCGAATGCAGGCCGCCGAACCAAGGTATAACAGAGGCCGTGCGTGCGTGCGAGCCTAGCTAGTGGCGTACCTCCTGCTTGACGCCGAGCGGGTAGATGTCGCCAAAGGTGACGTTCCAGGTGTAGAACCTGTAGGGGTCATCGGCGCGTGCCTGCAGGAGCAGCGAGCCGAGGAGGAGGACGACGACGAGGGACGCCGGCGAGGAGGGGGCCTCCATTCGTCTCCCCATCTATGGTACCGCGCCGCGCTACACTAGGGCTGTCGCCTCGCCGCTCGACCTTAGCTGGAGCCGAGCCTGGAGGACAGGGGTCAAACAGTGTCAGCGAGAGACGAAGGAGCGAGGAAACGGGGTCGGTCTCGTGCCGGTGGATCTGCTGCGGCGGCAGGTGGATGGAAGCGAATATAAATGAGGGAGGTGCGGTGATAATCTGGATCCGAGGGAGGGGGGCGTGGGGTGGGGGTGTGTCTGCCTCTGCCCATGGTGCAAATGGCGCTCGTGATTTCATGGGGCGGGTGCGGGTGTGGGGTGGGGTAGTGGCATGAGCTGTACGCGCCAACGCCAGTACGCCTGCGCGTTGGATTCTTTACACTGGTCAGTGGCTAATCTGGATAAGTGTTTAAGCTTTCATTCACGCGGCGAACAACTTGCATGCTAAGATTTAACTTTTTTTGGTTAATTAGTCCAGCCTACAGCCTAGGGGATATGATTTATCCGCGTACCCATAGATAAAAAACCCGTTGGACATGGTTTTGGGTACGAGTCTGTACCCGTAGATACGGATACGGGTAGCATTTGATATCCGTGGATATTTTTAAAATGCGTACTAAAAATCAGTATCTATATCCGAATACCCGAATATCGGTTAAAGTAACCTGACATGTAGGGTCACTGAAGTCTGGAACCACTTCACGGACCACAGACAGCCCAACTTCCCAAGTCCCGTACTCCCGTCGCCACAACTGCAGCTATTGTTTGTGAGAAAACTGGGAATATTTTATGACTTAACCATGATGTTTTCTGCGACCAAATATGTTATAACTAGTCTTTTCTTATCTAAAGTGTGTGAAGTTAAACTTATAGTGGGCAAACGGATATATCCGCGGATATCCGTTACCCGCGGGTAACGGATGTGGATACTATTTTTTATTCGTAGCGGGTAACGGGTACGGGTTCGGATATCGGATATAAGTCGTGGATATGGATGTCCAGAGACACTATCCTCGGATAGTTTATCCGTTGCCATCTCTAGTCCAGCCATTGGTCAGTCATTTAGCCAGAAGAAATGCGCATGACATTAAGTATATGGATATCCTTGGCCTCTATTTGTTCTGATTATTACTTCCGGGATATCCGCTGCATTTCTTCTTTTGGATCCCTTAATTTAAGAGGAATTGGAATTCACTTAATAAAGAAACCTATTTAGCTTGGAATTTAACATTTTACCACTTTCCAAAGTTCAGATATAAGTCTATCTCAAATTCATGGAGTGCAGGATGGGAAATGATTTTATTTATTAGTAGAATTTGTTTCTACTCTGTAACTTATAGGACGTTCTTCGACTCACCTCTATAGTAAAATGTAACACATAAATATGTCCGACATCTTGCTAATAATAGTATACAGATATATTTTACATAAAATCGAATTAGTTTAATTGGTATATCTCTAAATTATTATTATTAGAATGGAATTCAATTCTAGTGATTCAAATGGGGCATTAGGTTAATCAAAGGCGCAACATATACATATATCTTCTTTGATCATTGATGACTGCTATTATTCCTGAGAACGGATCAGGTGTAAACCAAGCCCTTGGTAGGTGCAAATCGTGCAGACAGTTAAGATAATTTTACAAGACAATCCTCCCATTGTGTATCAGTTTTCAAAACAATTCTTCCACCTCGTCTGATACATTTTTAAATACATCAACTCACCTCCACGAACGTGTTGGTTTTCACGACTTACGTCGAGTGCTTGGTTTGCTCATGATCCATTCCCTTTTTTCTTCGGTACAGGGGCGAAAGCAAAGTGGGATGTGGCCCCTCAATTTCTATGCCTTTTTATACCTAATGTTTATTTAATATTAAGTATATTAAAAATTGAACTTCTGGATAGGTTAAAATAGCCATGTTCTGGGGCTCCTCGTCGGATTGGTCTAGTATTTCGAATCTCGTCCTTCTACTCGGTGTAATCCTCACATCTATTCATCTAGTCTCGTTCTTCCTAACGTCGTCAAAGCAGGCCATGGAGTGTTTCTGCGCTCCCGCTCGAGGTCAGCCTCAGGCGAGTCATGACTACATCTCCTGCTTGAGGTCCTCGGGTGAGTCGTGACTGCATCTCCCGCCCAGAGCTGGCCTCGGGAAAATCGGAAAAGTGTCTCATGTCCGGAGCTCGCTTCGGGCAAGTCGAAACAGTGTCTCCCGTCTGGAGCTAGCTTCTGGCGAGACGGAACTATGTCTCGTCCAAGGTTGGTCTCAGACGAGACGAAACAACATCTCTCGTCCGAGGTTGGCCTCGGGCGAGACGGAACAACATCTCTCGTCCGAGGTTTGCCTCGAGCGAGACGGAACAGCGTCTCCCGTCCGAGGTTGGCCTCGGGCGAGACAGAACAACATATCTGGTCCGAGGTTGGTCTCGTGTGAGACAGAACTATGTCTCCTCTCCGAGGTTGGTCTCGGGCGAAGCGGAAAAGCATCTCCCATCCGAGGTTGGTATCGGGCGAAGCGGAAAAGCATCTCCCGTCCGAGGTTGGACTCGGGCGAGGCAAAACAGCGTCTCTCGTCCGAGGTTGGCCTCGGGCGAGACGGAACGACGTCTCCCGTCCGAGGTTGGCCTCAGGCAGGATGGAACAGTGTCTCCCATTCGAGGTTGGCCTTAGGCGAGATGGGACAACGTCTCTGTGCTCGTAAGGAGCCGGGGGATATCTATCTCCCACAAGCCTCTGAGCTTCAGGTTAACTTGATAAACAATCAGCTTGAAGGTCCAAAATCTACTTTCAGAATGTCTGGCCTTGTAATCTTCGAAATTTTATGATGGTATCCTCCATGCTTTGAGGATCAAGCAACTTATTCCTCTAAGTGGTCTTGGTGAGGTGGGCAGCAGTAGTCAAGCTGATGAGGCGGTGGTGTAGCCTCCCAGAGTCGACGAAGCAGCGAGTCGGCGAGGCGGATGATGGCCTGGCCCTCGAGCCGGTAAAGCAGTGAGTCGACGAGGCGGGCAATGGCCTAGGCCTCGAGCCAACGAAGCAGCGAGTCAGCGGGGCGCATGGCGGTGCAGCCCCCGAGCCGGTGAAGCAACGAGTCAGCGGGGCGCACGGTGGTGCAGCCCTTGAGCCAATGAAGAAATGAGTCAGTGAGGCGAGCAATGGCCCAGTCCACGAGCCGATGAAGCAACGAGTCAGCGAGGCGCACGACGATGCAGCCCCCGAGGCAACGAAGTAATGACGCGGCAAGGTGAGCGACGACCTAGCCCCCGAGCTGGTGGAGCAGCGAGTCAACAAGGCGCATGGCGGTACAGCTCCCGAGGCAACAAAGTAATGACTCGGCGAGGCGAGCGACAGCCCAGCCCCCGAGCCAGTGAAACAGCTAGGTAGGCAATGGCCCAGCCCTCGAGATGGTGAAACAGCAAGTCGGCAAGGCGAGTGATAGCCCAACCCCCGAACCGGTGAAGTAGCGAGTTGGGCAATGGCCCAATCCCTGAGCCAGTGAAGCAACGAGTCAGTGAGGCGCATGGCGGTGCAACCTCCGAGGCGACGAAGTAATGACTCAGCGAGGCGGGCGACGGCCTAGCCCTGAGCTGGTGAAGCAGCGAGTCAGCAAGACGGGCGATGGCATAGTCCTCGAACTAGCAAAGTAGCGACTCGGCGAGGCGGGCAGTGGCCCAGCCCCCGAGTCATCGAAGTAGTGTCTTGACGAGGTGGGCAGCAACCTAGCCCCCAAGCCGGTGAAGTAGTGACTCGGTGAGGCGGGCAGTGGCCTAGCCCTCGAGTTGTCGAAGTAGTGTCTTGGTGAGGCGGGCAGCAGGCTAGCCCCCAAGCCGGTGAAGTTGTGACTCGGCGAGGCAGGCAACGGCCTAGCCCCTGAGGTGCCGAATTAGTGTCTCGGCGAAGCGGGCAGCAGCCCATCCCCCAAGCTAGTGAAGTAGTGTCTCGGTGAGGCAGGCAACAACCTAGCCCCCAAGCCGGTGAAGTAGTGTCTCGGTGAGGCGGGCAGCAGCACAACCCCCGTGCTATCGAAGTAGTGGCTTGGCAAGGCGGGCAGCAGCCTAGCCCTCGAGCTGTCGAAGTAGTGACTTGGCAAGGCGGGTAGCATCACAGCCCCCAAGCCAGAGAAACAATGAGTTAGTGAGGCGGACAGCAGCCTAGCCCACTAGATGATGAAGCGATGAGTCGGCAAGGCAAACAACAGCCCAACCCCTGAGCTGACAAAGGGATGAGTCGGCAAGGCAGACAACAGCCCAACCCCCAAGCTGACGCAAGCGATGAGTCAGCAAGGTGGACAACAACCCAGCCCCTGAGCTAAAGAAGCAATGAGTTGGCAAGACGGACAACAATCTAGCCCCTGAGCTGGCAAAGCGATGAGTCAGCAAGGCACACAATAGCCTAGCCCCCGAGTTGTCAGAGTGGTCGGTGAGGCAGGAAGCAGCCCAACCCCCCGAGTCGACTGAAGGAAACAGTGACGCCTAAGAGGGGGTGAATTAGGACTTCTAAAAACTATTCTCTAAACTAGGCCACAAATAAATCCTAGAACAAAACCTATGCAAATAAACAATCTAGAATGTGCAAACTAGGTTTTGTCTAAGTGTTGCTATCTCTATCGCAAAGCCTAAGTTTCAATCCTAAATAATCTAACTAGAAAGGAGAGATTGAAACTTAAGTACTTAATGTAAATGCGGAAGGTAAAGTGCAAGTAGAGAAAGCAAACTCTCGTGATTGACGCCGGTATTTTTACCGAGGTATCCAGAACCACGCAAGGTCCCGACTAATTCTCATTGGTGCCCCTACGCAAAGGGTAGCCCACACGAGGGCCAAGTACCTCGGTTGAGTAACTCCGTAGAGAGTCGTGTGCCTTCTCCACTCGCAAGTGGTGCTCCGCTTCCGGCTCCTCTTGGACGCTCTCCACCGTCTCCATTATCGAGCTTCCGATCGAAAAACTACGGGCCTTGTTACCTCCGGTACACAGTGGCGGTCATGACACAAACTCGGTTGTCGTGGTCTCACAAGACTATCACCCCACTTGGTACAATTGCAATGGCTCGCGCAAGAGTCGAGGGGTTGTGTAGTTTTTCTAAACTCACTCAACTAACTAGGGTTCACCTAGACACAAGGTTTCCCGCTGAAAGAAAAGAGCTGACCAGTTGCATTGTGTCCCAGGACATTCAGAGAGAACATGGCAATCTTGAACATGCAAGTTTTTAAGCCACACAATAATAAAAACAAAACAGAGCACAAGTGGAGATTGTTGCTGCTACTGGTAGTAGTAGATTACCAGGAGAGGAGGAAGGGGATCGATAGGTTGTTGAAGACGTTGACGATGATGTTGTCGTTGGTGACGACGTCGATCTGCGGCCCCAGGAACTGGCCGTTGATCAGTATCCCCTGCACCGTAGCAGCAGCATCCACATCACATCCACGCAGCCATTAGCAAATGCAGGCTGTCGAACCAAGGTAGAACAGAGGTCGTGCGTGTGAGCCTAGCTAGTGGCGTACCTCCGGCTTGACACCGAGCGGGTAGATGTCGCCGAAGGTGACGTTCCAGGTGTAGAACCTGTAGGGGTCTTCGGCGCGTGTCTGCAAGCGCATAAGCGATCTAACTTAACTAAGCACTTCGCAAAGCACCTACGCTAATCATTAAATGAATCTATTAAGCACTTGGGTGTTTGAGCACTTGGAAATGTCTATAACACGTGTTGGTATGTTGTTTGGGCTCCCACACCTTCAAATGGCCGGTTGGAGGGTATAAATATCGTCCCCTCAATTATAGTTGTTGGACAGAAAAGCTGTTGCTTCTGTCGTCGGGTGCACCAAACATGTCCGGTGCCCTGACCATGTCAGCCGACCGTTGAGATCTGTAGCAGCCGATCGTTGGATCCGACCATTGGCCAAACTGTCTGATGCACACCGGACAGTCCGGTGTTATAGCGCTGAGAGTCCCTAGTTGCGAGCCTCTCTGCATAGATTGTTTGGTGCACACCGGACATGAACTGTTCATTGTCCGGTGCGCCACCAGAGCGCTGGCTTACTGCCTCTTCTTGGATTTCTTCACTATTTCCTTGGGCTTATTTTGATCTTGAGTCTTGGACTTCTATGCATCTTTTAGGTCTTCTATTAAGGTGTTGCATCCTTAGAGCATCAGTTCAATCCTCTTTGCATCCTATGAACTATAAATACAAACACTAGCAAACACATTAGTCCACAAGGTCATGTTGATCATCAAACACCAAAATCACTTAGCTAAATGGCCTAGGGTCCATTTTCCTTACATCGATGAAGGAGTCGACGAGGCGAGGTAGGTGACGGTCTAGCCCCCGAGCTACCGGAGTAGTGTCTCGGTGAGGTAGGTAGCAACCCATCTCTCGATCCATGAGTAGTGACTCGGTGAGGCGGGAAGCGGCCTAGCCCCTAAGCTGCCGAAGTAGTGGCTCAGTGAGGTGGGCAGCAGCCCAGCCCTGAGCTATCAAAGCAGTGACTCGGCGAGGCGGGTAGCAGCCTAGCCACCAAGCTATCGAAGTAGTGACTCAGCAAGACGGGTAATAGCCCAGCCCCGAGCTGGAGAAACAACGAGTTGGTGAGGCGGACAGCAGCCTAGCCCCAGAGCTGACAAAGCGATGAATCGGTAAGGCGGACAATAGCCTAGCCCATGAGCTGACGAAGCGATGAGTCGGCAAGGCGGGCAACAATCCAGGATACGAGCTCACGAAGCGATGAGTCAGCAAGGCGGACAACAACCTAGCCCCTGAGTTGTTGGAGTGGTTTGCGAGGCGGGCAGCTGCCCAGCCCTCCAAGTTGGCGAAGGAGTCAGCGAGGCGAGCAACAACTCAGCGGTGGCACAACCTCTAAGCAGTTGACAAGTTGGCAAGGCAGCACGACTACGAAGCTGCCTCTAAGTCTACGGAGAAGTACGTGAGGCGAGCAGCAGCCCAATCCTTGAGTGAATGGTGCAACGTAAAGTGAGCTCCCTGTTTGAATTCTAAGTATAGCATAGGCGTAGAGTATCGGTGGGCCAGACCACCTGCTCCGTAGGAAGGGTTTTGAGGTACCCTTTTCTAATTTAGCGTGATCATGTAACACCGAACCTTGGTCGGGCACCAAGACCCAAACCGATTATCTCGTGTAAGTAAGGGCTTAGAGGTCACCTGTTGAGGACTTGTTCTCAAATGCTAGGAGTTAAGAACAAGGCAACATAAAAAATGTTAATCGCTAAAGTCCTTCGTCCTTCGAAGCATTATTTCCCTTAGGATATAATGATTTTCGGACGAAGGTGATGAAGAGCGTGCCTTCATAAATTTATTATACAGTGACGAAGGATAAAATGTAGAGAATATAAGAGATAACATAAATAATTATATATTATTATCAGACATAGACATAAACATCTTTGAATTACAAATGTACCTTCAACTGGAAGGAGATGATAGTACAAGCGTGACGCAAAAAGCGAATGCCAAGTCAGCGTGAACAGTACGGGAGTACTGTTCACCTATTTATAGGTGCGGGACACAACCCATACAAAATTACATTCATGCCCTTTACAGTTGATAATAACTCTATAGTAATCTGTCGAGGTCTAAATAGCCTTTTCATCTTTAAGTCGGTCTCACTTTCTGCTGTCACGCCGAAGCTTTCCTGCTCACACCTTCGGCGCTGTACCAACCTTCGTATTATTCTGGTCTACTGTGATGCCGACTTGAGTACGAAGATACCTGTTCACACATTATACTCCAGAAATACTGTTAAATCCTGTTTTTGAGGACCTTCGGATGCCGAAGGTCCCCAACATCACCCATGAGTCAAGCGAGTTATGTAGCACCGAACTGGGGTCGGACTTCACTGCCCAAGTTGATTGCCTCATGTAAGTAAGGGCTTAGAGGTCACCCATGAGTCAAGCGAGGCATGTAGATCCGTGATGCGGTGCAGGACACCTTCTTGATCCACGATGCAGGAGAGGGATCCGAAGCGGAAAACCTGCCCAACGTTGAAGATGATCAAGGTGTTGAAGACGGTAGCCATGGAGTCATCTGGAATCAACGTCGCACCCCCTACCTAGTGTGTCAGTTGTCGTTGTTTATGACCCACCTGCTCAACACTGGGTTCCCCACTTGATGCTTTTGAGCAGGACGGTGTGGTTGAATGTGACTCGATGGTACGTGCAGATGCACATCGAATCACACAAGAGTTTATATAGGTTCGGACCGCTAGAATGCATAACACCCTACTTCCTGTCGAGGCTGAGTATTTGAGTATAACTAGTGTACAAAGGTTGTAGACAAGTTGTGGGGGGTGGAGGGTGAGTTCTCCTGTCGATGTAGTGATGGCGTGGTTGCTATTAGAGGACTAGTGGGCTATGAGGTAGTGATGGGATGTGACGAAGTAAGATGATCTGAGCTGAGATTATATGAGATCATAAGGGCACCCCTTGGCCTTATATAGACGATCAGAGGGTTATCCCTTTACAGGTCGTGATGACTATAACTCTACCTGAATCCTCCTCTTAACGTGGCATGCATTCCTGCTTATCCGAATTTCAGTTGCTCTTCATTCGAGTTATCTCTGGGTATCTAGCACTTTGGGTACGCTCAACCTTCTTGCCCGAGGTATCAACACTTGACTCAGTCATCTGGTCTTTGCCTCCCTAGGTCGAGCTCATCCAGCTTGGTTGCGGCCCAAGGGCATGCCTTCCTAGGTAATTCATCAGGAGGCCCACCAAGCAGGTCATACAACATTTTTGCACTCCCACCTGAGGTCAGCCTTGGGAGAGTCATGATTGCCTCTCTCGCCAGAGGTTGGCCTCGGGCGAGTTGTGATTGTATCTCCCGCCTAGAGCTGGCCTCGAGCGAGTCAGAAGAGCGTCTCCCGTTCGGAGCTAGCTTCGGGCGAGATGGAACTATGTCTCCCCTCCGAGGTTGGCCTTGGGCAAGACGGAACAACATATCCCGTCAAAGGTTGGCCTCGGGCGTGACAAAACAACATCTCCTTCCTAGAGCTGGCCTCGGGTGAGATGGAACAGTGTCTCCCATCCGAGGTTGGCCTCAGGCGAGACAGAATAGCATCTTTTGTCTGAGGTTAGCCTTGGGCGAGATGAAACTATGTCTCCCGTCCAAGGTTGACCTCGGGCAATACGGAACAACGTCTCCCATCCGAGGTTGGCCTCGAGCGAGACGGAACAGCATCTCTGAGAGCACCTAGAGGGGGGTGAATAGGTGATCCTGCAAATTTCAACACTAAATAGCCAACACTTGGTTTATGAAATGTTAGTGCAATTAAAACCAAGTTACTAGAGTGTGAATTCTAGAAGAAAGTCAATCAAAAAAGTTGAACACAAGATGTAGTGATTTATCCTGTGGTTCGGCCAATGCCTACTTCCACGTTGTGGTGACCTCCTTCGATCAAGGATTGCACTCAATCCCTCTCAAGTGATCCAATGATCAACTTTGAGTACCATGGCTATCTTCCTTAGTAATCTTTCTCCCGTTTGCGAGGAATCTCCACAGATTGGAGCCTCTTGCCCTTACAAGTTTATCACAAGAGAAGCACAATAGTAAGAGAGGGAGAGTAACACACGCAAGACTCAAATCTGCAGCACACACACGCACACAAGCCAAGACTTGAGTTCAAAACACATCACAGAGAGTTCACAACTCAAACGGAGCTCAAATCACTAACACGATCGATCAAATGCGTGGTGGCGGAGTCTAGGAGTCTTAGGATGCTTAGTGAATGCTTGGTGTTTTGTCCCATGCGCCTAGGGGTCCCTTTTATAGCCCTAATACAGCTAGGAGCCGATGGAGATCAACTTGGAAGGCAATTCTTGCCTTCTGACGAGTGGTGCACCGGACAGTCCGGTGCACCACCGGACACCCACTGTAGCAGTCCAGTGTGCGATCTCTTTCCTTTTCTGGCGCAGCCGACCGTTGGATCTTTGGATCTGTTGGCACACCGGACACTGTCCGGTGCACACTGGACAGTCCGGTGCACACTGGACAGTCCGGTGCACACTGGACAGTCCGGTGAGACCATCTGACCGTTGGCTGAGCCACGTGTCGCCCGTTGATTGTGCAGGCGACCGTTGGCCGCTGGCGCCGTTGACTCACCGGACGGTCCGGTGCACCACCGGACGGTCTGGTGATTTTTAGCCGCGACGTCTTTTTCTTTCCCGAGAGCGACGAGTTCATCGCCGAAGACTTGGGCGCGAGCGTTGATTACTCACCGGACAGTCCGGTGCACCTCCGGACAGTCCGGTGATTTATAGCCACGTCGCCGCGCCGATTCCTGAGAGCGGCCAGTTTGCCGCCGGGCCAGCCTGAGCACCGAACACTGTCCGGTGCACCACCGGACAGTCCGGTGCGCCACAGGCTGGTGCTGGTTTGGCTGACTTAGCCATTCTTTCTTCCATCCTTTTTCTCTTTTCTTGGTCATGTCTCTAGCACTTAGATAAACATGTTAGTAACCAAAAACAATTAACTAAGTCCATAGACATACCTTTCTCTTTGATTTGCACTTCTCACTTAGTTAGCACATATGAACTCAAAACAATGTGTTGGGCATTCAATCACCAAAACAATTATAGAAATGGCCCAAGGGCACATTTCCCTTTCAATCTCCCGTCCAAGGTTGGCCTCGGGTGAGACGGAACAACATCTCATGTCTGAGGTTGGCCTCGGGCGAGACGAAACTATGTCTCCCATCCGAGGTTGGCCTCGAGCGAGATGGAACAACGTCTCCCATCCGACGATGGCCTCAGGCGAGACAGGACAACATCTATCGTCCGAGGTTGGCCTCGGGCGAGATGGAACAATGTTTCCCATCTGAGGTTGGCCTCGGGCGAAACAAAACAATGTCTCTATGGTCGTAAGGACTCGGGGGATATCTATCTCCCATAGTGGGTGGCTAACCGTGCAAGTGATCCTGTTTTTTACACGACATATTAATTGTTGCACTTTGAAAAATGCATCACATTTGTTTCTTGCATTGCATTTTTTTTTCTAAATTTCTACTTGTTTGGTTTGTGATTTACACACAAAGGAATGGTTGATGAATTCAAAACTAGCATGTGTATGTGTTACAAGTGGTAGCTAGACTTAGATCTTAGTTTTCTTCAAAGTGGTATCTAGAAACTTTCTTATAATGTTGATGTCATAGGGTTTATGTGTCTTTGATGTCTAGTTAACCGATATGGTAAGGATAAAGATTAAAGGGTGATCTTCAAGTTGGCAATCACATCGTCGGGTGGTATCTATGAAGGTTTATCCTATACACATTAGCATCACTAAGTAGTACTAAATTTTCCACAACCTCTATCTAGCATATGTGCAAACTTTAATCTGAAAACACTAGCACATATGTAGGGGGAGCTAACATTACCTAATTAGTTCATGTTAAACTTATCCAAATCGTTCCTAAGTGGTCTTTATGATAGATAAGCAACGCATTGTGCCAACCAAGATAGTAATTTACACTTTGTGTGAAGTGCTAGCTTGGATTTCAAATTTAATTCCTATCTTTGTGAGGTTGTCATCAATTACCAAAAAGAGTGTCCATTTGAAAGCCCTATGTTCATTTTTTGCAATTAAGACAACTAGTTGACTAAACTCTTGTTAAGTGTGTGATTAAGCTAGGTAATATCAACACCAAGAAGGAGAATATGACATGTGATAAGATTTAGGATAGATAGTCATCATACTATTAAAAGGGGAGCTCTAATTAGCAAATGTAGTTATTTCATGACACTAGTTGTTTGATCTACATGCATGTGTAATATATGCCTTGCAACACAATAGTTAATAGGAAAAATGGTTTGAAAAATAATAACTCAAGGCTTAGAATTTTGGCAAAACTTTTGAGAGTTGCCACACTTGCAAAAAGGAGAGCTAGTGTTGCTAGTGCTACTATTTTGCAAGCACTAGATGTGTCTATTATGACATTAGACTTGTGTGCAAGATGCATCAGTCTGAGCTATATATTGAATTCACAAGTTTGAGTCGAGCGCTATGCATGACACATACACTAGGCATGCACAAATTAGATAGGTAAGGTGCAACCTATCCACATGTAGGATTTTTAAATGCCTCATCTAATGCATCCAATGTGGCACCAGATCTGAGTGCAGCCATATTCTACTAGAGGCTACAAAATAGGGTACTTCAAACTAACACTTAGTGGTCCTATATGGTATTGTTCAGTGTGCACCATATGCTCTACTATTCTCAATTACTAGATTCTTAAGGATCGAAATTCGATAATTGGGGCATTCAATGCAAGCATGTGGTGTGCATCATGCATGTTTGATTCTCTCATAGAATCTATCTTAAAGGGTATTGGTTGGATTCTTAAGTAGGGCTATAAATAGATGGTGTGGCCCATATAAAGAGGGGAGGGGCTAGAGTTTAATAGAGCACAACACATACATGCATGAAGAGTCAAGGACAATGAACAATCGACATGAGCGGGTGGCACACCAACACTCAATGGTGTCTTCCTCATCGTCTAGTCAGTCGGCGGTGCGCGAGCATGGCGTTTGATAGTTCTCAGTCTCACGGAGTTATCCTTATGCATGTGGAAATGTGTGGTAGGATGTTAGCTAGTGCTTACAACCACCAATGAACATGCATGCGCTCATGTGCAACTCTTGAGAAATGGTAGGTTCAAGAACACATACCACTAGTCAATGGTGAACTCGTAGTGTAGTCACATGTCCATCGTCGTATTCTAGAACCCCGTGCTTGACGCGATGGTGTACTCGATGGACGTGTGGGACAGGGAGGCACCCATTCTAAGCCACCCATCACTATGGGTGACAATGGACTCTAAATTTTACATTTAATGATCAGATCAGATTAGGATCGGGTCCTATTTCTATTCATTTTTGAACTACAAAATATTTAGGGCCCTACCATTTTGTGAAGAAGCATTTGGACCGTGATCCATTACCACCCCTACCCATCACCTTTTCATATATGCTTGTTGCAGTCACTAGAGGAACATCTACTAGGTGTTCAGAGAATAACTCATTTGAAACACGGTCACAAAACTCTCCAAGTTTGTCTCTATCTCTATCTAATTGTCTCAGTTTGTCTAAAGTACTAATTTGTTTCTTAAAGAACAAAGGCGAAGTGTTATGACTCGTGAATCATTAAACATATACTCTAACTCACAATTGGTGTTATCTTCTACAATCATGTGTGTATTTAGTGCAAATCTTAGCATGGAAGCAAATAAAAAATATGTCTATTCTTTGATGTTGAAGTAGTAAACCAGTCGGTTATGGTTAAATGAACTATAACTTTTATAATATATATGTGAGCATATTAGCGCAATTTTGTATATTTTTTCTAAAGAGAGCTAAAATATTTTGTAAAGAACCCTCTTACAACACGTTGCCCTAGAACCACCACCAAGTAGACCTCTAAGTATGACACCAATTTTTTTGTTGAAGGCCTTTTTTTGTTATAGTTGTTCCTCCAAAAGGTGCTAGTTTCTTTTTTGTGTTATCTTTTGTCATACTTTTCTTGCAATAGACTTGGCCGAGGGCTTTAGAGATTCCTAGATGTGCCACTAGCTATAGTGAAACGCTCTTGGTTAGTTGGAGTTCACTATTTGAATGATTCTTGTGGCATTCAAGTCATAGGTTTAGCTTGTCACGCTAGCATGTGAATTATCATTTTGGAACTTGCAATAACAAGGATGTAGGTTATCGACAAACAAATGACCCCAGAGATAAATCTTGTGTCAATCAATGATTAGCATTCAATACCCATGCTCTTTATCTTATCTTGTGCTTGGTTGTGTAGTTATTGTTTATATAGCTCGCTAGAGTAGAGTAACTTAGAGCATCTCCACTAGTTCTCGAAAAAAGTCCTTAAAATTAATCTACGGTGTTAGTAACCAAAAATCATGCTCCGACAGTTCCTTAAATAAGGTCACCAAATATACCAACTTTCTAAATATCCATGTTTAGTCTCCAAACTTGGGGTGTTGTTTCGCACGCCCAATAGGCTATTTCGCTCACCAACCACACCATGAATTCACTTGTCTACTATCGAGTTCGCACACATGTATAAGTGATACACTTTAAATGATTTAAGTTGCAGAAATGATGAATTTACCATCGAGTTAGCACAATTTAAAAATTATTTAACGCCCTAAGTATTGGAGAACCACTGGATGCTAATGTTGTTTTTTGTTCAAAATATGTATTTAGCAACTTGCTAAATCTGAGTTTGGGAAAGCCTTTTTTAGGGAACTAATGGAGATGCCCTTAGCCTAGTAAGTAGTAACTAGCTATTTGCTTTTATTAGTCTTAGTAGAAGTTTGTTTACTATAATTGTGTAGGTGTTTACAGTAAATTAGATTATATATATATATATATATATATATAGTAGTTGCTATTAGAGTTTCTTATTACACTAATATTAGTAATATAAACTTTACCAATCTGCATCTGGCATTGCAATTCA
Source organism: Zea mays (assembly GCF_902167145.1). NCBI lineage: Eukaryota > Viridiplantae > Streptophyta > Magnoliopsida > Poales > Poaceae > Zea > Zea mays. Next base: position 43,281,271 of record NC_050100.1, on the reverse strand, counting down.
GATGCTTGGGTGGAGAGCAAGCAAGCCCGTGGCTACCAAAACCGCAACCCAACGAGAACCATGCGTACGCACGCGTACAGATCAGGGTAGCAGGAACGGCGTGAGCCCCATGTGGGCGGGCACGCCGCCAGGATCTCATCGCCAGTTCCCCACGCAGCCATCCCCGCCCGGTCCCTCGTTCTTCCGGTCGCCATGAACAGTACTCGAGCAGAAAAGCCGCCGGCGAAAGCAAAAGGTTACCATAGGATCAACCAGCCCTGTCCTGACGCTGCTTGTTCGCTCGAACAACTCGCGAGGATGCACTGCACTGCACAATCCGCCGGGAAAGGGGAAAATCAACAGACAACAGTCGCGCTTTCCCGCCGGGCGTCGGGGACGTTTTTCTTTGGCTTCGCCTGCTTCTTCTGGAAGCGGCAGCGAGTGAGCGACCGATCGGCGCGGCATGTTTGCACCGACAAAAAAAAAACACAATGGAGCGGCATCCTTCACCGACAGGGCCGGAGTTCTTCAAATGGGTAGAGGTAGGTGGGGTGCTGTGAATGTGATTGTGATTATTGGGGCGACAGGTTTTTTCCCATTGACAGAAACAAGCGGGACAAGTGCGGCTGGCGTCAGCAGCAACAGCACGAGTGAATGAAGCTGGTCTCAGCCACACACACTCGCTGGCTCGCTGCAGGCATAATTCATCCCTGCCAGTCGCTGTAAAACAACGCTATTCACTCCGTGTAAAAAATATTTGGTACGGTGCATAAGTTGGAGGAGGAAGAATTCACGCCAGTATCAAAATGATGAAATAAAACTTTATCTTTACGGCCTGTTCGATTGTTCAGGATTGGACCTAGATTTATTTCACCTCATGAAATCTTATATAAAATAGTTAAACAATCCAGACAGGAATAGTTCCAGACCATCGTTCCTAAGGAACCGAACAACCCCTTAATGTGTTGGTCGCGTGTTAGAGACGTTTCCTCACGTTCGTTATCTGCTATACAAAATCTAAAGTACCTTCCGATAAATTAACTGTAACCATTTCCTCTCGCTATTATGGCAATCTACTCATTTAATGTTGGATCTTTTATGAGCTTGGTCCATTTATTAAATAAACTCTATGGTGTGTAATAGTAGATAATATCAATAGTACCATATTGGAAGTCCAAGGGACTTTTGGCTTGACTTATATGGTGGAAATTATTCCACCTAACTTGAGAAGTCAAGAAACGGATAAGGGCGTGCCACACGCGCCCGCGCCGCCGGCCGGGCTCGGGCGTGGCGTGGCGTGGCGTGGCGTGGCGTGGCAGGCGACCCTTCTCCTTCAGCTTCCCTCTGCGAGAGGTTAAGTAGAAAAGAACCCTGGCACTTGGTACACGAGAACAGATCCATTTCAGAGTCACAGCCCAGCCGCAGATGAGAGTATTCCTATCTCGTGACTCTGCGCGCACAGAGCAACGAGAGGGCAGGTGCCTCCGAAGTCCTTGTCGTTCGAGACCCTGCTCGGGGGATCGACAATTAAGTTTTTGGGGAGCGTCTACGCGACTGCCCAACGTCCGTCGTTGTCTTCTTCACTGGTTCCTGACGTCTTCATCTCGTACAGATGGCAAGAGAAGTTGGACAAGGATCAGGATCCTCGGAGCGCATGGGAGGGTATGATCAATTCAGTTTGTTACTGTTTTACATTCTGCATATTATATATGTTCATCTCTATTGTTTCGTATGTAGCTCTGTTCTGTCATATTATAATATGTTATATCTATCTGTTATAATTTTACAGTCATTCTGTTTATATTGCTATCTGTTTATTTTCAGTTGTTCCGTAATAATTTATTAACCATGTTTATATACTTATTATATTTATATGATTCATATGCTTTATGTTCTCTTGATCCATATTGGTATGGATCAATTTGAGATCATGATTTCTATGGTTAATTATCTTTTATATGTCATCATCATAATGTTAATTTATGGAATTAAAATGATATGGAAAATGCCTATAATTCTAACAATCCAAAAACCTAATGTTAGGCATTTTTCTGTTAGAGGTTTTGCTGCTGTGCTAAAGCCTGATCTTTTTTATGGTAAAAACTTCTTGATATGGAAAGTTAAGATGGAATTGTGGATTACTGCAATGTCTTGTTTTCATGCCGCTGAGGGCAAGCCTGTCAACTTACCTCCTGAGGATGAGGCTAAGTTTAAGGCTGAAGACACCTCTTTCGAGGAGCAGTAATTAGCGCACTGGATACAAAATTCCAGAAAAGCTATATCATCCTTCCTACAGGGAAAGAGTTGTGTGATGCACTTGTTGGAAAGTTTGGAGTAACTGACGCTGGTAGCGAGCTGTATCTCATGGAGCAGCTGTATGACTACAAGATGGTTGAGAACCGATCTGTAGTGGAACAGGCTCATGAGTTTCAGGCACTAGCTAAGGAACTCGAACTTTTTCCTTGTCCTTTGCCTGACAAGTTTGTGGCTGGCGGTATAATCGCCAAGTTGCCACCTTCTTGGAAGGACTTTGCTACCTCTCTCAAACATAAGAGACAAGAGTTCAACGTGGAAGAGCTCATTAGTACTCTTGATGTTGAGGAAAGGGCTAGAACAAAGGACAATGGAAAAGGTGTGGAGACCTCTATTGCTAATGTGGTGCAGAAGAGAAACTTCCGCAAGTTCAACAAGAAGAAAAACCAGAACAAACAAGAGAACGCAAATAAACTTGTTCAAACAGCACCATTTAAAAAGAAGAAGAACAACAACAAGGGAAAGGGAGGATGCTTTATCTGTGGCAGTGATCAACATTGGGCTAGAGAGTGCCCTGATCGCAAGTTCACACAGGACAAGAAATCAGCTAATGTTGTAACCACTGAAACTAAAGATGGAACATCTGGGTATGGTAATTCTTTACCATTTGTTCTTTCAGTTTGTAATTCACCTGAGTGGTGGATGGATAGTGGTGCAAACATTCATGTGTGTGTTGATGCCTCTATGTTCTCCTACCAGGTCGGGAGGTTTGGCGCCTTGTTAATGGGAAATGGGTCGCATGCTCATGTTCTTGGTGTTGGTACGGTCATTCTGAAGTTTACTTCGGGAAAGACGGTGCCATTGAAGAGCGTGCAGCATGTGCCCTCTATCAAGAAGAATCTCGTTAGCGCTTCTATGCTATGTCGAGATGGATACAAAGTTGTTCTTGAGTCTAATAAATGTGTTGTGTCTAAACATGACACTTTTGTTGGTAAAGGATATGACTGCGGAGGCTTGTTCCGCTTATCACTGCATGATGTGTGTAATAAACTGGTGAATTCTGTTCATTTTTCTGATGAGTCAGATTTATGGCATTCACGTTTTTGTCATGCAAGCTTTGGCTGTCTTATGCGGTTAGCAAATATAAATTTAATTCCTAAATTTAACTTGGTCAAAAAGTCTAAGTGTCATGTGTGTGTTGAATCAAAACAACCCCGCAAGCCTCACAAGGCTGCTGAGGCGAGGAATTTGGCACCTCTAGAACTTGTTCATTCTGATCTATGCGAGATGAATGAAATTTTGACTAAAGGTGGTAAAAGATACTTTCTCACTTTTATAGATGACTCCACTAGATTTTGCTATGTGTATCTCTTAAAAACAAAAGATGAAACGTTTAATTATTTTAAGACCTATAAAGCTGAAGTTGAGAACCAACTTGAGAGGAAAATAAAACGGTTAAGGTCCGATCGAGGTGGAGAATATTTCTCTAATGTGTTCGATGAGTTCTGCGTGGAACATGGTATTATTCATGAAAGGACACCGCCATTCTCACCACAATCCAATGGGATTGCTGAAAGGAAAAACCGCACTCTAACATATTTGGTGAATGCCATGTTGAGTACAGCAGGATTATCCAAGGCATGCATGGTGGGGTGAGGCGATTTTGACAGCGTGCCATGTCCTGAATAGAGTTCCAACAAAGAACAAAGAGATCACACCATTTGAGGAATGGGAAAGAGAAGATTAAATCTCTCATATTTGCGCACTTGGGGTTGCCTGGCTAAAGTGAATGTGCCAATCAACAAAAAGCGTAAACTTGGGCCTAAAACTGTTGATAGTATATTCCTTGGGTACTCTTTTCACAGCACTGGGTATAGGTTCTTAATTATAAAATCTGATGTGCCTGATATGTATGTTGATACTATCATGGAATCAAGAGACGCAATATTTTTTGAGAATGAGTTTTCCATGAAGAATACACCTAGTGATACAAGTCATGAGACTATAATTCCCCATGAGCACGAACTGTCGATTCCTATAGATCATGCTGAGGATTCTCACGTGCACATCCCTGAGGAGGATGACACTATAGTCACTCGAAAGAGCAAGAGACAGAGGGTTGCAAAATCCTTTGATAATGACTTTATAGTGTACCTTGTGGAAGACACACCAACTACCATTAGTGAGGCATATTCCTCTCCTGATGCTGACTTATGGAAGGAAGCGGTAAGGAGTGAGATGGAATCTATTATGTCTAATGGAACTTGGGAGGTCGTTGATCGTCCTTATGGTTGTCAACCTATAGACTGCAAATGGATCTTCAAGAAAAAGCTTAGGTCTGATGGTACAATCGAGAGGTACAAGGCAAGGCTTGTAGCCAAAGGATATACCCAAAAAGAGGGTGAAGATTTCTTTGATACCTACTCACCAGTGGCTCGATTGACTACAATTTGCACATTAATAGTCGTGGCAGCCTCTTATGGTCTTATCATTCACCAAATGGATGTTAAGACAGCTTTCCTAAATGGAGAGTTGGATGAGGAGATCTACATGGATCAGCCAGAAGGGTTCATTGCGGATGGTCAAGAGAACAAGGTGTGCAGGTTGATAAAATCATTGTATGGCCTAAAACAAGCACCTAAGTAATGGCATGAAAAGTTTGATAATACTCTTACAGCTGCTGGCTCTGCTGTAAATGAATCTGACACGTGCGTATATTATCGGTATGGTGGGGGTGAGTCTGTTATGCTGTGCCTTTATGTGGATGACATCTTGATCTTTGGATCAAATCTCAATGTGATTGAGGAAGTTAAAAATCTTCTATTGAAAGTGCATTCATCCCTTTTGTGAGTTTTGGTGATTTGGATAACAACACATTTAAAGGTCTAACAAGTTTGCTAAGTGTTGAACAGGAAATTCAGTATGATGAACATACTTGAATAGTGTATAATGATCAGTGAACAAGGTTTAACATAAGGTCAAATAACCAGTGAGATAATGCAAATGGATATAATATGGTCTCTATATTGGTTTGAATATATGGACAAGTCCTGAGAAATCACTATGCATAAATATGATCATAATAGAGGTTGAAGTGATTAAGAGGATTGGTCAAGCCAAAGTGAATAAGATATGAGGAATCGTGAATTGGCTTGACCATATTACTATTAGTCCATATATGAATATATGAGAATCAAACTAGAGCTTGATTGATCTTAGCAGTTATATCTAGATGACATTCAAGCAAGGTTCACAATATTGAAGAAATGATTCTCTCAATGGATGCTCAATAGGATGTGACTCAAGAATGGCTTGATAGGGTGAAGATAGCAAGGAAAGGGCTTCGAGGAACTAAGCGAAGGTGAAGGCCAAGCGACGGCTTGTAGACCGAGGTACCATGGCTAAGGTGAAGAAGAGAGTACTTGCACTAAGTCGATGAACTAATCAGCTATGAAGAGTTACAACATGTTGATGCATCAGTAAGGTGACTTGAAGCCATGATTTGAACTCATATATGGTGAAATGGCACAAGTCACAGGCTCGATTTGTGTTTGCTTCAAACGGTGAGACAAAGATGTTTGTGATCCTTATGAAGCAACGCCATGGAGAAATCACACATGAGACACCAATTTCTCAAGGAGTTTACTTAATTATATTTTATTTAACTTGAGTATAGGAATCGTCGTACTATCAAGGGGGATCCATAAAGAAGGTTGGTGTTGGTACTAAAGCTCAAAATCCTTGATCTAAAACTTCCATTTTACCCTTGTTAATCCTTAGTGAAAGTATGTAGTACAACCTTTTTAAGTCTATCTTGGCCAAAATTGCTTTTTGGAAAAACAGGTTCAACCGGTTTTAAAACAGGTTCAACCGGTTTTTGCACTGTTCACCTTTTTGAAAAAACTGGTTCAGCCGGACACTCAACCGGACACTCAACCGGTTTTTGTCTGGTGGAAACAGGTTCAACAGGTTTTAAAACAGGTTCAACCGGTTTTTGCACTGTTCACCTTTTTTCTGCCAGTCTGCTGTGTCAGCCAAAAGGCTGTGCGCAGCTTTTTGAAAAACCGGTTCAACCGGTTTTGGGACCGGTTCAACCGGTTTTTGGGCAGAAAAGTCAAAAACGGCTAGTTTTGAAGCCCCACCTATATATACTCACTCCCACCTCTCTCCTCCACAGAAGAGCACGCACAAAACTCCATTCCTAACCTGAGAAACACCTCCCACTCTCTCTCACACACCTCTTGCCTTTCCCATTTCAAATCTTTGGAGAGAAATCTTTCAGTGAGTTTGAGAGCTGCGGTTTTTGTGCTTCATCTCCAAATCTCTCTTGCTCTTCTTGATTCGAGCTTTGGTACTACATCGAGTTCTTTGTGGATTCATTACTCTTGGAGCTTCTAGCTCCTAGACGACTAGGTGTCTCTTGTGAGTCTCCAAATCTTGTGGAAGACCACAAGAAAGTTTGTATTACCCGCTCGTTTGAGCAAAGATTATTGTGTGGGCTTGACCTTTGTGGTCGACAAAATAAGGATTAGGGTTGAAAGAGACCCGGCTCTTTGTGGGCGCCTCAACGAGGAAGTAGGGCACCTTAGTGGTGTGACCGAACCTCGGGATAAATCTTGTGTCTCTTGTGTTCTTGCTCATTGTGTTTGTTTGTGTTCTTCGTTCTCTCACCATTCCGTGAAAGATTTGTTTATATCTTTTTGGTGTGTGGATTTTGAGAAGTGCCCTTCTCGGATCTACTACTTTGAATCCTGTGGATCATTTAGAACATCTCATTTCCAAAGTTAACTGGGTGAATTTTGAGATCAATTCAGTTTTACCCAGTTTGCTTCTAGTTTTTGTTGAAAAAGCTTTAACTTGCTTATTCACCCCCCTCTAGGCAACTTTCAATTGGTATCAGAGCCTAATCCTCATTCTAACGCTTAACCGTGTGAGGAAGAGATCATGTCGGGGGGACTAAGAAACGAAAGTGCTTCTAAGCTTGAAAAAGTTGAGGTTGCCTCGACTTTATCTTTTGGTGCAGATGTTGATCCTAGGGCAATAAATCTTGCCATGAGAATCGCCGAAAGGATGTTCCTCAAAATGAAGGAGGATGAGGCGAAGAACAAAATTGAAGAAGAAAATGATCGATGGAGACCAAACGACGAATCCACCTCTTCACAAGGTTCGTCTTTCAAATCCACTTCTCATATGTGCTTTATTGCTAATGGGAGTGATAGTGAAAGCGAAAGTGAGGATGAGGAGGAGCAAGAAAGTGATAGTGAAGATGAGGATGATCTTCAACAATTCTTCGCTCAGCTAAGCAAGAAACATCAGATGAGCTTGCTCAAACTCATGAAAAGAGCGGAAGAACAAAAAGAAATGCTTCATAAGCAAGAAGACTTCCTCATTAGAAAAATTGAAGACTTAGAGAAGTTGACCAAAGAGCATGAGAAGCTAAAGTGCTCTCATGATGATTTGGTCCAAAGGTATGAAGACATTTCAATTGAGCAAATTAAAGTTGTTAATCATTCATCATATATTGCTCAATTAGAAAATAAAAATGCTATGTTCAAGAACACGATAGAAAGGCTAAATATTGAAAATCTAGCTTTGCAAGAAAAACATGATATGCTTGTGTGCTCTCATAATAAATTTATGGATTCACATATCATGTTAGAAATGGCTCATGAGGTTGTATTAACTAATTTGAAATCATACCAACCTCACATATGCACATGTACTCAAGTAGAAACTATATTATCATGTGCTAACAAATGTTGCTCTCAAGAAAGCCAATCTTCCATTGAGCTAGAAATTTCAGGAATTAGTGATATTTCTATGACACAAGAAAATAAAGAGCTCAAGGAAGAAGTTGGAAGGCTAAGAAGGAGCTTAACTCTTTTGAACGGAAAGTGTCATGCTCAACCTTCTCAAGATAACTGTGATAATATGGTGAAAAAGCTTGAGAAGGGGACAACCGTAACATGCACAAAACCCCTTCAAAAGAATACCAAGCTTTCCAAGAAGGGCATGAGCAAAATTCATGGTAAGAAAATTAATGCTCATACTATTTGCTCTAACAATGTACCTATGTGCTTCAACAAAGAAAGATCAAAGAGAAGCGATAGAAGGTGCTATGGATGCAAGGAGAAGGGTCATGAAATTGATTCATGCCCCCACATGAAGAATCAAGACCTTGCACGATCAAGAAAGATGACCATCAAAAAGGATGAAATCAAAAGGCAAATGCATTGCAAGGACAAGCATCACATTTGCTACAATTGCCGTGAAAAAGGTCATCTATTCAAGGTTTGTCCAAAGGGTAAAACTCCTAAGCCTAACTTCTCAATACATTCAAATATGCTTAGGAGACCCAAATTTGACTCTTGTGCTAGAAAGGTGATGAGTTCACCACATTCTAGGACCAAGGCTATTTGGGTGCCTAAGTCCTTATTGGCTAACCTTGATGGACCTATCATGAGATGGGTACCAAAATGTACTTAATAAGTTTTGCAGGTACCCAGAGATGATATGAAGCTTTGGGGTGCTTGAGCGGTTCAACTCAATTCTTATCTTAAGCTATCAATCTTACATTGTCTATCCTTTAAGATTGACCCAAAGATGAATTGAATTGTTATATCACTAACTTCATATTCATCTCTAGCAAGAACTTGTGTTGTAGGGAATAAGGATTAACCTTTGTGGGAATCAAGCAAAAGGCCTATAACCAAGTGATATCCAAAGGATGGTAACAATTAATTCTTAAGTGCACATTGCTTTTAATTGGTATATTCCTTTGTGTCTTTTGTAGCCACATAGGAAAAATGAAGCACTTGAGAATGAACTTAAAAGATTTTACCTTGCCTTAGAAAAGATCCAATTATATGGTAGATTGCAAGTTTATATGTTTATATCGTGACAATCTACATGCTTTAAATTGGGTGTATGTGTCTTGTGGCATATTTCAAATTGATTATGGTATTATTGCCATGACCTAGACATAAAGAGAATTATTCCATGTTCTTAAATGAATAGAGTGCTAAGTAAGAAATTCAAATTCTTAAAGCACTTACCAAAAGGGAAATTCTCTATATGACTAGAGTTGTGAGACTAATGTTTTTATCTAAGTGATTTATGTAGTTTCACAACATGAGAATGTGTTTCCCAAATGGAGTGTGCCATTCAACATTCAAAGAAGATCGAACCAATACTATGTGAAGTATTCATTCTTGTTTAAATTGGTTTTGAGTCTTCTACATTAATCACTCACCATGCTATGAATTAAACTTGCCATGTAAACTTAATTAAATAATCATGCTACTTTCATCTTTTTTACAATTGATGTTATGCATGATGCTTGTAAGGGTAATTTAGTTCATATCATGAGGTTTCCTTGTTTTAGTAACCTTCTTGTCATTCATATACTAGAGGTTGCTAAATAGGAAATTATTGTTTGTGTTACTGATACAATCTCTTTTAAGATATTTCATGGAAATTCATAAGTAGAGATTGTGCTCTTTCAATTGGTAAAATCACAAGTATTAAAGGTTAATCTTCACCTAAAAGAAAGATTAGGAATGCTCAAGGCAAAGGTATGGAACTAATTGTTTCATTTTGTATGTGATCAATAATAGTTCCTTTCAAGTGACATTTTTTCAATTGGTAATAATCTATTCTATGGAAAGAAATGTCAATATAAAGTTTAAATTCCTTTTGGTTTAAATTTGTAAATTAGTGCATATTGTGAATTCACTGCTCCATGTGCATTAACTTAAAAGGAATTTAATTTATGCCTTTATGCCTCATAAATGATGATTTATTTTCCATTCATATATAAATATCATCATTCATTAAATACTTCCTTGTACCACTATTATCTCTTTTCGAAGTGTTTTTTTAGTTTTAAAAAGAAAAGAGATAACAAGCTAAAAAAGGGAAGTCTCCACATTTGATGAAAAGAAGAATACTACGATGACACCACCAGAGATAGTAAGATCTTTCAAATTGGTATAACAAATGGTACGCTCTACTTGGTGGTAAGTATTGTTAAAGATAAGTTTATTCATTGCAAAATTGTCATGCCTTGACCAATATATCTAATGTACTCCTCATGCGACTCTTAATTGAATTGAAAGTGCATTTGACAAGTCATTCAAATACTTGATGCACATATCTGGGGGAGCACATTAGGTATCTTATGTCTTAGAGAATAAGTTTCTCTTGAGTAAGCTATACTAACTCAATCCATAATGGTAAAAATTGTATCTCATTCTTATGGATTGTAATTTTTGTTTTCAAAATAGCTACTCTTGATGCAGTTTAAAATTCCCTTATCGTTAATTCTAAAAGTGCATAAGAATCTTTTTGTTGATATTCATCACATACATATGCACTAACATGGATATAATTTTTAAACTGTAAAAGGTACAATTAGTGATCCATAATCTCTAAATTTTGGAAACCCATATTTTGATATCTTAGAAATCTACTTCAATCGATATCCATATGCTTCACATTGAATTAGATCACTAAGTTGTAAATTTCATGCATAACTTGTATTTATGGTATGAATGCTTGTGTGACTAACCTTGATAAGCTAGGTGCACCCAAAGTCAAGGTAGGTTCATCATCAAGAAGGCAACACAATGATGTATTAATAAAAGGAGAAAAGGCTCCTATTCTTAACTCTAGTTTTTTATCTATGTGATTAAATATTGACTTGAAACCATGTAAGATGATTGTCAAGTATATGTGGTTGCCTACACAAAGAGAAAGGCCACAATAAGGATTGTGTGGGTACTCAAGGCTCTTACTACTAATCTCAAAGGACCCAATTCAAATTGGGTACCAAGATATGAAGCTTAAACTTGTTTTGCAGGATCACTCCTTCAATGGATCAAGTTGGGTGCTCGATAATGAATGTATAAATCATCTTTGGAGATAGTAGCTAGGGTGGTAACAACTGAATCTCAAGTGCATATTATTTTCAAATCTTATATTTTTGTGACTTGTGTAGCCACTAAGGAAAAAGAAGCACTTGAGGATATACATCAGTTGTTGATTATGAAATAAAGGTCTAATTGGAAGTTGAATGAATATTATCATATGGTGAACAATCCAAAATTATGTGACGTATTCTCTATCTAGTTAATTTGGATTTGATTCTTCTATATTAGACACTCACCATAATATGGATTAAGTCATCCCTTTAGACTTCATTGAATAACCATGCATATTATCCATGTCATTCAAAATATATTGTGCATGAGGGCTCAAGGGAAATTTAGTCCATATTATGAGGTTTCTCTATTTTAGCAACTCGTTTGCCTTTCACATATAAAGGGTTGCTAAATAAGAAACTAGTGCTTGTGCTACTAATGCCATCTCTTGTGTTGAGTTTATCCATAGAAAATCTATGTTAAGAGATGGTGCTTGTTTTAAATTGGATAAATCACAAGCTTAAAGGATATTATTCAACTAAAGTAAGATGAAGTTGATAAGAGGCCAAGGTATGAAAACTTCCTCTCCTTCAGTTGTTTTTAGTATTCTATCCTTAGTGGGATGTACCATAGTATAGGTTAAATTCCTCGCAATATAAAATGTTCAATAGTGCATATAACTTTGACATCAACTATATGTGTGCACTTATTTAAAGGAATTTAGTCTATCCGTTTGGGTTTCAATAATGATGATTCATTTGCCATCCGTATATAAGGATCATCATTTGTGAAACCCTCCCTTGTGTTTCTAATGCTCTCTTTTCTAAGTGTTTCAATAAGGTCCTTCCAAGTGCTTTCAAGATGGATTCAAAATCTACGGATATAAGAGTCTTGGTTGTTTCAATCATTGAGTTTCAATGGGTCTCATATCAAGTATGATTGAACCAAGCCAAGATGAATGAAGTTCAAGATCGCCTGGTTGGATGAAATCATAAAGAGAAAAGAAATCACAGTGATTCAAGAAGGGAGTTACACTTTTTATCAACCAAATAATGAAGATGTAGTGACATATTTATATGATATCCTTCATTATGAGGTTTGAGGTTCATATTAGCATGCTTTACCCTTTAGGATTTCAATTGATATACTTTCAGTTCTTAAACTTTCAATCATCATCTATGTAAAGCATGTTATGTTAAACAAAGATATAGCGCAAACATCTCCTTTAACCTCACATTGTTAATGTGCATAAGTGTACTTTGTGTACTCTTGCATGCACAAATTGAGGAAGAGTTTAGCCTATATCTTGTGAGGCTAATGATTTCTTCAAGTTCATGTTTTGTAGTCTCACACCTTGGAGAACATCAAATGAGGATGAGTGGTTCCAAGGAAATGATCAAATATTTACCACATGTCACCCCATGGATTAGTTCTATTGGGGAACGATATGTGTTCTCTAGCATAATTTCAATTGTTTCAAATATATTATGCCTTGACCAAGATATATGATGAACTCCTCTAAGAATCTTAATTGAATCAAGTGCATGTTACAAGTAATTCGAGTACTTGATGCATACATTTAGGGGGATCTCATTCTATATCTTGTGTCCTTAAAAGACTAACATTTTCTTTTAGTGAATTTGTGTAGTTCTTTGAAGAGAATGAGTTTCTGTTGATTTTTGAAGAGGATAAGTTTCTCTTTGGCATGCTAAATTGACTCAATCCAAGTCATGATGAAGACTGATGGACATCAATGAAAACTATCTTGCTTTGTAAAGAATCAAGCCTATCAAAAGCTAAGATGAAAATTCATGATTATAATGGAGACCATGTGGCGTAGAACAAAGGTGTGTCACTCCATGAACTATTGTATAACATTTATGCATCTAGGCTCTTACATGCTAGTGTGTGTATGTATATGCAATATCTTAAGTCACACCATGAGGTTGTACTTGTGGTGACGATTAAAGAATCTCTAGATATTTGATTAATACCTCTTGTGGTGATGACATAAGTTTGTCTTAAGTCATCTTAGTGAGGTATGAGTCAAACATGCTAACTTCTCAAGAATCTTGGCTTAAAATATTGCATATCATGTCTATAAGTATATCTTTTGATTATGAGTAATTCCTTCAATTGGTACAATTTCACATTTTCATACTTTATCTGTACCAAGGTTCAAATTGTAGAACTTAATCCCCTGACCTCACAAGTCCAAGTGCATAAGCTAAACAAGTATTCATCACTTGTATGCACACATTTAGGGGGAGAATGGTCTATAATTTGAATCTTTGAGACTAACTTCATTTCCAAGTCTATTATGTGTGTAGTCTCAAATTAGAAAGGAATCTTCGGGCAAAGACAATCGCTTCCACTGCAAATTTTGATGGGTATCAAAAATTCTTTGCTCCAATAAATGTATCTTTTATACATTTCATAAGAGAATGAGTTTCTCTTGTATATGCTACTCCAAAATCATCTAAAACTGGTAAACATATATCATATTCTTTTGGATTGCAAATGTCTAAAGTAGCATAGCTTATAAACTCTCCTGTCTAGAACTTAATTGATTAAATAGTGCACATGTTTCTTATGTTGCATGATTATGTTCAATTGATACTCCTTTTATGCCAATGGTACTTTAAGTTGCAAATAAGTACTCTCAACAAATATCAATTGAATTCATATATATGTGTGCACTAAAACTTGAGGAGAACTTAGTGTAATATGCTATTAGTGATCTGCTTATCTATCAAATTGTATCAATTGGTGTTTTTCAATTGATATTTTTCATACATGATCATTAGTTGTATAACCCATACTTGTGAAATTTTCATGCTGCCTCTTGTTATGATAAGAAAATGCTAGGTGACATCTAGACTCCAGGTATCAAGATTTATCTTTCAATCAATATGACAATATTCATTTGATATCTTGGACCTATGTCACAATTATGCCAACAAGAGATTGCAAAATGAACTCTAAATACAACACAAGTGTGGAACACCCCTTTGAAAAGGTAAAACGCAAAGGTACATCACTTATGACACTCCTCCATGAACTTTGTGCCATCTAAGGACCCTCTTCATGATAGTGTGTTCACATCATGCTTACTCATAATTTCTACCCTTTATATTCTTTGTATCCTTTTTTTGGAGATTTATGACAAAGGAGGAGAAATTTTGCATTAAAGCTTACCTTTAGTCTTATGTAACTAAGTGTTAGAAGACTTTTGAAAAGGGGAGAATTAATTAACAAAAAGGTTGAATCATAAGTAAAACATAAGATGAAGGAAATTGATGAGTGCATAATATGTCATGAGCATCACGTTTATTTATGACACAAAGCACCCTATGAATAGTATGATATAAGTTGTCTTCACTCTTTGACCCAAATATGTGGTTTTGGCATTTGAGTACAAAATTGGTATTTTCTGAAATGCACATATTTAGGGGGAGGAAACTATATCATAGGATTCAAAATCTTATTTATCAAATCTTATGTAAGCTTTAAATGTGTTGTCATCAATCACCAAAAAGGGGGAGATTGAAAGTGCATTCATCCCTTTTGTGAGTTTTGGTGATTTGGATAACAACACATTTAAAGGTCTAACAAGTTTGCTAAGTGTTGAACAGGAAATTCAGTATGATGAACATACTTGAATAGTGTATAATGATCAGTGAACAAGGTTCAACATAAGGTCAAATAACCAGTGAGACAATGCAAATGGATATAATATGGTCTCTATATTGGTTTGAATATATGGACAAGTCCTGAGAAATCACTATGCATAAATATGATCATAATAGAGGTTGAAGTGATTAAGAGGATTGGTCAAGCCAAAGTGAATAAGATATGAGGAATCGTGAATTGGCTTGACCATATTACTATTAGTCCATATATGAATATATGAGAATCAAACTAGAGCTTGATTGATCTTAGCAGTTATATCTAGATGACATTCAAGCAAGGTTCACAATATTGAAGAAATGATTCTCTCAATGGATGCTCAATAGGATGTGACTCAAGAATGGCTTGATAGGGTGAAGATAGCAAGGAAAGGGCTTCGAGGAACTAAGTGAAGGTGAAGGCCAAGCGACGGCTTGTAGACCGAGGTACCAAGGCTAAGGTGAAGAAGAGAGTACTTGCACTAAGTCGATGAACTAATCAGCTATGAAGAGTTACAACATGTTGATGCATCAGTAAGGTGACTTGAAGCCATGATTTGAACTCATATATGGTGAAATGGCACAATTCACAGGCTCGATTTGTGTTTGCTTCAAACGGTGAGACAAAGATGTTTGTGATCCTTATGAAGCAACGCCACGGAGAAATCACACATGAGACACCAATTTCTCAAGGAGTTTACTTAATTATATTTTATTTAACTTGAGTATAGGAATCGTCGTACTATCAAGGGAGATCCATAAAGAAGGTTGGTGTTGGTACTAAAGCTCAAAATCCTTGATCTAAAACTTCCATTTTACCGTTGTTAATCCTTAGTGAAAGTATGTAGTACAACCTTTTTAAGTCTATCTTGGCCAAAATTGCTTTTTGGAAAAACAGGTTCAACCGATTTTTGCACTGTTCACCTTTTTGAAAAAACTGGTTCAGCCGGACATTCAACGGGACACTCAACCGGTTTTTGTCTGGTGGAAACAGGTTCAATCGGTTTTAAAACAGGTTCAACCGGTTTTTGCACTGTTCACCTTTTTTCTACCAGTCTGCTGTGTCAGCCAAAAGGCTGTGCGCAGCTTTTTGAAAAACCGGTTCAACCGGTTTTGGGACCGGTTCAACCGGTTTTTGGGCAGAAAAGTCAAAAACGGCTAGTTTTGAAACCCCACCTATATATACTCACTCCCACCTCTCTCCTCCACAGAAGAGCACGCACAAAACTCCATTCCTAACCTGAGAAACACCTCCCACTCTCTCTCACACACCTCTTGCCTTTCTCATTTCAAATCTTTGGAGAGAAATCTTTCAGTGAGTTTGAGAGCTGCGGTTTTTGTGCTTCATCTCCAAATCTCTCTTGCTCTTCTTGATTCGAGCTTTGGTACTACATCGAGTTCTTTGTGGATTCATTACTCTTGGAGCTTCTAGCTCCTAGATGACTAGGTGTCTCTTGTGAGTCTCCAAATCTTGTGGAAGACCACAAGAAAGTTTGTATTACCCGCTCGTTTGAGCAAAGATTATTGTGTGGGCTTGACCTTTGTGGTCGACAAAAGAAGGATTAGGGTTTAAAGAGACCCGGCTCTTTGTGGGCGCCTCAACGAGGAAGTAGGGCACCTTAGTGGTGTGACCGAACCTCGGGATAAATCTTGTGTCTCTTGTGTTCTTGCTCATTGTGTTTGTTTGTGTTCTTCGTTCTCTCACCATTCCGTGAAAGATTTGTTTATATCTTTTTGGTGTGTGGATTTTGAGAAGTGCCCTTCTCAGATCTACTACTTTGAATCCTGTGGATCATTTAGAACATCTCATTTCCAAAGTTAACTGGGTGAATTTTGAGATCAATTCAGTTTTACCCAGTTTGCTTCTAGTTTTTGTTGAAAAAGCTTTAACTTGCCTATTCACCCCCCTCTAGGCAACTTTCATCTATCGAGCAATTTCGAAATGAAAGATTTGGGAGAAGCTGATGTCATTCTAAACATCAAGCTTGTTAGAGAAGCTGATGGTGGGGTAACTTTGTTACAATCCCATTATGTGGAAAAGGTATTGAGTCGCTTTGGTTTTAGTGACTGTGATCCTGCTCCAACACCTTATGACCCTAGTGTGCTATTGAGAAATAACCGGAGAATAGCAAGGGATCAATTGACATACTCCCAGATCATTGGCTCGCTCATGTACCTTGCAAGTGCAACAAGGCCATACGTCTCTTATGTTGTGAGTAAGCTAAGTCGGTTTGTGTCGAAACCAGGAGATGATCACTGGCGTACTCTTGAGAGAGTGTTGCGATATTTGAAAGGTACTATGACATACGGTATTCATTATACTAGAAACTCAAAAGTGCTGGAAGGCTATTGTGATGCCAACTGGATTTCTGATGCTGATGAGCTTTATGCCACAAGCGGATATGTGTTTCTGTTTGGAGGTGGCGCTGTTTCCTGGAAGTCTTGCAAGCAGACTATCTTAACGAAGTCTACAATGGAAGCAGAACTCGTAGCATTAGACACTGCTGGGGCTGAGGCCGAGTGACTTCGTGATTTCCTATTGGATTTACCGGTAGTTGAAAAATCGATACCGGCTATTTCAATGAACCGTGACAATCAAACTGTGATTACAAAGGTTAACAGTTCTAGGAATAACATGAAGTCTACAAGGCATGTTAAGAAGAGATTGAAATCTGTCAGAAAGCTGAAAAACTCCGGAGTTATAACGGTGGATTATGTCCACACATCGAATAATCTGGCAGATCAATTCACTAAGGGTCTGTCACGCAATGTGATAGAAAGTGCATCGAGAGAAATGGGTATGAGACCCATGTGAAATCTACTCTAGTGGTAACCTGCTCTATGTGATCGGAGATCCCGTGAAGTAGAGTGGAGAAACAAGCTAGGAGTAGGTTGTGAGGAAAGATCCCTTCTTTAACTCATTTCTGATGCACATCTTTCCTATCTGTAAGGCAGGATGGTTTTTACCTTAATGTATTCCAAGAGTGTTATAAGGTGAGATGTTGTCCTACAGAACATCTTCTGAGGAATACACCTATATGAGTCAGACTGCTGGTCACAGTCTATGGGACTTGGGTAATCCCTAAATACTCATGAAAGGCACTGAAGTGTGACTTATATGCTTCTAAACAGCGGGGATACCCTTTTGCAGCCTAGTATCAGCAAAGGATTTGGGTGAATCTCACTTCGCACAAAACTGTCAATTCAAGGTTTAGTCCATTGTTCAGTTGTGAATGGGTGAAACTCTTATTTTAGATGGATGTTCAACTTAACAGTCTCCATCGAAACACTGGTATATTAAAGGATTGTGATTCTGATACTTCATCATTACAAACCCTAGAGTTTGGTGGGGATTGTTGGATCTTTTATGGGCTTGGTCCATTTATTGAATAAACTCTATGGTGTGTAATGGTGGAGATACCAATAGTACCGTATTGGAAGTTCAAGGATCTTTTGGCTTGACTTATATGGTGGGAATTATTCCACCTAACTTGAGAAGTCAAGAAACGAACAAGGGTGTGTCACACGCGCGCGCGCGCCGCCGCCGCCGACCGCGCCGGGCTCGGGCGTGGCGTGGCAGGCAGGCAGGCGAGCGGGCGTGGTGTGGTTGTGTTAATTTTTAGTACTCACTAACCGCGTAAACCTTTCAATTGTCTGTCTCTTCGTCAGCTGCATGCGAGACCCTTGTCCTTCAGTTGACCGTCTCTTGACGTGCAGCATGCGACCCTTCTCCTTCAGCTTCCCTCTGCGAGAGGTTAAGTAGAGGATAACCCCTGTCACTTGGTACACGAGAACAGAACCATTTCAGAGTCACAACCCAGCCGCAAGTGAGAGTATTCCCATCTCGTGACTCTGCGCGCACAGAGAAGCGAGAGGGCAGGTGCCTCTGAAGCCTTTGCCGTTCGAGACCCTGCTCGGAGGATCGACAATTAGGTTTTTAGGGAGCGTCTACGCGACTGCCCAACATCCGTCGTTGTCTTCTTCACTGGTTCCTGACATCTTCATCTCGTACGGATGACAAGAGAAGTTGGACAAGGATCAAGATCCTCGGAGCGCATGAGAGGGTATGATCAATTCAGTTCGTTACTGTTTTACATTCTGCATATTATATATGTTCATCTCTATTGTTTCGTATGTAGCTCTGTTCTGTCATATTATAATATGTTATATCTGTCTGTTATAATTTTACAGTCATTCTGTTTATATTGCTATCTGTTTATTTTCAGTTGTTCCGTAATAATTCATGAACCATGGTTATATAGTTATTATATTTATATGATTCATATGCTTTATGTTCTCTTGATCCATATTGGTATGGATCAATTTGATATCATGATTTCTATGATTAATTATCTTTTATATGTCATCATCATAATGTTAATTTATGGAATTAAAATGATATGGAAAATGCCTATAATTCTAACATTTAAATATAAACATATATTTTAGGACCTATCTCGCCACATAATCTTTACTACTACACAGGCTCCATATCGTCCAGGAGTGATTCAACCTCTATCTTCGTTAATTAATTTTTCAAGACTTTGCCTCTCAACGAAGACGAAGTATGTCTAGCAGTAGCTTCATTTGGTCATCTCAGCGACGAGAGGCAACCGACCTTGATCTCCACGTTGAGTCTTCGCACACTCAGGCGAAGTGGACCGTATGTCTTTGCTATATCTTTGTTTTCTCTTCTAACAGGATGCTCCTCAAAACATATATCAAGTAAATTAGAGGAAGACTAATTATTGTTGATCCATGCCGAAACAGCAGGGACTACGTTTGTCTAATGTCAAATCACCACCAACAACCCCTCCAAAGTGAAGTTCTCCTTTGGACGTCTATCCGTGAAATTATGATTTCGAACAAAGATTAAAAAAAACACACCATCCCAAGTCTTGCGGTTCGTCGTTGGAGGTTAGATGGTGAATAGTTTTGATTCCAAGTTTTTAATAGTTGAGCTCGACCAAATTTGGGTATATAAGAAAGTTGAACAATCGCTTTTGATCGAAGCTTATTTTTGTGTTAGATGTCTAGTGTTGAGCATATTCCCTATGTGCCTTCATCTGTTTTTCAGGATGGTTTAGAATATGTCCAAGTCTCTAAGTCAAAACTTATTCATGATAAAAACCGAGTCGTTGAGATTTGGCAAGTCCCTGATGGATGAGGCAACTCTTGCCCCTTTTATTCATATAAAAACTTCATTAAAGATCAAGTTCATTTACCGAGGAATGGGACATCCGATACCTAAAGCGGATAAATGTGTTGTCTTTGGAGACTTCTTCGCTGTTGGCCTTTGCCATACTGTTCAGGACTTATTGGAGGAGATTCTAAGTGCATACAACATTGAGATGCATAATTTGACACATGGTGATAGTTTAAAGATTGCACTTTCTATTTGGGTCTTTAAATCTCAAGAAATGACTCCCGAAGTAGCTACTTTTTATTTTTTTAATGAGACGTGTTGCCAGTTTAAGAACCACATTTTTGAAGGTGTTAAAGTTATTAATATGTTGTATATTACGATTCAAACCATGTTGGAATGCAAAGAAAATAGCTCGTCACAACGAACAAGTGGCATAATGACTGAATCTATCACAAGGTGTCCATGGTTGAAGAAATGGTCCAAAGCGGTAGGATGGTGGCCACAAAGATGGGCAAACATGCCTTTGAATGCAAACCCTCTTTTGAAGGAACTCTTTTTTCGAAGAGCATCGAGAAAACATACAAGTTCATGGCTTCACTTTAGGTGGTAGAGGTTTTGTTGGAGAGTATGTGGCTGCTAGGTTTGACCTCTTCGACAAGGTTGGACGCATTACCACTTTCTCACAAAATAGAATTAGCTCCAAGTAATATAAGTTTCCTGATTTTGAAGTTGTTAGGCCTCATCAATTTAAGTTTGATGTAAAGTTTATTGAAGCAGTGGAATTTAAGACTTGTGAAATATAACGTCCTATTTTTTTTAATATCAAATTTTCTTCTAAAAGCACTCAAAATTCATGTGTTACCTTTTTAATTTCCTTAAAGGAGAGAATTAATTTGGACATAATAAAAAAACAAAACAAAACTTTAGGGAAAAACTTTCATGTTGCGTCTCATGCTGAAGTACATGTTTTTGTTTGTTGAATCGCAGTGCATTTTATTTTCAATTAGACATTGCGTTTGAAATTGAATTCAAAAAGGGGAAATCAAATCCTAAATAAAATAAACAAATAACTATTTTTCTCTCACCTCGCCCGGCTTTTGGCCCAATCCACCCTGCCGGGCCATTTCGTGGTGCTCGCTCGGCCCACGCGCGCGCCGCCCCTCTCACTGCCGAGCTAGGCACACATGCCAACGTAGGTCTGTCTGCACGCGCACGTCTTGACTCTTGCTGATAGCCTAGGGTCGATGAACCGTCGGCACCTCACTTTTTCTGACAGTTCTGACAATTTTCAAATGAAAAGTATCTATTAAAGTGAAGGGCGGACCGTCCGGCCAGAAGGCGCAGATCATCCGCGAGTGCATAGAAAGGGGGCACTTTGCTCATAATGGATAGTTTTGTGGGGGTGTGCTATAAATAGATGGAATTCAGGTGTTGGACATCTCTATTTGCCACTTGAACCATCTATTGAGCACATTCAAGCCTCCAAACCTCTCTAACTCACACTCTTTGCTATGGATTGCATTCTAGTGAGCTTGAGAATGCTCTAGTACATTGCATCAAGTTGTTGATCCTTGAGGCACTAGGTAATTCATCAAAAAAGCGTCGTCGACTTGTTACTTTTGAAAGTTGTCGCCTCCTAGATGGCTTGGTGAAGGATTCTCCGTCGAGATCTCTGACGAAGGTTATGGAGAAGCCACATGACCGATTGTGAGAAGTTTGCGCTTGCCTCGCTGGAGCGTTGAAAAGCGACATTAGTGGAATTGAAGTCTGAGTGGTTCTTTAACCATCCGGTTCAAGAGTTCAAGCAGAGTCTTGATAGAGGAGTAGGTGAGTGCATTGAATCCACCTCAACGTGGACTAGGAGTAATCGACAAATCACCGAGACCACTAAAAAAACTTGTGCCTCGCCTATTCGTTACTTTGTTTCTTCTCTATTACTTGTGTTCCATCTTTTATTACTAGCCTTATTGATCCCTTGCTCGCCCTAAGTTGTAAACCAAATTTAGCTAAACATAGGCTAGAGAATTCGATTATATCATTATTCTAATTAAATCTACAAATGTTAATCAACTTTGAAATAGCAGTAGCCGTTTAGCTTAACATAGGCTAGAGAATTCGATTATCTCGTTATTCTAATTTAAATATGCAAATGTTAATCAATTTTGAAATATCTGTAGCTGTTTGTTTGAGGTCAAATCCTCAAATATTTTGAGTTTGACCATTAAAAAAACATATGAACATTTATAGTATCAAAAAGTATTGTTAGATTTATTATAAAATATATTTTATAGAACATTTTTTTAGAATTATATTCGTTCATACTATTATTTTTATGAAGTTTAGACGATTTTAAAATAGCTTGATTTGGATAAGTTCAGAAGTGCATTCTTTTGGTTTGTTGGACTGCGGGCGTTTTTTTCCCAATCTCAATTGAGCACAGCACAGCACAGCAGCCCCATAAATTCTCTTTGATCAACTGTGTATTTTTTGTTTTTTTATTGAGGTATGTTCAAGTGTTCAACTGTGCTTTGTTCATGTATTTGCCAATTGCCATTGCAACACTGCGCTACGTAGAATTGAAGCCCAACATACCTTGTTCCATGGCATGAGCCGCAAGGCCGATCCTGGTCCTCCACGAATTCGGTCCAGCCCACACAACTTCCGCAGTTTTAGAGGCCCGTAAGGCTCATGTGCTCTAGGTTTTCTGCTGCAACGCTCGCGACGCACCTCCCAGTCTCCCACAGCTTTCTTTCCGCCGCCGCCTCCTCCAGTTGAGACTATAAAATCAGAGGCCGCACCAAGCCTGTCTCATCGTCACCTAGGGTTCCAAGTACCATCAGAGCCGCCGCCGTCTGATTAACCCGCTCTCCCTTCTTCCATCGATTTCTTCGCTTCTTGATTTGTTTGGTCGATCTCCGCTTTTCTCTTCTCTTGTTCTTTTCAGTTAGCAATATGACTGTTGCTTGACAACAGATTCGTTCCTCCCCCCATTTTGAATCATTTTCTTATTTTCTTATGCGATTTATGATGTTCGAAGCGTCTATACTAAGATAGGTTGCTGCGCGGTGCTAACCCCGGGCTTGTCGGATTTTTTACCATTTGAAGAAGGAAGCCCCAATGCCTGTGCTAGATCCACCATGCCATTCAGTGTTGCAGGCCCTGACGAATCTTGTGATTGGTCTGTGTCAAAGAAATGGATACAGATGTTCATAGCGTCTGCCAAATCTCTTCATAGCATCTCATTATTTTATGGTTTTTTCGTCGGTGGCAGTGATTTGACATTACCCGCGCTTCTGATCTAACCCGTGAAGCAAAGGGAAAAACAATGGTTGAATTTCTTAATATGAGCCGTCCATGAAAATAGTCACAAGCCACTTCATTTTTTTTGTTTTTATACTATACGTAAAAAAATCAGCATCCCTGTTCATGTGAACTATCTGTCAGTGATGATACAACAATTCAGCTTAAAACGCCAGTTCTGCTTCTGATAATTCATGACTGATAAAGCTGATTCGTATCTGAGCCTCAATCATTCACATGACATCGCACGTCCATACTCGTAACAGGGTCAATCCATTTCTCTCTGATCACCAGATTTAGTTTGGAAATCGTAATGGTCTGTGATGAAGTCGCCCGATTTGGTTGAGGCTGCTGTCGTCACCAAGTTCCTGCTTGTCAGGAAGAACCTACTTGGTGCCGCTGCTCTCGCATGATATCTCCGGGTAAATCTGAGGCCATTGACAGAATTCTTAACTGTTTTGGTTTGCTTGTATAGTCTAATTAACTGGTTCCGGGTTTAACTATCCTTGCGCAAGTGCTCTGAGTTGCGCGGAGGCTGAAAAAGCTCGGAGAGCGTGTGTTGTCATCAGCTTCGTCTCTGTTTACTGTGAGTTGGGAGTTAAATAACAGCACGAGATTCCATTTTTTTGCTTGGTGTACTACCGAATCGATTCATATTTTTGTGCTGATTATTTTCAAACTGAATGGCCCTGCAAATATTTGCAGCTGCGTCTTTGTATTAATATAGCAGAATTTTTTTATTGTTTTGCAATACGTGAAAATTGAAACCTTCAACACTTGCTTTTCCAATCGAAAATTGAAACATAAAGTCAAATAGACATCACCAAATTTTGCATAATCAACCAACATTTTAGCATCAACCCAAAACACATTTGTAAGTTTTTCTTCACAATCCATTAGCAAAGTGTATTGAAATAATGGTTCTTGACAAGTTTATCTTTAAAATGCTTTAACATACTCCTAACTTCTCCATATGCCATCCTCCATATGTCATCTCACGCTCATGTTTGGTCTGCGACTGCGACTAGTTTTTATGATCAAGGCGCGTCTAGCTCAGATTAAAGGATCCACCAACTTGGCTACTAGCTAACTTCTGAAAATTTCCTTTGTGATACCATTAAATGTGGATTAAAGGATCCACCAATTTGGCTACTAGCTAACTTCTGAAAATTTCTTTTGTGATACCATTAAATGTGAAGTCTTTTCTAAGTGTCATATACTACATAACCCTCTCCCTCTATTTTAAGACACATGCGGACTTCACCATCAGTTCTAGTTTCAGCTCTAGGACATTTTACTAATGATCTATTTTGTCTTGTGCTCGATGACCTTCATTGGAACAAACTTAACGATATGATGTAATTTTTCCATCAACTTTCTTTTTATTGTATATATTCTTGGATGTTTCTGTTTTCCATCAAACTAATTCTGCGTGCATTGATATATTCAGGGATGTGTTCCTGTTTTCCATTATTTCATCCCATTGAAGTCCATAAAATTTGGTTAGGCAAGCAGGATTAGGACCGTTGAATGCATGCATGCAGCTATACTGCAATCTAGTGCAGTAAAAACGTTCAAGTCAGACGATCAGCGTCCCACTCCCACCGTAGGGCATAGCCACGCTGTATCATCTACGTCTGTCTCACCACTTTTTTCTTCCAAAATTCAGAAAAAAAAAAAATCAAATTCTCTCTCCTCACCGATAAATGCGTTCTCAGTTAGGCGAAGTGGCTGCCGATACCAATTCGACTATTGGCGAGCGTGCTGGCGGACGGCCTGCATTTGGTGCACGTCGCTGCCGTCGAGCGTGCCGGGGCCTCGGCTATCGTCGGGCCTGTTTGGTTCAGCTTTTTCTGACCAGCTTTTCCGAGAATCTAGCTGTGGGGAGAATTTGGCTGTGTAGAGAATCTAAGTATCATTAGGATTATGTGCGGAGGAAGATAAAGTTGTCCATGGGACTCAGGATCTATAAAGTGACGGATTACTACTATTGCAACGACTCAACCGATTATATGTTTATGTTGATTTTGAATGTTTTTTACCCAAACAAATTTTATAGAAGCTGGCTGAAAAGCTGAGTGTTTGGCAGTTCGCAGCAGCTTTTGGTGGCCAGAAGCTGCGAAAAGCCGAAACAAACAGGCACGTCATCGACTGGCCGCCTACATCCCACATCCTGCCAGCCACACCTCACCCGGTTTTAGAGATAAAACCGAATACATAGCTGTGTGCTAGAAATATACCATAAACGTTTTAAGACTACCTAATACATTTTTCATATATATTGACGTTACAAATGTAATATATCATAAATAATGTAATAAAGACGTAAAATAGAGTATAATAATTTTATCACATCATCTAGACATAAAGAGTCTTAACAATATATTATCAAAGTAAAACGAACGTCGCTAGACTCAGTCGGTTGTCACCATCATCATAATCTTCTTCATTAGATGCAGTCTGGTTGTCACCATCATCATAATCTTCTTCATTAGCTTCTGATAAAAAAATTAGCAAGGGATGAACAAATGAGATGAATTATGCAAGGTTAACAAGGTAGGCTAAGGGTGTGTTTGGTTTGACTTTTGGTTTTGACTTTTGTTTCTTAGAAGCCAAACTGATCTAGATTCAGGAAGCAACTTTTTATAGAAACTGACTTTCTCTCGCGGTGCAAAATTGAAAGCATCTCTAGACATGCTTTTAGTATCTTTAAGTTCAATTATCATGTGAGGGTTCAGGTTGCTTTTAATCATGAGCACGGCTGACATATCAGTTTTACACTCTTCAGAGGTGGTACAACTTTAACCACAAGCAAGGGAATTAAATTAAACCACCTATTTGAATTATGGTGGACACTGAAAGTCGCCTATAGTGGGGTGAATAGGCGGAATGAGAAATTTACAACTTTAAACACACACTACAAGCCGGGGTTAGCGTTAGAACAAATATCAAGTTTGAGAGAGAGGGGAAAAACAAATCAACCAAGA
Organism: Zea mays; assembly: GCF_902167145.1. NCBI lineage: Eukaryota > Viridiplantae > Streptophyta > Magnoliopsida > Poales > Poaceae > Zea > Zea mays. The sequence continues at coordinate 43,255,017 of NC_050100.1, read as the reverse complement.
AATAAAGCGGATGAACACAATTATTTGTTTTACCGAGGTTCGGTTCTAAAGAACATAGCCTTGTCGAGGTGGTGACAAAGACTGGGTCTTTTTCAACCCTTTTCCTCTCAAACGGTGAAAAGGAAATAGAGTTTAACCATTTCCTATAAATAATTTTGGTGGTTGAATCTCCAATACATTGGACTAACTAGTTTGCTCTAGATTTTATTTTACAGGTGCATAAAGGTTCAACACAAACCAATAAAAGATTAAAGCTAGGGTTCAAAAGAAAGGAGCAAAAAGAAATTGAAGAAAACCCTGGTCTGGCGCATCAGACTGTCTGGTGTGTCACCGGACAGTGTCTGGTGCACCAGAGCCGTACTACTTCAAACTCTTCACCTTCGGGTTTCTCCAGCGCCGCTCCGCTAAAATTCACCGGATTGTCCGGTGTGCCACCGGACTGTCCGTTGCACCAGTGGAGGCTACTTCGCGCAACGGTCGCTTGCAAAAGCTGAATTCTAGATGAATAGTGCGCAAACAGTGCGCGACAGAGCAGCGCAACCGTCAGAGGCGCACCGGACAGTGAACAGTCCTGTCCGGTGTGGCACCGAACTGTTCGGTGTCACAAGAAGACAAAACTCCAACGGTCGAAACTGCCAGAACCCTAATGGTTGGGTGACGTGGCTGGCGCACCGGACTGTCCGGTGCGCCCATCGACAGCAGTCTGTCCCAACGGTTGAATTGGTGGTTGAGGGCTATAAATACCCCTCAACCACCTCCACTCCAACCATCCAAGCATTCATCACACCTCATTCATTACAAGAGCAAAGTGCAACACTTCAAGAGACAAATCAAAGCCACCGATCCAATCAAAGTCCCCAATTCAATTCTAGTGCCTTAGGACTTGTGAGAGGATCGTTCTTGTGTTTCTTTGTTGCTCTTGTTGCTTGGTTGGCTTTCTTCTTTCTCTTTCTTATTCTCAAAGTATTGTAAGCGAAGCAAGAGACACCAATCGTGTGGTGGTCCTTGCGGGGTCTAAGTGACCCGAGAAATCAAGGAAGAAAGCTCACTCGTTCTAGGTGACCGTTTGAGAGAGGGAAATGGTTGAAAGAGACCCGGTCTTTGTGACCACCTCAACGGGGACTAAGTTCTTTATAACCGAACCTCGGTAAAACAAATCACCGTGTTCATCCGCTTTATCTCTTGGTTGATTTGTTTTCCCCTCTCTCCCGGACTTAACATTTGTTCTAACGCTAATCCCGACTTGTAGTGTGTTTAAAGTTGTAAATTTCAGATTCCGCCTATCAACCCCCTCTAGGCGACTTTAAATTGGTATTAGAGCTTGATACTTCATTAGAGTCTAACCACTCGAAGTGATGCCGGGAGGATCCTCCAAGAGGAAGATGGAAACGGGCACAAGCCACGGGAAGGCTCCATCAAGAGAGTCCGGCTCCATAGGAAGGGAGGAATCACCTCCCCACGTCAAGTCGCACCGGAGTGGCGACAAGAAGAAGATGAAGAAAGTGGTCTACTACGAGACCGATTCTTCGTCGCCCTCCACATCTGGCTCCGACGCGCCGTCCGTCACTTCTAAGCACCATGAGCGCAAGAAGTTTAGTAAGACCCCCCTACGCTATCCCCGCATTTCTAAATGCGCTCCTTTACTTTCCGTCCCATTAGGCAAACCACCAGTTTTTGATGGTGAAGATTATTGTATGTGGAGTGATAAAATGAGGCATCACCTAACCTCACTCCACACAAGTATTTGTGACATTGTTGAGTTTGGAGCGCAGGTACCCAACGTAGGGGACGAGGATTATGATTCGGACAAAGTTGCCCAAATCCGGCACTTCAACTCCCAAGCCACTACTATACACCTCGCCTCTCTATGTCGAGAGGAGTATAATAAAGTGCAAGGGTTGAAGAGCGCCAAGCAGATTTGGGACGTGCTCAAGACCGCGCACGAGGGAGACGAGGTGACCAAGATCACCAAACGGGAGACGATTGAGGGGGAGCTCGGTCGTTTCGTACTCAACCAAGGAGAGGAGCCACAAGCTATGTACAACCGGCTCAAGACCTTGGTGAATCAAGTGCGCAACCTCGGGAGCACCAAATTGGATGACCATGAAATGGTCAAGGTTATTCTAAGATCACTCGTTTTTCACAATCCTACGCAAGTTCAATTAATACGTGGTGATCCTAGATATAAGCTAATGTCTCACGAGGAGGTTATAGGAAAGTTTGTGAGCTTTGAATTGATGATCAAAGGCTCCAAACAAATCGTCAACTTGGAGCAAGGCGACACCTCCACACCCGAGGTGCAACCTATCGCATTCAAAGCGACCCAAGGTGCAACCTGTCTACATCAAGTAGGCTCCCCATCGATGCCTCCAAGCTCGACAACGAGGAGATGTCACTCATCATCAAGAGCTTCCGTCAAATCCTCAAGCAAAGGAGGGGGAAGGACTACAAACCCCGCTCCAAGAGGGTGTGCTACAAATGTGGTAAGCCCGATCATTTTATCGCAAAATTCCCTATGTCTAGTGATAGTGACAGGAATAACGACAAGAAGGAGAGGAAGAAGGAAAAGAAGAAGTACTACAAGAAGAAGGGCGACGATGCCCACATGTGTCAGGAATGGGACTCCGATGAGAGCTCCATCGACTCCTCCTCCGACGAGGATGCCGCCAACATCGCCGTCAACAAAGGTCTTCTCTTTCCCAACGTAGGCCACAAGTGCCTCATGGCAAAGGACGACAAAAGGAAGAAGGTAAAATCTAGAGCCTCCACCAAATATACAACATCTAGTGATGAGGGTTGCTCTAGTGAGGATGAGGATAATTTACTTACCCTTTTTGCCAACCTTAACATGCAACAAAAAGAAAAATTAAATGAATTGATAGGTGCTATTCATGAGAAGGATGAACTCTTGGATAGCCAACATGAATTCCTTATTAAGGAAAACAAAAAGCATGTAAAGTTAAAAATGCTTATGCTCAGGAAGTTGAAAAATGTGAAAATTTGACTAAGGAGCTTAGCATATGACATGACACTATTTCCAACCTTAGAACTGATAATGTTAGCTTAATTGCTAAGGTTGAAAAATCAAATGTTTGGCATGATTCAATTGCCAATCTTAAAAATGAAAATGCTAGTTTAATTGATAAGATTGATAAATTGAACAAATTAATTTCTAGCCTTGAAACTGAGAATGCTAGTTTAATTTCCAAGGCCAGAGACTTAAATGTTTGCAATGATTCTATTTCCTGTCTTAGAGATGAGAATGTCATATTACATGCTAAGATAGAAGAATTAAATGCTTGCAAACCCTCTACATGTAGTGTTGATCATGTTACTATTTGTACTAGATGTAGAGATGTTAATATTGGTGCTATTCATGATCACCTTGCTTTAATTAAACAACAAAATGATCATATAGCTCAATTAACTAGTAAAATAAATGAGCATGAAATTGGAAATGAAAAATTTAAATTTGCTAGAAGCATGCTCTATAATGGGAGACGCCCTGGCATCAAGGATGACATTGGTTTCCAACAGGGAAGCAATGTCAAACTTAATGCCCCCAAAAGATTGTCTAATTTTGTTAAGGGCAAGGCTCACAGGGCTCAGGATAACGAGGGCTATATTTTATATCATGTTGGTTATCCCGAGCATAAGATTAGGAGAATTCATGCTAAGAAATCTCATTCTGTTTCTCACCATGCTTTTATGTATAAGAATGAGGCTTCTAGCTCTAAGCATTCCACTCATATTAAAATGCCTAAAAAGAAAACTCCTACTGCATCAAATGAGCCTAATGTTTCATTTAAGACTTTTGATGCTTCTTATGTGCTTACTAACAAATCAGGCAAAGTAGTTGCCAAATATGTTGGAGGCAAACACAAGGGGTCAAAGACTTGTGTTTGGATACCCAAGGTGCTTGTTTCTAACGTGAAAGGACCCAAGGCTGTTTGGGTACCTAAGAACAAGGTCTAAAACTGTTTTGCAGGTTTATGCATCTGGGGGCTCAAGTTGGATAATTGATAGTGGATGCACAAACCACATGACAGGGGAGAAAAGAATGTTCTCCTACTACGAGAAAAACGAAGACCCCCAAAGAGCTATCACATTCGGGGATGGAAACCAAGGTTTGGTCAAAAGACTTGGTAAAATTGCTATATCACCTGACCATTCTATTTCCAATGTTTTTCTTGTAGACTCTTTAGATTACAATTTGCTTTCTGTATCTCAATTATGTAAAATGGGTTACAACTGTCTTTTTACGGATATAGGTGTTACTGTCTTTAGAAGAAGTGATGATTTAGTAGCATTTAAGGGAGTATTAGAGGGTCAGCTATACTTAGTTGATTTTAATAGAGCTAAACTCGATACTTGCTTAATTGCTAAGACTAATATGGGTTGGCTCTGGCATTGCCGATTAGCCCATGTTGGGATGAAGAATTTTCACAAGCTTCTAAAGGGAGATCACATTTTGGGGCTAACCAATGTTCATTTTGAGGAAGACAGGGTTTGTAGCGCATGTCAAGCAGGAAAGCAAATTGGCGCCCACCATCCACACAAGAACATCATGACGACCGACAGGCCGCTTGAGCTACTCCACATGGATTTATTCGGCCCGATCGCTTACATAAGCATCGGCAGGAGTAAGTATTGTCTTGTAATTGTGGATGATTATTCTCGCTTCACTTGGGTATTCTTTTTATAGGAAAAATCTAAAACCCAAGATACCTTAAAGGGATTCTTAAGACGGGCTCAAAATGAGTTCGGATTGAGAATAAAAAAGATAATAAGTGACAACGGGACGGGGTTCAAGAACTCTCAAATTGAAGGCTTTCTTGAGGAGGGCATCAAGCATGAGTTCTCTTCTCCCTACACACCCCAACAAAAATGGTGTAGTGGAGAGGAAGAATAGAACTTGTTGGGAGCCTTCGTCTTCCGAAGGTTCTCAAAAACATGATTTAACAATATTTCCCAAGTGTAATATACATACAGGTACCTTCGGACTCAGAATAAAACTACACGATATGGAAAGCATGATTGAGACGAAGGTTGGTGCTGTTCCGAAGCTACACGCAAGGGTGCTTCGGCTCAATGGTAGAAAGAGAAACCGACTTAAAGGGGAAAAGGCCATCTAGTCCTCGGTGGATTATCCTTAAGTCAATAGTAAACATAAAGGGCATGAATGTAATTTTACACAGGCTGCGCCCTGTGCCTATAAATAGATGAACAGTACCCCCGTACTGTTCACACTGACTTGTACTCACTTATGCGTCACGCTTGGACTTTTTACCTTCTGTCAAGCCGAAGGTACAAATGTAATTCAATGTTGTTCTTACTCGTTCATGATGATATAATAAAGATATATTAATAATGTCTTATGATTATTCATGTTATTTCTCATGTTTCATATGCTTCGTCTTTCATTAACGTGTACTATGATGATGAAGGTACGTCCTTCATAACCTTCGTCCGAAGATCGTTATATCCTAAGGGAAATAATGCTTCGAAGGATGAAGGACATTAACATTTAACCTCTTCCTGTGTTGCCTTGTTCTTAATTCATAGCATTTGAGAACAAGTCCCCAACATTGGCGCCCACCTCTGGTGTACTCACTTCCACAAGCTTTGGCAAAGCATCAACCTTCGTCATGCCACCGAAGAAGATAACAACACCAGGGGCTGCACTGCAGCCATTGGACACAAATCAGGAGACTCTCTCTCTTTGAGAGGCCAGAAGCTAAAAGAGGAAGGCCACTAGTCCAACACTTCAGGAGGAGGAATTGGACCAGGAGATCAGGGACATGGAGATCATTCACCAACAGGTGCAAAGGAAAAAGGAGAAGATGGCTTGGCTGGCTGACCTTCAGAGGAAGATCGACGAAGCTACTCAGGAAGTGCGTCATCTTACTCAAGATGACCATGACCGAAGGCCCCAACACAAGGAGCTTCGTCAAGAGGGCTCATTCAACGAAGACGAATGGTACGATGATTTTAATCATGGTACCTTTGCTTTTGATGATGCTTCTCCCCTGGCAGCAGAATTGCAGGCTATCCCATGGCCACAATCCTACAAGCCACCTCAGCTACCCATGTACGATGGGCACTCGGACCCAAAGCAATTTTTGATGAGCTATGAGGCAACAATATCCTCATACGAAGGTAATGCAACTGTCATGGCCAAGTCTTTCGTCATGGTAGTCCGAAACGTGGCCCAGACATGATACTCTTCTCTTCGGCCAGGGACAATCACGTCATGGCTGAAGCTCAAGGACATGCTGGTTACTAGTTTTTAGGGCTTTTAGACGAAGCCAGTCATAGCTCAAGCCTTGTTCCAGTGCACACAAGACCATGAGGAATACCTGCAGGCGTATGTCCGAAGGTTCTTGCGACTAAGAGCACAAGCGCCCACAGTGCCCAATGAAATTGTCATTGAGGCCATGATCAAGGGTCTTCGGCCAGGACCTATAGCCCAATACTTTGCCAGGAAACCTCCCTAAACTCTGGAGAAGTTACTTCAGAAGATGGATGAGTACATCCGAGCTGACAATGACTTCCGACAAAGAAGGGAGGAAGCTTACAGATTTTCTGAGATGACTAGGGGCTTCGGAGGGAGAATCCACCCTAGGAATGTCAGATCAATCCATAGCTCCAGTCAGAATGATGACAAAGGAAGCCAGCTTCAGAGGTCACAACACACCTCACAGTCTTCAGGACAGCAGCAAAGCTCCTTCAGGCCGCCAGCTCCAAGGGCAGAGGCGCCAGGGGCTTCGGAGGAAGATATGGGGATCAGCTTAGGAAAATTTATTGCTTATTCTATGGTGAAGACAAGGGCCACACTACAAGAATGTGCCAAATTACTATTCTGAAACAAAAGGAGATCGCCGAAGCCGAAGCTCGGCAGAATCAGCCGAAGCAGGTCTTGCACACTGCTTCGTGCCACTCTCCTTACATACCAGAATACATGGGCAATCAACCTGCAGCCTCTGTTGCTTCAGCAAGCCATTCACAGGCTTCTTGGCTTCAGCTTCTACCGCCACCACCACTGCAGCCCACTTACCGAAGCCAGCAGCCAGAAGGGCGTCAACACTCCCAACAACAACATGACTTCAGGGAGGAGTCCGAGGCTCATACAGTCAATAGTACTATACCAGAATCGAAGCATATATACTGAGCGATATCCTACCTCTGAAATGCTTTTGTGTTCTATGCCATTTTGCTTTTTAATAAGGAACAAGCAATATAAATTTAGTTTTAAATTCTTGTAATGATTTTGCTTTTATTAGAATGAAATATATCTTCCTCACAGAATTACGAAGCCCAAAATCTTCTTTACAAAATTTCGAAGCTCAAAAGTCGTTCCTAAGGGAATGCAGAGCCAAAAATGCTGTTGGGGGCCTTTGGCTTCCGAAGGTCCTCAAAAACAGGATTTAACAGTGTTTCTGGAGTATAATGTGTGAACAGGTATCTTCGGACTCGAGTCGATATCACAGTAGGAGAAGCCCAAAATAATACGAAGGTTGATACAGCGCCGAAGATGTGAGCGGGAAAGCTTCGGCGTGGTAGCAGAAAAGGAAACCGACTTAAAGATGAAAAGGCTATTCAGACCTCGGTGGATTACTATAGAATTGCTATCAAATGTAAAGGGCATGAATGTAATTTTATATGGGCTGTGTCCCGTGCCTATAAATAGGTGAACAGTACCCCCGTACTGTTCACGCTGACTTGGCATTTGCTTTTGTGTCACACTTGTACTTTCATCTCTTTCCAAGCCGAAGGTACATTTGTAATTTGATGTCATCTCTATTTCTTCATAATAATAATGCAAAAATAAATTAATAATAATATATAATTGTCTATGTTATCCTTCATATTTCGTATGGTTTATTCTTCATTATCGTATGTTGTGTTTATGAAGGTGCGCTCTTCATAACCTTCATCCGAAAATCATTATATCCTAAGGGAAATAATGCTTCGAAGGACGAAGGGCTTTAATATTTAACACTTTTTATGTTGCCTTGTTCTTAACTCTTAGCATTTAAGAACAAGTCCCCAACATTGGCGCCCACCTCCGGTGAACTCACTTCCACTCTTTGAGTTTTTGAACACCTTCGGCAATCATAAACCTTCGCTATGGCGCCGAAGAAAGCTTCAGCAACTGGGGCTGCAGCTCTGCAACCGCTGGACCCCAATCAGGAGACTGTCTCCCTTCGGGAGGCCCGAAGCCAGAAAAGGAAGGCTGTCAGCCCGACACCGCCAGAGGATGAGATAGACCAAGAAATCAGAGACATGGAGATGCTTCATCAACAGGTGCAGAGGAAGAAGGAAAAGATGGCCAGGCTAGCTGAACTGCAAAGGCAGATAGATGAAGCCTCTGAAGAAGTTCGTCATCTTACTCAGGATGAGCAAAACCGAAGGCCTCAGCACCAAGACCTTCATCAGGAGGGTTTCCTCAACGAAGATGACTGGTATGACAATTTCCATCATGGAAATTTTGCTTTTGATGATGCTTCTCCTCTGTCCGCTGAGCTGCAGGCTACACCTTGGCCTCCGTACTACAAGCCGCCTCAGCTTCCCATATTCGACGGCCATTCAGACCCGAAGCAGTTTTTGATGAGCTACGAAGCAACAATATCTTCGTATGGTGGCAATACTGCAGTCATGGCAAAATCTTTTGTTATGGCTGTCAGAAGTGTTGCTCAAACCTGGTATTCCTCCCTTCGACCAGGAACGATCACTTCATGGCAAAAGCTGAAGGACTTGTTGTTAACCAGCTTCCAAGGGTTTCAGACGAAGCCGGTCACTGCTCAAGCTCTATTCCAGTGCACCCAGGATCACGGAGAATACCTTCAGGCGTATGTCCGGAGGTTCTTACGTTTGAGGGCACAGGCACCAACAGTGCCCAACGAAATTGTCATTGAGGCCATGATCAAGGGGCTTCGGCCAGGACCTTCAGCTAGTACTTTGCTAGGAAGCCTCCTCAAACTTTGGAGAAGCTGCTCCAGAAGATAGACGAGTATATTCGGGCTGATAATGATTTTCATCAAAGAAGGGAGGAGGCTTTCAGGTTTTCTGAAATGACCAGGGGCTACGGAGGAAGATTCTATCCGAGGCACGTTAGGTCAATTCACAACTCTACTCAAAATGATGATAGGGGGAGCCAGCAGCAAAGGCCACAGTGCTCCTCACAGGCTTCGGGGCAACATCAAGGCTCCTTCCGACCGCCAGCTCCAAGAGGCAGAGGCGCCAGGGGCTTCGGCGGAAGATTTGGAGATCAACCAAGAAGAATTTTTTGCTTGTTCTGTGGTGAGAACAAGGGCCATACAACCAGGATGTGCCATGTTACCGTCCAGAAGCAAAAGGAAATAGCCGAAGCTGCAGCACAACAGGCTCAGCCGAAGCAGGTCATGCACACTGCTTCGTATCATTCGCCTTACATCCCAGAATATGTAGGCAACCACCCTGTAGTTTCTGTTGCTTCGGCGAGTCAACCTCAAGCTTCCTGGCAACAGCCTCCGCCTCCACCACCGCTGCAACAAGGCCAACAGCCAGAAGGGAGCCAATATGCTCCACACCAAAGGGACTTCAGAGAACAATCCGAAGCTCGCACAGTCAATAGCACTGTGCCAGAGTCGAAGCACATCTATTGACAAATATCCTATTTTGATAGCAGTTTTCTTCATTTCAGTTTAATTTTTTGTGTAATAAAGGACACTTTTTAAATTTCAAGTAATAGTTTTGTTGTCTGCCATAAGGAAAATATATCTTCTCCACAGGTTTAAGTTGTCGGAGCTTGAAGATTTGCAATAGCAAGGAGGACCTTCGAATTATCAAAAAATTATTTTAAAAAGACACGGTATGAATTCTTCGAAGCAACAAAAAGTCATTCTAAGGAACGCAGAGTAAGTTTGCTGAAGTTACAAAAAGCCGTTCCAAAGGGAGCACAGTGTAAGTTTTCTGCTCCAAAGTCGTTCCAAAGGGAATGCAGAGCTTACAGCGAAAAATAAACGCTGATACCGCCTAAGTAAAAGGCGAAGCGCGAAAAGTCAACGCGAATACCGCTGAAAGTAAAAGGCGAAGAAGCTCCTAAGGGAGGCTTACAGCGAAAAATAAACGCTGATTCCGCTGAAGTAAAAGGCGAAGAAGCTCCTAAGGGAGGCTTACAGCGAAAAGTCAACGCTGATTTAAAAAGATTATGTGTTTTATCGCAGGGATGTGCGTGTATCTTCGGAATAAATACCATCTTACATAGCATAACATCATCACATCATTTCGCATGACATAAGCATCATACATCATGCTGCATATGGCACAAGAAGGGGACACAATATCGATCTTCAGAAGAATGTTTTGAAAACGGGGAAAATCATGCTAAGTCACAAGGAGATACACTATTGATCTTTAGAAGTGTAGCTTCGGAAAATATCTTCACGAAGCTTGGCTATTCTTCATCAGAACACTACGGATATTGTTGTGATAAATAAAAATTCTTCTTCACGAAGCATGAAAAGAAGGGAAGGTGTTTTTTCGTCAAAGACTCGAAAACGGTACGTATGTAAAATTTCATGCATCGTAAAGAATTGAACCATAAAAACAAGCATATTACATTCAGGGTTACAAGATGTCACACAGAGTACATTTCAGAAGTTTTTACAATAGTACTTAATCTTCTCTCAGTACAACTTCCGCAGCTTCGTTCAGGAGCCGATTAACAACTTCATCCATGATAGCTTCAGCCATCTTTTTAATTTTGTCGTCTCCTTTCGGGTGAGGGCCCGGAGACGCTTTAGTAGGATCTGAAGGAGGACAGGATACGGCTACATTGCTATTACAAATTGCGAACGAAGTTTAAAACCAAAAATTACAACACAATAAAAACCATTAGTTAATACCTATTTGCCCTTCGGGCTCTGCGCTTTTCTCAGCAGCCTCTGCTACTTCTCTAGCATCGTGAATGCCCTTTTCACTTTTTTGGATAATTTCTCGGGCCATTTCTCGACCACCATTATCCTAGACATCGGTGAAAAATTTTCCACCAACCATGCTAGCTTCGGCTGGAGGATCTCTTGCATCTTCGAAGGACAAGGTAGCTTCGGATTACGCTAAAATCTTTACATGCTCGCAGCCCTTTTTCTCCAAAATGGTAGCAATCCCCCTGGCACCCGAGAAAGCACATATGTCTCCGCGGCTATTTAAAATTTCCTCAAAGGCCTCAGCTTCGTGATTGATCCATTCGATGGGACCTTCGGGGTTGCCTCTTGTAAAGTTTTCTTCGCTCGAGAATGCGCCGACGCTGGCGAAGCTAGTTTTCATCTTCTTAACACACTCCATAGATTTATCATAGCATCTTTTCTTGGACGAACGAAGCTCTTCAACAGTTCCTTCTAAATGATTTGCCCATTGGTCGCTAAGTTCTCGCTTCGTTTCTTCAAGTATGCGTTCCTCTTTAGCTCTGGCCAGTTGTTTTCGAAGATCTTCAATTTCGCGCTTCTGAGCCTCAGCTTGACCTTTAAAAGTAGCTTCGTCTTCCTTTATTCTATTTATCAATGAATGTAATATTTTATCTTTTTCGAGACCTTCGTTCCTTAGTTCAATTACTTCGGAACGAAGGTTGCTCAGGGCTATAGCGCATCCTTCGTCTTCGGCATCTTTTTGGGCCCTGAGGGCATTGCGAAGTATAAGGCCCTGCAAAGAAAAATGTGTGTGCGTCAATAAATTTAAGCAAACGAAAAATTTTGGTCTCAAGAAAAAAATACAAAGATCTCATTTTTTGTACCTTTAAGCTATTGTATGCCAGGCTGTCGGCCAGTTCGTTTTTCGACAACACCGAGAGCCCGTCTTCTAGTGTTGGGAATCCGAAGCTCCTGCTCATCTCCCGACAGACAGAAATCTCCTTGCTGTCAGGGAGACAATACAAGAAGTCTTCTTCTCCGCTGCCGTTGAATATTAACGCCCCCTTTGGATACTCCAGTTTTTGGGCGTAAAGCTGGGCCTCTTGCCTTTCTTTTTCTGATAATTTTTTCCCCGAAGCATGTCGAACAATATAATCAAGGACTTTGGGGGATGCTTCGGGGGCAATAGCACTGATTTCTTCAACAAGAACTGGCTTCGTCATTTTTTCTTCCTCGGTTTCCAAGGATTTTACCTTCGTGGGCTCTGAGGGCCCAGCTTCAGCCTCAGTTTCTTGCTCTGGAGCCTTAGTATCAAAAATTTCAGTTTTCGCTTCGGAAGTTTCAACAGTCTTCTTCGGAGTTGTGCTTGAGGACTTAATTGTCTCCAGAACATCTAGCACATTGGCCATTCTTTTTCTTTTTGGAGTTACCGCTGGCCCGTTTTGGTTTTTTATTGTCTCAACATTTGCTGAAGGACTTAAAACTTCTGATATTTTTGATCCCTCGGTTGATCCTTTTGCTTCTTCCATTTTTTCTGTCAATGGCGCTTCGGCCATCTCTTTGGTTTCTGGTAACAAAATCTTTGGTTCTTCCAATTCTGTTCTTGTTGGCACTTCGGCCATTTCTGCGACTTCTGGCAGCAAGGTTGGCTCTTCAGCCTTGGTGGCCGAAGAGGTCTCTCCGGTGAACTCAGGCACCGAGGCTGGTTCAATATAACGTGGCCGATGTGTGAGGACCTTTATCCTTTTTCTTTTCGGTGCTGGCTCACTAGGAGCAGCTGCGGCTTCTTCTTTCGCAGAGGTCGTGCTTTTTCTTTTCTGCCCTCGAATGGGATAACGATAGTCAGGGTAGACGAACCCGATTGCGTCAAACACTCGGTTCAGTCTTTTCTTTTTCCGGCCTCCGAAGGCTGCTGACAATGCAGTATCTTCGGCCTTCGAGTAAGCCCCAAGTAGTTCATCACTTAAATTTTCAATGCTTTTTAGCCAGTCATCATCTGGCTCAACGAATTTATCTCCGAACTTGAAAGTATACTTCAACCTGATAAGTCCACCTTCGTCAGCCTCCTTTATGGTCTCTTGCGGCATTTCCCATTTTTCCGCGAGCGGCCATACTCTGAAGGCAATATGCTCTTGGACCAAATCTCTCGTTCCAATAAAAGAACAAATAACTCCGAAGGCTCTCTGGCATTCTTCGGCAGCTTCATTCATTTCAACCTTCGGCCTCCGCAGGCCGAAGCTTTGCCAAATAGGACGCATAATTATACCTTTAATATTTTCCCGTGTTTTCAGATCATTCTTCACATAAAACCATTCTGTCATCCAGTCGCCGGGCCATCTCTTCCGAAAGGTTGGCACAGGACAGCTTGACCCAGACCGAGAAATGAAACTGTAGCAGCCAAAATTATTGTGATACTGTTCCTTACCCCAAGGTTTTGTCTCGTATGATAATTCGTGTATGTTGTAGAAACTTTTTGCATCAGGTTCCAGACCTTGGCTTCTCACGGCCCACACGAAGATATTCAGCCTTATGATTGCTTCGGGGGTAAGTTGGTGAAGATAGATTTCAAATATTTTCAGCACTTCTACGACAAAGTTTCTCAGGGGAAATCGAAGTCCAGCTTTCAAAAAGCTTTGGTACACTACGACTTCATTTTCTTCAAGGTTCGAACAAGTCTTTTCCCCTTCGTCGGCCCTCACAACGGACAAGTCCCGGAAATATCTTCCTCTCATGTTGACAAGATGATTTTCTTTGATACTTGATTTGCCGAAAACCGCATGGCTTGGTCGCCAAGGGCGATCTTCGGAGTCTTCACCACCACTATCCACATCATAACTGTCGCTGTCATCAGTATCTTCAGACAAACCTTCTAAAATCTCTTTGGTGATTTTTTCTGTATTGATCTTCGACATTGCTATAAGAAACCCCAGATTCTTCTCTTCAGAGAGACTCAGCTTCATCTCGGCAGCAGCCTTCTTATCTTCAGACATCTTCGGAAACACTAAAAAACTGTTTTCAACGCCGAAGCTTCAAAACTTAAAAAGCTAAGCAAATCTTGGTGCGCAAGAGCTAAAAATTGAGTGAGCGAGAGCAGATGGCAAAAAAGCGTACCAAATGAGCTCACGATATGCCCTTATTTATACGCCCAGTGCGTTGAAAATTGAAAGACCCCGCCTGTCAGTGAATGTTGCTATTCTAGCAAAGGGAAGGTGTTTTTTCGGACCTTCGGCTTAAAGCCTTCGTCCATGTCGCAATCTAAATTTATTATTTTAACAAATTAATATTGCGAGGGGCTACTGTTGGGGGCCTTCGGCTTCCGAAGGTCCTCAAAAACAGGATTTAACAGTGTTTCTGGAGTATAATGTGTGAACAGGTATCTTCGGACTCGAGTCGATATCACAGTAGGAGAAGCCCAAAATAATACGAAGGTTGATACAGCGCTGAAGATGTGAGCGGGAAAGCTTCGGCGTGGTAGCAGAAAAGGAAACCGACTTAAAGATGAAAAGGCTATTCAGACCTCGGTGGATTACTATAGAATTGCTATCAAATGTAAAGGGCATGAATGTAATTTTATATGGGCTGTGTCCCGTGCCTATAAATAGGTGAACAGTACCCCCGTACTGTTCACGCTGACTTGGCATTTGCTTTTGCGTCACACTTGTACTTTCATCTCTTTCCAAGCCGAAGGTACATTTGTAATTTGATGTCATCTCTATTTCTTCATAATAATAATGCAAAAATAAATTAATAATAATATATAATTGTCTATGTTATCCTTCATATTTCGTATGGTTTATTCTTCATTATCGTATGTTGTGTTTATGAAGGTGCGCTCTTCATAACCTTCGTCCGAAAATCATTATATCCTAAGGGAAATAATGCTTCGAAGGACGAAGGGCTTTAATATTTAACACTTTTTATGTTGCCTTGTTCTTAACTCTTAGCATTTAAGAACAAGTCCCCAACAATTGCCGAAGCTACAAAAGTCGTTCTTAAGAGAACACAACGTAAGTTTTCTGCTCAAAAGTTGTTCCAAAGGGAATGCAGAGCCAAATACCGCTGAAATATAAGGCGAAGAAGTTCAAAGTCGTTCCTAAGGGATGCAAAACTTATACCGCCGAAATAGAAGGCGAAGAAGTTTCAAAGTCGTTCCTAAGGGGATGCAGAACTTACACCGAAAAATAAACGGTGAACACCGAAAAATAAACGGTGAAGTAGCTCAAAAGTCGTTGCTAAGGGAATACAGAGTTTGTGTATTCCAGTGTGGGTGTGTGTCTTCGGCATCAGTATCATTTTGCATCATATCATCACATCATTTCGCATAGCATCACATCATACATCATAACCGCACCAATGACACAAGAATCGAATACGGAGTTGATCTTCGGCAAATGCTTCGTAAAAATGAAAATGTGCTAAGGCACGAAGTAAGCTTCGGGAAATACAGCTTCATCAGCCTTGTCACAAAAGAAGGGATCCCTCTTTGCGAAGCATGGATATCTTTACGAAGCATGGATCTTTATCTTTATGAAGCATGAAAAGAAGGTGTTTTTTCGCCGAAGGCTCAAAAACGGTATGTATGTAAAGTTTCATGCCTCGCAAAGAAATAAATTGCAATAAATTACATATTTGATTTAAAGTTACACACATCAAATATCATAGTTTTGTTACAATAGAAACCTAATCTTCCTTCATCTGTTATATACATCAAACTTTTCAACATGTTTATTACAACAGAATCTATTCCTCTTTAAGAACTTTCTCCGCAACTTCGTTCAGCAATTTGTTAACGACTTCGTCGACAATAGATTCAGCCATATTTATGATCTCCAGCGCTTCCTTTGTTTTTGGATCAGCTAGGGGATCGAACGGTTCCGGTGGCAGAGATAATTCAGCTGAAGTAGGAAAAATTAATTAGTCCAAAGCCACGAAGATAATTGCCGAAGCTAAAAACCAAAATATAATACCTATACGCTTTTCGCGCTCTGCAGCTTATTCAGCTTGCCTTGCTTCTGCTCGAGCATCATGGGTGTCTTTTTCACTTTTCTTTATAATTTCATGGGCCATCTCTCGGCCACCATTCACCCAGACATCATTGTAAAATTTTCCGCCCATCAAGGTTGCTTCAGCTGAAGGATCCTTCGTATCATCTACGGAGAAGGCAGCTTCGGCCTAAACCATGGTATTGATGTGATCACATCCCGCCTTCTCCAAGATAGCTGAAATTCCCCGCGCACCGGAAAACGCACAAACATCCCCGCGATCACTCAAAATTTCTTTGAAGGTCTCGGCTTCTCCACTTATCCATTCAACAACACCTTCGGGGTCGCCTCGTATGAAATTTTCTTCAGCAGAATAGGCACCCACTTTGGCAAAGCTAGTTTTTATTTTATTTACGCAATCCAATGATTTTTCAAAGCATCTTTCCTTGGATGTGCGAAGTTCTTCAACATTTTTATCTAGATGATTTTTCCAATATTCGCTAATTTCTTGGTTAGCTTGTGCGAGTGCGCATTTTACCTTAGCTTCGGCCAGTTGTCTTCGAAGGTCTTCAATTTCAGTCCTTTGGGCTTCGGCCTGAGCTTTGAAACTAGCTTCGTCTTCCTTCACTTTGTTTACTAGAGAAATTAAGATTTTGTCATTTTCAAGACCTTCGTTTCTCAATTCAATCACCTTTGAACGAAGGTTGTTCAGAGCCATCGTATAGCCTTCATCCTCAATATTTTTCTGCGCCCTAAGGGCATTACTAAGAATTAAGCCCTGCAAGAGGAGGAAAGAATTGACAAATAAAATACTTCATTCTCAAATTCAAAGTTAACCTTTATACCTTTATACTGTTGTAGGCTAGGCTGTCGGCAAGATCATCCTCCGACAAAATTGAAAGACCATCTTCCAGCTTCGAAATCCCATGCTTTTGCCTTTCTCCCGACAGACAGATATTTCTTTGTTGTCCGGGAGACAGTATAATTAATCATCTTCATTGCTTCCGTTAAAAACTAAGGCTCCCTTCGAATATTTCAGTTTTTGAGCGTAATGCCTTGCTTCAGCGATTTCATCTTCGGACAATTTCTTCCCCGAAGCATGTCAAACGATGCAGTCGATATTTTCAGACAGAGCTTCGGAAGCAGCAATTTCGACCTTTTCAGGTGCAGTCTGTCCTGCCATCTCTTCCTCACGCGCGATAGGCTTCGTCGCGGCGGGCGTTGAAGGCCCAGCTTCGGTTTCGGCCTGAGTTTTTGTACCTTCGACTTCTGCTTGCTTAGTATCAGTTTTGGGTTGCGCTTTGGCAGCTTCAGCAACTTTCCTTGTAGGAGCAAGGCTCCTTCGTTGTTTCCAGCACAACATCCAGCACGTTCGCCATCATTCTCCTCTTAGGAGTTGCAGCAGAAGCCTTTTGCACCTTCGGCAGTTTTGCCTCTGTTAGAGGGCTCAAAATTTCTGTCATTTTCTTTATTTCTTCAATTTTTGGCTCTTCAGCCCTATCAATCTTCGTGTCAACTGGCTGGACTGTAAGCACCTTCGGCACTACAGTCGGCTCTTCAGTGCTCTGCGCAATCGAAACAATTTCTTTTGCTTCGACAGCTGAAGAGGTCCCTTTGCCAAATTCAGGTATCACGACCGGTTCAATATAACACGGCTGGTGAGTCAGAACCTTCATCTTCTTGCCCTTCGGCTCAGTTGTAATGACCGGAGCGGCAATCTTTCTCTTTTTTCCTTGCCCTTGCAGTGGGTAGCGATAATCAGGGTATACGAAGCCAATAACATCAAATACCCTATTCAATCTTTTCTTCTTCCGAACCCCAAAAGCTGCGGACAATGCATTATCCTCGGCCTTGGAGTATGCCCCAAGTAGCTCGTCGCTAGTAGCTTCAATACACTTCAGCCAGTCATCGTTCGACTCATCAAACTTCTCCCCAAATCTGAAGGTATATTTCAATCGGACTAAACCACCCTCACTGGAATCGGCGGTGGTCTCTTTTGGCATTTCCTAGCTCTCCACAAGTGGCCATACCCTGAAGGCTATGTGCTCTTGAATTAAATCTCTCGTGCCAATAAAGGAGCACACAGTGCTGAAGGCTTTCTGACACTATCAATATTCACCTTCGGCCTTCGGAGGCCGAAGCGAGACCAGATGGGCCGCTGAATGATTTCTTTAATATCTTCCCTTACCTTCAAATCATTTTTAACATAAAACCACTCTTCCATCCAGGATCCAGGCCATCTCTTCCGGAATGTTGGCACTCGGTGGCTTGCGTTGGGGCGAGCAATAAAACCATAACAACCAAAGTTGTTTTGATACTGTTCTTTGCAAACGGCCTTCGTCTCATATAAAAGCTCGTGCATATTGCAAAAGCACTTCGCGCTCGGCTCCAGTCCCTGGCTTCTTACAGCCCAGACAAAAATCCCCATCCTCATTATAGCTTCGGGGGTGATCTGATGGAGGAAAATATGGTATATCTTCAACACTTCAACCACAAACTTGCTTAAAGGGAACCGAAGACCAGCCTTAAAAAAGCTTCGGTAGATGACAACTTCGTTTTCCTCAGGAGCAGAGATGTTATTGTCTCCGCTAGCCCTCACGATAAACATGTCCCGAAAGTACCTTCCTCTCATGTTCTCAAGTTCACTCTGTTTAATGGTCGATTTTCCAAAGACAGTATGGCTTGGCCGCCAGGGCCGATATTCAGAATCTTCATCCCCACTTTCCACATCATAGCTATCGCTGTCACCAATATCTTCAGACAAACCTTCCAGTATCTCTTTAGTAATCTTCTCTGTGTTTGTTTTTTTGCCATAGACTCAATAAATCTAGCAATATAAGGATTCACAACTTTCTTTTCTTCAAACAACTTCGTCTCTTCAGCTACCTTCGTTTCCGCAGTTAGCTTCATCTCCTCAGTCATTTTTTCCCCAGACATGGTGAAAACGCGTCGTTAAGCCGAAGCTCAAAAAGATTGAAAATCTAGCGAGAGCTAGTGAGCAAGAGCTAAAAGTTTGAGAAAATATTGCAAACGGCAGAGATGGCGTGTAGAATGCTGCCTGCGTGGATTCATATTTATATGCTCAGCGTGTTACAACTTGGAGGACCCCATTTGTCATTGAATATTGCTATTCTAGCAAAGGGAAGATGTTTTTTTGGACCTTCGGCTTAAGGCCTTCGTTCATGTCGCAGTCTGAATTCGTTGTTATAACAAATTAATACTGCGAGGGGCTACTGTTGGGGGCCTTCGTCTTTCGAAGGTCCTCAAAAACATGATTTAACAATATTTCCCAAGTGTAATATACATACAGGTACCTTCAGACTCGAAATAAAACTACACGATATGAAAAGCATGATTGAGACGAAGGTTGGTGCTGTTCCGAAGCTACACGCAAGGGTGCTTCGGCTCAATGGCAGAAAGAGAAACCGACTTAAAGGGGAAAATGTCATCTAGTCCTCGATGGATTATCCTTAAGTCAATAGTAAACATAAAGGGCATGAATGTAATTTTATATAGGCTGCGCCCTGTGCCTATAAATAGATGAACAGTACCCCCGTACTGTTCATGCTGACTTGTACTCACTTATGCGTCACACTTGGACTTTTTACCTTCTATCAAGCCGAAGGTACAAATGTAATTCAACGTTGTTCTTACTAGTTCATGATGATATAATAAAGATATATTAATAATGTCTTATGATTATTCATGTTATTTCTCATGTTTCATATGATTCGTCTTTCATTAACGTGTACCGTGATGACGAAGGTACGTCCTTCATAACCTTCGTCCGAAGATCGTTATATCCTAAGGGAAATAATGCTTCGAAGGACGAAGGACATTAACCATTAACCTCTTCCTGTGTTGCTTTGTTCTTAATTCATAGCATTTGAGAACAAGTCCCCAACAGAACTCTACTGGACATGACAAGGACCATGCTTGATGAGTACAAGACTCCGGACCGGTTTTGGGTCGAGGCGATTAACACCGCCTGCTACTCCATCAACCGGCTCTACCTTCACTGAATCCTTAAGAAGACATCATACGAACTCCTCACAGGTAAAAAGCCCAATGTTTCATATTTTAGAGTCTCTGGTAGCAAATGTTTTATTCTTGTTAAAAGAGGTAGAAAATCTAAACTTGCTCCTAAGGCTGTAGAAGGATTTTTACTTGGTTATGACTCAAACACAAGGGCATATAAAGTCTTCAATAAATCCACTGGATTAGTTGAGGTTTCTTGTGACATTGTGTTTGATGAGACTAATGGCTCCCAAGTGGAGCAAGTTGATCTTGATGAATTAGATGATGAGGAGGCTCCGTGCATCACACTAAGGAACATGTCCATTGGGGATGTGTGTCCTAAGGAATCCAAAGAGCCTACACAAGCGCAAGATCAACCATCATCTTCCAATCAAGCATCTCCACCAACTCAAGATGAGGATCAGACTCAAGACAATGAAGATGAAGATCAAGAGGATGAGCCACCTCAAGAGGAGAACAATGATTAAGGGGGAGATGATAATGATAAAGACAAGGAAGATGAGCAAAAAGTTCAGGGTCAAAGACCGCCACACCCAAGAGTCCACCAAACTATTCAAAGAGATCACCCCGTCAACTCCATTCTTGGTGATATCCATAAGGGTGTAACAACTCGATCTCGAGTCACTCATTTTTGTGAACATTACTCTTTTGTGTCCTGTATTGAGCCATACAGGGTGGAGGATGCACTAAGAGATTCGGATTGGGTGCTGGCAATGCAAGAGGAGCTCAACAACTTCACGAGGAATGAGGTATGGCATTTAGTTCCACGTCCTAATCAAAATGTTGTAGGTACCAAATGGGTATTCTGCAACAAGCAAGATGAGCATGGTGTGGTGACAAGGAACAAAGCCCGACTTGTGGCCAAGGGGTAGTCACAAGTCGAAGGTTTGGATTTCGGTGAAACCTATGCACCCGTAGCTAGGCTTGAGTCAATTCGAATATTACTTGCCTATGCTACTCACCATGGCTTTAAGATTTATCAAATGGACGTGAAAAGTGCCTTCCTCAATGGACCAATCAAGGAAGAGGTTTATGTTGAGCAACCTCCCGGCTTTGAAGATAGTGAGTACCCTAACCATGTTTATAAACTCTCAAAGGCGCTTTATGGGCTCAAGCAAGCCCCAAGAGCATGGTATGAATGTCTGGGAGATTTTCTTATCACTAATGGCTTCAAAGTCGGAAAAGCCGATCCTACTCTATTTACTAAAACCATTGCAAAAGATTTGTTTGTATGCCAAATTTATGTTGATGATATCATATTTGGGTCTACTAACAAATCTACTTGTGAAGAGTTTAGTAGGATAATGATTCAAAAATTCGATATGTCTATGATGGGGGAGTTGAAGTATTTTTTAGGATTTCAAGTCAAGCAACTCCAAGAAGGCACCTTCATCAGCCAAACAAAGTAGATTCAAGACATACTTAACAAGTTTGGAATGAAGGATGACAAGCCCATCAAGACACCCATGGGAACAAATGGGCATCTCGACCTCGACACGGGAGGTGAATCCGTAGATCAAAAGGTATACCGGTCGATGATAGGATCTTTACTCTATTTATGTGCATCTTGACCGGATATTATGCTTTCTGTATGCATGTGTGCAAGGTTCCAAGCCGATCCTAAGGAAGTTCACCTTAGGGTCGTGAAAAGAATCATGAGATATTTAGTTTATACTCCTAAGTTTGGTCTTTGGTACCCCAAGGGATCCACTTTTGATTTAATAGGTTATTCCGATGCCGATTGGGCAGGGTGTAAAATTGATAGGAAGAGCACATCAGAGACTTGTCAGTTTCTGGGGAGATCCCTGGTGTCTTGGGCTTCAAAGAAACAAAACTCAGTAGCTCTTTCTACCGTCGAAACCGAGTACATTGCCACAGGCCATTGCTGTGTGCAATTACTTTGGATGAGGCAAACCCTCAAGGACTATGGCTACAAATTGAACAAAGCCCCTCTCGTAAGTGACAATGAGAGTGCAATCCGCATGGCGGATAATCCTGTTGAACACAGCCGCACTAAGCACATAGAGATTCGATATCACTTTTTGAGGGATCACCAACAAAGGGGGGATATCGAGATCACTTATGTTAGCACCAAAGAACAATTAGCCGAAATCTTTACCAAGCCATTAGATGAGAAAACCTTTAGCAAACTTAGGAATGAGCTAAATATACTTGATTCTCGGAATTTTGATTGAAACATTGCACACTTAGCTCATTTATATATACCTTTGATCATATCTCTTTTTTTGTCTACGATTAATGTGTTTTCAAGTGTATTTCTATGCTAAGTCGTTGATTGAAAGGGAAATGGAGTCTTCGGCAAAGACAAGGCTTCCACTCCACTCTATCGGTATCATTTACCCTTCTCCATCACTCCGCATCACTCTCAAATTGGTATATCTAGTAGAAGTAAAATATTGGTTTAAATTCCAAGCAACCTATGCACTTACCTTATGCAAACTAGTTCAATTCTGCACTTATATATTTGCTTTGGTTTGTGTTGGCATCAATCACCAAAAAGGGGGAGATTGAAAGGGAAATAGGGTTTAACCTTTTCCTATAAATAATTTTGGTGGTTGAATGCCCAACACAAATAATTGGACTAACTAGTTTGCTCTAGATTATATTTTACAGGTGCATAAAGGTTCAACACAAACCAATAAAAGATCAAAGTTAGGGTTCAAAAGAAAGGAGCAAAAAGAAACCAAAGAGAACCCTGGTCTGGCGTACCGGACTGTCCGGTGTGCCACCGGATAGTGTCCGGTGCACCAGGTCCGTACGACTTCAAACTCTTCACCTTTGGGTTTCTCTAGCGCCACTCCGCTATAATTCACCGGACTATCCGGTGTGCCACCAGACTGTCCGGTGCACCAGCGGAGCAACGACTACTTCGCGCAACGGTCGCCTGCAAAAGCTGAATTCCAGATGAATTGTGCAAACAGTGCGCGGCAGAGCAACATAGCCGTCAGAGGCGCACCGGACAATGAACAGTTCCTGTCCGGTGCCACAAGAAGACAAAGCTCCAACGGTCGAAACCGCCAGAACCCTAACGGTTGGGTGACGTGGCTGGTGCACCGGACAGTGTTCGGTGGTGCACCGAACTGTCCGGTGCGCCCATCGACAACAGCCTGCCCCAACGGTTGAATTGGTGGTTGAGGGCAATAAATACCCCTCAACCACCTCCACTCCAACCATCCAAGCATTCATCACACCTCATTCATTACAAGAGCAAAGTGCAACACTCCAAGACACAAATCAAAGCCACCTATCCAATCAAAGTCCCCAATTCAATTCTAGTGCCTTAGGACTTGTGAGAGGATCGTTCTTGTGTTTCTTTGTTGCTCTTATTGCTTGGTTGGCTTTCTTCTTTCTCTCTTTCTTATTCTCAAAGTCTTGTAAGCGAAGCAAGAGACACCAATCGTGTGGTGGTACTTGTGGGGTCTAAGTGACCCGAGAAATCAATAAAGAAAGCTCACTCGATCTAGGTGACCGTTTGAGAGAGGGAAATGGTTGAAAGAGACCCGGTCTTTGTGACCACCTCAACGGGGACTAGGTTCTTTAGAACCGAATCTCGGTAAAACAAATCACCATGTTCATCCGCTTTATCTCTTGGTTGATTTGTTTTCCCCTCTCTCCTGGACTTAACATTTGTTCTAACGCTAATCCTGGCTTGTAGTGTGTTTAAAGTTGTAAATTTCAGATTCCGCGTATCCACCCCCTCTAGGCGACTTTAAAACGGTCACCTAGACTGAGTGAGTTTTCTCCTTAATCAAACGGGGCACTTAGACCCCACAAGGACCACCACACACTTGGTGTCTCTTGCTTTGATTACAAGTCACTTGAGAACAAGAATGAGGAAGGAAGAAAGCGATTCAAGAAACAAGAGCTCAAAGAACACGAACAAACTCTCTCTCAAGTCACTAGGTGAATGGAATGTATTTGGGACTTGGAGATTCTTTGATTCTATTAAAAATGTGTCTAGGAGTGAATGCACTAGCTCTTGTATTGAATGTGAAATGCTGGAAACTTGGATGCTTGGAGTGGTGGTGGTTGGGGGGTATTTATAGCCCTCAACCACCACATAGCCGTTGGAGATGGCTGCTGTCGATGGGCGCACCAGACAGTCCGGTGCGTCAGCCATGTCACCCAACCGTTAGGGTTCGGGAGGTTCTGATCGTTGGAGGCTTTGTCCTGTAGTGGCACCAGACAGTCCAGTGTCGCACCGGACAGGCATTGTGTTGTGCAGTGTCCGGTGCGCCTCTGATGGGTGGCTCTGCTCTGCCGCGCACTATTGCGCACTGTTCATCTGAATCTTCACCTTTTGCAGGCGACCTTTGCGCGAAGTAGCCGTTGCTCCGCTGGTGCACCGGACAGTCCGGTGGCACACCGGATAGTCCGGTGAATTATAGCGGAGCACGCCCAGAGAAACCCGAGAGTGGCCAGTTCACTCTGGTACGGACCTGGTGCACCGGACAGTCCGGTGCGCTAGACCTGGGCACACTCGGTTTCTTTGCTCCTTCGTATTTGAACCCTATCTTCAATCTTTTATTGGTTTGTGTTGAACCTTTATGCACCTGTATATTATATAATCTAGAGCAAACTAGTTAGTCCAATATTTGTGTTGGGCATTCAACCACCAAAATTAATTACTGGGAAAAGGTTAACCCTATTTCTGTTTCAATCTCCCCCTTTTTGGTGATTGATGCCAACACAAACCAAAGCAAATATATGTCACACCCGGGTTTTAGGGGTCCAAAGCCCGGGCGCGAACATAATCACCAGGTGTGCTGGGACCAAGTCTCACACATATGATGAATCATGGCACATGATCGAATGTCACATCTTTACTACATAACAGGAGTTCTGTACAAAATAAATAAATAATTACATTATAAGGAGACAATGGTCCAGCAACCCAAAGTTGACTGGGAGACGACGGCCTAGACCTCTCACGAACTCGTCACGACATCCTCCAAGCGCCTCATCCTGCAGTACCTGTTCTTGACCTGTGTGTGGGGGGGGTGTGAGACAGCAAGAGTGAGCTCACATACGTTCATCGCTCAACAAGTTGTGGGGAATAATGTGCATGAACTCGCCAAAGGTGGGAGCTCACTTGAAGTGTAAGGCTTACCAAAGAGGATGGTTAGAGCTGAGCATTGCTTTTAAAGTTGGTCAAAATTTTATTAGCAGTTACTAAGTATAAGTAAATACCAACCCAATTAAGTAGTAGAACAAAATAACAACATCACCTGCAATGCAATGCATATGACAGATTGAATTTAAGTTCCATAATTTAATCATCAGAGAGTCCTGAGCTGCTCATGACTGTGAGCTCGGCTAGTATACCAGTTTTACACTCTGCAGAGGTGGTACCCTTTACCCACAAGTCATGTTACCCATCTGCCAAGGGATTGCGACTTCCCATACACCTCTACCGAGGAGGCGAGGCAGGGTAACACTACGAGGCCTTTACAAAGTTCCACTAGCTTCAGAAAACCCGCTACAGTTTATAGGAAGCTCCAATGCAGGGTTCTTGCCTGACCGCCATCGCAACAAAATCAAGCAAGGACCTCCCTACACTGACCACTCCCCTACTGCCCTTGCCCCTTTCGGGTAAGGTAGTCCTCCACTAGCTTTCCTAATTAATCAGCCAAGGGCGTCCATAAACCCTTGTGGTGTCACGTGTTTCTCAAGTTAAGCTCTATGTTCCAATTAACATTAATGATCTTGACATGAACAGTAAATAACAACGGATAACGAAAGTATAATCATGAATAATGTGTATCTCAATGCCCAAAACCACATATAGCACTAGCAAGTACTACCCAAAAAGTTCAGGGGTAAACAAGGCATAAAGATAGACAAACTAGGGTAACCTATTAGGTCCCATCAAAATTAACATATGCAGATCATTATGATTAATTAGAACATGAGTGGGTAAAAGAAGTGATCAAGGGCACAACTTGCCTGGGACTTGAGATTCCAGGTACCAACTTGCTTTTCAGATGACTCGTGTCCTCACTGCTAAACGTAGCAATACAAACAAATAGTGTACATGCAAAATTAACATCACACCAAACATAAGAACAAAATACATGTTAATAATCTACATATTAAAATAAGATTCTAGGAACAGGAATCATTAATTTTGGAGTTATAGATTTTTAAGTTATGAATTTCTAAAGGTTTAATATGCTTGAAATATGATTAAATGAGAAATTATTTTTATTACTGTTTCCATGACAAAACAGAGACTCTAAGTGGTAGAGAATAATATTACAAAAATTTAGAAAGTGGAATGGATTATTTTGGAGCAGAGATGAATTTTCTATGAATTTTATAAGTTCTAGCAATTCTTTTCATATTAAATATTCAATTTCTAATTCATTTATACAGTTTAAATAAGCTCTGGACTGGGCGCACTATTTCCAGAGAACTCAGGGGCCTCGGGGCAAGAAACCCGAGACACAGTGCATAGTGACTAATGGACGGCGGGTTGATTTCACTAAAGTCCGAGGGCTCTTTAACAAAACCGACCCGCGAAGGGGTATCCTTAGATGTGGGCCGTTGGATCCGAATTCAGCGCGCGAGATTAAATCCGTACTAAAGCGAACCGGTACGCAGCGTGGCTCCTCAGATCCAGATCTGACGGTGCACAACACGCCATCACCCTTAATCGCCAGCTCCGTCCGATCAACTGCCAACGCTCCAGATCGACTCTAGTGAACCGGTACGCACAGATCCGATCTAGACCGCTCGTCTCTAATCCGACGTCCAGGCTCTTTCCCCTGACCCGACAGCGCCCCGGCGATGGAGCACAGCTCCCCGCGGCGGCGGAGCTCGCCGGCGTAAGCAAATCCATGGCTCCAGTGCGCCATACCCTAATACGCTAGGCGTGGAATGAAATTGAGCCGAAGGCGAACTAGGAGAGCGGGTCCTTACCCAAAGTCCGGCGTCGAGTCGGTCGGTCCACGACGACCCGCGAATGCGCGACGGCGGAGACGGATTGGGCGCGCTCCTGTCACCCTCCTGCCCCGTAATCGCCACCACAACGGACCAGGGACTCGAGCGAAGCCTTCGGGCCACACACGGGGATCCAATTGGGTGCTGAGCACGAAGGACGACGGTGGCTATCTATCTGCAACAATGGTGGTAGTGGGCACGGGGATTCCGGCGAACAGGGCTTGCGAGCGAGGACGAGGGGGTCGCGGCCGTGTTTATATCCGGGCGTCCGAGAAGATCGCGCGGCGTGAACGAGTCCATCGCTCATAGTAGGCCCGGTCCCAACGGCGAGCTTCTCGCGCGGGTAGGCGAGCGACACGCGATCGGTTGAAGGTGGGAGAGGACTGACGAGTGGGTCCCAACGGTCACATACAGAGTGAAAGGAGCGGGCATGAGAGGAGATAGTGGGCAGCGGCTGACAGTTGGCCCCGCGCGTAAGGGAGGTGATGACAGCGTGGGCCCGCCTGTCGGCGCCATCACCAGGAGCTGGGTTTGCGCGGAGGAAAGAAATGGTGGGCCGAAATGTGGGTTCCGAGGCCCAGTAAGCTCTCTTTCCCTTTTTCTTTTTATTTTCTGTTTCATTTCATTTTTAAATCTCCATTTTAAATTCAAACTTGTTTGTGAGCTTCATAACTGAGTTAAATACCTAAATTAAAATATTAGTAGGAACAAAATGTATTCTTTCATATATTTATTTTCCTCTATTTTGTATAATCTCTTCCTTCTCTCTTTTTTTTAATTCTAGGATTATTTTAGGATTTAAATCCCCATCTGGGTATTTAACATATTTATTTCTACATTATTATAATATTGTCACAAAAATGCACACACTAATAAAATATTCAGCATGATGCAATGATTTAGTAGCATATTTTTTTATTAATTGTTTTTGGGCATGGTGTTCACATATGATGATGCATAAAGATCAAACTCACATAAAGAGAACTTGTTTCTCTATTGGTATTATTTCTAGCAAATTACAAAGTGGGTGTTACAAATCCTACCCCCCTTAAAAATAATCTCGTCCTCGAGATTTAAGAAGATCTAGGGATACAATAGGTTTGGTCTAGAATTTTAGTTTCTCGTTTGGTTTTGGGAATCAAAGTTTTGTTCAAGTTTTTACATAACTGTTAGTAGATGATTTAGAAAATATGAATATTGTATGTCTAGCCATCTATTAGGTCAGATGAGGTATGGTTATGGCAAGTAGAGGTCGTGGCAAGGGTATAATAAGGAAAGACTTCATCTTGAACTCTGGATCTTGATTCCTGTGGCGATCCAACTTGATCTTTGAAGACTTGAGTTGATGCTTATCCTCCTTTGACGTGGTTGGTCTTCTTTGGCCTTTCTTGTTGGAGTTGTCATCCGAGTTAAGGACATATGGTTAAGATATATGTGAGTATCATGGATTATGTGGTGTAGGTAGGTTAGAATATCTTGCTAGGTTTAAAATCGAGGGGTTATGCAACTATCGGATGGTTAAGGTAGTCGCATATGGTTAGGTAGTTGTATGTGGTCTAGTTATTCCAAAGTACCAATTTAAGTTGAAACATGATTATAGAAGTAGGGTCCAATCTATTTTCCTAGTATTATCTATCATGTTTGTCCATTAGATTAGATCTGATCTGATTAGATGGGATCTGAATTGGTGTAATCAGATAAGATCTACATAATTTATTTTGAAATAGATCATGTTTGTCACACTATTATAAGATAAGCCAAGTGGTTGGGATAAGTATGCTTGTTAGGTCAAGATGAGTCTCTAAGATCATGGTGGAATCTTTTGAGATTAGTTAGATCTATTAGGATAAGATGAGAATCCTTTCGAGATGAGATGAGTCTTATTAAGGTAAGAGAGTATCTTTTTAAGATAAGATGGATCATTTAAGATAAGAGAGAGTCTTTTAAGATAAGAGGGATCTCTATGAAATAGATACATTTTAATGGAGGATAATCTAAGTTGTTTAGTTATCTCACGAATTCTATTTATTTATATTTATACCTATACGTATATGTAGATTTAATCGTGGACGTTACTCCACGACTCATCACACTCAATCAAAGATCCAAATCAGATAAATATCATAAGAACAAACACTCAAGCATATAGATCCTATAAAAATAGTTTTGTCTTTTTTTTCCTAAGAGTAGGTCTCCTATTCCTAAAGTTCACTTTAGGCACTAGATTTCAAAGTGTGAAATCCACATTTGTCTTTAGAAAGGGAAAGGTGAGAATAATCAGAGTAAAGCAGAAATAGATGAGAAAAGATTAAGAAAAGTTTAGAAAAGAATCAGAGTAGCAAAGGTAAGTAAGTAAGGGGTGTCCAGTTCTATCTAGGTTTCGTCCTATAGTCAACATTCCTCTGATACCACTTCTGTCACACCCGGGTTTTAGGGGTCCAAAGCCCGGGCGCGAACATAATCACCAGGTGTGCTGGGACCAAGTCTCACACATATGATGAATCATCACACATGATCGAATGTCACATCTTTACTACATAATAGGAGTTCTGTACAAAATAAATAAATAATTACATTATAAGGAGACAACGGTCCAGCAACCCAAAGTTGACTGGGAGACGACGGCCTAGACCTCTCACGAACTCGTCACGACATCCTCCAAGCGCCTCATCCTGCAGTACCTGTTCTTGACCTGTGGGGGGGGGTGAGACAGCAAGAGTGAGCTCACATACGTTCACCGCTCAACAAGTTGTGGGGAATAATGTGCATGAACTCGCCAAAGGTGGGACCAAAGAGGATGGTTAGAACTGAGCATTGCTTTTAAAGTTGGTCAAAATTTTATTAGCAGTTACTAAGTATAAGTAAATACCAACCCAATTAAGTAGTAGAACAAAATAACAACATCACCTGCAATGCAATGCATATGACAGATTGAATTTAAGTTCCATAATTTAATCATCAGAGAGTCCTGAGCTGCTCATGACCGTGAGCTCGGCTAGTATACCAGTTTTACACTCTGCAGAGGTGGTACCCTTTACCCACAAGTCATGTTACCCATCTGCCAAGGGATCGCGACTTCCCATACACCTCTACCGAGGAGGCGAGGCAGGGTAACACTACGAGGCCTTTACAAAGTTCCACTAGCTTCAGAAAACCCGCTACAATTTATAGGAAGCTCCAATGCAGGGTTCTTGCCTGACCGCCATCGCAGCAAAATCAAGCAAGGACCTCCCTACACTGACCACTCCCCTACTGCCCTTGCCCCTTTCGGGTAAGGTAGTCCTCCACTAGCTTTCCTAATTAATCAGCCAAGGGCGTCCATAAACCCTTGTGGTGGCACGTGTTTCTCAAGTTAAGCTCTATGTTCCAATTAACATTAATGATCTTGACATGAACAGTAAATAACAACGGATAACAAAAGTATAATCATGAATAATGTGTATCTCAATGCCCAAAACCACATATAGCACTAGCAAGTACTACCCAAAAAGTTCAGGGGTAAACAAGGCATAAAGATAGACAAACTAGGGTAACCTATTAGGTCCCATCAAAATTAACCTATGCAGATCATTATGATTAATTAGAACATGAGTGGGTAAAAGAAGTGATCAAGGGCACAACTTGCCTGGGACTTGAGATTCCAGGTACCAACTTGCTTTTCAGATGACTCGTGTCCTCACTGCTAAACGTAGCAATACAAACAAATAGTGTACAGGCAAAATTAACATCACACCAAACATAAGAACAAAATACATGTTAATAATCTACATATTAAAATAAGATTCTAGGAACAGGAATCATTAATTTTGGAGTTATAGATTTTTAAGTTATGAATTTCTAAAGGTTTAATATGCTTGAAATAGGATTAAATGAGAAATTATTTTTATTACTGTTTCCATGACAAAACAGAGACTCTAAGTGGTAGAGAATAATATTACAAAAATTTAGAAAGTGGAATGGATTAATTTGGAGCAGAGATGAATTTTCTATGAATTTTATAAGTTCTAGCAATTCTTTTCATATTAAATATTCAATTTCTAATTCATTTATACAGTTTAAATAAGCTCTGGACTGGGCGCACTATTTCCAGAGAACTCAGGGGCCTCGGGGCAAGAAACCCGAGACACAGTGCATAGTGACTAATGGACGGCGGGTTGATTTCACTAAAGTCCGAGGGCTCTTTAACAAAACCGACCCGCGAAGGGGTATCCTTAGATGTGGGCCGTTGGATCCGAATTCAGCGCGCGAGATTAAATCCGTACTAAAGCGAACCGGTACGCAGCGTGGCTCCTCAGATCCAGATCTGACGGTGCACAACACGCCATCACCCTTAATCGCCAGCTCCGTCCGATCAACTGCCAACGCTCCAGATCGACTCTAGTGAACCGGTACGCACAGATCCGATCTAGACCGCTCGTCTCTAATCCGACGTCCAAGCTCTTTCCCCTAACCCGACAGCGCCCCGGCGATGGAGCACAGCTCCCCGCGGCGGCGGAGCTCGCCAGCGTAAGCAAATCCATGGCTCCAGTGCGCCATACCCTAATACGCTAGGCGTGGAATGAAATTGAGCCGAAGGTGAACTAGGAGAGCGGGTCCTTACCCAAAGTCCGGCGTCGAGTCGGTCGGTCCACGGCGACCCGCGAATGCGCGACGGCGGAGACGGATTGGGCGCGCTCCTGTCACCCTCCTGCCCCGTAATCGCCACCGGAACGGACCAGGGACTCGGGCGAAGCCTTCGGGCCGCACACGGGGATCCAATTGGGTGCCGAGCACGAAGGACGACGGTGGCTATCTATCTGCAACAATGGTGGTAGTGGGCACGGGGATTCCGGCGAACAGGGCTTGCGAGCGAGGACGAGGGGGTCGCGGCCGTGTTTATATCCGAGCGTCCGAGAAGATCGCGTGGCGTGAACGAGTCCGTCGCTCATAGCAGGCCCGGTCCCAGCGGCGAGCTTCTCGCGCGGGTAGGCGAGCGACGCGCGATCGGTTGAAGGTGGGAGAAGACTGACGAGTGGGTCCCAACGGTCACATACAGAGTGAAAGGAGCAGGCGTGAGAGGAGATAGTGGGCAGCGGCTGACAGTTGGCCCCACGCGTAAGGGAGGTGATGACAGAGTGGGCCGGCCTGTCGACGCCATCACCAGGAGCTGGGTTTGCGCGGAGGAAAGAAATGGTGGACCGAAATGTGGGTTCCGAGGCCCAGTAAGCTCTCTTTCCCTTTTTCTTTTTATTTTCTGTTTCATTTCATTTTTAAATCTCCATTTTAAATTCAAACTTGTTTGTGAGCTTCATAACTGAGTTAAATACCTAAATTAAAATATTAGTAGGAACAAAATGTATTCTTTCTTATATTTATTTTCCTCTATTTTGTATAATCTCTTCCTTCTCTCTTTTTTTAATTCTAGGATTATTTTAGGATTTAAATCCCCATCTGGGTATTTAACATATTTATTTCTACATTATTATAATATTGTCACAAAAATGCACACACCAATAAAATATTTAGCATGATGCAATGATTTAGTAGCATATTTTTTTTATTAATTGTTTTTGGGCATGGTGTTCACATATGATGATGCATAAAGATCGAACTCACATAAAGAGAAATTGTTTCTCTATTGGTATTATTTCTAGCAAATTACAAAGTGGGTGTTACAATATATAAGTGCAGAATTGAACTAGTTTGCATAAGGTAAGTGCATAGGTTGCTTGGAATTAAACAAATTTGTAACTTTACTAGATATGCATGGATTGCTTTCATTTATTTAACATTTTGGACCACTTGTTTTGTTTTTGCAAATTCTTTTGGAAAGTCTTTTCAAAATCTTTTTGCAAATAGTCAAAGGTATATGAATAAGATTGCGAGTAGCATTTTCAAGATTTGAAAATTTTCCCCCTGTTTTAAATGCTTTTCCTTTGACTTAAACAAAACTTCCCCTGAATGAAATTCTCCTCTTAGTTTTCAAGAGGGTTTTAGTAGATACCGATTAAAAATACATTTGGATGTTAGTTTTTAAATCTATTTTTAAATATACCAATGGAAAATATCATACTAATTGAAGAAATTGCTTATCACAAGATATCAATTGAAAAACAAACTTAAATTTTTTTAAGGTGGTGGTGCGATCCTTGTGCTTTTGGCTAATACTTTCTCCCCCTTTGGCATGAATCGCCAAAAACGGAGACTTTGTGAGCCCTTTTTATATTTTCTCCCCATTGGTAAATGAAATGTGAGTGAAGATTATACCAATTTGGAGCGAAGCGGAGTGACGACGAAGGATAAATGATGCCGTTAGAGTGGAGTGGAAGCCTTGTCTTCGCCGAAGACTCCATTTCCCTTTCAATCTACGACTTAGCATAGAAATATACTTGAAAACACATTAGTCATAGTCATGAAAGAGATATGATTAAAGGTATAGAAATGAGCTATGTGTGCAATGTTTCAATCAAAATTCCGAGAATCAAGTATATTTAGCTCATTCCTAAGTTTGCTAAAGGTTTTCTCATCTAAAGGTTTGGTAAAGATATCGGCTAATTGTTCTTTGGTGCTAACATAAGCTATCTCGATATCCCCCCTTTGTTGGTGATCCCTCAAAAAGTGATACCGAATGTCTATGTGCTTAGGGTTCTCTTTGGTTTCTTTTTGCTCCTTTCTTTTGAACCCTAACTTTGATCTTTTATTGGTTTGTGTTGAACCTTTATGCACCAGTAAAATATAATCTAGAGCAAACTAGTTAGTCCAATTATTTGTGTTGGGCATTCAACCACCAAAATTATTTATAGGAAAAGGTTAAACCCTATTTCCCTTTCAATCTCCCCCTTTTTGGTGATTGATGCCAACACAAACCAAAGCAAATATATAAGTACAGAATTGAACTAGTTTGCATAAGGTAAGTGCATAGGTTGCTTGGAATTTAAACCAATATTTTACTTCTACTAGATATACCAATTTGAGAGTGATGCGGAGTGATGGCGAAGGGTAAATGATACCGATAGAGTGGAGTGGAAGCCTTGTCTTTGCCGAAGACTCCATTTTCCTTTCAATCTACGACTTAGCATAGAAATACACTTGAAAACACATTAGTCATAGACAAAAAAGAGATATGATCAAAGGTATATATAAATGAGCTAAGTGTGCAATGTTTCAATCAAAATTCCGAGAATCAAGTATATTTAGCTCATTCCTAAGTTTGCTAAAGGTTTTCTCATCTAATGGCTTGGTAAAGATATTGGCTAATTGTTCTTTAGTGCTAACATAAGCGATCTCGATATCCCCCTTTGTTGGTGATCCCTCAAAAAGTGATATCGAATCTCTATGTGCTTAGTGCGGCTGTGTTCAACGGGATTATCCGCCATGCGGATTGCACTCTCATTGTCACATAGGAGAGGGACTTTGCTCAATTTGTAGCCATAGTCCCTAAGGGTTTTCCTCATCCAAAGTAATTGCGCACAACAATGACCTACGACAATATACTCGGCTTCGATGGTAGAAAGAGCTACTGAGTTTTGTTTCTTTGAAGCCCAAGACACCAGGGATCTCCCCAGAAACTGACAAGTCCCTGATGTGCTCTTCCTATCAATTTTACACCCTACCCAATCGGCATCGGAGTATCCTATTAAATCAAAAGTAGATCCCTTGGGATACCAAAGTCCAAACTTAGGAGTGTAAACTAAATATCTCATGATTTTTTTCACGGTCCTAAGGTGAACTTCCTTAGGATCGGCTTGGAACCTTGCACACATGCATACGGAAAGCATAATATCCGGTCGAGATGCACATAAATAGAGTAAAGATCCTATCATCGACCGGTATACCTTTTGATCTACGGACTTACCTCCCATGTCGAGGTTGAGATGCCCATTAATTCCCATGGGTGTCTTGATGGGCTTGGCATCCTTCATTCCAAACTTGTTAAGTATGTCTTGAATGTACTTTGTTTGGCTGATGATACCATCAACATAAATTTGGCTTACAAACAAATCTTTTGCAATAGTTTTAGTAAAGAGTGTAGGATCAGCTTTTCATACTTTGAAGCCATTAGTGATAAGGAAATCTCGTAGGCATTCATACCATGCTCTTGGGGCTTGCTTGAGCCCATACATCGCCTTTGAGAGTTTATACACATGGTTGGGGTACTCACAATCTTCAAAGCTGGGAGGTTTCTCAACATAAACCTCTTCCTTGATTGGTCCATTGAGGAAGGCACTTTTCACGTCCATTTGATAAAGCTTAAAGCCATGGTAAGTAGCATAGGCAAATAATATACGAATTGACTCAAGCCTAGCTACAGGTGCATAAGTTTCACCAAAGTCCAAACCTTTGACTTGTGAATAACCTTTGGCCACAAGTCAGGCTTTGTTCCTTGTCACCACACCATGCTCATCTTGCTTGTTGAGGAATACCCATTTGGTAGCTACAACATTTTGGTTAGGTCGTGGAACTAAATGCCATACCTCATTCCTCGTGAAGTTGTTGAGCTCCTCTTGCATAACCAGCACCCAATCCGAATCTCTTAGTGCATCCTCTACCCTGTACGGCTCAATAGAGGACACAAAAGAGTAATGTTCACAGAAATGAGCAACTCGAGATCTAGTGGTTACCCCCTTATGGATGTCACCAAGTATGGAGTTGACGGGGTGATCTCTTTGAATTGCTTGGTGGACTCTTGGGTGTGGCGGTCTTTGACCCTTTATCTCTTGATCATCTTCCTTGTATTGATCAACTTCATATCCCCTTGATCATTGTCCTCCTCTTGAGGTGGCTCATCCTCCTGATCTTCATTGTCTTGAGCCTGTTCCTCATCTTGAGTTGGTGGAGATGCTTGCATGGAAGATGACGATTGATCTCGTGCTTATGTGGGCTCTTCAGATTCCTTAGGACACACATCCCCAATGGACATGTTCCTTAGCGCGACGCACAGAGCCTCTTCATCATCTAATTCATCAAGATCAACTTGCTCCACTTGGGAGCTGTGGGGGACAGATATCCCCCGGGTCCGCTAGAAGGCTAGAAGCCTAGAAGGCCTCGCGAAAGGCTTTGGGCCTATTATTTCGCAAGGCCATCCCTTCATGGGCCAGGGAAGAACTGCTGGCAGAATGGGCCGACGTAGGGAATGAGCGAACGTGGGCCAAGGCGGCTCGTGGGGTTTGAGCGTTATCCACAGCTCTGATCTGATTCTCCCGAGCGACCACCTTGGACATCGGAACCAAGTGAGAATAAGTCGGCAACATTGTAGGAAGATAAGTCCGGTCGGTTCACTATTACTTAGGCATACATCGTTACACGCATGTAAGTGCCCTACGATCAGATATATAAGGCCTAGGGGGCACCCCATCAAAAATAGGTCATTCATCAGCCATACACTTAGTTCTCTAGCATTCTCCATACTAGAGAATTCCCCCTGTAACCTACCACATAAAGATCCACACCAGGAAGTAGGGTGTTACGCCTCTCAAAGCGGCCCGAACCTGCAGAAAATTGTCTATCGTCTCCTGTGCGTCTCGCACGAACCATTGAGCTACGATCAGCGACACCGTCCTACCCAAAAGCACCTCGAAGGGTAACCCCGGGTGCACGGTCAGGCTCCAAACACCGACAGCTGGCGCGCTAGGTAGGGGGTGTGACGTTGACCCAAGCTAGCTCAATGGCTGTCACCTTCCAATGCAAGATTGCTCTCCACCCTGGATTCATATTCTGCTTCAGAACCATCTCGTCCGTAGCAGACGAAAAAGGAATTCGACATCGCATAGCGGATCCACCGGAGAAGAAGCCTTCCCCGAAAATCTCTGAGGAAACCGGAACGAGGCAACAGATATCGCAACCTCCAGCGCCCCGGGCAAATACTACCTCCTGCAAGTCAAGAGCCAGGAATTCATTTACCTGAAGAACCCCGTTGTCCACCTCGTCCACAGAGGAGTGGACACGGATTGCAAGAAGAAAAGAAGCAAGAGGGATAGAGGCCCGTTAGGTCGTCCTTCCGACACCTTCGCCCTCAAAGAAGGACAGAAAGAAATTAGTCACCGTAGCGACTCCTTTCTACCCCGACGTCCTCTTCATCAGGGGGAGAGTAGAATCATCTGCCATCTCCGACGATGAGCCAACCATGCCTAGGGAAGAACCTCCTCAGCGAGAAGCTCGACGACGGAGGAACCGACGCCAGAATATTCGGCGACATCACGAAGCTGGGGAGCGGGACCCGGCGTAGCCTGTATCCCGAGATGAAGTCTCGGAGGTAGGAGAAACTCCTGACGAGCGAGTCTTTAGAGAAAGGAGGAACTCTCGCCAACGTGATTGCAGGCAAGCTCAAGAGCGAGATCGAGAGCAAGCTGAGCAGGATGTGAGGCTACGCCAAGAGAACCCTCTCTTCGCGCGAAACCTAAACCCTGACTTCGCTCGCGCAATGAACACACCAAGTGAAGTCGGAGGAGTGTTGGCTCGGATAGCTGATGGCCTCCCCCAGACCCCAGATGCTGAAGGCTATCAGCGGCTGCTCACTCGAGCGGCTAATCATCTTCTACCCCTCGCTCATCCCCCAAGCGATCTGCGGCACGCCATCAACAGTCAGCGGGACGTGCAGAGCTCCATCAACGCTTCGCGTGAACGACGACATGAGAATGAGATACGGTGCCGAGAGGAGCACGATCGGGACCATGGCGTTCTTGCACGAAGTCAGGCCACTAGAGTTGAGTCGGCAACGACTTCAACTGGTGGCACAACCCGGGGACGGTCGAGACAGCACATCAGTAACTCCCCTCCCCGGGACCGACACCACAGTCATCGACAGGAGGACACATGTGGAGTATCTGCGCTTACTCCATGTCTCAGGGCCATTCAGTGGCCCCCGAACTTCAACGTCTCCAACATCGACAAATATGAGCCTAAGCAGGACCCGGGAGGCTGGTTGGCTGTCTATACGACCGCTGCCCGGGCCGCTGGGGCAACTGAAGATGTAATAACTACGTACTTGCCCATCGTCCTCGGGCAAGATGCATTGTAATGGCTGCGACACCTACCGCAACACTTCATCGATGATTGGAGCGACTTCAGTCGGCGCTTTATCGCCAACTTCCAATCCCTCTCCGACAAGCTGGCGCAGCCGTGGGACCTCAAATCCATCACGCGTCGGGGGGGATGAAACGCTTCGGTCGTACCTCAAGAGGTTTTAGACCATGATAAATCGCATCCCCGAGGTCGCTGAAGCAGCAGTGATTGAGGACTTCTACCGAGGATCTAATGACTCGGCCTTCGTCTGAGCCATACTGCAAAAAGCGCCGACCACCTCCGAGCAGCTATTCCGGGAAGTGAACCACTACATCACCGCCGACGAACGGGCTCAGGACCTCATCGGGGGAGCAAAGCCTGCTCTGTTTGCACTGCGGCGTGACGTGAACCAGCAACCCAACAAGTGTTGGGAGAAGAGGCCTCGTGAAGAGGTTCATGCTGCTAGGCCACCCGTCTCTCGTGCCCGAGGTGCACCCCACGGAAGCGAGCGGACACTGGACAACATCCTTGATGCCCAGTGCCCATATCACAAGGATATGCGCCACACCTTGCGGAACTGTAGAGACTTCAAGCATTCTGTTGGGAATGGCCGATCGTTCCAACCTCTACCACCTCCCCCACCGCGAGGGAGGCCCGACGAGTCTCGCGACCTCAACAACAGGAAGGGGGAGGAGGTGGAGCATTCCCGCGCGTCGACGGGGAGGTCAACGTCATCTTCGGAGGACACGGGTCATAGGAGAACAAAAGGAAACAAAAGCTCAATGACCGGCAGATACTGGTGGCAACCACTAGTGCCCTCGCCCCCTATCGGTGGTCAGAATGCCCGATCACCTTTACACGGGCGGATCAATGGCTCAACTTCGATCATCTGGGCAAGTACCCGCTCCTCATTGATCCGGTGATCCGAGAGAGCAGGGTAAAGAAAGTATTAGTGGACGAGGGAAGCAACATCAACGTCACCTTCCCCCGGACACTCCTAGGCTTGGGGGTTGCACTCAAAGAGCTCCACGAGTCAGACACCCCTTTCTTCGGCATTGTGCCGACATCTACATGCCCATTACCTTTGGAACTCCAGAAAACTATAGAACCAAGTTCCTAAGGTTCGAGGTGGCGAGCTTCGACTGCGGATACAATGCCATCATTAGCAGGCCGGGATTGGCAAAATTCATGGCCATTCCGCAATATTCTTACATGATATTGAAGATGCCAGGGCCACAAGGGATCATCACCGTGTGTGCTGACTTCCAAGGCGCCGCGTAATGTTTCCAAGTAGCTATCCAGGCGGCCCTCACTACTAAACCACCGATGACTTCCTCCATGCAGGCAAACACAAAGCCTGAGGGAGACCTCACAGTACCTGTGAACGAAGCTCAAGCCGTGACCTCTATGCGGCCGACTGAGGAGACGAAGCTCAACCTTGGGTTCGCTGATGAACGCAAGACTGCCATCATCAACTCCAGCCTGGACAACAAATAGGAAAGCACGCTCATTCGGTTCCTGCAAGATAACCGAGACGTATTCGCATGGCAGCCTGCGGATGTGCCAGGAGTCCCAAGAGAACTGGCCGAGCACAAACTGGAGGTCTATCCCCAAGCAAGGCCGATCCGACAAAAATTGCGTCGTTTCACGCATGACAAAAGAGAGGCTATTCGTGCTGAGCTAGCTCGCTTAGTCGCATCAGGGTTCATTAGAGAAGTACTGCATCCTGAGTGGCTAGCAAATCCTATTCTTGTACTCAAAAAGAATAAAGTGGATTGGCGCATGTGCGTCGACTATACAGATCTCAACAAACACTGTCCGAAGGATCCCTTTGGACTCCCTAGAATAGATCAGGTGGTTGATTCGACCGCCGGATGTTCTATGTTGTCCTTCCTAGGTTGCTATTCTGGATACCATCAGATCAACTTAGCAAAAGAAGATGAGGAAAATACTGCATTCATTACCCCGTTTGTAGCTTTCTGCTATACCTCCATGCCGTTCGGCCTCAAGAACGCAGGAGCGACTTACCAGAGAGCTATTCAAACATTCTTAGTCGATCACTGGGGCAAGCAAGTAGAAGCTCATGTCAATGACGTGGTAATCAAAACAGAAAACTCAGAAAACTTCATCGAAGATTTGCAACTAGTCTTTAATAGCCTGAGGCGATACCGGTGGAAGCTCTACCCAGAGAAATGTGTTTTCAGAGTACCAGCAGGGAAGTTACTCGGATTCATTGTCAACCACCGAGGACTCGAAGCCAACCCAGAAAAATCGAGGCCAGCATGAGAATGGAAGCACCGCGATCACAGAAGAAAGTACAGAGGCTTACTGGATGCATGACAACATTGGGCAGGTTCATATCAAGGCTAGGCAAAAAGGGCCTACCGTTCTACAAATTGCTTAAGAAGGTGGACAATTTTTAGTGGACCACAGAAGCACAGGAAGCTCTTGAAGCATTGAAAAAGTTCCTGACCACGCCACCAGCACTCAAGCCGCCACGCCGAGCCACACCAAATCAACCAACAGAAGATCTATTGTTATACATCTCCTGCACGACTCACGTGGTGAGCACCGCGTTATTAGTCGAACGGGCAGAGGAAGGGCACACATATCCAGTACAACATCCGGTCTACTTCATCAGCGAAGTTCTGGGACCCTCTAAAAAGAAGTATCCCTAAGTTCAAAAACTACTGTATGCGGTACTTCTAACCGCTCGCAAGCTCCGTCACTACTTTGACGACCACAAAGTCATAGTAGTCACCGGGTTTCCAATAGGGGATATCCTTCACTACTTTGACTCAAGCACTTGTTGACTTCGTATCAGAGTGGACAAAGCAACAAGTTCCTAACAATCCAGAGGCTACTGAAGTATGGCGAATGCATTTCGATGGCTCGCTGAAGCTGTAGGGAGCAGGCGCAGGGATCCTCTTCATTGCCCCTGGAGGTGAACAACTCAAGTACGCGTTTCAGCTATTATTCCCAGCATCAAATAATGCAGCAAAATACGAGGCACTGATCCATGGGTTGAACATCGCCATATCACTGGGCGTTAAGAGGTTGATGGTATACGGAGATTCACTAGTGGTCATAAGCTAGATAAATAAAGATTGGGATTGCTCGGTTGATTCTATGGGCAAGTACTGTACAACCGTCTGAAAATTAGAAGACAAGTTTGAAGGGTTGGAATTCCATCACATGGAAAGAGACTGCAACATAGCAGCAGACGCGTTGTCAAAGCTAGGATCCAGTCGGGCCCAGGTCCCACCCGGAGTCTCCAGGAAGTATCACGCCCAAGTATTCTCTCAGATCAGGCGAAAAAATGCAACACCTTGAGCCAACCAGAATCGGACCCTAATGACTGGAGAGAGCCTATCATCAGGTACATAAAGAATGAAGAAGAACCGGATGATAAGGCTGCAGCAGAATGCATCGCGAGACAGTCGGCCCACTACACCCTCATAGGGGGTGCACTGTACAGAAGGGGTGCGACAGGAGTCCTCATGAAGTGTATTTCCTCAACTACTGGGAAGCAGCTATTGGATGAAATCCACGCCGGACAATGTGGAATACATGCAGCATCCAGAACTCTGGTTGGGAAAGTTTTCAAGTCTGGTTTCTATTGGCCAATAGCAAAGAGTGTTGCCGCTGAGTTAGTCCAGAGATGTGAAGCTTGCCAGTTCTTGTCAACGCAACAACATTTACCGGCACAACAGCTGCAGACCATACCTGTAACATGGCCATTTGCGTGCTGGGGGCTGGACATGATTGGACCCTTCAAGAAAGCTCAGAGAGGCTATACCCACGTGCTGGTTGCCATTGATAAGCTCACCAAATGGATAGAGTACAAGCCTATTGCTTCTTTAACCACAGCCCAGGCAGGGGAGTTCATACAAGACATAATATTCAGGTTTGGGATACCCAATAGCATCATAACAGACCTGGGATCCAACTTCACTAGCTCTGAATTCTTTGATTTCTGCGAACAACGGAGTATCCAGATCAAGTACGCATCGGTAGCACACCTAAGAGCCAATGGTCAGGTGGAAAGGGCCAATGAATGATACTGGAAGCACTCAGAAAGAAAGTGTTCGACAAAAATTAAAATTTTGCAGGAAAGTGGATCAGAGAGCTGCCGTATGTGGTTTGGAGCTTGAGAACTCAACCTAGTCGAGCTCTGCATGGAAATACCCCGTTCTTCATGATCTATGGTTCGGAGGCAGTGCTACCCGCCGACCTCAGGTTCGGGGCACCAAGGCTGGTATTCGAAAGCATAGCTGAAGCAGAAGCAGAAGCTACCAGGCTAGAGGATATTGATGTGTTGGAGGAAGAGCAATTGAACATAGTAATTTAGTCAGCCAGATGCCAGCAGAACTTGAGGCGCTATCATGATAAAGCCATACGACACCGATCCTTTGTAATGGGAGACTTGGTCCTTCGCCAAGTTCTAATGGGGGAAGGACGGCACAAGTTGTCACCACTATGGGAAGGGCCATTCATTGTGTCAGAGGTCACTCGACCGGGATCATACCGGCTTACTCAAATGGATGGTACAGAAGTGGGGAATTCATGGGACATAGAGCATCTTAGAAAATTTTACCCTTAGCAAGGCCTCAAAAGCTATTGGAGCAACATTGTACTCTGTAATTGGAGGATACGTCATCAATAAAGTTTTCATTTTCAAAGGCATTCAAACTACTGACTATCAACTGACTTCGATTCGACTGGACTCGTAATCAACACGCTTACTCGACTTAGGGTGACCACTATACCCTACTAACGGAGCAATTGGCTTAGGTCAGCGACGACTTAAGACGGTGCAACGTGCTCGCGCTTACTCGACTTAGGGTGACCACTATACCCTACTAACGGAGCAACCGGCTTAAGTCGGCGACGACTTAAGACGATGCGACATGCTCACGCTTACCCAACTTAGGGTGACCACTATACCCTACCAACGGAGCAATCAGCTTAAGTTGGCAACGACTTAAGACGGTGCGACATGCTCACGCTTACCCAACTTAGGGTGACCACTATACCCTACCAATAGAGCAATCGGCTTAAGTTGGCGACGACTTAAGACGGTGCAACATGCTCGCGCTTACTCGACTTAGGGTGACCACTATACCCTACTAACAGAGCAATCGGATTAAGTCGGCGACGACTTAAGACGGTGCAACATGCTCGCGCTTACTTGACTTAGGGTGACCACTATACCCTAATAACGGAGCAATCAACTTAGGTCGGCGACGACCTAAGACGGCGCTACATGCTCACACTGACTCGGCTTAGGGGAACCACTATACCCTACTAACGGGGTAATCGACTCAAGTCAGCAATGACTTAAGTCAGCACGATACGATCACATCTACCTATCTTAAGGCGACCACTATGCCTTACCAGCCAAGCGATTGGCCTAAGTCAGAAAAAGTTCCAAAACCAGCACGCCACATTTACTTTCACAATTGTTCAGGATGATTGTTATACCCTAACAACAAAAACAATCAGTACTCCAGGAAAATAGATTTTATACTTGTCAACACCAAGGACACATTCTAGTGCCCTATCCACAAAATATTCAAACACAACCATCACAAGCACATAGAATTCGTAGTACACTCAGTGTTTCGCAGGATGTCACTGCATCGAAACATCTCTACTGACAATGTTTTTCGCAGGAGCAATCGAGGAAGAAGGTCGACTCGAGGCATCAGGTGCAGCCTTGACGTCGGCAACAATGTCATCAGGAACCACTATGCCGGGCCTCCTCATCAAGATCCGCCCCGCGCGAATGGCTTTATCCATAGCCTTGTCGCGCTGAGCCCTCAGAACAGCGCAGCTGTCCTCTGAAGCCTTGACAACCAGTCGAGCAGTTTCTAGCTCCTGTGCGATGAGTTTCTTCGAAGCACGAAGATCTTTAATGGTAAAATCCTTGGCCGATAACTGCTGTCCAAGCCGCTGAACTTCATCCTGAGATACTTGCAGCTCATGACGATGATGGTCCAGATTCGATATAGTGAAGCGGTGGCTCCTTTCCAAAATAGTCAAGGAATTGCTAGCATCACGATATAACCTATCCAGATTATCATGAGAGCTCACTAGTGCTCGTCTTTCCTCCTACGAACAAGAATCAACATTCAGCACCCAGTCAACAATAAGCATGATAGAGTCAACTAAGGGAGTTTACCTCATATGCCATCCTTTCCGAGTCAAGCTGAGCATTGAGAGAAGAGTTCAAAGAGTGCGCATCATCTAGAGAAGC
The DNA here is from genome assembly GCF_902167145.1 of Zea mays. Lineage (NCBI taxonomy): Eukaryota > Viridiplantae > Streptophyta > Magnoliopsida > Poales > Poaceae > Zea > Zea mays. The sequence continues at coordinate 43,210,906 of NC_050100.1, read as the reverse complement.
AGAAATTCAGGCCAGGTCGGTTTGAGCTTGAGAATACTTCTCCTCAAGATTAGGGTACCGCCGGGTTAAGTCAGCTTGACTTCGAAGATATTTTTCCTCAAACTCAGAGGACCGCCGAGCCATATCTGATAATGCAGTTGAAGGGGGATACATGATTAAAAATAGGTTGATCAATAAAAACAACTAAGGAAGAAACAAGGTCACTAACCAGCGTTCGACGCCTTCAAGTCAGCAATCTGTTTCTAAAGCAGCAATGGGTTCCACTGCATTAGAGACAGAGCTCCTTCCGGGACAGTGGCACCATGCGACCTCAGCTGAGCAGGCATTCTGTCAACCAAAGCCTATGGTCGAAGACAAATGAGTATAGGAAACACAATTTACCAAGAAGAACAATAAAAGGCAAGTAGTTGACTCACCTGAAGATTGGAGAGGAATGATGGTAAACCCAAGTCAGTGGGAGCGATGTCATGGCTTGACGGAGGAATATCAGCAGGAACAATTTGAAGAACGTTGCCAGGGGTGAGCTCAGCCCCACCAGCATGTACTAGACTTCTCGCATCTAGCTCGCCGACCTCTAAGGCGACTTGTTTGTTCAAAGCCATGAAAGCATGCATCGCCGTCGCCTCATCGGATCGAGGTGGAGACGACCCAACATGGACGTCCATGGAGGTACACCACCCTCGGGGGCTGGGTTTTCTATAGTAGCCGCCTCTAAGGCTGAAGGCTCCCCTGTCACCTCCATGGGAGTCGGGCAACTCGGACCAACGTCTTGGCATTGAAGATTGCCTTCCAAAGTCGACGATGCACGAGACACTGCTCGGGATACCTCCAATCCCACGTCTGGAATTTCAGAACAAACAACCATCACATCATCAGCAGTTGGCTCCGATAGCATATCCTCAGGGACGACCTCCTCAAAGGCCTGATCAAAATCCGATATTAACAGTCCCTGAAGGCTAACAAGAGCTGACAGAGCTGGAGGAGGAATATCACTCCCCCCTCACTACCTCTGTAATGCCGACTGTTCTTACGGATCAGTGAGACTTCTTCTTCTTCATCATCTTCATCAAATATATATACAACAGCCGGTGCACGGTCACACCCATTGGGATCAACCTCAGAAAGGACACACCCATTGGGATCAACCTCAGGAAGGACCTCTACTGGCACTTCATCATGAGCCCGAGCAGAAGGACCTGCATCCTGGTCCAAGCATGACAGTTGCCGAAGCCGCCTCTTCTTCTTCTTCTTCTTTTCCTCAACAGATGCAGTCGGGTGGCTAACTTGGCGGGGACACTTTGGGCGAGCACCCCCAACCTTCCGAGTCTCCACTGCTTTGCCAAGTTCTTGTCCAACCGTGATAGCCATCGGCTCAGCATGGGTCGAGTCGGAAGATTCCCCAGCCAACATACTAAGCACATCATCTATCTCTGCATCGTTTGTGCTAGTTGGCATCTCGAAATGAGTTTGCTTTTCATCATTGAGAAGATTCCGAAGAGGGGCAATCAGAGCTTCAATGTCCTCGGGGGAGGGTTGCACTCTAAGACCCAGACCACCATCACTAGCAGGAGGGTAGGACACAAATTCAGAAAATGACTTATAAGCTGGCAGATTCCACGCAGAATAGGCAACAGGAGCACCAAAATTTGACACTCTACCCCTCAGAATCATATCCAGTCAGCTCACCAAATCTTCAGTGGGAATTCTCTTCTTTGTGACCCGGGTAGAGTCATTGATACCACTGTACAGATAAGCTGGGTATGCCCTGTCCTTCAAAGGCTGAATATTCTTGAAGACGAAATCAGCGACCACATCTTCAGCAGTCAAACCTCTGTCTTTCAACAAGCAAACCTCGGCAAGCAACACTTTTGCCTCTGTTACCTCCGAAGGGGTTGGAGACTCTACCCACCTTGGAGTACGGACATCTGGCTGCCTCCCCGACCCAGGGGGAAGGGATTTGCAGTGATTCTCCACGATGAACCACTCGAGGCGCCACCCCTTAATGCTATCCTTCAGAGGGATGTCGAGGTACTCTATTTTCCTCCCGTGACGCAGTTCTAGACTAGCGCCGCCAACAAGTTGGTGCTGTCCCCCAGCCATTCTGGGTCGACAATGATACAGATACTTCCAATGGTCGAAATGGGGAAGAACCCCGAGATAGGCCTCATACAGATGAATAAAAATGGAAACTTGCAAGATAGAATTAGGGTTCAAGTGGGTCAAGTTCATATCGTAAAAATCAAGGAGGCCGCGGAAGAAGGGAGAAACGGGAAGAGCAAGGCCGCAGATAAGAAAAGGAACATAGATGACGGACTCATGAGTGTCCTCTGTCGGAATAGTAACCCCGCGGCAAATCCGCCAAGAATAGAGTTCTTTTGGAGGTAAAACGCCAACATCCACAAGGTGAAGGAGATCAGACTCTGAAATTACAGACATATGGTTACCCGCGAACGACAACTGACTGTTGGGGTCGATTGGCGGGATGATTGCCGCGGCGGAGCTCTGCTTCTTCCGTTTCGGCGCCATCGCAATCTCGCCGGCGGAACGAACGGGAGCGAAATCTCAAGGAAACAGAAGAGTGGTTCGAGGCGGAAATGTGAAGTTAGGGCTCAGATCTCAAAAGCGCACGTCGATATGAGTATAAATGGGGTTTTCCCGGGTTGGGCGCCATTTCTAAAAAGTGCCAAGTCATCACTCGGAAAAGCAAAACTTCAGACATAACTTGGATGTTACCTCTAAAAATGCCGACAGTGTCAAACATAACTCGACCGTTACCTCTAAAACACCGACAGTGTCAGGCATAACTCGGTGTTTACCTCTAAAATGCCGACAGTATCAAGCATAACTCGGCAGTTACCTCTAAAACGCCAGTGTCATCATTTATCGTTTGGCGATTATTTCTAAAAACGCCAGTAGCGTTAAGCGCAAGGACGAACTATCAAGCGATTATAAAGAACGAGCGGCGAAAAAACGAAAGTTTGCTCGGAACAACAGAAAATCATTACATAGTGGAAGGGGTCTTCACAAACTCAAAGACTAACCCATTATGAATCAACATTTTCCCCTTTTTACTACATTACATTACTACTGCTGCTGCTGCCGCCCTTGTCGTCATCGCTGCCCCTACCGCCGTCGTCGCCTCCGCCGCCCTTGCCGCTACCGTCGTCGTCGTCGTCGCTGCCACCCCCACCGCTGCCGTCACCTTCGTCGTCGCCGTCGCTGTCGCCGCTCCCTTCCTCGGACGAGCTGGAAGAGTTCTCCTCGTTTGAGGAGACCTCCGACTCATCCGAGCCCTCGAGCCCGGCGCGCTCGATGGACTGGATATACGTCCACACCTCGGCGACTATCCCCTAGGAGTCGTCCGAGTCATCGGACAACGCCGGGGGGAAGCATAGATCGGCGATCCCTCAGACTCGGAGGAAAACTCCTCCTCTGAGTACTCGGAGTCACCAAAGTCCTCCGACGAAGGACTCGATTCACGCTTCTGTTTGTCACCGGAGCGACGCGGCGAGCCCTCACCTTTTTTGTCCTTGCCCATGGCTAGATGGAAGAGAAGAAGGGGTTGAGAAAGAAGCAACAGATGATCAGAGGATGTGTAAAAACAACAATGAGGCAAGCATGCTATTTATAGAGGCCGGAGGCAACTGTTCATCTCCTACCACGCTCACCGAACAGTCGCAAGTATTCAATAAGCAATTCAAATCGCCTGAAGGCAAGTCAGGTAGCAGACACCGCTTCGCGTAACACGACACCATTTGGTCTAAGGTCAACTGCTTGGGCGATATGATCACGCCTCGCGGTCACGTCAAGTTACTACTCTAGGACAGTGTGCTAAACGCTCTACGTACCAAGACGTCCCTTGGTCACACCCATTGGGGGACACCCATTGGGGGGACGGCCAGGAATTTTTAATAGATTTTTTGAACAAGTCACATCCATATAGTATACGCAATGAAAGTATTAAGACAAAAGGAAGATATCGATAGAGATCAAAGGAAAGCCAAATATAGCTACTGAACTGCAAGTCTAGTCAGCAGAAGCATTGAAGCACAAAGCGAAATGAAGACCAGCCAAGAGCCATCTACCAGACGTCCAATCTGTCACCGATCAAATAAATTTCAAACCTAACAAGGCATGGGCAGACCATGTTGTTTGAGTTCGCAAAAAGCATGAGATGAAGACAATATGCTGATTTCTAAAGCATGAGAAGAAGATAAAATGCTAATTTCTAAAGCATGAGACGAAGATAAAATGCTGGTTTCTAAAGCATGAGACGAAGATAAAATGCTGTTTTCTAAAGCATAAGACGAAGACAAAATGTTGATCCCTAAAAGCATGAGATGAAGATCTTTGAGTGGATTATTTTCAATAATCCACTCAAAGCTCGGGGGCTACACCCATTAGGTGCACCTCCGGTGCACCCAATGAATCCTTAACTCCAAAGGACAAAATGCTGATTTCTAAAGCATAAGCTGATGACGCTGATTTCTGAAGCATGAGGTGAAGATCGTTGAATGTACCAAAGGAGGACAACAGAAGATTGTTTTTTTACTAAGTCACTCAGAGTTCAGAAGCAACGTTCAACAGGTGCACCTTCGAAGCGCCCATCACCAAAATAAAAATCAAAACCGCAAGCTGGACCTAGAATCTTTGGCCGATTATTTCAAAATTAACTCAAAGATTGTGGGCTTGTGGGGGACAGATATCCCCGGGTCCACTAGAAGGCTAGAAGGCCTCGCGAAAGGCTTTGGGCCTATTATTTTGCAAGGCCATCCCTTCGTGGGCCAGGGAAGAACTGCTGGCAGAATGGGCTGACGCAGGGAATGAGCGAACGCGGGCCAATGCGGCTCGTGGGGTTTGAGCGTTATCCACAGCTCTGATCCGATTCTCCTGCGCGACCACCTTGGACATCGGAACCAAGTGAGAATAAGTCGGCAACATTGTAGGAAGATAAGTTCGGTCGGTTCACTATTACTTAGGCATACATCGTTATCATACACGCATGTAAGTGTCCTACAGTCGGATATATAAGGCCTAGGGGGCACCCCATCAAAAATAGGTCATTCATCAGCCATCCACTTAGTTCTCTAACATTCTCCATACTAGAGAATTCCCCCTGTAACCTACCACATAAAGATCCACACCAGGAAGTAGGGTGTTACGCCTCTCAAAGCGGCCCGAACCTGTAGAAAACTGTCTATCGTCTCCCGTGCGTCTCACACGAACCATTGAGCTACAATCAGCAACACCGTCCTACCCAAAAGCACCTGGAGGGGTAACCCCGGGTGCGCGGTCGGGCTCCAAACACCGACAGGAGCCATTAGTCTCATCAAACACAATGTCACAAGAAACCTCAACTAATCCAGTGGATTTGTTGAAGACTCTATATGCCCTTGTGTTTGAGTCATATCCTAGTAAAAAGCCTTCTACAGCCTTGGGAGCAAATTTAGATTTTCTACCTCTTTTAATAAGAATAAAACATTTGCTACCAAAGACTCTAAAATATGAAACATTGGGCTTTTTACCGGTAAGGAGTTCATAAGATGTCTTCTTGAGGATTCGGTGGAGGTAGAGCCGGTTGATGGAGTAGCAGGTGGTGTTAATCGCCTCAGCCCAAAACCGGTCCAGAGTCTTGTACTCATCAAGCCTGGTCCTTGCCATGTACAGTAGAGTTCTATTCTTCCTCTCCACTACACCATTTTGTTGAGGTGTGTAGGGAGAAGAGAACTCATGCTTGATGCCCTCATCCTCAAGAAAGCCTTCAATTTGAGAGTTCTTGAACTTCGTCCCATTGTCGCTTCTTATCTTTTTGATTCTCAATCCGAACTCATTTTGAGCCCGTCTCAAGAATCCCTTCAGAGTTTCTTGGGTTTGTGATTTTTCCTGCAAAAGGAATACCCAAGTGAAGCGAGAATAATCATCCACAATTACTAGACAATACTTACTCCCGCTGATGCTTATGTAAGCTATCAGGCCGAATAGATCCATGTGGAGTAGTTCCAGTGGCCTGTCCGTTGTCATTATGTTCTTGTGTGGATGATGGGCTCCAACTTGCTTTCCTGCTTGAGATGCGCTACAAACCCTGTTTTTTCTCAAAATGAACATTTGTTAGTCCTAAAATGTGTTCTCCCTTTAGAAGCTTGTGAAGATTCTTCATTCCAACATGGGCTAATCGGCGATGCCAGAGCCAACCCATATTAGTCTTAGCAATTAAACAAGTGTTGAGTTCAGCTGTGTTTTCATTAAAATCAACTAAATATAGCTCACCCTCTAACACTCTCTTAAATGCTATTGAATCATCACTTCTTCTAAAAACAGTAATACCTAAATCCGTAAAAAGACAATTGTAGCCCATTTTACATAATTGAGAAACAGAAAGCAAATTGTAATCTAAAGAGTCTACAAGAAAAACATTGGAAATAGAATGGTCAGGTGATATAGCAAATTTACCAAGTCCTTTGACCAAACCTTGATTTCCATCCCCGAATGTGATAGTTCTTTGGGGCCTTCGTTTTTCTCGTAGGAGGAGAACATCCTTTTCTCCCCTGTCATGTGTTTTGTGCATCCGCTGTCTATTATCCAACCTGAGCCCCCGGATGCATAAACCTGCAAAACAATTTAGGCCTTGTTCTTAGGTACCCAAACAGTCTTGGGTCCTTTAATGTTAGAAACAAGCACCTTGGGTACCCAAACACAAGTCTTTGACCCCTTGTGTTTGCCCCCAACATATTTGGCAACTACTTTGCCTGATTTGTTAGTTAAAACATAAGATGCATCAAAAGTCTTAAATGAAATGTTATGCTCATTTGATGCAATAGGAGTTTTCTTTTTAGGCAATTTGACATGGGTTGATTGCCTAGAGCTAGAAGCATCATTCTTATACATAAAAGCATGGTGAGAAACATAATGAGAATTCTTAGCATGAATTCTCCTAATCTTGTGTTCAGGATAATTAGCAGGATATAAAATGAAACCCTCATTATCCTGAACCATGGGAGCTTTTCCCTTAACAAAATTAGACAATTCTTTAGGGGCATTAAGCTTGACATTGCTTTCCTGTTGGAAACCAATGCCATCCTTGATGCCAGGGCGTCTCCCATTATAGAGCATGCTTCTAGCAAATTTAAAATTTTCATTTTCAATTTCATGCTCATTGATCTTAGCAGTTAATTGAGCTATATGATCATTTTATTGTTTAATTAAAGCAAGGTGATCAAGAATAGCTTCTACATTAACATCTCTACATCTAGTACAAATAGCAACATGATCAACAGTAGATGTAGAGGGTTTGCAAGCATTTAATTCTTCTATCTTAGCATGTAATGTGGCATTCTCATCTCTAAGACAGGAAATAGAATCATTGCAAATATTTAATTCTTTAGCCTTGGAGATTAAACTAGCATTTTCGGTCCTAAGGCTAGAAATTGATTCATTCAATTTATCAATCTTAGCATTTAAACTAGCATTTTCATTTCTAAGATTGGTAATTGAATCATGGCACATGCTAAGCTCCTTAGTCAAATTTTCACAATTTTCAACCTCCTGAGCATAAGCATTTTTTACTTTAACATGCTTCTTGTTTTCTTTAATAAGGAATTCCTCTTGGCTATCCAAGAGTTCATCCTTCTCATGAATGGCTCCTATTAATTCATTTAATTTTTCCTTTTGTTGCATGTTAAGGTTGGCAAAAAGAGTAAGCAAATCATCTTCATCATCACTAGAACTACCCTCATCACTAGATGTAGTATACTTGGGGGTGGTTCTAGTTTGTACCTTCTTCTTTTTGCCGTCCTTTGCCATGAAGCACTTGTGCCCGATGTTGGGGAAGAGGAGGCCTTTTTTGACGGCGATGTTGGCGGCATCCTCATCGGAGGAGGAGTCGGTGGAGCTCTCGTCGGAGTCCCATTCCCGACACACGTGGGCATCGCCGCCCTTCTTCTTGTAGTATCTCTTGTTTTCCTTCTTTCTCCCCTTCTTGTCGTTGTCCCTGTCACTATCACTAGACATAGGGCATTTAGCGATAAAATGACTGGGCTTACCACATTTGTAGCACACCCTTTTGGAGCAGGGTTTGTAGTCCTTCCCCCTCCTTTATTTGAGGATTTGGTGAAAGATTTTGATGATAAGCGCCATTTCCTCATTGTCAAGCTTGGAGACATCGATGGGAGGCCTACTTGATGTAGACTCCTCTTTCTTTTCTTCCGTCGCCTTGAATGCGACGGGTTGCACCTCGGATGTGGAGGTGCCGCCTTGCTCTAAGTCGACGATGTGTTTGGATCCTTTGATCATTAGTTCAAAGCTCACAAACTTTCCTATCACTTCCTTGGGAGACATTAATTTGTATCTAGGATCCCCCACCGTAGGTACCTGCGCTCCAAATTCAACAATGTCCCAAATTCTTGCGTGGAGTGAGGTTAGGTGATGCCTCATTTTATCACTCCACATACAATAATCTTCACCATCAAAATATGGTGGTTTTCCTAATGGAACGAAAAGTAAAGGATCACGCTTAGAAATACGAGGATAACGAAGTGGCATCTTACTATACTTCTTGCGCTCATGGCGCTTAGAAGTGACGGACGCGGCGTCGGAGCCAGATGTGGAGGACGATGAAGAATCGGTCTCGTAGTAGACCACGTTCTTCATCTTTTTCTTCTTGTCACCACTCCGAAGTGACTTGACGCGCGGAGGGGATTCCTCCTTGCCTTTGGCACCAGACTCCCTTGATGGAGCCTTCCCGTGGCTTCTGGCCTTCTCACCGGTTTCCATCTCCCTCTTGGGGATCCCCCCGACATCACTTCGAGTTGTTAGACTCTAATGAAGCACCGGGTTCTGATAACAATTGAAAGTCGCCTAGAGGGGGGGTGAATAGGCGGAATCTAAAATTTACAACTTTAAACACATACTACAAACTGAGGTTAGCGTTAGAACAAATATCAAGTCCGGGAGAGAGGGGAAAAACAAATCAACCAAGAAATAAAGCGGATGAACACGGTGATTTGTTTTACCGAGGTTCGATTCTAAAGAACCTAGTCCCCGTTGAGGTGGTCACAAAGATCGGGTCTCTTTCAACCCTTTCCCTCTCTCAAACGGTCACCTAGACCGAGTGAGCTTTCTCCTTAATCAAACAGGTCACTTAGACCCCACAAGGACCACCACACACTTGGTGTCTCTTGCCTTGATTACAAGTCACTTGAGAACAAGAATGAGGAAGGAAGAAAGCGATCCAAGAAACAAGAGCTCAAAGAACACGAACAAACTCTCTCTCAAGTCACTAGGTGAATGGAATGCATTTGGGACTTGGAGAGGCTTCGATTCTATTGAAAATGTGTCTAGGAGTGAATGCACTAGCTCTTGTATTGAATGTGAAATGCTGGAAACTTGGATGCTTGGAGTGGTGGTGGTTGGGGGTATTTATAGCCCTCAACCACCACATAGCCGTTGGGGATGGCTGCTGTCGATGGGCGCACCGAACAGTCCCGTGCGCCAGCCACGTCACTCAACCGTTAGGGTTTGGGAGCTTTTGACCGTTAGAGGCTTTGTCCTGTAGTGGCACCGGACAGGCACTGTGCAGTGTCCAGTGCGCCTCTGACGGGTGGCTCTGCTCTGACGCGCACTGTTGCGCACTATTCATCTGAATCTTCAGTTTTGCAGGCGACCGTTGCGCTAAGTAGCCGTTGCTTCGCTGGTGCACCGGACAGTCCGGTGAATTATAGCGGAGCACGCCCAGAGAAACCCGAGAGTGGCCAGTTCACTCTGGTACGGACCTGGTGCACCGGACATTGTACGATGAGCCAGACCAGGGCACACTCGGTTTCTTTGCTCCTTCGTATTTGAACCCTATCTTCAATCTTTTATTGGTTTGTGTTGAACCTCTATGCACCTGTATAGTATATAATCTAGAGCAAACTAGTTAGTCCAATATTTGTGTTGGGCATTCAACCACCAAAATTAGTTACTGGGAAAAGGTTAACCCTATTTCCCTTTCAGACACATATACTACTTATATTATCTCGGTGTTAATGGAGACTCTATTATTTAGTTAGTAGATCTAAATTAGGCATATGAACCTATGAGCACAAACATCTCAACTAAACTCTAAAAATCATTATAAGCAAAGTTAACTATGAAATTACTCATATAGTATTTTTGTTACTAACATGTGGTCTATCAAATCCTGTCATTCTTCATTCTAAACACAAATTCTAGAATAATCGTAAACAAATTAACATACATAATGTGACAGATAATAGGACATCAGTCCATCACATACACTCAATATTAATCGTTTATCATCCACATTATCCCCAAATCACTGTGTATACAAATTTTAAAAAAATCGTTACAGAAATCATGAACTAAATCAAACATGATTTTGAAAATATAATAAAACTCATGTCATCTTCAACCTTGCTCACGGTACTTGTGTAGGGACGAATCAAAGAATGGAGGGGGTCGGTCGGGGTGCAGGGTGCGATAGGGGATGAGCAGGGGCGCGACCGGGGACCAGGGCACGACCGACGACGAGCTGCAGTGAGCTCTAGACGGCGCCGGACGACGGTCGGTGGCAGCATCGAACGAGGGAGAGAAGAGAGGGCGCGAGCGAGCTTGGAGTGACGGGGGATGGACCAAGGGAGGCCGACGTCAGATTTTATAGGGGAGGGAGGAAGAGAGAGAGAGAGTCGCGGGAGAGGGAGTGGTCGGTGACCACCATTTGTGGCAGAACCACCCGAATTATTCCAGCTTAAGTGTCCAAGTCACGCCTTAGAGGTCTCAACACAATTAAATCGGAATAACCCGTCAGTCCCTCAGATCTAGTCTGATAAAGCCACTTATCCAGGATCAAATACCACTAACTCACTCGATGGTGAGTCACAGAAGAAATACAATAAAACAGGAAACCTCGAATTAAGTACTGGAGTTATTACATAAATCGGAGTTCTTCAAGTAGCTGATATAAGTTCATAAGATAAACTGCAGCAGATAATCGATATCGTCAAAAGCGAGGAATAGGGCAAGGCCTAGCCCACTACTCCTCCTGCTCCTCTCCTGCTGGAGCAGCATCCCACTCGACCGTCCAACCCGATGGCAGGGTAGTAGGCCAAGTCACACCATCAACCATATCTTGAAGCGTACCTGCAAAAATTATGCCACAAGCAAGGCTGAGTATACTAATACTCAGCTAGACTTACCCGGTGTGAGGAGTCTACTCCTCTACCTCTAGACCATGCGGTTGTTGGGCCGAGGGGTTTGGTTTGCCAAAAGCACAAGCTGAGTCTAAAATCAATTTTTAGCTTTTCCAATTCTAGTATCAGTAATTTAGCTAAGTTTGCTCTTTCTAAGCATACATGGTAACAATCATTTAATACAATCAACATGTTATCTCATGTAATCCTCATTTCACTTCTTACTCAATGTAGTACAAGGGGTCAAGCAGTCTCATTAGCTGCGAGAAGCAGACGATTCGAATCAAGTTTTTAAACCTTGCAAGGTAAACCTAAACACACGACATGTATGGCACTCCGTCCCCACACACACTAACCGTCCCCATCGATTCCCCGTTCGCGGCCAGGCCTCACCGCCTTGGCATACAATGCACCACTGACCCCCGCCGCCGCCGTGCAGAGACCGCACTTGTACCCACCATAGCTAGCATGGGAGACCCAGTCTCAGGACGCGTGAGGAGTAAAGTCCGCGCCCGGCTTCACTCAGGTACTAGGTTTACCGGTTACCATATTTCCCGACATGTGCTTAGTACATTCAAACGCTTGACTCAGGTATCCACACATTAATCCTTAATTCCTTTTCCCGTCTCATGGACAAGGCATCCTCCCTGGATCCAAGTCCATAGACCATCATAGATCTCGTTATCAAGATGATTATAATCAATTCCTGACCTCGCGCGAGTGCTAGAAAAATCACTCTACTTATACCGAGATCCTGATTTAGCAAAGCAGCTATTTTGACCTAGCATACTAGTATCCATCTCAAAAAGGAATCCTGAATTCATACAACTAAGGGTTTCAAGCAACTCCTACACTTAAGTGCACATTACAAGCCTACAAACATTAAGTGTAGTAAGGTAGCATATATATAAATGGGTTATGCATAAAACCGGGGCTTGTTTTCGATTACTGGGGCTGTGGGGAGATCCTCGATGGCAGGCTCGGGAGCTGGCTCTTGATCTTCCTCGTGGATAACTCCTTGCTCAGGGATGAGCACATACTCTTCATCAGCGAGGATGCAATCTAATGAATGCAATGAGTAAGATATATGCATGGCATGATATGCAATTTAGCAACTAAAATTGTAGGGGTGAAAGATTAAATAACAGGGTATAGAGCTAAGTCTGGCTATTAGAGACTTTTGGGGTGTACTTAGTAAGTTTGGGTCAAGTTTGATTACTGAATGGTTAGACTACTTTTAATGTTCCACTGATTTTAGTTTTTGGTCTTAGTGTCATTTTAACAAGATTCCTAGCTGCATTTATTAGGGTGAGACTTATTAATCTTTCCAATCTATCTCTTCTTTCCCTTTTCTTTTATGCCTTTTAAGGTGGGTTCGAACTACAAGATAGTTTTATAAATTTCCAAAAATTCTGTAAACATTATAGTGGCTTCTCACTGGTGTATAACTCTCTGTCTCAAAATTTGGGGCTTAAAAAATGAGGGGCTTTCTCTCTACAAAATTATCAATTATTAGGGCAGAGGGGGTGTTTTGAACTACAACTCCTTTTTAACAGTGGTTTATTCTCTAAGGCTTATTTTTTCTGGCATTTAGATGTAATAACATGGTTTTGTATAAATTTTCAGCCACTAATACTTATTAGTTATTTTACTATGATTTTCTAAACTTTCTAGCCAAAGGGGTGCTCTACTACCACTATACTTGAAAAATATCAAACAACAGATTTCTAATTTTTCCTATCTTCTTCTTTGCGCAAGAGCAATCATTCTAGAATTTGGTAACTTTTTGCTTAAGGGAAAGGCTGGTAGGAATTTCTTGAATTAAATGGCCTTTTTTATGAGGTAGGGGTAATGGGGGTTATTTTGTAGTTTTGAATAGGTTTTGCATTTTTCTTTGGTGGCCTACTTCATTAATAATCTAGTAAAATTTATTTGCTCATTGTTGCACATTTTTTTGGCTTACTTATGATTTAATTGGAATATAGCTAAATATCAAGTTTTATTTATTCAACCCACTTAAGATGATGGGCTGGGGTATTTATCATTTTTGTAGTGGTGTCCTAGTAGTTAGGAGTCTACTGAATTTTTCTTACCAATTTTGAAATGGTTCTTATATTTTTAATAATGGCCTTTTTGGTTTTGTTAGTGCTTATCAATTCATTCCACCTTGGATTTGTTCTGGACTAGGGTTCTTTATATTTTTCCTAGGTTTTTCATTGCTTAAGTGAACTAGGAAAAATATGTTCATCCACTGTTCAATATTTTCTAGTGCCTTTCTCATTTTCCTAAGTTTTGGGTAGATATAGTTTTTAATAGATAACCTTGTGTTAATCTTGTATACTGGGGTGCTTAATATTTTTAAATAGTGTCTAAGTGGGGTTTGGACTTCTACAAATTTTCTTAAGTCCAGCACAAAAGCATAACTATTTTTCTTCATTTTAATAAGGTTTGGGCAGTTTCCTTATTTAATTCTAAACTCTAAAATTTAGAACAAAAAACATAGAGTTCAATATTTTTATTTGATAGTTCATATTATTTTAAAACCACTAAAATTGGTTTGACTAAATTTGGTTGAATATTTCTTGAGATACAAATTTCCTAAGTTCTCTGCCTATTTTAAAAGAATAAACAGAAATGGTTTAAAGGAAAAAGGTTTTGCATCTGGGTCCCTAGCGAAAGGTTCTAAGTTCATTACAGACAGGACCTCGGTCTACTATTCACATGAGTCTATGGCTATGCAAAAAAACCCCTATGTGTTTGCTAAATCGAACCCGCGATCCTTCCCCTAATGGAACATTGTCCGCGGTGGAAGAGAAGGGCAGAGGGGCTTACCGGCGGCGAGACTACTCCGGTGAAGTGGTCGAGGGTGTAGGGGAGGTCTTGACGGTCACGCCGATGTGCGGATCGTCTCCGGCGATGGTCGGAGTAGGTTGGTCCACGTGCGCAGGCGGGCGAGCTCATCGGCGGCGAGGATTCCGGCACGCTCACGGCGCGATAGTCCAATTGGTTAGCTCGAGAGGCTCGACCAGGTGATGTAGAGACGGTTTGCGGAAGGAATTTGAGAACGACGCAGAGACTTACCCGGATCACGTTCGCCGGTGAGCGGAAGGACTCCGGCGAGGGTGATTCGGGGTCTCCGGCGATGCTCTGTCGGGTCCGAGGACTTGGGGAGCTTCACGGGCCTCTGGCGAAGCTAATTGAGCAGCTAGCGCAGCCTGGAAGTGGCTGGAGTGAGCTGGCTGCGGTGGCCGAGGCTCGGGTGGCTTGGTGGGCGGTGGCACGGCGTGTTCAAGGTAAAGTCCGGTGGACTCTAGCTTGGATAGGGCCGAGAGCGCGCGGGGGAGTACGACCGAGGCCTTGGGGCTACTTTATAGGCACGGCGCGGTGCACGGGCGGGCGTGGACCGGCGTGGGCGCGCGAGCGTGCACAGCTGGTCGCGGGTGCGCGAACTGGCGTGAACTAGGCGTGTCAGCCGCGATCGAACACGTGGCTCCATTGTTTCTTCGCGAGTTCTATGCCGATAGGGCGCTGATCTTTGCGAATTTGGGCAAGATCGCTGTGTAGGATTTGTTCTCCCGACTACACTCTGTCATTTGTGTGTGGAGCCGAGCGATTTCGGGTCAAGGGCAGAGAGTTGTCGCTTCGGCAATGTGGCAGTGTCATAGGGTGGAGTCCCGAGGCAAATCCCTGCCAAGATCATGTCAAACGGCTGAATTTTGCTCCCAAATTTCTCCAGGGTGTGTTCAAGGTAATTTGGCGCCACTTTCATATTTGGGTTTTGTAGATTTGAGTTTTGGAAAACAGAGAACACAACTGAACTTTACAAAGGGCTAAAAATTCAGTTCTGAATTTTCTAAATTTCCTTTTTGAAGTTTAGCTTGAAGGGCCTTTTTGAGAATTTTGCAAAGCTTTGGTGATCAAACTTTCTGACTATGTTTTGTAGTTCATTTAGTGCACTTTAACTTTGTTATTTGGTTCTCATCATGATTCTGTGTTTTTCAAAGTCTTTTTACAAGTTTTTCCCTCTTGCACTAAAATGGCCTATTTAGGGTTATTTAGGGTTTGTGAATTCTTCTCACCCTGAGGTGCATGACATGGTTTAAGGCATAATTCTTAAAATGAAAAAGTCTTAATTAAACCTTTGTTCCTAATTTTTGAAGTCCTTTACTCAATTTGGTCCACATATGATAATGGTTATGAGTTAGCTCTGAGAAGAAACCCTAGGTGATACTGGGGTGTCACAGCCATCCCCCTTAAAGGAATCTCGTCCCGAGATTCGAGTCAGAGTCCTTTCGTGGAGAAATGAAGGTTAAGGCTTTCTTGAAGTGGGTGGTTTATTCATTAAGGTTATTCTTGGCAAACTGCTCTTCGAATGTCATCTTCTTTGCAACTTCAGAAGGAAGTCCTTTTAACTTTAGTCTTACAATTAACTCTTTTTATATTAAGATCATTTTTCTTATGTTTTGATTCAAAAGGGCAGGGGAGGGGTTGGGCATGGTTACGTACCAATTCCCTTAGGTAGGCAATCGGGGAAGTTGGAACGTAGAAATTCCTCAGTCTCCCAAGTAGCCTCTTCCTCGGAGTGATTACTCCATTGGATCTTATACATCTTGATCGATTTAGCCCGAGTTGATCTTTCTTTGCAATCCAGAACCTTGGAAGAGTACTCTTGGTATGATAGATCTGGCTCTATCTCCAATTCTGGTTCTGTTATGATCTCAGTCGGCAATCGAACACATTTCTTCAGTTGGGATACATGGAATACATTGTGGATGGCAGACATTTTTGGAGGTAACTTTAATTTGTATGCCATGGGTCCACATGCTTTTATGATCTCATAAGGTCCAATGTAACGAGGGGCTAGCTTGCCTTTGATCCCAAACCTCTGCACTCCTTTGGTGGGTGATACCTTCAAATATACGAAATCTCCCACTTCAAACTGGAGAGGTTTCCTTCTCTTATCATGATAACTCTTCTTTCTGGCCTGAGCAGCTTCTAGATTCTTCCTGATTAGCTTGACTTTCCTTTTGGCTTCAGTCACTAAGTCAGGTCCAAAAATTTCTTTCTCCAGGCTGAGACCAATTGAGGGGTGTTCGACACCTCCTTCCATATAGGGCTTCGAAAGGTGCCATCTTTAGGCTGGATTGGTAACTGTTGTTATAAGCAAACTCTGCCAAAGAGAGGTACTTATCCCAGTTCTTGCCACAATCGATCGCACAAGCCCTTAGCATATCTTCAAGAATTTGATTTACCCTCTCGGTCTGACCATCAGTCTGCGGGTGGTAAGCTAAACTTCTGATTAGCTTGGTTCCCAAAGACTCTTGAAGTTGTTCCCAAAATCTAGCAATAAATTGGGCTCCTCGGTCAGAGACAATGGTCCAGGGCAATCCATGCAAACATACGATTCTGTCAATGTAAAACTCTGCATACTTCTGAGCCTTATCAGTGGTGTGCACAGGAAGAAAATGTGCCACTTTTGTCAATCGGTCCATAATGACCCAAATTGAATCATGATGACGAGAGGTGTTGGGCAGACCCACAATAAAATCCATGTTGATGTCATCCCATTTCCACGAAGGTATAGATAGGGGTTGCAAGGCTCTAGCTAATTTCAGGTGGCTTGCCTTTATCCTCTGACATGTGTCACATTCTGCTACATATTGGGCTATCTCCCTCTTCATTCTGGTCCACCAATACAAGGGCTTCAGATTATGGTACATTTTGGTGCTTCCTGGATGCATGGAGAATTTGGAGCGATGAGCTTCATCCAAGATTTTCTTCTTGAGATCCTTATTTTTAGGAACCACCAATCTGCTTTCAAACCACAATATACCCTTTTCATCTTGGCGGAAACATTTATACTTCTCTGTCTTCTGATGGAGGTTCTCTTTAATGATTTGCACTCCCTTGTCACTGAGTTGGGCCATAATTATCTGGTCTTGTTGGCTCAACGGAAATGTGAGACAAAGCACCAGAAGGAATCACTTCAATCTTCATTTTACTCAACTCATCACATAGGGTGTTGATGCGAGAATCCATCATAACACTGTTGCATTGCGATTTCTGACTCAAGCCATCTGCTACCACATTGGCTTTCCCTGGGTGATAGTGTACCTCCAGGTCATAGTCCTTGATTAGCTCTAACCATCTTCTTTGCCTCATGTTGAGATCAGCCTGAGTAAAAATATACTTAAGGCTCTTATGATCTATGAAGATGTTGCAGTGGGTTCCCATCAAATAGTGTCTCCACATTTTCAATGCATGAACCACGGCTGCTAACTCCAACTCATGAGTGGGATAATTTTGCTCATGAGGCCTAAGTGCTCTTGATGTGTAAGCAATGACTCGGTTGCCTTGCATCAAAACACAAACTAGTCCAGTGCCAGAGGCATCACAGTACACATCGAATGGCTTGCTGTTGTCGGGTTGTGCTAACACTGATGCTGTTGTCAGATGTTGCCTCAATGTGTGGAAGACATCTTCGCACTTCTGACCCCAAACAAACTTAGCTCCCTTCTTCAACAGTTCAGTCATGGGCTTCGCAATTCGAGAGAAATCCGGAATGAATCTTCGATAATAACCAGCCAATCCCAGAAAACTTCGAATCTGACGGACAGTCGTTGGCGGCTTCCAGTTTATCACCTCTTGCACCTTATCAGGATCAACAGCTATACCTGCATGAGATAGTTTGACCCAAGAATTTGATTTCATTTAGCCAAAAATCACATTTTGATAATTTGGCATAAAGACGGTGCTCTCGCAGATGTTGAAACACTACATGCAAATGACCGACATGTTCTTCTTCGCTCTTTGAGTACACCAAGATATCATCGATGAAAACAACCACGAAATTGTCTAGTTCAGGCATGAAGACCGAGTTCATCAGATACATGAAGTACGCTGGTGCATTAGTCAGCCCAAATGACATCACCAAATATTCATACAACCCATATCTGGTTGAGAAGGCAATCTTCGGAATATCACTCGCTCGTATCTTGATCTGATGATAGCCGGAGCGAAGGTATATCTTGGAAAACACTTTGGCTCCGACCAATTGATCAAAAAGAACATCAATACGAGGCAAAGGATACTTGTTCTTGATAGTCACCACATTAAGTGGGCGGTAATCTATGCACAGCCTCAAGTTTTCATCTTTCTTCTTCACAAACAAGGCTGGACATCCCCAAGGCGAAGTACTTGGGCGGATGAAACCTTTGTCCAGCAATTCTTGCAATTGCTTCTTCAGCTCTACCAACTCAGCAGGTGGCATCCGGTAAGGTCTCTTGGAAATAGGCGTCGTTCCCGGTTGCAACTCGATGGCGAATTCAATATCCCGGTCTGGTGGCATTCCTGGTAATTCATCAGGAAAAACATCTGCATACTCACAGACTACTGGAATCTTCTTCAAGGGTAACTCTATCATAGCAAAAACACATGATCAAGTAGAATCTTGGCTAGGCAGAAGTAAAGTGAAACTCCCACAGATTGGGGATTTGATTTCAACGATGCGGCTAGCTACATCTAGCACCACTTGGTGTCGGGTCATCCAATTGGCTCCCAAAATAATGTCCACATTTTCCAATCCTAGAATAAGGAGGGTGGTTTTGACAATGTGGCTTCCCAGCCGAATAGGCACACTTTGATTTAATTGGTTTTACGCAACCTTGCTCCTTGGCGTTGCGATCATAAAAGACCCTTGGGTAAGATAGAAAGGCAATTGACATTTAGCACTGAACTTCTGGCTAATGAAGCTATGAGATGCACCAGAATCAAACAAAATTAATGCAGGTTGATTATAAACTGAAAAGATACCAGTCATGATGGGGGCTCCTTCAGGTAATTCCTCCAGAGTAGTGAAATTGAGCTTCCCTTGCCTGACTTGCACCTTCTGCTTTCTTCCCTTGTCTTGATTTGGTGCTGGCATCTACCTCTACTGATTTCTTGGGCAATTCTTGGCATAGTGGCCCACATTGCCACAAGTGAAGCACTTATTCCCATTCCCCTAGCGAAACTGCTGTTGCTGTGGAGGTTGATTGTTCCTTGGAGCGGGATCAGGGAAACGGTTGGGTGCTAGCGGCTGCTGCTGAGGTGGCCTGATCACCCATGTGCCTGCCTGCTGCTGAAATCCTCTGCTCTGATTGTGGGAAACAATCCTGAACCTTTGGGGTTGAGCGGAGGGTGCTGACATCGGTGCCTTCCTCTTCTTCTCTGCCCGGTGAGCTACAATACAATCCTCCTGTGAGATGGCCAGGTTGACCAACTAATTGAAGCTATCAGCCCGAACAGTGTTGAGACGCTCACACAACTTGGTGTTGGGATCCCTGCAGAAGCGGTCTCTCTCCTTCTCATCAGAATCAGCATGATACCCTGCGTACCGGCACAGGTCGTTGAAGGCCTGAGCATATTGTAATACCGTGCAGGTTCCTTGATTTAGTGCTAGGAATTCATTCAGCTTGTGATCAAGAATTTCGGCTAGGATGTGGTGCCCTCTGAAAGCAGTCTTGAATTCCTCCCAAGAAACTTCATGGCCAACAGGTATCATGGCGCGGAAATGGTCCCACCAAGTCCGAGTAGGTCCACGAAGCTGCTGCGTGGTGAAGCTAGCCTTGGTGTCATCAGGGCAGTCTCCCGTGAGGAGGGGAAACTAGGACTCCACGACGTGCAATCACACGTCAGCGTCCAACAGATCCTCTGCCTTGGTGAACAAGGGTGGCTGCGTACTCAGGAACTCCTGGTAGGTTTGCCGCGGCTGGAGGTCGCTGTGGCTGGCCTTCACCATGCTGCTGAGGGTGGGGCTGGTGCTGCAAGAGCTGTCGTAGAATTTCGTTCTGCTGAGCCATCAGCTCCTGCACCGTGGGAGCTGGGGGCGGCGGTGGGGGAACTTGCTCGTTTTGCCCGCGACGCTGCCTAGCTGCCATATGAAAACAGAGATTGTTGCCATTGTTATCCCAATTCACAATTTCAACAACATGCTTTTATCTCTTATGGAAAGAAATTGTCATAATCATAACATTAAGTTTGAACGAGGATAACATGGTTACAAACATTCCACTGATCTCAAAAGTTCTCATGGGTTACATCAATTAGGGGAAAGTACCCGTAAGCCTAGTCCAAAATCTGCCATTAACTAAGCTCGCTTAGGTTTCTATCCTCTTAAAGCGTCAAAACGACTCATCAACCCTGAGTAGTGGAAGCGACACTGGATATGGGTGAAGGGGGCATCACGGAGGCAGTCACATTGGCACCAGGGGCTGGTCTTAACTCCTCGGGAGCCTCTTCTCCCTCGCTTCCGGCCTCATTGGCCTCCATCTCCAGGTGGTGCATGTCCAGGTGGTCATTGGCTTCCTCAAGTTCCTGCTGCACATCATGGAGCTCGTTTTTCAGGACATCAATGGTGTTGTCCCGGATCTCCACCTGCTGCTCTAGGGTGGTGATGCGCTGGCTCAACCTTTCCACCTGTAGGTCCTTCTCTACCAGCTCTGAGGATAAGTCGACCACGAAGTCCTCTCAGCTATCAAGGGTGAGCTTGGTGGTCTGAGCGAGGTTAGAAAGATGTGCCATAGCGTCGCTTTGGATGGCCTGACGGCGGTACAGTGCGCTCATGCACTGAACAGTGATCCTCCCAACCAAGTCAGGATACATCGCCCATACATCCTTCACATGGATCACACGGTTGCACCACATGGGGTCGTCCCTCTTCTCAACAGGGAAGAGTCCTAAGGGGTGCATCACCATCTCCAGGGGATGGTAGCCACAGAAAGTCGTCAAGGTCTTCATAGCTACCGCTTCAGTGGTATCGTCTGTCCTGAATCCAACAGTCTCGGAGTCAAGGGAACGCCATCCCGGCTGAAGGGGATGAGCCTCCAGAGTCAGCCAGACTCGGCAACGTGGCACCCGATGCTTCTCGTACAGCTGCACTGTATATAAAGGGGGTGTAGGGTATCCGGCGGAGTTGAGCACTTCCCATAAGATGGAAGGAAAACCATCATGCGAAAGGAAACCGGAACTGAAACGAGTGTCTCCTCCACTAGCGGGGGTAGGTGAAGTCATTTGCGAAAGGGTATCAGATGTAAAGATTATGGTGGAAGAAAGAAAATAAAAGAGCCTAGGTGGTTTAAAAGGAAGCGGTTTAGCTCAAATTTTTACTTCTTTAATTTCTAATCCTTTTAGTTTTATAATGCATGCATGCTGAAAATAACGTCTCCTCTCCAAATCAGAAGATGATGAAAATAACGTCTCCTCTCCAAATCAGAAGGGTGCTTTTTAGGGCATCCTTTTAAAAATCTAAAGATTGGCCCATAGGGCCTACTTAACTAGCCACCTATTTCTCCCTCTATTCCTAAGGCTTTTCATCCTAGGTCTAGTGTTCTAGTCCTGACGATTCAACACTAGTTTCTAAGCAAGTTTTAGATTTTTGAAAGTTGGTATTCATGGTTTATTGCTTTCTCTGTGGGGATATTTGCTCCGATACCAGCTGTGGCAGAACCGCCCGAATTATTCCAGCTTAAGTGTCTAAGTCATGCCTCAGAGGTCGCAACACACTTAAATCGGAATAACCCGTCAGTCCCTCAAATCTAGTCTGATAAAGCTACTTATCCAGGATCAAATACCACTAACTCACTCGATGGTGAGTGACAGAAGAAATACAATAAAATAGGAAACCTCGAATTAAGTACTGGAGTTATTACATAAATTAGAGTTCTTCAAGAAGCTGATATAAGTTCATAAGATAAACTGTAGCGGCTAATCGATATCGTCGAAAGCGAGGAATAGGGCAAGGCCTTGCCCACTACTACTCCTTCTCCTCTCCTGCTGGAGCAGCATCCCACTCGACCGTCCAACCCGGTGGCAGGGTAGTAGGCCAAGTCACACCATCAACCATATCCTGAAGCGTACCTGCAAAAATTATGCCACAAGCAAGGCTGAGTATACTAATACTCAGCTAGACTTACCCGGTGTGAGGAGTCTACTCCTCTACCTCTAGACCATGCGGTTGTTGGGCTGAGGGGTTTGGTTTGCCAAAAGCACAAGCTGAGTCTAAAATCAATTTTTAGCTTTTCCAATTCTCGTGGATAACTCCTTGCTCAGGGATGAGCACGTACTCTTCGTCAGCGAGGTTGCAATCTAATGAATGCAATGAGTAAGATATATGCATGGCATGATATGCAATTTAGCAACTAAATTGTAGGGTGAAAGATTAATTAACAGGGGATAGAGCTAAGTCTGGCTATTAGAGACTTTTGGGGTGTACTTAGTAAGTTTGGGTCAAGTTTGATTACTGAATGGTTTGACTATTTTTAGTGTTCCACTGATTTTCCTTTTTGGTCTTAGTGTCATTTTAACAAGATTCCTAGCTGCATTTATTGGGGTGTGACTTATTAATCTTTCTAATCTATCTCTTCTTTCCCTTTTTCTTTTATGCCTTTTTAAGGTGGGTTTGAACTACAAGATAGTTTTATAAATTTCCAAAAATTCTGTAAAAATTACAGTGGCTTCTCACTGGTGTATAACTCTCTGTTTCAAAATTTGGGGCTTAAAAAGTGAGGGGCTTTCTCTGTACAAAATTATCAATTATTGGGGCAGAACGACAAAGGGGGTGTTTTGAACTACAACTCCTATTTAACAGTGGGTTATTCTCTAAGGCTTATTTTTGCTGGCATTAAGATGTAATAACATGGTTTTGTACAAAGTTTCAGCCACTAATACTTATTAGTTATTTTATTATGATTTTCTAAAGTTTTAGCCAAATGGGTGCTTTCTACTACCACTATACTTGAAAAATATCAAACAACAGATTTCTAATTTTTCCTATCTTCTTCTTTGCGCAAGAGCAATCATTCTAGAATTTGGTAACTTTTTGCTTAAGGGAAAGGGTGGTAGGAATTTCTTGAATTAAATGGCCTTTTTTATGAGGTAGGGGTAATGGGGGTTTATTTGTAGTTTTGAATAGGTTTTGCATTTTTCTCTAGTGGCCTACTTCATTAATAATCTGGTAAAATTTATTTGCCCATTGTTGCACATTTTTTGGCTTACTTATGATTTAATTGGAATATGGCTAAATACCAAGTTTTATTTGTTCAACCCACTTAAGATGATGGGCTGGGGTATTTATCATTTTTGTAGTGGTGTCCTAGTAGTTAGGAGTCTACTGATTTTTTTTACTAATTTTGAAATGGTCCTTATATTTTTAATAATGGTCTTTCTGGTTTTGTTAATGCTTAATAAATCATTCCACCTTGGATTTGTTCTAGACTAGGGTTCTTTATATTTTTCCTAGGTTCTTCATTGCTTAAGTGGACTAGGATAAATATGTTCATCCACTGTTCAATATTTTCTAGTGTCTTTCTCATTTTCCTAACTTTTGGACAGATATAGTTTTTAATAGATAACCTTGTGTTAATCTTGTATACTGGGGTGCTTAATATTTTTAAACAGTGTCTAAGTGGGGTTTGGACTTCTACAAATTTTATTAAGTCCAGCACAAAAGCATAACTATTTTTCTTTATTTTAAGGGCAGTTTCCTTATTTAATTCCAAACTCTAAAATTTAGAACAGAAAGCATAAGGTTCAGTATTATTATTTGATAGTTCATAATATTTTTAAACCAGTAAAATTGGTTTGACTAAATTTGGTTGAATATTTCTCGAGATACAAATTTCCTAAGTTCTCTACCTATTTTAAAAGAATAAACAGAAATGGTTTAAAGGAAAAAGGTTTTGCATCTGGGTCCCTGGCGAAAGGTTCTAAGTTCATTACAGATAGGTCCTCGGTCTACTATTCACATGAGTCTATGGCTATGCAGAAAACCAACTAGGTGTCTTCTAAATCGAACTCGCGATCCTTCCCCTAATGGAACAGTGACCGCGACGGAAGAAAAGGGCGGAGGGGCTTACCGACGGCGAGACTGCTCCGGTGAAGTGGTCGAGGGTGTAGGGGAGGTCTTGACGGTCACGCCGATGTGTGGATCGTCTCCGGCGATGGTCGAAGTAGGTCGGTCCACGTGCGCAGGCGGGCAAGCTCGTCGGCGGCGAGGATTTCGGCCTGCTCACGGCGCGATAGTCCAATTGGTTAGTTCGGGAGGCTCGACCAGGTGATGTAGAGACGGTTTGCGGAAGGAATTTGAGAATGGCGCAGAGACTTACCCGGACCACGTTCGCCGGTGAGCGGAAGGAGTCCGACGAGGGTGATTCGGGGTCTCCGGCGATGCTCTGCCGGGTCCGAGGACTTGGGGAGCTTCATGGACCTCTGGCGAAGCTAATCGAGCAGCTGGCGCAGCCTGGAAGTGGCTGGAGTGAGCTGGCCACAGTGGCCGAGGCTCGGGTGGCTTGGCGGGCGGTGGCGTGGCGTGTTCAAGGTAAAGTTCGGTGAACTCTGGCTTGGGCAGGGCCGAGAGCGCGCGAGGGAGTACGGCCGAGGCCTTAGGGCTGCTTTATAGGCACTGCGTGGTGCACGGGCGGGCGTGGACTGGCATGGGCCCGCGGTCGTGCATGGCTGGTGGCGGGTGCGCGAACTGGCGTGAACCGGGCGTGTCAGCCGCGATCGAACACGTGGCTCCATTGTTTCTGCCCGAGTTCTAACGTCGATAGGGTGTATATCTTTGTGAATTTGGGCAAGATCGATGTGTAGGATTTGTTCTCCTGACTACACTCTGTCGTTTGCGCGTGGAGCCGAGCGATTTCGGGTCAAGGGCAGAGAGTTGTCGCCTCGGCAATGTGGCAGTGTCACAGGGTGGAGTCCCGAGGCAAATCCCTGCCAAGATCATGTCAAACGGCCGAATTTTGCTTCCAAATTTCTCCAGGGTGTGTTCAAGGTATTTTGGCGCCACTTTCATATTTGGGTTTTGTAGATTTGAGTTTTGGAAAACAGAGAACACGGCTGAACTTTACAAAGGGCTGAAAATTCAGTTATGAATTTTCTAAATTTCCTTTTTGAAGTTTAGCTTGAAGGGCCTTTTTGAGATTTTTGCAAAGCTTTGCTGATCAAACTTTCTTACTATGTTTTGTAGTTCATTTAGTGCATTTTAACTTTGTTATTTGGTTCTCATCATGATTCTGTGTTTTTCAAAGTCTTTTTACAAGTTTTTCCCTCTTGCACTAAAATGGCCTATTTAGGGTTATTTAGGGTTTGTGAATTCTTCTCACCCTGAGGTGCATGACATGGTTTAAGCCATAGTTCTTAAGATGAAAAAGACTTAATTAAACCTTTGTTCCTAATTTTTGAAGTCCTTTACTCAATTTGGTCCACATATGATAATGGTTATGAGTTAGCTCTGAGAAGAAACCCTAGGTGATACTGGGGTGTCACACCATTGATGGCGCCGGCCGTTTCTCCCATCAATGCAGATGGAGTGGGGGAGAGGAAAGGGAGACGACGCGGCCGTTTCCTAATGCGGGGAGGCATGAGGGTGCATGGGGCCACGCGCCTGGGCGGCGGCTGTGCGGGCACGTTTCCACGCGTGCTGCTGGAGGAAGGCGAACGGGCGCGGGGCTAGGGTGGCTCACGTGTTAGTGAGAGAGAGAGGCCGGGGTGGGGCCCGCCTATCATAGAGGGGAAGGGAAAACAGAGGGGTTTGGCTGGGCCTTAAATGGGCTAGGTTCGGTCGGCTGGTTAGGGTTTCGTTTTTTCTTTTCTTTCTTTTTTATATCCATTAAAAATATAAATAAATATATTTTTAAATATTTCTAAAAATCATAATAATTATACAAAAATGTTTATAATTTAAATATTTATTTTTAGACCAAAGTTCCTATATTAAAAATTTGGGTTTCAAATAAAAGGGATTTAGAAAGCATCAATCAATTGTTAGTAAATAAAAATCATTCTCTCGAAAATAAATGAAATCAAGCACTTGGTTCAAGTTTTACTTTACTCTCTTCTAAGTTTTCAATGACTATTAATGTATTATTTTAATTGATGGATTTGAGGATTTACAAAACCTACCCCCTAAAAAGAATCTCGTCCTCGAGATTAAGGAACTTCTGAGAATAGCTGGGAAAATTCCATTATGAGTTCATCTTCTCTTTCCCAAGTTGCCTCAACTACTAAATGATGACTCCACTGAACTCTGCACATATTGATAATCTTACTCCAGGTAATTCTGCGTGATGTTTCTAAGATCTTAACCAGATACTCAGAATACGTTAAGTCGTCATTAACATTCAATTCTTCCATGGGTAACTGTTCTTCTAGTACTCTTAAACACTTATTGAACTATGACACATGAAATACGTCATGCACGTCAGATAAACGATCGGGTAATTCCAATTGATATGCGACTTCTCCTCTCCTTTCCAAGATCTTGAATGGACCAATATAACGGGGAGATAATTTGTCTTTAACCTTAATCTTCTCATTCCTCTCATTGGGGAAACCTTAAGATACATGAAGTCTCCAACTTTAAATGTTAATTCTCTTCTTCTATTGTCAGCATGATGTGTGGTCCATTCAGAACCGCCCAATCTGATCCAGCGACCCAGATTGAAACATGTGAAGGGGGTATCCTACTTCTAATCAAGACCATACATCTCCGATTCGATAGCGCTGGGGCTATCTCCCACCCCACGATGCGTACTAAGGCATCGCCGCACCCTCACTCCAATCGACTTCGCCGGAGTACTCCGTGTCGGCGACCCTGGTGCCGCAAACTCTAGTTCTTTACATGATAAGCAATGTGGGGATTAAGGAAGATTTGCGGTTGGAGAAATTACCATAAGTAGAGCGATGCAGAGCCACAACCATGCATGGAGGCGCAGGTATAGGAACCCACCAAGTACGACGAGCAATTTGTCTAGAGATGGTGGCCTTCTCTGCTCAATGACGCCACAAAGAGCATGCACACGATATGGCGATCATCCTTGACCACACCGCGCGCACAGAACGACGGCGAAGAGGCGGGACCACGACAACGACAATTCTCCTCGTTCTTTGTCCTACCCCACCCTCCGCATGTGAAAGTCGCCTAGAGGGGGTGAATAGGCGAAATCTGAAAATTATAAACTTTGAACATGCACTTCATCCAGGGTTAGTGTTAGAAATAAATAATAGTGAATTCGAAGTGTAGAAGATAGTTCCTCTTTCCATGAGTTGCTCAATCAATGCGGATAACTTTGGGAGCAAACTCAAAACAATGTGAGCAAGAGAACTTTAGAGAGAGGAGAGGGAAGAAACAAATCGAGTGGTGAAGATCAACACAAATGGACACGGTGATTTGTTTTCCAAGGTTCGGTTCCAATGAACCTACTCCCCGTTGAGGAGGCCACAAAGGCCAAGTCTATTTCAACCCTTTCCCTCTCTCAATCAGTCACCTAGTTTGGTTGAGCGCTTCTTCTTAATCACACGGGTCACTAAAACCCCGCAAGGATCACCACACGATTAGGTTTCTCTTTCTTGCTTTACAAAACACTTGGAAAGATTAGAAGGTGAATAAGAAAGCAACCAAGCAACAAGAGCAACAAAATATACACAAATCACCCTCTCTCAAGTCACTAAACACTTCTGCACACTTGACTTGATTTTGGAATTTGGAGAGGATTGAATGCTTTGAATGTGTCTTTGGAGTGTATTTTTTGCTCTTGTATTGAATGTTGAGAGTGAGAATCTTGGATGGCTTGAATGGTGGTGGTTGGGGGGTATTTATAGCCCCAACCACTATTCTAGCCGTTGGCTGCCTGGTCTGTCGATGGGCACACCAGACAGTCCGGTGGTGTACCGGACACTCCACTGTTCACTGTCTAGTGAGTGCCACGTCAGCAGACCGTTGGGGTTTGGAGCTATTGACCGTTGAAGTCGTTTGTCCTTTTGTTGCACCGGAAAGTCCGGTGGCACACCGGATAGTCCGGTGCGATATGACATCATAGACTATCTTCTGATCTCTAACGGTCAGACTGCTGTGCAGTCGACCGTTGGTGAAGTTGACCGTTGCTCTATGGTCTCACCGTATAGTCCGATGATTTTTAGTGGATGAGCGCTGAGAAAACCCGAGAGCGGCCAATTCGCGGAGTGCTCCAGCCAGGGCACCGGACACTGCCCCGTGCACACCGGACAGTCCGGTGCACCACTGGCTCCACCAAATCTGTTTGCTCCAAACTTGTAGAATTGTCCCACAGTCATTTTCTTTGTATGTGTATATGAACTTTATGCACCTAAGAAAAATATCAACTAGGCAAACTAGTTAGTCCACATGGTTTGTGATGGATGTCAAACACCAAAATCGATTATAGGAAATGTTGATGCCATTTCCCTTTCAATCTCCCCCTTTTGGTGATTTATGCCAACACAAACCAAAGCAAATACAAAGTGTAGAAATGTAACTAGTTTGCATTTTGTTAGATGTGCATGATATTTAATATTTCGGACCACATTTGCACCACTAGTTTTTGCTAATTTTTTGGAAAGTCTTTTCAAATTCTTTTCAATTAGCCAATAGTATAAGGATATGATTTCTAAAAGCATTTTCAAGTTTTTGAAAATTCTCCCCCTGTTTCAAATGCTTTTCTTTTGGCTAAATAAAAGCTCCCCCTCAAGAAGTTCTCCCCTTAGCTGTCAAGAGGTTTTTTGCGAATACCTATTAATTTCTCCTCCTTTTTAATTTCTCCCCCTTTTTGAAAAGGTTTTTAGAAAATAGGGTGGTGGTGCGGTCCTTTTGCTTTGGCATAATACTTTCTCCCCCTTTGGCATTAAGCACAAAAAACTAAGAAAGCCAGAGGCCTATTATAAGAAAGATATGAAAGTAAGTTCATGAGTAGGGCAAAGGATAAATGATACCGACAGAGTCATAGTGGAAGCCTTGCCTTTGCTGATTACCCCATTTCCCTTTCAATCTAAGACTAAGCATAGAAATATTCTTGGAAACACATTAGTCTTACCTTTAGCACAAGAAGAATAAGAAATATGCATTTGTACCAAATGAAAGAGACATGTCATGATCAAAGGTATAAAATGAGTAATGTGTGCAAGATTTCAATCAAAGTTCCAAGAATCTAGGATATTGAGTTCATTCCTAAGCTTGCTAAAAGTCTTTTCATCTAGGGGCTTGGTGAAAATATTTGCTAATTGGTTGTGGGTGCTAACATATGCAATTTCGATATCCCCTTTTAATGGTGATCTCTCAAAAAGTGATACCGGATGTCTATGTGCTTAGTGTGGTTGTGTTCAACGGGATTATCCGCCATGCATATTGCACTGTCATTATCACATAGGTGAGGGACTTTGTTCAATATGTAGCCATAGTCCCTAAAGGTTTGCCTCATCCAGAGTAACTGTGCACAACAATGTCCTGCATCAATATACTCGGCTTCAGCGGTTGATAGAGCTACTAAATTTTGTTTCTTTATAGACCAAGACACGACGGATCGCCCCAAAAACTGACAAGTCCCTAGTGTGCTCTTTCTAAATTTTACATCTGGCATAATCGACATCAGAATACCCGATTAGATCAAAGGTAGATCCCTTGGGGTACCATAGCCCAAACTTAGGAGTGTAAAATAAATATCTCATGATTCTTTTCATGACCCTAAGGTGAAATTCCTTAGGATTAGTCTGGAACCTTGCACACATGCATACTAAAAGCATAATATCCGGTCGTGAAGCACATAAATAGAGTAAAGATCCTATCATCGACCGGTATACCTTTTGATCTACAGTCTTACCTCCTATGTCGAGGTCGAGATGCCCATTTGTTCCCATGGGTGTCTTGATGGGTTTGACATTCTTCATTCCAAACTTCTTGAGTATATCTTGAATGTACTTAGTTTGGCAGATGAAGGTGCCCTCATGAAGTTGCTTGATTTGGAATCCAAGGAAATACTTCAATTCTCTTGTCATAGACATCTCAAATTTCTGTATCATAATCCTAATAAACTCTTCACAAGATGACTTATTAGTAGACCCAAAGATAATTTCATCAACATAAATTTGGCATATAAACAAGTCTTTGGAAATTGTTTTAGGGAAGAGAGTAGGATCAGCTTTTCCGACTTTAAATCCATTAGTGAGAAGAAAGTCTCTTAGGCATTCATACCATGCTCTTGGGGCTTGTTTGAGCCCATAAAGTGCCTTTGAGAGCTTATAAACATGTGTAGGAAACTCACTATCTTCAAAGCCGAGAGGTTGCTCAACATACACCTCTTCCTTGATGGGGCCATTGAGGAAGACACTTTTCACGTCCATTTGATACAACTTAAAGCCATGGTAAGTAGCATAGGCAAGTAATATACGAATTGATTCAAGCCTAGCTACGGGTGCATATGTTTCATCAAAATCCAAACCTTGGACTTGTGAATATCCTTTGGCAACAAGTCGGACTTTGTTCCTAGTCACCACACCATGCTCATATTGTTTGTTGCAAAATACCCACTTGGCACCTACAACATTTTGGTTAGGACATGGAACTAAATGCCATACCTCATTACTCGTGAAGTTGTTGAGCTCCTCTTGCATTGCCACCACCCAGCCCGGATCTCTCAGTGCATCCTCTATCCTGTATGGCTCAGTAGAAGATACAAAAGAGTAATGTTCACAGAAATGAGCAACTCGAGAATGAGTGGTTACCCCCTTGGGGATGTCACCAAGTATGGAGTTGACGGGGTGATCTCTTTGAATTGCTTAGTGGACTCTTGGGCGCGTTGGTCTTTGATCCTGAATCTCTTGATCATCTTCCTTGTATTGATCATCTTCATCTCCAGCTTGATCAATGTCCTCCTCTTGAGGTGTCTTATCGTCTTGATCTTGATCCTCTTACTCTTGAGCCATTTCCTCATCTTAAGTGGGTAGAGATGCTTGTATGGAATATGATGGTTGATCTTGTGTTTGTGAAGGCTCTTCGGGTTCTTTTGGACACACATCTCCAGTGGACATGTTACTTAGTGCGACGCATGGAGCCTCTTCATCATCTAATTCATCAAGATCAACTTGCTCCACTTGGGAGCCATTAGTCTCATCAAACACAATGTCACAAGAAACCTCAACTAATCCAGTGGACTTGTTGAAGACTCTATATGCCCTTGTGTTTGAGCAAATTTAGAATTTTTACCTCTCTCAATAAGAATAAAGCATTTGCTCCCAAAAACACTAAAATAAGAAACATTGGGCTTTTTTCCGGTGAGGAGTTCATATGATGTTTTCTTGAGAATTCCGTGAAGATAGAGTCGGTTGATGGAGTAGCAAACGATGTTAATTGCTTCCATCCAAAACCAATCCGGTGTCTTGTACTGATCGAGCATGGTCCTTGCCATATCCATGAGAGTTCTATTCTTTCTCTCCACAACACCGTTTTGTTGAGGTGTGTAGGAAGAAGAGAACTCATGCTTGATGCCCTCCTCCTTAAGAAAGCCTTCAATTTGAGAGTTCTAGAACTCCGTTCCATTGTCGCTTCTAATCTTCTTGATTCTCAATCCGAACTCATTTTGAGCCCGTCTCAAGAATCTCTTTAAGGTCTTTTGGGTTTTAGATTTTTCCTACAAAAAGAATACCCAAGTGAAGCGAGAATAATCATCCACAATTACAAGACAATACTTACTCCCGCCGATGCTTATGTAAGCAATCGGGCCGAATAGATCCATGTGGAGTAGCTCAAGTGGCCTCTCGGTTTTCATGATGTTCTTGTGTGGATGATGAACCCCAACCTGCTTCCCTGCTTGACACGCACTACAAATCCTGTCTTTCTCAAAATAAACATTTGATAGTCCTAAAATGTGCTCCCCCTTTAGAAGCTTGTGAAGATTCTTCATCCCAACATGAGCAAGTTGGCGATGCCAGAGCTAGCCCATATTAGTCTTAGCAATTAAGCAAGTGTCTAGTTTAGCACTATTATCATTGAAATCAACTAAATATAACTGATCATCTATCACTCCCTTAAATGCTAATGAATCATCACTTCTTCTAAAGACCGTAACACCAACATCAGTAAATAGACAATTGTAACCCATTTTACATAGTTGAGAAACAGAAAGCAAGTTGTAATCTAAAGCATCTACAAGAAAAACATTAGAAATGAAATAATAAGGAGATATAGCAATTTTACCCAAACCTTTGACCAAACCTTGACTTCCATCCTCGAATGTGATTGTTCTTTGGGGATCATCATTTTTCTCATATGAGGAGAACATTCTTTTCTCCCCTGTCATACGGTTTGTGCACCCGTTGTCGATTATCCAACTTGTTCCGTTAGATGCATAAACCTACAACACAGATTTAGGCCTTGTTCTTAGGTACCCAAACGGTCTTGGGTCCTTTTACATTAGAAACAAGCACCTTGGGTACCCAAACACAAGTCTTTAGAATCTTGTGTTTGCCTCCAACATATTTGGCAACTACCTTGCCTGATTTGTTAGTAAGCACAAAAGATGCATCAAAAGTCTTAAATGAAATGCTATGTTCATTTGATGCATTAACAATCTTTTTTTAGGCATTTTGATGTGAGTTGTATGCTTAGAACTAGAAGCCTCATTACTATACATAAAAACATGATGAGAAACATAATGAGATTTCTTAGCATGGATTTTCCTAATCTTATGCTCAGGATAGTTCTCAGGATATAAAATATAACCTTCCCTATCCTGAACTATGGGAGTCTTGCCCTTTACAAAATTAGAAAGCTTGTTTCTAGGGGCATTGTTGGGGACTTGTTCTCAAATGCTAAGAGTTAAGAACAAGGCAACACAGAAAATGTTAAACGTTAAAGTCCTTCGTCCTTCGAAGCATTATTTCCCTTGGGATATAATGATTTTCAGACGAAGGTTATGAAGGTCATACCTTCATAGATATCACATATCATAATGAAGAAGGAATCACATGGAATATGAAAGATAACATAAACAGTTGTATATTATTATCAACTCATTTCTATTCTATTGCTATGGAGAAATAGAAATGACATCAGATTACAAATGTACCTCTGACTTGAAAGAAGGTGAGAGTACAAGCGTGATGCGAAAGCAAATGCCAAGTCAGCGTGCCCAGTACAGGGTTACTGTTCATCTATTTATAGGCACGGGACGCAACCCATGTAAAATTACACCTATGCCCTTTACATCTGGTAATAACTCTATAATAATTCTTCGAGGTCTAAATAGCCTTTTCATCTTTAATCATGCCGAAGCTCTTCTACAAACAGCTTCGGCTCCGCGCCATCCTCCGTACCCCTTCTGTGCTTCTTCACGTTGTGGTTTTAACTCAGGTCCGAAGATACCTGTTCACACATTGTACTCTAGAAACATTGTTAAATCATACTTTTGAGGACCTTCGAAAGCCGAAGGCCCCCAACAGTAGCCCCTCGCAATATTAATTTGTTAGAATGATAAATTCAGATTGCGATATAGACGAAGGCCCTGAGCCGAAGGTCCGAAAAAACACCTTCCCTTTGCTAGAATAGCAACAGCCACTGACAAGCGGGACCCTTCAGTTTTCGACATACTTGGCATATAAATAAGAGCATACCGCGGATTCATTTGACACACTCCCTTGCCATCTGCTTTTGCTTGCCCAATTTTTAGCCCTTGAGCACCAACATTTTCTTGGCTTTGAGTTTTTAAGCTTCGTATTCAAGAGTGGTTTTTCAGCACCTCTGAAGATGTCTCAAGATAAAAAAAGCTGTTGCTGAATCGAAACTGAGTCTTTCTGAAGAGAAGAATCTTGGTTTTCTTGAATTAATGGCAAAGACAAATACAGAGAAGATTACCAGGGAGATTTTGGAAGGCTTGTCTGAAGATACTGGTGATAGCGACAGTTATGATGTAGAAAGTGGGGGTGAAGACTCCGAAGATCGACTGTGGCGACCAAGTCACACAGTCTTCGGTAAATCGAGTATTAAACAAAGTCATCTTGATAACATGAGGGGGAGATATTTTCGAGACATGTCTACTGTGAGGGCAGATGATGGAGAGAAGACTGTGCCCACTCCCGAAGAGAATGAAGTCATGATCTTCCGAAGCTTTTTTAAAGCTGGGCTTCGGTTCCCCTTAAACAAATTTGTGGTTGAAGTTCTGAAGATATATGAGGTGTACCTTCACCAACTTACTCCCAAAGCAATTATAAGAATGGGAATCTTTGTGTGGGCCGTGAAGAGCCAAGGTTTGGAGCCAAATGCAAAAAGTTTCTGCAATATGCATGAACTATTATATGAGACGAAACCTTGGGGTAAAGAGCAATATCATAACAATTTTGGCTGCTATAGCTTCGGTGCTCGATCTGGGTCAAGTTGTCCCGTGCCAACCTTTCGAAAGAGATGGCCCGGAGACTGGATGAAGGAATGGTTCTATGTTAAAAACGATTTGAAGGCACGAGAAGATATTAAAGATATCATCATGCGCCCTATCTGGCAGCGATTCGGCCTTCGGAAACCGAAGGTGGATATTGACGAGGCAGCCGAAGAATGCCAGAGGGCCTTCGGCGTAGTTTGTTCTTTCATCAGGACAAGGGAAATGCCAAAGGAGACTATTACCAAATCTGACGAAGGTGGGTTGGTTAGGATGAAATACACCTTCAGGTATGAAGGTAAGTTTATTGAGCCAGACGATGATTGGTTGAAATGTATTGAAGCTACAAGCGATGAACTGCTTGGGCCATACTCGAAGGCAAAAGATACTGCACTATCTGCGGCCTTCGGAGGCCAGAAGAAGAAAAGACTCAACCGAGTTTTTGATGCTATTGGGTTCGTCTATCCTGACTACCGTTACCCAATACGGGGTCAAAAAAGAAAAGGTACGACTTCTGTGAAGGAAGTTGCTTCGGCCGCTCCTAGTGAGCCAGCGTCGAAGAGAAAAAAGATGAAAGTTCTTACGCACCGGCCATGCTATATTGAGCCAGCCACAGCGCCTGAGTTTGTCGGTGAAACCTCTTCGGCCACTGAAGCCAAAGAGCCTACTCATCTGCAGAATATTGAAGAGCTGGCTGCAATGCCGGAGACAGAAAAAATGGAAGAACCGAGGGCTGAAGAGACAAAGACATCGGAAGTTTTAAGTCCTTCAGCAAGAGTTGAGGTGCCAATGCCAACGCCGAAGGCACAAAAGGACCTTACAACAACTCCCAAGAGAAAGAGAATGGTTAACGTGCTAGATGTGCTAGAAACAATAAAATCTTCAAGCTCTACTTCGAAGATAGCTGTCGAAGCTCCAAAAACAGAAATTGAGGCCGAAGCTGCCAAAAGCCAAGTAGAAACCAAAACTGGGCTTTCAGAGCCTGCCAAGAGGGAATTCTTGGAAATTGGAAAAGAAACAGAAAAACAATCTGTAGAAGAAATTTTATCTGAGAAAACCGCCATCCCTATTCCCGAAGCATCTTCCGAAGCTCTCAACTATGTCTTACGCCATGCTTCGGGTAAAAATCTGACTGAAAAAGAAAAGCGAGAAGCTCAGCTCTATGCGCAAAAATTGAAATATCCGAAAGGGGCGTTGATATTCAATGGCAGCGGAGAAGAAGACTTCTTGTATTGCCTCCCAGACAGCAAGGAGATCTCTGTCTGCCGGGAGATGGCAAGAAACTTCGGATTCCCAACTCTAGAAGATGGGCTTTCAGCTTTGTCAAAAGATGAATTGGCCGACAACTTAGCATATAACAACTTAAAGGTGAGAAAATACACTTTTTGTGTGGTTAAAAATTCGTGTGTTTATTTCTTAATATCACATTCCTTTTGCAGGGCCTTATTCTCAGCAATGCCCTCAGAGCGCAAAAAAGTGCCGAAGATGAAGGGTGCGCCATGGCTTTAAACAACCTTCGTTCTGAAGTAATTGAGCTAAGGAACGAAGGTCTTGAGAAAGATAAAATATTACATTCATTGGTGAATAAAATAAAAGAAGACGAAGCTGCTTCCAAAGCTCAAGCTGAGGCCCAGAAGCACGAAATTGAGGATCTTCGGAAACAGCTAGCCGAAGCTAAAGAAAAATGCGCAGTTGCAGAAGCTAAACGAGAAATCAGTGAACAATGGACAAATCATTTAGAGAAAAACGTTGAAGAACTTCGTGCATCCAAGGAAAGGTGTTATGAAAAGTCTATAGAGTGTGTTAAGAAAATAAAAACTAGCTTCGCCAACGTTGGCGCGTATTCAAGCGAGGAAAATTTCGTAAAGGGCGACCCCGAGGGCCCAATTGAATGGACCAGCCACGAAGCCGAAGCTTTTGAGGAAGTTTTGAATGGCCGCGGAGACATATGTGCCTTCTCGGGTGCTAGGGGGATTGCCACTATTTTGGAGAGTAGAGGCTGCGATCATGTGAAATCCTTGGCACAAGCCGAGGCCGCCTTATCTTCTGAAGATATAAAAGACCCCTCGGCCGAAGCAAGCTTGGTTGGTGGTAAATTTTTCACCAACATCTGGGAAAATGGTGGCCGGGAGATGGCTCAAGAAATTATAAGGAAAAGTGAAAAAGGTATTCACGACGCTAGAAATGTAGCAGAGGCCGCTGAGAAAAGTATGGATCTCGAGAGGCAAATAGGTATTGACTACTAAGTTTTGACTTTATGCTGTAATTATATGATTTTAGACTTATTTACACTTTGTAACACAGCCGCACTATCTTCTCCCCCAGAGCCCGCCGAGCCATTGGCGGACCTCAACGCAAAGGGGGATGACGAAATTAGAAAAATGGCCGAAGCTATTATGGATAAGGTTGTTGATCAACTACTAAACGAAGCTGCAGAAGTAGTCTTAAGAGAAGATTAGCTGCTATTGTAAAGACATTGATAATGTAATATTTGTTGGACAAAGTGTGTAATATTTTTATAACCTTGAATGTAATATATAAGCTGCTTGTAACTCAATTTTTTATGATGCATGAAACTTTACGTACATACCGTTTTTGAGCCTTCGGCGAAAAAACACCTTCCCTTCTTTTCATGCTTCGTGAAGAATATCCATATTTCATAAAAACATCCAATCCTCGTAAAAAATATTGTGCTTCGTAAGCAATAGGTCTTTTCATTTTAGAGTTTGACGAAGGTATGCCTCTTCAATAATTATTTTGTGCCTTGGCACTGCTTCTTCGAAACAATCTCCGAAGATCAATCATTGAACCCCCTTCTTGCGTCATTGATGCAATATGATGTATGATGTTATGCTATGCAAATGATGTGATGTTATGCAAAATGATATTTGTGCCGAAGATCAGTGCTGACTTTTCGCTGCAAGCCTCCCTTAGGAGCTTCTTCGCCTTCTATTTTGGCGGAATCAGCGTTTATTTTTCGCTGTAAGCTCTGCATTCCCTTTGGAACGACTTTTGAGCAGAAAACTTACGCTGTGTTCCCTTAGGAACGACTTTTTGTAACTTTGGCAACTTACGCTGCGTTCCGTAGAACGACTTTTCAGTATCTTCAGAGATACTTTCTGTAATCACGAGCTCTTAAGACCGAGCTTTCGTGCTTCGGCGATTTTTCTGACTCCGTAAATCTATGGAGAAGATATATTTTCACTATGGTAAAAAACGAAGCTGTTACAAGAAATTGAAAATGAGAAGAAAAACTTAAGCTTTAATGATTGTTCCTTATTTAAACGAAAAATGAAAACGAATGCAAGAACTGTTGCCGAGGTAGGATATCTTCTAGTAGATGTGCTTCGACTCTGGCACAGTACTGTTGATTGTGCGAGCTTCGGACTCCTCTCTGAAGTCTCGTTGCTGATGAGTGTGCTGGCTCCCTTCTGGCTGCTGGCCTCGTTGCATTGGTGGTGGAGGTGGAGGCTGTTGCCAAGACGCCTGAGGTTGGCTTGCCGAAGCGACATAAGCTGCAGGATGGTTACCCACATACTCTGGAATGTACGGTGAGTGATATGAAGCAGTATGCATAACTTGCTTCGGCTGGCTCTGTTGGGCTGCAGCTTCTGCTATCTCTTTCTGTTTCTGGATGGTGACATGGCACATCCTGGTAGTATGGCCCTTATCCTCACCACAGAATAAGCAATAAATTTTCCTAGGCTGGTCTCCAAATCTTCCTCCGAAGCCCCTGGCGCCTCTGCCCCTTGGAGCTGGCGGTCGAAGATAGCTCTGTTGTTGCCCCGAAGCCTGAGAGGAGTATTGTGGCCGCTGTTGCTGACTTCCTCTGTCATTATTTTGAGTGGAATGGATTGATCTTACATGTCTTGGGTGAATTCTCCCTCCGAAGCCCCTGGTCATTTCTGAGAACCTGTAAGCTTCCTCTCTTCTTTGACAAAAATCATTATCAGCGTGGATGTATTCATCCATCTTTTGGAGCAGCTTTTCCAGGGTCTGAGGGGTTTCCTGGCGAAGTATTGGGCCGTAGGTCCTGGCCGAAGCCCCTTGATCATGGCCTCAATGACAATTTCATTGGGCACCGTTGGTGCCTATGCCCTCAGACGCAAGAACCTTCGGACATACGCCTGAAGGTATTCTTCGTGATCCTGGGTGCACTGGAATAAAGCTTGAGCGGTGACCGGCTTTGTTTGAAACCCTTGGAAACTGGTAATCAGCATGTCCTTCAGCTTCTGCCATGACGTGATTGTTCCTGGCCGAAGAGAGGAATACCAGGTTTGTGCAACATTCTTGACAGCCATGACGAAAGACTTTGCCATGACTGCAGTATTGCCACCATACGAAGATATGGTTGCTTCGTAGCTCATCAAAAACTGCTTCGGGTCTGAGTGTCCGTCGTACATAGGAAGCTGGGGTGGCTTGTAAGACGAGGGCCAAGGTGTAGCCTGCAGTTCTGCTGACAAAGGAGAAGCATCACCAAAAGCAAAATTTCCATGATGGAAATCCTCATACCAGTCATCCTCGTTGAAGAAGCCCTCTTGATGAAGCTCTCTGTGCTAAGGCCTTCGGTTCTGCTCATCTTGAGCCAGATGACGAACTTCTTCAGAAGCTTCATCTATCTGCCTTTGTAGATCAGCTAGCCGAGCCATCTTTTCCTTCTTCCTTTGTACTTGCTGATGGAGCATCTCCATATTCCTGATCTCTTGGTCCAAGTCGTCCTCCTGGGGCGTTGGACTGGTGGCCTTCCTCTTCTGGCTTTGGGCCTCTCGAAGAGAAAGGGTCTCCTGGTTCGGGTCCAGTGGCTGCAGAGCTGCAGCCCCTGTCGCTGAAGCTTTCTTTGGCGGCATGACGAAGGTCGATGCTTGCCGAAGGTGTTCGAAACTTAACAAGTGGAAGTGAGTTCACCGGAATGGGTGTGGCAGAACCGCCCAAATTATTCCAACTTAAGTGCCTAAGTCCCGCCTTAGAGGCTAGACCACACTTAAATAGGAAAACCCGTCAGTCCCTCGGATCTAGTCCGATAAAGCCACTTAACCAGGATCGAATACCACTAGCTCACACGAAGGTGAGGCACAGAGAAATACAATAAAACATAAAACCACAAATTTAATAAGTGTCATTAGTGATTACATTATCGGAGTTTCAGAAATAATAACATAAATTTTTAATGCAGCGGAATTTACTAACGGAGAAAACCGAGTAACATGGCGAAGCCTGGCCACGCTACTCCTCCTGGTCCTCTCCTGCAGAAGTAGTAACCCACTCGACCGTCTATCCCGGTGGCAGGGATGGAGGCCAAGTCACACCATCAACCAGAACAAGGAGGTACCTGCAAAAATTATGCCACAAGCAAGGCTGAGTATACTAATACTCAGCTAGACTTACCCGGTGTGAGGAGTCTACTCCTCTACCTCTAGACATGCAGCTGTTTGGCTGAGGGGTTTGGTTTGCCAAAAGCACTAGCTGAGTCTAAAATCAAGTTTTAGCTTTTCAAGTTTTAGTATGATCCTTTTTAAACTAGATGAGTACCTAGCTACTCATACATGATATCAAACATTTTTAAGCAATTAACCTTTTTGCCAGTCAACTCATTTCCACTTATTACTCAATGTAGCAGCATGGATCAAGCAGTCTCATTAGCTGCGAGAAGCAGACGATTCGAATCGAGTTTTTAAACCTTGCAAGGTAAACCTAAACACACGACGTGGCGAGGCACTCCGTCCCCACACACATCAACCGTCCCCATCGATTCCCCGTCAGCAGAGAGGGGCTCACCGCCTTGGCGTACAATGCCTCACTGACCCCGACTGCCGTCGTGCAGTGACCGCACTTGTACCCACCATAACCGGAATGGGAGACCACGTCTCAGGTCACGTGAGGAGGGCAATCTGCTGCCAGGTTCAATCAGGTACTAGGCTTACCGATTTACCATATTTCTCGGTATATGTTTAGTACGTTCAAACGCTTGACTCACGGTACCACACCATAATCCTTATTCAAATTTTTATCCCGTAGACAACCAATCCCCATGGATTGTTGCCCACAAACCAGCATCATTATGATAAGAAAGTGGATACAACCAATTTCCTGATCTCGCGCGAGTGTTAGAAAAATCACTCGACTTCTACCGAGATCCTAATTAATAAAGCAGCTACTCGACCTAGCATACTAGTATTCATCTCAACAGGATTCCTGAGATCATGCAACTAGGGTTTCACACAACTCCTACACTTAAGTGCACATTCAATACTACAATCAATAAGTGTAGTAAAATAGCATAAATAACAGGTTATGCATAAACCGGGGCTTGCCTTTAATTTAACACTTAGATAGTGTTTGCTGGGGGAGGTACTCGCTTGGCGAGCATCCACTGGTTATGTCCATCCTTCCTTAGGTTGTCCACCACCTGC
The DNA here is from genome assembly GCF_902167145.1 of Zea mays. NCBI lineage: Eukaryota > Viridiplantae > Streptophyta > Magnoliopsida > Poales > Poaceae > Zea > Zea mays. The sequence goes on along the minus strand of NC_050100.1, from coordinate 43,170,118 downwards.
ATCTTGTGGTCGGCACCACATCACTTGCACGATCATCCTCTCTCGGTCCTAAATGAGATGCAAGATGCATATGTATGAATATAATTAAAAGTTATCACAAGATATACAATTACACGGTAGCGACCCAACACTAAATTGTAAGACATCGTAAACAACCACATGTCAGAATTAGATATCTACACTTCATCGAGCGCACAACATCAACACCACTAGAAGGACGACGATTAATACCTATAATTAACCAACGCAACATGACATCACAAGTGCAAGCATTTATTTAATTGCTACGGCTTTTCATTAGTTCTTATATTAATCACACAAAAGCATCTCAACACAAGTTTAACAGAGGACCTATGCATCGATGTCTATGAAACCCTATATCACAATCAACTAGAGAAAAAAACATATAAAACATGACACACATGCATTATTAAGCTTAGTCGTGGCAAGTGTATATTATTTAAGTGCTAACCAAGCATTTTTAGCCAAAAAGGTGAACTCAATCAACAAATGGGCACTTGCAGAATTTTGGGACAGCAACACCGCAGTTACTTGTTTTAATCATAACTTTTCAAATATTAATCCAAAATTAGCAAACTAGGACTTTCTGGAAAGCTTAAAAAGTGAACTACAATTTTGGTATTTTCATCACAACATGATTCAACACTTAGCAAAGTCGAATTGTGCAAACACAGCAGCTCTGTCCAGATTTGAACAGATTCAGACTTGTGACTTTAAAATTTCACAACTAGAGATTCAGACATCCAAACAAAGTGATTTTAGACTTTATGGAAAGATAATGAAATGGTCTACAAATTATTTATAAACATCCCAAGGTTATTCAATATTTAACTAAGGATAAACATCACTAAAAGACTTTGCTGTCCAGAACTGGACAGATTCAGTCTTCATATTTGAAACATTCATAACTTAATCTTCAGATCACCAAAAATAGTGATCTAAGACTTTTTGGAAATCTTAGAAAAAGCACTACATAACTTTTATAATCACCAAGAAGTGATTCCAGTTTTAATCAAATCAAACATTACAGTTTTCGAAATCTGTTCTGACAGAGGACAGAACACAGCAACCAGTTCGTAAATTTCATAACTCTTAAACCGTCAGGCCTTTAGTTATGAAATTTTAACACAAACAAGATCAGAAAAGCATCTACAACTTTCTTATAACGACCATGAACAGATTGCAACATTAAATTGAGCAAACAATGCAGTTTTTGAAATCTGTACAGAATTTAGACAGATTCAGTTACTGAATTTGTAAAAAGCATAACTCCTAAACTGTCAGACCTATGGCTGTCAAATTTTAACACCAGCAAGATAATAAAGTTGTCCACAACTTTCTTGTGACCACCAATCACTGATTTCAACATTAACTTAAGCAACCATTGCAATTTCTGAAATCTGTTCAGAAATTCGATAGATTCAGGTGCTGGGCTTGTGAAAAGCACAACTCCTAAACGATCAGGTTTATGGATGTCAAATTTTAGTACAAGCAAGATAATCATGTTATCGACAACTTTTCTATAGCACATATCTAGAGAAAACACAATTTAGTTCATCAAACATACAGCACACCGAAAACAGTACGTGCAGCCCAAAACAGCAATCAATACATTTCAGCTTCTATACAATTCAAGAATTGTCGCGTTCTAGAGACTTGAATTATTGTAACACTTTGACATTTGTTAGAGTTAAAATAACCAAGTGAGAACTAACAAGTGGACTTACTAATTTTTATCCGTGTCATTATGAGCACTAGAAGTACTATATTTAATTAACAACGCATTCTCCCCGATAATCGATATCGAATTGTTGTTCACACAATAATTTGTATTTTAACTTAGACCTCACATGAGCACTAATACTTTTCATTCGCGACCATAGACATACGTATTTAGACTACAATAAACAAATCATCGTGACCACGAGCTTAACTAAAGTTATCTAACAAGTTGGTTAACCAGTATAAGACTTAGCAAGTATTTTAGACTTCGCAACTCAAAAACATAGGTGGGAGCAGGTTAATTAGTTTTTCTTAACCATTTCTCCACTCGAATTAGTTAACACGTAAGTCACTTAAAACAACATATTTTAGGAGGTCTAACATAGAGACATTAAAACATGGCATAAAACTCCATAAGACTTACACTGGCTACTGAAGACCTAAAGCACTTATGTGCATATGTTATCGGACTGTTCTTCAATTTTAGCAAGGATTGACTCATGAACGCTACTTGCCCCCAACAATTATTGGGCTGCGATAACACTCGTATAAGACCTCTAATCGATCAACAAGACATTTATTTATCCAAGGGGGCATGGAATGTGATGATTGACAAAGCGAAGCATCACATTGCCATACCACAAAAATCATGACAACACCGAGATACTACCCACGAATCGTTTGAAAATTAAACTTACTTCTCGCCTGCCACTACATCACTCCTTAATCACATAACCATCACGAGCATCCTTCGCACGATTATATAATAGCGACATAAACGTCGTGTTACACAATACCTACATCTTTCCTCGCCGCGAGTATAACCATCTTACGGCATATACCCACGCACCTCAAATAAATATCTCACGCCACCACTACTATAATACAGCACGGCACACACACACATACGTGCACTAATTCAATCCTCACATCACAAATATTTCCAAACTTACTCATCACATAAAACAAGCACGACACACGTGTTTACCAAAACGTGAATGCGACCTTGCCACGGCATATAATCCAAACATTTTATACCCACATCTAATCAAACACCACTATACACCACATCGACCAAAACGTAATTAGACAAACTACAAATCGCACACATCAACAACCTCTTGTTCTCTAACCGCAAATGCGATCCTACCAACGTGTATAGCCAAAACATATTACACACATCCACATATATACATGCACTGCCCGACATCAACCAAAACATATGTATTATAAACTATAAATCAATCAACCTGAACGAGTCGTGACTAGACGCATGGGTTGTCCACATGGCTTGGCATTTCGTCGAATGGGCAAGGCGCGAAGCGCGGCGTCGACCACTAGCAAGGGTTTCGACGGCGTCGCGGATGAGGCTGCGCAGCGAGCACGAGAGCGACGACACGCGACGAGGGGAGTGGAGATCGAACGGGAGGGCTGCTGCAGCGCGCGGCTTGCTGCGCATTTTGTCGAACAGCCGGCGGGCACCACGACGAACAACGAGGAAGGGGCTCGCTGCTAGAATTTTCTGGGCGCCCTGGACAGTGAGCTGGGCGGCCAGGGAGGAAGGGGGCTCGGCTTACAGCTGGGCAGCATCAATGGAGAAGGAGCCCCTGCGCACAGAGGTGGTCGAGCAGGAAATGGTCGCTAGCTTCTTGCTGCCGGAGAACAGGGGAAGGGCTTCAGTTGCTGGTGCCCATGGGAGGAGGGGCTGGAGCTTTGGGCGCTGGCCATGGAAGGGAGGGAGCTCCTGCTTGCAACCTCGCACACGCAGAGAAGGCAGCGACTAAGGGGAGAGCAGGGGGCGCAGGGAGGTGAAGCTGCAGGGGGTGGCGCCATGGGGAAGAAGCTGGGCGGCCATGGAGCTGCTGCTCGCCAGCAGGGAGCAGGGAAGGCGTTGTGCAGAAGAGCGAAGAGGAGCAGGGGCGTCGGCATGGATGCTCTGCGCACGCACAGGAAAACAGAGGGGAGGAGAGGGACGAGCTGGATAAGCAGCCCATGGGGGAGAAGGGCGCAGGGAGGTGGGGCTGCTGCTCGCCGCCGGCCAGAGGTAGAAGAAAGGGCTCGCGCCCATGGAGCAGCAGGAAGGAGGAGGGCGCCATGGCTGTTGGCCTAGCTGTCGTGAAAGGGAGCAAGAAGGGGCATTGGAAAATGGCTGGTGGCGGCTAGGGGTAGGAATGAAAAATTCCCAAGTGCGAGGGAAGGGCACCCCTATTTATAGAAGGTGGCTAGGGTTAGGGTTTCTTAGTGGGCTGGGCCGGGCTGGCCCAAGACACTAAATCGGGCCACGCTAAATTATTTTCCGGAATAAAATGCTCCTGTGGATTTCGTTTCTACGGAGAACAGAGCAAATTAGAGTTCCGACGAATGGACGATTGAGCGATTAACTCGGCCGAGAGTCTAATTTGATTTCGCTCGAAAATAATTTCCCTATGCGTGATTTGAAAATAAATCGCCCTGAGATTTGATCGGCCTTGGATTTTAGTCGGAGAAATCGGATCGTGACATTTTAAAATTGCCGTCGATACGGGGTTTTGAGTTCGGTTCGAACATGGGATATTTAGCCGAGTCGGATAAAATTGATTAGAGAACGATATATTGAGCATTCCGTTTGAGAGTACGGAGTCGGATTAATTTTTCGACATAGATCGAGCATCGAGAAATCAGAGTCGGACACAGCTCGACTAGCAGCTGTCGAGCGTGTGATTAAATGAGCTTTAGACGAGTTTGATAAATTGAGAATGGTTACCGAGTTCGCATTCGTGCCGAGAAACAAAAGTTTTAACAGGCTCCAAATTTGGCCTTCTGTGAGACTGATTAACTTCGAATTTGGTGAGATGTGAATGAGAAATTTGGATAATCAGACACATACACGAGCGAGAAAATAGAAATTTTCACTGAGCATCCGAGATTAGGATAAATCTCCCGACGTAACACGAAACTGACACCTGGGGTGTCACAATGGGGCGCCAATGTTGGGGACTTGTTCTCAAATGCTAAGAGTTAAGAACAAGGCAACACAGAAAATGGTAAACGTTAAAGTCCTTCGTCCTTCGAAGCATTATTTCCCTTGGATATAATGATTTTCAGATGAAGGTTATGAAGGTCATACCTTCATAGATATCACATATCATAATGAAGAAGGAATCACATGGAATATGAAAGATAACATAAACAGTTGTATATTATTATCAACTCATTTCTATTTTATTGCTATGGAGAAATAGAAATGACATCGGATTACAAATGTACCTCTGACTTGAAAGAAGGTGACAGTACAAGCGTGATGCGAAAGCAAATGTCAAGTCAGCGTGCCAAGTACAGGGTTACTGTTCATCTATTTATAGGCACGGGACGCAACCCATGTAAAATTACACCTATGCCCTTTACATCTGGTAATAACTCTATAATAATTCTTCGAGGTCTAAATAGCCTTTTCATCTTTAAGTCGGTTCCCCTTTCCGCTATCATGTCGAAGCTCTTCTACAAACAGCTTCGGCTCCGCGCCATCCTCCGTACCCCTTCTGTGCTTCTTCACGTTGTGGTTTTAACTCAGGTCCGAAGATACCTGTTCACACATTATACTCCAGAAACATTGTTAAATCATACTTTTGAGGACCTTCGGAAGCCGAAGGCCCCCAACAGGCATTAAGTTTGATGTTGCTTTGGCTCCCTTGTTGGAAACCAATGCCATCCTTAATGCCAGGGCATCTCCCATTATAAAGCATACTACGAGCAAATTTAATTTTTTTAGTCTCGAGTTCATGCTCAGCAATTTTAGCATTTAAAGTAGCTATATGATCATTTTGTTCTTTAATCATAGTAAGGTGATCATTCATAGCATCAACATTAACATCTCTCAATCTAGTGCAAATAGTGACATGCTCAAAAGTAGATGTAGAAACTTTGCAATCATTCAAATTTTCAATCTTAGCAATTAAACTAGCATTTTCAGTTCTAAGACAAGAGATTGAATCATTGCATGCATCTAGCTCTTTAGTCAAGTTTTGGCATTTTCAACTTCAAGAGCATAAGCATCTTTTAGCTTAACAAATTTTTTATTTTCCTTAACGAGCAAGTCCTCTTGGCATTCTAAGATATCATCCTTCTTGTTAATGGTTTCTATTAATTCATTAATTTTCTTCTTTTGCTTTTTGGTTAGGTTTGCAAAAAGAGAAGTCAAATCATTATTATTATCACTAGAGCTACCCTCATCATCGGAAGTAGTGTATTTGGGGGTATCTCTAGAATGTACCTTCTTCTTTTTGCTATCTTTAGCCATGAGGCATTTATAGCCGACATTGGGGAAGAGAAGACCTTTTGTCGACGACGATGTTGGTGGCGTCCTCGTCGTCGGTGGAGTCAGTGGAGCTCTCGTCGGAGTCCCATTCCCACCCCATGTGCACCTCGCCACCCTTCTTCTTATAGTATCTTTTCTTCTCCATCTTCTTCTTCCCTTTCTTGTCGTCGTCCCTGTCACTATCACTTGTATATGGACATTTAGCGATAAAATGACCGGACTTACCACACTTGTAGCAAACCCTCCTGTAGCGGGGTTTGTAGTCCTTCCCCTTCCTTTGTTTGAGGATTTGCCGGAAGCTCTTGATGATAAGAGCCATCTCCTCATTGTAAAGCTTGGAGGCGTCAATTGGGAGTCTACTTGTTGGTGTAGACTCTTCCTTCTTTTCTTCCGTTGCTTTGAATGCAATGGGTTGTATCTCGGGTGTGGAGGTGGCGCCTTGCTCCAAGTTGACAATATGTTTGGAGTCTTTGATCATAAGTTCAAAGCTCACAAACTTGCCGATCACTTCCTCAGGAGACATCTATTTATATCTAAGATCTCCACGGATTAGTTGCACTTGAGTGGGGTTACGAAAGACAAGAGGTCATAGAATAACCTTGACCATTTCATGGTCACCCCACTTGGTGCTCTTGAGGTTGCAGACTTGGTTCACCATTATTTTGAATCGGATGTACATTGCTTATGGCTCTTCTCCTTTGTTGAGGACGAACCGATCGAGTTCTCCCTCGATCGTTTCGTGCTTGGTTACCTTTGTTACTTCATCTCCTTCGTGCGCCGTCTTGAGGATGTCCCAAATTTCTTTGCCACTCTTCAACCCTTGCACCTTGTTGTACTCCTCTCAACACAAGGAAGCGAGGAGTATAGAGGTGGCTTGGAAGTTGAAGTGCTTTATTTGGGCGGCCTCATTGGAATCGTAATCCTCGTCGCCTGCCTGTGGTGCCTGCGCTCCAAACTCAACAATATCCTAAATACTTTCATGAAGTGAGGTTAGATGGTGCCTCATTTTATCACTCCACATGCAATAATCTTCACCATCAAAATATGGTGGTTTCCCTAGGGGAACGGAGAGTAAAGGAGCGCGTTTAGAGATGCGAGGATAGCGAAGATGCATCTTACTATACTTCTTACACTCTTGGCGCTTTGAAGATGTGGACTCAGTGCGGGAGGTTGATGGTGAGGAAGAGTCGGTCTCATAGTAGACCACCTTTTTCATTTTCTTTTTCTTCTTGTCACGCTTCTTATGCAACTTGATGGAGCCGACGAATTCCTCCTTGTGCTCCTTGTGCTTGTCACCGGCCTTCTTCGACGGAGTCCTTTCTTCGTTCTTCTTTCCTAAAGATCTGGGCTTTTCCCCGGTGACCATCTCCCTTTTGGCGTGTTCTCCCGACATCACTTCGAGTTGTTAGACTCTAATGAAATACCAGGCTCTGATACCAATTGAAAGTCGCCTAGAGGGGGGCTGAATAGGCGAAACCTGAAAATTATAAACTTTGAACACACACTTCACTCGAGGTTAGGGTTAGAAATAAATAATAGTGAACTCGGAGTGCGGAAGATAGTTCCTCTTGCTATGAGTTGCTCAATCAATGTGGATAACTTTGGGAGCAAACTCAAAACAATGTGAGCAAGAGAACTTTAGAGAGAGAGAGAGGAGAGGGAAGAAACAAATCGAGTGGTGAAGATCAACACAAATGGACATGGTGATTTGTTTCCCAAGGTTCGGTTCCAATGAACCTACTCCCCGTTGAGGAGGCCACAAAGGCTGGGTCTATTTCAACCCTTTCCCTCTCTTAAACGGTCACCTAGATCGGTTGAGCGCTTCTTCTTAATCACTCGGGTCACTAAGACCCCGCAAGAATCACCACACAATTAGGTGTCTCTTGCTTGCTTTACAAAACACTTAGAAAGATTAGAAGGTGAAGAAGAAAGCAACCAAGCAACAAGAGCAACAAAAGAAACACAAATCACCCTCTCTCAAGTCACTTAACACTTTTGCACACTTGACTTGATTTTGGAATTTGGAGAGGATTGAATGCTTTGAATGTGTCTTTGGAGTGTATTCTTTGCTCTTGTTTTGAATGTTGAGAGTGAGAAGTTTGGATGGCTTGAATGGTGGTGGTTGGGGGGTATTTATATCTCCAACCACTATTCTAGCCATTGGCTGACTGCTCTGTTGATGGGCACACCGGACAGTCCGGTGGTGCACCAGACACTCCACTATTCACTATCCGGTGAGTGCCACGTCAGCCAACCATTGGGGTTTGGAGCTGTAGACCGATGAAGTCGTTTTGTCCTTTTGTTGCATAGGACAGTCCGATGCGATCTGACATCGTAGACTGTCTTCTGACCTCTGACGGTCAGACTGTCACTACAAGAAACTTGTTAATCTATGACGCTCAATCCGTGACGATACCTGCAAATCGTCATAGATAACCGTCACAGATGCTCATCTGTGACGTTTTCAATGGTTATCTGTGACAATTTTCAAGGTATCGTCACGGATTGAGCGTCATAGATTAACAAGTTTCTTGTAGTGTGTTGTGCAGTTGACCGTTGGCGAAGTTGACCGTTGCTCTATGGTCTCATCGGACAGTCCGGTGATTTTTAGTGGACGAGCGCTGAGAAAACCCGAGAGCGGCCAGTTCGCGGAGTGCTCCAGCCAGGGCACCAGACACTTTTCGGTGCACACCGGACAGTCCGATGAGCCACTGGCTGCAGCAAGTCTGTTTGCTCCAAACTTGTCGAATTGTCCCATGGTTATTTTCTTTGTATTTGTATATGAACTTTGTGCATCTAAGAAAATATCAACTGGGCAAACTAGTTAGTCCACATGGTTTGTGATGGATGTCAAACACCAAAATCGATTATATGAAATGTTGAGGCCATTTCCCTTTCAGCGAGACTCGACGGTGCACGTGTCTTCGGAGCATTGTGGATGATAGCCAGGGCAGGGTCACGGTGGATACTTATATACCCAGGAATACCTGGCAACAACGACTTGGTTGTTTCAGTTGGATTCTCAGGATCCCTAATAGTCATTCGTCTATGAGCTCGTTACACGCGGAGATCGACTGGGAGATGGTGCGGGGTCCACCAGGCGGTGTCAGCGGGGATGTGTGCATCGCCTGGCTGAGCGGGTCCCGCACGATAAAGGCAAGAGGCAGGAGCATGCGAACGATACCGGTTGATGGAACAAACCCATGGTACAACCTCCATGCATGCGTGAAGGCGTAGTGCCTGGGTGGGGTTGCGAGGCTAACACGGGGACATAGTTGTCAGCACCAGAAGGGTATGCGCGGGCGTAGGGATGCTGGGCTACGTGGTTGACTGGGCCGAGATCTATGCTTGGGCCATGTCACACCCAATTTTAGAGGGCAAATCGAATGCGAACCATGTACGTGCTAGGATCAGAAATTCACGTACACAACGATTACATAATTGGACATCATCACATAATGCTCAAAATAATAGCGGAAATAAGTACTTTATTACATCACGATGTCTGAAACATCCACAAAGTCGTTAACTTAAACCATAATCAAAGTGCTGAACGAAACACAGTATGATAAGACCTTCATAGGCAGCTTACTGGGGGTTTGCCGCTAACCTACTCTAGAACTCGTCAAAGTCCTGAAAATCCTCCATGTTGCCTTCATCTTCTCCTAAGCACTGGTTGCAATGGGGACAACCTGGGGTTTGGTGTTTTTAAGCAAGGGTGAATACACATCAACGTACTCAGCAAATGTCCCATTTGGCTAAAGTGGACTAGCTGTATGTGGGGGGAGCTTAAAGCAGTTACTTTTGGTTGGTCAGGTATTTATTACTAATGGAGAGCCAGTTTTTAGCAATAATCCCAAGTTATTAACCCAAAAAGTACTCCCTCCAAGAGGAAATACCATAATCCATAATTATAATCATCATTATTAAACATCATCATAAAGGTATACATAGTAACTCTAATCAAAGGAGCTCCCAAGGCTGCTCATAAACGTGAGCACGGCTGATATGTCAGTTTCTAACCCTCTGCAGAGGTTGCACACTTTACCCACCAGTCGTGATCCCTTTCCATCCTAGGTTGTACAAACCCGATCTCCACTACCTAGGTGAATGGCCAGGGATTCACTACGTAGCCTTTACAAAGATTCCCCAGAGATCATATCTACCCATTAGGTTTCTCTAGTTTGATAAACACAGTACCTCTCCCCACAAGAAGGGTGACTAATAAAAGTAACACGAAAGAACCTTGGCACCTAGCCTCGGCAGAGCAAGTATTGTGTCCAGACTTCATTGACGGCACGACGGCGAAGCCGACTACACCTCAAGTTTCTCTAATTATTCAGCTAAGGGCATCCCATACCACCCTCATGGTTGTACTATTTTCCCAGGTGGGCATCCAACGAATAGGTCCTTACGGAGAGGTACTCGGGAAACAACCCGAGTCCCCTAAAGTGATACAAGCTCATCATTATAATCAATATATCATCATCGTATCATAAATGTTCTCATCATGTTCATTGATTAAAGTAAAGCAATAGCATGATACTAATCGCAGTAGCCAATTCCCAAAGGATAACCAAGGACAGGAAAAACAGAACACTAGTCAATCCTTAAGTTGATCATGGTATGCGAGACAATGAATTATAAAGTAAGTAGGACATAATGGGTCAGAGGACACTTGCCTTCACCAGGTTGCTCCTCAGGGAAATTTCCTACAACACTCTCGGGAACCACAGACTGCTCGTTGTCTATGCAAAACAATCATTCATTCAACACACTTGGGGAATAGCAAAAGAACAGTACACCAACCATATGCAACAAAGTAAACATAGGTTCAATAAAAAAGGCAAAGACACACAGGTGCCTCCTAAGTTTGGGGTAGGTCATTATGCTAAGTGGTCTATTGTTCTCTGATTAAGTCTATTTTAGTCAATTACTTACTTAAATAAAGTTATTTCAGGGATGGGATCATACATTAAATGGGTTGGGTCTACAAAGTTAGGCACTTGAACATTCATTAGGGCTTTCACCTTTATTTTATTTCTAATAAAGTTTCTATAGCCTCAACTCTATCATAGAGACCAACTATAATATTGAGACATGGAAACAACGGACGAACATAATTTAAATGGATAGAAAATATCATAATGAACATTTTGCAATTTGAACGATCCAATTTGGAGTTCATATGACAAAGTTATGAATTTTGAAAGTTTTAGAATTCAAAAACCCTAATTTATACCCATTTTTGTGATTAAAATAAAGTCCATGGGTCTCTCTACAAGAAACCAGGGACTCAAGCGAAAGAAACTAGGACGGCGGGTTTATTACTGAGAAGCTGGGTGTTTCTTTAACAAAAAGACCAGTCGAAGGGGTATCGGGTGTCCTCAGCCATCCAATCTCAGATCTAGGGCCGAGAACAGATCCCATGGGCGCGACTAACAGGCGGGCCAGGGCGATCAGCGGCTCAGGGGCAAGGGCAGGGCTGACCGGTGTACATATAACTTTGGAGAAATGTACTTTATAAAGAAAAGGAATATATTAAAAGATATTTTAACTCAAACCTTTTTGGCAAAAACTATTATAAACCCCAAAATAGGATTTTGGGTGTACATTTAACTCATTTGTAGATTTGTTTTGGTGCTTGATAACATCACAACCATTTGAGCTAAATAGTTTCCCAAGGGTTTTGATTACATGTTCATAAGATCGACAATTCGAATTCCAAGTCAGAAACACCTCAAAACCATCCAAAAGGGGTATACTTTGGAGAAGATGAACTGTTTGTAGTTCAGCAGCTTGGATAAGTTCTAGACACCCATAGGAGCCTATTTGAAGCAACCAAAGAAGCTGGAAAAGCTCAGGTTTGAGTTTCGACACTTTTGGAGCTAAGTTTGAGCTAGAATTAGAATAAAAGTAAACGTTAGAAGAATTAAAATGGTAAGTTCCTTGGCTTAGACTAGTTGGCTATTCTCTATATATGTTTGTCTAAGTCATAAGAACACCCTCAAGCATAGCTGAAACAATTTAAAGAAGAAAAGCACAAAATTTAGTTAAGTCAGCTGATCCGTGACTCACCGAACCAATCTAATGTGCCACCGGACCGAGTAGGCAGAGAGCCCTTCGTTAGCACTTTGCTGGCATATTTCACCGCACGAGTTCGATCCGCCACCAACCGAAGTTCCATAGAGATTGTTTTGGAGAAGCTAAAGACTCACGGGACCATGTTTCTATATTTAAATGTAATTTTTGGCATTATTTCAACATTTCTTAGTTTTAAATTATAACTTAAAAAGCCATTTGCATTAATTATTGTATGGTTAGGATTGTAGTATTAGAAATTTGGGATACTATAAAATTGTACTCCATCCCAAAACTAGTTCTTTATAATCTGTCCTTTTATTTTCGTTCACATTTGAATAAATAATAATAAATGTAAACATACATATAAACTATATTTATAAATTAATTAAAGAATATATATTTAATCTAAAATAAATTATATTTTGGAGCGAAAAGAGTATATGTAGGATCGTGAAGGCAAAGTAAGATCACGATACTAATTTAAGATATTAGATATGATTGGTACCATTTTAACTTAGTAAGATCGTACTATCTTACGTGAAACTAAGATACGGATCGAGATACTTATAGCCTATACTGGTTTTGATATATATATTTAATTAAAACTGAACATGTTTGGCTTTACGAAGGTGCACAGCAGTTGTTGCAGTGAATTCTTGGATTATTTTGTGTTTATCCCACGCCGATGGTGCCCTAGCATTATCAATGTTTGAAACTCAATCGACGTCTAGAACAGATAAAGATCCAAGAGTGGGCACATTACAAAAACAATGCGCACACCATTCTCGTCGCAGAAGCAAGGAGACACACGCTCTACACAGTTTTCGATTTCCATTTTACCCGGCCGCATTATGCGTTCCAGCCGTGCTCGTCAGACAGTGGTAGCATTGACATGAACTGCTGCATCTCCAGGTTAAACTCTTCGTCGGTGACGGCCGATGACGGCCCCGGCGATGGCGCCGTCGACCCGCCGCCGAACCAATCCCCCGGCGGTGCGACGGCGAACATGTCGGAGAACCCCACCTCGCTCGCCGTCCTCCTCTTCGCCGGCTTCACGGCCGCTGAAAACGCATTGGTTTCCCGATGCATGCAACCACATGGTGAGACGATGATCATCGTGTTTGTGCCGCGTGTACGCACGTTCGTGTTCGTCCTATTCTACATTCGAAATTTCAGACGATCAGCGTCAGTTTCTTCTCGGGGAGCAAAAATCTGAGAAAGAACTGACCGAAGGTGAAGTCCCATGTCGCACCACGGTGGAGGTCCTGTCCCGGAGGGCATTGCCCCAGCGAGGAGACGTCGCCGTCGCTCCCGGCGCCATGGGCTGGCAGCATCCTGGACCCATCCGGCTCACGGTAGGAGAGCGCGGGCATGGAGGAGACCTTGACCATACTCGGGTTAGGCCGCAGCAGGTGTTCGTCGCCGATCAGCATCGACTGATCCACCAGCCCGCCGCTGATGGAGGTGTCGAATTGGTTCGAATGTAGCTCCGCCTGCGTTCTGGCGGTTGGCAGTGGCGGCAGGCGAGAGGAGACGATGTCACCGAAAGCCGCCGCGCTGCCGTCCTGGTGGAACGACGGCTGCTGACTGCCGCCGAGGTGGTGGAACACCTGCATCTGGTTCAGAAGCGGGTAGTTCTGGTTGATCAGTGGCGAGTGCGAGTGCGAGGCCGTCTGCGACAGTGACGGTATGCTGGAGAGCAACGCGAACGGGTTTCCGACGTCGTAGAGGAGCGGCGGCGCCGGAAGGCCGGCGCTGGCGTTGGCGTGGGCGGCGTCGGCGTCTGCGTCTGCGAACGGGTTGACGTTCTGCGCGCGCAGCAGCTTGATCTGCCGCTCGACGTCCGGCGGGTAGGGCGGCAGGCCCGCGCGCTGCCGGCGCTTGAAGCGCGTGTTCCAGTAGTTCTTGATCTCGTTGTCCGTCCTTCCTGAGAGCTGCATGCATGTGATCCAAGCCAATGAAAGACGATGCATGAGTTCTTCATGGCGTGCGTGCTCGATCGGAATAAATGAATAATTCCCTGGGAGCCTGGCACTCACGTGCTTGGAGATGCGCGCCCACTTGTTGCCGATGAGGCCGTGGAGGAGAAGGATCTGACGCTCCTCCTCGGGGGAGAAGGGGCACTTGCGGAGGTTGGGGCGGAGGTGGTTGGCCCACCGGAGACGGCAGCTCTTGCCGCAGCGCTGCAGCCTCGTCTCCCGGCGCACGGCGTTCCAGTTGCCCTCGCCGTGCCGCCGCACGTGGTCCCTCAGCAGCTTGTCCTCCGCCTGCGTCCACGGCCCCTTCTTCAGCCCGCCGCTGCCTTCCATCCCGCCGCCGCTCCTCGCCATCGTCGTCGTTCCGTCCGCCAGCTTAGTCACCTCACCCGACCGTGATCCCCCTCGTACACGTGTCTGTACGTCCTGCTTTATGGTGTGGACGTGGCCTTCTCTCCTCCCCTCTCAGCCCCGGGAATAGGGTAGAGAGCGAGAGCGAGAAGGCGGCGGTCAGTTTCCTCCGGCGAATGGGCCGGAGAGACGATCAGAGCTTGAACAGACACGCACGCACTCGAAAGATGCCCCGCGCCTAGGCCGCCGACCCGCTAGTGCAAGCTCCCAGAGCGCAGCGCGCAGCCATGCAAATGCAACGCAACCGCGCGCACTGGCCGGTTGCTGCAGCTGGGAAGAACGGGCACGGCGGCCTTCCGCCCCTAGGCGCGAAGGGAAGGAGGGGGAAGACGAATGGAAGGGGGATAGGCGTGGTAATGGCGGCAGAGCGCAGGGTGGAGGGAGAGAGAGAGAGAGATGAGGTGGGCGGTGCAGCTCCTAGATCGCCCCGCGAAGCGCTCGTCGCCGCACCTATTTTCGCTCCGTCAAATGATGCGACTGGCGTGCATGGCATTTGTGTGCGAAAAGATACGATCTTCCAACTTCCAAATTTAGGGCCGTTGCATGCTTAGCTTGCTTGGTGGCATCGGCGAGATCGCAGGAGCTTCTTCACCACTGCCCAGAGTCGTGTCCCCGTATGTAGCGTACGACACTCTCGCTCATTCTCTTTAGGCACATCCATCTTCTTCTAGATGAATCGGATCACTGTACTCAGGGTGGAGTCTATACTTATTACTACTATATTAAGGCCTTGTTCGGTTTTCACGGATTGGAGACCCGAAATAATTCCTAGCCGGATTACTTCTCTAATTTATATAAATTTTGATGAGTTGGAACGAAACCGGGTTTATTCCAGTGGAAACGAACGGCCCCTAAGGCGGCAAGGAGTAGCCTGTCACCATATTGTTCTCCCTTCAACAAATCTGCAGAGTCCATCTATATTCATCAGATCAGGACCGTTTGTCTGTGTGCCCCACCCGTCCGCTGTCCGAGCCGCTACTTGTCTTGGCCGCAGAATTTGAATACCTCGCTCCCGCCTCTCCGGGCGTAGGATCATACATCGTCTGCCCACCCCACCCCACGATATGTCACCCCTCCCTCTTCCCACCACCTCCGTTGGCGCCCACGTGCGCAGCAACCACCACTCCCTCACCTACCCTGGCGTCGTCATCCCCCCACCTTTGTGGTGCTCGCGTGCCCCGGTCCGCCGCAGCGGTTTCCTCTCCGTGCCCCCCACACGTGCTCCGGGCAACAGGTTTCGTCACTTCCGTCATCGATCCTTGTGATGGAGTACATGGGGCAGAGCTTGCCCAGAGGTCATGTGTAACAATCTAAAATTGTATTCCTGGTAAATTTGGAAAGTTGTCTCAAGATTTAAATTCTTGTGTTTTGAAGCAAGGTATTAGATGAAAAGAACCTCTAGGGACTTAAATAATTATACATTAAATCTTATGCTTTGAACTATTCTCTAAAGAATTATACAAAAGTGTTGCCTCATGAAGATTTCATGGTAACAAACATTTAAATCTTGAAATAAGCTATTACTAACATTATTTAATAAATAATACGAGAAGGGTCTTTAATTGTATGATTCATTTTTGAAAGGTAAATGTGCCCTTGGGCCATCTCAACAATTGTTTTGGTGATTAGATGTCCAACACATTGTTTTAGAAGTTTCATATGTGCCAAGTGATTTAGAAGTGCACATCAAGAACCAAGGTATGTTTCTAGCCCTAGTAAATTATTTTTGGATACTAACATGTTTATCTAAGTACTAGAGACATTGCCAAGAAAAGAGCAAAAAGAAATGGAGAAGAATTGGCTATGTTCAGCCAAATCAGCACCAACCTGAGGCGCACTGGACAGTGTCCGGTGCCCAGGCTGGCCTGACGGCGAACTCGCTACTCTCGGGAAAAAGCGGAGGCGCCGCGACTAAAATTCACCGGACTATCCGGTCAGCCAACGGCGCTCGCGTCCAATGGTCGGCTACGCAATCAGCGGGCGACGCGTGGCCCGCGCCAACGGTCGGATGGTCACACCGGACTGTCCGGTGTGCACCGGACAGTGTCCGGTGCGCCAACGGGACCAAAGACCCAACGGTCGGCTTCGCTAGAAAAGGAAGGAGATCAGGCACCGGACAGGAACTGTTCATGTCCGGTGGTGCACCGGAATGTCCGGTGCACCACCCGACAAAAGGCAAGAATTGCCTTCCAATTGGATCTTCAACGGCTCCTAGCTGCCTTGGGGCTATAAAAGGGACCCCTAGGCGCATGGAGAAATACACCAAGCATTCTCTGATCATTCTAAGACGCCTACTCCGCCGCCACGCATTCGGATCGTTGTGTTAGAGATTTGAGCACCATTTGAGTTGTGAACTCCCTGCGCCGTGTTTTGTGCTCACGTCTTGGCTTGTGTGCGTGTGTTTGCTGCGATTTGAGTCTTGTGTGCGTTGCTTTCCCTCCCTTACTCTCGTGCCTTTCTTGTGATCAACGTTGTACGGGCGAGAGGCTTCAACTTGTGGAGATTCCCCACAAAACGGGGAAAGAATTCTAAAGAAAAAGACCGTGGTATTCAAGTCGATCATTGGATCACTTGAAAGGGGTTGAGTGCAACCCTCGTCCATTGGGACGCCACAACATGGAAGTAGGCAAGTGTTACTTGGCCGAACCATGGGATAAAACACCGTGTCTCTTGTGTTGCTTTTCTCTGTGATTGACTTCTTCTCAAGAGCTTACTCTATAGCAACTTGGTTTAGTCTAACTAACATTTTATAAACCAAGTCTGTGCGATTAGTGTTGAATCTTGCAGGATCACCTATTCACCCCCCTCTAGGTACTCTCAATTGGTATCAGAGCCGTACTCTTCATCTAAGGGACTAACCACCCGAAGAGATGGATCCTAAGGGCAAGGGAATGGTGATCAATGACAAGGAGAAGGAGTCCCTCTTCAACGAGCCAAGAGACGACAAACCCACTGACTCAGGCTCGAGTCACAAGAAGAGGGACGGGAAGAAGAAGAGACACATCAAGAAGATTATCTACTACGACAGTGATGCTTCCTCCTCTTCACTAAGGGATGACGACGACAACTCCTCGTCCAAACGGAAAACGGTTAACCAACATTACTCGTTTGATTATTCTCGCATCCCGTACAATTCAAATGCACATTTGCTTTCTATTCCACTTGGAAAACCTTCGCACTTCGATGGAGAAGATTACTCATTTTGGAGCCATAAAATGCGTAGTCATCTGTTTTCCCTCCATTCTAGTATTTGGGAAATTGTAGAAAATGGAATGCACTTTGATAGTACTGATAACCTTGTGATTATTAATGAACAAATTCATAAAAATGCCCAAGCTACTACTGTTTTGCTAGCATCTCTATGCAGGGATGAATATAACAAGGTCAACGGCTTGGACAACGCCAAGCAGATTTGGGATACCCTCAAAATATCTCATGAGGGTAATGACACTGTCATGATCACCGAGATGGAATTGGTGGAAGGCGAGCTAGGGAGGTTCGCGATGATCAGGGGAGAGGAGCCAACATAGACCTACAATAGGCTCAAGACCCTGGTCAATAAAATTCGAAGCTACGAGAGTACAAGATGGATGGATCATGACGTCGTCTGACTCATGCTCAGGTCATTTACAGTTATTGACCCCCCATCTTGTAAATCTTATTCGTGAGAACCCCAGGTACACCAAGATGACGCCCGAGGAAATCCTCGGAAAATTTGTAAGCGGGCGCATGATGGTGAAAGAGGCAAGATATGTGGACGACGCCTTGAACAGTCCACTACCCATCTACGAGCCACAGCCCGTTGCTCTCAAAGCAACCAGCAGCAGGGAGGTGCTACCTAGCAAGGTAGCACAAGTGGAGGCTGCCGGGCTCAACGAGGATGAAATGGCGCTCATCATCAAGCGTTTCAAAACCCCCTTGAAAGGACGCAAGGAATACCCCAACAAGAACAAAACAAGGGAAAACACTCCTGCTTCAAATGCGGTAAGACTGGTCATTTTATAGCTCAATGTCCCGATAATGATAATGACCAGGCACAAGAAAAGCATGGGAAGAAGGAGAAAAAAGAAGAACTATAGGAAGGCGAAGGGCGAGGCGCATCTTGGAAATGAATGGGACTCTGACTGTTCTTCATCCGACTCCGACGATGAAGGACTGGCTGCCTCTGCCTGCGACAAATCTTCACTCTTCCCCAATGAACGCCATACATGCCTTATGGCTAAGGAGACGAAGGTACGTATTCGGGACACGCCCAAGTATACTTCTTCTAGTGATGAAGAGTCATCTAATGATGAAGTAGACTATACTGAGTTGTTTAAGGGATTACATATAACTAAAGTAGAAAAAATAAATGAATTAATTTATGCTCTTAATGAAAAGGATAGATTGCTAGAAAAGCAAGAAGATATTTTGTATAAGGAGCATGATAAATTTATTAGTGTTCAAAAATCTCTTGCTCTAGAAATTAAGAGAAATGAAATGCTATCTTCTGAGTCCTCTACTTGTCATGAATCTATCTCTAGCTTAAAGAATTTAAATGATGAATTAAATACTAAGCTAGCGAAAGTAAGTGCAACTAGTTCATATGTAGATCATGTTGGTATTTGCAATAGGTGTAAAGATGTTGATTTTGATGAACATGCTACTTCTATTGCTAAACTAAACAAAGAGATTGCAAGTCTTAATGCTCAACTTAAGACTTGCAAAGATGATTATGAGACACCCCTCAATTAAGGATGGACTTGGTTTTCGAAAGGAAACCAAGAACTTAACAAGCCAAAGGACTTCCGGTCTCAACAAGGAGAAAGGCAAGGCTCCTATGGCTAGTAGTTCATATTCCTCACATGATCAAAAGAGCCATGCTTATCTTTATGCTCATGTCAAGAAAGTTTCTCATCATGGTAAAAGTTATAATCTTGCTGCTTTACCTAGTTATCATGATTCACATGCTATGTTTGCATCGAGCTCTACTTATGCTTATGGTAGTAATAGGCCTAGGCGTAATCATGTTGTATCTCATGCACCTAAGAAAACTTGTAATGGACCTACTACTGTTTATCATGCATGTAATGCTTCCTTTGTACTCTCATGCAAAAATGCAAAAGTGATTGCTAGAAAATTGGGACCTAAATGCAAGGGAGACAAGACTTGCATTTGGGTTCCAAAAATTGTTGTGACTAACCTTGTAGGACCCAACAAGAGTTGGGTACCTAAAACCCAAGCTTAAATTCCTTGCAGGTTTATGCATCCGGGGGCTCAAGCTGGATTATCGACAGCGGATGCACAAACCACATGACAGGGGAGAAGAAAATGTTCACCTCCTACGTCAAGAACAGGGATTCCCAGGATTCTATTATCTTTGGAGATGGGAACCAAGGCAAGGTCAAAGGCTTAGGCAAGATAGCTATCACATCCGAGCATTCAATCTCTAATGTGTTTTTAGTTGAATCGCTCGGGTATAATTTATTGTCTGTGAGTCTGTCGGTACCCAGACACTAGGGTACCCCTTACTACTGTGTAAAGACACAGTACTCACGCAGCTATCTTTAGCCGCGTGGTAAAAGAGCTGTATGTGGGACCAGGCCATGACTCGCCCCAGCCTCGGGCGACTACTCTAGGCCAGCAACAGTGCCTGACCCCACCACATAGGCGGGTCTGGGTCCGCCACGTGTCCAGAGAAAGTGATATCCTCCAAGACATCAACAGTGAGTCTGGACCTCCATGGGAAAGTGTCGGACCCCTGGATATACAGACCGGACCTCCAAGTTTGGTCCAGGACCCCCACGTGTACGGACCGGACCCCTAGAATGGGATCTGGACCCTTCGTATGGGGTCTGGGCCGCCCATAGTAGGGTCCCAAGGTCCCAGGGCAGAACACGCCCGGGCTTTAATCAGGGCCCAGGTGGGGGTCCGGTGCCGACACGTGTCCGGACCTGTCCGCATACACTCCTGATCCCCGCTCAGGCGGAGACCCGATGCTGCCACGTGGCATACTACGCGCGGCATAAGCCAACGGGCGGAACCTGGCATGACGCCTCTAGGCTACACGCGACTTTGCATTCATTACGGATAAGGCGTGCGCCTGTCCATTCCACTGACAGGCGGCGTGCCCAGTCCACGATACGTGGGCCGCGCAATTACTCGCACGTTACTATATCGAGGGCAATGACTCACCATTACTCGTGCGGGTTACTGCCTATCAATGCTGCATGGACTGCAGCCATCATGACTTCCGCTAATTACTCATGCATTACTCTATCAGCATTAGTTATTCCCATAATGTATTTCTTCCATTATGCTCCTGGGCCCGCAAGTTGGGGCCCAACGTCCTTGTATGTGCCTCCCTTAAACTATAAAAGGGAAGGCACACAACGTTACAAGGACACGCTCAATCACACTCTCAATACTACTTACACACAGTGGAGGTAGGGTATTATACTCCGGCGGCCTGAACCACTATAATCCCTCGTGTCCTCGTGTGTTTATCCCGAATTCACCAAACAGGCAACCGCTTAAGCCCCCTCCTCATCTTAGGATTAGGGCGGGTGCATTTCGCCACCCCGGCCGGTGGATTTCCCCACTGACATTTGGCACGCCAGGTAGGGGCTTGGCTTTAGGTTTTTTGCTTGTTTTCCTGCTCGACACGATGGTTCAGATCATCGAGCACCGTGACTTGATTCCCGAGGACTTCCTGATGGAGGAAGAGGCAGCATCTTCCATGCCACGAAGCTCCAACTGCCCTGCGACCGGTGCTGCTGCTATGCACGCTGCGCAGCAGCACACGCATCAAGAGCTGCTCCTGGGGCGTTGTCTTCAGCCAGGGAGTTGCTGCGCAACCCACCAAGTTCCACGGCCTCGCCGAGGACCATGAGGCAGTGGCGTGAAGATGTCGATCGACTCCTCGGCATGGCACATTCTGGCTTGGCCAGACCCAGGCCTCGGTCATTCCGGCGTCAACGCGAGGCGTCAGCATCTATGCACTCACCCTCAGTGAGGGGTGCACGGACTGACGACCTGCGAGTAGAGCTCAACCGCCGTCATGCGGGCGACGACGCTCGAATCTCTCTGGAGAGAACTGACGACCTGCGGGCAGAGCTCAACCGTAGGCGTGCGGGCGAGGATGCCCGAGTCTCTCTGAAGAGGGCGCATGAGCGCCGACAAAATTTCGAGGGTCGCAACCTCGACCAGGACTTCGCTCCAGTTTCACCACAAACTCCAAGGGATGCCTGAATCCAGGCGGGTGTCCCATTGGTCGGCGTGGGCTGCGCTGCACTAGCGGATCATCTCCGCGCGGCGACTTGGCCACCCAAGTTTCGGCCACACCTGCCGGAGAAGTATGACGGGACATCGAATCCGTCGGAATTCCTGCAAGTCTACGTCACCACTATTACGGCAGCTGGTGGAAACACTACTATGATGGCAAGCTACTTCCATGTAGCCTTGACCGGGCCGGCCCGGACCTGGCTCATGAACCTTACCCCGGGATCGATCTACTCCTGGGAAGATCTCTATGCATGGTTCATAGCAAACTTCGCCAGTGCTTATCAGCAGCATGGTGTGGAGGCTCATCTCCATGCAGTGAGGCAAGAACCCGGAGAGACTCTCTGGGCTTTCATCTCCCGTTTCACCAAGGTACGGGGGACTATACCTCGCATCTCCGATGCCTCCATTATCACTGCTTTCCGACAGGGGGTGCATGATACAAAGATGTTGGAGAAATTGGCGATGCATGACGTGGAAACCGTCATGACGCTCTTCACTCTGGCTGACAAATGTGCCAGAGCTGCTGAGGGCCGTGCATGGCACTCAGTGCCGCAGACCGGAGTTACCCAGACCGGTGTCTTAGGTGCCACCACCCAGGGTGGTGGCAAGAAGAAGAAGAAGAACCACGGTCACGATAGGCCGCAGTCTGGTGCTCCGGTCGCCGCAGCTGCGACTGGGGGCCGTGATGAGCGCGACAAGTGCCCCCGGCAACAGGGAAGTGACTGTGGGTCATGCCCTGTCCACCCCAACAGTCGCCACAGCGCCTCGGAATGCCAGGAGATCCTGAAGCTTGCGAAGCGCATCAGCGAGCTGTGCGAGCAGGCCTCCAGGGATGGCTCGTCGCCTCGCCGCCAGCTTGGCAAAGAGAAGGTCGATGAAGGCGATCTGGCCGCGGGAGAACGGGACCTCGGGTATCAGACCCCAAGCAGGTTCTCAAGGACATCGTCACTGGAGACTCCGACTCTGGTGATGACGACGACCGCCGCAAGAAGCTGTATGTAATGTATGGCGGAAGCTGGGAGCTCACCTCCCGTAGGAATGTGAAGTCCCTACGCCGCGAGGTCCTTTCAGCGACCCCAGGGGTCTCGAAGGCAGCCCCCCCATCAGCGGTGGCGGAGCACCACTATCTCCTTCGGGGCATCCGACTGCCCCGAAAACATGGCAGGGGCTGGTATACTACCACTCATCACCGCCCCTGTCATCGCCAACATGAAGCTGCATCATGTGTTGATTGATGGTGGGGCTGGGCTCAACGTCATCAGCCACGCTGTGTTCAAGCAGCTGCAGATCCTAGGGTCCCGACTAGGGCCCTCACGCCCATTCTCCAGAGTGGGCCCTCAGCCGGTGTATCCCCTTGGGAGCATCGCACTCCCGGTTACATTCGGGACTGAGGAAAACTTCCGCACTGAGAACGTCCAGTTCGATGTTGCGGAGGTTAACCTCCCTTTTAATGCCATCATTGGTAGGCCGGCCCTGTACCGGTTCATGGCCATTGCCCATTACGGGTACTTGGTCCTCAAGATGTCGTCCTCTGCTAGGGTCCTCACCGTGCGGGGCGACCGCCCCGCTGCGCTTGCATCTGTCGAGAAGTTGCACGCCCTAGCGGCAGAAGTTGCTCGCCCGGATAACGGGGGGAGGGACCCCTTGACTTCATGTACCAAGACGCCTGCCAAGGTGCCAAAGGTGCAGCCATCTGGGACAGACGGTGTCCCCGTCAAGACCATCCGGCTCAGCGCGGGTTCCTCCCAGACCACTCGCATCGCCGGTGATCTGGAGGAGAAATAGGAACTCGCGCTCATCGCCTTCCTCCAGGCAAATGCCGACGTATTCGTATGGGAACCGTCACAGATGCCTGGGATCCCTAGGGAGGTGATCGAGCACCATCTGAAGATCCACCCTGACGCCAAACCGGTGAGTCAGAAACCTCGGAGACAGCCCGTTGAGCGGTAGGACTTCATCTGTAAGGAGTTCCGGAAGCTGCTGGACGCTGGCTTCATCGAAGAGGTCCATCACCCAGTATGGCTGGCCAATCCAGTCATCGTCCCCAAGGCTAACGGGAAGCTTCGGATGTGCATCGACTACACCAGCCTCAATAAGGCCTGTCCCAAGGACCCATATCCACTTCCATGAATAGATCAAATCGTGGATTCTACCTCTGGGTGTGACCTCTTGTCCTTTCTAGATGCTTACTCTGGTTTCCATCAGATCCAGATTTCTAGACAAGATAGGAAGCATACCGCTTTTGTAACTGTGGATGGGCTTTATTGTTATGTTGTAATGCCTAACGGTCTGAAAAACGCCTTGCCAACATTTGTACGGGCGATGAGTAAGACTTTTGGTGACCTGATTAGGGACAGGGTGGAGGTATACGTTGATGACATCGTGGTCAAGACTAAGAAGGGGTCGACCCTAGTGGAAGACTTAACCCTGGTCTTCAACAAGCTGCGCGCAACACGCACGAATTTGAACTCGGATAAGTGCGTCTTTGGTGTCTCCGCAGGAAAGTTGCTGGGATTCCTGGTTTCACACCGGGGCATCGAAGCAAACCCAGAGAAGATAAAGGCAATTGAGGCAATGAGGCCTCCGGCCCGCATCAAGGACGTCTAGAAACTTACGGGGTCACTGGCCGCCCTTAGCCGCTTCATTTCAAGACTGGCTGAGAGAGCACTGCCCTTCTTTAGGCTATTGCGGAAGTTCGGTCCATTCTCTTGGGCCGAAGAGGTAGAACGAGCCTTTCAAGAGTTAAAGCAGCACCTTGTGTCCTTGCCAATACTGGTAGCTCCGGAGCCGGGAGAGCCGTTGTACTTATACATTGCAGCGGCTTCAGAGGTGGTGAGCAAGATGCTGGTCGCCGAAAGGATGGCACAACACCCCCAGGGGAGTCAGGAAGTTCCCCTAGGAGAAGGTGGTGGTCCGACCACCACGATGTTGACGGAAGGCCAGGACGTTGAGGACCCGGGACCAACCACAGGGGTCCGAACCATCCAGAAGCCAGTCTACTACATCAGCGAGGTCCTCCATGAGGCAAAGGCGAGGTACCTTGAGACGCACAAGCTTATCTATGCTGTACTTGTTGCGTCCAGGAAGTTGTGCCACTATTTCAGGCACACAGGGTTGTGGTGGTGAGCTCCTACCCGTTAAAGGCCATCCTCCACAACTCTAACGCCACGAGAAATATCGCCAAGTGGGCGGCGGAGCTTGCCGAGTTCCAATTGGACTTCCAGCCTCGCCACACTGTCAAGAGACAGGTCCTGGCTGACTTCATCGTGGAGTGGACCCCTTCCCCGAGTGCTCCTGGGGGTCCGGATCCCGATTCGGACCCCACACCTACGGAGCCTAGGGCTCCGGTCTTCACTGAGCCCCACTGGACCCTCTTCTTCGACGGGTCCGCCCGCCAGTAGGGTGGTGGTGCTAGAGTGGTCCTCATCGACCCAAGCGGAGATCAAGTAAAGTACATGGTGCACCTTGAGTTCAAGGCCACCAACAACATGGCAAAGTATGAAGCTCTGATCTTTGGTTTGACTGCGGCCCTATCCATAGGGATCTGCCAGCTCCTCGTGAAGGGGGACTCCTAGCTGATTATCAAGCAGGTCCGAGGAGAATGTAGCTGCAACGAGCCCAGGCTCGCAGCTTACATCCTCCACGTAAGGAAGCTGGAAAAGGACTTCACTGCCCTGGAACTGCGGGCTAACAACTCAGCGGCAGATGAACTCTCCATGAGGGCATCAACTTGGGCACCCGTGCCCGAGGGCGTCTTCGAAAGACGGCTGCTGAGACCCACCGCCTAGCCTGCCAAACCGGGCAAAGGGGGTGAGACTAGCACCTCGAAGCTAGTGGTCCCGGTGGTGTTCCATCCGCAGGACCCACCAAGGACTGTGTGTGCTACAGAGGATCCTACCAACTTCTTAGCGCCACAGCTAGTATCTCAGAGTGGTCCCGATGCATGAATCTTCGAGATCCGTGACTACCTGAAGGAAAATATCCTTCCTGAAGACCATGTGGCCGCAGAGCGCATAGTGCGGTTGGCTAAGCGATACACGGTGGTGGAAGGGGATCTATACCGCCGTGGCGCCAATGACATTCTCATGCGATGCATCACCCAGGAGGAGGGTCATGAGCTGCTCATGGAGATCCATGGAGGAGAGTGTGGAAGTCATTCATCATCCCGCACACTGGTTGGTAAGGCCTTCCGGCACGGCTTCTACTGGCCAACTGCTCTCCAGGATGCAGCTGAGTTGGTAAAGTCCTGCAAAGCATGTCAATTCCATGCAAAGCAGATACACACACTGGCTTAGGCTTTGCAAATGATTCCACCCTCCTGGCCATTCGCCGTACGGGGGGTGGATATCCTAGGGCCATTCCCCAGGGCTGTCGGCGGGTACCGTTTCCTCTTCGTCGCCATCGACAAGTTCACAAAGTGGCCAGAGGCTACCCCTATGGTCAGTATCATCCAAGGTGCTGCTGTTGCTTTCCTCAAGTCGATTGTCTGCAGATTTGGGGTCCTAAGCCGTATCATTATGGACAACAGGACCCAGTTCAAAAGTCGGCTCTTCCAAGAGTATTGCGAGGGTATCGGCACCTAGCTCTGCTTTGCGTCTGTGGCTCATCCCAGGAGCAACGGCCAAGCTGAGAGGGCAAACGCAGAAATCCTCAGGGGACTCAAGACATGCACCTATGACTGCTTAAAAAAGCATGGTGCAAATTGGGTCAACGAACTTCCGTCAGTACTATGGGGGAACCGGACCACACCCAGCCAAGCTACCGGGAGACCCCGTTCTTCCTGGTCTATGGGGCCGAAGCCTGCCTTCCCTTAGAAATCATTATGGGCTCCCCACGGGTCTAGTCTTTCGATGAGTCTATGCAGGAACAGCTATGGCGTGAGGACGTGGACTTCATCGACGAACGCAGATGGCAAGCGGTGATCCAAAATGCACGGTACAACCAAGCGCTCAGGTGCTACCACCAACGGTTTGTGCATAGTAGGGAGCTCAAGGCCGGGGACCTAGTCCTAAGGCGAGTACTGAACCGAGAAGGGCTCCATAAACTCTCCCCCAGTTGGGAAGGACCCTTCAAGGTGACGGAAGTATGCTGACCCGGGTGTGTCCGCCTTGCCACAACAGAAGGAGTACCTCTTCCCAATCCCTGGAATATAGAGCATCTCCATAAGTTCTACCCATAAGAGCAACACTGGCTGGGTTGAGTTCTCTTCCTTTGTAACTAGGTTGCGCATATGTGTACGTCAATCCGGTGAGGTCCGCCCTCATAAGCCCGGTCTGTTGGTCTACACCCATGTTATCAAGTTATAAGAAAATGATTTACCCCCTAGATGTGCTTTTGTGATGGTTTTATTCTACTTTGGTTTACATGCATTATTTTTTATCTAACCCACCCATACAGTTTCCCACCCTTGCTGGTATGATGACATCCGAATTGAGTAGCTAGACTTGCAGTTTGGGACCCCGCTACTGTTGCAGGGGGTCCGGCAACCTGCGGACCAGTTCTAGAGAAGGAGCGCTCGTCTCCTGGAGGGGTCCAGAGTTGTGTAGCCGCTTAGCATGGTTCCGTAACCTAAGCATGCATGCTCCACCACTCTGCAACGGGCACCCTAGTATTTGGAACTGTGATCCTGTGGGTCCGGGCATACAGCTTGGCTTCCCAATCTAAGTCCTGCAGGTCCTGTTACATGAATCAAAGGATGGCCGATACCAGACGATGGGTACTATGGGTGTGCTCCTAACACTTCAAAGCCAGAGCTGTGTGCAGGTCCTAGGGATCGGACCATCAATTTTATCTTTGGTATACTAGTATCCAGCCTCGACACATCGAGCCTACATCCCAGGGGGGGCCAAGTACCAAGGGGAAGTTAATGACGCTACACACAACAAGGACAAATAACATACAGATAAGTTTAAGTTTCAATGCTACCTCATTAGCGGTTCTTAGAATATCTTACAAAATCAAAAGTTGTTATAGTCGCTTCCCAGCGAAACCCTTGCTTTGTCTCTACTACTCTACAGGTCATCAGCAGGGTCGCGCTGGAAGAGCTCGGCCACCAGCTCCATGACGTCTTGTACGCTCTCCCGGGCGGCATCTTCAGTGGCGGCCACCGGACCAGCGATCACCGGCTCCAAGGATATGGCTGGGTCGTGACTCCGGAAGCACGTCAAGACGTATTCAATCACCGCCCGGCAGAGATTGCCGCCCTCTGCCTCCAGGCGGGCCCCGGGAATCTGGTTCAGGCGCCGGAGGCGATCGGCGGTGGAGTTCAGCACCGGGAGCACGTCGGAGATCGACGTTAGCAGCTCCGACACTGGGATGGGGCTCATCCCCAGCGGCACCATTGTCGTGCTCGCCTCGCCGGCCCACGTGGCGATGCGCTGGACCCTGGCGTGGTGCTCCGCTTGAAGATCTTCAAGGGCCTTCCTGGTGGCCTCCACCGCCTGGGGGCCCGGCGCCACCTGTGCCGTGTTGAACTGGCGGATCCGCTCCTCCAGCTTCCTCTCCCTCTGTAATATCCCAAAAAAATGTTGACCAAAAGTTGATCTTCGGTGCGTAGATGAGGGAAAGGGTTGTGGGCCGTTGGATGCAAAGTCAGGAGACATCTGAGGCGTCGTTTCTTTCTCCCACAAAACCCTAGTGGTCGCCCCCATTTTTTCCCTTTTCTTGGCTGCCAACCCCCTTTCCCCACACTTGGCCGCCCCTCCCCATTCCCCTTTGCAGCCGCCCTCCACTGCTTCCTCCTCCCTCTAGATCTCCCCACACGCAGCAAGGATCGAGAAGAGGAGGAGCAAGATGGATTGAAGAGGAAGAGAGGATCGAGGAGATGTTCTACCCCCATCTCTTGCAGATTTTCTTGGGGAAACCCTAGGTAAGGATGTGTCGGCGTTTCGAGACCGGGGGGTCCCTAAGCCGACGAGTGAGTGTGTCACATGCCCCAGCCCAGATGGGTCGAGCGCGTGGGCAAGCGCGAAGGGGGAGAGCGAGGTGGCCGGAGACGGGCGTGAGAGAGGTGGAAATCCCGCGGCCTTCGTGTTCGTCCCTCGCCTAGGTCGGGTGCGCTTGCAGTAGGGGGTTACAAGCGTCCACGCGGGTGAGGGAAGCGAGCGGCCCCAAGAGAGCGCTTGTCCCGCCCTCGTCCCCGCACGACCAACCTTTTCTAAGAAGGCCCTGGTCCTTCCTTTTATAGGCGTAAGGAGAGGATCTAGGTGTACAATGGGGATGTAGCAGGGTGCTACGTGTCTAGCGGAGGGAGAGCTAGAGCCCTAAGTACATGCCAATGTGGCAGCCGGAGAGATCTTGGCACCCTGCTGGTGTGATGTCGTGGCTGTCGGAGGAGCAACGGAGCCTGGCGGAGGGACAACTGTCGGAGCGGTTGAGTCTTTGCTGACGTCCCCCTGCTTCCGTAAGGGAGCTGAGAGCCGCCGTCGTCACAGGGCTAGCGGGGCGCCATCATTGCCTATCCGCCGTCGTCCAGATGGGACACCGGTCTTGTTCTCTGCGGCCCGAGTCGGCTCGGGGTAGGGTGATGATGGCGCTTCCTGTTGATGTGGCGGGCCTGTGCCCTAGGTCGGGCAACGTGGAGGCTCCTCCGATGCCGAGGTCGAGTCTGTCTTCCATGGCCGAGGCCGAGCCCGAGCCCCTGGGTCGGGCGAGGCGGAGGTTGTTCGGCAGAGGCCAGGGCGGAGTCCGAGCCCTGGGGTCAGGCGAAGCGGAGTTCGTCGTCTTCTGGGGCTGAGCCCGAGTCCGAGCCCTGGGTCGGGCGGAGCGGAGTTCGCCGTCTTCCGGGGCCTAGCCCGAGTCCGAGCCCTGGGTCGGGCGGAGCGGAGTTCGCCGTCTTCCGGGGCCTAGCCCGAGTCCGAGCCCTGGGTCGGGCGGAGCGGAGTTCGTCGTCTTCCGGGGCCTAGCCCGAGTCCGAGCCCTGGGTCGGGCGGAGCGGAGTTTCCTATGGCGCCATTGGCAAGGCCTAACTGCCTGTCAGTCTCACTCTGTCAAGTGGCACTGCAGTCGGAGTGGCGCAGGCGGCACTGTCCTTCTGTCAGACCGGTCAGTGGAGCGGCGAAGTGACGGCGGTCACTTCGGCTCTGCCGGGGGCGCGCGTCAGGATAAAGGTGTCAGGCCACCTTTGCGTTAAATTCTCCTGCGGCTTGGTCGGTCGGTGCGGCGATTTAGTCAGGGTTGCTTCTCAGCGAAGGCAAGGCCTCGGGCGAGCCAGAGATGTGTCCGCCGTTAAAGGGGGGCCTCGGGCGAGACAGAAATCCCTCGGGGTCGGCTGCCCTTGCCCGAGGCTAGGCTCGGGCGAGGCGTGATCGAGTCGCTCGTACGGACTGATCTCTGACTTAATCGCACCCATCAGGCCTCTGCAGCTTTATGCTGATGGGTGTTACCAGCTGAGAATTAGGCGTCTTGAGGTTACCCCTAATTATGGTCCCCGACAGTAGCCCCCGAGCCTCGAAGGGAGTGTTAGCACTCGCTTGGAGGCTTTCGTCACACTTTTTTGCAAGGGGACCAGCCTTTCTCGGTTGCATTTTGTTCCGGGGGAAGGTGGTCTTCCCGAGCCAGCAGTGTCTACACTGGAGGCAGGCTCATCTCCTCCCTCAATGTCGACGTCCTCGTTGGCCTCCTGGTCCTTGATCTCCTGGTGGTGCATGTCCAGGTGCTTGTTAGCCTCAGCAAGCTGCTGCTGAGTGTTAATGAGCTGATCCTCGAGAACCTCGATGGTGTTCTCCCTGGTGCCTACCAGCTCCTCCAACTCCTGAATATCAGTGGATAGCTGCTCCACCTGCAAATCCTTCTCCACCATTTCTTGAGATAAATCAACCACGAGTTCCTCTCTGTTATCCAATGTGATCTTTGTTGCCTCCAGCAGTGCCATCAGATGGGACATTGCCTCACCGCGCATCACCTGCAGACGGTACAGAGCATTCATGCACCGTACTGTCAAGTGCGCAGTCTGACCTGGGTAGATGGCCCAGATGTCCTTGGCATGCTCCACCCGATCCTTCCACATTGGGTCGTCCTCCTTCTTAGCGGGGAATAAGCCAATGGGGTGGGTAGCCAGCTCCAAGGGATGGAATCCGCAGAAAGTAGTCAATCCATGCAGAGCGATCGCCTCGATCGTGTCCTCCGCTCGGTATCCGAAAGACTCGGAGTCCAAAGAGCGCCAGCCTGGCTGCAGGGGATGAGGCTCCAAGGTCATCCTCACCCGACAGCGAGGCACTCGGTGCTTCTCGAACTCTTGCACCGCGTACTGAGGGGGTGTCATGTATCCAGCCCCCTGAAGTACCTCCCACAAAATGCGGGGAAAGCCCTCTCGTGCAAGTCCGTCAGTGTGGGTCGGTGCATTTCCGTCATCGGAGGATCCGTGGGAAGTCATCTGTGTACGGTTAAGCGTAAGTAAAAGAAAAAGAATTATAAAAAGAACAAGGAAAAGTAAAACGCAGCCTTTCTCTAGTTAAGTAGAAAGGCACTAGGGACCTAGTTGGTTGTTATCTTGTTTTTAAGTCCTTTACTCAGTTATCCATTGCTTAATTATGAATGCATGCATGCTCGTCCTGAACGACCTCTCAACAAGATAAAAGGGAATAGGGAGGAACTCCCATCCTGTAAAAGTGGCCTGTAGGGCCTAGTTTCTTAGCCACCTAGCTACCCTTCTATTATCCTAAGGCTTCACGTCCTAGGTCTATCTTGCTCGCCCTATTATCTATCCAACATTGTTTCTATCAAATTTTACTTGGAAAATTGATGGTATTTACATTTTATTGATTCCTCTGTGGTGGTACAAGCTCCGATACCAGCTGTGGCGGAACTGCCCGAATTATTCCAACTTAAGTGCCCAAGCCCCGCCTTAGAGGCTAGACCACACTTAAATGGGAATAACCCGTCAATCCCTCGGATCTAGTCCGACACGGCCACTGACAGGATCAAGTACCACAATCTCACTCGAAGGTGAGTCACAGAGCAAATACAATAAAGCATAAAACCATACATGTCCAAATGTTAAATTATTACATCACCATCATCATCATCGGAGTTTTTGCAAAAGTAACCATCATTGTTCGAAGTGCAGCGGAATAAAACTAACGGTAATTAAACAGAGAGATGGGGAAGCCTGTCCCATCACTCCTCATGCTCCTCCTCAGCCGAGGCAGGGTCCCACTCAACAGTCCAACCCGGTGGCAAGGTGGACGGCCAAGTTATCCCAGCAACCATCTCCTCCAGAGAACCTGTAAAAAATTATGCCACAAGCAAGGCTGAGTACACTAATACTCAGCTAGACTTACCCGGTGTGAGGAGTCTACTCCTGTACCTCTAGACATGCAGCTGTTTGGCTGTGGGGTTTGGTTGCCAAAAGCACTAGCTGAGTTTCTAAATCAAGATTTTAACTTAGTCAAAGTTAAGTGTGACTCTCTTAAGGCTAAAAATGAACTATCTATTCATACAAAGTAGCAAACATTTTAGCAATCAATATCTTGTATCATCTCCGCATCATTCCACTTGTTACTCAATGTAGCAGCATGGATCAAGCAGTCTCATTAGCTGCGAGAAGCAGACGATTCGAATCGAGTTTTTATCCTTGCAAGGCAAACCTAAACACACGACATGCAGGGGCACTCCGGCCCCACACACATCAACCGTCCCCATCGATTCCCCGTCAGCAGAGAGGGGCTCACCGCCTTGGCGTACAATGCCTCACTGACCCCGACTGGTCGTCGTGCAGTGACCGCACTTGTACCCACCATAACCGGAATGGGAGACCTCGTCTCAGGTCGCATGAGGAGGGCAATCTGCTGCCGGGTTCAATTAGGTACTAGGCTTACCGATTTACCATATTTCTCGGCATGTGCTTAGTACGTTCAAACGCTTGACTCACGGTACCACACCTTAATCCTTATTCAAATTTTATCCCGTAGACAACCAATCCCCATGGATTGTTGCCCACAACCAACATTAGTACGATATGAAAGCGGGTACAATCAATGTCCTGACCTCGCGCGAGTGCTAGAAAAATCACTCGTCTTCTACCGAGATCCTACTTAATAAAGCAACTACTCGACCTGTCATACTAGTATTCATCTCAAAAGGATTCCTGAGATCATGCAACTAGGGTTTCAAACAATTCCTACACCTAAGTGCACAATCATTCCTACAATCATTAAGTGAAGTAAAATAGCATAAATAACAGGTTATGTATAAAACCGGGGCTTGCCTTCCAAAGCAGTGGCAGGTAGGTCCTCTGGTGCAGGCTCGGGTGCTGGATCTGGGGCTACCTCCTGAGCAGCTCCTTGCTCCGGCACGAGGATGTACTCTCCGTCAGCAAGATTACAGTCTATCGAAATGCAATGAACATGTATGTCATGATTATGCAAGATTTAAGAACATTAAGCTAAAAGAAACTAAGTCAAGAATTAACTTAGGGTTTCCTGGTTATGTGGGGCTTCTAGTGGTATATATATACATAGACTTATTACCTTTTAAGCTTAGGTTTTCTTTTAGGATAACATAGTGGATTTGTATTGTCTTTATAGATTTCAGTGGACAATTTTATAAAGGTTTTAGGATGACATTAATTTACATTATTCCTCTTCCTTTCTTAAATTTCCAATTTAGGGTTTCTAGTGTAGGTTGAACTACGACAGTGTTTTAATAATTTCCAAAAATTCTGTAAAAATTACAGTGGGTTGTCATTTGCTATTCTAACTTGTTTTAAGAAGTTGAGGCTTTAAGTACAAAGGCTAGGCTTTAAACAAAAATAACAATAGTTAGGCAAAATGGGCCACTTTACACTACACCTCTTAGTTAGGGTTAGGTTCTGTCCTAAAGGTTATTTTTGCTGGCATCCCATAGTAATAATAGGCCTCTGTGCTAAAAATCACAGAAAGCTAAGGGGTGGTTATTTAGTTATGACTTTCTAAAGTTTAATGTCAAAAAGGCACTTTCTACTACATTATTATTTGAAAAATGTCAAACAACAGGTTTCATATTTTTCCTAAGTTCCCATTAATAAAACATTAGTTATCCCAAGGGTGGGGGTGTTTTTACCTTGGGGTTATTTTTGTAGAGTTTTTCTAAGTTTCACTTGTTTTATTAAAATAAAAGGGATCCTACTTATTTTACACTAAAACAGGGTATGATATATTTGTCCAGTGAACTATATTGAATAAATAACCTAACAAAAATAGAGGTACTCTCTGGTTCATTAATTTAATTACATTTTCTATTTTTCTTATCCTTAAGCATACCATAGAATAAGGGGTAAAACTAATTTAAATGGAGTAGACAGAGAGGTTTAACATTTTTACTTGGTCTAGTAGGTAGATATAAGCTTCTCAAAATTTTTCTAACCCTGGTCAAACAATATTCCTATTTTTCCTTCTAACATTGAGTTTTGAGGAGTTTTCTTATTTAATTCAAAACTTCAGAAAGAAATACAGAAGCCATGGGTTCTATTATTTTTATCTGATAGTTCATAAATTCCAGAATCTAGCAAAATTGGTTTGAACATTTTTGGATGATTATTCTTCAAGTTATGCATTTATTTAGCTATCTGTTATAACAAAAAGAAAAGAAATTCGAAAATGGAAAAGAAAACAGGTTTACGCTGAGGCCCCTGGGGTTTATCCTTTTCTTTTCTCACAAAACGGCCCTTGGTTTACTATTGGCTTGGGTCACTGACATTGCGCAAAGCCCCCTGGACTTATCTGAAATCTAACCCGCGCTCCCTGACCGGCTTAAACAGTACCCGCGGCATAGATTACGGCGGTGGGGCTTACCGGCGGCAGTAGAGCTCCGGCGGGGTGGTCAGTGACGTCCGGGAGGTCGCGACGGTCACGTCGGTGTGCGGGTCGGTGTCGGAGGTGGTCGGAGTTACCCTGGCCACGAGCACAGGCGGCGGGGAGTCGTCGGCGGCTCCTGCTCCGGCCAAACCACGGCGGTATAGTTCAATTAGGGTGCACGAGGAGCTTCACGGGGTGACACAGAGGCCATGCGCGCAACGAATTGGAAAACGGTGCAGGGGCTTACCCGGTCCACGTGCGCCGGCGGGTTCTTGAACTCCGGTGAGCACGATTGGGCTATTCCGGTGATGAGGGTCCCCGGGTCAAGCTTGAGCAAGTCCCATGGCCTCACCAGGAAGCTATCTGAGGGCTTGGATCGAACGGAGGAGGACGGAAGAGGGTCTGGCCACGGTGGTTGCTCTCGGGCGGCACTGGCGGGTCGAGGGGAGGTCGCCGGAGCTAATGGCTGGCTCGGGCAAGTCAGGCGAGGTACGGAGGAGGCAACGGGGAAGGCAGCCAAGCACTGGGGCGGGCTTTATAGCCGTGGCGCGGGCGTGGTCACGGGCGGCCGCGGGCGCGCGGGGGTTCGCGCACGGGCGTGCTCTGAGCGCGCCCCCGGATGTCAGCTCGCGTCGAACACGTGGAAGCTTGCTTCTGCCATGGTTCAACGGCCGATTAGAGCGCCATAGCGTGCGTATCTTGGCAAAGTCACTGTGTACGGTCGCTTCTCTGCTCCAAATCCTATCTTTTCGCTGTGAGTTCCAAGTCGAGATATGGTCGGGGTAGGGAGATAGAGAGGGGAGAAGTTTGCTGTGTCAGCCAAGCCCGAATCGAGACAAAAGGGGTGTCAAGTCGTGTTTAGCGCCCTAGGGTAGGTGTCATCTCTTTCCAGGGTGTTCTAGGGTTAATTTGGCGCCATTTTGTCAATTGGGTCGAAGGGTTTTGAAAAGGGGATTAAGGTGAACATGTGGAGTCTTTGTGCAAGGGTTAGTTTTTGTACTTAGGCAAAAACTGAATTCTCCCTTGTGCTGAATCTTAGGTGAACTGTTTAGGGCTTTTCTGAAAACTTTTTGGGGGTACTTCCTTACTATTAATTGTAGGTTATTAAGTATATTACAACTTTTATATTTGGCCCAAACCATGATCATAAGGTTTACATGATCTTTTGATCATGGCTTCAATTAGGGTTCCCATTGCCCATGGGGGGTTTGCTTTAGGGTTTTGGGAAAATCCCCACTTAGATGTGCATGACAAGCTAGGGCATGACATCCAAGATAGTTGCATTTGGTTAAGACCTTGAATTTAATGTTTGAGGTACTTTGCCCATACAAGACTTCATGTGATAATGGGTTAACAAGTAGGGCTGGGCAAAAAACCCGTAACCCGAAACCCGAACCCGGAATACCCGAATCCGAACCCGAAATACCCAAAACCCGAATTTTGTTCGGAAATTTCGGGTAGAAACTTGCAAAACCCGAATTTTGTTCGGGTAATTCGGGTATCACAATCGGGTACCCGAAATACCCGAATTACCCGAACTTTCATGTGTTATGTACTCATTGTGGGATTACGGGGAGGCTACGCTAGCGCAAAACAAAAATTTTCATCCCCATAATACCAAGAACTACTGCGGTTATAGGTCATGGAATTACCACTAGACGCGCAGAGCAGCGGAAGACGTCTCGATGTAGACGAACGCGTCGAGCAGTGCCGTGCAGTCGCCGGCGTCCTTCACGTCCTCGCACGGTTCGCCCAAGTGCTCCAGATGTAGCACCTCCGAGGTATCCACACGTACAGGGAGGAAGCGCCGCGTACCGAACTGCTAGGTTCGCGACGGCGGCTTGGCGAGGGCGAGAGGTGGGCGGCGGCTGTTAGTTCGCTGGTGGCGAATTAGGTTATCCTTAACCGCGCCCCCGCCCCTCAATATATAGGCGTTATGGTGGGCTTCTGACACCGAGGCCCATCATTAACCCTAAAGCCCAGTCTAATTTCGGATCTAATCCGAATTAGGCTTCCTTCCCCTTAAGTGTGTGACCCTATAGGTTCACGTACAAATAGACATAGCCCGAGTACTCTTACTTGGCCCAATAATTGACAGCGGCCTCTAGCAAGACATGTCAACTCCTATGTGTACGTAAAGATCATATCAGACGAACCATTGCGACATTAAGTACATGCTGTTCCCTTTGTCTCACGATATTTGGTCTGGCTCTAAGCTGACCTCTCTTTCTCGATACTGTGAATTGGAATCCTTTCAATGGTTAACTCTTAACCCTAGCACGACCATGCATTTCTTGATCCAATCACTCGAGGGGCCCAGAGATATCTCTCTCACAAAGAGAGGGACAAATTCCATCTTGACTGACCATGCCTCATAGCATGCTTCCTGACAAACCCAAAACTACCTTTATAACTACCCAGTTACGGGATAGCGTTTGATAGTCCCTAAGTAAGTCAATTCACATCTTGAGAACATGCGACAATCTCAGGTCTAAGGATACAGTATTCATGTTGCAAGAAGAGAACTATATTACAATATCTCACGTTGGGTCGGTCCAGCCTCATGTCATACATGTGCCCACATTATTAGTTTAACATCTCCATGTTCATGACTTGTGAAATGTAGTCATCAACTAATACATGTGCTAGTCATCGACTCTGACTAGGGACATCATTTAGAATAACCATATAAGTAAAGAATCTCACAAACAATTCACATAATTGCTAATCAATACAAGGTGCCTTCCATGGATATTCAATTAAGCAATATATATATCATGGATACAAAGAAATATGCTCATCTCTATGATTATCTCTAGGGCATATTTCTAACACTCATGTCATGCTTAATTATTAATTTGTATATTTATAATTATGTGTATGTGTGCATAACTTATGATCGTAGATTGCTTGTGTTTTATATGTCCATGTATATCATTATTCAAACTATATTTTTATACTAATTTAATATGGTGTATGTGTTTTTATTAAGTTGACACAATAGTTCGGGTAGTTCGGGAATACCCGAACCCGAACCCGAACCCGAAAATTCGGGTACCCGAAATTTCGGGTATTGCAAAACCCGTTGTAATTTCGGGTATCGATTCTCAAAACCCGAAATTTTAAAAACCCGAATTACCCGACCCGATTTTTTCGGGTAACCCGAACGCCCACCCCTATTAACAAGGGGTAACCCTGGGGTGGACACCCTGAGTAACACCTGGGGTGTTACAGCCCTCCCCCCTTAAAGGAATCTCGCCCCGAGATTTCAGATAGAGTCCCTTGGAGGGATGCTTGAAGGTGTGCTGGTGTTGTTTTCCCCTTTATACTTAAGTTTCTCTTGTTTACTGCTCTTCAAATGTCATCCTCTTTGCAACTTCAGAAGGAAGCCCTTCTTAAGTTAAATCCACAACTTAGACTATCCTTGTTATCTAAGTTTTTCTTATAATTGGATTCAAAGGGCAGGGGGGGTTTGGGGGTTACATACCGACTCCTTTGGGTAGAAAGTCGGGGAAGCAAGAGCGTAGAAAATCCTCAGTCTCCCATGTAGCTTCTTCTGCTGAATGGTGACTCCACTGAACTTTATACATTCTGATCGACCTTGCCCGAGTTGATCTCTCTTTTTGATCTAGCACCTTGACAGGGTACTCTTGGTAGGACAAGTCTGGTTCTATCTCAATGTCTGGTTCCGGTAGTACTTCAGTGGGTAGACGAACACATTTTCGCAGCTGAGATACATGGAACACATTGTGAACTGCCGACATGTGAGGTGGCAATTCCACTTGATAGGCTACGGGTCCACAAGCCTCCTTGATCTTGTAGGGTCCGATATAGCGAGGAGCTAACTTGCCCTTGATCCCAAATCTCTGAACACACTTGGTGGGTGATACCTTAAGATAGACATGATCTCCCACCTCAAACTGTAGAGGCTTCCGCCTCTTATCATGATAGCTCTTTTGCCTGGCCTGAGCAGCTTCCAAGTTCTTGGTAATAACTCTGACTTTTGCCTCTGCCTCGAGTACCAAGTCTGGCCCAAAAATTTCCCTTTCTCCTGCTTGAGACCAATTTAGTGGGGTCCTACACCTTCTCCCATATAATGCCTCAAAAGGTGCCATCTTCAGACTGGATTGATAACTGTTATTGTAAGAAAACTCCGCCAAAGACAGACACTTGTCCCAATCTTTTCCGTAGTGTAGTGCACATGCTCGCAACATGTCTTCCAAAATGTGATTCACCCTTTCTGTCTGGCCATCTGTTTGGGGGTGGTATGCTGAGCTTCGGATGACATGGGTCCCAAGTGACTCTTGCAATTGCTCCCAAAATCGTGCCACAAATGGTGCTCCTCTGTCAGATATAATGGTTTTGGGAATACCATGCAACCTTACTATCTGATCAACATAAATTTCAGCGTATTTCTCTGCCCTGTGGGTGGTATGCACTGGCAAGAAATGAGCAGTCTTGGTCAACCTGTCCACGATAACCCAAATTGAATCATGGTGCCTGGAGGTATTGGGTAATCCCACTATGAAGTCCATACAAATGTCCTCCCATTTCCAAGATGGTATGGGAAGGGGTTGCAAAGGGCCTGCTGCCTTCAAGTGACTAGCCTTTATCCTCTGGCAAGTATCACACTCGGATATGTACTTGGCAATTTCTCTTTTCATTCTAGTCCACCAATATAAAGATCTGAGATCATGGTACATCTTGTTGCTACCAGGGTGCATGGAGAATTTGGAAAGGTGAGCTTCGTCCAGTATCTTCTTTCTGAGCTCAGGGTCCTTAGGAACAACCAATCGATCTCCAAACCATAGAATCCCCTTGCTGTCCTGTCGGAAACACTTGTATTTCTCTGCCTTTTGCTTGATCATATCCTTGATAACCTGAACACCCTTATCCTCAACCTGTGCCCTGACTATCTGTTCTTGCAATG
Source organism: Zea mays (assembly GCF_902167145.1). Taxonomy (NCBI): domain Eukaryota; kingdom Viridiplantae; phylum Streptophyta; class Magnoliopsida; order Poales; family Poaceae; genus Zea; species Zea mays. The sequence continues at coordinate 43,130,644 of NC_050100.1, read as the reverse complement.
TGGGCTCCACCGAGATATAGCTTAGGTTACCCGAAGAAACAACTTCCAGGTTCAACTTGCACAACTCATCACACAGGGTGGTCACTCCCACATCCATGCTCATACAATTACACTGGGCCTTTCTGCTCAAGGCATCTGCCACAACATTGGCCTTCCCTGGGTGGTAATGCACCTCCAAATCATAGTCCTTGATCAACTCTAACCATCTCCTTTGCCTCATGTTCAGATCTGCCTGAGTGAAGATGTATTTGAGACTCTTGTGATCAGTATAGATGTTACAGTGAGCTCCCATCAAGTAGTGTCTCCATATCTTAAGAGCATGAACCACAACTGCCAATTCCAGATCATGAGTGGGGTAGTTCTGCTCATGGGGCCTGAGTGCTCGGGAAGCATAAGCAATCACTCTGTTCTCTTGCATCAAGACACATCCCAATCCGGTACCTGAAGCATCACAATAAACTTCAAATGGCTTGGTATTGTCGGGTTGGGCTAGCACTGGGGCTGTTGTCAAATGCTGCCTCAAGGTATGAAAAGCATCTTCACACTTTTGGCTCCACTCAAATTTGACTCCCTTCTTCAATAGTTCAGTCATTGGCTTGGCAATTCTGGAGAAATCCGGGATAAATCGTCGGTAATACCCTGCCAATCCCAGGAAACTCTGAATCTGCTTCACTGTAGTCGGGGGTTTCCAGTCCATTACCTCTTGTACCTTCTCAGGATCAACTGATATCCCATCCCGAGAAATTGTGTGACCCAAGAATTTAATCTCCTTCAGCCAGAACTCACATTTAGACAACTTAGCATAAAGATGATGATCGCGCAGCCGCTGAAGCACGACGTGCAGGTGCTCAGTATGTTCATCTTCATTCTTGGAATAAACCAGAATGTCATCAATGAAAACGACCACGAACTTGTCTAACTCTGGCATGAATACTGAGTTCATCAAGTACATAAAATAAGCCGGGGCATTGGTTAGCCCAAAAGACATCACCAGAAACTCATACAGTCCATATCTGGTAGAAAAAGCCGTCTTGGGAATATCGCTGGCACGGATCTTGATCTGATGGTATCCTGAGCGAAGGTCTATCTTGGAGAATACCTTGGCTCCTACCAACTGATCAAACAGAACATCAATGCGGGGCAGTGGGTATTTGTTCTTGATAGTCATCGCATTGAGAGGGCGGTAATCAACACACATCCTCAAACTCTCATCCTTTTTCTTCACAAATAAAGCTGGACATCCCCATGGTGAAGTGCTTGGACGAATAAACCCCTTGTCCAACAATTCTTGCAATTGTTTCTTCAATTCTGCCAATTCCGCGGGAGGCATCCTATAGGGTCTCTTGGAGATAGGAGCAGTCCCGGGTTGCAACTCAATTGCGAACTCAATGTCTCGGTCAGGTGGCATCCCTGGTAATTCTTCCGGAAACACATCCGGGTAGTCACAGACTACTGGGATCTCTTTCACTGGGGACTCTAACATAACAAAGGCACAAGATCGGGTACAACCCTGGTTGGGTAAATACAAAATAGTCTCACCATAAGCAGGGGAATCGATTTCAATGGCTCTGGCTGCAATGTCCAATACTGCCTGATGCCTGGTCAACCAGTCAGCTCCCAAAATAATATCCACGCTATCCAATCCTAGGATGAGAAGGGTGGTTCTAATCACCAGACTACCAAATTTTATAGGCACTTGCCTGTTGATTTGATAAGTGGCAACTCTGCCTCCGGGTGTTGAAATTGTAATGCCCCCATCGGTATGGTGAAAGGGCAACTGGCATTTGGCACTAAACTTGGCACTGATAAAACTATGTGAAGCACCGGAATCAAAAAGAACAATAGTGGGATAATTTAAAACTGTAAAGATACCAGTCATGACGGGTGCTCCCTCTAGAATATCAGCCATGGTGGTGAAGTTCAGCCTGCCCTGCCTCACTTGCACCTTCTGCCTCTTGCCTTGGTTCTGATTGACATTCTGCCCCTGCCTCTGCTGGTTCCTGGGGCAATTCTTGGCATAATGCCCAGTGTTGCCACATGTGAAGCATCTGTTGTCATTTGCCTGGCGGTACTGCTGCTGCTGCTGATTGCTCCTCTGAGCTGGAAATTGGGTGCGGTTAGGTGCCTGCTGCTGCTGCTGCTGCTGTCGGATTACCCATCGCCCTTGCTGCTGGGATCCCCTGCCCTGGGTGTCGGACACAATCCTGAAGCGCTGGGGCTAAGCTGAGGGTCCTGCCACAGGGGTCTTTCTCTTCTTCTCTGCCTGTCTAGCTGTAATGCAGTCCTCTTGGGAGATAGCCATGTTGACCAACTCATTGTAACTGTTGGCCCTGACGGTGTTGAGACGGTCACAGAGCTTAGTGCTGAGCCCCCTCCTGAACCTGTCTCTCTTCTTCTCATCTGTATCTGCATGATACCCAGCATACTGGCACAAGTCATTAAAGGCCTGGGCATACTGCAACACTGTCCTGTTGCCCTGAGTGAGTGCCAAAAACTCATTGAGCTTCCGGTCCATAATCCCGGCTGGTATATGGTGTCCTCTGAAAGCTGCCTTGAACTTCCTCCACTCCACCTCTCGGTCCTCTGGCTGCATAGCAAGAAAATGATCCCACCAAGTCCTTGCAGGTCCGCGAAGCTGCTGGGTGGCGAACCTGACTTTGGTGACCTCTGAGCAAGCTCCATGGAGCAGTGGGAATTTGGATTCCACCACTCGCAGCCACACATCTGCATCAAGTGGGTCCTCCGCCCTTGTGAACAATGGAGGCTGGGTGCTAAGAAATTCCTGGTATGTCGCCGCCGCAGGGTGACGCTGATGGTCTCCACCACCATAATGCTGAGGTGGTGGCTGTAACACCCCTGGTGTTACTATAACTAAAACTTGAGCATGGCATCATAAGCATTGGCATTGCATATGTTTGACACACCTAGAGTGCATTCACTAGGTAAAAATTTCAAACAAGTTGTATTGTTTTAATGTTTTGCAAATAGAACCCTGGTTAAAGGACTTAACCCTAAATAGTGGTTAAAGGGGTAAAACTTAACCTAAGATGAGAAAACCTAAAGACCTTATGGAAAGAGTCATAAAATGACCCTAAGAATAAAGTTGAATCACATTTATACCCCTGGGATACTAGAAACCCTAAATAGAGCCCTAGGAAAACCCTAAGTCCAAACCCTAGGGACTTATGTGCAAAAGTGGTGAACCTTTGGACTAAAGTGTAAAAACTACTATGTTTGAACATATATAGTCATTTGGTTCACAAATATGTGAATTTGCAAGTTAAACCCTAAGTTTTGGGCTTATTTGCAAGAATCACCTCTTAAGCACTATAGAGCCTAAGTCTGAAATCAGTGTGTTTTCTTCAACTTTGAGCCCTTGTATCATACAAATTAATAAGAATTTGCCCTAGGTTACCACACCAAACTTGCAGACCAAACAAAGGATAACAACTTTGCTTAAGGTTGTGAGCATAGTTGTTAAAGAATATTTGGAGATAATCCCACTTAAAATCTGACTGTCAGGCTGACTGATGACTGAAACTTGGTCTGACAGTGGGGTGGGTCAATCTTTGAACCCGGATTTAAACAAGATCCAGTGCAAGTTTGGGTATGATTCCCATAACAAAGTTGTAGCTGGAACATGGGGCTATAACTTTGGTACAGAAAGCTTGCTCCGTCACTGCACCAAATCGGGAGTAAATTAGCGCTAAAACTGCTCTGTCAGGCGCTCTGATGAAGCAGTGCCATAGTACAGTGTCCGAAATGGATTAGATTGCCAGCGCCGCGTACTCGCCGCCGACGACCTCCCTGCGCCACGATTCGTGTCACTGCCAGTCCATGTAGTGTTCGGGGTGAGTGGATAGCGCTCAGGGTCCCGGAAATATCCCCGCCATGGATAGGATTACACACCAGAGCTTATCGCTGCGACGTGGCCGGTCTGCCTGAGCCGCCGTGGAAACGCCGGTGAACCCGGTTGTGCCACGTCGAAGCTTATTGCTCCGCAGTGACCGGCGTGGCACCCTTGGGAGCGTTATCCATGTGCTGTTACACCGGTGACCGCCACGGTTACAACCACCGTGTTCTTCTCCGTCTCCGGCCGCCAGCGCATCCGGCTCGAATTGACTGTCGCCGCTGTCGCTCCCTATAAATTGAGCCCACGAATAGCTTCGCAACATCATCACTCACTCAGCCACCGCTAATCGCTAGCAGTCCCTCGCCAGAGCTTGCGAATTTTGGATTCGCCCCAAATCTCTTTCTGCCGCCGCGAACCACACCATGTCGTGGCCAGCTTTCCCTAGGTCCGCTCATTCCCTCCTTGTCCCTGTTCTAGCATCCTTACTTGATGGTGATGCTCCCCGATCCCTTCAATTGAACCGAACCGCCAGGGATCGCCGGGAACACGCACCATTTTCTTCCTCATCCGCGGTTCACGTGGGCAGAACCGGATAGTTTACTTAATGAGAAATTAAGTTGGAGGAATCAGTTGGGAAGGGTTCAATCCGGGGTACGTCGCTCGGGAGCGTCGGTCCTTGCGTAAATCGACCGGTGCGTGAGCTCGCCGGAGCTCTGCAGCGCCGCTCGACGTCGTGGACTTTTCCCTGCGAAGAAATAGAAATCGGAGGTCTTTTCTGCAAACAGTCAGCGACCCAGAGCAACAGTAACCAAACTCACTTCTATTTAGTCCAAACCCCGAGTCCCTTTGCGCAAAACAGCCAGCGCGCGGGCGCGGGCGCGCGCATGAGCGCACTTCTACCCTAACTGGGCCGGCGTAGGCTTGTTTGAGCCCAGTACTGTTTAGAGTTTTTCTTTTTCTTTTTCAGCAGAACTTTGAAAAAGTGTAGAAAATGGTAGGAAAATCCTAAAAATATGAGACCAATTTTCTTAGAACCCTAATTTCCTGTAGTATTTAATAAAAATAAATTCATGATTTTTAGATCAAATAGGGAATTTTAGAGTATTTAAAATAGCTTAAACTAACAGTTCTGGATTTTTAGAAATTAATTGATAATCCCAAAATTGCCCAAACTTTTTATGTAAGCTTTTCACATTATTTAGAAGCCTTGGATAGAGTTTGAATTGATTTGGACCTTGTTTGATCACCAAACCCAAAACCCTAAGTTCTCGGAATTCCGTGAAGGAGAGTTGTACTCAAGACATAGATAATAAGTTCATATTATCTTTGCATTCTCATGAGCATTACATGGCATTCATTCTTATATATATATACCTATATGGTTATATTTAGAAAACGGAGAAGAAAGTGAGGTGATTGAAGAGAAGACACCACCACCTTGGAATCTCAGGCGGGGACTTGGCTCTACTTCAACATCTGCAAGTCCGAACCTGACTCACCTACGAACGAAGGCAAGCCCCGGTGCATGCAACCCCTTTCCTTGTGTTTTTAAATACTTTTCGCACACTTAAGTCTAGTGAAATGTGCATTAGGTTCATAGGAGTTACTTGAAACCCTTTGATGCATTGCTTTCCTTGATATCCATACCTTTATAGATACTTCTGTGAAGTATCAAAATATGATTTACAAAAATGCTTAGCCTTGCTTAGATCTTGTGGATAGAGGTTGTCCTTAATTTAACTCGAGAAAGGATGACTTCTACCTGCAAGAATATTTTCATTTGGAGCAATGGTGGGATCTTACTGCAAAGTTCCCTGTGATGCTCTTTTCATCCTAAGGAACAGGAACAATCCTAAGGATGGAAGTACTTAAATCGAGACTTGGGCTAGGAACAGGTGATGCTCCGCCCGGGTCAATTAAGGATTGGATGCGTATGTAGGCCTGTTGATCAAGGACTATCTTATCTAGCCACATGCCCTGAGAATGGGACAGGGTAAGCTTGAACCCGGCTATTCCATACATGAAAAGACAATCGCGCACTGGGCGTGGAGAGATGGCGAGAGTGGCACGTACCCTCCTGGCAACGGATCGCCTAAAAGGGGTGGTGTACTCTCGGGTGGCGCGAACCTGTTCATGCAGTGGAGGATCCGTGGGAATAGTAGACATCAAGGTTTACGAAAAACATATGTCGTGTGGTTAGAGATCCTCAGCTGAGTAAATCGATTCGGATCGCCGTTATATCCCCGGACAGTGGAGACTTGAGCTCCGACCTACAACCTAAGTCAAGATGTGAACACTATGGATAAAAATGATGTTGTATTGATGAGATGATGAAATTAGACTAGATGCAAACAGAGTCTATTAAATATTTAATCTGGCGTTAAAATATTGAAAGTAAGGACTCACTTTAGTAAGCTACTTCTGCAAAAGTATAAGTTGATTTCTGCTAAAGCCTCTCCTTGACTCCTATTTATCCAGCATACCCTTGAGAGTCTTTTCCTTAGTCGGGTAAGACTTGCTGAGTAATTCCGTACTCAGGGTTTATCCCTTTGTTGTTTTTAGGTGAGGAAGCGACAAATTTTTGTTGCTTTTGCTCCAAGGTGGTATCTAATGAAGGAAAACAGGAGTGAAGATGCGGGAGGACTTGGTCCTCCATATAGGATCTTTTTGTTTTAAAGCTATTGGGAGGAGTCTGTGCCTCCCTTGATATGTGTAACTACTCAGCACTCGTTTATAGCTCTGGTCTGTAATAAGTAACTTGATCTTACTTTCTAAATAAATGTAAGTTTATGTAATTGCTTCCGCACTTCTATATCTCTGATGTTCTGTAATATCTGCAAGACGGGTGAAACGTTCCTGGTAAGGTAAGGAAAGATACCAAACTTGTCAAGTGACTTAGGAACATCTACAGGGTGTCTGATGTCTGTTAGACAAGGACAACTGTAGGTGGGCCTAATTACTTGGGAGGTTCCGTCACAGCTGGTATCGGAGCGTAGCCCTTCTTTGCAGATATTATGAGGCATCTTCAAAAGGATTTTCAAAAGTCTTACCTAAAAATTCTTTTCTCTTCTTACCTAAGTATTCTGAAGAGTTTATCTTAAAGACCAGATAGGAAGAGTGCAACGTATAGAAGGTTGAATCGACTAAGGTTGATTCTGTACTTACACATGCATCATGCTAAGAACTATATTAATAAAAATTTCCCCCTTAGAGAAATGTTGTCGCGCATCAGAAAGACCGCGCGCAAATCTACTAAACCCGTTGGCATATCCCGCCATTAACTTGCCCCAAGACATGAAGAAAGTAGCAGTGGTAGCAATGATTCTATCGGGGATCTGGAAGCACAAGTCGAACTGCTTCAACCAGAACTCCGTTACAGGAATGATCTATGGATCGCGGATGCAGCCATCCGCTACTTGCAAGACCAACTCGCGAAACGAGATTTAGCACTCGATTGGATGGTTAACTCTCGTTTACTCGCTTGGGCTAGGGAAGCCAAAGCTCGAGCCCATGTGGGGGAGCTTAGCTTAGCCGTGGATAACTTGCAGGTCTATTGTAATACACTACATGAAGAAGTTCATATGTTGTATTCACAACTGCACCCGAATGTCCCTGCAAATCCTGTCAGGATGGAAGTCGGACCTTCTCATGTAGCGGGAGAAGTACTTGATGGTAAACTGGACCTTTTCAGGCCCCCTCCCTCTATGGAGTTGGTTGATGAATGGTCTTCTACGTCCGATAGTAAAGCTACCAAAAGTAAAAAAAGTGGCTTACCAAGTGCCCTTAACATTGGCCAGACAGGACTTTCCTACTAATATGGTTGTTCTGAAAAGCCAAGCCATAGATGTCATCTTGGGCATGAACTGGTTAGCCCAGCAAAAAGCAATTCTCAACCCTGATCTAAGAACCATCAGGTTGAGTTATAACCAATAGAGAGTTGATGATTTGATTGCCTAAACCCAAGAATTAGGCTATATTCGTATTTAGTGAACCATGACCCGGCCCAAAGTCGAATTTTCTGTTATCACTTCATGACCACACCCATACAAATAAATGTCTAGATAATTTCTTTGTCGGACCTAGAGTATACCTAGACTTCAAACAAGGATCTCAAGTCGTGCCTCCTTTTAGAGCCATTCTCTTGATCAGCTAATGCAGGTTGAAGTCTCTAGTGTATTTGGCCTCTCCTTGCGGATCGTCGTGTTGCTCTATTAACCCAACCTAGAAAAGACATGTCCGACCATTTCCTTGAATTTGATGCCTTTAGTTCCTTCATACCTATCAGAGGCATACCAACTTAAGCCTTGACCTTGTGATCTCTGCGATGGGCATAGGAATATACTTAGGGCTGAATTAACAATCTCCCATCGTACTTCTCTCATCAAGTTTAGGTTATGGCCATGCCTTGTTCACTTCTTTGGGCCATGATCTATTTGGATCTCTACTTGTAATCATTCTACAGGTGGAGTCTCTTTTGTACCTTGTCATCCTTGACCAATCTATTGGTGTCGCGTGAGATTTCTTATTGGTTATGTCTGGTAATGGTGTTATGACTAAAATCGGTGATACCGCGCTGAAACCGAGGGCCTCCGGTGGGTGCACACACATGGTTGTACTACTTGGCACGCGCTAGTATCACAGTTAGTAGTCCTAATCCATTATAAGGCTATATTGATATGTTATCTCTACACAAATTATTCTTATCACGTGAGATCCAGTATTGGTGCCAGTTTTGTAATGGTGTCATGGTTAAGAACGTATGGTACTGCAGCGAAGCTGAGGGCCTCCTGTGAATGCGCACACAGGATTTTGCTGCTTGGCACCTGCCGGTACCAAGGTCTCTGGTCATGATCCATTGTGAAACTACACTGATGTGTGATCTTCTGTGGACTCCTTTCTTAAAACAATTTCTATGTTGTTTGTGAAGAGATCAAGCAACATCTGTCATTTCCATTGGATCAAAAGGGCATATCACTTTCGTGTGTGGTCTTATTTCTTTTGATCTTGGTAGTGACTACTCATACAAGTTCCCTTTGCATCCTTTGTGTAAAGGTGAAGCCTTGGAGCTTTTTAGTGTCGAAAGACAACTGATTAGCTCTCAGAATGAAGATTGGATTTCCCCTGCTGCTGAAATGCAGGAGTTTGTTCATTCGCTCTCCTATTTTCCATGTATTTCCGAACCTAGTCCGTTCATCTCGCATGAAGAAACGGATGAACAACATGACCAAATGGATTTTTACCCAAATGCATGACCTTTTGCTTGCAAATGTGAACTCTCAACCCCTTGGCTTACCAATGGTACTGAGAGGATTTGCTTAATGTCACAAGTAGTTCAACAAGTTGGTTTTGACTAACTTGTAATTGCCCGTTGAACGAATGTTGAGTTTAGAGATCGTTTCATCGAGTTGTCTAAACTCACTTTGGTCCAACCTACCCTAAAGAAAGTACTTACCAAAATGAGATTAAGTCAGCCAATAGTCACCTAATCATCGCTCTAGTCGTGCCTTGACCACTTCACGCATGTTTTTCCTGCCTGTGTGAACATGTCGATCCATGATTAGTGCTGGATAAAATGGACTGGTTGCAAAGTCCGTATCTATTGATCCCTCCGCTGGTGATTCTCTCGAATTTGTATCACCTTTTAGGGACTTGGATTTTCTGCTTAGCCACGGGTCAACTGTGATGTTATTCGACATTCACACCCGTCTCGTGTGCTATGAATTTACTGTAACCACTTGTTGGTAAACCTCTTTCTGTGTGTTTTACCCAAGATGGTGCATCTGATTCTATTTGGGTGAAGTTGCATAATTACCACCCAACAGACTCAGATAGTACAGTGTCATCAGAAAAAGCAAGTTGCACACCTGGAACCTTATGTGTTCTTCTGGTGGGCAAAGATGCAAATTGAAATTGCACACTATGTGGCTAGACGTGACACTTGTAAACGTGTCAAGGCCATATACATGAAGACTGTTGGTCCATTACAATCCTTACCTATCCCAACATGGAAAGGGGAAGATATTGTATGGACTTTATCATGGGATTACCCAGGAATACAAAAGGGTATGACTCTATCTGGGTTATTGTTGATCGGCTTACGAAAATTTTTCATTTTCTGCCAGTCAAGACAAATCACCCGGTTACTGTCTATGCCCAATTGTACATTGCTCGTATTCTTAGTCTGCATGGTGTCTCGAAGACCATGGTGTCGTATCGTGGATCGCAATTCGTATCCAAATTTTGGGAAGAACTTCATAAATCCCTGGATACCAAGCTGCTCCACAGTTCGGCCTAGCGGACAGACTGAGAGAGTCAATCAAGTACTGGAAGATATGCTACGGGCATGTGTTCTGGAATTCCCACAGAAATGAGATGAATGTTTGCCCTTAGCGGAGTTTTCATATAATAATAGCTATCAAGAAAATATCAAGATGGCACCCTTCGAAGCTTTATATGGACGACGATGTCGTACTCCGCTAAATTGGTCTGAACCTGGAGAAAGGTACTTCTTTAGGCCTGATATGGTGAAAGAGGTCGAAGAAAAGGTACAGAAAATTATTCATAATATGAAGAAAGCTCAGACTCGACAAAAGAGTTATGCAGACCGACGACGACAACCCTTATGCTTTCTGGTAGGCGATTATGTCTACTTAAAAGTTTCACCAATAAAGGGTGTATCGCGTTTCGGGGTTAAAGGGAAGCTTGCACCCAGGTACATTGGTCCATTCCTGGTGCTTGAGCAATGTGGACCAGTGGCATACCGACTTCAACTCCCCGAAACATTGTCTGCTGTACATAATGTGTTCCACGTGTCACAATTGAAGAAATGTCTTCGAGTTCCTGATCGAACCATTGAAGTGACTGATGTTGTCCTGGAACCAGATTTAACATACTCGGAGCATCCTATTCGAGTTCTGGATTAAAAGGACAGGGTTACCCGGAGAAAAACTCTCAAGTTTTATAAGATACAGTGGAACCAGCATTCTGAAGATGAGGCTACTTGGGAAACTCAAGACTTCTTGAATAAGAATTTCCCAGGCTTTTTAGCCTCTTGTAAATTGTAAAGCCTGTGTAACTGTGTAATAGAGAAGTAACCCCCACATTACCCCTGCCTTGTACCAAAACTTAAGAAATAAAAATGTGATGTGTTTCCTTCACCATTACCTACCCTAGGATTTTAATCTCGGGACGAGATTCTTTTATGGGGGGAAGGATGTAACACCCCTGGTGTTACTATAACTAAAACTTGAGCATGGCATCATAAGCATTGGCATTGCATATGTTTGACACACCTAGAGTGCATTCACTAGGTTAAAATTTCAAACAAGTTGTATTGTTTTAATGTTTTGCAAATAGAACCCTGGTTAAAGGACTTAACCCTAAATAGTGGTTAAAGGGGTAAAACTTAACCTAAGATGAGAAAACCTAAAGACCTTATGGAAAGAGTCATAAAATGACCCTAAGAATAAAGTTGAATCACATTTATACCCCTGGGATACTAGAAACCCTAAATAGAACCCTAGGAAAACCCTAAGTCCAAACCCTAGGGACTAATGTGCAAAAGTGGTGAACCTTTGGACTAAAGTGTAAAAACTACTATGTTTGAACATATATAGTCATTTGGTTTACAAATATGTGAATTTGCAAGTTAAACCCTAAGTTTTGGGCTTATTTGCAAGAATCACCTCTTAAGCACTATAGAGCCTAAGTCTGAAATCAGTGTGTTTTCTTCAACTTTGAGCCCTTGTATCATACAAATTAATAAGAATTTGCCCTAGGTTACCACACCAAACTTGCAGACCAAACAAAGGATAACAACTTTGCTTAAGGTTGTGAGCATAGTTGTTAAAGAATATTTGGAGATAATCCCACTTAAAATCTGACTGTCAGGCTGACTGATGACTGAAACTTGGTCTGACAGTGGGGTGGGTCAATCTTTGAACCCGGATTTAAACAAGATCCAGTGCAAGTTTGGGTATGATTCCCATAACAAAGTTGTAGCTAGAACATGGGGCTATAACTTTGGTACAGAAAGCTTGCTCCGTCACTGCACCAAATCGGGAGTAAATTAGCGCTAAAACTGCTCTGTCAGGCGCTCTGATGAAGCAGTGCCATAGTACAGTGTCCGAAATGGATTAGATTGCCAGCGCCGCGTACTCGCCGCCGACGACCTCCCTGCGCCACGATTCGTGTCACCGCCAGTCCATGTAGTGTTCGGGGTGAGTGGATAGCGCTCAGGGTCCCGGAAATATCCCCGCCATGGATAGGATTACACACCAGAGCTTATCGCTGCGATGTGGCCGGTCTGCCTGAGCCGCCGTGGAAACGCCGGTGAACCCGGTTGTGCCACATCGAAGCTTATTGCTCCGCGGTGACCGGCGTGGCACCCTTGGGAGCGTTATCCATGTGCTGTTACACCGGTGACCGCCACGGTTACAGCCACCGTGTTCTTCTCCGTCTCCGGCCGCCAGCGCATCCGGCTCGAATTGACTGTCGCCGCTGTCGCTCCCTATAAATTGAGCCCGCGAATAGCTTCGCAACATCATCACTCACTCAGCCACCGCTAATCGCTAGCAGTCCCTCGCCAGAGCTTGCGAATTTTGGATTCGCCCCAAATCTCTTTCTGCCGCCGCGAACCACACCCTGTCGTGGCCAGCTTTCCCCAGGTCCGCTCATTCCCTCCTTGTCCCTGTTCTAGCATCCTTACTTGATGGTGATGCTCCCCGATCCCTTCAATTGAACCGAACCGCCAGGGATCGCCGGGAACACGCACCATTTTCTTCCTCATCTGCGGTTCACGTGGGCAGAACCGGATAGTTTACTTAATGAGAAATTAAGTTGGAGGAATCAGTTGGGAAGGGTTCAATCTGGGGTACGTCGCTCGGGAGCGTCGGTCCTTGCGTAAATCGACCGGTGCGTGAGCTCGCCGGAGCTCTGCAGCGCCGCTCGATGTCGTGGACTTTTCCCTGCGAAGAAATAGGAATCGGAGGTCTTTTCTGCAAACAGTCAGCGACCCAGAGCAACAGTAACCAAACTCACTTCTATTTAGTCCAAACCCCGAGTCCCTTTGCGCAAAACAGCCAGCGCGCGGGCGCGGGCGCGCGCATGAGCGCACTTCTGCCCTAACTGGGCCGGCGTAGGCTTGTTTGAGCCCAGTACTGTTTAGAGTTTTTCTTTTTCTTTTTCAGCAGAACTTTGAAAAAGTGTAGAAAATGGTAGGAAAATCCTAAAAATATGAGACCAATTTTCTTAGAACCCTAATTTCCTGTAGTATTTAATAAAAATAAATTCATGGTTTTTAGATCAAATAGGGAATTTTAGAGTATTTAAAATAGCTTAAACTAACAGTTCTGGATTTTTAGAAATTAATTGATAATCCCAAAATTGCCCAAACTTTTTATGTAAGCTTTTCACATTATTTAGAAGCCTTGGATAGAGTTTGAATTGATTTGGACCTAGTTTGATCACCAAACCCAAAACCCTACCCCTACCCTATGAACTCCTTTACCGACTCCGGAAAACCCTAAGTTCTCGGAATTCCGTGAAGGAGAGTTGTACTCAAGACATAGATAATAAGTTCATATTATCTTTGCATTCTCATGAGCATTACATGGCATTCATTCTTATATATATACCTATATGGTTATATTTAGAAAACGGAGAAGAAAGTGAGGTGATTGAAGAGAAGACACCACCACCTTGGAATCTCAGGCGGGGACTTGGCTCTACTTCAACATCTGCAAGTCCGAACCTGACTCACCTACGAACGAAGGCAAGCCCCGGTGCATGCAACCCCTTTCCTTGTGTTTTTAAATACTTTTCGCACACTTAAGTCTAGTGAAATGTGCATTAGGTTCATAGGAGTAACTTGAAACCCTTTGATGCATTGCTTTCCTTGATATCCATACCTTTATAGATACTTCTGTGAAGTATCAAAATATGATTTACAAAAATGCTTAGCCTTGCTTAGATCTTGTGGATAGAGGTTGTCCTTAATTTAACTCGAGAAAGGATGACTTCTACCTGCAAGAATATTTTCATTTGGAGCAATGGTGGGATCTTACTGCAAAGTTCCCTGTGATGCTCTTTTCATCCTAAGGAACAGGAACAATCCTAAGGATGGAAGTACTTAAATCGAGACTTGGGCTAGGAACAGGTGATGCTCCGCCCGGGTCAATTAAGGATTGGATGCGTATGTAGGCCTGTTGATCAAGGACTATCTTATCTAGCCACATGCCCTGAGAATGGGACAGGGTAAGCTTGAACCGGCTATTCCATACATGAAAAGACAATCGCGCACTGGGCGTGGAGAGATGGCGAGAGTGGCACGTACCCTCCTGGCAACGGATCGCCTAAAAGGGGTGGTGTACTCTCGGGTGGCGCGGACCTGTTCATGCAGTGGAGGATCCGTGGGAATAGTAGACATCAAGGTTTACGAAAAACATATGTCGTGTGGTTAGAGATCCTCAGCTGAGTAAATCGATTCGGATCGCCGTTATATCCCCGGACAGTGGAGACTTGAGCTCCGACCTACAACCTAAGTCAAGATGTGAACACTATGGATAAAAATGATGTTGTATTGATGAGATGATGAAATTAGACTAGATGCAAACAGAGTCTATTAAATATTTAATCTGGCGTTAAAATATTGAAAGTAAGGACTCACTTTAGTAAGCTACTTCTGCAAAAGTATAAGTTGATTTCTGTTAAAGCCTCTCCTTGACTCCTATTTATCCAGCATACCCTTGAGAGTCTTTTCCTTAGTCGGGTAAGACTTGCTGAGTAATTCCGTACTCAGGGTTTATCCCTTTGTTGTTTTTAGGTGAGGAAGCGACAAATTTTTGTTGCTTTTGCTCCAAGGTGGTATCTAATGAAGGAAAACAGGAGTGAAGATGCGGGAGGACTTGGTCCTCCATATAGGATCTTTTTGTTTTAAAGCTATTGGGAGGAGTCTGTGCCTCCCTTGATATGTGTAACTACTCAGCACTCGTTTATAGCTCTGGTCTGTAATAAGTAACTTGATCTTACTTTCTAAATAAATGTAAGTTTATGTAATTGCTTCCGCACTTCTATATCTCCGATGTTCTGTAATATCTGCAAGACGGGTGAAACGTTCCTGGTAAGGTAAGGAAAGATACCGAACTTGTCAAGTGACTTAGGAACATCTACAGGGTGTCTGATGTCTGTTAGACAAGGACAAATGTAGGTGGGCCTAATTACTTGGGAGGTTCCGTCACAGTGGCTGACGTTGAGCCAGCTGCCTCAGGATCTCATTCTGCTGAGCCATGAGCTCCTGCAGAGTGGGAGGTGGTGGCGGCGGTGGAGGAACGCGCTCGTTCTGGCCACGACGCTGCCTCCCGGCCATCTGAAAAACCACATACATACTTAACACCACAGTTCCAATTTCAAGATTTTACCACGGGGAAAAGTTAAAACAGCATGATAGACTCCGACTTCAACAAAAGGGATTTTAAGAGGCATAAATTCTTCCTTCCAAATTTAAACTGATAATAGCATCCATCAAACAAGCTCCCAAGAGAGTTTAACACGATTACATCAAATTGCTCCAAAATGACTCAACTCTATCTAGCCTAGTACCCCAAGGGTGCAAAAGCTAAGCTAGCTGCGAGGAGTCCGACTATCCAACTTCTAAGCCTATCCTGAACACCTAGTGAGTGAACGAAGCAACGCTCGACTCGGGGGAAGGTGGTCTTCCCGAGCCAGCAGTGTCTACACTGGAGGCAGGCTCATCTCCTCCCTCAATGTCGACGTCCTCGTTGGCCTCCTGGTCCTGGATCTCCTGGTGGTGCATGTCCAGGTGCTCGTTAGCCTCAGCAAGCTGCTGCTGAGTGTTAATGAGCTGATCCTCGAGAACCTCAATGGTGTTCTCCCTGGTGCCTACCAGCTCCTCCAACTCCTGAATATCAGTGGATAGCTGCTCCACCTGCAAATCCTTCTCCACCATTTCTTGAGATAAATCAACCACGAGTTCCTCTCTGTTATCCAACGTGATCTTTGTTGCCTCCAGCAGTGCCATCAGATGGGACATTGCCTCACCGCGCATCACCTGCAGACGGTACAGAGCATTCATGCACCGTACTGTCAAGTGCGTAGTCTGACCTGGGTAGATGGCCCAGATGTCCTTGGTATGCTCCACCCGATCCTTCCACATTGGGTCGTCCTCCTTCTTAGCGGGGAATAAGCCAATGGGGTGGGTAGCCAGCTCCAAGGGATGGAATCCACAGAAAGTAGTCAATCCATGCAGAGCGATCGCCTCGATCGTGTCCTCCGCTCGGTATCCGAAAGACTCGGAGTCCAAAGAGCGCCAGCCTGGCTGCAGGGGATGAGGCTCCAAGGTCATCCTCACCCGACAGCGAGGCACTCGGTGCTTCTCGAACTGTTGCACCGCGTACTGAGGGGGTGTCATGTATCCAGCCCCCTGAAGTACCTCCCACAAAATGCGGGGAAAGCCCTCTCGTGCAAGTCCGTCAGTGTGGGTCAGTGCATTTCCGTCATCGGAGGATCCGTGGGAAGTCATCTGTGTACGGTTAAGCGTAAGTAAAAGAAAAAGAATTATAAAAAGAACAAGGAAAAGTAAAACGCAGCCTTTCTCTAGTTAAGTAGAAAGGCACTAGGGACCTAGTTGGTTGTTATCTTGTTTTTAAGTCCTTTACTCAGTTATCCATTGCTTAATTATGAATGCATGCATGCTCGTCCTGAACGACCTCTCAACAAGATAAAAGGGAATAGGGAGGAACTCCCATCCTGTAAAAGTGGCCTGTAGGGCCTAGTTTCTTAGCCACCTAGCTACCCTTCTATTATCCTAAGGCTTCACGTCCTAGGTCTATCTTGCTCGCCCTACTATCTATCCAACATTGTTTCTATCAAATTTTACTTGGAAAATTGATGGTATTTACATTTTATTGATTCCTCTATGGTGGTACAAGCTCCGATACCAGCTGTGGCGGAACTGCCCGAATTATTCCAACTTAAGTGCCCAAGCCCCGCCTTAGAGGCTAGACCACACTTAAATGGGAATAACCCGTCAATCCCTCAGATCTAGTCCGACACGGCCACTGACAGGATCACGTACCACAATCTCACTCGAAGGTGAGTCACAGAGCAAATACAATAAAGCATAAAACCATACATGTCAAAATGTTAAATTATTACATCACCATCATCATTATCGGAGTTTTTGCAAAAGTAACCATCATTGTTCAAAGTGCAGCGGAATAAAACTAACGGTAATTAAACAGAGAGATGGGGAAGCCTGTCCCATCACTCCTCATGCTCCTCCTCAGCCGAGGCAGGGTCCCACTCAACAGTCCAACCCGGTGGCAAGGTGGACGGCCAAGTTATCCCAGCAACCATCTCCTCCAGAGAACCTGTAAAAAATTATGCCACAAGCAAGGCTGAGTATACTAATACTCAGCTAGACTTACCCGGTGTGAGGAGTCTACTCCTCTACCTCTAGACATGCAGCTGTTTGGCTGTGGGGTTTGGTTGCCAAAAGCACTAGCTGAGTTTCTAAATCAAGATTTTAACTTAGTCAAAGTTAAGTGTGACTCTCTTAAGGCTAAAAATGAACTATCTATTCATACAAAGTAGCAAACATTTTAGCAATCAATATCTTGTATCATCTCCGCATCATTCCACTTGTTACTCAATGTAGCAGCATGGATCAAGCAGTCTCATTAGCTGCGAGAAGCAGACGATTCGAATCGAGTTTTTATCCTTGCAAGGCAAACCTAAACACACGACATGCAGGGGCACTCCGGCCCCACACACATCAACTGTCCCCATCGATTCCCCGTCAGCAGAGAGGGGCTCACCGCCTTGGCGTACAATGCCTCACTGACCCCGACTGGCCGTCGTGCAGTGACCGCACTTGTACCCACCATAACCGGAATGGGAGACCTCGTCTCAGGTCGCATGAGGAGGGCAATCTGCTGCCGGGTTCAATTAGGTACTAGGCTTACCGATTTACCATATTTCTCGGCATGTGCTTAGTACGTTCAAACGCTTGACTCACGGTACCACACCTTAATCCTTATTCAAATTTTATCCCGTAGACAACCAATCCCCATGGATTGTTGCCCACAACCAACATTAGTACGATATGAAAGTGGGTACAATCAATGTCCTGACCTCGCGCGAGTGCTAGAAAAATCACTCGTCTTCTACCGAGATCCTACTTAATAAAGCAACTACTCGACCTGTCATACTAGTATTCATCTCAAAAGGATTCCTGAGATCATGCAACTAGGGTTTCAAACAATTCCTACACCTAAGTGCACAATCATTCCTACAATCATTAAGTGAAGTAAAATAGCATAAATAACAGGTTATGCATAAAACCGGGGCTTGCCTTCCAAAGCAGTGGCAGGTAGGTCCTCTGGTGCAGGCTCGGGTGCTGGATCTGGGGCTACCTCCTGAGCAGCTCCTTGCTCCGGCACGAGGATGTACTCTCCGTCAGCAAGATTACAGTCTATCGAAATGCAATGAACATGTATGTCATGATTATGCAAGATTTAAGAACATTAAGCTAAAAGAAACTAAGTCAAGAATTAACTTAGGGTTTCCTGGTTATGTGGGGCTTCTAGTGGTATATATATACATAGACTTATTACCTTTTAAGCTTAGGTTTTCTTTTAGGATAACATAGTGGATTTGTATTGTCTTTATAGATTCCAGTGGACAATTTTATAAAGGTTTTAGGATGACATTAATTTACATTATTCCTCTTCCTTTCTTAAATTTCCAATTTAGGGTTTCTAGTGTAGGTTGAACTACGACAGTGTTTTAATAATTTCCAAAAATTCTGTAAAAATTACAGTGGGTTGTCATTTGCTATTCTAACTTGTTTTAAGAAGTTGAGGCTTTAAGTACAAAGGCTAGGCTTTAAACAAAAATAACAATAGTTAGGCAAAATGGGCCACTTTACACTACACCTCTTAGTTAGGGTTAGGTTCTGTCCTAAAGGTTATTTTTGCTGGCATCCCATAGTAATAATAGGCCTCTGTGCTAAAAATCACAGAAAGCTAAGGGGTGGTTATTTAGTTATGACTTTCTAAAGTTTAATGTCAAAAAGGCACTTTCTACTACATTATTATTTGAAAAATGTCAAACAACAGGTTTCATATTTTTCCTAAGTTCCCATTAATAAAACATTAGTTATCCCAAGGGTGGGGGTGTTTTTACCTTGGGGTTATTTTTGTAGAGTTTTTCTAAGTTTCACTTGTTTTATTAAAATAAAAGGGATCCTACTTATTTTACACTAAAACAGGGTATGATATATTTTTCCAGTGAACTATATTGAATAAGTAACCTAACAAAAATAGAGGTACTCTCTGGTTCAATAATTTAATTACATTTTCTATTTTTCTTATCCTTAAGCATACCATAGAATAAGGGGTAAAACTAATTTAAATGGAGTAGACAGAGAGGTTTAACATTTTTACTTGGTCTAGTAGGTAGATATAAGCTTCTCAAAATTTTTCTAACCCTGTTCAAACAATATTCCTATTTTTCCTTCTAACATTGAGTTTTGAGGAGTTTTCTTATTTAATTCAAAACTTCAGAAAGAAATACAGAAGCCATGGGTTCTATTATTTTTATCTGATAGTTCATAAATTCCATAATCTAGCAAAATTGGTTTGAACATTTTTGGATGATTATTCTTCAAGTTATGCATTTATTTAGTTATCTGTTATAACAAAAAGAAAAGAAATTCGAAAATGGAAAAGAAAACAGGTTTACGCTGAGGCCCCTGGGGTTTATCCTTTTCTTTTCTCACAAAACGGCCCTTGGTTCACTATTGGCTTGGGTCACTGACATTGCGCAAAGCCCCCCTGGACTTATCTGAAATCTAACCCGCGCTCCCTGACCGGCTTAAACAGTACCCGCTGCATAGATTACGGCGGTGGGGCTTACCGGCGGTAGTAGAGCTCCGGCGGGGTGGTCAGTGACGTCCGGGAGGTCGCGACGGTCACGTCGGTGTGCGGGTCGGTGTCGGAGGTGGTCGGAGTTACCCTGGCCACGAGCACAGGCGGCGGGGGGTCGTCGGCGGCTCCTGCTCCGGCCAAACCACGGCGGTATAGTTCAATTAGGGTGCACGAGGAGCTTCACGGGGTGACACAGAGGCCATGCGCGCAACGAATTGGAAAACGGTGCAGGGGCTTACCCGGTCCGCGTGTGCCGGTGGGTTCTTGAACTCCGGTGAGCACGATTGGGCTATTCCGGTGACGAGGGTCCCCGGGTCAAGCTTGAGCAAGTCCCACGGCCTCACCAGGAAGCTATCTGAGGGCTTGGATCGAACGGAGGAGGACGGAAGAGGGGCTGGCCACGGTGGTTGCTCTCGGGCGGCACTGGCGGGTCGCGGGGAGGTCGCCGGAGCTAATGGCTGGCTCGGGCAAGTCAGGCGAGGTACGGAGGAGGCAACGGGGAAGGCAGCCAAGCACTGGGGCGGGCTTTATAGCCGTGGCACGGGCGTGGTCACGGGCGGCCGCGGGCGCGCGGGGGTTCGCGCACGGGTGTGCTCTGAGCGCGCCCCCGGATGTCAGCTCGCGTCGAACACGTGGAAGCTTGCTTCTGCCATGGTTCAACGGCCGATTAGAGCGCCATAGCGTGCGTATCTTGGCAAAGTCACTGTGTACGGTCGCTTCTCTGCTCCAAATCCTATCTTTTCGCTGTGAGTTCCAAGTCGAGATATGGTCGGGGTAGGGAGATAGAGAGGGGAGAAGTTTGCTGTGTCAGCCAAGCCCGAACCGAGACAAAAGGGGTGTCAAGTCGTGTCTAGCGCCCTAGGGTAGGTGTCATCTCTTTCCAGGGTGTTCTAGGGTTAATTTGGCGCCATTTTGTCAATTGGGTCGAAGGGTTTTGAAAAGGGGATTAAGGTGAACGTGTGGAGTCTTTGTGCAAGGGTTAGTTTTTGTACTTAGGCAAAAACTGAATTCTCCCTTGTGCTGAATCTTAGGTGAACTGTTTAGGGCTTTTCTGAAAACTTTTTGGGGGTACTTCCTTACTATTAATTGTAGGTTATTAAGTATATTACAACTTTTATATTTGGCCCAAACCATGATCATAAGGTTTACATGATCTTTTGATCATGGCTTCAATTAGGGTTCCCATTGCCCATGGGGGGTTTGCTTTAGGGTTTTGGGAAAATCCCCACTTAGATGTGCATGACAAGCTAGGGCATGACATCCAAGATAGTTGCATTTGGTTAAGACCTTGAATTTAATGTTTGAGGTACTTTGCCCATACAAGACTTCATGTGATAATGGGTTAACAAGGGGTAACCCTGGGGTGGACACCCTGAGTAACACCTGGGGTGTTACAGACTCGGCTTTTTTACATACGCCCCTACGTCGCCTTTCCGCAAGGAGGAGGGGGGGAGAGCGCCATGTTACCCTCGATGGGCACTGAACATGGTGTCTCCGGTGAGCTGCAAGCGGGTAATCCGAGTGGATGTTCGTGCCCCGTTCGTTGGGGGTCGGCTAGGGGCCCAGAGGCACGCCCAAAAGTACCTGCGGGTGATCTGCCGGACCCGGTCCCCTGGCGACGGGGTCCGAGGGCTCGATGCCTCCCTCTGATGGGATTCCGTTACAAGATCGCTCCCGCTGGTCTCGGAAATGTCCTAGGGTACCTCGGGAGCGTAGCCCGAGCCTTGGTTATGTATCGAACGTACCCCTGGTCATCCCTCGCTCGGCGTCTGAGGCGACTGTGAACCCTTCGGGGGCCAGCCTTCGAACCCCTGATCAGTAATGGGCGCGGAGCCCGAGTAGCCTGAGGCGGCCGTGGAGCCCTTCGGGGGGCCGGCCTTCGAACCTCTGACCAGTAGTGGGTGTAGGGCCCACGCGATCTGAGGCGACTGTTGAACCCCTCGGAGGGCCAGCCTTCGAACCTCTGATCAGTAGGGGGGGCTCGGAGCCCGCTGTGAAGGATCCTTTTCGGGGTATCCCCCTTTCCCGGTCCCTGTTGCAAGAGATAGAGAAAGAGGAAAAAAAAGGAAAAGGATACGAAATCGAACGACATGGCGTACCTTTGTTGGCGCGGTTATTACGGCGAAGGCGAAGCGTCGCCCGCTTCTCCTGCCAGAAGCGCCACCTGTCCCACCGCGGAGTTAATGCGACGGGGCGAGTAGTTGGCAGGGCGGCCGTTGCACGTGCGCGAGCCGTTCGAGGAACGGATCACGGGCGCGTCGTCTTCACGCCGTGAGGGGAGGCTCTCTTGCTGCCCCTGGATGGGACGTGAGCCTGGCTGACGACGTGACCGCTGCTCCCGCCCGCCTGCCACCGTCATTACTGCCGGCCCGCTTTCGGCCGTATTGACCGTCGCACCAGGCTGGCGCTGCTGGGTCGTGCGCTGGGCCGCCTCGAGTCGCGGTATTGGTTCCGCAACCGAAGAGGCGCGGTGGTGGCGCAAGTGGCGGTGCAGTTGCTTGCATGCAGCATCTGGCGCGCCGGTTGCGTGACGCGTGGGCCTGGTCCTCCATGCTGGCGTGTTGGGAGTCGGAGAAGCGCGTCCATCTAGCGCGATTGCATGCCGCCTGCATGGCTGCCTGCCCCTTCCGCCCGTTGGTCTGGGCAAAAGCGGGGGGTCGCTTGTAACTGCTGGGCGGTTGTGTGCGCCACGCGCGGCGGTTTGGCTTCTTCTGCTCTGAGCCGGTTTGCATGACATGCGGGACCCAGCCCCCGCGCCGCAGGGGAGGGCCTTGGAGCGTGTTGGAGAAGACTCAGCCCGTAACGTTTGGGGCGTACGTAGGGAGAGTTGCCTTTAAAAGGAGGGTGACCCCTTTCGGAAGGCGACCATGTCTTCTTCCTCCCTTATGCGTCGTGTCTTTCCATCTTCCAAGCCCCCGCCGTCTTTCCGCCTCATCGTTGGAGGAACGCAACTCCGTGGGAGTTGGTACCTTTCAGCCATCGTTCGGCTTCAAGGATTTTCATCACACAGCCCGGTTGCTCCCCTCCGCTGGTGGTCACCCAAGACGGTGACCTCCAGCTCCTGGATGGGGAGAGGCAAGCCGGGCTGTGATCCCGCCCTCAGCATCGGGGGTGTTCGTCATCCTCGCTGGGGCGGGGAGCGAGGCGAGCCGGGGCTCTACCTCCTGCGCGGGTCGGCGGACCACCTCCTCTTCCAGCTTCTGGTGGTGGCAATCGTCCTCCCGCGCTGCGACGGAGACGTCCTCCAGTCATGCCGGGGAAGGCGAACTGTTGCTGCCCAGCTTGGATGCAACATTCCGTCCTTTCCCTCGCATTCGCGGCGAGGACGGCAGCGAGGATCTGCCGGTGCGCTTGGGAGCGGCCCGCTCTTTGGCTTTGATAGCTGGTTCGCGTCCCTTGAGCGGGACCGCGAACAAGAGCCCTCCGGTGGCCGCGTCCACCCGGGACCATGGTTGCTGCTGCAGAGGTCGCTGGCGAGCCTCCCGATGTTCGTCGCCCCGCAGGCTTGAGGTCGCTCATACCCGCGGGGACGGAACCGGAGTTCCGTTTGTAAGGGCACTTTGAATGCCAGTGTTTTTGTTCATCATGGCTGTCGAGGCCTGAACATGTATGTAGTTTTGGCACGGAGCCGTGTTTTTTTCCTCATTTTCGAGCACTAAGTCTCACCTGTCGATTATCTGAACCGCTTCACCAAGCATGAGTCGCCCCGTGTCAAGGTGACGAGTGAGGTATCCGTATCCCGGAGGCGTAGGAGTCCCTCGGCTCGATCGGCCTTGTTGTCTGAGGCTCCTCTAGCTTAGTTAAAGAGACCCCTTGGCCGCTCTTCGACGAGCCGAGGCCAGGGGTAGCGATATCAGCACGAACAGGGGCGGAGTTGGCTCGAAAATGAAAAACCTGGTTGGCCGGAGCCTAGCCGGGTTGTCCGTCAGCGGGACCGACGCCGGAGTTGATCAGCCGAGGCCTCGGACCGGGCTGGCGCCCTTAGAAGATGGTTGGCCGAGGCCCCTGGGGTAACCGACCGAGCCGCCTGCTCGGGCCGGATTCCCGGAGAAGTCCCTGGACCGCGTCGCCGTCTGAGGCTAGGTCGGGTCTCGCTGAAGGTGTCGTCGAAGCCGAGGGTGCTAGCCCCCTTCCAGCGTGAAGACCCGAGCCTGCAGGATCAGATTGTCTTGTAGTGTGTGCCTTCTGCGGCCGCTGAGGCCAGAAAACACACCCTCGCTGCGTTGTAAAGCTGCGTCTCCTTTCCTCTTATTTCGAGCACCTGGACTTTTTGTCAGTAATGGGGATGTTTGTGCGAGCGAGAGTTGCTTCTCGCGGAAGGTGATGAGTGAGGTATCCGTATCCCGGAGGCGTGGGAGTCCCTCGGCTCGGTCGGCCTTGCCGCTTACGCGTACTTTCACCCGTCCATGAGGCCCTGTCACTGATTCAGTCGAGAAGGCTTGAAGGACCGCTTCGGCAGAAGAGCTTCCGAGCATAAAGACTTGTTCGGTCCGCGGAATCACTTTATCCGAACGCGAGTTACTTATCGCAGAAGGTGATGAGTGAGGTATCCGTATCCTGGAGGCGTAGGAGTCCCTCGGCTCGGTCAGCCTTGGCTGCTTACGTGTACTCCGTCGTTTTCAGGATCCGCTTTTCGAAGTAGTCAAAAAGCACGAAAGATATTCTGCTAAAAGAGATCTTTTTTCGAGAAAATTTCGACGCAGAGGGGGTCTCCCCCCTTTTAGCCCCCGAGGGAGGGTCGGGCTTTGCCGAGGCGAGGCCGACCCTTCCTTGATGACTAAACTTTGCGTGGGTGTGAGGTATATGAACAACTTGAAAACATCTTAAGGGTAGAAGCGACGTAGCTGTTTGATGTTCCAAGCGTTGCCGTAGATGTCGCCTTGATTGTTGGCCAGCTTGTATGTTCCGGGCTTCAGAACTTTGGCGATGACGAATGGCCCCTCCCAGGGGGGCGTGAGCTTGTGCCTCCCTCGGACGTCTTGCCGCAGCCGAAGCACCAGGTCGCCCACCTGGAGGTCTCGGGGCCGGACCCCTCGGGCGTGGTAGCGTCGCAGGGACTGCTGGTACCGCGCCGAGTGTAGTAAGGCCTTGTCCCGAGCCTCTTCTAGCTGGTCCAGCGATTCTTCTCGGCTAGCTTGGTTGCTTTGATCGTTGTAGGCCCTCGTCCTCGGGGAGCCGTATTCCAGGTCAGTGGGCAAGATGGCCTCGGCCCCGTAGACCAGGAAGAACGGCGTGAAACCCGTGGCTCGGCTCGGCGTTGTCCTCAGGCTCTAGATCACCGAGGGGAGTTCCTTCATCCATCGCTTGCCAAACTTGTTGAGGTCGTTGTAAATCCTGGGCTTGAGCCCTTGTAGAATCATGCCGTTGGCACGCTCTACTTGCCCATTCGACATG
Organism: Zea mays; assembly: GCF_902167145.1. Classification (NCBI taxonomy): domain Eukaryota; kingdom Viridiplantae; phylum Streptophyta; class Magnoliopsida; order Poales; family Poaceae; genus Zea; species Zea mays. The sequence continues at coordinate 43,105,450 of NC_050100.1, read as the reverse complement.
GGATGAGCCACGGCGGCCCAGTCCACCCGGATGTGGTGATCCTCGCAAAAATCCAAGAATTTTCTGCCGGTGAACTGGGTACCGTTGTCGGTGATGATGGAGTTTGGAACCCCGAAGCGATGGATGATGTTGGTGAAGAATGCCACCACCTGCTCGGACCTGATGCTGTTCAGGGGTCGGACCTCGATCCACTTGGAGAATTTGTCGATGGCGACCAGCAGGTGCGTGTAGCCCCCGGGCGCCTTCTGCAAGGGACCGACGAGGTCCAGACCCCATACAGCAGAGGGCCAGGTGATGGGTATCGTCTGCAGAGCCTGAGCAGGCAGGTGGGTCTGCTTCGCATAGAATTGGCACCCTTCGCAGGCGCGGACAATTCTAGCGGCGTCAGCCACCGCCGTTGGCCAGTAGAAGCCTTGCCGGAAAGCATTCCCGACAAGGGCTCGAGGCGCTGCATGATGGCCGCAAGCCCCCGAGTGTATTTCTTGCAGGAGTTCCTGACCTTCGGCGATGGAGATGCATCGCTGGAGGATGCCCGAGGGGCTGCGGTGGTAGAGCTCCTCCTCGTCGCCCAGCAAGACGAACGACTTGGCGCGTCGCGATACCCGCCGAGCCTCGGCTTGGTCGAGGGGTAGCTCTCCTTGGCGGAGATATTGCAGGTACGGGGTCTGCCAATTTCGATCAGGCGTGGCCCCGCTCTGCTCCTCCTCGACGTGCAGCGCCTCGCCCTCGGGGGCCGAGGGTACCTCGGGCTGAACCGAGGGCGCCTCGGGCCAAGCCGAGGGTGCCTCAGGCCGAGCCGAGGGTGCCTCGGGCTGTGCCGAGGGTGCCTCGGGCTCGGGCGTGTCGTCGATCTTGATGGAGGGTTCATGCAGATCCCGGGAGAAGACGTCCTGGGGAACCGTTGTTTGCCCCGAGGCTATTTTAGCCAGCTCGTCCGCAGTCTCGTTGTAGCGCCGAGCGATGTGGTTGAGCTCGAGCCCGTAGAACTTGTCTTCCAGGCGCCGAACCTCATCGCAGTAGGCCTCCATCTTCGGGTCGCGGCAGTGGGAGTTCTTCATGACTTGGTCGATGACGAGCTGCGAGTCACCGCGGGCGTCGAGGCGTCTGACCCCTAGCTCGATAGCGATCCGCAACCCGTTGACCAGAGCCTCGTACTCAGCCACATTGTTGGACGCCGGGAAATGGAGGCGTAGCACGTAGCGTAGGTGTTTCCCGAGGGGCGAGATGAAGAGCAGGCCCGCGCCAGCTCCCGTCTTCATCAGCGACCCGTCGAAAAACATGGTCCAGAGCTCCGGTTAGATCGGAGCCGTCGGCAGCTGGGTGTCGACCCATTCGGCTACGAAGTCCGCCAACACCTGGGACTTGATGGCCTTCCGAGGGGCGAACGAGATTGTTTCGCCCATGATTTCCACCGCCCACTTTGCGATCCTGCCCGAGGCCTCTCGGCACTGGATGATCTCCCCCAGGGGGAAGGATGACACCACAGTTACCGGATGAGACTCGAAGTAATGTCGCAACTTTCGCCTCGTCAGGATCACTGCATACAGCAGCTTCTGAACCTGTGGGTAGCGGATCTTGGTCTCGGACAGTACCTCGCTGACGAAGTAGACTGGCCTCTGAACGGGCAATGCATGCCCCTCTTCTTGCCTCTCGACCACAATCGCGGCGCTAACCACCTGAGTGGTCGCGGCGACATAGACCAAGAGGGCTTCTCCGTCAGCTGGGGGCACCAAGATAGGCGCCTTTGTAAGGAGCGCCTTCAGGTTCCCGAGAGCTTCCTCGGCCTCAGGGGTCCAAGCGAAACACTCGGCCTTCCTTAAGAGGCGGTACAGAGGCAGACCTCTTTCGCCGAGGCGTGAGATGAAGCGGCTCAGGGCTGCGAGACATCCCATGACCCTCTGTACGCCTTTTAAGTCCTTGATGGGCCCCATGCTGGTGATGGCTGCGATCTTCTCCGGGTTGGCTTCGATGCCTCGTTCGGAGACGATGAACCCCAAGAGCATGCCCCGGGGCACCCCGAAGACACACTTCTCGGGATTGAGCTTGACGTCTTTCGCTTTGAGACATCGGAATGTCACTTCAAGGTCGGAGAGGAGGTCGGAAGCCTTCCTTGTCTTGACTACGATGTCATCGACGTAGGCCTCGACCGTGCGACCGATATGTTCGCCGAACACATGGTTCATGCACCGCTGGTACGTCGCGCCCGCATTCCTCAAACCGAACGGCATGGTGACGTAGCAGTACATGCCGAAGGGCGTGATGAAAGAAGTCGCGAGCTGGTCGGACTCTTTCATTCGGATTTGGTGATACCCTGAGTAGGCATCGAGGAAGGACAGGGTTTCGCACCCAGCAGTGGAATCCACGATTTGATCGATGCGAGGTAGAGGGTAGGGAACCTTCGGACATGCTTTGTTGAGACCAGTGTAGTCTACACACATCTGCCATTTCCCCCCTTTCTTCCTCACAAGCACAGGGTTGGCAAGCCATTCGGGATGGAATACCTCTTTGATGAACCCTGCTGCCATTAGCTTGTGGATCTCCTCGCCTATCACTCTGCGCTTCTCCTCGTCGAATCGGCGCAGAGGCTGCCTTACGGGTCGGGCTCCGGCCCGAATATCCAGCGAGTGCTCGGCGACATCCCTCGGTATGCCGGGCATGTCCGAGGGACTCCACTCAAAGACGTCGGTGTTTGCGCGGAGAAAGTCGACGAGCACTGCTTCCTATTTGGGGTCGAGCCCGGAACCGATCCGGATCTGCTTGGAGGTGTCGCCACCGGGGTCGAGAGGGACGGCCTTAACCATCTCCGCTGGCTCGAAGTTGCCGGCATGACGCTTCATGTCTGGCACCTCTTTGGAGAGGTTCTCCAGGTCGGCGATGAGGGCCTCAGCGTACTCCACGCACTCCACGTCGCATTCGAACGCGTGTTTGTACGTGGGGCCGACGGTGATGACCCCGTTGGGGCCCGGCATCTTGAGCTTCAGGTAGGTGTAGTTGGGGACGGCCATGAACTTCGCGTAGCATGGCCTCCCCAGTACCGCGTGGTAGGTTCCTCGGAACCCGACCACCTCGAACGTCAAGGTCTCCCTTCGGAAGTTGGAGGGCGTTCCGAAGCAGACGGGAAGGTCGAGTCGTCCGAGGGGCTGGACGCGCTTCCCAGGGATGATCCCGTGGAAGGGCGCAGCGCCTGCTCGGACGGAGGACAGATCGACGCGCAGGAGCCTGAGGGTCTCAGCGTAGATGATGTTGAGGCAGCTGCCCCCGTCCATCAGGACCTTGGTGAGCCTGACGTCGCCGACGATGGGGTCGACGACGAGCGGGTATTTCCCCGGGCTCGGCACGTGGTCGGGGTGGTCAGCTTGGTCGAAGGTGATGGGCTTGTCAGACCAGTCTAGGTAGACTGGCGCCGCCACCTTCACCGAGCAGACCTCCCGGCGCTCTTGCTTGCGATGCCGAGCCGAGGCATTCGCCACATGCCCACCGTAGATCATGAAGCAGTTGCGGACCTCGGGGAACTCTCCTGCTTGGTGATCTTCCTTTTTGTCGTCGTCGTGGGCCCTGCCACCCTCTACGGGTGGCCCGGCCCTGTGGAAGTGGCGCCGAAGCATGACGCACTCCTCAAGGGTGTGCTTGACGGGCCCCTGATGATAGGGGCACGGCTCCTTGAGCATCTTGTCGAAGAGGTTAGCACCTCCGGGGGGCTTCCGAGGGTTCTTGTACTCGGCGGCGGCGACAAGGTCCGCGTCGGCGGCGTCGCGTTTCGATTGCGACTTCTTCTTGCCTTTCTTCTTGGCGCCGCGTGGAGTAGACGCCTCGGGGGCCTCTTCCGATGGGTGGCCCTGGGGCTGCTTGTCCTTTCGGAAGATAGCCTTGACCGCCTCCTGGCCAGAGGTGAACTTGGTGGCGATGTCCATCAGCTCGCTCGCCCTGGTGGGGGTCTTGCGACCCAACTTACTCACCAGGTCACGGCAGGTGGTGCCGGCAAGGAACGCGCCGATGACATCCGAGTCGGTGATGTTGGGCAGCTCGGTGCGCTGCTTTGAGAATGGCCGGATGTAGTCCCGGAGTGACTCTCCCGGCTGTTGCCGGCAGCTCCGGAGGTCCCAGGAATTCCCGAGGCGCACGTACGTGCCCTGGAAATTGCCGGCGAAGGCTTGGACCAAGTCATCCCAGTTGGAGATCTGCCCCGGAGGCAGGTGCTCCAACCAGGCGCGAGCAGTGTCGGAGAGGAACAGGGGGAGGTTGCGGATGATGAGGTTGTCGTCGTCCGTTCCACCCAGTTGGCAGGCCAGGCGGTAGTCTGCGAGCCACAGTTCCGGTCTTGTTTCCCCCGAGTACTTTGTGATAGTAGTCGGGGGTCGGAACCGGGTCGGGAACGGCGCCCGTCGGATGGCCCGACTGAAGGCCTGCGGACCGGGTGGTTCGGGCGAGGGACTCCGATCCTCCCCGCTGTCGTAGCGTCCCCCACGCCTGGGGTGGTAGCCTCGGTGCACCCTTTCGTCGAGGTGGGCCCGACGGTCGCGACGATGGTGCTCGTTAACGAGGTGGTCCGGGGCCGCAAGCGCGGTGTTGCGCGTGCGCCCGGTGTAGACCGAGGCTTCCCGCATGAATCGGGAAGTCGCGGCATGAGGTTCCGAGGGGTATCCCTGCCTTCGGGAGGCAGAGCTCTCGGCCCATCGGACCGCAGCGCCTTCCAGGAGATTCTTGAGCTCTCCCTGGATTCATCGACCCTCGGTGATTGATGGCTCCGGCATCACGCGGAGGAGCATCGCTGCGGCTGCCAGGTTCTGACCGACCCCACTGGATGCGGGTGGCGGTCTGACCCTGACGTCGTTGGCGACGCGGTGCTGGAAACCCTGGGGCAGGTGACGTATTTCTCTGGCCGGGGGTTGGCCCGCCCATACCTGCTCGACGTCCCGGCGGATCGTCTCAAGCGCTCCTGCTCCCTCGTCGAGCCTGGCCTGCGCCCCGCGGACTTGCTCGAGCTGTGGGTCGTGACCCCCCGCCGGAACGGGGACCACAGCTAGCTCCCGCGGGATGTCGGCGCGAGGCACCGGCCTAGGAAGATCACCGCCCTCCGGCATGCCGAGATGGTTGCCTTCGGAGGGATCCCCTAGCTCGATGTGGAAACATTCGCGGCTTGGGCCGCAGTCCTTGTTGTCAAGGCTGCGGCTACCGTCGGAACAGTCGGAGAGGCAGTAGTCACATGCGGTCATAAAGTCCCGCATGGCACTGGGGTTGCCAAATCCGGAGAAATCCCAACAGATGCTGGGATCGTCGTCTTCCTCGGACCCAGAGGGCCCGTAGGTCGAGACGTCCGCCAACCAGTCCCAAGGCGACCGCATACGAAACCCCAGAGGGGTTGCACTCGCCTCAACGAGAGCGCCCGCCAAAGCAAGGTCGCTAGGCGGGTTGAGGCCGAGTCGAAATGACGTAGGATGGGAATTGGTCGGTACCTTTTGGTCGACGAGGAGCGTCATAGTCACGTCGGGGACTGACTGCACCGTCGTCTCAGGTACAAGGGCGACGTCCTGCAAGCTCTCCGCGAGTGCGCTGGCGTCGTCCACTTGCTCAGGATTGGCGTGTCGTGGGGGGACGGCGCTCACCTTCGTCTCGAACGCGAGGTCGACGCCCGGCGTACCCTCCGATTCGCTCGACAGCCGACGAAGCGCGGCCTCCCGCTTGGCCTCGGTTGCCCCACCTCCTCCTCCGTTGGTGGGGGAGAGGACGGGGCGAGCTCGAATGTTGTTCTTCCACCATGCGGGGAAGATGTCGTCGATTCCGCCGCCGGCGGGCGGGTTGTCGGCCGCCATTGTCGTTGTCGCGCGGCGGTGGAAGGAGTATCATGTCGTAGCTGCCGTCGAAGGACATGAACTCAAGACTCCCGAAACGGAGAACCGTCCCGGGCCGGAGAGGTTGCTGGAGACTGCCCATCTGGAGCTTGACGGGAAGCTGTTCGTCAGCACGCAGCAGGCCCCTACCTGGCGCGCCAACTGTCGGTGTTTCGAGACCGGGGGGTCCCTAAGCCGACGAGTGAGTGTGCCGCGTGCCTAGGGGTGGTAATGGATCGCGATCCAAATGGTTCTTCACAAAATAGTAGGGCCCTAAATATATTTTAGTTCAAAAATGAATAGAAATAGTGTCCGATCCTAATCCGATCTGATCCTTAAATCTTATAGTATAAAATTGAGAGCCCATTGTCACCCCTACGTGTGCCCCAGCCCAGATGGGTCGAGCGCGTGGGCGAGCGCGAAGGGGGGAGAGCGAGGTGGCCGGAGACGGGCGTGAGAGAGGTGGAAATCCCGCGGCCTTCGTGTTCGTCCCGCGCCCAGGTCGGGTGCGCTTGCAGTAGGGGGTTACAAGCGTCCACGCGGGTGAGGGAAGCGAGCGGCCCCAAGAGAGCGCCTGTCCCGCCCTCGTCCCCGCGCGGCCAACCTTTTCTAAGAAGGCCCTGGTCCTTCCTTTTATAGGCGTAAGGAGAGGATCCAGGTGTACAATGAGGATGTAGCAGGGTGCTACGTGTCTAGCGGAGGGAGAGCTAGCGCCCTAAGTACATGCCAATGTGGCAGCCGGAGAGATCTTGGCACCCTGCTGGTGTGATGTCGTGGCTGTCGGAGGAGCAACGGAGCCTGGCGGAGGGACAGCTGTCGGAGCGGTTGAGTCTTTGCTGACGTCCCCCTGCTTACGTAAGGGAGCTGAGAGCCGCCGTCGTCACAGGGCTAGCGGGGCGCCATCATTGCCTATCTGGCGGAGCTAGCCAGATGGGACACCGGTCTTGTTCTCTGCGGCCCGAGTCGGCTCGGGGTAGGGTGATGATGGCGCTTCCTGTTGACGTGGCGGGCCTGTGCCCTAGGTCGGGCGACGTGGAGGCTCCTCCGATGCTGAGGTCGAGTCTGTCTTCCATGGCCGAGGCCGAGCCCGAGCCCCTGGGTCGGGCGAGGCGGAGGTTGTTTGGCAGAGGCCAGGGCGGAGTCCGAGCCCTGGGGTCGGGCGAAGCGGAGTTCGTCGTCTTCTGGGGCTGAGCCCGAGTCCGAGCCCTGGGTCGGGCGGAGCGGAGTTCGCCGTCTTCCGGGGCCTAGCCCGAGTCTGAGCCCTGGGTCGGGTGGAGCGGAGTTCGCCGTCTTCCAGGGCCTAGCCCGAGTCCGAGCCCTGGGTCGGGCGGAGCGGAGTTCGCCGTCTTCCGGGGCCTAGCCCGAGTCCGAGCCCTGGGTCGGGCGGAGCGGAGTTCGCCGTCTTCCGGGGCCTAGCCCGAGTCCGAGCCCTGGGTCGGGCGGAGCGGAGTTCGCCGTCTTCCGGGGCCTAGCCCGAGTCCGAGCCCTAGGTCGGGCGGAGCGGAGTTCGCCGTCTTCTGGGGCCTAGCCCGAGTCCGAGCCTTGGGTCGGGCGGAGCGGAGTTTCCTATGGCGCCTTTGGCAAGGCCTGACTGCCTGTCAGTCTCACTCTGTCAAGTGGCACTGCAGTCGGAGTGGCGCAGGCGGCGCTGTCCTTCTGTCAGACCGGTCAGTGGAGCGGCGTAGTGACGGCGGTCACTTCGGCTCTGCCGGGGGGCGCGCGTCAGGATAAAGGTGTCAGACCACCTTTGCGTTAAATGCTCCTGCGGCTTGGTCGGTCGGTGCGGCGATTTAGTCAGGGTTGCTTCTCAGCGAAGGCAAGGCCTCGGGCGAGCCTGAGATGTGTCCGCCGTTAAAGGGGGGCCTCGGGCGAGACGGAAATCCCTCGGGGTCGGCTGCCCTTGCCCGAGGCTAGGCTCGGGCGAGGCGTGATCGAGTCGCTCGTACGGACTGATCCCTGACTTAATCGCACCCATCAGGCCTCTGCAGCTTTATGCTGATGGGGGTTACCAGCTGAGAATTAGGCGTCTTGAGGGTACCCCTAATTATGGTCCCCGACAGGATGGGATCCTTGTTCCTCCCGATAATTATGTGCTTTTAGAGGTTGTGGATCATGTGGATTGAAGGATTAGAGGTTGGATTAGATGTGGGGTTAGGTTTTGATCTCGAATTTAATTTCTGCAGAATGGAAGATTCGATAGTTTCTGTTCATGTCAGTTTTCCGTGGTCTTAGTCGACTCAAAAAAATAAAAAGTCTATATATGAGTCGTAGATAATTTTTAGATCTTTCCGTGGCCACGAAGAACACCTCAATCAGACATCAGAACAGAAAGTTATTACAGTTTGATTATAGCAGTTTTTCAGTCTCATAATTCTGTGCAGAATCTGTTCTCTTAAGAGTTAGGCAATTTTATCAACAGAATTAAACTGTGGGTTTGTAAAATAAGTTGTAGATAATTTTATAAGCTTTCCAGATTGCTAAAGAGTGCATTCATATTTTTTGTGAAACTCCAGTTATGTTTGTTTTACTGTGGCTGTTTCTGTTTCCCTGACAAAAATGAGCGGGTTTGTTCACTGGTGGGTTTCATCTAGTAAATGGTCGAATTGGCTCTTCCAACTATGGAGACTTTTGTAGAGGAATAAAAGTTCTTACTGCCAGTATAATTTCATAATTTTTGGTTCAGTAGTTTGGGAGATATCGAATTTTGAAGTTAACTATGCTGCTGTCTAAAACAGATTCAGTCAGTTATCTTGTCAGATGTTTTAGAACTTATAGATTGCAGAATTTAATTATCCATTGAATACTGAAGTTGTATAGTATTTTGTGTAGATACTCCTAGAGTATTTGTTTGATATCACCACTGTTTTAATTTTAAAGATACAAAATTAACAAACAGCGTTGCTGCTGTATGACATGTGGTTCAGGGTGGGAGTCTTTCCACTGGGTATTGGTTTCAAGTGTAGGAGTGTTTTGTTGATTGTTGGCAAATGTTTGTGAAGTATTTGTACTAAATTTTATGCCCGCTAGCAGGTGGCTACACTCCAGATCATGCCTAGTACATTTTTCTTCTTCGATGAAGACAAGTGAATGTAGCGGTGGTTGCTACCGTTTTGACCTGTTATTTCTATCACCTACACTCTAATATTCAGAATTATTGGATTCTTTCATAATTGAATTCTATGATGATGTTTTACTTGATTGTATTATATTGATGCTCTACCATATATTGATGATGATTATGGTTCAAGTATGATCCATGAGATTAATTCACACCCCTGAAGGCAGACAAAGTATTATTTGAGGTTTGCATTGTATCTGAAGGCAGACAAAGTATTATTTGAGGTTTACATTGTATCTGAAGGCAGATAAAGTATTATTTGAGGTTTGTATTGTATCTAAAGGAAGTGAAATTTATTGATAAATGCAGCATGCCATATACATTGCATGACTCATTTGCATCTGAAGTTTTGTCGTGACCTATGGTCCGACCGTACCGGTACAACTTAGCATCGTACGTTGCCCGAGGAGGGGTACGATGCGGCTTCATACCCTTAGAGGTATGAAGGCAGAGGACATATGCATTGCATTCATATGCATACATTGAAGTGATATTTGCAGATGATGTGGTTTTATACCCTCAGAGGTATGAAGATAGAGGACCGACATATTGCATTCCTATGCATACATTGAAGTGATATTTGCAGGTATTGTTGATGCAGGGAAGTGTTATACAACCTATTGTGGTTGTTCGAGGAAATGAGATGGTATTGGTTATATTGGGACTACTGAATTTTATATCTATAAGTATTTCTGATCTTGATTGTGATTCTTTTAAAATGTTGATTAATTCAATTTGTGGTTTAAATATCTCGTCAAAACAATTAGCTTGCTAAGATGTTTCATCTCGCTCTTGCATTACTCAATGCAGGTGCTTGTTGCTCATCAAGGGGAGTGGGAAGTAGCAGCACATCCACCTTCACTCTCATAATAACGCTGCCCAGGCTCTGTCAGGATTTAATTAGAAACTTCTTGTCAAAAGATGTTTGTTTTTAACTAGTCGTGCACACTGGTTAATTCAGTTCATGTCGTTATGGTTGTCTTGCCATTGCTAGCAGATTATTAATGTCTATTATGTTTTCTTATCATGATATCTATTTATACTTTGTTGCTTCCCCGTTTATGCAATTTTTCAAAGGAGATGCTGTCGAAATTTTATATATGAATGTTAGATGTGTAGTTTAGTAGCATTCTGGGGTGTTTGTGGATCCCGGGGTGTTACACCCTCTCTTCTGCTTCGAGCTCGTGCTCGGCCAGCATCTCGCCTCGCCGGGTGAGCATTTCTTCCTGGAAGGTGAGATCCGTCTCTCGCGTGGCGAGGTCCGTCTCCCGCCTATCCAAGGACTACTCCTTCGCTTTAAGTTTCTCCTCGGCGAGGGCGGCGTCGCTGGCCTTGCCCTCGAGCTCTTGCCCCACTTTCTCATCCTCTCCACGGCCTTGACCTGCTGGACCCGCTGGGCTTCCAGAGTTTGGTCCAGGGCGTTCAGCTTGGTCTGGTATTCTATTGTGAGGGCCTTCCTCTGGGTCAAGGCCTCCTCCCTCCTAGCCACCTTCTCCCTCCGGGACGCCTCCAGCTCCCTGGCGCACACCTTCTGGAGGTCCCCCTTGTACTCTTTGCGGTCCTGCTCGAGTTGGGACCGCTCGGAGATGAACTGGCAGGACGCCGTCTTGGTACTCTCCTCCAGTTGGGTGCGCCAGTTGCTGAGGCGCTGGTGCTCAGCCTCAAGCGCCTCCCTCTCCCGCAAGATTGCTGCCCCAGTGTCGCTAAGGACCTGGTGGGCGCGGGACAACATACGGGGGAGGGGGACTGGCGCAGCTTCTTGCTCGGCACTAGACCGGAGTCGTCGCCCAAACACCACCTCCATCTCCTCTGGAGCAGGCAGATGGTTGGAGCTGGACGTGCCTCCTGCATCACCCCCAGTGTCCGGAGGGGGCGGATCCCCCAGCTGGGACCTCCTCCGTGCTGCAACACCACCCGACGCTGGTGCCGCTGCCGCCGGATCCCCGGCTGGGGCATGGGAAGCTGTTGGTGCTGTTTTGGCAGCATCCGGGGGCGGATCGCCGACACCACTCCCAGCAGATGCCTGCTGCTGAGAGCCAGACCCGTCGGTGGGCATGGTATTTGGTGGAGGAGGTTTGGCCTTGGGAGCAGAGCGGGAAGAAGCCCTGAAAAACAGACGATGGGTTAAGACTTATCGGCATGACGATTAAGCTCAAAGAAAAAGGGGCTACACTTACTTGGGGCCCTGGACCTTCCAGTGACCCTGGAAGTAAGATCGTCGCTCTTGCTGTTGCTGCTGCTGGTGCCCCTTGGGGAGATCACCCCCAAATGGTGGTGGTGGCGGCGGGACCGATGTTGGTGGTGGTGGTGGCGGCGGCGGGACCGATGGTGGTGGTGACGGCGGGACCGGAGGACTGACGCGCCTCTGCGCGCCATGGGTCTGGGAGCTCGCCTCCTCGGCCCCGCCTGCGGTCCTCTGGCGCTTCTGGGGAGGCTCCAAAACGAGCGACCCGTCAGCACGACGCAGCCGGCGTCGCCTCTCCTCCTCCGACCCCCCGGGGCCACCTGGGGCGGAGGCGCTGCTTGCAGCCCCTTTACCCTTGTCCAAGGGGATGGGGGCCACAGCGGGGGCACTGGGAGCCACACCAGCGGGCTGGGGACCTCCAGCCGGTGCATCTGAGATCCGGATCCCGCGGTGGGGGTCCCGGCCACCGGTCTGGCGAACTGCCATGCCGCTCTCGTCGAGGGTCGGCAGCGTGGCCAAGATCGCCGTCCTCAGCCCTGGGTCGTCGCAGAGCGCAGGGATGTTCTGGGGGAGGATCAGGGACTCAGGGACAAAAGTTTCCCCAGTAATCCCTCCCACTAGGACCGCCAGCTCATCCCCGGACAGATCGGTGCCCGGCCCGTGCTGGATCCTGCCGATGTCATTCGGGCCGGTGAACCAGCAGCAAAGGCGCGGTCTCCTCTGCAGCGGCACGATCCGGCGCTTCAAGAGGTCGCTGACCACGTGCATCGACGTCAGGCCGCTCGTAGCCAAGCCCTTGATCCTGTCCAATACGGGCAGGAACTCTGTCGAAAGGGACGGCTTGGTCCTCCACTGCTTGCGGTCGAGCGCTGGCCCATCGCTCGGTAGGACGAGGCGGTCGTTGGCCTCGGCGCTGGCAATCACCTAGTCGCTGCGCCAATTTTCCCACCTCGCGTTGCCGAAGGTGGGGATGTAGACGACGGCTGGATCCGGCCTCGTCTAGAAGTAGTAGGCACCAATGTGGTCCCTAGTCTTCCTGGACTTGACCAGCACAAAGAAGTAGCGGAAGAGAGAAGTGCAGGGGGCCACACCTACGAACATCTCGCATAGGTGGACGAAGATGGCCACCTGGAGGATGGAGTGGGGCATGAGGTGCTGAAGCTGATGCCCGAACTCCTCCAGCAGCAGCAGAAAGAAGGGCGAGATCGGCAGTGCCAACCCGCAGGAGATGTAGGAGGTGAACAGCACGAACTCCCCGGCGGCGAGATCGCCGAGGGGAGCAGAGCTGACACGAATTCTACCGGTGAGCCCTGACGTGCTCCACCCGAGCAGGCCGCGCACCAGGTTAAGCGCTTCCTTAGACTGGAAATGGTCAGGGTGACCAAGCGAAGCCAGGGCGTGTGCGACGGCGCGGGCATAGAGCAGAGGAGCATGAAGGCAAAGGGGCGCAAGCGATTGGGAGAGAATGCGAAAGGGTACCTGCCGAACGCGGGGTAAATCCTTTTTCAAGGAAACCTGAGTCCTTGTTAGGGAAACCCTTCCGTGCGCCCCTCAATCGCCGCAGGAAATCTCATCCGACGGGCACCAAGGACCAAGACAAACCCAGTCCATGACACGGGGGGCCCGGGTCCACAAGTCATACGATTTGTGTGCCGGACTTCGGGTGCGGAAAGAGCGAACTGCCGCACGCGCCTGTAGTGCGCCTCCTCGGGGCAACTGCAGAAGACAAACCTAGTCCATGACGTGGGGGCCCAGGTCCACAAGTCATACGGTTTGTGTGCCGGACTTCGGGTGCGGAAAGAGCGAACAGTCGCACGTGCCTGTAGTGCGCCTCCTTGGGGCCGCAGCAGAAGACAAAAGGTAATTTTTTTAAACCAATGCAGCAGCAACGAGGCGCCCCACGCGTGGCCCGACGAAATCACCAGGCGTGGGGGCCCGTGGGTCAGTCAGCCACGGGGACAGATATGGCAGTTGGTGTGAACGAAGGTGGATTGACGGTGGGTGCGTCAGCAGACGCGCTGAAACGGCGCGCCAATCATCAATCATGCCATGTTGAGGCAAAGTACAAGCTTTGGCCCCACCTGCAGGCTCACATCCTCCCCTGAGGTGGGCCCGGGGGGCCACTGTTGGTACCTAGAAACTAGGGTACCCCTTACTACTGTGTAAAGACACAGTACCCACGCGACTATCTTTAGTCGCGTGGTAAAAGAGCTGTATGTGGGACCAGGCCATGACTCGCCCCAGCCTCGGGCGACTACTCTGGGCCAGCAACAGCACCTGACCCCACCACATAGGCAGGTTCGGGTCCACCACATGTCTAGAGAAAGTGATATACTCCAAGACATCAACAGTGAGTCAGGACCTCCATGGGAAAGTGTCGGACCCCTGGATATACAGACCGGACCTCCAAGTTTGGTCCAGGACCCCCACGTGTACGGACCGGACCCCTAGAGTGGGATCCGGACCCCTCGTATGGGGTCCGGGACGCCCACAGTAGGGTCCCAAGGTCCCAGGACAGAACACGTCCGGGCTTTAATCAGGGCCCAGGTGGGGGTCCGGTGCCGACACGTGTCCGGACCTATCCGCATACACTCATGTTCCCCGCTCAGGCGGAGACCCGATGTTGCCACGTGGCATACTACGCGTGGCATAAGCCAACAAGCGGAACCTGGCATGACGCCTCTAGCCTACGCGCGCCTTCGCATTCATTACGGATAAGGAGTGCGCCTGTCCATTCCACTGACAGGCAGCGTGCCCAGTCCACGATACGTGGGTCGCGCAATTATTTGCACGTTACTATATCGAGGGCAATGACTCACCATTACTCGTGCGAGTTACTGCCTATCAATGCTGCATGGACTGTAGCCATCATGACTTCCGCTAATTACTCATGCGTTACTCTGTCAGCATTAGTTATTCCCATAATGTATTTCTTCCATTATGCTCTTGGGCCCGCAAGTCGGGGCTCAGCATCCTTGTATGTGCCTCCCTTAAACTATAAAAGGGAAGGCACAAAATGTTACAAGGACACGCTCAATCACACTCTCAATACTACTTACACACAGTGGAGGTAGGGTATTACGCTCCGTCGACCTGAACCACTATAATCCCTCGTGTCCTCGTGTGTTTATCCCGAATTCACCAAACAGGCAACCACTTAGGCCCCCTCCTCATCTTAGGATTAGGGCGGGTGCGTTCCGCCACCCAACCGGTGGATTTCCCCGCCGACAGAGTCAATTCTGTAACATGGGCTATAATTGTTTATTTACAAACATTGATGTATATGTCTTTAGAAGGAGTGATGGTTCGTTAGCTTTTAAGGGTGTATTAGACGACAAGCTCTATTTAGTTTATTTTTCAAAAGAGAATGCCGATCTAGATGCATGCTTAATTGCTAAGACTAATATGGGCTGGCTTTGACATCGCCGTCTAGCACATGTTGGGATGAAGAACCTCCATAAACTTCTAAAGGGAGATCATGTGTTAGGACTAACCAATGTCTGTTTTGAGAAAGACAGACCTTGTGCAGCATGCCAGGTAGGAAAGCAGGTGGGAAGTAGGGATGAAAACAGTCAAAAACGATCGAAAAAACAGCTAAATTGTTTTTGTTTTAATATTTTTTGGCTGGGATGAAAACGAAAACGAAAATCAACGGTCAAAATACGGGATCAGAATTGTCGGTTATTCGAAAACGATAAACTATAGTCGGAAAGATAACTATTTTGTAGTTTTAACAAAAACATAATAAAGTGATGTATTGCCTAATTTTTAAGATTTAGAAATACACAAACAACTCTTTTTCATCATTCATATTAGTTATAGTAATTATAACATTTGCTTTTCTCTTATTCATTCACTTGAACACAACAAAAGTCTATAACTTAAATAAATTATATGCTAGATCTATCTCATATTATATAAAACGGTAGAAAACGGTATTAGCACGACTCGGAAACGAAAGATACGAAAACGATCGAAAAACTAGCTAAATCGTGTTCATACCGTTTCTAATCGGTTTCCGAACAATTCGAAAATGATCAGGAAAAAACATTATTCGAAACGGGACGGTACATGAATTTCCCATCCCGTTTTCATCCCTAGTGGGAAGTACTCATCATAGCAAGAATGTAATGATAACTTCAAGACCACTGGAACTTCTACACATGGATCTCTTCGGACCCATTGCCTATCTCAACATCGGGGAAAGTAAGTATGGTCTTGTTATTGTAGATGACTTTTCCCGCTTCACTTGGGTGTTCTTTTTACAGGATAAATCTGAAACCCAAGGAACCCTTAAGCACTTCCTAAGAAGAGCTCAAAACGAATTTGAGCTAAAGGTGAAGATAAGAAGCGATAATGGGTCTGAGTTCAAGAATCTTCAGGTTGAAGAATATCTTGAGGAGGAAGGCATCAAGCACGAGTTCTCTGCTCCCTACACACTGCATCAAAACGGCGTGGTAGAGAGGAAGAACATGTCACTAATTGATATGGTAAGGACGATGCTTGGGGAATACAAGACGCCTGAGCGGTTTTGGTTGGAAGATGTGAACACTGCTTGCCATGCCATAAACTGGCTTTACCTGCACCGTCTCCTCAAGAAGACTTCCTATGAACTCCTAACTGGTAACAAACCCAATGTTTCTTATTTTTGTGTATTTGGGAGCAAATGCTACATTCTGGTGAGGAAAGGTAGACATTCGAAATTTGCTCCCAAGGCAGTAGAAGGGTTTTTACTAGGATATGACTCAAATACAAAGGCGTATAGGGTCTTCAACAAATCATCGGGATTAGTTGAAGTCTCTAGCGACGTTGTATTTGATGAGACTAATGGCTCTCCAAGAGAGCAAGTTGATCTTGATGATGTAGATGAAGATGAGGTTCCTACGGCCGCAATGCGAACGATGGCGATAGGTGATGTGCGACTGCAGGAACTACAGGAACAAGATCAACCCTCCTCCTCTATAATGGTGCATCCCCCAACTCAAGACGATGAACAGGTACCTCAAGAAGAAGAAGGGCAGGATCAAGGGGGAGCACATGAAGAACAAGTTATGGAGGAAGAAGCATCACGGGCCCCTCCAACTCAAGTCCGAGCGACGATCCAAAAGAATCATCCAGTGGATCAGAATCTGGGTGACATCAGCAAGGGAGTAACAACTCGCTCACGATTAGCTAATTTTTGTGAGCATTACTCGTTTGTTTCTTCTATTGAGCCTTTTAGGGTAGAAGAAGCCTTGCAGGATCCGGACTGGGTGTTGGCCATGTAGGAAGAGCTCAACAACTTCAAAAGAAATAAAGCCTGGAGCCTGGTGCCATGTCCAAAGCAAAATGTTGTGGGAACCAAATGGGTGTTCCGCAACAAGCAAGACGAACACAGAGTGGTGACAAGAAACAAGGCTAGACTTGTGGCAAAAAGTTATGTCGCAGGTTTGGACTTTGAGGAGACTTTTGCTCCTGTGGCTAGGTTAGAATCAATTCGGATTTTATTAGCCTATACCGCTCACCATTCCTTTATGTTGTTCCAAATGGACATGGAGAGCGCTTTCCTAAATAGACCAATCAAGGAGGAGGTACACGTGGAACAACCCCTGGCTTTGAGGATGACAGGTATCCCGACCACGTGTGTAAGCTCTCTAAGGCGCTCTATGGACTTAAGCAAGCCCCAAGAGCATGGTATGAATGTCTTAGAGATTTTCTAATTGCTAATGCTTTCAAGGTTGGGAAAGCTGATCCCACTCTTTTCACAAAGGCTTGTGGTGGTGATCTTTTTGTTTGCCAAATATATGTCGATGACATAATATTTGGTTCTACTAATCAAAAGTCTTGTGAGGAGTTTAGCAAGGTAATGATGCAGAAGTTCGAGATGTCGATGATGGGCGAGTTGAACTACTTACTTGGATTCCAAGTCAAGCAACTCAAGGAAGGCACTTTCATCTCTCAAATGAAGTACACTCAAAATCTTCTCAAGAGGTTTGGGATGAAGGATGCTAAGCCCGCGAAGACACCGATGGGAACTGACGGACATCTAGACCTCAACAAAGGAGGTACGTCCGTTGATCAAAAGGCATACCGGTCAATGATAGGTTCATTACTTTATCTTTGTGCTAGTAGACATGACATTATGCTCAGTGTATGCATGTGTACTAGATTTCAATCCGAGCCCAAGGAGTGTCACCTTGTGGCCGTTAAGCGAATTCTTAGATATTTAGTTTCTACACCCTACTTCAGGATCTGGTATCCAAAGGGGTCTACCTTTGACTTAATCGGATACTCAGATTCTGACTATGCCGGGTGCAAGGTTGATAGGAAGAGCACATCAGGGACGTGTCAGTTTCTAGGAAGGTCCCTGGTGTCCTGGAGCTCTAAGAAACAAACATCTGTTGCCCTATCCACCGCTGAGGCCGAGTATGTTGCCGCAGGACAGTGTTGCGTGCAACTACTCTGGATGAGGCAAACCCTTCGGGACTTTGGCTACAATCTGAGCAAAGTCTCGCTCCTATGTGATAATGAGAGTGCAATCCGCTTGGCGGATAATCCTGTTGAACACAACCGCACTAAGCACATAGACATCCGGCATCACTTCCTCAGAGACCATCAGGAAAAGGGAGATATCGATATTTACCACATTAGCACCGAGAACCAGCTAGCCGATATCTTCACCAAGCCTTTAGATGAGAAAAGGTTTTGCAGGTTGCGAAGTGAGCTAAATGTTTTAGATTCGCATAACTTGGATTGATCTATAGCATACATGTGTTCTATGCCTTTGATCATGCTACTTTAAGCTTAACTATCTTTAATTGCTTATATGTGGTGCTCAAGTTATACAAGTCATCCTCGGACCTCACAAGTCCCTATGCAAATGATACACATGTTTAGGGGGAGGATGTGCTACAACTTGACTCCTTGAGATTAACCTGTTTGTTTGAGTGTTCTTGACATAGTCTCAAAGGAATATTGAACGGAAAATGTGAACTTGGACAACGAAAGAGCTTCCACTGCATTCCGGTAAAATGTATCTTGTCCTAAGTTCCTTTTATGTTCTCATTGCCTTTTTGCTTCAATTTGACATTTTGGTGAGGCAATAGGGTTAGAGGACCAACAGTTATCCCATTTTGGTGCTTAATGCCAAAGGGGGAGAAACTAAAGGGCCAAAAGCAAATGGATCAGCCAACCACTTGTGAATTTCAAAAATAGTAGAGTTAGAATTTGTATTTTCCCCAAATGACTCTTAGTGCAAAATTTGGTCTCTTATGGGGGAGAATTTTGATTATGGGAAAAGGGGGAGTTTTTGGCACTTGATAAATTCTTCTCTTGGAATATCTCTCTATTTGCCTAAACAAGTGTGTTTGACTTAGTAATAGGAAAAAGAATTTGTTTTACGAAAATAAACCAAGTGGTGGCAAAAGTGATCCATATATGCCAAATCTCTAGTGAGAAAATTTGGTCTTCAAATATGCACTTTTGAGAATAATGTTGCACTTTTAGTTGCTTTTTAATGTGTTGGCATAAATCACCAAAAAGGGGGAGATTGAAAGGGAAATGTGCCCTTGGGCCATCTCAACAGTTGTTTTGGTGATTAGATGCCCAACACATTGTTTTAGAAGTTTCATATGTGCCAAGTGTTTTAGAAGTGCATATCAAGAACCAAGGTATGTTTCTAGCCCTAGTAAATTGTTTTTGGGTACTAACATGTTTATCTAAGTACTAGAGACATTGCCAAGAAAAGAGGAAAAGAAGTGGAGAAGAATTGGTTATGTTCAGCCAAATTAGCACGAGCCTGAGGCGCACCGGACTGTCTGGTGGTGCACCGGACAGTGTCCGGTGTCTAGGCTGGCCCGGCGGCGAACAGGCTGCTCTTGGGAAAAAGCAGAGGCGCCACGGCTAAAATTCACCGGACTGTCCGGTGAGCCAATGGCACTCGCGTCCAACGGTCGGCGGCGCAATCAGCGGGCGACGTGTGGCCCGCGCCAACGGTCGGATGGTCACACCGGACTATCCGGTGTGCACCGGACAGTGTCCGGTGCGCCAACGGGACCAAAGACCCAACGGTCGGCTTTGCCAGAAAAGGAAGGAGATCAGGAACTGGACAGGAATTGTTCATGTCCAGTGGTGCACCAGACTGTCCGGTGCACCACCGGACAGAAGGCAAGAATTGCCTTCCAATTGGATCTCCAACGGCTCCTAGCTGCCTTGGGGCTATAAAAGGGACCCCTAGGCGCATGGAGCAATACACCAAGCATTCTCTGATCATTCTAAGACGCCTAGACTCCGCCGCCACACATTCGGATCGTTGTGTTAGAGATTTGAGCACCATTTGAATTGTGAACTCCCTGCGCCGTGTTTTGTTCTCACGTCTTGGCTTGTGTGCGTGTGTTTGCTGCGATTTGAGTCTTGTGTGTGTTGCTTTCCCTCCCTTACTCTTGTGCCTTTCTTGTGATCAACATTGTAAGGGCGAGAGGCTTCAACTTGTGGAGATTCCTCGCAAACGGGAAAAGAACTCTAAAGAAAAAGACCGTGGTATTCAAGTCGATCATTGGATCACTTGAAAGGGGTTGAGTGCAACCATCGTCCATTGGGACGCCACAACGTGGAAGTAGGCAAGTGTTACTTGGCCGAACCACAGGATAAAACATTGTGTCCCTTGTGTTGCTTTTCTCTGTGATTGACTTCTTCTCAAGAGCTTACTCTATAGCAACTTGGTTTAGTCTAACTAACATTTTACAAACCAAGTCTGTGCGATTAGTGTTGAATCTTGTAGGATCACCTATTCACCCCCTCTAGGTACTCTCAATTCTTTATTAAGCTATATGTGTTGAAGCATGTTTATTCAAAGAAATAGGAATAATAAATAAATAAATATACTTTGCATCATATTGGAGTTTTGAATGTGCATTTGGAATTTGTTTGAATTTAAATTTGAATTTGAACTCTATGAATTCAGCTAAAAACAAGGAAGTAGAAAATATGTATATATCTCTACTACTCCTTAAGAGCGTATTGTAGGCGTGCACAGTGGTGTTCTGCCGCGCCTCCGCCCTTCGCGCGTCTGCGCCCCTGCGCGGCTGCGCCCCAAATCTCGCATCGGCATCGCGCCGCCGGCAATCTCGCTCGGTGACCCCGCCCTCACTCCTGCCCCTGCGCCCCAAATCTCGCAGACGTGCTCGACCACCTCAAGCCCCACACTATCGCTCTCTTCCACATTCTCTACAGCCGCTGCCCACCTCTAGCTCCGGCTCCACCCCCAAATTGCTCTCGCACTTCCCGCGGGAATCCTTCGCCGGGAACCTCCAGCTCTGCGGGGACCCGCTTCCGCCCTGCAGCAGCCCGTTCTTTCCCCCAGTGCCGTCGCCCGGCGGGCCCGGCCCTGCACCGGGCTCATCCAAGAAGCGGAAGCTCTCCGGGGCCACAATCGCGGGCATCGTCGTGGGCGCCGTAGTGGTGGGGCTCCTCCTCCTCATCGCCATCGTGCTCTGTGTGGTGTCCAAACGTCGTGGCGCCGGCGCCCGCGACATCCACCGCGGCCAGGGGGCAGCCCCCCGACGTCCGGTGTGGGTGGCGTCTTGACGTCCTCGTCCAAGGAGGACCTCGGAGGCGACGCGTTCGGGTCAGCCGCGGCAGTCGCGGCGGCGGGGGAGCAGAGCCGACTGGTGTTTGTTGGGAAGGGCGCCAGGTACAGCTTCGACCTGGAGGACCTCGAGGATTTCGAGGTCGACTTCAGGGAGTTCGGGGTGAAAATCCCCCTCTCCGGACGGCCCAAACAAAATTCACCCGAACGTTGACCTCACCGCGCCCGACGTCGGCCGCCCCGACGACGACCCCGCCTGGTTCTGCCTACGAGTCGGTAAGTGGTCAATAAACTCCCTCGCGAGTCGAACCCCCTTCATAGTTCTTCCCTGTGTCACGCGTTCTGCGCTGGCTAGCGAAGGGTCATGATCTGTGTCGTGGTATGCAGGTTGCGAACAGGGCCATGAGCAGGTCGACCCTGAGGCCCTGGACAGGAGCTTCTTTATGCGGGTTTGTCCCCTTCTCTCGCATGTGTTCATTAGTATCATCAGCCTGCGATGCAATACAACGCAAATGTCGTCGATTAATGAATGGTGTGATGCTAATTGGCAGGTCATGGCGGCGAGAAGCCCCAACGTGAGGCTACAGAAGGCTATCGACAGGAAGAACTAGAGGTACCGACAGCTTCCACTTGAGCTGGATGTTTCATCTTCGGTTCAGATTTATAGTCCGGATTCTGATTTTGACGCTGCTCGATGCTGAAATGCCCGCACTCTGCGCCACTGAAGCGTCAGAGAGCTCGGTTCGCGAGGCTGAGCGCAGAGACTGAGGCCGCGGGGAAGGCACCGGCGGAGCCCAAGCCAAGGGTCGAGTGGATCTGTGCCATGCGAGCATCCCCAATTCGCACCAAGACAGCGAGGGTCGAATGTCCCAGCGAGAGGAAGAAGGCACTGACCACGCCGCGGAGCAAGACCGTTCAGCCGAGGCAGGAGCTGTTCCACAGCGTGAAGCACCAGAAGGAGTCGTTGGCCGCTGCAGCTAGGAAAGGGACAGTCGTCAAGTCTCTGTTCATGAGCACGATGCCAAAAAAGGAACCAGTCTAGACGCCAGCGGCAGACAAGAGCAAGGGGGCGGTGTCCGAGGTCTGTTCGAAGCTGAGGAAGCTGAACTTGGCGTGCTGGGAGGTGCCGAGCAGGTACATGTCTCAGCCTCAGCCGAAGAATATGAAGACTGCCAAGAAGAGTGAAGAGACCATGGTGGCCAAGAGCGAGAAGCGGGGGCTGGAATCCAAGACCAATGCCAAGAAGAAAATTTTAGGACGCTCAGTGAAGCATGCTAATGCCGGACCTGATGGAGAGAACCGAAATGGTTGCAGCACTGCTGCAGACGAGAACTCGCTTGCAGAAACTGCTGGCTCCCATCAGGAAAGGAAGGTTGTGCTGCAGGAATTGAGAATCGAGGTGGATGCATCGCGATGTGGCAATTCAGATGACAACAAGGAGAATGTGTCTAGTGCTCCGAGTGAAGAAGCATTGGACAATTCATCACATTATGGAAGTGAAATCAGACTGTTGGAGAACAATGATAATGTTCCTCTGAAGGAGAATGTTGCTCTGAAGGTAACTGCTATTTCCGTGAAGTGTGAACTGATGGTACTGAAAAAGAAATACAGCCTTTTACCTGTAGTTAGAATGTGAAGAACCTGACATGCTGTTGTGTACCAAATGCAGGTGGCCAAATTGCAGAAAAAGTGCATCAAGAGCAGGCAGGAAAGCTCAAGAAAACCACCAATCCTAGGGTCTTATGGGATGGGTATTTACTATTTCTAGGGTCTCAACGACCTGAATTTTACTTTATTAGCATACAATATGTACCTGAATTTTACTTACAATACAATATTCCACAATCATTAGCATACAATATATACCTGAATTTTACTTTATTAACTACAATAAAAGACATATAATATTCACCTTAATTTTACTTTATTAACTACATTAAAAAGGTATGGTGCAGTGGTGAGAGTTGTCTCGTCATGGGTTCGAACCCATGAAGCAGCCTCTCCGCATTTACGGAAGAAGGCTTGACTGGGTTTATCCCTTCCACAGACCCCACTTACGCGAGAGTCTCTAGCACTAGGTCTACTCTAACTACATTTAAAAGGTCTTATGGCTTATGAGATTTAGAAGGAATTCATTATTAAGTGTAAATATAAATGTCTTGCACATTATGAATTTTAGCTATGTGTGCACATAGATTATTAAAATGTAGTACTTCAATCATTGGTGAACGTGTCACTGGACACTGAATCACGCTATGTTTGGTAGCAAATGACATAGATGCACACTCAGCTGTTTCTTTCCTTCTGTTTTTTTTCTAATTCTTTGTAGGAATACTATGACCCAAACCGTTCAATGCTGGAGTTGGTCTTTGCTCCTGCAGACGAATGGATTGGTCGAAGTGACACTGAAATCATCGATGCAACTATGGAAGAGCTAGCCAAGTTATTTCCTGATGAAATTGCTGCTGATCAGAGTAATGTAGATACATGATCTTGTCAAGCATGTCTAATGATTGGGCTCTGTTTTTCGTTTAGGTTGTTGAAAACATTGCAAGGAAGAATGGTATCAATAAGAGTGAGTTACTTGATAGAGAAGCAGATGATCTTGCTGTTCGTATTGCTCTTGGTGAGACACACGTCATTGCAGAGACTAAGAAATTTCTATCAAGGTATGGAGTTAATGTTGTTGCATTGGAAGAACATGCTTCTAAACGAAATGAGAAGTTCAAAAGAAGCAATTATGTGATATTAGTAAAGAACTTGCCATTTAATTCTACTGATGAAGAACTCGCGACACTGTTTTAGAAACATGGTAGTTTGGATAAAATCATTCTACCTCCAACGAGAGTGTTTGCCTTGGTATGTTAGTATATTAAACTTGTGTTATCCAGCTATTTTTATATATTGCAGCAACTTATGTTTTTACTGCACTTGACTTTTGTAAGTGCAATCAACCCTAATTGAGGGTTTTGGTGATTAATGACAAAACAAACTAAGATTCTAACAAGTTTGCTCCTAGTGTGTACACAGTATTTTTACAGACAGGAGAAGCACAGATCCTACGAGCATAAAAGTATAAAGCACAGCGGATTTAAATTTCCACATCAAATGGCGTGCTCCAAGTGCTATGAAACGTCGGCGGTACTAAGTTTAAAATTCTTGAATCATAGGAATCGCCGTACAATTAAGAGGGATCCGTGACGGTTAAGTAAGTTGTGAAACGAGCCAAGTTCAATTCTTTTGAAAACTCCTTTGAGATCATCTTTTCCAGATCATGAATGCTCTTGAGAAAAACAAATTTCACTTCCCACAAAGTCTCCACCTAAGTTCTCTTCAAAATTCTCAAAGTTTGGTTTCAGCCCCCAAAACCGGTTCAACCGGTCCAGAAACCGGTTCAACCGGTCCAGAAACCGGTTCAACCGGTTTTGGTACTGTTCATCCTGCCACCTCTGCTCTGACCTGTCTGACAGTCAGAGCTGTCAGAAAAGTCGCAGCAGATATTTTTCTGAAACCGGTTGAGCCGAAATTTGACCCTACTCAGCCGGTTTTGAAACCGGTCCAGTGTCCGGCTGAGTAGACCAGTGGACCGGGATCCCCCTGGTAGAAACCGGTTCAACCGGTTTGAAAACCGGTTCAACCGGTTTTTGCCCTTTTCCCCCCAACGGCTGCCAGCTTTTGGGGGATCCTTTATATACCCCCTCACTCTCTCTCTCTCATTTACTACTGCCTCTCCCACGAATCTTTGGCTGACCAACCCTCAAACAAGAGCATTCACTTCACCTCTCACACCCGCAATCGCATCTCCTTCAATCATTTGAAGGACCCTTGGTGTGAGGTGAACTCGATCGAACTCGCTGTCTATTTCATCTCGATTCTCCCATTCTCTTGTTCTTGAGCTCGTTGCAAACTTAACCGTGTGCGGATTTGTTACTCTTGGAACCTCGTGTTCCTTGACGGTTAGAGGTTGCTTGGGAGTCTCCAAATTTGTGGACGACCCCAAGAAGTTTGTATCACCCGCTCCTTGAGCAGATTTGAGAAGAGATTGCCTTGACCTTTGTGGTCGGCTTGTGGAGGATTAGGGTTGGAAAAGACCCGGCCCTTTGTGGGTTCCTCAACGAGGAGTAGGACACCTTTGTGGTGGTTGCCGAACCTCGGGTTATATCGCGTGTTCTTGTGTGTTCTTGATAAGCATTTCATATTCGGTGGTTGGTTCATATTATTCATTCAAGTAGTTCTTGTGTAGGGCAAATCTTTAGCTATTTTCTTTACTACTTCGAATTTGTTCAATAGATTATTAAATTCAAGTTGAGTAGGGTTCAAACTTGTTCAGCTGTGATTAAAATCGACTGAACCGGTTTGCACCTGTGCAACTTTAATTTAACCTATTTCGAAGTTTTTAGTGAAAATTTTCAGGTGTAGCCTATTCACCCCCCCTCTAGGCTACTTTCAATTGGTATCAGAGCTTCGTGCCTCGTTTTACGCTTAACCGCGTGAGGAAACGATCATGTCTACACAACGGGACCATGTGGATCCTCTTCTCGAGGAAATCCCCGTCACATCTTCCGGTGAGGAAGTGGACCCCAAGGTCCTCGACCTCGCCATGAAGATTGCCGAGAAAATGTTCCTCAAAATGAAAGAGGAAGATGCTAGGAAAAAGGCCGAAGAAGAGGAAACAAGAAGAAAGGCCGAAGAAGGTAAAGGTAAGGGAACGTTTGATTATAATGACGATCTAGTGGACCTTTTGGTGTCTAAGGTATTGAGCAAGGTAAGTCTCAACACCGAAGGATCATCTACCAAAAGCAAAGGTAATGACTTTAGCAAAGTTCAATTCGATTACTCTAGAAATTATATTCCCAACTTCTCTTCCGCCCCACTTGGAAAGTTACCAACTCTTAGTGAGTTGAACTATGATGAGTGGGCCGACAAGATGAAGTCGCATTTAATCGGTGTGCATCCTAGTCTTTGGTAGATTGTTAATGTAGGTATGTATAAGCCCGCCCAAGGAGAAGAGATGACTCCGGAAATGATGCAAGAGGTTCATCGAAATGCTCAAGCAGTGAGCATAATCAAAGGAAGTCTTTGTCCGGAAGAATACCGGAAAGTTCAAGGAAGAGAAGATGCTCGTGACATTTGGAACATTCTTAGAATGTCACATGAAGGAGATCCCAAAGCTAAAAGACATAGAGTTGAAGCTTTGGAAAGTGAGCTTGCAAGGTATGATTGGACAAAGGGTGAGTCGCTCCAATCACTCTTTGATCGATTGATGGTATTGGTCAACAAAATAAGAGTACTTGGGAGTGAAGATTGGAGTGACTCCAAAGTCACAAGATTGTTCATGAGAGCTTATAAAGAGAAAGATAAAAGTCTTGCAAGGATGATAAGGGATCGTGATGATTATGAGGACATGACGCCTCATCAACTATTTGCAAAAATTCAACAACACGAGTCCGAGGAAGCCCCCATCAAGACAAGAGACTCTCATGCCTTGATCACAAATGAACAAGACAATCTCAAGAAGAGCAAAGACCACAAAGCAAAGAAAGTGGTCGAGACCTCAAGTGATGAAGATAGCTCAAGTGATGAAGACACAGCTATGTTCATCAAAACTTTCAAGAAATTTGTAAGGAAGAATGACAAGTTCCAAAGGAAAGGAAAGAAGAGGGCATGCTATGAATGTGGCCAAACCGGTCATTTCATAGCGGATTGTCCTAACAAGAAGGAACAAGAAGCCAAGAAGGAATACAAGAAGGATAAGTTTAAAAAGGGAGGCAAGACCAAGGGATACTTCAAGAAGAAGAAGTATGGACAAGCTCATATTGGTGAAGAATGGAACTCCGATGATGAGAGTTCTAGCTCCGAGGAAGAGGAAGTGGTGGCAAATGTGGTCATCCAATCTACCTCAAGCGCGCAACTCTTCACCAACCTTCAAGACGACTCCTACATTCCAACTTGCCTCATGGCAAAAGGAGATAAGGTAACTTTATTTAGTAATGATTTTTCAAATGAGGATAATGATGATCAAATTGCCATGAAAAATAAAATGATTAAAGAATTTGGCTTAAATGGATACAATGTTATCACAAAATTAATGGAAAAGCTAGATAAAAGAAAGGCAACTCTTGATGCTCAAGAAGACTTGCTTATCCTTGAAAAGGAAAGAAACCTAGAGCTTCAAGAGTTGATTCACAATAAAGATATAGAAGTAATTAACTTGAAAACCTCTATTGATAACCTTGCAAATGAAAAGAATGCACTTGAATCAAGCATGTTAAGCTTGAATGTTCAAAATCAAGAACTTCAAGTGCAACTTGAAAATTGCAAGAACATCAATGCCCCCACTTTAGTATTTGAATCTAAGTCTAGCTCTAATGATAATTCTTGCAAGCATTGTGCCAAATATCATGCTTCTTGTTGTCTAACTAACCATGCAAGGAAGCAAAGCCCACAGGTGAAGGTCAAAGAAATTTTGAAAAGATGCTCTAGCAATGATGGGTTAAAGAAAGTTGAACCCAAGTACAAGTCCCTTAAGTCCAACAATGGTAGAAGGGGGCTTGGGTTCAATTCATCCAAGGAAAACCCTAGCACAGTGCATAAGGGGTGGAGATTCCCCAAGTTCATAGAGGGAACCACTCTATATGATGCCTTGGGGAGGATCCACTCCTCAAATGACAAGTCATCTCAGGTAAAGGTTAACTTGAGTTCCACAAAGAGTAAGATGAAGGAAGTGGGATCCTCAAGTGGACAAAAATCTAATGCTCCCATTTCCCACTCATATCTTTGTGATTATATGTTGACTTGGGATTCAGGGAAATTAGTTGTGAAATATGTGGGTGCCTGCACTAAACAAAAAGTCATGAAAAGAAGTGTGTGGGTACCCATGGCTATAACTAACACTGTAGGACCCAATTCAATTTGGGTACCTAAAAGTATAGCCTAAACTTGTTTTGCAGGTCTACTCCTCTGGTGGGTCAAGTTGGGTGCTTGACAGTGGATGTACAAATCACATGACCGGGGAGAAAGACATGTTTCATACATTGCAACTAACTCAAGAAGCACAAGAAATTGTGTTTGGAGATAGTGGCAAGGGTAAGGTGATTGGTATTGGTAAAATTCCTATCTCTGACCAACAATCACTTTCAAATGTTTTATTAGTAGATTCCTTGAGCTATAATTTGTTGTCCGTTTCACAACTTTGTGGAATGGGTTATAATTGCTTATTTTCGGATGTGGATGTGAAAATCCTTAGAAGGGAGGACTCCTCAGTTGCCTTTACAGGTTGCTTGAAGGGTAAGCTTTATCTTGTTGATTTCACAACAAGTAAAGTGACGCCTGAGACTTGTTTAGTGGCAAAATCCGACAAGGGTTGGCTATGGCATCGCCGGCTAGCCCATGTCGGTATGAGGAATTTGGCCAAACTTCAAAAGGATAATCACATCATTGGACTAACAAATGTTGTATTTGAGAAAGATAGGGTTTGTGGCGCATGCCAAGCAGGAAAGCAACATGGAGTCCCACATCAATCAAAGAATGTGGTCACAACAAAGAGGCCATTGGAGCTTCTTCACATGGACCTCTTCGGACATGTGGCCTACATTAGCATTGGTGGTAGTAAGTATGGTTTAGTTATTGTTGATGATTTTTCTCGATTCACTTGGGTTTTCTTTTTGAGTGACAAAGGTGAAACTCAAGAAATCTTAAAGAAATTCATGAGGAGAGCTCAAAATGAATTTGAGCTCAAAATCAAGAAAGTGAGAAGCGATAATGGGACGGAATTCAAGAACACAGGTGTCGAAGAATTCTTAGGAGAAGAGGGAATCAAGCATGAGTTCTCGGTGCCTTACACTCCACAACAAAATGGTGTTGTGGAAAGAAAGAACCGGACTCTAATTGAAGCTGCAAGAACCATGTTGGATGAATACAAGACACCTGACAACTTCTGGGCAGAGGCGGTCAACACCGCCTGTCATGCAATCAACCGCCTCTATCTTCATAAGATCTACAAAAAGACTGCCTATGAGCTTCTCACTGGTAACAAACCTAAAGTTGATTATTTTAGAGTATTCGGTTGTAAATGTTTTATTCTTAACAAGAAAGTCAAGAGCTCAAAGTTTGCTCCTAGAGTGGACGAGGGTTTCTTGCTTGGTTATGCATCAAATGCGCATGGATATCGTGTTTTCAACAATTCCACCGGTCTTGTTGAAATAGCGATAGACGTGACATTTGATGAGTCTAATGGCTCGCAAGGGCATGTTTCTAATGACACTGCAGGAAATGAAAAACTACCTTGTGAGGCCATAAAGAAACTTGCCATAGGTGAGGTGAGACCTCAAGAAAGGGATGATGAAGAAGGAACCTTGTGGATGACCAATGAGGTAGTTGATGTGGGTGCAAGGGTGGTGAGTGACAATGTCTCCACCCAAGCAAACCCATCAACCTCAAGTCATCCAAACCACGAAGAAAATCATCAAAGGATGCCAACAGTGGTAGAAGATGAACAAGAAAATATTGATGGTGAAGTGCCTCTTGATCAAGTAACTGATGAGGAAGAGCAAATACAAAGACATCCATCAGTGCCTCATCCAAGAGTCCATCATTCAATTCAAAGGGATCATCCGGTGGACAACATCCTGGGTAGCATCAGGAGAGGGGTAACGACTCGATCACGTTTAGCTAATTTTTGTGAATTTTACTCGTTTGTTTCCTCTCTTGAGCCACTTAAGGTTGAAGAAGCATTGGGTGATCCGGATTGGATAACTGCGATGCAAGAGGAGTTGAACAACTTCACTAGGAATGAAGTCTGGTCCTTAGTCCAAAGACCCAAACAAAATGTGATTGGGACTAAATGGGTCTTTAGGAACAAGCAAGATGAAAATGGCGTTGTTACAAGAAACAAGGCAAGGTTGGTTGCCCAAGGCTATACTCAAGTGGAAGGACTTGACTTTGGTGAAACATATGCGCCGGTAGCAAGGTTAGAATCAATTAGAATATTAATTGCCTATGCCACTAACCATGATTTCAAGCTATATCAAATGGATGTCAAGAGCGCTTTTCTAAATGGACCACTACAAGAAAGAGTATATGTGGAGCAACCACCGGGCTTCGAAGACCCAAAGAAGCCAAATCATGTTTATCTTCTTCACAAGGCACTCTACGGGCTTAAACAAGCCCCTAGAGCTTGGTATGATTGTCTTAAAGATTTTCTAATTAAAAATGGGTTTACAATAGGAAAAGCTGACTCTACTTTGTTTACTCGAAAAGTTGATAATGAATTATTTGTGTGCCAAATATATGTTGATGACATTATATTTGGTAGTACTAATGAAAAATTTTGTGAAGAGTTTAGCAAAGTAATGACGAACAGGTTTGAGATGTCTATGATGGGCGAGCTTAAGTACTTCCTGGGATTTCAAGTCAAACAACTCAAGGAAGGTACCTTTTTATGCCAAACTAAATATACTCAAGATATGCTCAAGAAGTTTGGCATGGAAAAAGCAAAGCACGCCAAGACTCCAATGTCATCAAATGGACATCTCGACCTAAATGAGGAAGGTAAACCTGTAGATCAAAAATTATATAGATCAATGATAGGATCACTGCTTTACTTATGTGCATCTAGGCCTGATATTATGTTGAGTGTTTGTATGTGTGCACGTTTTCAAGCAAATCCTAAAGACTGTCATCTTGTAGCCGTTAAGAGAATTCTAAGATACTTAGTCCACACCCAAAACCTAGGATTATGGTATCCTAAAGGCTCCTTTTTCGATTTGCTTGGCTATTCTGACTCAGATTATGCCGGTTGCAAAGTAGATCGAAAAAGCACTACTGGGACTTGCCAATTCCTTGGGCGGTCCTTAGTGTCATGGAGTTCCAAGAAACAAAATTGTGTTGCACTCTCCACTGCAAAAGCTGAATACATAGCAGCTGGGGCATGTTGTGCACAGTTGTTATGGATGAAGCAAACCCTTAGAGATTTTGGTTGTGAGTTTAACAAAATTCCTCTTTTGTGTGACAATGAGAGTGCCATAAAACTTGCAAACAATCCAGTGCAACACTCTAGAACTAAACATATTGACATTAGACACCATTTCTTGAGAGACCATGAAGCCAAAGGAGATATCGAACTTTTTCATGTGAGCACCGAAAATCAACTAGCTGATATCTTCACAAAACCCCTTGATGAGACTAGGTTTTGTTTTCTTAGGAGTGAGCTAAATATCTTGGATTCTCGAAACGTGACTTAATAACTAAAATTTTGATCAAATTTGATGATTGAAAATTGTTTGTTTGAGCAATATGAATTGAGAAATGTCATTTTTATCTTTATAATATCTCATGTCATAATTGCTAAGTGATATTACAGCCCTTCCAGGCAATATTTGAAATCTGGTTGAGTAAACCGGCTGAGTAGGCCACTCAACCGGTTTCTTCCTGGTGGAAACCGGTTGAACCGGTCTAAAAACCGGTTGAACCGGTTTTGGCCGTCGCGCCGTCAGTCCGCGCGCAGTCTGCGCTGACAGCTGCGCAGTCTGCGCTGTCAGTTTTGCAGTCTGTGCTGTCAGACTGTCAGGTTTTGCGCGCAGTCAACACTGTTTTCTGCGCGCTTTTACTGCGCCGTTTGACCCGAAACCGGTTGAACCGGTTTTGAAACCGGTTGAACCGGTTTTCGGCTTTCTGGCGGCCGACTCCTCTCCTTTTTTATACCTCTCCCTCTCTTCTCTTCCCTTCTCAGCCCTGTTTCCAGCCGCCGCTGCCACTTCTGTCTTTCCTCTCTCCTCTCCAAACTCTCTCGAGCTCTCACCCGTTTGGAAGTGTGGTTGGAGATCCGTTCTTCCCGGCGTGTTTCCACCATCTTCCTCCTTCTCGTTGAGAGATCTTGCCCCCCATCTTCGGATCGAGGTATTGTTCTATGTTATTTTCTTGTACTCGATCCTACGCGTTCTTGATTATCTTATGTATCATTCGTTGGGTACATTTTGGTTTAAGTGATTGCAACACTTAGACTATCTTCATTTTGTCACAAACACTGTTTGAGATTAGCGATTTGATATTGTTCATTGTAGTTGAACCGCTCATATGAACGGTTGAAGTGCATGATTCAATCTCTTATGCGTTTCTTCTCAAGCGTGGTTGATCCTTGCTCATCATAGGTTCTATCTCTTATTTCTTAGAATGGTGCGACGAAGGAACCCGTCAGTGGTAGAATCCGACTCTTCGGATGAACAGGAGATCCATGGTGATACCCCTCCTCGCTCTCGATCCAAGCGAGGGCGCGGATGTGGAAATGTCATGCCGGGTACTGAGGCCTCCGGGTCTCAAAGTGCTCGGGGTCGGACTTCCCGGACTCCCTCCGGTAGGTCTCGACCTGCCACGAATCCGCAGGCGTGGGAGCCTGCAAGTGACGATGACGGTGGGAAGGACGATGAGGTTGATCTTCCCCCGGCGTCGGCTCCTGTGATTCGCGGCTTGGTGCTCCACCGGGCCGAGGCTCGGCGTGCTGGCAATGAGCCAGTCACGGACTTCACGGCCAGTGGAGGGTCTGCACTTCTCCAGGATCTGCGTTTCCAAAATCCGGTATTGCGTATTCGCGATGCCAGGATCGATGGAAATCGTTTCTGGACTCTTCACCATGTTGATTTCTATAATTCAGTTATTCTTCCCAAGAAGCATCAGCCCATCCTTCATCAACGTTATATTAACTGGGAAGGTTGCGAAGCAATTGGAGACCCAGAGATGTCACAGGCACTGAGGGCCTGTGAAAGGAAGCAAATGAAGAACATCATGACATTCCATTATGATTGGAATGATGAAGTGATTGCACAATTTTATTCCACTCTCTGGATAAAGCTGGCTGATGAGGAGAGCCATTACAACTACCCTTATCTAAACTTCTTCATTGAAGGTAGTTGGTACAAGGTGAGCTATCATCGATTTGCTCACATTCTTGGTTTTTCTGACGAGGATATATCTGGAGACAGGATCAAGATTCATGATTTCCGTCAGCCCACAAGAGATGAAGCCAAGGACCTTCATTTGTCTGAGTCTGGAAAGTATTGGGAGTCAACCAACATTCACAAGTATTATCGCTATATCAACTCCCTCTGCAGGATGACCCTCATTCCAAAAGGGGGAAATCAGATGGACATCCTTGGCGAGAGCAAAGTCTTGCTCTCTTTTATGAAACCAAACAGCTCAGAAAGGATTAATGTCTTTGACATGATTTGGCAGGAGATCATTCATGCAGCCTGCTTTCCTTTGAAGGGGTGTCTTCATGCCCCATTCATTATGAAGATGATTGAGGTCGTGACCCAATTCAGATTTGAGAAAGGCACCCGACATCAGTCATACACTCCCTTCTGGATTGATCCCAACAATCCAGCTGGGCGTCTCAGGAAAGCTCCCTCCAGTTCCCGTGGTCCTACATCTGCTGGTCCGTCTGCCGGTGCTGGTGCTGCTGCTGCTGCTGCTGGTGGTGCCTCGCGCTCTTCCCCTGGCCGCGGATCTCCCACACCACGTGGTCGTGGTCGTGGTCGAGGTCGTGGACGTGGGATGGGTGCCCGCCTGGCCCACGGGTTTGCGGCCTTCTTCTCCATGTGCCGAAATATTGCCGCAGATGTCCATGAGGTGGCTCGACGTCAGCGGGAGACCGACGACAACCTTCGTCGTCAAGCTTCTGCTTTGGGTACTCCCTTCGCCCCTCGCTCTCCTGATGTACCTCTTCACCCTCCTCCTCCAGATGTGAATGAGTGGTATCAGCAGGCGTATGGGGTACCTTTCTCTTCAGCCGATGACGTCGAAGAAGAAACCTATTTTGATGATCCGGAGCAGTTTGACCCTCCCCCATATCGCGGGGATCCGGGTCAATCGTCCTCTTACCCTCCGCCCCAGGACCTGTCTGGCAGTGCTCCTCCTCCGGCCCAGTCTGGAGAGGAACACTTTGCCTACGACCTGGCGCAACACCTCTTTGCTCCTCATCAACCTCCTCCCCACTGGTGATTCGTGGCTTGTCGCGTCTCTCTCTCTCTTTTTGGTTCTTGGTGCCAAAAAGGGGGAGAACGTTTACTATTCAGTACTTTATTTTTGTAATGAACTCTTGGTCTGTAATAACTACTATTTGCTGCATGCATGGCTTGGAAGCCATAAACACTTGATGATGTGTTGAGACGAGCTCTCACTATTGTAATAGCTGTAGACCTTTTTCATATCATATGCTATGCGATGATGAGCTTGAATGTGCTTTTACTCTTTATATTCAATTATGTTTCATATCTCATCATTTTTTTGTGTATGGTGTTGATTGTTCTCTCTCTAAATATGTTGCAAATTGACATATCAAGTCAATGTGAATATCGCAAAACTCATGCACATATTTAGGGGGAGCTACATATACACAAAAGACTTTTATCACAAGTATGTGTAACTTTTAATTATTATTTCCATTCTAGTTTGTTTTGGCATCAATCACCAAAAAGGGGGAGATTGTAAGTGCAATCAACCCTAATTGAGGGTTTTGGTGATTAATGACAAAACAAACTAAGATTCTAACAAGTTTGCTCCTAGTGTGTACACAGTATTTTTACAGACAGGAGAAGCACAGATCCTACGAGCATAAAAGTATAAAGCACAGCGGATTTAAATTTCCACATCAAATGGTGTGCTCCAAGTGCTATGAAACGTCGGCGGTACTAAGTTTAAAATTCTTGAATCATAGGAATCGCCGTACAATTAAGAGGGATCCGCGACGGTTAAGTAAGTTGTGAAACGAGCCAAGTTCAATTCTTTTGAAAACTCCTTTGAGATCATCTTTTCCAGATCATGAATGCTCTTGAGAAAAACAAATTTCACTTCCCACAAAGTCTCCACCTAAGTTCTCTTCAAAATTCTCAAAGTTTGGTTTCAGCCCCCAAAACCGGTTCAACCGGTCCAGAAACCGGTTCAACCGGTTTTGGTACTGTTCATCCTGCCACCTCTGCTCTGACCTGTCTGACAGTCAGAGCTGTCAGAAAAGTCGCAGCAGATATTTTTCTGAAACCGGTTGAGCCGAAATTTGACCCTACTCAGCCGGTTTTGAAACCGGTCCAGTGTCCGGCTGAGTAGACCAGTGGACCGGGATCCCCCTGGTAGAAACCGGTTCAACCGGTTTGAAAACCGGTTCAACCGGTTTTTGCCCTTTTCCCCCCAACGGCTGCCAGCTTTTGGGGGATCCTTTATATACCCCCTCACTCTCTCTCTCTCATTTACTACTGCCTCTCCCACGAATCTTTGGCTGACCAACCCTCAAACAAGAGCATTCACTTCACCTCTCACACCCGCAATCGCATCTCCTTCAATCATTTGAAGGACCCTTGGTGTGAGGTGAACTCGATCGAACTCGCTGTCTATTTCATCTCGATTCTCCCATTCTCTTGTTCTTGAGCTCGTTGCAAACTTAATCGTGTGCGGATTTGTTACTCTTGGAACCTCGTGTTCCTTGACGGTTAGAGGTTGCTTGGGAGTCTCCAAATTTGTGGACGACCCCAAGAAGTTTGTATCACCCGCTCCTTGAGCAGATTTGAGAAGAGATTGCCTTGACCTTTGTGGTCGGCTTGTGGAGGATTAGGGTTGGAAAAGACCCGGCCCTTTGTGGGTTCCTCAACGAGGAGTAGGACACCTTTGTGGTGGTTGCCGAACCTCGGGTTATATCGCGTGTTCTTGTGTGTTCTTGATAAGCATTTCATATTCGGTGGTTGGTTCATATTATTCATTCAAGTAGTTCTTGTGTAGGGCAAATCTTTAGCTATTTTCTTTACTACTTCGAATTTGTTCAATAGATTATTAAATTCAAGTTGAGTAGGGTTCAAACTTGTTCAGCTGTGATTAAAATCGACTAAACCGGTTTGCACCTGTGCAACTTTAATTTAACCTATTTCGAAGTTTTTAGTGAAAATTTTCAGGTGTAGCCTATTCACCCCCCCTCTAGGCTACTTTCAACTTTTTTTAAAACTTCTGTCACTTGCCATCTTGAATGTCTAAATTGCACAAATATTGCCACTTGAGGTTATTTATCTTGAATTACATTTTTTGTGTGTCAGGTGGTCTTTGTTGAAGCAACTGAAGCCCAATACGCATTCAAAAAACCACTATATACACGATATAAGTAAATTCGCCAAGTACTCGATTCCTCCTCGATCACGTCTCATGAT
Organism: Zea mays; assembly: GCF_902167145.1. Classification (NCBI taxonomy): domain Eukaryota; kingdom Viridiplantae; phylum Streptophyta; class Magnoliopsida; order Poales; family Poaceae; genus Zea; species Zea mays. Next base: position 43,069,575 of record NC_050100.1, on the reverse strand, counting down.
CTCTCAACTACACCTATACTTTTTTCTAAATTTCAGTATGTAATTTTGCCAGTGGTGTGATGCGGAGAAGTTTGTTTGACCACGAATTTGCATTCCAAAACAGTTTGTTTTTTGCCACTAAGCAAAATGTGTTCTTTTTTGCTTGAAAACAACATGATGTGGTTTTTATTGCGGTCCTGTTCAGGAACCATTTTACATATCAAATAAAATAAAATGCTAAGCTCTTATAGATTTTACTTTAAATGGTTGTTGTGTGTCCGTACCAGTTTTGAGGTCGAATGATCATAGCATTCAAAGTGATACATTTGACAGGTTCTAGATTCCCTTTCATGGACTCCAGGGGAAGTCAAGCAGCTGCATGATCTGTATATTATCATGAAAGGGAACTGAGAACAGAACAGCAAGCTCTTTTTATAATGCATTTGTTCAATAGCTAATTAGACAAAAGCCCTTCTTGGAAGACAACAAACTGTTACCAAAATGCCCATTTGTATCCAGCACCTAGAAAACGTGTGGAGCTAAATGATACCTGATGAAATGTCAACGTAAATATGGAGAATATGGTCACAAAAAATCCATCCTAACTAATATGATCCAAGAACCAAAACCAGTTACTAGAAGCTATATCACAACTACCAAACTTCACTTTCAAGAGAAGGGCCTGGTGGTCCTAACTTTCAGAAAAGAGACGAGGCAAAGCATCGATATCCAGCACTGAGCATGCGTACAATCTATTCTAATTGAGGAGAATAAGATGTGAAGGTATGGATCACTTGCTTTCTAAAAGCAGGGTTAAACCTTGATCTAAAAAAAGAATAAGAGATGAAGGGTATTATTAAGAGCCCTCATGCTGAATGCGTCTTTTTTGTTTACTCTATGTTGACACCTTCCGTATCAACCACTAGGACCAGGTTCATCTCAGGTGGGTGGGGACTGACATAAGGGCTCTAGAAGCATTTTTCCCTTATTATTGTGTGCTGACATTAACATGGATAAAGGGAGAGCTGCATGCCTGAATCTACATTGAAATTTTCAGTAGTGGTGTGCAGGATACATGCTCACAGTCACACTGGTTCAGTCAAAAGTGCTTGTGCTAATGAGGGAGTTGCTAAAAGGGCAATACCTTTCACTACAGATCTCTATTGAAATTATAGTAAGTTGCAAGGACTTCTTTGTGAAGTATAGGGTACATACTCACAACTTTCAGTTTTTTTTACAAAAAACGGCTAGATATTACATCAATATTTTACAGAAAATACCACACAGCATAAGGGGAACTTTTGTTTAGGCTATCTTCAGCGGTCTCTCATATCACATCTCTTATTTTAAACTCCACTTTATAAACAGTGTAACAAACAGTCTAACATCTCTTATTTTAAACTCCACTTCGTAAACGGTCTCTCATATCACATCTCTTATTTTCACGACTTCTGGGGAACAATCACTTGCTATTACTGACTGACATGTCCACTCCTCATATGTGAGATATTAGGGTTGATATATATGTTGTTCGTTTCCATGTAATTGTTGTGCACTAACATTTATCGAATAATTTGTACACCGTCGCAACGCACGGGCACTCACCTAGTATTTATATATATATAAAAAGACAAACCTTGCTCTGGGCCCAATCTCCACCTCGGCCCGCCCTCACTCTTTCCAGCGCCGGCACAACTCGTGCCATCGCGCCTGCGGGTGCTGACCGGCGGGCCCGGATGGGCAGTCTCTCGACGCGTTAGCATCGGTCGCTGCTAGTGGGGTCAACTCAGCAGTACACCTCCTTCTTCCCCCTCCTCTCACGCGGTCTCCGATCGAGCGTCGTGCAAAATCTCACCGCTCAGCTCGAGGATTCCACAACCGAATGCATGGCGATATTGCAGGAGTTGTTGGCGCTGACCCTAGGTATAAGACCCAGCCCCACAGCCCTACCCTTTGAGCCGTCCAAAGAGAGATTGTGTCGAGCCGCCATTAGCGCTAGGAGGAGCGATCCAGTCCGCCACCCACCCACCCACACCCCCAATTGGCGATCGAGTAAGAGCCATGGTAGTTCACCTGTATGTATTGGTTCTCCCAGACCTGTCAATTGGAAACAAGGAACTTTCGGGCGCGTGGAATTCGTCGACAGGATCTTCACCGTGCGCTTGAGCCGCACTGGCTGGGGTCCAACACCGCCACCGTCGATCGGTGTCCGTGGCGTGGCCATAGATGATCGCTAGGGCATATCGAAGCTCGTTGAAGCAATGCCTGGGCGGAATTGTGCTCTGAGCCACAGGAATCGCTCACCGGAACTATCCCTCGGTGGTGCGCCCGCTCTCACTGTGGGTCGGCATCACCACAACCATACAACTGGTAAGAATGGCCCTAATTGTTTTGTCTTCGGTCTTCGTCTCTATTGCGTGTAGCACCTTTCGTATTAGCAGGTAGTGCTTTGGAGCGCTGGCGGGCACAGCTCTAGTGAGCGCTCCGCTGTGGGTGTCCTGTACGCCACCGTTTGGGGCCGCCACGGGTAGGTGATGGGCTCGCAACTGTCTGATCTTGTGGCTATGACCCTGATTAAAACCTAGGATGTCGTTTCGGGTAATTGATCGGGGCCATAGGCTTTGAATCCAAGGGCGGGTGTAGTTCAAGGAAGAAAAGGGCTTTCTGGCCGTAGATCATGGATCCGTTGACCGTAGGCATCATGTTCGGGCAGGCAGATCTGGCGCGTTAATCCGTGGGTGAACGGTTCAGTGTCGATAAGGTGATTTTAAATCCAGGATACCGATAGTTGATCAGACGGATGTCACTCCATACCTCTTCATGGGGAGCCTGATCTAATCCGATCCGTAGATTGGTGATCCAACAACCGAGAAATAACCATACCCTTTCGTCTGGGTGCAATTGCAAAAGGGACCTCAGATTTCGTAGTATTAAACCCATCGTCCCTCGTCGGATGGGGATCCTCACATCTAGGTCCCTGGGAATTTACGATTAAACCCTGGCAGACCATTTTAGAGTGTAAAATTAATATAAAAATGAATAAAAATCTAGATAAATTATATCTTGTTCATTTTAATATCGTTTTACTCCATTCAAATTGTGTTAGCTTTGTAATAATGTTGCCTACGTCTCTGTAACATTACTTTATCAAATAACATGGTTTCAAAAATAAATATTCATTTAACCTATGCTCAATGAATTAAACCTTCTAAACAAAGTTAATATATCCATAATAGTAGTGTGACTAAAATATAACCTCTAGTCGAATTATAAACTAAATTAAAGATAAACTAGTTTTTTGTCATAACATTTTTGACTTATATTAATCTATAAAGAAAAAAAATTTAATGTTTAACCATTAACTTGGGAATATTATATCTTTTTTTAACCGTAACTACGATTTTAGCCGTTCTCGAACCTACGATCTCGTAGCGACGCGTAGGTCATTATTATGCAGTTTGTGCTTATATTTGATGTGATGTTAATTTTGCCTATGCCATGTTTGTTTGTATTGCTACGATTAGTAGCGAGGTTACGAGTCACTTGAAGGCCATCGTGGTACCTGGAATCTCAAGTCTCAGGCAAGTTGTGTCCTTGATCACTTTTCTTTACCCAATAATGTTCCTGCTAATCACTGTGATATGCTCATGTTAATCTGATGGGACCTAATAGGTTTTCCTAGACTTGTTTATCTCACACCGTGTTTACTACTGAACTTTTGGGTAGTTATGCTATTGCTCTATCTGGTTTTGGGGTTGATATTACATTATGATCATGTTCCAATTATACTGTTGTTTTAATTATTGTTCATGATAAGACTATTATGTTAATTGGAACATGGAGCTTAACTTGAGAACCACGTGCAACCACAAGGGTGGAATGGGACGCCCTTGGCTGACTAATTAGGAAACCTAGTGGAGGACTACCTTACCCGAAAGGGGCAAGGGCACTAGGGGAGTTGGTGTGTAGGGAGGTTCTCGGGTTGATTTTGCTGCAATGGCGGTCAGATGGGGGATTCTTGCATTGCGCTCCCTAGAAACTGTAGCGAGTTTTCTGAAGCTAGTGAAACTTTGTAAAGGCCTCATAGTGTTACCTTGCCTCGTCTCCTCGGTAGAGATGAATGGGACTTCTAGACCCCTTGGCAACTGGGTGACATGACTTGTGCGTAAAGGGTACGACCTCTACAGAGTGTAAAACTAGTATACTAGCCGTGCTCGCGGTCATGAGCAGCTCATGGCTCTCGCATGATTAATTTATGGAATTAAATTCAATTTGTCATTTGCATCGCATTGTGGTTTATTATTAATTTTGATCTATTATTACTCTAGTTTTGGTATCTACTTACACTTAGCAACTGCTTAAAATTTTGACCAGCTTTAAAACCAATGCTCAACTTTATCCATCCTCTTTGGTAAGCCTTACACTTCACATGAGCTCCCACCTTTGGTGAGTTCATGCACATTATTCCCCACAACTTGTTGAGCGTTGAACGTATGTGAGCTCACCCTTGCTGTCTCACACCCCCACAGGTCAAGGACAGGTACCGCAGGATGAGGCGTATGAAGGATGCTGGGATGAGTTCGTGAGTGGTCTAGGCCGTTGTCTCCTAGTCAACTTTGGGTTGCTGGATCGTTGTCTTCATATGATGTAATTATTTATTTATTTTGTACAAGAACTCCTATTATATAGTAAAGATGTGACATTCGTTTCTGTACCATGAGTCATCATATGTGTGAGACTTGGTCCCAGCACCTCGTGATTATGATCACGATAGGGTCCCTAAAACCCGGGTGTGACATCATGCACGCTGAGCGGGCGTTCCCAAAACCTGAGATGCGTCACGTGATACGACAGCTCCTTTTCCCCTTGTGACGATTATAGGAGGCGTTTCTTTGGGGATGTGAGGCTGGAGGCGGACTAGATCTTTAGGATCCTACTGCAGGAACCCCCAGGGTTCAGCACCCACTAGGTGCTCGATGAAATGCGTCCAAAGGTGTCCGTTGATCCGGTGACGGAGGTGCTATTCAGGATTGTTGTGCGGTGGACAGTGTGAACCGTGAGAGGTACCCAAAGTCAGCGTATAATTTCTTCATGTGGAAAGGGCAGCAGGAGGGGTACCAACATAGCACAAGCATGTACAACCTCGTCATGAAGGTTTTCACCGAGTGTGGGGAGGTGATGGCGATGTGGCGGTTGTTTGAGGAGATGGTAGACAAAAGGCTGCTCTACCTCTTACAGGATGTCCCACCTCTTGATATGTGCATCTAGGAAGGTTGGGTTGATGCGAAGACTGTGGAGAGGTTCATCAGGTCAAGTACTTTCGACTACCGCCCATTTAGAAATGCATTTAATGCAATATTGCACACACTTCTGACCATAGAGGAGTCCTCATTGATTGAGTGGGTTCATGAGATGGGAAAATGATCTTATACGGACTTCCATACTCACAACATGTTGCTTCATGTACTTGGTAAGTGAGACAAACCCCTCACAGCTCTCAATTTGTTCAACTATATGAATGATGTTGGGTGTGTGTGCTCCATTTCACAAATTTGATAGATGGTCTTGGCCATGTTGGTAACCTAGAAGCCTACAGGTATTTCTTTGATGAGATGTTTTGGCGAGTGCAGATGTCTATTGACATCTTTTTAGGACTAGCTCCTAGGGAGTTTATCCTAGTGGTCTTTGGTTTTTAAAGGATTTAGAGTGCAATATATTATAAAGCTGGTAATGTTGTAGTGATTTCAATTTATGGCGTGCTTTAATTTTATTTGCTTATATTGTGTGCTACAATTTGCTTTATCCACTAAGAACTAAAGGTTGTGTTTCTCTACAGACTTTATTTAGAGCTCTAAAGACAAAGCATTGTACACCAAAGTATGGGCTCGACCACACCATTAAGCAACATGTTACAACCCCCAAATCAAGCTACATCAACTCAAGTACAACCAACATCATCACCAACCCAAGTCTTTGATGGACCAATTACACGTAGCCGAGCTAAAAAGCTACAGCAAGAGGTGCACGCACTACTTTATGAATTTCAATTAAACGCTAATGAGAACTTTATGATACCTAAGTCATGTATGTTGATATTGTTTAGGTTCACCAAAGAGGAAGGACAAAACATATTGTCGGTACCCTGAATCAGGGGTACCCCCTACTACAGTATAAAGACGCTGTACACGTACGACGTCTCCTAGCCGCACGGTGAACAGCACCCAACCCCACCACATGGGCAGGCCTAGGGGCTCCACGTGGTGAGAAAAGGTGATACACCCCAGGATGTATCATTGGGACCGGACCTCCACGGAGGAGCGCCGGACCCCTGTACACACAACCCAGACCCCCGATTACGGCCCGGGATTCCCAAGAAGGCATGCCGGGTCCCTCGGATGGGCCCCAGGTCCCTTCGAGTAAGGACCGGACCACAACAGGGTCCCGAGACAGGGGGGACCCCGGCATGAGCAAGGGTGCGGTGCTGACACGTGTCCAGGCCTTATCCTGTGCACTTGCGCTCCCCGCTCAGGCAGAGACCCGCTGCTGCCGCGTGACTTGTGGCCCATGACATAAGCCAGCGGGCGGGGCCTGACGTAAGGCCTCTAAAGCCATGAGGTCTCTACATTTATTGTGGAGAGGACGCGCCGCCTTCCCACCATGCTGACAAGCGATGTGCCCTCTCAGCATTTAATGTGTCATGTCTACTCTGCTGGCAGGCGACGCCAGGGCCATCCTGCAGACAGCGCACCTATCCAGTCTGTTGTCAAACAGTGCGCCCATGCCGCGCGGCACACTGTGCTCATCATCCCTTATACGAGAAGCTTCCCCGGCACGCTGATGATACGTAGATCTCAGATGTCAAGGCGCGAGAAGATTGCTCCAGCGGTGAACATTTGTAGCTCCAAGTGCTATACCCATCATGTCCCTGGGCCCAGATGTCGGGGCTCAGTACCTTTGTACATGCCCCCCTTAGCTATAGAAGGAGGAGGCATGCAACGTTACAAGACAGACACACTTAGACCCAAGTCATCCAAGACACAACTCAAGCTCTCAAGAAATACAACACACAGTGGAGTAGGGTATTACGCTCCGGCGGCCCGAACCACTCTAAACTCTTGCGTGTTCATTCCTACATCTAGCAACAAGCAAAATGCTTAAGCCCCCTCCACATCTTAGGACTTAGGGTGGGTGCACTCCGCCACCCGGCCGGAGAATTTCCTCTCCGACATTTGGCGCGCCAGGTAGGGGGAAGGCATTGAGTTTTTGCTTGTTTTCTCGCTCAGTATGATGGTGCAAATCGTTGAGCACCGCGCTGAGACTTCAACGGATTTCCTGGTGGAGGAAGAAGTTGTTTCTTCCACGCCATAGGTTCCCAACCGCCTAGTGCCGGGCACTACTGCTGTGCACGCTGCACGACAGCATGCAACTGCACAGACATCCCGAACACCGTCTAGGGCACCTCCGGGAGCGTTGTCAGCAGCTAGGAAGTTGCTGCGACACCCTCCGAGCTCCACGGCCTCACCAGGGGCCATAAGCAGTGGCGAGACGATGTCGACCGATTGCTCGGCATGGCGCATTCTACCTCGACCAGATCGAGGTCACGACCATCCCGATGCCAACATGAGGTGTCGGCATCTGTGCGCTCACCCTTAGTGAGGGGCGCACAGACCAACGACCTCCGGGCAGAGCTCAACCGCAGGCGTGCGGGAGAGGACGCCCGAGTCTCTTTAGAGAGGGCGCGCGAGCGCCGGCAAAATATCGAGGGTCGCAACCTCGACCAAGACTTTGTTGCGGTAGCACCGCAGACTCCAATGGGCGCTCGGTCTCAAGCGGGTGTCCCATTGGCCGGCGTAGGCTGCGCCGCTCTCGCGGATCATCTCCGCGCGATGTTGTGGCCATCCAAGTTTTAGCCACACCTGCCAGAAAAATACAACGGTACGTCAAACCCATCGGAGTTCATACAGGTGTACGTCACCGCTATCACAGCAGCAGGTGGAAACACCGCTGTGATGGCGACATATTTTCATGTAGCCTTGTCTGGACCTGCCCGGACTTGGCTCATGAATCTCGCCCTAGGATCAATCTACTCCTGAGTAGAGCTCTGCGCGTGGTTCGTTGCGAACTTCGCCAGCGCTTACCAGCAGCACAGCGTAGAGGCCCACCTCCACGCAGTGAGGCAGGAGCCCGGGGAGACTCTCCGGACATTCATCTCCCGCTTCACCAAGGTGTGAGGTACTAAACCTCGCATTTCTGATGCTTCCATCATCATGGCCTTCCGACAGGGAGTATGTGATGAGAAAATGTTGGAGAAGTTGGCCACGCACAACGTGGAGACTGTCCCCACACTCTTCGCTCTGGCCGACAAGTGCGCCACAGCCGCTGAGGGTCGTGCATGGCACTCGGTCCCACAGACCGGGGCTACCCAGTCGGGTGGCTCGGGTGCCGTCCCCTAGGACAGTAAGAAGAAAAAGAAGAAGGACAACAACTACCAGAAGCCGTGGTTGAAAGGGAAATAGGCTTACACCTTTTCCTAATTGATTTTGGTGGTTGAATTGCCCAACACAAAATAATTGGACTAACTAGTTTGCTCTAAAATATGAATTCTACAGGTGACAAAGGTTCACAACAGACCAATAAAAAGACCAAGAAAGGGTTCAAATAAAAAGAGCAAAAGACAACCGAAGTGTGCCCTGCTCTGGCGCACCGGACTGTCCGGTGTGCCACCGGACAGTGTCCGGTGCACGAGGGAACCCGACTCCAAACTTGCTACCTTCAGGAATTCTGGGAGCCGCTCCGCTATAATTCACCGGACTGTCCGGTGTAGCACCGAACTGTCCGGTGTGCCAACGGAGTAACGGCTACACAATGCCAACGGTCGTCTGCAACGAGTTGTTAATGCGCTACAATGTGCGCAGAAGTTAGAGCAGAGCCAGAAGGCGCACCGGACAGTGAACAGTGACTGTCCGGTGCACCACCGGACTGTCCGGTGGCCTAGCTGTCAGAAGCTCCAACGGTCAGAACCCAACGGCCGGGTGACGTGGGTGGCGCACCGGACAATGTCCGCTGGCGCACCGGACTATCCGGTGCGCCATGCGACAGCAGCCTCCACCAACGGCTCCTTTGGTGGTTGGGGCTATAAATACCCCCAACCACCCACCATTCATTGCATCCAAGTTTTCAGCCTTCACACCTCATACAAGAGCTATAGACTTCATTCAAGACACATACAAAGAGATCAAATTCTCTCCCAAGTCCAAAGATCATTCCAATCAAATAGTGACTAGTGAGAGAGAGATACTTGTGTTCATTTGAGCTCTTGCGCTTGGATTGCTTTTCTTCTTCCTTCTTTATTGATTCCAACTCAATTGTAACCAAGGCAAGAGACACCAATTGTGTGGTGGTCCTTGTGGGGACTTAGTGTCCCGTTTGATTGAGAAGAGAAGCTCACTCGGTCTAAGTGACCGTTTGAGAGAGGGAAAGGGTTGAAAGAGACCCGGTCTTTGTGACCACCTCAACGGGGAGTAGGTTTGCAAGAACCGAACCTCGGTAAAACAAATCACTGTGTCATTCGCTCTTATTCGCTTGTGATTTGTTTTCGCCCTATCTTTCGGACTCGTTTATATTTCTAACGCTAACCCCGGCTTGTAGTGTGTGCTTAAGTTTATAAATTTCAGATTTGCCTATAAACCCCTTCCTCTAGGCGACTTTCAATTGGTATCAGAGCCCGGTGCTTCATTAGAGCCTAACCGCTCGAAGTGATGTCGGGAGATCACGCCAAGAAGGAGATGGTGACCGGCGAGAAGCCCGCCACAAGCCACGGGAAGGCTCCATCAAGGGAGTCCGGTAACAAAAAGAAGGAGGGATCCCCTTCATGCATTAGGACGCACAAGAGTGGCGAGAAGAAGAAGAAAATGAAGAAAGTGGTCTACTATGAGACCGACTCTTCATCGCCCTCTACATCGGGATCCGACGTCGCGTCCATCACTTCTAAGCGCCAAGAGCGCATGAACTATAATAAGATCCCCCTACGCTACCCTCGCATTCCTAGACATACTCCAGTACTTTCGGTCCCATTAGGCAAACCACCGACATTTGACGGTGAAGATTATTCTAGGTGGAGTGATATGATGAGATATCACCTAACCTCACTCCACAAAAGCATATGGGATGTTGTTGAGTTTGGAGTACAGGTACCATCCGTAGGGGATGAAGATTATGATGAGGACGAGGTGGCCCAAATCGAGCACTTCAACTCTCAAGCAACTACTATACTCCTCACCTCTTTAAGTCGAGAGGAGTATAATAAAGTGCAAGGGTTGAAGAGCGCCAAAGAGATTTGGGATGTACTCAAGACCGCGCACGAAGGAGATGAGGTGACCAAAATCACCAAGCGGGAAACGATCGAGGGGGAGCTCGGTCGCTTTATGCTCAACCAAGGAGAAGACCCGCAAGCCATGTACAACCGGCTAAAAACCTTGGTGAACCAAGTGCGCAACCTCGGGAGCTCCAAGTGGGATGACCATGAAATGGTCAAGGTTATTCTAAGATCACTTGTATTTCTTAACCCTACTCAAGTACAATTAATTCGTGGTGATCCTAGATATAAGCTAATGTCTCCCGAGGAAGTTATAGGAAAATTTGTGAGCTTTGAATTGATGATCAAAGGCTCCAAGAAGATCATCGAGCAAGGCGCCACCTCAACACCCGAGGTGCAACCTGTCGCCTTCAAGGCAACGGAGGAGAAGAAAGAAGACTCTACACCTAGTAAGGGTCCCCATCGACGCCTCCAAGCTCGACAATGAGGAGATGGCGCTCATCATCAAGAGCTTTCGCCAAATCCTCAAGCAAAGGAGGGGGAAAGACTACAAGTCCCGCTCCAAGAAGGTTTGCTACAAATGTGGTAAGCTTGGTCATTTTATCGCTAAATGCCCTTTGTCTAGTGATAGTGACAGGGATAACGACAAGAAGGAAAAGAGGAGAGAAAAGAAGAGGTACTACAAGAAGAAGGGCGGCGATGCCCATGTTTGCCGGGAGTGGGACTCCGATGAGAGCTCCACCGACTCCTCCTCCGACGAGGACACCGCCAACATCGCCGTCACCAAAGGACTCCTCTTCCCCAACGTCGGCCACAAGTGCCTCATGGCAAAGGACGGCAAAAAGAAGAAGGTAAAATCTAGAGCTTCCACTAAATATGCAACTTCTAGTGATGAGGCTAGCTCTAGTGATGACGAGGATGATTTGCTCACCCTTTTTGCCAACTTGAACATGCAACAAAAAGAAAAATTAAATGAGTTGATTAGTGCTATTCATGAAAAGGATGAACTCTTGGATAGCCAAGAGGACTTCCTAATTAAGGAAAACAAAAAGCATGTTAAAGTTAAAAATGCTTATGCTCAAGAGGTTGAAAATGCGAAAAATTAACTAGTGAGCTAAGCACTTGCCGTGATGTTATTTTCAACCTTAGAGATGAAAATGCTAAATTAATTGCTAAGGTTGGGAAATTATATATTTGTGATGATTCAATTGTTAGTCTTAGAAATAATAATGCTAGTTTGACTACTAAGATTGAAAATTTGAATGCACCGCTTTCTAGCCTTAAATTTGAGAATGATAAATTAATTGCTAAGGCTAAGGAATTAGATGTTTGCAATGTTTCTATTTCCAATCTTAGAGATGAGAATGACACTTTACATGCTAAGATTGTTGAACTAAATTCTTGCAAACCCTCTACATCCACCGTTGAGCATGTTACTATTTGCACTAGATGTAGAGATATTAACATTGATGCTATTCATGATCACATTGCTATGATTAAACAACAAAATGATCATATAGCAAAATTAGATGCTAAAATTGCCGAGCATGAGTTAGAAAATGAAAAATTTAAATTTGCTCGTAGTATGCTTTATAGTGGGAGATGCCCTGACATTAAGGATGGCATTGGCTTCCAACAGGGAGACAATGTCAAGCTTAATGCCCCTCCTAAACGATTATCTAACTTTGTTAAGGGCAAAGCTCCCATGCCTCAGGATAACAAGGGTTACATTTTATACCCTGCCGGTTATCCCGAGCACAAAATTAGGAGAATTCACTCCAGGAAGTCTCACTCTGGCTCTAATCATGCTTTTATGTATAAGAGTGAGGCATCTAGTTCTAGGCAATCAACTAAAGCTAAATTGCCTAAGAAGAAAACTCCTATTGCATCAAATGATCATAACATTTCATTCAAGACTTTTGATGCTTCATATGTGCTAACTAACAAATCAGGCAAAATAGTTGCCAAATATGTTGGGGGCAAACACAAGGGGTCAAAGACTTGTGTTTGGGTACCCAAGGTGCTTGTTTCTAATGTGAAAGGACCCAAGACCGTTTGGGTACCTAAGAACAAGGCCTAAATTTGTTTTGTAGGTTTATGCATCCGGGGGCTCAAGTTGGATCATCGATAGCGGGTGCACAAACCACGTGACAGGGGAGAAAAGGATGTTCTCCTCCTATGAGAAAAACCAAGATCCCCAACGAGCTATCACATTCGGGGATGGAAATCAAGGTTTGGTCAAAGGATTGGGTAAAATTGCTATATCACCTGACCATTCTATTTCCAATGTTTTTCTTGTAGATTCTTTAGATTACAACTTGCTTTCTGTTTCTCAATTATGTAAAATGGTTTACAACTGTCTTTTTACGGATATTGGTGTTACTGTCTTTAGAAGAAGTGATGATTCAGTAGCATTTAAGGGAGTGTTAGAGGGTCAGCTATACTTCATAGATTTTAATAGAGCTGAACTCGACACTTGCTTAATTGCTAAGACTAACATGGGTTGGCTCTGGCACCGCCGACTAGCCCATGTTGGGATGAAGAATCTTTATAAGCTTCTAAAGGGAGAACACATTTTGGGACTAACCAATGTTCATTTTGAGAAAGACAAGGTTTGTAGCGCATGTCAGGCAGGGAAGCAAGTTGGTGTTCATCATCCACACAAGAACATCATGACGACCGACAGGCCGCTTGAGCTACTCCACATGGACCTATTCAGCCCGATCGCTTACATAAGCATCGGCGGGAGTAAGTATTGTCTTGTAATTGTGGATGATTATTCTCGCTTCACTTGGGTGTTCTTTTTGTAGGAAAAATCACAAACCCAAGAGACTTTAAAGGGATTCTTGAGACGGGCTCAAAATGAGTTCGGCTTAAGGATCAAGAAGATAAGAAGCGACAATGGAACGGAGTTCAAGAACTCTCAAATTGAAGGCTTCCTTGAGGAGGAGGGCATCAAGCATGAGTTCTCTTCTCCCTACACGCCACAACAAAATGGTGTAGTGGAGAGGAAGAATAGAACTCTATTGGACATGGCAAGAACCATGCTTGATGAGTACAAGACTTCGGATCGGTTTTGGGCCGAGGCGGTCAACACCCCGTGCTACGCCATCAACCGATTATATCTACACAGAATCCTCAAGAAGACATCATATGAACTCCTCACCGAGCCCAATGTCTCATATTTAGAGTCTTTGGTAGCAAATGCTTTATTCTTGTTAAAAGAGGTAGAAAATCTAAATTTGCTCCTAAGGCTGTAGAAGGCTTTTTACTTGGATATGATTCAAACACAAGGGCATATAGAGTCTTTAACAAGTCCACTGGACTAGTTGAAGTTTCTTGTGACATTGTGTTTGATGGGACTAACGGCTCTCAAGTAGAGCAAGTTGATCTTGATGAGTTAGATGATGAAGAGGCTCCGTGCGTCGATCTAAGGAACATGTCCATTGGGGATGTATGTCCTAAGGAATCCGAAGAGCCTCCACATGCACAAGATCGACCATCTTCCTCCATGCAAGCGTCTCCACCAACCCAAGATGAGGATCAAGCTCAAGATGATGAAGATGAGGATCAAGAAGATGAGCCACCTCAAGAGGAGGGCAATGATCAAGGGGGAGATGTCCATGATCAAGACAAGGAAGATGATGAGGGTCCAAGACCGCCACACCCAAGAGTCCACCAAGCAATACAACGAGATCACCCCGTGAACACCATCCTCGGCGATATTCAAAAGGGGGTAACCACTCGATCTCGTGTTGCTCATTTTTGTGAACATTACTCCTTTGTGTCTTCTATTGAGCCATACAGGGTAGAAGATGCATTAAGAGATTCGGATTGAGTGCTGGCAATGCAAAAGGAACTCAACAACTTCACGAGGAATGAGGTATGGCATTTAGTTCCATGTCCTAACCAAAATGTTGTAGATACCAAGTGGGTCTTCCGCAACAAGCAAGATGAGCATAGTGTGGTGACAAGGAACAAAGCCCGACTTGTGGCCAAGGGATATTCACAAGTCGAAGGTTTGGACTTCGGTGAAACCTATGCACCAGTAGCTAGGCTTGAGTCTATTCGCATTTTACTTGCCTATGCTACTTACCATGGCTTCAAGCTTTACCAAATGGACGTGAAAAGTGCCTTCCTCAACGGACCAATCAAGGAGGAGGTCTATGTTGAGCAACCTCTAGGCTTTGAAGATAGTGAGTACCCTAACTATGTATATAAACTCTCTAAGGCGCTTTATGGGCTCAAGCAAGCCCCAAGAGCATGGTATGAATGCCAAAGAGATTTTCTTATCGCTAATGGCTTCAAAGTCGGAAAAGCCGATCCTACTCTCTTTACTAAAACACTTGCAAATGATTTGTTTGTATGCCAAATTTATGTTGATGATATCATATTTGGGTCTACTAACGAATCTACATGTGAAGAGTTTATTAGGATCATGATTCAAAAATTCGAGATGTCTATGATGGGGGAGTTGAAGTATTTTCTAGGATTTCAAGTCAAGCAACTCCAAGAGGGCACCTTCATCAGTCAAACGAAGTACATTCAAGACATACTCACCAAGTTTGGGATGAAGGATGCCAAGCCCATCAAGACACCCATGGGAACAAATGGGCATCTCGACCTCGACACGGGAGGTAAATCCGTAGATCAAAAGGTATATCGGCCGATGAAAGGTTCTTTACTCTATTTATGTGCTTCACGACCGGACATTATGCTTTCTGTATGCATGTGTGCAAGATTCCAAGCCGATCCTAAGGAAGTTCACCTTAGGGCCGTAAAACGAATCTTGAGATATTCAGTTTATACTCCTAAGTTTGGTCTTTGGTACCCCAGGGGATCCACTTTTGATTTAATTGGTTATTCGGATGCTGATTGGGCAGGGTGTAAAATTGATAGAAAGAGCACATCAGGGACTTGCCAGTTCTTGGGAAGATCTCTGGTGTCTTGGGCTTCTAAGAAACAAAATTTTGTAGCTCTTTCTACCGCCGAAGCCGAGTACATTGCCGCAGGCCATTGTTGCGCGCAATTGCTTTGGATGAGGCAAACCCTTAGGGACTATGGTTACAAATTAACCAAAGTTCCTCTCCTATGTGATAATGAGAGTGCAATCCGCATGACGGATAATCCCGTTGAGCATAGCCGCACTAAACACATAGTCATTCGGTATCACTTTTTGAGGGATCACCAACAACGGGGGGATATCGAGATTGCATATATTAACACCAAAGAACAATTAGCCGATATCTTTACCAAGCCACTAGATGAGAAAACATTTACCAAACTTAGGCATGAGCTAAATATTCTTGATTCTAGGAATTTTGATTGATATTTTGCACACATAGCTCATTTATATACCATTGATCATATCTCTTTCATGTGCTATGACTAATGTGTTTTCAAGTGCATATTATGCTAAGTCATAGATTGAAAGGGAAATGGAGTCTTCGGCGAAGACAAGGCTTCCACTCCACTCCATCGATTATTCATCCTTCGCCGTCACTCCACACCGCTCTCCAATTTGGTATAATCTTCACTCCTATATTATTTATCAAAGGGAGAGAAAGTAAAGGGCTTATATTTCACTCACAAGTATTCGTTTTTGGTGATTCATGTCAAAGGGGGAGAAAGTATTAGCCCAAAGCAAAAGGACCACACCACCACCAATTTCAAAAAATGCCGTCTTTCAAATTTGGGTTAAGAAAAGATTTTTCAATTGGTATCTTATTTTTAATATAATTTCAAATTGGTATACCCTCTTCAAAATTAATATCTAAAACTCTCTTGAACACTAAGAGGAGGATTTCATTAAGGGGGAGTTTTGTTTAGTCAAAGGAAAAGCATTTGAAATAGGGGGAGAAAATTTCAAATCTTGAAAATGCTTCTCAAAATCTTATTCATATACCTTTGACTATTTGCAAAAGATTTTGAAAAAGAATTTCCAAAAAATTGCAAAACAAAACAAGTGGTGCAAGCGTGGTCCAAAATTTTAAATTAGAAGAAAGCCATCCATGCATATCTAGAAGAAATAATTGTTGGTTTCATTCCAAGTAACCTTTGCACTTACCTTATGCAAACTAGTTCAATTCTGCACTTTTATATTTGCTTTGGTTTGTGTTGGCATCAATCACCAAAAAGGGGGAGATTGAAAGGGAAATAGGCTTACACCTTTTCCTAATTGATTTTGGTGGTTGAATTGCCCAACACAAAATAATTGGATTAACTAGTTTGCTCTAGATTATGAATTCTACAGGTGACAAAGGTTCACAACAAACCAATTAAAAGACCAAGAAAGGGTTCAAATAAAAAGAGCAAAAGACAACCAAAGTGTGCCCTGCTCTGGCGCACCGGACTGTCCGGTGTGCCACCGGACAGTGTCCGGTGCACGAGGGAACCCGACTCCAAACTTGCTACCTTCGGGAATTCTGGGAGCCACTCTGCTATAATTCACCGGACTGTCCGGTGTAGCACCGGACTGTCCGGTGTGCCAGCGGAGTAATGGCTACACAGCGCCAACGGTCGTCTGCAACGAGCAGTTAATGCGCTACAGTGCGCGCAGAAGTCAGAGCAGAGCCAGAAGGCGCACATGATAGTGAACAGTGACTGTCCGGTGCACCACCGGACTGTCCGGTGGCCCAGCTGTCAAAAGCTCCAACGGTCAGAACCCAACGGCCGGGTGACGTGGCTGGCGCACCGGACAGTGTCCGGTGGCGCACCGGACTGTCCGGTGCGCCATGCGACAGCAGCCTCCATCAACGGCTCCTTTGGTGGTTGGGGCTATAAATACCCCCAACCACCCACCATTCATTGCATCCAAGTTTTCGGCCTTCACACCTCATACAAGAGCTATAGACTTCATTCAAGACACATACAAAGAGATCAAATCCTCTCCCAAGTCCAAAGATCATTCCAATCAAATAGTGACTAGTGAGAGAGAGATACTTGTGTTCATTTGAGCTCTTGCGCTTGGATTGCTTTTCTTCTTCCTTCTTTATTGATTCCAACTCAATTGTAACCAAGGCAAGAGACACCAATTGTGTGGTGGTCCTTGTGGGGACTTAGTGTCCCGTTTGATTGAGAAGAGAAGCTCACTCGGTCTAAGTGACCATTTGAGAGAGGGAAAGGGTTGAAAGAGACCTGGTCTTTGTGACCACCTCAACGGGAGTAGGTTTGCAAGAACCAAACCTCGGTAAAACAAATCACCGTGTCATTCACTCTTATTCGCTTGTGATTTGTTTTCGCCCTCTCTTTCGGACTCGTTTATATTTCTAACGCTAACCCCGGCTTGTAGTGTGTGCTTAAGTTTATAAATTTCAGATTTGCCTATTCACCCCCCCCCCTCTAGGTGACTTTCAGCGGTCCACCGCTCCGGTCGTTGCAACCGCGACCGGGGGCTGGGGCGACCGCAACAAACACCCACGGCCGCAGAGGGGTAACAGCTGCTCATGCCCTGTGCACCCCAACGGTCGCCACAGCACCACGGAGTGTCTCGAGATCATCGATCTCGTGAGACGCATCAGCGCGCGGCGCGAGCAGACTTCCGGGGATGGCTCCCCACCTCGTCGTCGACCCGGCAAGGAAAGGTCCAACGACGAAGAGGTGGCCGCGACTGAACCGGACATCGGTTATCAGTCACCCGAGGGAGTCCTAAAGGATGTCTTCACTGGAGGCTCTGAAGGCAACTAGACAGACGACCAGGGGGCTCCATAGTACCTGGCCTACGGGGCCGAAGCCTGCCTTCCCCTGGAAACCCTTCTGGACTCCCCACGGGTCCAACCTTTTGATGGGTTTGTGTAGGGGTCGCTACAACGCGAAGACGTGGACTCAAGCGGAGGACTCAGATGTCAAGTTGCAACCCTAAATGCAAATCGTAACCAGGCGCTCAAGTACTATGGCCGACAGTTCGTGCATAGTAGGGAACCCAGGGTCGGGATCTAATCCTACGGCAAAGTACTGAACCAAGAGGGGATCCGCAACCTCTCCCCCTGTAGGGAAGGAACCCCTCAAGGCGATGGAAATATGCCAACCCGAGGGATGCCAGCTTTGCTGTACCTGAAGAAGTACC
This sequence comes from Zea mays, assembly GCF_902167145.1. NCBI lineage: Eukaryota > Viridiplantae > Streptophyta > Magnoliopsida > Poales > Poaceae > Zea > Zea mays. The sequence continues at coordinate 43,051,216 of NC_050100.1, read as the reverse complement.
CCTTCCTATCTCTGTAAGTTCAATCCATAGAAGCAACTCTTAGGGGTTAAATTTTTCTCCTTTTATAATTAAATTTCACATATATGTACACCAGCCCGGTGAGGTCTGCCCACATAAACCCGGCCTAATGGTTTACACCCATGCATGTCAAATTATAAAGAGGAAATTTACCCCCTCGGACGCGTTTCTATGACAACTTTATCTTCCTGCTCCATGGATTTGGCCTACAGTTTTCAGATAATACATTTTTATCTAACCCACCCGCACGGTTCCCATCTGTCCTGACATGACGACATCCGAATTGAGCAGCCAGGCTTGCAGTTTAGGACCTCCTTGGGAGGTCCGTCAGCCTGGGGGCCGGTTCCAAAGAACGGGAGCTCGTTCCATAGAGTGGTCTGGTGCAGTGTGGCCGCTTAGCCTGGTCCTGTACCGTAAGCCTGCACAGCCCACCATTCTGTGACGAGTACCTTAGTATTTGAAACTATAGTCCTGTGGGTCCGACAACCTGGGGTCCAACTCCAGAAAATGGGCACTTGTCTCCTGGGGTGGTCCGGAGCCGTGTAGCCGCTTAGCCTGGTCCCGTACCGTAAGCCTACACACTCCACCACCCTGCGACGGGAGTCCTAGTATCTAGAGCCGCGACCCAAGGGGGTCCGGACACGCAACTTGGCCGCCCAGGCTAAACCCTGCGAGTCCCGAGCGTGTATCAAAGGATAGCTAATATCAGACAGAGGACCCTATGGGTGTACTACTAACGCTCCCCAGCTGAAGCTGTGTACAGGTCCATATCCCGGCCGAGGCTGCCTCCCGGGAGTTGTTGACAACCCTTTCAGATACGCTGGTATCCAGTCTCGACACCTCAAGCCTGCATCCCAGGTGGGGGCCGGGTACCAGGAGGAGTCAACAACATCGCACACAGCAGGAACAGGCGGTACACAGATAAGTGCTAACACTGCTTGGTAAATAGTGCTCAAAAGTACCTTACAAAAAGCAAAAAGCAAAAGTATTACATCCGCCTTCAAGCGGAATCCTAGTTCCATCTCTACTCTGCAGGTATAAACTACCCGATGCCAGCAGAGTCGCGCTGGAAGTTCGTGGCCACTGTCCTTGTGGAATCCTCCAGGACGGCGTGACAGCGATGATGGTCGCCTCAATGCGTGCGCCATTGCAAAGAGATCCTCGCCCCCGTCCTCCTACGGGGGGCAGCAACAAGGCCATTAAAGCCAAAGAGTTGGAGGCTCGACGGCAGGGGGCGCTGGTGGTCTCGCCAGCAGAGGCAACCACCTCTGCAGCGGGTAGCCTCACCAGCGGCGGCGACCACCTCAGCACCGACAACAGCGGCCACCTCTGCACCGGTGGCTTACCGGTGACGGCGGCCACATCAGCGCGTGCGAAGAGGTCCTCGCTCCCATCCTCCTACGGGAGTGAGGACGAGACCATCCAAGAACGCGACCGTCACCTCCACGGCATACGACATCTTGTACGACCCCCCGGACGGTGTCGGAATAGTGCGGCCAGCAGCGCGAGAGATGCCACAGATGTGGCGAACCTGCGCACGGCGCGACCGTCGCTCGTGCGATGGATGGACAGCCATGCCCCGATCAGCGGCAGGAGGCAGCGGCAGGAGGCGGCACCAAAGCCATCCAAGCCAAGGAGCCAGACACGCGGCAGCTGACGGCGCCTGCAGCCGGCCGGCCCCGTGTAGCCGAAGTTCGCCTCCTCCGCAAGGCTGGTGAACATCCTTCTCCTCCAAATGCTGGAGGAAGAAGTGGGTCACTAGCCCATGCGGAAGGCAGGACCCCAACTCGGCTCGCCTTCCACCCCGGCGAGGATGATGAACATCCTTGAAGCTGAGGGCAGGGGGAGGCCGCAGCCCGGCTCGCTTCTCTGCACCACGAGGCTGGTGGTCATCCTTGTAGATGACCACTGGCGGGAGACCGCAGCCGGGCTGCATGATGAAAATCCTTGAAGCTGAGCGATGGCAGAAGAGCGCCAACCCCCACGAGGTCACGCTCCTCCAACAGTTGTGCGAAGAAAGATGGGATCGACGGGATCGACCCGCTGGGAGTTTGGAAACAAAGAACACAAACTCTTCGGCGGAAAGGTCGCCAAAAGGAGAGACCCCAGCACAAGTCCTCTCGGCGAGCGCTGGTGCATCCCATCCAAGCAGGCGATATAACATTTCGAGTACTCACTCAGTCTGAGCGCGCTCGGGATGAAGTTACAAGGCCATGGTGAACTATGGCGACACAAAATAGAAACCTTGAAGGCAAAGGGACGCAGAGAGCTCGAAGACGAAAGGGCACCGCGAGTGGGAGAGAAGCAAGACATGGCTGCTACCCGATGGATGAACCCCTTTTTAAAGGCAGCTTTCCCCACTCGCGCCCCGAAGCGTCACGAGCAAAGTCTCCCCCGATGCGCACCAGGGTTCCCACCCTATGACACGGGGGACAGGCCCCACATGTCATACAAGCTGGTCCAAAGCGCGAAGAAGGCGAACCGCAGCACAAGAAGCATGCAATCGCCCCGCGGTTATGCACCCCTTCATCTTTGCCGCAAACAGCGGTCAAGAAGGCGAACCGCCGCGCATGAAGCATGCAACCGCCCCGCGGTTGTGCGCCCCCTCGGCTTCGCTACAACCAGCGGTCCAACATGGTGGCCCAGGCCCACATCACATGCACCCGGCGTGCCGGTTACTGGGTGCAGAAAAGTCGCACCGTCTCTCGCACCAATACCACGTCTCCTTGGGGCCATCGCAGAAGGCTGAAAAGATAAATTTTCAAAACCAGTGCAGCGACTCGAGGCGCCCCACGCATGGCCCAACAATGGCATTAAGTGCAGAAGTCACGGGCCAGTCAACCATGGGAACAGGCGTGGCAGTCGGCGTGACCATAGGCGGGCCGACAGTAATTGTATCAACAGGCGCGCAGGAGCAGCAAGCCAATCGCCAATCAGACTTTGGCCCCACCTGCAGGCTCGTATCCTCCATTGAGGCGGGCCCGGGGGCCACTATCGGTACCCTAAATCAGGGGTACCCGTACTACAGTATAAAGACGTCGTACACGTACGGCGTCTCCTAGCCGCACGGTGAACAGCACCTGACCCCACCACATGGGCAGGCCTAGGGGCTCCATGTGGTGAGAAAAGGTGATACACCCCGGGATGTATCATTGGGACCGGACCTCCACGGAGGAGCACCGGACCCCTGTACACACAACCCGGACCCCCGATTATGGCCAGGACTCCCAAAAAGGCATGTTGGGTCCCTCGGATGGGCCCTAGGTCCCTTCGAGTAAGGACCGGACCATAGCAGGGTCTCGGGACAGGGGGGACCCTGGCATGAGCAAGGGTCCGGTGCTGACACGTGTCCAGGCCTTATCCTGTGCACTTGCGCTCCCCGCTCAGGCGGAGACCCGCTGCTGCCGCGTGACTTGTGGCCCGTGACATAAGCCAGCGGGCGGGGCCTGAAGTAAGGCCTCTAAAGTCGTGTGGTCTCTGCATTTATTGCGGAGAGGACGCGCTGCCTGCCCACCATGCTGACAGGCGATGTGCCCTCTCAGCATTTAATGTGTCCTATCTACTCTGCTGGCAGGTGGCGCCAGGGCCATCCTGCAGACAGCGCACATGTCCAGTCTGTTGTCAAACAGTGCGCCCGTGCCGCGCGGCACACTGTGCTCATCATCCCTTATACGAGAAGCTTCCCTGGCACGCCGATGATACGCAGATCTCGGATGTCAGGGCACAAGAAGATTGTTCCAGCGGCGAACATTTGTAGCTCCAAGTGTTATACCCATCATGTCCTTGGGCCCACATGTCGGGGCTCAGTACCTTTGTACATGCCCCCCTTAGCTATAAAAGGAGGAGGCATGCAACGTTACAAGATATACACACTTAGACCCAAGTCATCCAAGACACAACTCAAGCTCTCAAGAAATACAACACACAGTGGAGTAGGGTATTACGCTCCGGCGGCCCGAACCACTCTAAACTCTTGCGTGTTCATTCCTACATCTAGCAACAAGCAAAACGCTTAAGCCCCCTCCACATCTTAGGACTTAGGGCAGGTGCACTCTGCCACCCGGCCGGAGAATTTTCTCTCCGACACATTTCAAAGGCGAATCAGAGAGAAGAGCTATGTTCGAGTAAGTCTAGCACAACATTACCGTCTAGAAGAAACAATAATATCTTTTGATTCCCAAAAGCTATGAAGGCCCATAAGTACTTTTTGGAAAGATCTTGAAGTCTAGTTTCCAATGCTTCTAAGGCCGACTTAATCAAATCTACCGAAAGGCGAACGACCTACTTTAGGCGGACGACCAAGTTTCAGTATTAAACTGCATCATTCTATGAAGTTTCATTAGACATGGAAGTTTCATTATACATGCTATATATGGTGAGAAAGCTTATCAAGTCAGCTTCCCAACACATCCAGCCCCATGCCATTTGGAGACACCTAGGTGAAGTAATTATCAAAATACTAAAGGCTACGCAGAAGTCAAACAGCCACACAGAATTCAGCTCTGGAGATCTCCCAAAGAGGCCCCTTCACATTAGCACGTTAAAATACTTTCTTTTCGTGTTTATACCTATCTAAGGCTAGTTGTTGCTAGTATAAATACATATGTCTATGATGTAAGACAACTTCGAAGAATCTAAAAATAGAACCCTTTTGTTCAGTTATGTGCTAACAAATTTTGAGAGTGATCTCTACCCCTTTGCTCTTGTGATTTCCTTCGCGGGATTGCAGAAGCGGCGACTTCATCCGCTCCCAATTGGTGCTCCTACTCCCTTCGAGGTCTCCTCGATTGATTGTAGGTTGTGTTGGTTAGTTCTTTGAGAGTGTGGTTGGGCGAATACTCGATTCAGGTTGCCGGTTAAAGACGGTGGTTGGCTTTGATCGAGTTTTATTTGTTAGGTTGCACTAGTTATTGCTGCTTGCAGCAAGTTATCTTGGCTTCTTCGAAGCTAGTTATCTAAAGATTGATCCTACATCGTGAAGATCGAGACATCGTGACGCATCATCTGGTATCAAAGCCTCAATTGCCACGGTAGGATTCTTTACCCTTAGCTACATCTATTTTGTGTTTGTCCTATCCACCAAAAAGCCATAAAAATATTTTTTGTCATAACCCTTTATTTCAATCTATTGTTCCAGTGAGTTTTGTTAAGTTTCAGTCCTTAGAGTCTTTGTTTAGTTGTTGTTTAGTCTCTCCTTTGTGTTTTCTTTGAGCCTCTTATATATATATATATGAAAATATCCATAAAAAGAAAAATCTGAAAATCCTTATCATTTCCTTCATGTTAACTTTGATCCTATCTAAGTTATAGCTACTGGTTGAGTTCTTTGTTAGTTATTATAGAGTGTGCAATATCATATCTGATCTTTGTGTTTAGTTCTATAAAAAAGTATCTAAAAAGAGAGAAGAAAGAAAAGTACCCAAAAAAGGGTGTTGAGAAAGGTTCTGAAAGAAAAGTAGAACAATAAGTTTGTTTATGTGCACAAATGCTAAAAGTCAAGTACTGAAAGTTTCATCAAGTTGTTCAACCAGTTTGCTATTGTCATTTGGTACAAAACTTTGGTTGGGTCTGATCGCAACACTTGCATTCCAATCATACTCCTTGTTTGCATCAAATCTAAAATTTCTTTGCGCGTGTGTTTGATCTATTTACATCACTCGTATCTTGTGGTCAGCACTAGGCAGGGAACTTCGAGTTGGATTGTTATTTAACTTTACAACAACTAGGATTCAGATTGCATTCCTTGTTTATTATTCCCCACCAAGCTCCACATATAAGCCATCATAATCGGTACTCTGGTCTTGTATTCGCTTAACCATCACTTTCTTGTTACCACCACACATTTTTCTTGCAACCCGCAGGGACCTCATAAGAGCTTTGGTTGGTAAGAGTGGTGAGGTTGTGATATTCCATATATAGCTTCATATTCCACCTATATTTGTTGTCTTGTCGCCACTATTTTCGCAGGAAGATGGTTTCCAACGTTGAGGTTGAAGATTGTGTCACCATGATACAATTCAATGAGCTCAAACAAAGCATAGAAGACAAGCAAGATTGGTTGGCACAAGATCTTCAGGAACTTATGGTTGAAATCAGTGGTCGTCACCGACCCCTTGATGGTGCAAGAAACCATGATGAAGATGGGTAGGAAGGTGAAGGAAATTCTTCTAGAAGAGCAAGTGAACATGGGAGGAGGAATCAAGGTGCTGAACGTGGTAGGGGAAGAGGGCGGAATCAAAGAAATGATGACAATGAAGAATCTGAATTTGGGGATGATGATGATCAGTCCCAACATCGCTATGGTCATCGTCATCATAGAGGAGTCAACCAAGAAGAGAGATTTGGGAAACTTAAGTTTACCATGCCAAAATTTGATGGAAGATCTGATCCTGAAGATTATTTCACATGAGAGTTAAAGGTGAAAAAAATCTTATGCCTACATAATTATTCAGAGGAGAAGAAACTTGCAATGGCATCTCTTGAGTTTGAAGGATATGCTTTGATTTGGTGGGAGCAACTTCTTCATGATCGTGAAGAAGATGGAGAGGATCTATTGCTACTTGGCAAGAGATGAAGCGAGTAATGAGAATTCATTTTGTGCCGAAACATTATCAGCGTGATATTGATAAATTGCAGAATTTGAGGCAATGAAGTTTTTCTGTTGAGGAGTATTATAAGGAGATGGAGAAGGCCATGATTAGAGCCAATGTGTATGAAGATGAAGAGCAAACCATTACACGTTTCATGGCTGGGTTACACCGCAACATTCAGCGCATTGTTGAGTTTTAGTCGTACCGACATCTTATTGATTTGGTACATCAAGCCACCAAAGCTGAACGCCAGCTGCAGCAAGATGCTAAGAACAACAAGCCCTTGTCATATGGTGCACGAACCATGACTAGAGGAAGCAAATCAATCTCAAGGTTTATTGTTGCACCCTCAGCGTCTAAAGGTATAACTGGAGGCTTGCGATCCAATATTCAAGGCAATGCTAGTGGAAAGAACGTTGCTGCTCCAATCATGGGTCCTAAATCTGTAGCATCCACTTCTACATTAGTGGGTTCAACATCCAAGAGTAGTGGTATTCAGTGCTTCAAGTGTGGAGGTCATGGTCATGTCATTAAGGAGTGTCCAAATAATCGTGTGATCCTTGTGAATGATGATAAAGAATATACATCAGCTAGTGAAGAGGAAGCTGAAGTAGGAAATGTAGATGACACTGATAAAGTTGAAGAACATACGAGATATGAATTTGAGAATGATACCGCTCTTGTGGCTACACAAATCTTGAGTGTTCAAATGAAAGACGCTAAAATTGGACAATGACATAATCTTTTTCAAACGAGAGCAAAAGTGCAATACAAAGTAGTAAAGTTGATCATTCATGGAGGAAGCTGCCATAATATTGTAAGTCGTGAGATGGTTGAAAAGCTTAGTCTGAAGTTGCAGCGACACCTTGATGTCTATTTTGAGAAAGACAGACCTTGTGCAGCGTGTCAGGCAGGGAAGCGGGTGGGAATCATCCAAGCAAGAACGTGATGACGACATCAAGGCCACTAGAACTTCTTCATATGGATCTCTTCGGACCTGTTGCTTACCTTAGCTTTGGGGAAGTAAGTATGGTCTTGTAATTGTCGATGATTTTTCTCGCTTCACTTGGGTATTCTTCTTGCAGGATAAATCAAAAAACCAAAGTACATTGAAGCGCTTCCTGAGGAGAGCCCAAAATGAATTTGAGCATAAGTTAAAGAAGATCAAGAGCGAAAATGGATCTGAATTCAAGAATCTTCAAGTAGAGGAGTATCTTGAGGAGGAAGGCATCAAGCATGAGTTCTCTGCTCCCTACAGACCACAACAAAATGGTATAGTAGAGAGGAAGAACAGGACGTTCATCGACATGGCAAGGACGATGCTGGGAGAATACAAGATGCCAGAGCAGTTTTAGTCGAAAGCCGTGAATACGACTTGCCATGCCATAAATCGCCTCTACTTTCATCGCCTCCTCAAGAATACGACATATGAGGTCCTAACTGGTAACAAACCCAATGTTTCATACTTTTGTGTATTCGAAGCAAATGCTACGTCTTTGTTAAGAGATGTAGATATTCAAAGTTTCCTCCCAAAGTTGTAGAAGGTTTTTTACTAGGCTATGATTTAAATACAAAGGCATATAGGGTCTTCAACAAATCTTCGGGTTTAGTTGAAGTCACTAGTGACGTTGTATTTGATGAGACTAATGGCTCTCTAAGAGAGCAAGTTGATCTAGCTTGATGATGTAGATGAAGATGAAGTTCCAATGACCGCAATAAGGACTATGGTGATAGGTGATGTGCAACCATAGGAACAACAAGAACAAGATCAACCTTCTTCCTCAACAGTGGTGCAACCCCCAACTCAAGATGAGGAACATGTACCTCAAGAAGAAGGCATGGATCAAGGGGGAGCAGAGGAAGAAAAGGATAAGGAAGAAGAAGTACCACAACCACCTACAACTCAAGTCCGGGCCACCATTCAAAGGAATCATCCGGTGGATCAAATCCTTGATGACATCAGTGAAAGGGAGTTAGGCTTACACCTTTTTCCTAATTGATTTTGGTGGTTGAATTGCCCAACACAAATGATTGGACTAACTAGTTTGCTCTAGTCTATAAGTTTTACAGGTGCCAAAAGTTCACAATATGCCAATAAAAAGACCAAGAAAGGGTTCAAACAAAGAGAGCTAAAGAGATCCCAAAGGCACCTTGGTCTGGCGCACCGGATTGTCCGGTGTGCCACCGGACAGTGTCTGGTGCACCAGGGCACTCAACGCTGAACTCGCTACCTTTGGGAAAATTTTAGAGGGCGCTCCGCTATAATTCATCGGACTGTCCGGTGTGCCAGTGGAGCAACGGCTACTTTGCGCGCAACGGTCGTCTGCAACCGCATTCAATGCGCTACAGTGCGCGCCAGAGTCAGAGCACGCGCAGTTGGCGCACCGGACAGTCTACAGGACATGTCCGGTGCACCACCGGACAGCCCAGAGGCCCCACAAGTCAGAGCTCCAACGGTCTGCTGACGTGGCTGGCGCACCGGACTGTCTGGTGCGCCATGCGACAGCACACTTCCAACGGCCATTTTTGGTGGTTGGGGCTATAAATACCCCAACCACCCCACATTCAATGGCATCCAAGTTTCTACACTTCTACACCTTACAATAGCTATAGCATTCAATACAAGACACACCAAAGAGATCAAATCCTCTCCCAACTCCACACAAAGCTTTAGTGATTAGAGAGAGAGATTTGTTGTGTCCATTTGAGCTCTGGATTGCTTCTTTTCTTACTCATTCTTTTGTGATCAAACTCAATTGTAACCGAGGCAAGAGACACCAATTGTGTGGTGGTCCTTGCGGGGACTTTGTGTCCTGTTTGATTGAGAAGAGAAGCTCACTCGGTCTAAGTGACCGTTTGAGAGAGGGAAAGGGTTGAAAGAAACCCGGTCTTTGTGACCACCTCAACGTGGAGTAGGTTTGCAAGAACCGAACCTCGGTAAAACAAATCCTTGTGTCTCACGCTTTATTTGCCCGCGATTTGTTTTTCACCCTCTCTGTCTTACTCATTCTTATTTCTAACGCTAACTCGGCTTGTAGTTGTGCTTAAGTTTATAAATTCAGATTCGCCCTATTCACCCCCCCCCCCTCTAGGAAACTTTCAATTGGTATCAGAGCCCGGTGCTTCATTAGAGCCTAACCGTTCGAAGTGATGTCGGGAGCATCCACCAAGAGGGATCTCGGGACTGGCGACAAGTCCGCAAGCTCGGGAAGAACACACTTAAGGGAGTCCGCTCACAAGCACAAGGAGGAATCCTCTTCGTCCATCAAGTCCCATCAGATGGGTGACAAGAAGAAGAAGATGAGGAAGGTGGTCTACTACGAGACCGACTCTTCGTCACCCTCCACCTCCGGCTCGAAATCGGCCTCCACTACTTCAAAGCGCCATGAGCACAAGAAGTATAGTAAGATGCCCCTTCGCTATCCTCGCATTTCTAGACGCACTCCATTACTTTCCGTTCCATTAGGCAAACCACCTATGTTTGAAGGTGAAGATTATTCAATGTGGAGTGATAAAATGAGGCATCACCTAACCTCACTCCACAAAAGCATATGGGATATTGTTGAGTATGGAGTACAAGTACCAAAGAAGGGAGATAAGGATTATGACTCGGAGGAGGTCGAACAAATCCAACACTTCAACTCCCAAGCCACAACTATACTCCTCGCCTCTCTAAGCCGAGAGGAGTATAATAAGGTGCAAGGGTTGAAGAGCGCAAAGGAGATTTGGGACGTGCTAAATACCACGCACGAAGGAGACGAGGTGACCAAGATCACCAAGCGGGAGACGATCGAGGGGGAGCTCGGTTGCTTCCGACTTCGCCAAGGGGAGGAGCCACAAGACATGTACAACCGGCTCAAAATCTTGGTGAACCAAGTGCGCAACCTCGGGAGCAAAAAATGGGATGACCACGAAATGGTTAAGGTTATTCTTAGATCACTTGTTTTCCTTAACCCTACTCAAGTTCAATTAATTCGTGGTAATCCTAGATATACACTAATGACTCCCGAGGAAGTAATAGGGAATTTTGTGAGCTTTGAATTGATGATCAAAGGCTCAAAGAAAATCGTCGAGCTAGATGGCCCCTCCACGTCCGAAGCACAACCAGTCGCATTCAAGGCGACGGAGGAGAAGAAGGAGGAATCTACATCAAGTAGAACACCCATCGACGCCTCTAAACTCGACAATGAGGAAATGGCGCTCATCATCAAGAGCTTCCGCCAAATCCTCAAACAAAGGAAGGGGAAAGATTACAAGCCCCGTTCCAAGAAGGTGTGCTACAAATGTGGTAAGCCCGGTCATTTCATTGCTAAATGTCCGTTATCTAGTGATAGTGACAGGGGCGACGACAAGAAGGGCAAGAGGAGGGAAAAGAAGAGGTACCACAAGAAGAGGGGCGGCGATGCCCATGTGTGCCGCGAATGGGACTCCGACGAGAGCTCCACCGACCCCTCCTCCGACGAGGATGCCGCCAACATCGTCGTCACCAAGGGACTCATCTTCCCCAACGTCGGCCACAAGTGCCTCATGGCAAAGGACGGCAAAAGGAAGAAGGTAAAATCAAGATCCTCCACTAAATATGAAACCTCTAGTAATGAGGAGAATGCTAGTGATGAGGAGGATAACTTGCGCATCCTTTTTGCCAACCTTAGCATGCAACAAAAAGAAAAACTAAATGAATTAATTAGTGCTATTCATGAGAAGGATGAACTCTTAGACACCCAAGAGGACTTCCTAATTAAGGAAAATAAGAAGCATGTTAAGGTTAAAAATGCTTACGCTCTAGAAGTGGAAAAATGTGAAAAAACTATCTAGTGAGCTAAGCACTTGCCATGATATCATTGTCAACCTTAGAAATGAGAATGCTAATTTAATTGCTAAGGTCGATTCAAATGTTTGTGATGATTCAATTCCCAATCTTAGAGATTATAATGTTGAATTACTTGCTAAGATTGAAGAATTGAATGTTTCTCTTGCTAGTCTTAGAAATGATAATGAAAAATTAATCGCTAAGGCTAAAGACTTAGATGTTTGCAATGTTACAATTTCCAATCTTAGAAGTGAAAATGACATTTTACATGCTAAGATTGTTGAACTAAAATCTTGCAAAACCTCTACATCTATCGTTGAGCATGTTTCAATTTGCACTAGATGTAGAGACATTAATGTTGATGCTATTCATGATCACCTAGCTTTAAATAAGAAACAAAATGATCACATAGCTCAACTTAATGCTAAAATCAATGAGCATGACTTAGAAAATGAAAATTTTAAATTTGCTAGAAGCATGCTCTATAGTGGGAGATGCCCTGGCATCAAGGATGGCATTGGCTTTCAAAAGGGGGACAATGTCAAACTTAATGCCCCTCCTAAAAGATTGTCTAACTTTGTTAAGGGCAAGGCTCCCATGCCTCAGGATAACGAGGGTTACATTTTGTACCCTGTCGGTTATCTCGAGAGCAAAATTAGGAGAATTCATTCTAGGAAGTCTCACTCTAGCCCTAATCATGCTTTTATGTATAAGGGTGAGACATCTAGTTCTAGGCAATCAACCCGTGCAAAATTGCCTAAAAAGAAAACTCTTATTGCATCAAGTGATCATAACATTTCATTTAAAACTTTTGATGCATCTTATGTTTTAACTAACAAATCCGGCAAGGTAGTTGCCAAGTATGTTGGGGGCAAGCACAAGGGGTCAAAGACTTGTGTTTGGGTACCCAAAGTTCTTGTATCTAATATCAAAGGACCCAAAACCATTTGGGTACCTAAAATCAAGAACTAAAATTGTTTTGTAGATTTATGCATCCGGGGGCTCAAGTTGGATCATTGATAGCGGGTGCACAAACCACATGACCGGGGAGAAGAAGATGTTCTCCTCCTATGAGAAAAACCAAGATCCCCAAAGAGCGATCACATTCGGGGATGGAAATCAAGGTTTGGTCAAAGGATTGGGTAAAATTGCTATATCACCTGACCATTCCATTTCCAATGTTTTTCTTGTAGATTCTTTAGATTACAACTTGCTTTCCGTTTCTCAATTATGCAAAATGGGCTACAACTGTCTTTTCACGGATATAGGTGTTACTGTCTTTAGAAGAAGTGATGATTCAGTAGCATTTAAGGGAGTGTTAGAGGGTCAGCTATACTTAGTAGATTTTGATAGAGCTGAACTCAACACTTGCTTAATTGCTAAGACTAACATGGGCTGGCTCTGGCATCGCCGACTAGCACATGTTGGAATGAAGAACCTTCACAAGCTTCTAAAGGGAGAACACATTTTGGGACTAACAAATGTTCATTTTGAGAAAGATAGGGTTTGTAGCGCATGTCAGGCAGGGAAACAAGTTGGTGTTCATCATCCACACAAGAACATCATGACGACTAACAGGCCACTCGAGCTTCTACATATGGATCTATTCGGCCCGATAGCTTACATAAGCATCGGCGGGAGTAAGTACTGTCTAGTTATTGTGGATGACTATTCTCGCTTCACTTGGGTGTTCTTTTTGCAGGAAAAATCTCATACCCAAGAGACCTTAAAGGGATTCTTGAGACGGGCTCAAAATGAGTTTGGCTTAAGGATCAAAAAGATTAGAAGCGACAATGGGACAGAGTTCAAGAACTCTCAAATTGAAGGCTTCCTTGAGGAGGAGGGCATCAAGCATGAGTTCTCTTCTCCCTACACTCCACAACAAAATGGTGTAGTGGAGAGGAAGAATAGAACTCTATTGGACATGGCAAGGACCATGCTTGATGAATACAAGACTTTGGATCGGTTTTGGGCCGAGGCGGTTAACACCGCCTGCTACGCCATCAACCGGTTGTATCTACACCGAATCCTCAAGAAGACATCATACGAACTCCTAACCGGTAAAAATCCCGATGTTTCATATTTTAGAGTCTTTGGTAGCAAATGCTTTATTCTTGTTAAAAGAGGTAGAAAATCCAAATTTGCTCCTAAGACTGTAGAAGGCTTTTTACTAGGATATGATTCAAACACAAGGGCATATAGAGTCTTTAACAAGTCCTCCGGACAAGTTGAAGTTTCTTGTGACATTGTATTTGATGAGACTAACGGCTCTCAAGTAGAGCAAGTTGATCTTGATGAGATAGGTGAAGAAGAGGCTCCGTGCGTCGCACTAAGGAACATGTCCATTGGGGATGTGTGTCCTAAAGAATCCGAAGAGCCACCATAAGCACAAGATCAACCATCTTCCTCCACACAAGCATCTCCACCAACTCAAGATGAGGATAAGGCTCAAAATGATGAAGGAGAAAATCAAGAAGTTGAGCCACCTCAAGAGGAAAGCAATGATCAAGGGGGAGATGCCCATGATCAAGATGAGGAAGATGAACAAGTTCCAAGACCGCCACACCCAAGAGTCCACCAAGCAATCCAACGAGATCACCCCGTCGACACCATCCTCGGCGACATTCATAAGGGGGGTAACCACTAGATCTCGTGTTGCACATTTTTGTGAGCATTACTCTTTTGTTTCCTCTATTGAGCCACACAGGGTAGAGGAAGCACTACAAGATTCAGATTGGGTGGTGGCGATGCAAGAGAAGCTCAATAACTTCACTAGGAATGAGGTATGGCATTTAGTTCCACGTCCTAACCAAAATGTTGTAGGAACCAAGTGGGTCTTCCGCAACAAGCAAGATGAGCATGGTGTGGTGACAAGGAACAAAGCCCGACTTGTGGCCAAGGGATATTCACAAGTCGAAGGTTTGGATTTTGGTGAAACCTATGCACCCGTAGCTAGGCTTGAGTCAATTCGCATATTAGTTGCCTATGCTACTTACCATGGCTTTAAGCTTTATCAAATGGATGTGAAAAGTGCCTTCCTCAATGGACCAATCAAGGAGGAAGTCTATGTTGAGCAGCCTCCCGGCTTTGAAGATAGTGAGTATCCTAATCACGTTTATAAACTCTCTAAGGCGCTTTATGGGCTCAAGCAAGCCCCAAGAGCATGGTATGAATGCCTAAGAGATTTTCTTATCACTAATGGCTTCAAAGTCGGAAAAGCCGATCCTACTTTATTTACTAAAACTCTTGACAATGATTTGTTTGTATGCCAAATCTATGTTGATGATATTATATTTGGGTCTACTAATGAATCTACATGTGAAGAATTTAGTAGGATCATGACACATAAATTCGAGATGTCTATGATGGGTGAGTTGAAGTACTCCTTAGGATTTCAAGTGAAACAACTCCAAGAGGGCACCTACATTAGCCAAACGAAGTATACTCAAGACATTCTAAGCAAGTTTGGGATGAAGGATGCCAAGCCCATCAAGACACCCATGGGAACCAATGGGCATCTCGACCTCGACACGGGAGGTAAATCCGTCGATCAAAAGGTATACCGGTCGATGATAGGCTCTTCACTCTATCTATGCGCATCTTGACTGGACATTATGCTTTCCGTATGCATGTGTGCAAGATTCCAAGCCGACCCTAAGGAAGCTCACCTTACGGTCCTAAAACGAATCTTGAGATATTTAGCTTATACTCCTAAGTTTGGGCTTTGGTACCCTCGAGGATCCACGTTTGATTTAATTGGTTATTCGGATGCCGATTGGGCGGGGTGTAAAAATAATAGAAAGAGCACATCGGGGACTTGCCAGTTCTTGGGAAGGTCTCTGGTGTCTTGGGCTTCAAAGAAGCAAAATTCTGTAGCTCTTTCTACCGCCGAAGCCGAGTATATTGCCGCAGGACATTGTTGCGCACAATTACTTTGGATGAGGCAAACCCTTAGGGACTACGGTTACAAATTAACCAAAGTTCCTCTTCTATGTGATAATGAGAGTGCAATCCGCATGGCAGATAATCCCGTTGAACATAGCCGCACTAAACACATAGCCATTCGGTATCATTTTCTAAGGGATCACCAACAAAAAGGGGATATCGAGATTGCATATATTAACACTAAGGAACAATTAGCCGATATCTTTACCAAGCCACTAGATGAACAAACTTTTAACAAACTTAGGCATGAGCTAAATATTCTTGATTCTAGGAATTTCTTTTGATGTTTTGCACATAGCTCATGGATATACCTTTGATCATATCTCTTTCATGTGCTATGACTAATGTGTTTTCAAGTGTATTTCAAACCAAGTCATAGATTGAAAGGGATTTGGAGTCTTTGGCGAAGACACAGGCTTCCACTCCACTCCATCAACTCACCCTTCGCCGTCGCTCCGAGCAACTCTCCAACTTTGGTATAATCTTCACTCATATTATTGTTCGCCAAAGGGGGAGAAAGTAGTTAAAATGGCTTATATTTCACTCAAGTATCCGTTTTTGGCGATTCATCCAAAGGGGGAGAAAGTATTAGCCCAAAGCAAAAGGACCGCACCACCACCTAATTTTACAGTGTCCGGTGCACCGGGGCACTCAATGTTGAACTCGCTACCTTCAGGAATTTCAGAGGGCGCTTCGCTATAATTCACCGGACAGTGTCCGGTGCACACCGGACTGTCCGGTGTGCCAGTGGAGCAACGACTACTTCGCGAGCAACGGTCGTCTGCAACCGCATTCAATGCGCTACAGTGCGCGCCAGAGTCAGAGCACGCGCAGTTGGCGCACCGGACAGTCTACAGGACATGTCCGGTGCACCACCGGACAGCCTAGAGGCCCCACAAGTCAAAGCTCCAATGGTCGAACCCCAACGGTCTGCTGACGTGGCTGGCGCACCGGACAGTGTCCGGTGGCGCACCGGACTGTTCGGTGCGCCATGCGACAGCACACTTCCAACGGCCATTTTTGGTGGTTGGGGCTATAAATACTCCAACCACCCCACATTCAATGGCATCCAAGTTTCTACACTTCTACACCTTACAAGAGCTATAGCATTCAATACAAGACACACCAAAGAGATCAAATCCTCTCCCAACTCCACATAAAGCTTTAGTGATTAGAGAGAGAGGTTTGTTGTGTTCATTTGAGCTCTTGCGCTTGGATTGCTTCTTTTCTTACTCATTCTTTTGTGATCAAACTCAATTGTAACCGAGGCATGAGACACCAATTGTGTGGTGGTCCTTGCGGGGACTTTGTGTCCTGTTTGATTGAGAAGAGAAGCTCACTCGGTCTAAGTGACCGTTTGAGAGAGGGAAAGGGTTGAAAGAAACCCGGTCTTTGTGACCACCTCAACGGGGAGTAGGTTTGCAAGAACCGAACCTCGGTAAAACAAATCCTTGTGTCTCACGCTTTATTTGCCCGCGATTTGTTTTTCACCCTCTCTGTCTTACTCATTCTTATTTCTAACGCTAACCCGGCTTGTAGTTGTGCTTAAGTTTATAAATTTCAGATTCGCCCTATTCACCCCCCCCCCTCTAGGCAACTTTCAATCAGCAAGGGAGTAACTACTCATTCACGATTGGCTAATTTCTGTGAGCATTACTCCTTTGTTTCTTCTATCGAGCCTTTCAAGGTAGAAGAAGCCTTGCAGGATCCGGACTGGGTGTTGACAATGCAGGAGGAGCTCAACAACTTCAAAAGAAATGGAGTATGGAGTTCGGTGCCACGTCTGAAGCAAAACATTGTGGAAACCAAGTGGGTGTTCCACAAAAAGCAAGACGAGTACGGGGTGGTGACAAAAAAAGGCTCGACTTGTGGCAAAAGGATATGCCCAAGTCACAGGTTTGGATTTTGAGGAGACTTTTGCTCCTGTAGTTAGGCTTGAATTGATTCGCATTTTATTGTCCTATGCTGCTCACCATTCCTTCAAGTTGTTTCAAATGGACGTTAAGAGAGCCTTTCTCAATGGGGCAATCAAGGAGGAGGTGTATGTGGAGCAACCCCCTAGCTTCGAGGATGACAGGTATCTCGACCATGTTTATAAGCTCTCTAAGGCGCTCTATGGGCTTAAGCAAGCTCCAAGGGCACGGTATGGATGCCTTAGAGATTTTATTATTTCCAATGCTTTCAAGGTCGAGAAAGCTGATCCTACCCTTTTTACTAAGACTTGTAATGGTAATTTGTTTGTATGCCAAATATATGTCGATGACATAATATTTGGTTCTACTAATCAAAAGTCTTGTGAGGAGTTTAGCAGGGTAATGATGCAAAAAATTGAGATGTCGATGATGGGCGAGTTGACCTACTTCCTTGCATTTCAAGTGAAACAAATCAAGGAAGGGACGTTCATCTCCCAAACGAAGTACACTCAAGACTTGCTCAAAAAGTTTGGGATGAAGCACGCAAAGCTCGCAAAGACACAAATGGGAACTAATGGACACTTGAACCTCGACAAGGGAGGTAAGTTTGTTGATCAAAAGGCATACCAGTCTATGATAGGGTCATTACTTTATCTTTGTGCTAGTAGACCGGATATAATGCTTAGTGTATGCATGTGCGCTAGATTTCAATCCAACCCCAATGAATGTCACCTTGTGGTTGTGAAACGAATTCTTCGATATTTAGTTCTTACGCCTTGCTTCGGGATCTGGTATCCAAAGGGGTATTCAGATTCCGACTATGCCAGGTGTAAGGTTGATAGGAAGAGCACATCGGGGACTTGTCAGTTTTTGGGAAGGTCCCTGGTGTCTTGGAGCTCGAAGAAACAAACATCTGTTGCCCTATCCACCGTCGAGGCCAATTATGTTGCTGCAGGTCAGTGTTGAATGCAACTACTCTGGATGAGGCAAACCCTCCGGGACTTTGGCTACAATCTCTGAGCAAAGTCCCACTCCTATGTGATAATGAGAGTGCAATCCACTTGGCGGGTAATCATGTTGAACACAGCCACACTTAGCACATAGACATCCGACATCACTTTTTGAGAGAACACCAACAAAGGGGAGATATCGATGTTTGCCACATTAGCACCGAGAACTAGCTAGCCGATATCTTCATCAAGCCTTTAGATGAAAAAAGGTTTTGCAGGTTGTGTAGTGAGCTAAATGTCTTAGATTCACAGAACTTGGATTGATTCATAACATACATGTGTTTTTATGCCTTTGATCATGTTCTTTTGAGTATTATTGTCTTTACTTGCTTATTTTGATGCTCAAGTTGTGCAATGTCATCCCCGGATCTCACAAGTCCTTGTGCAACTGATGCATATAGGGGGAGGACATGCTACAACTTGACCCTTTGGGACTAATATATTTGCATGAGTGATTTTGATATAGTCTCAAAGATGGATTGAAAGGGAAACAATGGACTTGGACAAAGAAAAGGCTTCCACTGCATTTCAGTATCAATGTATTTTGTTCCAAGTCAATATTGTGTTCTCTCATTGCCCTTGGCTTTTAGTTGAAATTTTTGTAAGGCAATGGGGTTAAGAGGCCATTAGTTCTTCCATTTTGGTGCTTGATGCCAAAGGGGAGAAATCAAGACCAAAGCAACTAAATCAACTACCACTTGTAAATTTTTCAAAAATTTAAGTGTAAGTATATTTGGTTTTTTATCAAAACTGCAAAAACTACTCTCTTATGGGAGAGAAATTTGATTATTGAAAAAGGGGGAGTTTCTGGTTTTTTGATCAAAACTAGTCTTGAAAGATATTTTGATTTGCCAAAACAAAGTGTTTTTGACATAGAGATTGGAAAACGAATTTGCATTGTGAAAACAAACCAAGTGGTGGCAAAATGATCCAAATATGCCAAATCCTGTGATGATTTAATTGGTAAGTTTGACATCAATTTGCACTTTTTATCTCGCATTTGGATATGTTAGTGCATTTTGAGTTGCTTTTGATGTGTTGGCATGAATTACTAAAAAGGGGGAGATTGAAAGGGAAATGTGCACTCAGGCCATTTCTATATTGTTTTAGTGATTAAATGATCAACACATTTTGTTTAGACTAACATCATCTAATATGAGAAATGAGCACAGGTACTTCAAAGCAAATTGAGCTTGGAAGAGAGCGAAATACAAATGTATATGGGACCAAGTGAAAAAGGAAAACTCTGGACACTTAGTCAATTGTTTCAAGTACTAATCATATTTATCTAAGTGCTAGGGACTTTATGAAGTCAAACCAAAAGGAGCAAAAGAGATTAAGATTGAAAAAGGAGAAAACAGTCTGGTCTGCATTGCACTGGATGGTCTGGTGCATGGTCCGCCGAACCGCGTGCCCTCGGAAAAAATCAGCCTTTGCCGGCTATAATTCACTGGACCATCCGCGCGGTGCACCAGACAGTCCGGTGTGCCAGCTAGCCAATGGCTAGCGGCCACATCGGCCTCGAGGCAATAGTCAAGTGGTGTACCGGACGGTCCGGTGCCACCCACCAGACAGTCTGGTGCCCTCAGAAGTAGAAAGTAACAAACTAGGGGATTCTTTGTCATTGCACTGTTCATTGTCCGGTATGCACCGGACAGTCCCTTGCACCCGCGGACAGAAGGCAACCAGAGCCTGCCAAATGGAGCTCCAACGGCTCCTAGGTCCCTTGGGGCTATAAAAGGGATCCCTAAGCGCATGGAGCACCACACCAAGGGTCTATTTAACATTCTACAACACTAAGACATCGCATTCACGCCTTTGCTTCGCTAGATTGAGATTCGAGCAAGTATTTTCAGCTGTAATTCCGTTGTGTTGTCTCTTGTGTTCCTCTCAACTTGTTTGTGTGTGTTGCTATGATTTTATCTCTCGTGTGTGTTTCTACTCCCCCTTACTCTTGTGATTTATTTGCGATCGACTATGTAAGGCGTGAGTGTCACACCCGGATTTTGGGGCACCAAGGCCCAGGCGCGAACATAATCACCAGGTGTGCTGGGACCAAGTCTCACACATATGATGAATCATGGCACAGGATCGAATGTCACAACTTTACTATATAATAGGAGTTCTATACAAAGTAAATAATTACATATAAGGAGACAACGGTCCAGCAACCCAAAGTTGACTGGGAGACAACGGCCTAGATCTCTCACGAACTCATCGTAGCATCCTCCTTGTGCCTCATCCAGCGGTACCTGTTCTTGACCTGTGGGGGGGTGTGAGACAGCAAGAGTGAGCTCACATACGTTCATCGCTCAACAAGTTGTGGGGAATAATGTGCATGAACTCGCCAAAGGTGGGAGCTCACGTGAAGTGTAAGGCTTACCAAAGAGGATGGTTAGAGCTGAGCATTGCTTTTAAAGTTGGTCAAAATTTTATTAGCAATTACTAAGTATAAGTAAATACCAACCCAATTAAGTAGTAGAACAAAAGTAACAACATCACCTGCGATGCAATGCATATGACAAATTGAATTTAGTTCCATAAATTAATCATGTGAGGGTCCGAGCTGCTCATGACCGTGAGCACGGCTAGTATACCAGTTTTACACTCTGCAGAGGTTGCGCATCTTTACCCACAAGTCATGTTACCCATCTGCCAAGGGATCGCGACTTCCCATACACCTCTACCAAGGAGGCGAGGCAGGGTAACACTACGAGGCCTTTACAAAGTTCCACTAGCTTCAAAAACCCCGCTACAGTTTATAGGAAGCTCCAATGCAGGGTTCTTGCCTGACCGCCATTGCAGCAAAATCAACCAAGGACCTCCCTACACTGACCACTCCCCTACTGCCCTTGCCCCTTTCGGGTAAGGTAGTCCTCCACTAGCTTTCCTAATTAATCAGCCAAGGGCGTCCATAAACCCCTGTGGTAGCACTGTTTTCCCGGGTGGTCGCTCCATGTTCCAATTAACATAATGATCTTATCATGAACAGTGATAATAAACATATAATAAAAGTGTGATCATGAATAATGTATCTTCATACCTAAAACCACATAAATCACTAGCAAGTACTACCCAAAAAGTTCAGTGGTAAACAAGGTATAAAGATAATCAAACTAGGGTAACCTATTGGGTCCCAATCAAAATTAACCTATGCAGATCATTATGATTAATTAGAACATGAGTGGGTAAAAAGAAGTGATCAAGGGCACAACTTGCCTGGCACTTGAGATTCCAGTTACCAGGGTTTCTTCTTCAGATCCTCGTGACCTCACTGCTAGTCGTAGCAATACAAACAAACATGGGATAGACAAAATTAACATCACACCAAACATAAATACAAACTGAATAATAATAATCTACGTGTCATAACGAGATCGCGGGCTCGAGAACTACTACGATCGGAGTTACTAGTAGGGAGTTACGATTTTATAGAGGATTTATGTGATTAAAATATTAAACTATATTATAAATTGGTTAATAATAACCATATGAGATATTATTCTATAAATAATTATCTCAACTTTAATCTAAGTCATTATTTGATTAAAGATTATCTAGTTAAATTATAACCATAAAATTAGAATAATATATTAATATTAAATAAGTTAATCCAATAGACATAGATTGATCCAATTAGTTACTTGATTATAAAAGTATGGGATATCATATAATCAATAATGCTACTGCGTATTAAATATCTATACGAGGCTAACGCAACTTGAACGGATTGAAACAGAGCTAAAATAAATTAGTTATGATTTGCTGAAGTCTGTATGTGCTTGATACAAAATTAATTAGGTGATCCAATTTAATATGGGTTTCATGTTAAAATAGTGGTACCAAATGATAAACAATATTAAAATAAAATTATAGGAACTGGAATGGGTCAATTTGGATAAAATATGAATTTTCTAGAGATTAAATAAGATTCTAGAATTGTTTTTTATATAGGAAATTCATTTTATAAATCATTTTCTCTGATTTTCCATTTCTCTGGACTGGGCGCAATATTATCAGGGAACACATGGGCTATTCTATAAAAATGCCTTAGACTCAGAAGTATCCCGCAGGGGACAGTGAGTTGGTTTATTAGAAATCCAGGGGCTCTTTAGAAAATCTATCATGGTGAAGGGGTATCGCGCCATTTGGGTCGTTCGATCAAAACCGAGGACCCGGATTAGATCCGACTTACGCTGAATCGGTATGCGATATCTACCGCTAGATCTAAAACCAACGGATCACAACTGATCTGAACTCCAGTCATCCGATCAGGATCTGACCGTCCAGATATAATAGACGAAGGGGTACGCGGATTTATAATCAGGACCGCTCATCACTCGATCAATGGCACAGATCGGATTCGGCCGAACTCCAGTGACGATCCAATCACTACCGTTCATCACGATCGAACGGCGAACAACCTTTCTTCTTCCCTCTACCTAGTCCATCTTCAACCTCTCGCCCAACAGCTCGATCGCTGGCACCTAGGACAGTGGTCGCGCGCGCAGCCAGCGAGGGCGCAACGCCGGTGACGGACGCCGGTTGCGCAACGAAGTCGGGTGTCGCACGGAAACGCGCGTCAATAATTCAAGAGCGCGACCAACAGAGAGGGGAAGCACTCACCGCGACGAGACGAATCGCCCGCAGTACAACGCCGGTTTGCGATGATGTCGAGCCGATGTACAACCCACACGCCCCGATATTGACACGACCCTGGGGTCCGCTGTTTTCCCAGTTGAAGCACTCCGACCGCCCGCACAAGTCCGCCGTCCTTCTCTCGACGACCCGATCCCTCTCTCTCTCTTGCTCTCATGGCGATGGTGGCTCGGTTGATGGGAGGGTCTGGGTTTTATGGTGCGAGTGCAATCCAGATTTGACTTGATCTCTAGAATCGCGCGCGTGGAGATCGGTTGATTTGGTTGGAGTCCGCCCTGTTGGCCACGGCATCCGCGAGATTCGCTCCGCCGTTGTACACAGGAGAAGAACCTGTCGGAGCTTGACGGGGAGGACCAAGGGTGGCGAGTGGGCCAGGGACATGGTTGGGTGCGGACAACATCCAGCAACCGGTTGGTCAACAACCGCAGCGGCTGCGGCAAAGTATGCGCGGAGAGCACGGCGCGGAGGAGATTTCGGCGGTAGGTAGGTGGGAGATGGCGCTGACGTGCGGGGGCCACAAGTCAGTGAGAAGCCGAGCGCACGCTGAAGACCGACAAGCGGGCCCCGGCTGGCAGCCAACGGAGAGCGTGCGCGCGGTGAGTGGATGCCAGTGGGCCCCGCCGGTCAGCGCAGGGGCGCGACAGTCTGCTGGTGTTTGGGTCGCGCGGGTGGAAAGCCTGGGAATGGGCCGAGCGCGTGGGGGGGGAAGTCGGGCCAGAATGTGGTAATGCGGCCCAAGGGGGTTTTATTCTTTTTCTTTTTTTTTCTTTCTTTACCTTCTTTTCTTTTATCTTCTCCTTCTCTACAAATTCAAACTTCACTTTAAATTCAAACTTTGGGGTACATTTGTACACAGACTAATCACTTATTTTGATCATACCAATTGTGGTGAAGTTATTTAATTATGATTTTATTTTGTATTATATAAAATCTTCATTTCTTTCCTCTTTTCTAAATTCTAGAGTGCAAATAGGGTTGGAACTAATTCTCTTCTTTTATGTATTTTTATCATCATTACCACTGTGTACAAATGCACAAACCAATAAACGCCAGCATGATGCACAATTTTAATGGCATATATTCTTTAATTATTTGCTTTTGAATATGGTGTTCACACTGGATGATGCATAAAGGTTAAACCCACATAAGGAGAAATTGTTTCTCTATTGGTATTATTTCTAGCAAATTACAAAGTGGGTGTTACAAATCCTACACCCCTTAAAAATAATCTCGTCCTCGAGATTAGTTAGAAAAGGAATATAGAGAAATTGATGTGTAAATTAGCTTTTAGTTTCCATTAGTTAAAAATTTAAGAATTTCCCTTTTTCTAATAGTCCTTAATGGGTGATAGGTATCTAGCTACTTATTAGGTAGGATGTAAGAGATGGATAGGTTAGGGCAAGAATAGCTTGGGGTAAAAAAGTTTACGGTGAGAAAGAACTCAATGCTGGGTGGTAATGCCTTTGAAGATCGAATTTGACTTCTCTCCTTCCTTGTTCATGTTGATCTTTTCTTCTTCGGTCTTGGTTTCATTGATTCAAGGTCAGTGTGTATCATCAGAGTTGGGAGAATATGGCTGAGATAGATCTGTTATGTAGGTCAAGTTGTTGGGTATGGCCGAGTTGATCTAGGTCACCAATTTAGGCTTAAGTGAATTTTGGAGTATAGCCTTATCCTTTGTACGAGCATTAAGTAACTCACACTAGATTAGATCGGATCATATTAGATTAGATGGGATCTAGATTAGATCGATATAACTAGATTAGACTAGACAAAATCTAATTAATTTGCATTAGGTCATGGTTGTTATTTTAGGATGAGATGAGTAGAGTGGTTAGGATAACGTGAATCCTTCCAGATAAGATAAATCTATTAAGATAAGAGAGAGTCTTTTAAGATAAGAGAGATATAGATATACTTTAATGGAGGATAATCTAGGTTGTTTAGTTATCTTATGAATTTAATTATATTTATGCCTATATATGCAGATGTAAGTCTGGAGATTACTCCACAACTCATCACACTCAATCAAAGATCCAAATCAGACAAATATCATAAGAACAGGCATTCAAGCATATAGATACTTATAAAAATAGTTTTATTTTTTTTCCTAAGAGTAGGTCTCCTATTCCTAAAGGTCACTTTAGGCACAGGATTTCAAAGTATGAAATCCACATTTGTCTTTGGAAAGAAAAGGTAAGAATAATCAGAGTAAACCGGAAATAGATGAGAAAAGATTAAGATAAGTTTAGAAAAGAATCAGAGTAGCAGAGGTAAGTAGATAATGGTTGTCCAGTTCTATCTAGGTTTCGTCCTACCGTCAACATTCCTCTGATACCACTTCTGTCACACCCGGATTTCGGGGCACCAAGGCCCGGGCGCGAACATAATCACCAGGTGTGCTGAGACCAAGTCTCACACATATGATGAATCATGGCACAGGATCGAATGTCACAACTTTACTATATAATAGGAGTTCTATACAAAATAAATAATTACATATAAGGAGACAACGGTCCAGCAACCCAAAGTTGACTGGGAGACGACGACCTAGATCTCTCACGAACTCATCGTAGCATCCTCCTTGTGCCTCATCCAGCGGTACCTGTTCTTGACCTGTGGGGGGGTGTGAGACAGCAAGAGTGAGCTCACATACGTTCATCGCTCAACAAGTTGTGGGGAATAATGTGCATGAACTCGCCAAAGGTGGGAGCTCACGTGAAGTGTAAGGCTTACCAAAGAGGATGGTTAGAGCTGAGCATTGCTTTTAAAGTTGGTCAAAATTTTATTAGCAATTACTAAGTATAAGTAAATACCAACCCAATTAAGTAGTAGAACAAAAGTAACAACATCACCTGCGATGCAATGCATATGACAAATTGAATTTAGTTCCATAAATTAATCATGTGAGGGTCCGAGCTGCTCATGACCGTGAGCACGGCTAGTATACCAGTTTTACACTCTGCAGAGGTTGCGCATCTTTACCCACAAGTCATGTTACCCATCTGCCAAGGGATCGCGACTTCCCATACACCTCTACCGAGGAGGCGAGGCAGGGTAACACTACGAGGCCTTTACAAAGTTCCACTAGCTTCAGAAAACCCGCTACAGTTTATAGGAAGCTCCAATGCAGGGTTCTTGCCTGACCGCCATCGCAGCAAAATCAACCAAGGACCTCCCTACACTGACCACTCCCCTACTGCCCTTGCCCCTTTCGGGTAAGGTAGTCCTCCACTAGCTTTCCTAATTAATCAGCCAAGGGCGTCCATAAACCCTTGTGGTAGCACTGTTTTCCCGGGTGGTCGCTCCATGTTCCAATTAACATAATGATCTTATCATGAACAGTGATAATAAACATATAATAAAAGTGTGATCATGAATAATGTATCTTCATACCCAAAACCACATAAATCACTAGCAAGTACTACCCAAAAAGTTCAGTGGTAAACAAGGTATAAAGATAATCAAACTAGGGTAACCTATTGGGTCCCATCAAAATTAACCTATGCAGATCATTATGATTAATTAGAACATGAGTGGGTAAAAAGAAGTGATCAAGGGCACAACTTGCCTGGCACTTGAGATTCCAGTTACCAGGGTTTCTTCTTCAGATCCTCGTGACCTCACTGCTAGTCGTAGCAATACAAACAAACATGGGATAGACAAAATTAACATCACACCAAACATAAATACAAACTGAATAATAATAATCTACGTGTCATAACGAGATCGCGGGCTCGAGAACTACTACGATCGGAGTTACTAGTAGGGAGTTACGATTTTATAGAGGATTTATGTGATTAAAATATTAAACTATATTATAAATTGGTTAATAATAACCATATGAGATATTATTCTATAAATAATTATCTCAACTTTAATCTAAGTCATTATTTGATTAAAGATTATCTAGTTAAATTATAACCATAAAATTAGAATACTATATTAATATTAAATAAGTTAATCCAATAGACATAGATTGATCCAATTAGTTACTTGATTATAAAAGTATGGGATATCATATAATCAATAATGCTACTGCGTATTAAATATCTATACGAGGCTAACGCAACTTGAACGGATTGAAACAGAGCTAAAATAAATTAGTTATGATTTGCTGAAGTCTGTATGTGCTTGATACAAAATTAATTAGGTGATCCAATTTAATATGGGTTTCATGTTAAAATAGTGGTACCAAATGATAAACAATATTAAAATAAAATTATAGGAACTGGAATGGGTCAATTTGGATAAAATATGAATTTTCTAGAGATTAAATAAGATTCTAGAATTGTTTTTATATAGGAAATTCATTTTATAAATCATTTTCTCTGATTTTCCTTTTCCCTGGACTGGGCGCAATATTATCAGGGAACACATGGGCTATTCTATAAAAATGTCTTAGACTCAAAAGTATCCCGCAGGGGACGGTGAGTTGGTTTATTAGAAATCCAGGGGCTCTTTAGAAAATCTGTCATGGTGAAGGGGTATCGCGCCATTTGGGTCGTTCGATCAAAACCGAGGACCCGGATTAGATCCGACTTACGCTGAATCGGTATGCGATATCTACCGCTAGATCTAAAACCAACGGATCACAACTGATCTGAACTCCAGTCATCCGATCAGGATCTAACCGTCTAGATATAATAGACGAAGGGGTACGCGGATTTATAATCAGGACCGCTCATCACTCGATCAATGGCACAGATCGGATTCGGCCGAACTCCAGTGACGATCCAATCACTACCGTTCATCACGATCGAACGGCGAACAACCTTTCTTCTTCCCTCTACCTAGTCCATCTTCAACCTCTCGCCCAACAGCTCGATCGCTGGCACCTAGGACAGTGGTCGCGCGCGCAGCCAGCGAGGGCGCAACGCCGGTGACGGACGCCGGTTGCGCAACGAAGCCGGGTGTCGCACGGAAACGCGCGTCAATAATTCAAGAGCGCGACTAACAGAGAGGGGAAGCACTCACCGCGACGAGACGAATCGCCCGCAGTACAACGCCGGTTTGCGATGATGTCGAGCCGATGTACAACCCACACGCCCCGATATTGACACGACCCTGGGGTCCGCTGTTTTCCCAGTTGAAGCACTCCGACCGACCGCACAAGTCTGTCGTCCTTCTCTCGACGACCTGATCCCTCTCTCTCTCTTGCTCTCATGGCGATGGTGGCTCGGTTGATGGGAGGGCCTGGGTTTTATGGTGCGAGTGCAATCCAGATTTGACTTGATCTCTAGAATCGCGCGCGTGGAGATCGGTTGATTTGGTTGGAGTCCGCCCTATTGGCCACGGCATCCGCGAGATTCGCTCCGCCGTTGTACACAGGAGAAGAACCTGTCGGAGCTTGACGGGGAGGACCAAGGGTGGCGAGTGGGCCAGGGACATGGTTGGGTGCGGACAACATCCAGCAACCGGTTGGTCAACAACCGCAGCGGCCGCGGCGAAGTATGCGCGGAGAGCACGACGCAGAGGAGATTTCGGCGGTAGGTAGGTGGGAGATGGCGCTGACGTGCGGGGGCCACAAGTCAGCGAGAAGCCGTGCGCGCGCTGAAGACCGACAAGCGGGCCCCGGCTAGCAGCCAACAGAGAGCGTGCGCGCGGTGAGTGGATGCCAGTGGGCCCCGCCGGTCAGCGCAGGGGCGCGACAGTCTGCTGGTGTTTGGGCCGCGCGGGTGGAAAGCCTGGGAATGGGCCGAGCGCGTGGGGGGGAAGTCGGGCCGGAATGTGGTAATGCGGCCCAAGGGGGTTTTATTCTTTTTTTTTCTTTACCTTCGTTTCTTTTATCTTCTCCTTCTCTACAAATTCAAACTTCACTTTAAATTCAAACTTTGGGGTACATTTGTACACAGACTAATCACTTATTTTGATCATACCAATTGTGGTGAAGTTATTTAATTATGATTTTATTTTGTATTATATAAAATCTTCATTTCTTTCCTCTTTTCTAAATTCTAGAGTGCAAATAGGGTTGGAACTAATTCTCTTCTTTTATGTATTCTTATCATCATTACCACTGTGTACAAATGCACAAACCAATAAACGCCAGCATGATGCACAATTTTAATGGCATATATTCTTTAATTATTTGCTTTTGAATATGGTGTTCACTTGGGATGATGCATAAAGGTTAAACCCACATAAGGAGAAATTCTTTCTCTATTGGTATTATTTCTAGCAAATTACAAAGTGGGTGTTACAGTGAGAGACTCCAGATTATGGAGATTCCTCTGAACGGGGAAAACTTGAGATAAGAAAGAGAATAGTGGTACTCAAGTTGATCATTGGATCACTTGATAGGGGTTGAGTGCAATTCTTGTCCATTGGGACACCACAACGTGGAGTAGGCAAGCATTCTACGCTTGACCGAACCATGGGATAAAAATCGTTATGTCACTTGTCTAAGTTACTTTAACTTATTGCGATTCTATTCTTTCTAGCATTTCACTTCACTTACAATATTGCTCTAAGTTTAATACTCACCTTGTGAGAGCAATTAAGTGAAGAAGTTCTCTCCTCTCATACTCTTCATTCGAACTTGGTTTTTGATCTCACTAATCCAATTTTAGACCAAGTCTGTTTTGTTGAGCTATTTCTACAGGATCACCTATTCACCCCTTCTAGGTGCTCTCAACTATGAGGCCTTTACAAATGTCCACTAGTATGAGAAAACCCGCTATGGATTCAAGTAGAGGGGTATAGGAATCCCTCGTCCAAAAAACTATCACAGACATATCAACCTAAGAACTTCCCTATACTTGTGCAACTCCTCCCCGCTTGCCCTTTCAGGTAAGTCTCTCACATACCAGCTTTCCTAATTAATTAGCCAAGGGTGTCCCATACCACCCTTATGGTAGCACTGTTGTCTCAGGTTAAGCTCCATGTTCCAATTAACAAAGTGTTCTTATCATGTATAAATAATTCATAAACAGACAATAATACTAATAAGGCATGATCATGATTTATATATAATATAATACCTAAAACTAGATAGAGCAGTAGCAGAACTACCCAATAATTCATTTGTATGCAAGGTGTAGGTAAACAAAACTAGGTACCCTATTAGGTCCATCCATTAAACCTAAGCATGCCACGGTGATTATCAGAGACATAAACATTCTTAGGTCAGAAAGTTGATCAAGAATACAACTTTTCTTTTTGGTGCAACACCAGGTACTTCACCAAGTTGGGCTTCATGTTCCTCGTAGTCTCGCTTCTACCTGTAGCAATACGTACGAATAAGCAAATAATGGATACAATAACTTTACATCAAAGATGGAAACAAACCACACATTAATATTCTACTCGTCGAGAATTACTAAGATCAGAGTTATGGTTAAAAGATATGGTTTTCTGAAGTTTTAGGTGATTAAACATATGTTTAATTAATATAAATCACGCGGGAAGATATTACAAAGAAATAACTAATTCAACTTTAGTTTAAGTTATAATCTATTTATGGATTATATTTTAGCCAGTTTATAATTATAGACAGATTAACTTTGATTAGTAAGGTAAATATACTAAACATACGTTAAACAAATATCTATGATATTTCATGATAAAATAATGTTTCTACTGTGTAGGTAATTTTATTACGAAACTAACACAACTTGAACGGAGTAAAACAGAGTTAAAATGCAAAAGTTATGTTTGAAACAAGTTTTAGGAATGTTTCTATATTAGAAATACTTTCTAGGGACGTTTTTGTGAATACCAGGGGCTATTTTGTAAATTCCAGGACCCCTAAGTAATATCCTTAGAACTAAAGAGGATGGCGGGTTCATTTTGGTAAATGCCAGGGGCTCTTAACGAAAATCGGCGCCTCTCCGATCGCCCTCTAAAGTCCAACGAGAAATCAACGCCTCTCTGATCGCTATTGTCGTCCGAGGAGGCCACTGACACATTCAACATACCACGACAAGTCTCCCCGGCTGCACGTCTAGTCCCGACCGATGACTCCGATAAGATTCCCATGCGGCGACCCCCTTCTCTTTTTCTCTCTCGGTGGTGACTTTGCTCGGTTTCATTGATGCGGTGCACGGCGCAAGCTACGGGTTAAGCCATGAAATTGGTGGACGAGGTCGCGGAGCCCGTACTTATACACATGGCTCCAGATCTTAACAATTCTCCTTGATTCCTTCACGAAGGAGTTTGTTACAAAGGGAATCAGGTCGTCACGCCACCTGCTCGGGTTCGTTCGATTAGGGAAGGAGACCCTGTAGAGGTGATCCCACGCGCCAGTCGATATGTAAACGCTGACAGCCCGGACCCCACATTTCAGCGCTCGTAGATAGTCATGCATGGATGATGGAGGCTGAGGCGTGGGCCTCACCTGGCGGTTGGATGACTGAGAACGTGAGCGCACGGAGGCTGACGAGATGACCCCACCAGTCCTTGGCTCGGCTAGAATAATGAGAAAGGGAAAGGCCACCTGGGCCGATGCGGGGTGAGAGCTAAAAGGGATTTGGGCCGGCGTGTAAGTTCTAGCCCAAGAGCAGGTAAAAGGCCTTTTCTTTTTTCTTTTTATTTTCTGTTTATTATTTCTTTTCTAATTTCTAATTTCAAATTCAATTAAAATTTGGTTTTGAACTTGCAGTCAAGCTTCAATGCACAAACAAAAGAACTCAGCATAAATGCAAATCCATAATTTTATTTATTTATTTATTTATTTATTTATTTTACCCTATCTATGAAAATGCTTTTGACGCCAATTATACACACACAATGTATTTAAAAATAATAATCTCTAATCTATATTAAAATATACTTTATCTTAAATATTTTAGAAGATATTTATAAATATATTATTCAAGAACTTAACTCATATAAGGATCTTCTAGATAATCTCTTATTTGAAAACATATTTATTTAGGTCACAGAATATTTTTTTCTAAATTACCCAAAATAGGATTTTGGGGTGTTACAAAAACTGAGTCGGTGTCTCCCATGGTCAATGGTTCTAGAGGCGTACTCTGCTCTCCCAACCTCTGTGCACACATAATTGGGACAAGAATGCTCTCTCAATTCAACCGAGAAGTGAGGGGTGTCAGTTCACTATGGTCTGTGCCAGCTTGTGTGCTATAAATAGAAAACAATTGTAGGAGTTTCAGGAAGATATTAGAATAGAGTAATTGTCGTGATGTATGCTTGTTACTTCATCCATTAGAGGTCCATTACTCCTCCATCAATCCACTCATTTTCTCCTCCATTAACAGATCTAGGTGGCAAGTAAACCCACCCAGACACTATTTATAAACAAGATAATGGCCATGGCACACTTGATGGCCTTGAAACCCCTAGACAGTCATGAAGCCCCTAGACAGACCTAATGGCCCCCAAATGTCCCTGACTCCCATAGGGCATCGACACCAGTCACACCCTGATGGCCCCAATGATCCTAGATGGCCTTGATGCCTCATAAGGCCTAGTGCCTTGAGGGGCCCTAGAGAGACTCGATGCCTTGAGAGTGCCCGAGGGACCTAGAGGTCTCCCGACGTCCTAAAGCTTTGTGAGAGCATTGGAAGGCCCAAGACATCCTAGTGCCCTTGAGAGTCCCCAATGACCCTAGAGGTCCCTAAATGTCTTGGCCAGGACCACGAAAGTATAACATGCAATACTATCACCTATTTAGACTATAAAGGGGTGGTATAACAACTTCCAATTTTAGATTCACACAAACAACCATTAGACAAGAGACTTCAAAGCTGAGTTTCAAACCAAGGCCAAAAAGAGATATATCTTTCAAGATACATAGCTTGCCTTAGCTTATCACTAAAGTAATAACCCTTTCCCTATGGAGTTGTGCAATTTTATACATTTCTATGATATTACACACTATATGGCTCGAACTTTTATGAAATCTTTGTGTTACTATGCTCGTGATGGCATGACCTAGTAGACATGCTTTACAACATCAGATTTCACTCTTGCTCTTTGAAGAAACTCCTTCTCATCACCTTGTGTATCTAGTGTCGTCACCACGATACATGTGCGAGTCGTGAAAGAATCTATGAAAACATATGCAAGCCAATATGATGCAAGGCTTTCTCTATAATTTGTTAATTGCTTCTTAGTTTCATGTAACATTTTGGTTTTTTTAATCTTAATAATGTCATCCCCATACCCCATATATGGTTTATATAAAGTTGGAACTGTCTAAACTCTGAACTATAATCAACTTTAAACTCTTTTATATAGCTATCAATCTCAATATTCGTCCAATGTGTTTCTATTGAACAGATGTAGATAAATGATGTTTTATGTTCATCCATGCAGAGTAGGCATGAAAAATAACTACATCCATGTAGTTAGTTCAAAGTTTGTAGCCCTAAGCTACATAGATCACATATTTCTAGCCCTAAGGTTTAAACATGTAGTCCTAATGGGACTTTTCAATCATTCGAGGTCACACTTGGTCATGCGACACAAGCTTCAAAGTGGTATATGGATTAATGTATTGTCACCTGAAGTTAATGCATTACCACATTTCTATGAGTCAAACTACATTTTTTACTAACTCAAGAGGTACATTTAACTTTGAACTCAATTACATATCCATTTGTGATCCCAACAACTCATCATATTTGGAAATGAAATACAATTTATAAAATAAATAAAGGATGAACTTATTCTCCATATTTCCTATACACGATGAGAACCCACATAATTAACTTACTTTTTGAACAAGTGGCAAACATGAAAATCCTTTGTGTAGCTGGTACCCCTAAACCCTAAACCAGTTGCCCATCAACTCAGGAAACTGTTGTTTACCCGAACCCTTTGCAGTTGCATGGAACCTGGGGCAAGAAGTGTAGAGCTTGACCTTGGTGTGAGCCGACACAAAGAAAACATCACCTTCCTTCGCCTTTGCACTGCTAGTCACGAAACCTGTCTGGATTTCTCTTGTCTTGTCAAGACGATGAATATGGATAGACCAAGAACCAGAGACATGGTGACTGATTTTCCAAGAGGTAGCAAGTAGAGGTCAACTTCAAATTGAATAGTTGATGGGGTGTAACGAATCATGTATGTAGAAATTTAAAAGTTTATTACTTACGTGGCACGGTGTTTCAGGGAAGATCCGCAAGTTACAAGAGAAAGGAACATCACTAATTGTTGCCTTAACTAAGACTGATTAAGACATGTACGATGGATTTCTTGAGCCGTGTCTTCGAGTGTGTCTAATGTGGTAAATATAAAAAAACTCAAGTCATGTATCTTGATGAACACTCTCTGTTCGAGACAGATGAATAACTGATTGGTCAATTTAATTTATTGATTGCTCTGATTGGTGTAATAAATATAGATACACATGTTTTAGACATGTCCACTGTATTATATTGTGTATTAGCTGTCTTATACTTGGAGTACCGTGCAAATGTACATGCCCTTATAATCAAACTCCATATATTTTCAGTAATCACATTTCATCATCAAATGATCAATAATAGAGTATAATAAATTGGTAGTGATAATAAACAGACAATGGAAATAAATAGACGGAGTAAAACAACTGTTCTGATTGTAAGTCAACATCGAGCAGAGAATTTGCACATCTCTTTATTTCAGAGCTAGACCTACATAGATAACATTGCTTGAAGAAGTGACCATACATTCGATGCACCCCTAAGAGATATGCATGAGTTTTTTTTTCAAATTAAAATAAAAGAAATAGCGCTGACGAATTAGATTGTGCCACATCAACAACCGTATGCCGCTACTGATCGCGTCTGATCGGTAGCTGTGCTGCTCAAATGTGTCGGTCGATATCGACCGACCTTGCATCACTCCAATCGTTGTTATTCGTCTCGACTAGTCGACCGACCGAGTCTATCTCCTGCCGTCTCTGTAGTGGTCGATACCTATAGCTGACTACAACACGACAGAGGTAGGTAGGTATCAACTCCACTAGATCCACAATGAGATCCTCTACCGTCACTTCATCTATAGTTGGCTCATGATACGTAAACTCGGCACGCAGCAGAAAAATAACCGTAGATCATTTTGCTTCTACTGGATCCAGCCTAACAGTAATGGCCAAACAGGAATAAAAATTATAATAAACTAATGGCAGTTAAGTAAGGCACAGTTTAAAAACAACCCAATAAAAAAATTGGGTTTTATCTTTTAGTTAGTAGAGGTCAACTTCTTAGTTTTTAAAAAATAGAGAATTATATAAACTAAATTATAAATTATTATATTTATAATCAACTCAATTTTTATAAATCAGTTTTTTAAAAACTGAATGCTTTCGAATAGGTCCTAAACTCTGTAATTTTTAATGGCAATCGAGGAACCATTTCAATGGCTCCGAGGGAATTCTGTCTTTACTCAAAGCAGAGCAGGCAAGCTGTACCCTGCGTTGTCGGTGGCCGCCTCCCGCCCGCGCACATGGGTGTCATGGGGCGTAGACCGTGGCGGCCTCAGCTCCGGTCTCCGGGATTAAAGAATCCAGGTCATGGCTTCCTCGCGCCGTGGGCGTCCATGTCCTGCTGCTGCCGCCGCGGGACCTGAGAGGAGAAGGACGAGGACGAGGTGGTGGTTGGCGGCGTCGCGCCGACGGCGGACATGGGTTGGAGGCGGGGAGGAGGCGCGGATGGCGTGGCCAGGAGATGGGTGCTGCTGCTATGCGTCGGGAGCTTCTGCCTCGGCCTGCTCTTCACCGACAGGTATATTCCGTTGCTCGCTCCACGAAATCTTGACTTGGAGAGTTCATCCTGTCCACACTTGTGCCTCGTTCTGTACGCTCCTCAGCGCTCCTAGGATGGAAGGGATGGATGTGGGTAAGATCCGTGTGTTGCTGGTCAACTGCATTCTGCGGTTTGGGGCTGCAGGGGGAATGTTGGTTGCTTGGACTCTGAACCCGCACTGTGTACCTCAACTTGTGAGTCGTGAGTCGCGGTACTTGAGCTCCCTGAGTTCCTTGAGAGTGTTGCTAATTTGGGAACTGCGAGAGAGTGCTCAGATGCTCACGGATTCAAGAATTCAGACTCTGTCAGCGCTATTATTCTGGCTCGTTTGTTCATACTGGCGCTGAGCCCACCTGTGTGCCAATGACCCTGCACATTTAGGTTCAGTGGCGGAGAACAGAAAAAAATAAGGTATATCAAACTTGATACATATAGATTGTAAAATAATATCTCTTATCGTAATATGTCGTGTTGGTAAAAATGTTTAGAATAAATAGAATTATTTTTTTCTCGAACGAGCGCAGGAGGAATAAATAAAATTATAGAAAAATACAAGTGAAGTCAAGAAACCATACAACGAGTAAGCTTCAATCACATCTAGGCGAGCTATGCAATTGCATTTGCATATCTTTCTTTTTGTGAAACCTTTTCTTGATCTTCTCAAGAATCAAGATCAACTCCTTTGAATATTTCTCGCTCGTAGCACACACATCATTAAGCCAAACTTCCAATTGTTAATTCCCAATGCTTTGAAAGTGCCAAATATGCATTCTTTCAATTGTTAAATCCCGATGTTGTAAAGACATCATATCCAAATTTGTCATCCATCCGATCATGCATGAAAAGGTATCAATAAAAGCAATAAGCCATATCTTTCTCTTCTCTTCACACGGTATTCATGCCAACAATATTGCTTGAACCATGTTTTCTAAAGGAACCTTTTCGTCTTTGATTTAGGGAAATTATAACCAATTGTTTGAGTTGGATCCTTGTCTATGAAAGCTCTATTAACTCTGAACTAATGTTAATATACGAAGCCACGGATCAGTAATAATGTGATCCGGATTGCATAGTTAATGAGGTTCAACCTCCACATCGGCTTCCTTGTCATTTTCCATCTCCTCTTCAACTTATCTGCCAGCCATATCATTTTCAATGTCCTCTTCAACTGCAGCGACTGTTTGTCAAAATTGATATGAGTATAGTCATCTTCCTCCTCTAATACTTTTGGTTCCACATTTATTTAATAATTTGCTGCACTTTACAATCAACCAACTAAACTAATTAATAACAAAAAAAATAAGCTAATAACAATCACCAAGGGGGGGGGGGGGGGGGGGGGGGGGGGAAATCAGGTTCTAGAGGGCCCTACTGTGTGTTTGTGTGACTGTGCCGAACTCTCTGCATATTTATGGAGTTGCGGAGGGCTACAGACTTGCTTACCTGCAGGAGCAGAGCGAATTTGTTGCCCCATACCACGGTACAGTTCGACGGCGAAGTCGCGATCAACACGAAGGGTTGCTGCGTTGGGAGGGAAAATGAACAGATGGACTTGTACGCAGTGCTGTAGTTTAAATTTTTAGGGCATGTTTGGTTCTCTGTCTAAGGTTAGTTCTTCAATTTGGCCGACTAACTTTAGACAAGTTGTGGCGCAGTTAGCCAAGAACCAAAAAGGCCACAAGGCCCAAAGGCTGAGTAACAGTTCATCTTTATTGGAGTTATCTTCTTCCACGAATGGAACTGGATTCCTCTTTGCAGCATGTAGTTCCACAACAGTGACCTTTTATGGTTATGCCCATGTCTGCCAGGGGCGATTTGGGGTGGGGATCAGTGGGGCAGTCAAGGTAGGCGAGTGCCCTACCGGGTCCTCCGCCCCTGCTTAGATTGTTCAGTGCTAAACTGCTAACACATACTATGGCGATGGAACCAGTTGCTGCTGTGTTTTTGCTTTGAGCTGATTGCTAGTGTGGATCATACAGCCCTTTGTAGCTCAGCTACCTGTTGCTTCAATCGAACGTCTTTGGCGCTCACTCCGGTTGCAGACCTGCAGCAGGTGGATGTTTCAATGAACTAAAATTTCGTGGAATTGTGATTCTGACAAATGTTTTCTCCAGGATGTGGAGCTTGCCAGAAGCAGATGAGGTAGCAGTACTCCCAAATTTAAGAAGAGAGGAAGAGGCTGAGCGCAAGACTGGAGACTGTAATGTAGGCAAAGTAATGCACTTCCTTGCCAACTATCAATATTTGAAACCCTGCTATCATGTGGCCCAGTTATCTTGATGCAACTTCTATGCCCTTATGTTACCAGGTTCAAGGAAAACACGATTACAATGACATGTTACGTGTCTCAGATGCTCACCATAATTCACAGTATGTGGTCATCATACATCCATTATCCATACATGTCATTTTGCTCTTTGGTTTGATTCATGGAGGCTTCAACGAAACTCTTTCTAATTGGATTTGATCTGGTCCCTTGCAGGACTTTGGATAAGGCAATAGCGAACTTGGAGACAGAGCTCTCTGCGGCAAGAACTCTACAAGATTCTTTCCTCAATGGATCTCCAGTGCAAGAAGATTACAAGGCTTCAGAGTCTACCGGTAGGCGCAAGTACCTTATGGTAATAGGTATCAACACTGCTTTTAGCAGTCGCAAGAGAAGGGATTCTATCCGCAACACCTGGATGCCTACAGGTTTTTTTTTTTCATACTGGGTTTCCTATAAAAGTGCCTCGTTTGCTCTTGAAGCAGTTTGATGGTTTAAAACATTAACTTTGAAGTAATACTTATAACCAGGGGAAATAAGGAAAAAGCTGGAGGAAGAAAGAGGGATCATAGTTCGTTTTGTAATTGGTCACAGGTGTGCAGCATCTCTCTTTTATTTTATGTATAGATTGTTGATTGCATGCATGTCACACGCATTTACTTTGGCATATAAAATTTAGTAGCAGACATGAGCATAATTGATAGAATGATAGTGGTGTCCCGTATCATGCGGTATAGATATAAATCTTTTCTATTCATTGTATAAATAAATCTGTTTTTTTTTTCATTGTACCATAAAACTAACTGTTTATTTGAATGACTATCTTTTTCTGTCTATCTTACATGTGACTTAACTTTGTTAGCATCTAGTCTAGACCCATAACCCTTCTAAATATCAATGCATGGCAAAGTTAAATCTTGTAGATATCAGCAAAACATGGCACCCTACAAAGAATATCATTGGTAACAGTGGTGGACCCAGGATTTAAACCTAGGGTAGTCAAGGATTAAAAGTTTTGACATGTAATACCAGTATATAATTTGGTATCACATATATATAATTTCCATCAATTTGGTATATGAGTAGAAAATAACCAAGACGTCTCATAATATATGTAATTCGTCAAATTAGGTTGCAAAATGTATAGATTTGTTTCTTTTGGTCTAAACGTTAAGGAGCGATTTATTTTTACACCAAATTCTAGGGTAGTCGGGCACCTACCCAGCCTACCCCGCTAGGTCCGCCCCTGATTGGTAACAGATTAGTTCAGTTTGGGAAAAGTCTTCTTCACCATTTTTTGTAGGACCCCCCACCCACACACACAACCGGGGTCCCACATACTGGTTGCATTAGAGCAACAAAAGAGCTTCTTCGTGTTTACCTTTTTGTGATATTGGCTGAAGTCTTGTACAATTTTTTTTTTGACTTTATCCACTCAAAAGATAATTTTTCTTTTTAGTTTACTGTCAGCACAAGCAAGTAATGCTCGTCTATGCCCTCTTTCAGTGCTATTTCAGGTGGAATTGTCGATAGAGCAATTCAGGCAGAGGATAAGAAACATGGAGACTTCATGAGGCTGGTAACGTTTCACTTGGTTCACTAATCTTGCTAGCCCCATTGCCTTCTAGATCTGTTGGAATGTGATCCCCCTAACCCTAACAGGGGTTTGGGTGATATATTAATAGGCTGATTAAACTGGGCCAGGCCCATTACAGAGGGGTGAGATGGTCAATACACTGGGAAGACCCCAACCCCTAGACGGGTATTCTTACACCCCCCCGCAGTCACAACTCTACCCTGTACAGATGTTGAGACTGGATCGAAAGTCTAAGAATACACTCGACGGTAGTCCCTTGGTGAAGATGTCGGCGAATTGCAGCGTGGTGGGGACGCTGAGAACCCGAACGTCACCGGCAGCGACACGCTCGCGGACGAAGTGCAGGTCGATCTCTACGTGCTTCGTGCGCTGATGCTGCACGGGGTTGGTGGAGAGTTAGACCGCACTGACGTTGTCGCAGTAGACGAGAGTGGCGCGCTGAAGGGGACTGTGGAGCTCGTGGAGGAGCTGGCGCAGCCAGGAGGCCTCTGCCACACCGTTGGCCACGGCACGGTACTCGGCCTCAGCGCTGGAGCGAGAGACGACGGGCTGCCTCTTGGCGGCCCAAGAGACGAGGTTGGCGCCCAGGAACACGGCGTAGCCGGAGGTGGACCGGCGCGTGTCGGGACAGCCAGCCCAGTCAGCGTCGGTGTAGACCACGAGCTCCGACGTCGGGGAGGGGCGGAGTAGGAGGCCGTAGTCGAGGGAGCCGCGGAGGTAGCGCAGAATCCGCTTGAGCGCAGTGAGATGGGGCTCCCGCGGAGTGTGCATATGTAGGCACACCTGCTGGACGGCGTAAGCAATG
This sequence comes from Zea mays, assembly GCF_902167145.1. Lineage (NCBI taxonomy): Eukaryota > Viridiplantae > Streptophyta > Magnoliopsida > Poales > Poaceae > Zea > Zea mays. Next base: position 43,010,908 of record NC_050100.1, on the reverse strand, counting down.
TCTGGCCTGGAGAACGTGAGGTACTGGAGCGCGCCGGTGAGGCTCCGGTATGACGTCGCGTCGGCGACCGGAGGCCCGTCGTCCTCAGAGAGCTTCGCCTGAGTGTCGACAGGCGTGGAGCAGGGCTTACAGTCAGACATGCCAGCCCGCTCCAGGATGTCGATGGCGTACTGGCGCTGGTGGAGGAAGAGACCCTGAGGCCGACGTTCGGCGGTGATGCCGAGGAAGTGGTGTAGGGGCCCCAGGTCCTTCATCGCGAACTCCCGCTGAAGGGCGACGATCGTGCGGTGTAGAAGGTCGGCGGTGGATGCCGTGAGCACAATGTCGTCGACGTAGAGCAGGAGGTAGACGGTGTCGTCGCCGCGCCGGTAGATGAACAAGGACGTGTCCGACTTGGCCTCGACGAAGCCGATGGAGGCCAGGTAGGAGGCGAAGCGACTGTACCAAGCCCGTGGCGCCTGCTTGAGGCCGTACAGGGACCGATTCAGCCGGCAAACCAGATCCGGACGGGCAGCGTCGACGAAACCGGTGGGCTGGCTGCAGTAGACAGTCTCCGTCAGAGTGCCATGGAGGAAGGCATTCTTGACGTCGAGCTGATGGATCGCCCAGTCGCGGGAGAGGGCGAGGGAGAGGACGGCGCGAACAGTGGCGAACTTGACGACAGGGCTGAAGGTCTCGTCGTAGTCCACTCCGGGGCGCTGGGTGAAGCCCCGAAGGACCCAACGGGCCTTGTAGCGGTCGAGGGAGCCGTCCGAGGTCAGCTTGTGGCGAAATAGCCACTTGCCGGTGACCACGTTGGTGCCTGGTGGACGCGGCACCAGGTCCCAGGTGTGGTTGGCCAAGAGGGCCGCGTACTCCTCCTCCATAGCACGACGCCAATGTGGGTCGGCGAGGGCAGTGCGAACGGAGGAGGGCACCGGGGAAGCGTCGGGTGGAGTGCTAGACGTAGCAGCTGCCAGGATCAGCCGGTCGACGGGGCGGAGAACGCCGGCGGCGCGCCGAGTCACCATCGGGTGGACGTGCCCGGGGTCGCGGTGGATGGCGACCGGGTGGTAAACGGACGACTCGGAGCGAACCGCCGGGACGTCGAGAGCGGCGGGTGTGGCCGGCTCGCGGCGGTGATAGACGACGGCGGGGTCGGCGAAACGAGCCGCGCTCGTCGACGGGCCCGAGTCGGGGGGCGCCGAGGTAGTGGCGTGGCCACGGCGATGGTAGACGAGTGCGGGGTTGGCGAAGCGAGCCGGGGTCGACGGGGCCGCGCGTGGCGCAGGCAGGATCGACGGGGCCGCGCGTGGCGCAGGCATGGTCGACGGGGCCGCGCGTGGCGCAGGCGTGGTCGACGGGGCCGCGCGGGGCGCAGGCAGGATCGACGGGGCCGCGCATGACGCAGGCATGATCGACGTGGCCGCGCGTGGCGCAGGCGGGGTCGACGGCGACGCACGGGGCGCGGAGATGGGCACGAGCTGTGGCGTCATGGCTGCACGAAGAGCAGGTAACGGCGCAAGACGGGGCGCCGGGGGTGGGGGGGGAACCGGGTCGGACTCGAGGAGGGAGTCAAGTTCGGTGGGTGGGGTGGAGCCTGCAAGGGGAAACACATCTTCGTCGAAGACGACGTGACGAGAGATGATGATGCGGTGGGAGGTGAGGTCCAGGCACCGATACCCCTTGTGGTCAGGAGAGTAGCCGAGGAAGAGGCAGCGAGTGGAGCGAGGAGAAAGCTTGTTAGGGGCGGTAGCGGAAATGTTAGGGTAGCAGGCACAGCCGAACACGCGCAAGTGGTCGTAGGAAGGGGCTGTGCCGTACAGGGCGAAGTGAGGTGTAGGGTGGCTCACCGCCTTCGAGGGAAGACGGTTGAGGAGATGCGTGGCGGTATGAAGGGCCTCTGCCCAGTAGGTGGCAGGGAGAGACGCCTGAAAAAGAAGGCAGCGGATCATATTGGTGGTGGTGCGAATCATGCGCTCGGCCCGGCCGTTCTGAGCAGAGGTGTAGGGACACGAGAGACGCAACTGGACGCCGTGAGTGAGGAAGAAAGAACGGGAGGCGTTGTTGTCGAACTCGCGGCCATTGTCGCACTGCAGGGCACGGACCGGACGCCGGAACTGGGTGGATACCCAGGCGAAGAAGTGAGTGAGGGTGGTAAACGTGTCGGACTTCAGCCGAAGGGGGAAAGTCCAAAGGAAATGGGAGTGGTCGTCCAGAATGACCAAGTAGTATTTGTAGCCGGAGAGGCTAAGGACAGGAGACGTCCAGAGGTCACAGTGGACAAGATCAAAGGCCTGAACAGCCCTAGACGTGGAAGTGGAAAAAGGAAGACGGGAGTGACGACCAAGCTGACAAGCATGACAGAGGCGCTCAGAAGAGCCCCGAGTATAGGATATGTCAGAGTGGCCGGCAAGCTGGGACATGACGTCAGGTCCAGGGTGCCCGAGGCGACGGTGCCAAATGGCGGAGGAGGTGGTGGTAGTAGCAAGAGCATGTGATGTGGTGGTAGTAGTAAGGGCAGGAGATGAGGCTGCTCTGGTGTGGGTAGTGGAGGGCAAGTGAAGAGAATAGAGGGGGCCGGAGCTGTCACAGCGAGCAAGCACAACATATGTGGGGAGGTGGCGTATGGTGAGACCCCAGGGGTCGAACTCCATAGAGCACTGGTTGTCACTAGTGAAGCGACGAACCGAGAGGAGGGGATGAGTCAATCCGGGAGCAACGAGGACGTCGTTAAGGCGGAATGGTCCTGGGAGGACCGATGCACCTACTGAGGTGACCGGGAGGGTGGAACCGTTGCCAACGACGATGGAGGAAGGATGTGAGGGGTGTGGAGGATGGGAGTGGAATAACGAACTAGATGTGGGGGTAGTGTGGAAGGAGGCCCCGGAGTCGACCACCCAATCGGTGGGAGAGGGAGACAGTGGGGAGGCCGTAGGGTGCGCGGATAGAGCCAGAGGAGGAGCTCTGACGTGGTTACTGGGAGGGGAGGGAGGGAACGAGGGCTCAATGGCCAGGGAGGCGATCACTGCACGGGGGAAGACAAGGGGCCCGGACACGTGACGGCCGGCCTGGGGGTGGAGTTCGACGCAGTCAGAAAGGATAGGGCTCATGGTAGGATCGAAGTGCACAAAGGTGCCCCGGACAAGCTGGCCATCGTTGAGGAGGACGCGCACAGCCATCCCGACGGAAACGGGCGGAGGCAGGGAGGAAGTGGCGAGCGAGGCAGAGCTCATGTGTGGCGGGGGCGGCGCCATGGAACCGGGACGGAGCCCAACCGGCGCAGCGAGGCCAAGGGCGCGGATGGCCACTGGGACACAGAGGCAGGGCGCACAAGGGGCGAACGGGCTGCACGGACACGGCTGCTGCCCCGGCCAGGCCGACCCACTGCGGCACGGCAGGAGGGCGCACAGGGGGAACGGGCGTTCCGGCGAGCCTTCGCGACGGAGAAGCGGCGGGCACGACAGAGGGCCGCGCCGGCAGGAGGTGCTGAGCGGCGGCGCTGCAGGAGAGACAGCGGCCGGCAGAGGGAGGAACGGCGCGGGCGCCCCTGGCGGCAGGGCCGGCGGCGCAGACCAAGCGCCTGGTCGCGCGCGGGAGGCGCGACGAAGGACGCGCCGAGAAGGTGGGAGGCCCGCAGCTGCTGCACGACGCGGGGCGGCGGCCCTCAGCGGCTACACGGCGTGGGGCGACCACACGGCATCGCAGGGGGGGACCGGCGGCGGGGAAGAGGGGAGGCCGGCGTGGCGCGCTGGGGGCGGGTGCGGCTGCGGGCACGCCTGGGAGGGATGCCGGCGGCGGGAGACCGCGGACCGGCGGCGGGGGAGAAGGCAGGCCGGCGCGGCGCGCTGGGGGCGGGAACGGGTGCACCTGGCGATGGAAGGCCGGCGGCTGGGGAAGAGGGAGCGCCGTTCCTGCAGGCGGCGCGGCGGGCAGGGAGGGAGGGAGGGCCGGAGTTGGGAGGCCGGCGGCTGGGGGGAGCCGGCGGCGGCTGCAGGGGGTGAGGGAAACCCCCACGGCGGCTGTGGCTGCTGTTGGAAAAAAAAATAACCTAAACCTAGGCTGATACCATGTTGGAATGTGATCCCCCTAACCCTAACAGGGGTTTGGGTGATATATTAATAGGCTGATTAAACTGGGCCAGGCCCATTACAGAGGGGTGAGATGGTCAATACACTGGGAAGACCCCAACCCCTAGACGGGTATTCTTACAAGATCCATATATGGACTGTAGTTTTGGGGTCATTATTACTTTCTACATGTTTTTTTTCACTCTAACTTTAGTCATGTGCACTCGGATTGTAGGATCATGTTGAAGGATACCTTGAGCTGTCAGGGAAAACCAGGACATACTTTGCAACAGCTGTTGCTTTATGGGATGCTAACTTCTATGTGAAGGTTGACGACGATGTACATGTTAATATAGGTATTAGATTTTTATGCAGTGCCTGTTATTGTTGTCCTTTTGCTGCCGGTATGTATTTCCTTTGATAGGATAGTTACAAGTGGTGCCAAGAACTTGTTTGCTGATCTGAAGCTAAGTTTGTTGTTGTCCAATCTGTTAATTTCAAAGGAACAAGAAAAAGTTTGAAGTGTTGATTTTTAGCATATTGAACCTGACATTATATTCAGTAATTGTCTTTTTATGTTCAGCAACATTATATTTCTAACATGACAATTTTACGTTTGCAGCAACACTTGGAAATATCTTATCCAAACATATTTCAAAGCCCAGGGTATACATTGGATGCATGAAGTCTGGCCCTGTCCTCTCTGACAAGTAAAGAAAAAGAGTCTCTTTTGTTCATTAGTATTTAGGACAACATGCTTTTGCCAGTTGTTACAATGAGATTGCTGCTGTCCAGGGATGTGAGGTACTATGAACCAGAGCACTGGAAATTTGGGGAAGTGGGTAATAAATATTTTCGGCATGCCACCGGTCAACTGTACGCTATTTCAAAAGATTTGGCAGCCTACATATCGCTAAACAAGTGAGATATACCCTATCTAGTAGTTTGTTTCTCTCAGAATGACAGTATGACACCACTCTGATCCTGTTTTGTTGCGACCATACTAACATGGTTTATGCTGATTCGATCATCGCAGGCATGTTTTGCACAAATATATCAACGAGGACGTGTCTTTGGGAGCTTGGTTGATAGGGTTAGATGTTGAGCATATTGATGACCGCAGACTATGCTGCGGCACTCCACCAGGTGAGCTTCTGTTATTTTCTGTACCCAGAATGAGTTCATATTGACTGTCCAATTTACTTGAGGGTTTACGTTACCTTCTGAAAAGCAAGCTACGGCTAAATTTGTTAAGAAAAAACAATAATGTCTCGCTCATGTTGATTTTGATCATAGATTGCGAATGGAAAGCTCAGGCTGGTAACACCTGCGCTGCCTCGTTCGATTGGAAATGCAGCGGTATCTGCAACTCTGTGCAGAACATCTGGGGGGTTCATAAGAAGTGTTCAGAAGATGAAAAGGCGCTGCTGACTGTTTCTTTCTAATCAAAGTGCAGTGCTGTGTATCTGTACATTGTGCAAAGAATGTGTCCGGTTCATAGGTGGCTAAATGGCTTACAATTAGACAACACCACTGGAGCAGGCCGCAATTTTACTCAGCGTCCGCTGGTGGCACTCTGAGGATTTAAGGGGTGTAGAGCTGACCGATTCTTTTAGCAAGTTGGCCAGTTGGGTGGTCATACATGTATTGACCTGATAAAACAAACACTATCCGACGAGTTCAGCCAGGCTGTCTGAGCTAAGACAGGATGAATAACGGCTGGTTGAGCTCATGCAAGACATTTATTTGGTTGATTGTACAAATTAATGCAGACCGGTGTAGATGCTATTTGGTTGACTGGACAAACAAATAAAAAAAAATCTTTTTTGAAATATATATAGCATATGTGGTTTAGTTTTGTTAAAAAAATCTTAATAACACAAATATAAAATTGGTTCGATAATTGAATCTATTATTTAAAAGATATAATAGAAAAATAAAACAAAATCCATCTCGAACTCCGTGCGCTTGCTGGCCAACCTGCACGCTGGGGATGGTCCCTCGCTGTGTTCGCGCGGAGGGATGCCTTTTGCATGCTGTGAGGTGTGAGCCAGCACAGGATGATACGGCAACCATACATACGATGCTTTGAAACTCCACGGATGCAGCTGTATGAGAAGAGCAGGGAAACAAACACGCGGTATGTATATTTCCATTCTTCGCTTTCTGGTGTTTACTTCAACATTTTCTCATTTGCTGCATACAGGGTAGAAAGTACACAAATGAGGTCACTGACACTGATAAACACGTTTATCATATTGGCCGAAAAATCTATCAGTTAGTTTATCCCTCAAACCATCTAGCGCAACTCTAAGGGTCTATTTAGTTGGGCTGTGGCTGTGAAAAAAGTTGTTGTGGGCTGTGAGCTGTGAAAAAAACTGTTGTAGGCTGTGAGCTGTTAAAAAGCTAAAAAACCGTTTGGTGGAAACCACTAAAAGTCGTTAAAAATTCTTCGATATATGTTTTCACAGTTCATCCGAAAAGCCACTAAAAGCAGGTCAGAGGTGTTTTCAAATTTACACTACGAGAAAGTCGGTTTTTAGAAAAAGCTGCTTCCTGGATCTAGTCTTTTGGTTGGCTTTTAGCATTTAGGGGGGCAAAAGCCAAAGCCAAAAGTCAAACCAAACACACCCTAAAAAAACGCACACACATAGTAATATGCAGGAATGTGGAAATATTACACGTTCACCATCCAACGGACCATATAGCCACGTAGAAGCTATGAAAACTATCAACCACGTGATTCTTCCTCGTTTGCCACTTGCCAGGGAAGTCTACAGTGCTCCAAAAATTAATTCATGTTGTAAGAACATTTGGGGCTGATAGTCATTTTAACTCCTGGTAATGCATGTTAGAGAAATAGACATTTTCAGTTTTAATTTAATCCAGAAAAATCACAGTGATATATGTGACGATATGTATGTGCATTTGTATATAACTACTCACATAAGCAGTAAATAACAGTAAAATATTCACAAATATTAAAAACAGAGTGTACTCTGTGGAGGGACCGATGCTCAAGGCATTAGTGTCTCTATTCACACGAGACATCTCGTGTGTATGTTCGATGTAGTCGTACGCAGTCGATGCAGGCAGATGTACGCAGTGCAGTCCCTCGAACGGCGCCGGCAATGAGGAACCTGATCAGCGTTGGTCGAGCGGACGAAGCGAGCAGTCGCGAGTACGCTCCCCAAAAACCTGATCGCCCGCACACCCGTACAAGTGTAGCTCTACGGACGACGATTTCGGAGGCCTCATCTCTCACTCACTTTGTGCTCGCAGAAGATGGGACAACAATGACTGTGTGCAACGCGTCTGAGACTCGTACCGTGTTGTAACTAGAAACAACCCCACCTCCTCTGTATATATACACGCGCAGAGGGAGGCGAACATACATTAACGGTCGCCATCAGAGATATCGTTACAGCCAGCCAGAAACTGACGCTATCAGTGACGTCTGTTACTAGCTGACAACCATTACAACCCGCCCTTTACTAGCCATAACACGGGAAACGACCAGTAACGGACGACGGTAATGGACGTTCATCACTCCAGGTAAAATGTGTAACCGTTAGGAAGGAATATTCGAACCAAGGTCCGATCTGCCACGGTCACGGCCGACCGGCGACGCGCACGCGTGTGGTAGTCCTTCATCCTTTTCTCAGCTTCTCAATAGATGCACCAATGATCCAACTATTTAAGTTGATTGAATTGTCCCTTGAACTTCTGGTATAGTACTAAAGTACTAGTACACCGTAGCATTAAAGTGAGCCTTTAATATTAATTATTATTGAATATTAATTTAGGTCAAGGCCACATTAATTCAACAATGCCGAGCATCTACAACTTTGTCCAAAGAAAAGAGGAGAGGGTTTAACTCCCCAGTGACTCGTGGCATATTAGCATGGGAGCTATAAAATGTAGGAATGCGTGTGATTGAAGGGTGTAAGGCATGTAGTCCAATGTTAGTGCAATCCGTGGTGGCTGAGGGCACTTGTGGTGCCTGGCTAGGGTTTCAACCATCCAGGACCTAGTCCTAAAAGGTGAACCACTAAGGCTTGTTTTAGTGTGGGTTTGTTATTCTATTAACCCCGTCTCCAAATGTGTCTAAATCTATAAGGCCTGGTTTGGTGACAAGGAAATTATGAGGGATCCATAGGGGAGAAAATGTCAAACTATTCAATTTTGAATAGCAAGTGACCTGTTAATATTGGTTGAAAATCTATAAGAGCTGGTTTGGTGACAAGAAATTTATAGAGGGTTTGGTGACACTTATATTTGAGCAAATCGATTAGAACATTTATATTCGTAGAGTTGTCTTGCTAATATTGGTTGAAAATTAGAATACAAAACTTTTTGTCACATTATTAGATACTCAGATGAAGTTAGGCTTGTGTTTAGAATTTAGTTTATGTTAGAAGTTTTAGAAAAAACACGTCACCCACTAATGGGCATCTCGGTCATTTTAACTCTAAATCTACTTGAAATGTAATACTATTTCTAAACCTATAATATCAGGACTTTATCTTTATTCCTAGTCGTACCTATCTATATTTCTCACAAAATAGTGGTAGAATATGCGGTATCACGATGACACACAAACAATGCTACATGAGGCAAGATGTGGAGGACCACGAGCTCAATGGTGCTAGAATGAGAGACCACATTGTCGAATAATCAGTGTGTGTTAACGTTACGATCCCACTAAAAGGATGAGAGGGGTCGATTGTTACACCCGGATTTAAGAGTAAATCCTGGCGCGTTTCAAATGTGTGCTAGAATCAAGTATCACACATATGATTCACTACCAGAATTCGACTCTTTGCCGAGTGTCAAATGATTTGTCGAGTGTTTTTTTGGACACTCGACAAAGAAGCTCTTTGCCGAGTGCTAAGCAAAAAACCCTCGGTAAAAAAAAACTCGGCAAAGAAACTCTTTGCCGAGTGTTTTATTTTGGACACTAGGCAAAGAGCTTCTTCGCCTAGTGTTTTTTTCAACACTGGGCAAAGTCAATTTAAAAAATCATATTTTAAAGCAGTAAATTAATTTAAATGAAAAAGTTTTTAACTACAAATTTGTATAATTCATTAAGATGTACAATTTTTTGATCATTTTTTCATATGACAAAATAAAAGTAAATTTGTTCATAAAACATATATATCTCTCGTAGTTTATGAAACTACAAGAGGTGTACAAGATTTGTGAATAATGTTAGAACCATCATGTGAGATAAACAAATGACCAAACAATCAAAATAAACTTTGTAGATCTTGGGAATGTTATAGAATTTTGTAGTTGACAACTTTTTCATTTCAAGTCATCTTTTCAACGAAAAATACGTCTGAATTTTAAAAAAATTGAATTTTGAAAACGACCTTGAATGAGAAAACCACCAACAAAAAAGTTGTAGGTCTTGAAAAGTTATGAAACTTTGTAGTTGACAATGTTTTGGTTTGAAATTATCTTGTCATGCAAAACTATGTTTGAATTTTAAAACTGCCTCGGATAGAAAAACCACCATAATAAAAGTTGTAGTTCTTAAAATGTAATGAAACTTTGTAATTGACAATTTTTTGATTTGAAATTATCTTATCGTAGAAAAAATCGTGTGAAGTTTTCAAATTTGAAATTCAAATTTTGTAAACGGCATTGGATGTAGAAACTATCAAAATAGAACTTGTAGATCTTGAAAAGTTATGCAACTTTATAGTTGGTCACATTTTCAAATGAATTCATTTAGTGCCGCAAATAATCAAATTACTCTCGGTTTGTTATAGTACATGAAGAATGAAAACATAATATAGACACAATTGATGTAGTAGTGTAGTGGTAGAGGAGAGTATGTGCGAGAGAGAGGTTGCGAGTTTGAATCTCACACCATTTACAAAACATGTAAATTTGATTCAAAAAATAATGATGAAAAATGATAGGGCGATGTGTATGGTTAAATGGGTGGGTGAGAGTTGTTTTGCTGTTTTTTGGGTTTTTTACAATTCTTAATTTGCCGAGTGTTTTTCTTTGCCGAGTGTCCAAAAAAAAGTACTCGGCAAAAAACCCTTTGCCGATAAAATGTTTGTCGAGTGTAAAATGACCTTTACCGAGTGTATGGGACAGTTGGTAAAGAAGGTGAGCCCGGTAGTGATTACTCATGGTATAGAAATCAATGTCACATCTTTATTTGAGAGCACCTAGAGGGGGGGGTGAATAGGTGATCCTGTAAAACTTAAACTTATAGCCACAAAAACTTGTTAAGTGTTAGCACAATTATTGCCAAGTGGCTAGAGAGGAGTCAAAACACAATAACCACAAGAGATCAATCACAGAGATGACACGGTGGTTATCCCGTGGTTCGGCCAAGTACAAAACTTGCCTACTCCACGTTGTGGCGTCCCAACGGACGAGAGTTGCACTCAACTCCTTTCAAGTGATCCAATGATCAACTTGAATACCACAGTGTTCTTCTTTTCTTTGATCTTTTCCCGTTTGCGAGGAATCTCCACAACTTGGAGTCTCTCGCCCTTACAATTGAGTTTCACAAAGAAGCACGGAGTAAGGGAGGGAAGCAACACACACAAATCCACAGCAAAATGCGCACACACACGGCCAAGAATCGAGCTCAAAAGCCTATCTCAAAGTTCTCACTAGAACGGAGCTCGAATCACTAAGAATGACAAACGAATGCGCAAAGACTGAGTGTGGATGATCAAGAATGCTCTAAGGTTGCTTGGTGTATTCCTCCATGCGCCTAGGGGTCCCTTTTATAGCCCCAAGGCAGCTAGGAGCCATTGAGAGCAAATCTGGAAGGCCAATCTTGCCTTCTGTCGTCGGGCGCACCGGACAGTCCGGTGCACACCGGACACTGTCCGGTGCCCGATTTCCTTCCTTAAACAGCGCAGCCAACCGTTGCAGATCTGGGAGCTGTTGGCGCACCGGACATGTCCGGTGCACACCGGACAGTCCGGTGCCCCCTTCCGACCGTTGGCTCGGCCACGTGTCCCGCGCAGATCGCGCGGCCGACCGTTGGCCCGGCCGACCGTTGGCTCACCGGACAGTCCGGTGCACACCGGACAGTCCGGTGATTTTTAGCCGAACGCCGTCGGCGAATTCCCGAGAGCGGCCTCTTCACGCCGAGTCAGCCTGGCGCACCGGACACTGTCCGGTGCACCACCGGACAGTCCGGTGTGCCAGACCGAGCAGAGTCTGGGCTGTACACAGCCAAGCTTTTTCCCTTCTTTCTTTTCTTCTTCTTTCTGTTTCTAACACTTAAACAAGTATATTAGTATACAAAACCAATGTACTCAGGCCTAGAAACATACCTTTACTCGTGATTTGCACTTTGTTCATCCATGGGCATGAATTCACATTTAAGCACTTGTGTTGACACTCAATCACCAAAATACTTAGAAATTGCCCAAGGGCACATTTCCCTTTCAATCTCTCCCTTTTTGGTGATTTATGCCAACACAACATAAAGCAACTAGAACAAGTGCAAAATCACTTCAAATAAAATAAATTTGAGTTTTATTCAATTTTGGCATATATGGATCATCCTTTGCCACCACTTGGTTTGTTTTTGCAAATCAAACTCAAATCTCTATCTCTAAGTCAAACACACATGTTGAAGCATAAAGAGAGTCATTCCAAAAGAGATTGATCAAAGATAAAACAAAACTCCCCCTTTTTCCCATAATCACTACTTCTCCCCACAAGAAGCCAATTTTTGACAAAAGAGACAATAAGAGAGTTTTGACAACAAAAAGCTCTATTTCACTATTTTCAAAATTTCTCAAGTGGTAGCTGATCCATTTTTTGCTTTGGCCTTTATTTTCTCCCCCTTTGGCATCAAGCACCAAAACGGAATCAATTTTGGCCCTATAACCCCGTTGCCTCACCAAAATCTTCAATTAAGATCAAATGGCAATAAGAGTTCATGAGATGGACTTGGAATAAGTTACCCTCTCATCGGAGTGCAGTGGAAGTCTTTCATGGTCCAAGTCCACCTTTCCCCTTTCAATTCTCCTTCGAGACTAAATCAAGCAAACTCAAGCATATGGTTAGTCTCAAAGGGTCAAGTTGTAACACATCTCCCCCTAAACATGTGCATCACTTTGCAACGGACTTGTGAGGTCCAGGGAGTGTTTGTACAACTTGAGCACCAAAAGAAGCAACAAAATGCAGAATGAACATGATCAAAGGCATAAACATATGTATGCTATAATTCAATCCAAGTTCCGCGAATCTAAGACATTTAGCTCACTACGCAGCCTGCAAAAGGTCTTCTCATCTAGAGGCTTGGTAAAGATATCGGCTAGCTGGTTCTCGGTGTTAACATGAAACACTTCGATATCTCCCTTTTGCTGGTGGTCTCTCAAAAAGTGATGCCGGATGTCTATGTGCTTTGTGCGGCTGTGCTCAACAGGATTTTCCGCCATGCGGATAGCACTCTCATTGTCACATAGGAGTGGGACTTTGCTCAGATTGTAGCCAAAGTCCCTGAGGGTTTGCCTCATCCAAAGTAGTTGCGCGCAACACTGTCCTGCGGCAACATACTCGGCCTCAGCGGTGGATAGGGCAACAGAGGTTTGTTTCTTAGAGTTCCACGACACCAGGGACCTTCCTAAGAATTGGCACGTCCCCGATGTACTCTTCCTATCAACCTTACATCCAGCATAGTCGGAGTCTGAATATCCAATCAGATCAAAGGTAGACCCCGTTGGATACCAGAGCCCGAAGCAAGACGTAGCAACTAAATATCGAAGGATTCGCTTCACTGCCACTAAGTGACACTCCTTAGGATCGGATTGAAATCTAGCACACATGCATACGCTAAGCATAATATCCGGTCTACTAGCACATAAGTAAAGTAATGACCCTATCATTGACCGATATGCTTTTTGATCAACGGACTTACCTCCTTTGTTGAGGTCGGTGTGTCCGTCGGTTCCCATCGGAGTCTTTGCGGGCTTGGCATCCTTCATCCCAAACCGCTTCAGCAGATCTTGCGTGTACTTTGTTTGAGAGATGAAAGTGCCGTCCTTGAGTTGCTTCACTTGGAACCCAAGGAAGTAGTTCAACTCGCCCATCATTGACATCTCGAATTTCTGCGTCATCACCCTGCTAAACTCTTCACAAGACTTTTTATTAGTAGAACCAAATATTATGTCATCGACATAAATTTGGCATACAAACAAATCACCATCACATGTCTTAGTGAAAAGAGTTGGATCGGCTTTCCCAACTTTGAAAGCATTAGCAATTAAGAAATCTCTAAGGCATTCATACCATGCTCTTGGGGCTTGCTTAAGTCCATAGAGCGCCTTAGAGAGCTTACACACGTGGTCGGGGTACCGTTCATCCTCGAAGCCAGGGGGTTGCTCTACGTACACCTCCTCCTTTATTGGCCCGTTGAGGAAAGCGCTCTTCACATCCATTTGAAACAACCTGAAAGAATGGTGAGCGGCATATGCTAGCAAGATACGAATGGACTCTAGCCTAGCCACAGGAGCAAAAGTCTCCTCAAAGTCCAAACCTGCGACTTGGGCATAACCTTTTGCCACAAGTCGAGCCTTGTTCCTCGTCACCACTCCGTGCTCGTCTTGTTTGTTGCGGAACACCCACTTGGTTCCCACAACATTCTGCTTGGGACGAGGCACCAGCGTCCAAACTTCATTCCTCTTGAAGTTGTTGAGCTCCTCTTGCATGGCCAACACCCAGTCCGAATCTAGCAAGGCCTCTTCTACCCTGAAAGGCTCAATAGAAGAGACAAAGGAGTAATGCTCACAAAAATTAACTAATCGAGATCGAGTAGTTACTCCCTTGCTAATATCACCCAGAATTTGGTCGACGGGATGATCCCTTTGAATCATCGTTCGAACTTGGGTAGGAGGTGCCGGTTCCGCTTCTTCCTCCATCACATAATCATCTTGTGCTCCCCCTTGATCACACGCCTCCTGTTGATGAACCTGTTCATCGTCTTGAGTTGGGGGATGCACCATAGTTGAGGAAGAAGGTTGATCTCGTTCATCTTGTTCCTGTGGCCGCACTTCTCCAATCGCCATGGTTCGTATAGCGGCCGTTGGAACATCTTCTTCATCTATATCATCACAATCAAAAACTTGCTCTCTTGGAGAGCCATTAGTCTCATCAAATACAACGTCGCTAGAGACTTCAACCAAACCCGATGATTTGTTGAAGACTCTATACGCCTTTGTATTTGAGTCATAACCTAACAAAAACCCTTCTACAGCTTTGGGAGCAAACTTAGAATTTCTACCCTTCTTCACTAGAATGTAGCACTTGCTCCCAAATACACGAAAATAAGATACATTGGGTTTGTTACCGGTTAGTAGCTCATACGACGTCTTCTTGAGGAGGCGATGAAGGTAGACCCTGTTGATGGCGTGGCAAGCCGTGTTCACGGCTTCCGTCCAAAAGCACTCGGGGGTCTTGAACTCTCCTAGCATCGTCCTCGCCATATCGATGAGCGTCCTGTTCTTCCTCTCTACCACACCATTTTGCTGTGGTGTGTAGGGAGCGGAGAACTCGTGCTTGATCCCTTCCTCTTCAAGGAACTCCTCTACTTGAAGGTTCTTGAATTCGGTCCCGTTGTCGCTCCTTATCTTTTTCACCTTGAGTTCAAACTCGTTTTGAGCCCTCCTTAGGAAGCGCTTGAGGGTTCCTTGGGTCTCAGACTTATCCTGCAAAAAGAATACCCAAGTGAAGCGGGAAAAGTCATCAACAATAACTAAACCATACTTACTTCCCCCTATGCTTAGATAGGTGACGGGTCCGAAGAGATCCATATGTAGCAGCTCCAGGGGTCTTGATGTGGTCATCACATTCTTGCTGTGATGCGTTCCTCCCACCTGTTTACCTGTCTGACAAGCTGCACAAGGTCTATCTTTTTCGAATTGTACGTTAGTTAAACCTATCACGTGTTCTCCCTTCAGAAGCTTGTGAAGGTTCTTCATCCCCACATGTGCTAAGCGGCGATGCCACAGCCAGCCCATGCTAGTCTTAGCTATTAAGCAAGCATCTAGACCGGCTTCTTCTTTTGCAAAATCAACTAAGTAAAGTTTGCCGTCTAGTACACCCTTAAATGCTAGTGAACCATCACTTCTTCTAAAGACAGACACATCTACATTTGTAAATAGACAGTTATATCCCATATTGCATAATTGACTAACCGATAGCAAATTATATCCTAGAGACTCTACTAAAAACACATTAGAGATAGAGTGCTCATTAGAAATTGCAATTTTACCTAACCCTTTTACCTTGCCTTGATTCCCATCACCGAATATGATTGAATCTTGGGAATCCTTATTCTTGACGTAGGAGGTGAACATCTTCTTCTCCCCCGTCATATGGTTTGTGCATCCGCTGTCAATAATCCAGCTTGAACCTCCGGATGCATAAACCTGCAAGGCAATTTTAGGCTTGGGTTTTAGGTACCCAACTCATGTTGGGTCCTACAAGGTTAGTACAAATATTCTTAGGGACCCAAATGCAAGTTTTGTCTCCCTTGCATCTTGCCCCTAACTTCCTAGCAATTACCTTCCTATCCTTTCTATAAATTGCAAAGGAAGCGTTCAAAGCATGATATATTGTAGAAGGCTCATTAACTTTCCTAGGAATATTAACAACATCTCTCCTAGGCAAATTGTGAACAACATCCCTTCTACCAACATTTCTATTATGCACATATGAAGAACTAGAAGCAAACATAGTATGAGAAAAATCATCGTGCGCATTATAACTCCTATAAGCATGTCTAGTTTGTCTCCTATCATGATACAAAAAGGCATGGTTCTTTTTAGCACTAGTAGCCATAGGGGCCTTCCCTTTCTCCTTAGCGGGAATGGGAGCCTTATGGCTTGTTAAGTTCTTGGCTTCCCTCTTGAAGCCAAGTCCATCCTTAATTGAGGGGTGTCTACCGATCGTGTAGGCATCCCTTGCAAATTTTAGTTTATCAAATTCATTCTTGCTAGTCTTAAGTTGGGCATTAAGACTAGCCAATTCCTCATTTAATTTAGAAATTGAAACTAGATGATCACTACAAGCATCAACATCGAAATCTTTACACCTAGTGCAAATCTCAACATGTTCTACACAAGAATTAGATTTACTAGCTACTTCTAGTTTAGCATTTAAGTCAACATTAACACTCTTTAAAGTAGCAATGGTTTCATGACAAGAAGATAGTTCACTAGAAAGCACTTCATTTCTTTTAACTTCTAAAGCATAAGATTTTTGTGCCTCTACAAATTTGTCATGCTCTTCATACAAAAGGTCCTCTTGTTTTTCTAAGAGTCTATCTTTTTCATTCAAGGCATCAATCAATTCATTAATTTTATCTACTTTAGTTCTATCCAATCCCTTGAACAAACTAGAGTAATCTATTTCATCATCACTAGACTAATCATCACTGGAAGAATCATAAGTGATATTGTTTTGATTACATACCTTCTTCTCCCTTGCCATAAGGCATGTGTGACGCTCGTTGGGGAAGAGGGATGACTTGTTGAAGGCAGTGGCGGCGAGTCCTTCATTGTCGGAGTCGGAGGAGGAGCAATCCAAATCCCACTCCTTTCCAATATGTGCCTCGCCCTTGGCCTTCTTGTAATGCTTCTTCTTTTCCCTCTTGCTCCCGTGTTCCTGGTCACTATCATTGTCGGGACAGTTAGCAATAAAATGACCAAGCTTACCGCATTTGAAGCATGATCGCTTTCCCTTGGTCTTAGTCTTGCTTGGCTGTCCCTTGCGACCCTTTAGTGCCGTCTTGAATCTTTTGATGATGAGGGCCATCTCTTCATCATTAAGACCGGCCGCCTCAATTTGCGCCACCTTGCTGGGTAGCGCCTCCTTGCTCCTTGTTGCCTTGAGAGCAATGGGTTGAGGCTCATGGATTGGGCCATTCAACGCGTCGTCCACGTACCTCGCCTCCTTGATCATCATTCGCCCGCTTACAAATTTTCCAAGAATTTCTTCGGGCGACATCTTGATGTACCTAGGATTTTCACGAATATTGTTCACCAAGTGAGGATCAAGAACTGTAAATGACCTTAGCATTAGGCGGACGACGTCGTGATCCGTCCATCGCGTGCTTCCGTAGCTCCTTATTTTGTTGATAAGGATCTTGAGCCGGTTGTATGTTTGTGTCGGCTCCTCTCCCCTTATCATCGCAAATCGTCCGAGCTCGCCTTCCACCAACTCCATCTTGGTGAGTAAGGTGACATCATTCCCCTCATGAGAGATCTTGAGGGTGTCCCAAATCTGCTTGGCATTGTCCAAGCCGCTCACCTTATGATACTCGTCCCTGCACAAAGAGGCTAGCAACATAGTAGTAGCTTGTGCATTTTTATGGATCTGTTCATTAATAAACGAGGGGCTATCCGAACTATCAAATTTCATTCCACTTTCCACAATCTCCCAAATGCTTGGATGGAGAGAAAATAGGTGAGTACGCATTTTGTGACTCCAAAATCCGTAGTCCTCTCCATCAAAGTGAGGAGGCTTGCCAAGTGGAATGGGGAGCAAATGAGCATTTGAGCTATGCGGAATGCGCGAATAATCAAAAGAAAAGTTTGAGTTAACCGTCTTTTGTTTGTCATAGTCGTTGTCGTCGTTGTCCTTTTGGGAAGAGGAAGATTCGTCGCTGTCGTCGTAGTAGACGATCTCCTTGATGCGCCTTGTCTTCTTCTTCTTCCCTTCCTTCCGTCTATGACCCGAGCCAGAGTCGTTAGGCTTGTCATCTTTGGGCTCGTTGACGAAGGACTCCTTCTCCTTATCGTTGATCACGATTCCCTTCCCCTTAGGATCCATCTCTTCGGGCGGTTAGTCCCTTTTCTTGAAGAGAACGGCTCTGATACCAATTGAGAGCACCTAGAGGGGGGGTGAATAGGTGATCCTGTAAAACTTAAACTTATAGCCACAAAAACTTGTTAAGTGTTAGCACAATTATTGCCAAGTGGCTAGAGAGGAGTCAAAACACAATAACCACAAGAGATCAATCACAGAGATGACACGATGGTTATCCCGTGGTTCGGCCAAGTACAAAACTTGCCTACTCCACGTTGTGGCGTCCCAACGGACGAGAGTTGCACTCAACTCCTTTCAAGTGATCCAATGATCAACTTGAATACCACAGTGTTCTTCTTTTCTTTGATCTTTTCCCGTTTGCGAGGAATCTCCACAACTTGGAGTCTCTCGCCCTTACAATTGAGTTTCACAAAGAAGCACGGAGTAAGGGAGGGAAGCAACACACACAAATCCACAGCAAAATGCGCACACACACGGCCAAGAATCGAGCTCAAAAGCCTATCTCAAAGTTCTCACTAGAACGGAGCTCGAATCACTAAGAATGACAAACGAATGCGCAAAGACTGAGTGTGGATGATCAAGAATGCTCTAAGGTTGCTTGGTGTATTCCTCCATGCGCCTAGGGGTCCCTTTTATAGCCCCAAGGCAGCTAGGAGCCGTTGAGAGCAAATCTGGAAGGCCAATCTTGCCTTCTGTCGTCGGGCGCACCGGACAGTCCGGTGCACACCGGACACTGTCCGGTGCCCGATTTCCTTCCTTAAACAGCGCAGCCAACCGTTGCAGATCTGGGAGCTGTTGGCGCACCGAACATGTCCGGTGCACACCGGACAGTCCGGTGCCCCCTTCCGACCGTTGGCTCGGCCACGTGTCCCGCGCAGATCGCGCGACCGACCGTTGGCCCGGCCGACCGTTGGCTCACCGGACAGTCCGGTGCACACCGGACAGTCCGGTGATTTTTAGCCGAACGCCGTCGGCGAATTCCCGAGAGCGGCCTCTTCACGCCGAGTCAGCCTGGCGCACCGGACACTGTCCGGTGCACCACCGGACAGTCCGGTGTGCCAGACCGAGCAGAGTCTGGGCTGTACACAGCCAAGCTTTTTCCCTTCTTTCTTTTCTTCTTCTTTCTGTTTCTAACACTTAAACAAGTATATTAGTATACAAAACCAATGTACTCAGGCCTAGAAACATACCTTTACTCGTGATTTGCACTTTGTTCATCCATGGGCATGAATTCACATTTAAGCACTTGTGTTGACACTCAATCACCAAAATACTTAGAAATTGCCCAAGGGCACATTTCCCTTTCATTATTATATAATATAGGTTCTGTACAAAATAATTAAATATATACATCATATGACGACAACGATCCTCCGCAACCATAGTTGACTAGAAGACGACGACCTAGACCTCTCCGAACTCATCGTAGCATCCTCCATACTCCTAATCTTGCGGTACCTGTTCTTGACCTGGTGTGAGTTTAGCAAGAGTGAACTCACATACGTTCATCGCTCAACAAGTGTGGGAAAAAGTGTAGTGTAAGGCTTACCAAGAAAAATGGTTAAGGCTAAGCGTTTGTAACGCCCTGAATTTGGGGGTAGAATTTTTTCTTCTTTTCTCTCACCAAATTCGGGCGTTACTCTCTTTTCTCTTCCTGTTTCGCTCCTTCTTCCCAATTTCAAACCAGTATAGTGACAGGTGTCCGTGTCATGTATAAACCAAAACCTAAATGTCATTGGTGTTGCATCATGCCGAAGCACATTTCTTTGTCTGATGTCGCGTGTTCGTCTCGTTCTGTTTCGGATTTCGGTTCGCAATTGGATTTCGTTTAATGGTCGTGCGTGTCGTGGGTTTCGATCCGTGATGTCACCCAGCCTAGCCCAGCCCAGCCCGGCCCGGTCCGGCCCGGCCTACGCGCCCCTGGCGCCCCTGCCCTCCCCCTGCGTGCCCCCCTCCCCCAGATCCGTTTGGCTCATTTGATTCTTCCCGCGCAACAACCTCTCTCTCTCTCTCATCTCTCCCTCTCTCTCTCCCGTGGTGCCCTAGGTTTTGGAGACGGTGATCGCCGGAGTTGGATCCCCGGAGGTGAGTTTTTCCCCTTCCCTTCTCCTCTCTCCCTCCCCTTCTCTTCCCTGCGCGCGCCCTCCCTCTCTCCCCTGCGCGCGCCCCTGCCCGTGGTGACACTCGCCCCTGCTCGCCCTGCGCGCGGCGGCCTGCCCCGGCGGCGCTCGCCACCGCCCCTCCCTCCCCGCGGTGGCGCGGCGCGACCCCGCCCCGGCCCCCTGCGCGGTGGCGCTCGCCCCTGCCCCTCCCCTTCCCCCCCCGGTGGCGCTCGCCCCCGCCCCCTGCTCCCTCCCGCGGCGGCGGTCTCCGGCCCCGACGTGGCCCGCCCGCCCCATGCTCGCTCCCCCGCGGTGGCCCGCCCCCCCGGCGCGGCGGCTCACCCCCCCCCCCCCCCCCCGGCGCGGTCCCCGGCACCTGCGCGCGGCGTCCCCGCCCTCGGCGTGGCTCGCGTGGCCTCGGCGCGGCCTTGCGCTCCCCCGTTTATCCCTAACGCGTTCCCGCGTGCGCAACCCCACGCGCGTGGTGATTATTCTTGTTTTTTTAGTTAATTTCAAACTCCGTTAGTTAGCGTGCTGCGTCGCGCGCTTCGTCGCGCGACGAGTTTATCCAATTTCAGATTCTATTAACGTGCTGCGCCGCGCGCTTCGTCGCGCGACGATTCATTTTAATTTCAGGTTGTTTAATGTGTGACGTCGCGCGGCCAGTCACGCGACGTTCCACTTTAAACTCAGTTCTGTTGACGTATGTCGTCGTGCGTTTCGCCGTGCGATGCTCAACGTCTCTTTATAATTAATGCTTACAATGATTAGACATTCGTTGATTCCTTAATTCGATTTAGAGTGTTATGTCGCGCGTCTCGCCGCGCGACAATTCTTTTAATTTATCTTCATCTGCTTACAATGATTAGACATGAAACATGACTTTACTTTATGCTAAACGTAGTGTCCACATTAATGCCCTTCAATTGAGCGAGTGGTTTAATTTATAATAATGCAACATGATCGTTTCTCGACTATCTTTTTCTCTTTCTCTCTTAACCGTAATTGCAAGCCCGCGTGGAACGTCTGTTTATTTATTGCATCCTATTGTATGGTGTACTGTTCTTTTGTATTAAATGTGTGGATGTATGTATGTTTGCGCTCACATAGAGAACGATCCGGTTGAGGAGCCCGAAGAACTCGCAGGAGAAGCCCCTGAGCAGCAGTCGGTTGGTGGAGGCAAGTGTCCCTTGCCCTATTTCGGTTCTATACATTCTTTAATTCACCTCCCGCATTACACATTTATACCTAAGGATTGACTAGCTTTTGTTATCCATGTCCTTATTACCTATCTGGGTTGGATTATTATTGCTTAATCTTATGCTATTGCTCAACTCTAATCAATGAACATGATGAGAATTATCAATGATACGTTGTTTTCCCCTCTTTTATTATGATGTTATACTTGTGGTCTTCAAGGGGGCTCGAGCGGTTTCTCGAGTGCCTCTCTATAAGGACCTGTTCGTTGGATGACCGCCCGGGAAAACAGTGCAACCATGAGGGTGGAATGGGGTGCCCTTAGCTGAATAATTAGAGGATCCGGGGTGTAGTTCGCTTAGCCGTCGTGCCGTTAATGGGGCTCGGTGTATGCGGCTTGCTCTGCCAAGCTTGGGTTCACCCCCTTGGGGAGGAGTACGGTGCATTTAGGAAACCTAACGGGCGGCTACAGCCTCGGGGAATCTTTGTAAAGGCTACGTAGTGATGCCCTGCTGGGCCACCTAGGCAGTGGTCAATGGGGAGTAGCTCTCTCCGGGCAGAAAGGGAATCACAGCTTGTGGGTAAAGTGCACAACCTCTGCAGAGTGTTTGAAAACTGATATATTAGCCATGCTCGCGGTTATGAGCGGCCAACGGAGCTCCAGTGATTAGTGGTACTTGATCAGAGATGTTCGGTTTGCAGGTGGCAATGAGATTGATGGTTCTTGGTTTTGACTCTGGTAATGGTAAGTGGTACTCTTTCCGTTTGGAAAGGAGTACATTTAGGTTAATAACGTGGGTTAATTCTAAAACTTGGCTTTCTCTACTAGTAATAATAATCAGACCAACTAAAAGCAACTGCTTGACTTACCCCCACATAAAGCTAGTCCACTACAGCCAAACAGGATACTTGCTGAGTATGTTGATGTGTACTCACCCTTGCTCTACACACCAAACCCCCCCATCCCCAGGTTGTCAGCATTGCAACCACTGCTCAGGAGAAGATGAAGCCGTGGAAGGAGACTTCCAGGAGTTCCAAGATTACGACGAGTTTTAGGCGTGGGTTAGCGACAACCCCCAGTCGGCTGCCTGTGAAGGCCGCGTTTATCTATGTTTCGTTTTCGCACTTTGATTATTGTAAAGACTATGTGGATGTCTCAGACATATGATGTAATCGACTATTATTTCCCTTTTTAATACTATTTGAGCACTGTGTGATGATGTCCATGTTATGTAACTGATGTGTACGTGAATTGCTGATCCTGGCACGTACATGGTTCGCATTCGGTTTGCCTTCTAAAACCGGGTGTGACATAGGTGGTATCAAAGCCGTGCTGACTGTAGGACCGCTAACCTAGAGTAGAATGGTCGTTCTAAGGATTATAGACCTCTATCCCTGCCTTGACTTTGGTATCCCTTCAAAAGTTGGTCATATCGACCAAACCTATGTTCTACTATATACTGTACCTTGCTGAAAATGGTGTTTTAGTCTAATCCTTCATTTATTTATGGTTCATTACTTGATGGTCATACTAGTTCTGTTCTCACTCTTATGCTTGCGGTGTCTTTTGTAGATGGCTCGTCTTAGACACACTGCACGGAAGTCTGTCATCCCCTTCTTACCGTCTCGTCTCGCGAAGCGTCCGCTTCGCCGTCCCATGACTAGTCAGTCCAGCCACTTGGAGAGGCTGCACCACCGCTTGCATGAGGAGCAGGAACGTCGACGACAGGAGCAGTCGGGCTCCTCTTTCTCGCTCCAGCAGGAGATAGAGTCTGTGAGGAGCTGTTCCCCCGTGCTTCCCCTGGAGGCGCCCCCTGCACCACCACTGAGCGCCCTAGTCCCTGGAGTAGCTGCTGGAGGAGACCCAGACGATGGAGGTGACGACGACAGCTCGAGTCACGACACCGACTTTTCTGCTGACCAGGAGCCGGAAGGATGGGTTGCTCGACCCATCACTCGCGATGCTGCTCGCGGGTGTCACTTCCACGATGCGCTCGACACCCTGCTACGTCGGGCACTTGACCGGCGTACTTGGTCCATCGAGTATCGATGTGTGGTCTTCTAGCACAGTCGCGGGGTCTACCCGGACCACTGGGAGGCGACCTGCTTGGTGCGCCGTCCGGAGAACAGTCTCCGGGGTGCAGAGGTCTGCTCAGAGCATTATTCCATCTCTGAGCGAGACTCAGCTGAGGCGGCCATGCAAGATGCCGCACGGCGTGCGCTTTCGCACTACTAAGTTTTTGGCGGGGTAGCCGATGGTCTCAACCTGAAGTATTACCCCCGCCGTCCATCTGGCAGCACAGGAGGCGTGATTGTCTCCCCTGTTGGTGAGGACAATCCTAGGTTGAGCAGCACAGTCAACCTAGCCGCCGTGCTAAACACTGAGCTGGACCATGCATTAGACGAGCTGAGTAGGGCTCGTGCTGAGGTCGCCCTGCTACGGGCTGAGCGCGCGGAACGTCGTCACCTGGACGATGGTTCCCCCACTCCCGTCGGGACTCAGCACCCATACCGCTCACCTCAGCGTGGACACCAGTCTTATGGCAATCCCGACTGCAAGACTAAGATAGACTTAGAACCATAGATCGTCAGAGTCGGATCTTGTAATTAATACGAAAATATATACATAGAAGCTATAGTCTTAGCGTTAGTCTCGCTTTTAGTTAGTATTAGTTAGACATGGTAGTTTGCTTATCCTGTGCATTTATGTTTGTCATGATGAACTATGTTTGATTTGGATCTTTGTAATGACTGTCACCAGAGTGTGGGTATCCCCTGCATTTTGGTTTACCTGTTATGTTAATGGAGTTAGTTATCTAGTTGGGAAGCCTTTTATTCCACTTTCCTCTTTATCTGAGAAACTGTGTTGGTCTATGTTGGAGATCAGTGAAGATGCTCATCTGTTCAGTGTTGTGGAGAATTCTATACTCTTTTCTTATGCTGCAAGAATTGCAAGATCAGTTCTGATGTGTGGTTGCATTCTGCAGATGTCAGAAAACAGGCACAGAGGAGGAAGGTGTGCTCAGCAGGAGCAAGCCGCTCAGCAGGAGGAGGTAGCAACAGCAGCTGCCGCCCCCGCCCCGATGTCCATCGAGTAGATGTTCCTGATGCAGACCTAGGCAGTTCAAGCCATTGGTCAGACTCTGGCCGCTATTCAGCAGCAGCAACAACCACCACCTCAGTCTCAGATGCCTCAGATGCCCAGAGACAAGTGTGCTGAATTCATGAGAGGTCATCCCCCAACGTTTGCTCATTCTTCTGACCCCATGGATGCTGAAGACTGGCTGCGCACTGTGGAGCGAGAGTTGCATACCGCTTAGTGCGATGACAGGGAGAAAGTTCTGTATGGTCCTCGTCTGTTGAGAGGAGCAGCTCAGTCTTGGTGGGAGTCTTATCTCGCCACCCATGCCAACCCTGACACCATCACCTGGGAAGAGTTCAGAGGTTGCTTTCGTTAGTACCATGTTCCTGCAGATCTAATGACAGTGAAGAAGGAGGAGTTCCTGGCCCTCAAGCAAGGGTCATCGTCTGTCAGTGAGTACCGGGACAGGTTTCTACAGTTGTCTCGTTATGCTCCTGAAGATGTCAACACCGACGCCAAGCGACAGTACCGTTTCCTGAGAGGCTTGGTTGACCCCCTGCAGTATCAGCTGATGAATCATACCTTCCTGACATTCCAACACCTGATTGACAGAGCAATCATGACAGAAAGGAAGCGTAAGGAGATGGAGGATCGCAAGCGCAAGATCAGTGGACCCCAGCCTGGAAGCAGCAATCGTCCTCGTTTCTCAAGCAATCAACCTTAGCAGTTCAGGCAGAACCAGCGTCCACCTCAGCATCAGCAATTCCAAAGGCACTATCCTCAGCACCAGTATCAGAATCGCCAGAACAATCAGTCAGGAGGAGGTCAGTTCCAGAGGCAGAATCAGCAGACACCTCGTCTTCCTGCCCCCGCAACTCAGCAGAACAGTCAAGTAGCCCCAGCTCAGGTTGGAAACAGAGCATGTTTCCACTGTGGAGAGCAAGGCCACTGGGTGATGCAATGTCCGAAGAAGGCAACCCAGTAGCAGTCAAGCCCCAATGCCCTAGCAAAGCAGAATGTGTCTCAGCCTGGAGCAGGCAACCGCTCTCAGCCGCGCTATAATCATGGGAGACTGAACCACTTGGAGGCTGAAGCAGTTCAAGAGACCCCCGACATGATAGTAGGTATGTTTCCAGTTGACTCCCATATTGCAGAAATGTTATTTGATACTGGAGCAACGCATTCATTCATTACTGCATCATGGGTAGAAGCACATAATCTTCCGATAACTACCATGTCAACCCTCATCCAAATTGACTCAGCCGGTGGTAGAATTCGAGCCGATAGCATTTGTTTGAATGTAAGTGTGGAAATAAGGGGGATAGTGTTTCCCGCTAACCTCATAGTAATGGGTACTCAAGGAATAGATGTCATCCTAGGGATGAATTGGCTAGATAAGTATCAGGCAGTTATCAGTTGTGATAAGAGGACAATCAAGTTGGTGTCCCCACTAGGAGAGGAAGTGGTGACCGAGTTAGCCCCGCCTGAACCAAAGAAAGGAAGTTGTTATCAGATGGCTGTCGATAGCAGTGAAGAAGACCCAATTGAGAGTATCAAGGTTGTGTTCGAGTTCACAGATGTGTTTCCAAAGGACTTACCAGGTATGCCACCAGAGCGAAAAGTCGAGTTTGCTATAGAGCTTCTTCCTGTAACCGCCCCCATCTTTAAGAGAGCTTATAGAGTATCTGGACCAGAGTTGGTTGAGCTTAAGAAGCAGATCGATGAGCTGTCAGAGAAAGGTTACATCCGGCCAAGCACCTCGCCTTGGGCCGCCCCTGTCCTATTTGTGGAGAAGAAAGATGGCACCAAAAGGATGTGTATCGATTATCGAGATCTGAATGAGGTCACCATTAAGAACAAGTACCCCTTGCCCAGAATAGAATACCTGTTCGACTAGTTGAGAGGAGCCAGCTGAGAGCACCTAGAGGGGGGGGGGTGAATAGGTGATCCTGTAAAACTTGAAACTTAAGCCACAAAAACTTGGTTAAGTGTTAGCACAATAACCGCCAAGTGGCTAGAGAGGAGTCTCAACAAAACACAGTAACCACAAAAGATGTCAATCACAGAGATGGCACGGTGGTTATCCCGTGGTTCGGCCAAGACCAACGCTTGCCTACTCCACGTTGTGGCGTCCCAACGGACGAGGGTTGCAATCAACCCCTCTCAAGTGGTCCAAAGACCTACTTGAATACCACTGTGTTTTGCTTAGCTTTTCTTAATCCCGTTTGCGAGGAATCTCCACAACTTGGAGCCTCTCGCCCTTACACTTGAAGTTCACAAAGAAGCACGGAGCAAGGGAGGGATTAGCAACTTCACACAAGACACAAAGATCACAGCAAATACGCACACACAAGACCCAGACTTGAGCTCAAGAGACTAGCACACTAGAACGGAGCTCAAATCACTAGAATGTCGAACAAGTGCGCATGAATGGAGTGTGAGTGATCAAGAGTGCTCTAGGAATGCTTGGTGTTCTCCTCCATGCGCCTAGGGGTCCCTTTTATAGCCCCAAGGCAGCTAGGAGCCGTTGAGAGCAATCTAGGAAGGCAATTCTTGCCTTCTGTCGTCTGGCGCACCAGACAGTCCGGTGCCCGATTTCTTTCCTTCTACGGTGAAGCCGACCGTTGGCAGCCAGAGAGCCGTTGGCGCACCGGACATGTCCGGTGCACACCGGACAGTCCGGTGCCCCCTTCTAGCCGTTGGCTCAGCCACGTGTCCCGCGCAGATCGCGCGGCCGACCGTTGGCCCGGCCGACCGTTGGCTCACCGGACAGTCCGGTGCACACCGGACAGTCCGGTGAATTATAGCCGTACGTTGCCGGTGAATTCCCGAGAGCGGCCAGTTCGCTCGAGCCAGCCTGGCGCACCGGACACTGTCCGGTGCACCACCGGACAGTCCGGTGCTCCCAGACTGAGCAGACTTTGGCTGAACAAAGCCATCTCATTTCCAATTCGATTTTTCCTGTTTCCAGCACTTAGACACAATACATTAGTCTCTAAAACAATGTACTAAGTCTGAGAAACATACCTTTTTCCTTGATTTGTACTTTGTCCACCATTTTACACTTAGGCACTTGTGTTGGACACTAAATCACCAAAATACTTAGAAATGGCCCAAGGGCACATTTCCCTTTCAATCTCCCCCTTTTTGGTGATTTATGCCAACACAATATAAAGCAAGTAGAACAAATACAAAATCAATTCAAATAAGAACTCAAATTGTTTTGATTCAAATTTGACATATATGGATCACTCTTTGCCACCACTTGGTTTGTTTTGCAAATCAAACTCAAATTTCTATCTCTAAGTCAAACACACATGTTAGGACATAAAGAGAGTCATTCCAAGAGAAATTGATTCAAGATTTCAAAAACTCCCCTTTTTCCCATAATCAACATTTCTCCCCACAAGAAGCCAACTTTTGACAAGAGAGACAATAAAAGAGTTTTGACAAACCAAAAGCTCTATTCTACTATTTTCAAAATCTCTCAAGTGGTAGCTGATCCATTTATCGCTTTGGCCTTCAAAAGCTCTATTCTACTATTTTCAAAATCTCTCAAGTGGTAGCTGATCCATTTATCGCTTTGACCTTTATTTTCTCCCCCTTTGGCATCAAGCACCAAAACGGGATTAATCTTGGCCCCAAAACCCCATTGCCTCACCAAAATCTTCAATAAGAATACAAAGGCAATAAGAGTACATGAGATGAACTTGGAATAAGTTACTCTCTCATCGGAGTGCAGTGGAAGTCTTTCATGGTCCAAGTCCACCTTTTCCCTTTCAAACCTCCTTTGAGACTAAAATAAGCAAACTCAAGCACATGGTTAGTCTCAAAGGGTCAAGTTGTAGCACAGCTCCCCCTAAATATGTGCATCACTTGCAAAAAGGACTTGTGAGGTCCGGGGAGTGTTTGTACAACTTGAGCACCATAAGTAAGCAACGAAATGCATAAGGAACATGATCAAGGGCATAAACACATGTATGCTATAAAACAAGCAAACTCAAGCACATTGTTAGTCTCAAAGGGTCAAGTTGTAGCACAGCTCCCCCTAAATATGTGCATCACTTGCAAAAAGGACTTGTGAGGTCCGGGGAGTGTTTGTACAACTTGAGCACCATAAGTAAGCAACGAAATGCATAAGGAACATGATCAAGGGCATAAACACATGTATGCTATAAATCAATCCAGGTTCCGCGAATCTAAGACATTTAGTTCAATCAACAAGTTATCTCATGTAACCACATTTCACTTCTTACTCGATGCAGTACAAGGAAATCAAGCAGTCTCATTAGCTGCGAGAAGCAGACGATTCGAATCGAGTTTTAACCTTGCAAGGTAAACCTAAACACACGGCATGTCAGGGTACTCCGACCCCACACATGACAACCGTCCCCATCGATTCCCCGTTCGCGTCCAGGCCTCACCGCCTTGGCATACAATGCTCCACTGACCCCGGCTGCCGCCGTGAAGTGACCGCACTTGTACCCACCATAGCTAGCATGGGAGACCCAGTCTCAGGTCGCATGAGGGATAAAGTCCGCGCCCGGCTTCACTCAGGTACTAGGTTTACCGGTTACCATTTTTCCCGGCATGTGCTTAGTACGTTCAAAAGCTTGACTCAGGTATCCACACATTAATCCTTAATTCATTTTTCCCGTCTCATGGACAAGGCATCCTCCCTGGATCCAAGTCCATAGACTAACATATATCCCATTATCAAGATGAATACAATCAATTCCTGACCTCGCGCGAGCGCTAGAAAATCACTCGTCTTCTACCGAGATCCTGATTAGCAAGCAGCTACTCGACCTAGCATACTAGTATTCATCTCAAAAAGGAATCCTAAGTTCATGCAACTAGAGGTTTCAAGCAACTCCTACACTTAAGTGCACATTGCAATCCTACAAGCATTAAGTGTAGTAAAATAGCATAATTAACAGGTTATGCATAAAACCGGGGCTTGCCTTCAATTGCTGGGGCTGCGGGGAGATCCTCAATAGCAGCCTCTGAAGTCTGCTCCTGGTCCTCCTCTTGGACAGATCCTTGCTCGGGGATGAGCACGTACTCTCCGTCGGCAAGATTACAATCTAATGAATGCAATGCGTAAGATATATGCATGATATGACATGTGCTTTTAAAAATCACAACTTTAAAGGTGCATGATCTTTCTTGAGTTAAACAAGGTTAACTTTACTTATGTAAGACCCTTGGGTGGTATACTTGGTAAATTGGTTTAAACTTAGCTAAGGTAAGTAGATTAAATTTTTTTGGGGTTCCACTGAATTCCTTTTAAGTTTTAGTGAGAATTGATAAGTACTCAAGTTAGATTTATTGAGGTTGGGTTTATTTCTTCTTTCCTTTTCTTTTATTCTCTTTATTGTTTTGGAGTAGGTTTGAACTACAAGTTGCTTTTATAAAATTCCAAAAATTCTGCAAAAATTACAGTGGTTTGTTACTGGTGTGTGTTTCTCTGTCTCAAAATTTGGGGATCAGAAAGTGAATAGTTTTCTCTGGACAAAATTATAAAATTCTAGGGCACAAGGGGTGCTTTGAACTACAATTACTATTTAACAGTGGGCAATTCTCCAAAACTTATTTTTGCTGGCTTTTAGGTGTTATAACATGACTTGATACAAATTTCTAATCATTAATACCTTTTAATTATTTTTCTATGGTTTTCTCAAGTTTCTAGCCAAATGGGTGCTTTCTACTACCACTATATTTGAAAAGCATCAAACAACAGGGTGCTTATTTTTCTCAGTTATTGTTTTGTGCAAGAGCAATCATTCTGAAGTTTGGCCTCTTTTTGCTTAAGGGAAGGGGTGGCATGCATCATTTGAATTAAATGGCCTTTCTCTTAAATCATTAGCAATTGGTATGAGTTTGCTTCTTTTTCATGGGTTGGCATTTTTCTCTGGTAGTTTATCCCATCATGGACTTAGCAAATTTTTGGTTGCCCATTATCACATTAATAGGGGTTGTTCATGATTTATTTGGAAAATGCCTTATTATCATTTTGTATTTATTTTCCTTACTTAAAAAGTTGGGCTGAGGTGCTCTGTATTTTTGTAGTGGGGCTCTAGTGGTTGTAAGTCCACTGGATTTTTATTATTCATTTTGGTTATAGTTTTGCTGCTCTAATAATTGATTTTCAGTCCAAATAAGGCTAAATAAAACATTTTAATTTAAACTGGTCCAAATTAATGGTCTCTATATTTTTCCTAGGTTCTCTGTTACATAAGTAAACTAGGAAAAATAATCTTAATCACTGTTCAATAATTTCTAATGCCTTTCTGATTTTCTCTAAGTTTTGGGCAAAATAGCTTTAAAGGAATAACTACATCATATTTTTCAATGCTGGGGTTCCTATTATTTTTAAACAATGTCTAAATGAGGTTTGAACATCTACAAATTTTCTTAAGTTCAGCACAAAAGAAAAACTAATTTTTCCTAATTAAACAAGGTTTAGTAGGTTTCTGTTTTTAATTTTAAACTCTAAAATCTAGAATAGAAGCATAGGGTTTATCATTTTTAAATGATGGTTCATAATATTCAGGAGCTAGCAAAATTGATTTGACAACTTTTTATGAAAAATTCATCAAGTTATGGGTTTTCTAAGTTCTCTGGTCATTTTAAAAAGAATAACAGAATTGGTTTAATGGAAATCCACTTTGCACTGGGGTCCCTGGCGGGTTTTTAAGTTTTCTTCGCGGATCAGTCCTTAAGCTACTATTCACATGAGTCACTGACGTTACAGAAAACCCCTCGGGTTCTACAAATCCTAACTCGAGGTCCTTCTTCTACCTCAAACAGTAACCGCGGCGGAAGAAAGGGCGGAGGGGCTTACCGGTGGCGAGATTGCTCCGGTGAAGTGGTCGAGGACGAAGGGGAAGTCTCGGGGATCACAACGGTGTGCAGGTCGCCGTCGGAGATGGCCGGAGTCGGTCGGTCCACGCGCGCAGGCGGGGATGCTCGTCGGCGGCGAGGAGTCCGGCTTGGTCATGGCGAGATAGTTCAATTGGATGGGTCAGGGAGGTTCACGGGATGCCAGAGAAGATATGAGCGCAAGGAATTGGGTGGAGACTCACTGGATATCTCGGTCCACGCGCGGCGGCGGAAGACCGAAGTCCGGTGAGGTCGATCTCGGGCCTCCGGTGAAGTCTGTCCGGGTCCGAGGGCTTGGCAAGCTTCACAGGCTACTGGCGGAGCTAGCCGAAGCACTGGCTCGACTTGAGGGTGGTTGGAGTGGGCTGGCCACGGTGGCCGAAGCTCTGGCGGCAATGGCGGGCGGAATTGAGCTCGCCGGAGCTAAGGAAAGGGGGCTGGCCGGTGAGGGTGAGTGCGGGGCGAAGTGAGGTGCGCCCGGGGAGGCTTTATAGGCGAGGGCGGGCACGACCGAGGGCGTGGGCGCGCGGCGGACTTGACCGGACGCTGGGGTGAGCGCACGCGCGGGTTGGGCGAGCTCTGGCGTGCCGACCAGGGTCGAACACGTGTGCCCGTGCGTTCTGCCCAAGTTCTGGCGCGTGTGGTCGCTCATCCGAGCCTGCTCTCGCCTTGGTCAGTGCACAAAACCTCTTCTCCTCCCTACAAGCTACCATTCTTGTGTGGGGGTCATAGGATTTTGCCTACTGGTTGCAGAGATATGGAGCCAGGAAATCCGGTCTGTCTCCCTGCCCAAACCCGAGGCAAATCCAAGGTTTTGTCGTGTCTAGGGCTCGCGTCCCAATGCCATCTTCTGGCACACGACAGAGGGGTTAGTTAGACACAATTTTGTCAATGGGGCCATTAGGATTCGAGTTAGGGATCAAGGTGAACATCCCTGATCTTTGGCTCAAGGTCTGAATTTCAGAATTCTGAAATTCAGAATTCCCATTAAGTCCCCACATGAGAAGCTTGATTTGGGGTTTTATTGAGTTATTTTGGCTAAGCTTTCTCAACATTTCTTGTTTCTCATTATATATACTTCAATTTTTATAATTGGCTCAAGTCATAACTCTAAACTTTTCATCCCCTTTTTCTTATTTTCTTGAATTTTGCTCATGGGGCTCACTTAGGGTTTTTAATTTGGGTTGCACATTCTACCCCTTTCAAGGACTCAATTGTTTTGATCATGATACTTTTAAGTACATACTTGGTGAACTCTTTTTTTACTTAAGTTATTTTGATGCTCATGCTTACTTTGGTTCACATAAAATAAGGGTTCTTGGTTTGGCAATTGAGATAAACCCTAGGTGACACTAGGGTGTCACAGCCTTCCCCCCTTAAAGGAATCTCGTCCCGAGATTCGGGCCAGAGTCCTCCCAGGGTGAAGCGAAGGGTGAGACTTATAGGAAATGGGTGATTATTGTTATTATTAGGGTAAAACTGCTCTTCGAATGTCATTCTCTTTGCAACTTCAGAAGGAAGTCCTTTTAAGTTTTACTTCATAGTTACTTCATTCTGAATTAAGATCATATTTTTGGAAATTAGGTTCGAAGGGCAGGAGGAGGGGTTGGGGTGATTACGTACCAGGTTCCTTAGGTAGGCAATCGGGGAAGTTGGATCTCAAGAATTCCTCGGTTTCCCAAGTAGCTTCCTCCTCTGAGTGATTACTCCACTGAACCTTGTACATCTTGATCGATTTAGCCCGAGTTGATCTTTCTTTGCAATCCAGAATCTTGGAGGGGTACTCTTGGTACGATAGATCTGGCTCTATCTCCAATTCTGGCTCTGCTATGATCTCGGTCAGCAATCGAACACACTTCTTCAGCTGAGATACATGGAATACACTGTGAATGGCAGACATCTTTGAAGGTAACTTCAGCTTGTATGCCACGGGTCCACATGCTTCTATGATCTCATAAGGTCCAATGTAACGAGGGGCTAGCTTGCCTTTGATCCCAAACCTCTGCACTCCTTTGGTGGGTGATACCTTGAGGTATACAAAACTTCCCACCTCGAACTGGAGAGGTTTCCTTCTTTTATCATGGTAACTCTTCTGCCTGGCCTGAGCAGCTTCTAGATTCTTCCTGATTAGCTTGACCTTCCTTTCGGCTTCAGTCACTAAATCAGGTCCAAAAACTTCTCTTTCACCAGGTTGAGACCAATTGAGTGGTGTTCTGCACCTTCTTCCATAGAGAGCTTCAAAAGGTGCCATCTTTAGGCTGGATTGATAACTATTGTTATAAGCAAACTCTGCCAAGGAGAGGTGCTTATCCCAGTTCTTGCCACAATCGATCGCACAAGCTCTCAGCATATCCTCCAGGATTTGGTTTACCCTTTCCGTCTGACCATCAGTCTGTGGGTGGTAAGCTGAACTCCTGATTAGCTTGGTTCCCAAAGACTCTTGCAATTGTTCCCAAAATCTGGCAACAAATTGGGCTCCTCGGTCAGAAACAATGGTCCGAGGTAATCCGTGCAAACACACGATCCGGTCAATATACAATTCTGCATATTTCTGAGCCTTATCAGTGGTGTGCACAGGAAGAAAATGTGCCACTTTCGTCAATCGGTCCACAATAACCCAAATCGAATCATGATGATGAGAGGTGTTGGGCAGACCCACAATGAAATCCATGCTGATGTCGTCCCACTTCCACGAAGGTACGGACAGTGGTTGCAAAGCTCCAGCTGACTTCAAGTGGCTTGCCTTTATCCTCTGACAGGTGTCACATTCTGATACATACTGGGCTATCTCCCTCTTCATTCTGGTCCACCAGTACAAAGGCTTCAGATCATGGTACATCTTGGTGCTTCCCGGATGCATAGAGAATTTGGAGAGATGAGCCTCATCCAAAATTTTCCTCTTGAGATCCTGGTCTTTAGGAATTACCAATCTGTTTTTGAACCATAACACACCCTTTTCATCCTGGCGGAAACAATTATACTTCTCAACCTTCTGATGGAGATTCTTCTTGATAACTTGCACTCCCTTGTCACTGAGCTGGGCCATGATAATCTGGTCTTGCAAAGCTGGCTCAACAGAAATGTGAGACAAAGAACCAGAAGGAATCACTTCAATTTGCATCTTGCTCAACTCATCACACAAGGTGTTAATGCGAGAATCCATCAGAATACAGTTGCATTGCAACTTCCGACTCAAGGCATCTGCTACCACATTAGCTTTTCCTGGGTGATAATGTACCTCCAGGTCATAATCCTTGATCAGCTCTAGCCATCTCCTCTGCCTCATGTTGAGATCAGCCTGAGTAAAAATGTAATTAAGGCTCTTATGATCAGTGAAGATGTTGCAGTGGGTTCCCATTAGATAGTGCCTCCACATCTTCAATGCATGAACCACTGCTGCTAACTCGAGGTCATGAGTGGGATAATTTTGCTCATGAGGCCTGAGTGCTCTTGAGGCATAAGCAATGACTCGGTTGTCTTGCATCAAGACACAACCTAGCCCGGTGCCTGAGGCATCGCAATATACATCAAAAGGCTTGCTGCTGTCGGGTTGCGCCAATACTGGTGCTGTGGTCAGATGCTGCCTTAATGCATGGAAGGCATCTTCGCACTTCTGACTCCACACAAACTTGACTTCTTTCTTTAGCAACTCAGTAATAGGCTTCGCAATTCGAGAGAAGTCCGGAATAAATCTTCGGTAATAACCAGCTAATCCCAGAAAACTCCGAATCTGGCGAACAGTTGTTGGTGGCCTCCAGTTCATCACCTCTTGCACTTTATCAGGATCAACAGCTATTCCAGCCTGAGAGATAGTGTGACCCAAGAATTTGATTTCCTTTAGCCAAAAATCACACTTGGATAACTTGGCATAAAGGTGGTGCTCTCGCAGACGTTGAAGCACTACATGCAAATGCCCGGCTTGTTCTTCTTCGTTCTTTGAGTACACCAGAATATCATCGATGAAAACCACCACGAACTTGTCCAATTCCGGCATAAAAACAGAATTCATCAGATACATGAAATATGCTGGTGCATTTGTCAGCCCGAATGACATCACCAAGAATTCATATAGCCCATATCTGGTTGAGAATGCCGTCTTCGGAATATCACTTGCTCGTATTTTGATCTGATGGTAGCCAGAGCGAAGGTCTATCTTGGAAAATACCTTGGCCCCGACCAACTGGTCAAAAAGAACATCAATACGAGGCAAAGGATACTTGTTCTTGATAGTTACCGCATTAAGAGGGCGGTAATCTATACACAGCCTCAAGCTTTCATCCTTCTTCTTCACAAATAGTGCTGGACATCCCCAAGGCGAAGTGCTTGGGCGAATGAAACCCTTATCCAGCAATTCTTGCAATTGGTTCTTCAACTCTGCCAACTCAGCGGGTGGCATTCGGTAGGGCCTCTTGGAAATTGGGGCCGTTCCCGGTTGCAACTCGATGGCGAATTCAATATCCCGGTCCGGTGGCATTCCTGGCAATTCATCAGGGAAGACATCTGCATACTCACAGACCACTGGGATCTTCTTCAGGGGTAACTCCGTCATAGAGAAAGCACATGACTGAGTAGAACCTTGACTGGGCAGAATTAAAGTGAAATTCCCGCAGAAAGGAGAATTAACTTCCACGGTACGGCTGGCTACATCAAGCACAACTTGGTGCAAGGTCATCCAATTTGCTCCTAGAATAATGTCCACATTTTCCAATCCCAACACAAGAAGAGTGGTTTTGACAATGTGGCTTCCCAGTTGAATAGGCACACTTTGGTTTAATTGATTAGTTGCAATTTTACCCCTAGGTGTGACTATCATGAATGACCCTTTTGAGTGAGAGAATGGCAGTTTGCATTTAGCACTGAACTTTTGGCTAATGAAACTATGAGATGCACCAGAATCAAACAGAATTAAAGCAGGTTGATTATAAACTGAAAAGGTACCGGTCATGATAGGAGCTCCTTCTGGTACTTCCTCCAGAGTAGTGAAGTTGAGCTTCCCTTGCCTGACTTGCACCTTCTGCTTTCTTCCCTTGTCTTGATTTGGTGCTGGCATCTGCCTCTACTGGTTCCTGGGACAATTCTTGGCATAGTGGCCCACATTGCCACAAGTGAAACACTTGTTCCCATTGCCCTGGCGGAACTGCTGCTGCTGCGGAGGCTGATTGTTCCTTGGGGCGGGAGCTGGGTAGCGGTTGGGTGCCGGTTGCTACTGCTGCTGAGGTAGCCTGATCACCCATCTGCCTGCCTGCTGCTGAAAACCCCTGCTTTGATTGTGAGAAACAATCCGGAACCTCTGAGCCTGAGCGGATGGTGCTGCCATTGGTGCCTTTCTCTTCTTCTTTGCCCGGTGAGCAACAATGCAATCCTCCTGGGAGATGGCCATGTTGACCAACTCATTGAAGCTATCAGCCCGGACAGTGTTGAGTCATTCCCGCAGCTTGGTATTGAGACCCCTGCGGAAGCGATCCCTCTTCTTCTCATCAGAATCAGCATGATACCCTGCATACTGGCATAAGTCGTTGAAGGCTTGTGCATACTGCAGTACCGTGCGGGTTCCTTGATTAAGGGCCAGAAATTCATTCAACTTCCGATCAAGAATGCCAGCTGGGATGTGGTGTCCTCTGAAGGCAGTCTTGAATTCCTCCCAAGATACTTCACGATCAGCGGGGAGCATAGCACGGAAGTGGTCCCACCAAGTCCGAGCAGGGCCGCGAAGCTGCTGTGCGGCGAAGCGAGCCTTGGCCTCATCAGGGCAATCTCCCGTGAGGAGGGGAAACTTGGACTCGACGACGCGAAGCCATACGTCGGTGTCCAACGGATCCTCTGCCTTGGTGAACAAGGGCGGCTGCGTGCTCAGAAACTTCTGGTAAGTTGCCATAGCCGGAGGTCGCTGATGCTGGCCTCCACCATGCTGCTGAGGGTGGGGCTGACGCTGCAAGAGCTGTCGCAGAATCTCATTCTGCTGGGCCATCAGCTCCTGCACTGTGGGAGCTGGAGGAGGTGGCGGCGGAACCTGCTCGTTCTGCCCGCGACGCTGCCTAGCTGCCATCTGAAAACAGAGATTGTCGCCATTGTTATCCCAACTCACAGTTTCGAACGACAATATATCATCTCATATGGAAGGAAAAATGCCATAATCATAATATTAGGTCCGAAATGAAGATAACATGGTGACAAAAGATCCCACAGATTTCAAAAGTTTATAGGGTTACATCAATCAGGGGAAAGTACCCGTAAGCCTAGTCCAAAATCTGATATTACTAAGCTCGCATAGGTTTCTATCCGCCTAAAAGTGTCGAAGTGACTGCTTAACCCTGAGCGGTTGAAGCGACACTGGATACGAGTGAAGGAGGCATCGCGGAGGTAGTCCCATTGGCACCAGGGGCTGGTCCTAGCTCCTCGGGAGCCTCTTCTCCCTCGCTTCCTGCTTCATTGGCCTCCATCTCCAGGTGGTGCATGTCCAAGTGGTCATTTGCTTCTTCGAGTTCCCTCTGCACATCGTGAAGCTGGTTCTCCAAGACATCGATAGTGTTGTCTCGGATCTCCACCTGCTGCTCCAAGGTGGTGATGCGCTGGTTCAGCCTTTCCACCTGCAGATCCTTCTCCACCAACTCTGTGGATAGGTCGACCACAAAATCTTCCTGACTGTCGAGAGTGAGCTTGGCAGTCTGAGCGGTGTTAGCAAGAAGCGCCATAGCATCGCTCTGAAGGGCCTGAAGGCGGTACAGCGCACTCATGCACTGAACAGTGACCCTCCCAACCAAGTCAGGATACATCGCCCACACATCCTTCACATGGCTCACGCGGTTACACCACATGGGATCATCCTTCTTCTCAGCAGGGAAGAGTCCCAAAGGGTGCATCACCATCTCCAGGGGATGGTAGCCACAGAAAGTCGTCAGAGTCTTCATGGCTGCTGCCTCAATGGTGTCGTCCGTCCTGAGCCCAATCATCTCAGAGTCAAGAGAATGCCAACCCGGCTGAAGGGGATGAGCCTCCAAGGTCAGCCAGACCCGACAACGAGGTACCCGATGCTCCTCATACAACTGCACCGTGTACAAAGGGGGCGTAGGGTAACCGGCGGAGTTAAGCACTTCCCACAAGATGGAAGGAAAGCCATCGCGAGAAAGGAAGTCAGAACTGAAACGAGAGTCTCCTCCACTGGCGGGGGTGGGTGAATTCATCTGCGGAAGGGAATCAAAGATAAAGATCATGGTGGAAGGAAAAAGAAAAAGAGAGCCCGGATGGTTTTAAGGAAAGTGGGTTAGCTCAAATTTTAATTCCTCTTTGTGTTTTATAATGCATGCATGCTGGAAGAAACGTTGCCTCTCAAAAGAAAATAGGGTGCTTTTTAGGGCATCCTTAAAAGATAAGTACTGGCCCACGGGGCCTACTTAGTTAGCCACCTATTTCTCCCTCTATGCCTAAGGCCTTTCGTCCTAGGTCTAGCGGTCTAGTCCTGACGATCTGTAGTAGTTTCTAGGCAAGTTTTAGATTTTGAAAATTGGTATTCATGGTTTATTGTCCTTCTCTGTGGTGGAATTTGCTCCGATACCAGCTGTGGCAGAACCACCCGAATTATTCCAGCTTAAGTGCCTAAGTCACGCCTCAGGGGCCGTAACACACTTAAATCGGAATAACCGGTCAGTCCTTCAGATCTAGTCTGATAGAGCCACTTAACCAGGATCAAATTCCACAATCTCACTCGAAAGTGAGTCACAGAAGAAATACAATAAAACAGGAAACCTCAAATTAAGTGCGGAGTTATTACATAAATCAGAGTTTTCGAGTAGCAAATAAAGTTCACAAAATAAAGTGCAGCGGATAATCGATGTCGTCGGTAATGAGGAAATGGGCAAGGTCTAGCCCACTACTCCTCGTGCTCCTCTCCTGCCGAAGCAACATCCCACTCGACCGTCCAACCCGGTGGCAGGGTGGTAGGCCAAGTCACACCATCAACCATTTCCTGAATGGTACCTGCAAAAATGGTGCCACAAGCAAGGCTGAGTATACTAATACTCAGCTAGACTTAACCGGTGTGAGGAGTCTACTCCTCTACCTCTAGACTATGCAGCTGTTTGGCTGAGGGGTTTGGTTTGCCAAAGGCACTAGCTGTTTCTAAAATCAAGTTTTAGCTTTTCAAATTCTACCATCATTAACTTAGCTAGATTTGCTCCTTCTAAGCATACATGGTAACAAGCATTTAGTTCAATCAACAAGTTATCTCATGTAACCACATTTCACTTCTTACTCGATGCAGTACAAGGAAATCAAGCAGTCTCATTAGCTGCGAGAAGCAGACGATTCGAATCGAGTTTTAACCTTGCAAGGTAAACCTAAACACACGGCATGTCAGGGTACTCCGACCCCACACATGACAACCGTCCCCATCGATTCCCCGTTCGCGTCCAGGCCTCACCGCCTTGGCATACAATGCTCCACTGACCCCGGCTGCCGCCGTGCAGTGACCGCACTTGTACCCACCATAGCTAGCATGGGAGACCCAGTCTCAAGTCGCATGAGGGATAAAGTCCGCGCCCGTCTTCACTCAGGTACTAGGTTTACCGGTTACCATTTTTCCCGGCATGTGCTTAGTACGTTCAAAAGCTTGACTCAGGTATCCACACATTAATCCTTAATTCATTTTTCCCGTCTCATGGACAAGGCATCCTCCCTGGATCCAAGTCCATAGACTAACATATATCCCATTATCAAGATGAATACAATCAATTCCTGACCTCGCGCGAGCGCTAGAAAATCACTCGTCTTCTACCGAGATCCTGATTAGCAAGCAGCTACTCGACCTAGCATACTAGTATTCATCTCAAAAAGGAATCCTAAGTTCATGCAACTAGAGGTTTCAAGCAACTCCTACACTTAAGTGCACATTGCAATCCTACAAGCATTAAGTGTAGTAAAATAGCATAATTAACAGGTTATGCATAAAACCGGGGCTTGCCTTCAATTGCTGGGGCTGCGGGGAGATCCTCAATAGCAGCCTCTGAAGTATGCTCCTGGTCCTCCTCTTGGACAGATCCTTGCTCGGGGATGAGCACGTACTCTCCGTCGGCAAGATTACAATCTAATGAATGCAATGCGTAAGATATATGCATGATATGACATGTGCTTTTAGAAATCACAATTTTAAAGGTGCATGATCTTTCTTGAGTTAAACAAGGTTAACTTTACTTATGTAAGACCCTTGGGTGGTATACTTGGTAAATTGGTTTAAACTTAGCTAAGGTAAGTAGATTAAATTTTTTTGGGGTTCCACTGAATTCCTTTTAAGTTTTAGTGAGAATTGATAAGTACTCAAGTTAGATTTATTGAGGTGGGGTTTATTTCTTCTTTCCTTTTCTTTTATTCTCTTTATTGTTTTGGAGTAGGTTTGAACTACAAGTTGCTTTTATAAAATTCCAAAAATTCTGCAAAACTTACAGTGGCTTGTTACTGGTGTGTGTTTCTCTGTCTCAAAATTTGGGGATCAGAAAGTGAATAGTTTTCTCTGGACAAAATTATTAAATTCTAGGGCAGAAGGGGTGCTTTGAACTACAATTACTATTTAACAGTGGGCAATTCTCCAAAACTTATTTTTGCTGGCTTTTAGGTGTTATAACATGACTTGATACAAATTTCTAATCATTAATACCTTTTAATTATTTTTCTATGGTTTTCTCAAGTTTCTAGCCAAATGGGTGCTTTCTACTACCACTATATTTGAAAAGCATCAAACAACAGGGTGCTTATTTTTCTCAGTTATTGTTTTGTGCAAGAGCAATCATTCTGAAGTTTGGCCTCTTTTTGCTTAAGGGAAGGGGTGGTATGCATCATTTGAATTAAATGGCCTTTCTCTTAAATCATTAGCAATTGGTATGAGTTTGCTTCTTTTTCATGGGTTGGCATTTTTCTCTGGTAGTTTATCCCATCATGGACTTAGCAAATTTTTGGTTGCCCATTATCACATTAATAGGGGTTGTTCATGATTTATTTGGAAAATGCCTTATTATCACTTTGTATTTATTTTCCTTACTTAAAAAGTTGGGCTGAGGTGCTCTGTATTTTTGTTGTGGGGCTCTGGTGGTTGTAAGTCCACTGGATTTTTATTATTCATTTTGGTTATAGTTTTGCTGCTCTAATAATTGATTTTCAGTCCAAATAAGGCTAAATAAAACATTTTAATTTAAACTGGTCCAAATTAATGGTCTCTGTATTTTTCCTAGGTTCTTTGTTACATAAGTAAACTAGGAAAAATAATCTTAATCACTGTTCAATAATTTCTAATGCCTTTCTGATTTTCTCTAAGTTTTGGGCAAAATAGCTTTAAAGGAATAACTACATCATATTTTTCAATGCTGGGGTTCCTATTATTTTTAAACAATGTCTAAATGAGGTTTGAATATCTACAAATTTTCTTAAGTTCAGCACAGAAGAAAAACTAATTTTTCCTAATTAAACAAGGTTTAGTAGGTTTCTGTTTTTAATTTTAAACTCTAAAATCTAGAACAGAAGCATAGGGTTTATCATTTTTAAATGATGGTTCATAATATTCAGGAGCTAGCAAAATTGGTTTGACAACTTTTTATGAAAAATTCATCAAGTTATGGGTTTTCTAAGTTCTCTGGTCATTTTAAAAAGAATAACAGAATTGGTTTAATGGAAATCCACTTTGCACTGGGGTCCCTGGCGGGTTTTTAAGTTTTCTCCACGGATCAGTCCTTAAGCTATTATTCACATGAGTTACTGACGTTACAGAAAACCCCTCGGGTTCTACAAATCCTAACCCGAGGTCCTTCTTCTACCTCAAACAGTAACCGCGGCGGAAGAAAGGGCGGAGGGGCTTACCGGCGGCGAGATTGCTCCGGTGAAGTGGTCGAGGACGAAGGGGAAGTCTCGGGGATCACAACGGTGTGCGGGTCGCCGTCGGAGATGGCCGGAGTCGGTCGGTCCACGCGCGCAGGCGGGGATGCTCGTCGGCGGCGAGGAGTCCGGCCTGGTCACGGCGAGATAGTTCAATTGGATGGGTCAGGGAGGTTCACGGGATGCCAGAGAAGATATGAGCGCAAGGAATTGGGCGGAGACTCACTGGATAGCTCGGTCCACGCGCGGCGGCGGAAGACCGAAGTCCGGTGAGGTCGATCTCGGGCCTCCGGTGAAGTCTGGCCGGGTCCGAGGGCTTGGCAAGCTTCACGGGCTACTGGCGGAGCTAGCCGAAGCACTGGCTCGACTTGAGGGTGGCTAGAGTGGGCTGGCCACGGTGGCCGAAGCTCTGGCGGCAATGGCGGGCGGAATTGAGCTCGCCGGAGCTAAGGAAAGGGGGCTGGCCGGTGAGGGTGAGTGCGGGGCGAAGTGAGGTGCGCCCGGGGAGGCTTTATAGGCGCGGGCGGGCACGACCGAGGGCGTGGGCGTGCGATGGACTTGACCGGACGCCGGGGTGAGCGCGCGCGCGGGTTGGGCGAGCTCTGGCGTGCCGACCAGGGTCGAACACGTGTGCCCGTGCGTTCTGCCCAAGTTCTGGCGCGTGTGGTCGCTCATCCGAGCCTGCTCTCGCCTTGGTCAGTGCACAAAACCTCTTCTCCTCCCTACAAGCTACCATTCTTGTGTGGGGGTCATAGGATTTTGCCTACTGGTTGCAGAGATATGGAGCTAGGAAATCCGGTCTGTCTCCCTGCCCAAACCCGAGGCAAATCCAAGGTTTTGTCGTGTCTAGGGCTCGCGTCCCAATGCCATCTTCTGGCACATGATAGAGGGGTTAGTTAGACACAATTTTGTCAATGGGGCCATTAGGATTCGAGTTAGGGATCAAGGTGAACATCCCTGATCTTTGGCTCAAGGTCTGAATTTCAGAATTCTGAAATTCAGAATTCCCATTAAGTCCCCACATGAGAAGCTTGATTTGGGGTTTTATTTGAGTTATTTTGGCTAAGCTTTCTCAACATTTCTTGTTGCTCATTATATATACTTCAATTTTTATAATTGGCTCAAGTCATAACTCTAAACTTTTCATCCCCTTTTTCTTATTTTCTTGAATTTTGCTCATGGGGCTCACTTAGGGTTTTTAATTTGGGTTGCACATTCTACCCCTTTCAAGGACTCAATTGTTTTGATCATGATACTTTTAAGTACATACTTGGTGAACTCTTTTTTTTACTTAAGTTATTTTGATGCTCATGCTTACTTTGGTTCACATAAAATAATGGTTCTTGGTTTGGCAATTGAGATAAACCCTAGGTGACACTGGGGTGTCACAACTTCGATATCCCCCTTTTGCTGGTGGTCTCTCAAAAAGTGATGCCGGATGTCAATGTGCTTTGTGCGGCTGTGTTCAACAGGATTTTCTGCCATGCGGATAGCACTCTCATTATCACATAGGAGTGGGACTTTGCTCAGATTGTAGCCAAAGTCCCTGAGGGTTTGCCTCATCCAAAGTAGTTGCGCGCAACACTGTCCTGCGGCAACATACTCGGCCTCAGCGGTGGATAGGGCAACGGAAGTTTGTTTCTTAGAGTTCCATGACACCAGGGACCTTCCTAAGAATTGGCACGTCCCCGATGTACTCTTCCTATCCACCTTACATCCAGCATAGTCGGAATCTGAACATCCAATTAAGTCAAAGGTAGACCCCTTTGGATACCAGATCCCGAAGCAAGGCGTAGCAACTAAATATCTAAGAATTCGCTTCACCGCCACTAAGTGGCATACCTTAGGATCGGATTGAAATCTAGCACACATGCATACGCTAAGCATAATATCCGGTCTACTAGCACATAAATAAAGTAAAGACCCTATCATTGATCGGTATGCCTTTTGATCAACGGACTTACCTTCTTTGTTGATGTCGGTGTGTCCGTCGGTCCCCATCGGAGTCTTTGCGGGCTTGGCGTCCTTCATCCCAAACCGCTTTAGCAAGTCTTGCGTGTACTTCGTTTGGGAGATGAAGGTGCCGTCCTTGAGTTGCTTCACTTGGAACCCAAGGAAATAGTTCAACTCGCCCATCATCGACATCTCGAATTTCTGCGTCATCACTCTGCTAAACTCTTCACAAGACTTTGATTAGTAGAACCAAATATTATGTCATCGACATAGATTTGGCACACAAACAAATCACCATCACATGTCT
This sequence comes from Zea mays, assembly GCF_902167145.1. NCBI lineage: Eukaryota > Viridiplantae > Streptophyta > Magnoliopsida > Poales > Poaceae > Zea > Zea mays. Next base: position 42,966,658 of record NC_050100.1, on the reverse strand, counting down.
TAGTGAAGAGAGTTGGATCGGCTTTCCCAACCTTGAAAGCATTAGCAATTAAGAAATCTCTAAGGCATTCATACCATGCTCTTGGGGCTTGCTTAAGTCCATAGAGCGCCTTAGAGAGCTTACATACGTGGTCGGGGTATCGTTCGTCCTCAAATCCAGGGGGTTGCTCCACGTACACCTCCTCCTTGATTGGCCCGTTGAGGAAAGCGCTCTTCACATCCATTTGGAACAACCTGAAAGAATGGTGAGCAGCATATGCTAGCAAAATACGAATGGACTCTAGCCTAGCCACAGGAGCAAAAGTCTCCTCAAAGTCCAAACCTGCGACTTGGGCATAACCTTTTGCCACAAGTCGAGCCTTGTTCCTTGTTACCACTCCGTGCTCGTCTTGTTTGTTGCGGAACACCCACTTGGTTCCCACAACATTTTGCTTAGGACGAGGCACCAGCGTCCAAACTTCATTCCTCTTGAAGTTGTTGAGCTCCTCTTGCATGGCCAACACCCAGTCCGGATCTAGCAAGGCCTCTTCTACCCTGAAAGGCTCAATAGAAGAGACAAAGGAGTAATGCTCACAAAAATTAACTAATCGAGATCGAGTAGTTACTCCCTTGCTAATATCACCTAGAATTTGATCGACGGGATGATCCCTTTGAATCATCGCTCGAACTTGGGTTGGGGCTGCCGGTTGCGCTTCTTCCTCCATCACATGATCATCTTGTGCTCCCCCTTGATCACACGCCTCCTGTTGATGAACCTGTTCATCGTCTTGAGTTGGGGGATGCACCATAGTTGAGGAAGAAGGTTGATCTTGCTCCTTTTGTTCCTGTGGTCGTACATCACCAATCGCCATGGTTCGTATAGCGGCCGTCGGAATATCTTCTTCATCTACATCATCAAGATCAACAACTTGCTCTCTTGGAGAGCCATTAGTCTCATCAAATACAACGTCGCTAGAGACTTCAACCAAACCCGATGATTTGTTGAAGACCCTATACGCCTTTGTATTTGAATCATAACCTAACAAGAACCCTTCTACAGCTTTGGGAGCAAACTTAGAATTTCTACCCTTCTTCACTAGAATGTAGCATTTGCTCCCAAATACACGAAAGTAAGATACATTGGGTTTGTTACTGGTTAGAAGCTCATATGACGTCTTCTTGAGGAGGCGATGAAGGTATACCCTGTTGATGGTGTGGCAAGCCGTGTTCACGGCTTCCGACCAAAAGCACTCGGGGGTCTTGAACTCTCCAAGCATCGTCCTCGCCATATCGATGAGCGTCCTGTTCTTCCTCTCTACCACACCATTTTGTTGTGGTGTGTAGGGAGCGGAGAACTCATGCTTGATCCCTTCCTCCTCAAGAAACTCCTCCACTTGAAGGTTCTTGAATTCGGACCCGTTGTCGCTTCTTATCTTCTTCACTTTGAGCTCAAACTCATTTTGAGCTCTCCTTAGGAAGCGCTTGAGGGTCCCTTGGGTTTCAGACTTATCCTGCAAAAAGAATACCCAAGTGAAACAGGAAAAGTCATCAACAATAACTAGACCATACTTACTTCCTCCTATGCTTAGATAGGCGACGGGTCCGAAGAGGTCCATATGTAGCAGCTCCAGGGGTCTTGATGTGGTCATCACATTCTTGCTGTGATGCGCTCCTCCCACTTGTTTACCTGCCTGACAAGCTGCACAAGGTCTATCTTTTTCGAATTGCACGTTAGTCAAACCTATCACGTGTTCTCCCTTTAGAAGCTTGTGAAGGTTCTTCATCCCTACATGTGCTAAGCGGCGATGCCACAGCCAGCCCATGCTAGTCTTAGCTATTAAGCATGCATCTAGACCGGCCTCCTCTTTTGCGAAATCAACTAAATAAAGTTTGCCGTCTAATACACCTTTAAAAGCTAATGAACCATCACTTCTTCTAAAGACAGACACATCTACATTTGTAAATAGACAATTATATCCCATATTACATAATTGACTAACAGATAGCAAATTATATCCAAGGGACTCAACTAAAAATACATTAGAGATAGAGTGCTCATTTGAAATTGCAATCTTGCCTAAGCCTTTCACCTTGCCTTGGTTCCCATCACCAAGTATGATTGAATCTTGGGAATCCTTGTTTTTAACGTAGGAGGTGAACATCTTCTTCTCCCCCGTCATATGGTTTGTGTATCCGCTGTCGATAATCCAGCTTGAACCCCCGGATGCATAAACCTGCAAGGCGAATTTAGGCTTGGGACTTAGGTACCCAACTCTTGTTGGGTCCTACAAGGTTAGTCACAATTGTCTTAGGGACCCGAATGCAAGTTTTATCACCCTTGCATTTTGCCCCTAATTTCCTAGCAACTATCTTCCTATCCTTTCTACAAATAGCAAAGGAAGCATTTAAAGCATGATATATTGTAGAAGGACCATCCATAACTTTCCTAGAAACATGAACAATATTCTTTCTAGGCACATGATGAACATATCTCCTATACATATCTCTATCATGCATATAAGAAGAACTAGAACCAAACATAACATGTGAATCATGTGAATCATAACTTCTATAGTCATTTCTAGCATGTCTCTTATTATGATACATAAAAGCATGGTTTTTAGTACTACTTGCCATAGGAGCCTTCCCTTTCTCCTTGGCGGGGATGGGAACCTTATGGCTTGTTACGTTCTTGGCTTCCCTCTTGAAGCCAAGTCCATCCTTAATTGAGGGGTGTCTACCAATCGTGTAGGCATCCCTCGCAAATTTTAGCTTATCAAATTCGCTCTTGCTAGTCTTAAGTTGAGCATTAAGACTAGCCAATTCATCATTAAGTTTGGAAATTGTAACTAGGTGTTCACTACAAGCATCAATGTCAAAATATTTACACCTATTACACGTTGCAACAATTTCTACACAAGATGTTGATTTACTAGTTATTTCTAACTTAGCATTCAAATCATCATTAATGCTCCTTAAGTTAGAAATTGTCTCATGGCAAGAAGATAATTCACAAGAAAGCATTTCATTTCTTTTAACTTCTAGAGCATGAGATTTTTGTGCTTCTACAAATTTGTCATGTTCTTCATACAACAAATCCTCTTGCTTTTCTAAAAGCCTATTCTTATCATTCAAGGCATCAATCAATTCATTAATTTTACCTACCTTGGTTCTATCTAGGCCCTTAAATAAACAAGAATAATCTATTTCATCCTCATCACTAGATTCGTCCTCACTTGAAGAAGCATAAGTAGAGTTTCGAGTACATACCTTCTTCTCCCTTGCCATAAGGCATGTGTGACGCTCGTTTGGGAAGAGGGATGACTTGTTGAAGGCGGTGGCGGCGAGTCCTTCATTGTCGGAGTCGGAAGAGGAGCAATCCGAATCCCACTCCTTGCCTAGATGTGCCTCGCCCTTTGCCTTCTTATAGTTCTTCTTCTTCTCCCTCTTGTTCCCTTGATCCTGATCACTATCATTGTCAGGACAGTTAGCAATAAAATGACCAAGCTTACCACATTTGAAGCATGAGCGCTTCCCCTTTGTCTTGGTCTTGCTTGGCTACCCCTTGCGACCTTTTAGCGCCGTCTTGAATCTCTTGATGATGAGAGCCATCTCTTCATCATTAAGTCCGGCAGCCTCGATTTGTGCCACCTTGCTAGGTAGCGTCTCCTTGCTTCTTGTTGCCTTGAGAGCAAGAGGTTGAGGCTCATTGATTGGACCATTCAATGCGTCGTCCACGTATCTTGCTTCCTTGATCATCATTCGCCCGCTCACGAACTTTCCAAGTATCTCCTCGGGCGTCATCTTGGTGTACCTAGGATTCTCACGAATATTGTTTACAAGATGAGGATCAAGGACAGTAAAAGACCTTAGCATTAGGCGGACGACGTCATGGTCTGTCCATCGCGTGCTTCCATAGCTTCTTATCTTGTTGATAAGGGTCTTGAGCCGGTTGTAAGTTTGGGTTGGCTCTTCTCCCCTTATCATAGCGAATCTCCTGAGTTCGCCCTCCACCAACTCCATCTTGGTGAGCATTGTGACGTCATTCCCCTCATGAGAGATCTTGAGGGTGTCCCAAATTTGCTTGGCGTTATCAAAGCCGCTCACTTTGTGGTATTCATCCCTGCACAAGGAAGCTAGAAGAACAGTAGTAGCTTGTGCATTTTTATGAATTTGCTCATTAATGAACATGGGACTATCCGTACTATCAAAGTGCATTCCACTCTCTACAATCTCCCATATACTAGGATGGAGAGAGAACAAGTGACTACGCATTTTGTGACTCCAAAATCCGTAGTCCTCTCCATAAAAATGAGGAGGTTTACCAAGTGGAATAGATAATAAATGAGCATTTGTACTTTGAGGAATACGAGAGTAATCAAAAGAAAAGTTCGAATTGACCGTTTTCTTTTTCTCGTAGTCGTCGTCATCCTTTTGGGAAGAGGAAGATTCGTCGCTGTCGTAGTAGACGATCTCCTTGATGCGCCTTGTCTTCTTCTTCTTCCCGTCTTTGCGCTTGTGGCCCGAGCCCGAGTCGGTAGGCTTGTCATCCTTCGGCTCGTTGAAGATAGACTCCTTCTCATTGTTGTTGACCACCATCCCCTTTCCCTTAGGATCCATCTCTTCGGGCGATTAGTCCCTTCTTGAAGAGAACGACTCTGATACCAATTGAGATCACCTAGAGGGGGGGTGAATAGGTGATCCTGTAAAACTTGAAACTTAAGCCACAAAAACTTGGTTAAGTGTTAGCACAATAATCGCCAAGTGGCTAGAGAGGAGTCTCAACAAAACACAGTAACCACAAAAGATGTCAATCACAGAGATGGCACGGTGGTTATCCCATGGTTCGGCCAAGACCAACGCTTGCCTACTCCACGTTGTGGCGTCCCAACGGACGAGGGTTGCAATCAACCCCTCTCAAGTGGTCCAAAGACCTACTTGAATACCACGGTGTTTTTCTTAGCTTTTCTTAATCCCGTTTGCGAGGAATCTCCACAACTTGGAGCCTCTCGCCCTTACACTTGAAGTTCACAAAGAAGCACGGAGCAAGGGAGGGATTAGCAACTTCACACAAGACACAAAGATCACAGCAAATACGCACACACAAGACCCAGACTTGAGCTCAAGAGACTAGCACACTAGAACGGAGCTCAAATCACTAGAATGTCGAACAAGTGTGCAGGAATGGAGTGTGAGTGATCAAGAGTGCTCTAGGAATGCTTGGTGTTCTCCTCCATGCGCCTAGGGGTCCCTTTTATAGCCCCAAGGCAGCTAGGAGCCGTTGAGAGCAATCTGGGAAGGTAATTCTTGCCTTCTGTCGTCTGGCGCACCGGACAGTCCGGTGCCCGATTTCTTTCCTTCTACGGCGAAGCCGACCGTTGGCAGCCAGAGAGCCGTTGGCGCACCGGACATGTCCGGTGCCCCCTTCTAGCCGTTGGCTCAGCCACGTGTCTCGCGCAGATCGTGCGGCCGACCGTTGGCCCGGCCGACCGTTGGCTCACCGGACAGTCCGGTGCACACCGGGCAGTCCGGTGAATTATAGCCGTACGTCGTCGGTGAATTCCCGAGAGCGGCCAGTTCGCTCGAGCCAGCCTGGCGCACCGGACACTGTCCGGTGCACCACCGGACAGTCCGGTGCACCACCGGACAGTCCGGTGCTCCCAGACTGAGCAGACTTTGGCTGAACAAAGCCATCTCATTTCCAATTCGATTTTTCCTGTTTCCAGCACTTAGACACAATACATTAGTCTCTAAAACAATGTACTAAGTCTGAGAAACATACCTTTTTCCTTGATTTGTACTTTGTCCACCATTTTACACTTAGGCACTTGTGTTGGACACTAAATCACCAAAATACTTAGAAATGGCCCAAGGGCACATTTCCCTTTCACCAGCGTGTTCTCAAAGATAGATCTGAGGTCAGGTTATCATCAGCTCAGGATCCGACCTTCAGACATTCCGAAGACGGCATTCATTACCAAGTATGGGTTGTATGAGTTCACTGTGATGTCTTTCGGTCTAACCAATGCACCGGCCTTATTCATGAACTTGATGAACAGTGTATTCATGGACTATCTTGACAAGTTTGTGGTGGTATTCATTGATGACATTCTGATATATTCCCAAAGCGAAGAAGAGCATGCAGATCATTTGAGGATGGTATTGCAGAGATTGCGAGAGTCACCCGAAGGAAGACCATCAGAATGTGCAAAGTCAGATGGAATCACCACTCCGAGGAAGAAGCAACCTGGGAGCGTGAAGATGATCTGATGGCTAAGTACCCTGAGCTCTTTGCTAGCCAACCCTGAATCTCGAGGGCGAGATTCTTTTAAGGGGATAAGTTTGTAACGCCCTGAATTTGGGGGTAGAATTTTTTCTTCTTTTCTCTCACCAAATTCGGGCATTACTCTCTTTTGTCTTCCTGTTTCGCTCCTTCTTCCCAATTTCAAACCAGTATAGTGACAGGTGTCCGTGTCATGTATAAACCAAAACCTAAATGTCATGGGTGTTGCATCATACCGAAGCGCATTTCTTTGTCTGATGTCGCGTGTTCGTCTCGTTCTGTTTAGGATTTCGGTTCGCAATTGGATTTCGTTTAATGGTCATGCGTGTCGTGGGTTTCGATCCGTGATGTGACCCAGCCCAGCCCAGCCCGGCCCGCGCGCCCCTGCCCTCCCCCTGTGCGCCCCTGCCCTCCCCCTGCGCGCCCCCCTCCCCTAGATCCGTTTGGCTCATTTGATTCTTCCCGCGCAGCAACCTCTCTCTCTCTCATCTCTCATTCTCTCTCTCTCGTGGTGCCCTAGGTTTTGGAGACGGTGATCGCCGGAGTTGGATCCCCGGAGGTGAGTTTTTCCCCTCCCCTTCCCTTCTCCTCTCTCTCCCTCTCTCCCTCCCCTTCTCTTCCCTGCGCGCGCCCTCTCTCTCTCCCCTGCGCGCGCCCCTGCCCGTGGCGGCGCTCGCCCCTACTCGCCCTGCGCGTGGCGGCCTGCCCCGGCGGCGCTTGCCCCCTCCCCTCCCTCCCCGCGGCGGCGCGGCGCGACCCCGCCCCGGCCCCCTGCGCGGCGGCGCTCGCCCTGCCCCTCCCCTTCCCCCCCCCGGCGGCTTTCGCCCCCGCCCTCTGCTCCCTCCCGCGGCGAAGGTCCCCGGCCCCGACGTGGCCCGCCCGCCCCTTGCTCGCTCCCCCGCAGCGGCCCTGCCCCCGGCGCGGTCCACGACCCCTGCGCGCGGCGTCCCGGCCCTCCGTGTGGCTCGCGTGGCCTCGCGCTCCCCCGTTTACCCCTAACGCGTTCCCGCGTGCGCAACCCCACGCGCGCGGTGATTATTCTTGTTTTTTTAATTAATTTCAAACTCCGTTAGTTAGCGTGCTGCGTCGCGCGCTTCGTCGCGCGACGAGTTTATCCAATTTCAGATTCTATTAATGTGCTGCGTCGTGTGCTTCGTCGCGCGACGGTCCATTTTAATTTCAGGTTGTTTAATGTGTGACGTCGCGCGTCCAGTCACGCGACGTTCCACTTTAAACTCAGTTCTGTTGACGTATGCCGTCGTGCGTTTCACCACGCGATGCTCAACGTCTCTTTATAATTAATGCAAGTGTCTCGTCGTGCGCTCTGTCGCACGACGAGTCGTTGATTCCTTAATTCGATTTAGAGTGTTATGTCGTGCGTCTCACCGCGCGACAATTCTTTTAATTTATCTTCATCTGCTTACAATGATTAGACATGAAACATGACTTTACTTTATGCTAAACATAGTGTCCACATTAATGCCCTTCAATTGAGCGAGTGGTTTAATTTATAATAATGTAACGTGATTGTTTCTCGACTGTCTTTTTCTCTTTCTCTCTTAACCGTAATTGCGAGCCCGCGTGGAACGTCTGTTTATTTATTGCATCCTATTGTATGGTGTACTGTTCTTTTGTATTAAATGTGTGGATGTATGTATGTTTGCGCTCGCATAGAGATCGATCCGGTTGAGGAGCCCGAAGAACTCGCAGGAGAAGCCCCTGAGCAGCAGTCGGTTGGTGGAGGCAAGTGTCCCTTGCCCTATCTCTGTCCTATACATTCTTTAATTCACCTCCCGCATTACACATTTATACCTAAGGATTGACTAGCTTTTGTTATCCATGTCCTTGTTACCTATCTAGGTTGGATTATTATTACTTAATCTTATGCTATTGCTCAACTCTAATCAATGAACATGATGAGAATTATCAATGATACGCTCTTTTCCCCTCTTTTATTATGATGCTATACTTGTGGTCTTCAAGGGGGCTCGAGCGGTTTCTCAAGTGCCTCTCCGTAAGGACCTGTTCGTTGGATGACCGCCCAGGAAAACAGTGCAACCATGAGGGTGGAATGGGGTGCCCTTAGCTGAATAATTAGAGGATCCGAGGTGTAGTTCGCTTAGCTGTCGTGCCGTTAATGGGGCTCGGTGTATGCGGCTCGCTCTGCCAAGCTTGGGTTCGCCCCCTTGGGGAGGAGTGGGGTGCATTTAGGAAACCTAATGGGCGGCTACAGCCTCGGGGAATCTTTGTAAAGGCTACATAGTGATGCCCTGCTGGGCCACCTAGGTAGTGGTCAATGGGGAGTAGCTCTCTCCAGGCAGAAAGGGAATCACGACTTATGGGTAAAGTGCACAACCTTTGCAGAGTGTTTGAAAACTGATATATCAGCCGTGCTCGCGGTTATGAGCGGCCAAGGGAGCTCCAGTGATTAGTGGTACTTGATCAGAGATGTTCGGTTTGCAGGTGGCAATGAGATTGATGGTTCTTGGTTTTGACTCTGGTAATGGTAAGTGGTACTCTTTGCGTTTGGAAAGGAGTACGTTTGGGTTAATAACGTGGGTTAATTCTAAAACATGGCTTTCTCTACTAGTAATAATAATCTGACCAACTAAAAGCAACTGCTTGACTTACCCCCACATAAAGCTAGTCCACCACAGCCAAACAGGATACTTGCTGAGTATGTTGATGTGTACTCACCCTTGCTCTACACACCAAACCCCCCATCCCCAGGTTGTCAGCATTGCAACCACTGCTTAGGAGAAGATGAAGCCGTGGAAGGAGACTTCCAGGAGTTCCAAGATTACGACGAGTTTTAGGCGTGGGTTAGCGACAACCCCCAGTCGGCTGCCTGTGAAGGCCGCGTTTATCTACGTTTCGTTTTCGCACTTTGATTATTGTAAAGACTATGTGGATGTCTCAGACATATGATGTAATCGACTATTATTTCCCTTTTTAATACTATTTGAGCACTGTGTGATGATGTCCATGTTATGTAACTGCTGTGTACGTGAATTGCTGATCCTGGCACGTACATGGTTCGCATTCGGTTTGCCTTCTAAAACCGGGCGTGACAGCATTGCTCTTAATAAGTTGGCCAAATTTTATTAGCAATTACAAGTTATAAGTATATCAATCCAATTAAATAATTGATCACAATTACTAATGAATCCCACAATGCAATGCAAACAATAGATTAAATTTATTTCTATAAATTAGTCATGCGAGAGTCCTGAGCTGCTCATGACTGTGAGCACAGCTGATATACCAGTTTTAAACTCTGCAGAGGTTGTGCATCTTTACCCACAAGCTGTGTTACCCATTTTTTAAGGGGTCTAGAGTCCCATTAATCTCTACCGAGGAGACAAGGTAGGGTAGCACTACGAGGTCTTTCTAAAGTTCCACTAGTTTGAAAAAACATGCCATGGTTTTAGGCAAAAGAAAGCATAGGAATCCCTCGTCCGAACAGCTATCACAGACATTCGACCCGAGAACCTCCCTATACTCTGCAGTGATTCACTCTCTGGTTGCCCCTTTCAAATAAGGTAATCTCTCCCTAGCTTTTCTAATTAATTGGCCAAGGGCGTCCCATTCCACCCTTGTGGTAGCACTGTTATCTCAGGTTAAGGTCCATGTTCCAATTAACACAATAATCTCATCATGAACAATAAAGAATTCATTGACAATAATAATAAAGTGAAAGTCGCCTAGAGGGGGTGCATAGGCGGAAACTGAAATTTACAACTTTAAACACACTACAAGTCGAGGTTAGTGTTAGAATAAAATCCAAGTCCGGGAGAGATGGGAAAACAAATCAACCAAGAAAGTAAAGCGGATGACACGGTGATTTGTTTTATCGAGGTTCGATTCCAATGAACCTAGTCCCCATTGGATGGTCACAAAGGTCGGGTCTCTTTCAACCCTTTCCCTCTCTCAAACGGTCGCTTAGACCGAGTGAGCTTTCTCCTTAATCAATCGGGTCACTTAGACTCTCACAAGGACCACCACACACTTGGTGTCTCTTGCTTTGATTACAAGTGTCTTGAGAATAAGAATGAGGAAGAAGAAAGCCAACCAAGCAAACAAGATCAACAAAGAAACACAAATGATCCTCTCACAAGTCTAAATGCGCTAGAGTTGAATTGGAGACTTTGAGCGGATCGATCACTTGAATTGTGTCTTTGGAGTGGTGTCTATTGCTCTTGTATTGAATGTGAAGTAGTGAATGCTTGGATGGTTGGAGTGGAGGTGGTTGTGGGGTATTTATAGCCCCCAACCACCAAAACAACCGTTGGGGGTGGCTGCTGTTGATGGGCGCACCGGACAGTCCGGTGCGCCACCGGACACTGTCCGGTGCGCCAGCCACGTCACCCAACCATTAGGGTTCTTGCGGATTCGACCGTTGGAGCTTTGTCTTCTGGTGGCACCGGACAGACACTGTTCACTGTCCGGTGCGCCTTCTGCGGCTGCTCTGACTTCTGCGCGAACTGTCCGCGCACTGTAGCGTTGCAGGCGACCGTTGCAGTCGACCGTTGTGCTGGCTAGTCGTTGCTCCGCTGGTGCACCGGACAGTCCGGTGGCACACCGGACAGTCCGGTGAATTATAGCGGAGCGGCGCTGGAGAAACCTGAAGCTGAAGAGTTCGGAGTCGTACGGTCCTGGTGTACCGGACATTGTCCGGTGCGCCAGACCAGGGCACTCTTCGATTTCTTTTGCTCCTTTCTTTTTGAACCCCACCTTATTCTTTTTATTGGTTTTGTTGAACCTTTATGCACCTGTAGAATATATGATCTAGAGCAAACTAGTTAGTCCAATTATTTGTGTTGGGCATTCAACCACCAAAATCATTTATAGGAAAAGGTTAAACCATATTTCCCTTTCAATCTCCCCTTTTTGTGATTGATGCCAACACAAACCAAAGCAAATATATAAGTGCAGAATTGAACTAGTTTGCATAAGGTAAGTGCATAGGTTATTTAGAATTAAACCAATTTATAGTTTCATTAGATATGCATGGTTTGCTTTCTTTTATTTTAACATTTCGGACCACGCTTGCACCACTTGTTTTGTTTTTGCAAATTATTTTGGAAAATCTTTTGAAAGTCTTTTTGCAAATAGTCAAAGGTATATGAATAAGATTTCGAGAAGCATTTTCAAGATTTGAAATTTTCTCCCCCTGTTTCAAATGATTTTTCTTTGACTAAAACAAAACTCCCCCTGAATGAAATTCTCCTCTTAGCTTTCAAGAGGGTTTTAATAGATATCAATTGGAAATATATTTAGATACCAATTTGAAAATACTAACCAATTGAAAATTATATCAATTTGAAATACATCAATTAAAATTTTTTGAAGGGTGGTGGTGCGGTCCTTTTGCTTTGGGCTAATATTCTCTCCCCCTTTGGCATTAATCGCCAAAAATGGAGACTTTGAGAGCCCTACTTTAATTTCTCCCCATTGGTATGAGTAATAAGAGTGAAGATTATACCAATTGAGAGTGATGTGGTGTGACGGCGAATGGTAAATGATACCATTAGAGTAGAGTGGAAGCCTTGTCTTCGCCGAGGACTTTATTTCCCTTTCAATCTACGACTTAGCATAGAAATACACTTGAAAACACATTAGTCGTAGACATAAAAGAGATATGATCAAAGGTATATAAATGAGCTACATGTGCAATGTTTCAATCAAAGTTCCGAGAATCAAGTATATTTAGCTCATTCCTGAGTTTGCTAAAAGTTTTCTCATCTAAAGGCTTGGTAAAGATATCGGCTAATTGTTCTTTGGTGTTAACATAAGCGATCTCGATATCCCCCCTTTGTTGGTGATCCCTCAAAAAGTGATACCAAATGTCTATGTGCTTAGTGCGGTTGTGTTCAATGGGATTATCCGCCATGCGGATTGCACTCTCATTATCACATAGGAGAGGGACTTTGCTCAGTTTGTAGCCATAGTCCCTGAGGGTTTGCCTCATCCATAGTAATTGCGCACAGCATGGCCTGCAGCAATGTACTCGGCTTCGGCGGTAGAAAGAGCTACTGAGTTTTGTTTCTTTGAAGCCCAAGACATTAGGGATCTTTCCAGAAACTGACAAGTCCCTAATGTGCTCTTCCTATCAATTTTACACCCTGCACAATCGGCATCGGAATATCCTATTAAATCAAAAGTGGATCTGTTGGGGTACCAAAGTCCAAACTTAGGAGTATAAACTAAATATCTCATGATTCTTTTCACGGCCCTAAGGTGAATTTCCTTAGGATTGGCTTGGAACCTTGCTGTTGGGGACCATAATTAGGGGTACCCTCAAGACTCCTAATTCTCAGCTGGTAACCCCCATTAGCACAAAGCTGCAAAGGCCTGATGGGTGCGACTAAGTCAAGGATCGGTCCATTCGAGGGACGCGATCACGCCTCGCCCGAGCCCAGCCTCGGGCAAGGGCAGCCGACCCCGGAGGATCTACGTCTCGCCCGAGGCCCCCCTCCAACAACGGACACACCTTCGGCTCGCCCGAGGCCCAGTCTTCGCCAAGAAGCAACCTAGGCCGAATCGCCATGCCAACCTACCAAATCACAGGAGCATTTAATGCAAAGGTGGCCTGACACCTTTATCCTGACGCGCGCCCTCCGGTCGACAGAGCCGAAGTGACCGCAGTCACTTCGCCGCTCCACTGACCGATCTGACAAGGGACAGCGCTGCCTGCGCCGCACCGACTGCTGAGCCACTCGACAGAGTGAGGCTGACAGCAGCCAAGTCCGGCCCTAGGTGCCATGGGAAACTCCGCTCCGCCTGACCCAGGGCTCGGACTCGGGCTCAGCCCCGGAAGACGACGAACTCCGCTCTGCCCGACCCCAGGGCTCGGACTCGGGCTCAGCCCCGAAAGACGACGAACTCCGCTCCGCCCGACCCAGGGCTCGGACTCGGCCTCAGCCCCAGAAGACGACGAACTCCGCTCCGCCTGACCCCAGGGCTCGGACTCGGGCTCAGCCCCGGAAGACGACAAACTCCGCTCCGCCCGACCCCAAGGCTCGGACTCGGGCTCAGCCCCGGAAGACGACAAACTCCGCTCCGCCCGACCCCAGGGCTCGGACTCGGGCTCAGCCCCGGAAGACGACGAACTCCGCTTCGCCCGACCCCAGGGCTCGGACTCAGCCCTGGCCTCAGCCGACGTTCTCCGCCTCGCCCGACCCAGGGGCTCGGACTCGACCTCGGCCTCAGAAGACAGACTCGACCTCGACCTCGGAGGAGCCTCCACATCGCCCAACCTAGGGCACCACGGACCGACCACGTCAATAGGAGGCGCCATCATTACCCTACCCCAAGCTGACTCAGGCTATGGGGAACAAGACCGGCGTCCCATCTGGCTCGCTCCGCCAGACAAGTAATGATGGCGCCCCGCACGCTCTGTGACGACGGCGGCTCTCAGCCCCCTTACGGAAGCAAGAGGACGTCAGCAAGGACTCGACAGCCCCGACAGTTGTCCTTCCGCCAGGCTCCAGCGCTCCTCCGACGGCCACGACACCACACGAACCGGGTGCCAAAACCTCTCTGGCTACCACGATGGCATGTACTTAGGGCGCTAGCTCTCCTCCGCTATACACGTTAGCACACTGCTACACCCCCCATTGTACACCTGGATCCTCTCCTTGCGCCTATAAAAGGAAGGACCAGGGCCCTCTTACAGAGGGTTGGCCGCGCAGGGAAGGACGGGACAGGCGCTCGCGTGAGGCCGCTCGCTCCCTCTCGCGTGGACGCTTGTAACCCCCTACTGCAAGCGCACCCGACCTGGGCGTGGGACAAACACGAAGGCCGCGAGATTTCCACCTCTCACGCCCGTCTCCCTCCGGCTGCCTCCCCCCTTCGCGCTCCGTCTCGCGCCGACCCATCTGGGCTGGGGCACGTGGCGACAATTTACTCGTCGGTCCAGGGACCCCCCGGTCTCGAAACGCCGACAGTTGGCGCGCCAGGTAGGGGCCTGCTGCGTATTGACGAACAGCTTCCCATCAAGCTCCAGATGGACAGTCTCCAGCAACCTTTCCAGCCCGGGACGATGCTCCGTTTCGGGAGTCTTGAGTTCATGTCCCTCGACGGCAGCTACGACATGATACTCCTTCCCCCGCCGTGCGACAGCGACAATGGCGGCCGACAGCCCGCCCGCCGGCGAAGGAATCGACGACGTCTTCCCCGCGTGGTGGAAGAACAACATTCGAGCTCACCCTATCCCCTCCCCCGCCGACGGAGGAGGAGGCGGGCCAACCAAGGCCAAGCAGGAGGCAGCACCTCGTCGGCTGTCGAGCGAGTCGACGGCGCCGACGCCCCAACAGGGGGCACGTCGGGCATCGACCTCGCATCTGAGATGAAGACGGGCGCCATCTCCCCGCAACACGCCAACCCCAAGCAAACGGACGACGCCAGCACGCTCGCGAAGGACTTGCTGGGCGTCACCCTCGTACCTGAGACGACGGTGCAGTCAGTCCCTGACGTGACTTCGTCACCGCCCGTCGACCAAGAGGTACCAACCGATTCCCATCTCACGCCTTTTGAGTTCAGCCTCGACCCGCCAAGCGACTTCGCTTTGGTGGGCGCTCTCGTAGAGGCGAGTCCAAACCCTCTGGGGTATCGTATGCGGTCACCCTGGGACCAGCTGACGGATGTCTCGACCTACGGGCCCTCGGGGTCCGAGGAAGATGACGAGCCCGACTTCTGTTGGGATTTCTCCGGACTTGGTAACCCCAGTGCCATGCGGGACTTTATGACCGCATGCAACTACTGCCTTTCCGACTGTTCCGACGGTAGCCGCAGCCTCGGCGATGAGGACTGCGGCCCAAGTCGTGAATGTTTCCACGTTGATCTAGGGGGTCCCTCCGAAGGCAACCACATTGGTATGCCGGAGAACGGTGATCTCCCTAGGCATGTGCCTCGCGTTGACATCCTACGGGAGCTAGCTGTGGTCCCCGTTCCAGCGGGGGGTCATGACCCACAGCTCGAGCAAATCCGCGGGGTGCAGGCTAGGCTCGATGAGGGAGCAGGAACACTTGAGCCGATCCGCCGGGACATCGGACAGGAATGGGCGGGTCAACCTCCGGCCGGAGAAATGTGTCATCTACCCCAGGGTATCCAGCACCGCATCGCCGACGATGTCAGGGTGAGGCCGCCACCCACTTCCAGTGGAGTCGGCCAGAACCTGGCTGCAGCGGCAACGCTTCTCCGCACGATGCTGGAGCCATCAACCACCGAGGGACGGCGAATTCAGGGAGAGCTCAAGAATCTCCTGGAAGACGCCACGGTCCGACGGGCCGAAAGCTCCGCCTCCCGAAGGCAGGGGTACCCCTCGGAGCATCGCGCCGCGACTTCCCGGTTCATGCGGGAAGCCTCGGTCCACACCGGGCGCACGCGCAACACAGCGCCTGCGGCCCCGGGTCGCCTCGGCAACGAGCACCATCACCGCAACCGTCGGGCCCACCTCGACGAGAGGGTGCGCCGAGGCTACCACCCCAGGCGTGGGGGACGCTACGACAGCGGGGAGGATCGGAGTCCCTCGCCCGAACCACCCGGTCCGCAGGCTTTCAGCCGCGCCATATGACGGGCGCCGTTCCCGACCCGGTTCCGAACCCCGACTACTATCACAAAGTACTCGGGGGAGACGAGACTGGAACTATGGCTCGTGGACTACCGGCTAGCCTGCCAACTGGGTGGAACGGACGATGACAACCTCATCATCCGCAATCTCCCCCTGTTTCTCTCCGACACCGCTCGCGCCTGGTTGGAGCACCTGCCTCCGGGGCAGATCTCCAACTGGGACGACCTGGTCCAAGCCTTCGCCGGCAACTTCTAGGGCACGTACGTGCGCCCTGGAAACTCCTGGGACCTCTGAAGCTGTCGCCAGCAGCCGGGAGAGTCTCTCCGGGACTACATCCGGTGATTCTCGAAGCAGCGCACCGAGCTGCCCAACATCACCGACTCAGATGTCATCGGCGCGTTCCTCGCCGGCACCACCTGCCGCGACCTGGTGAGCAAGCTGGGTCGCAAGACCCCCACCAGGGCGAGCGAGCTGATGGACATCGCCACCAAGTTCGCCTCTGGCCAGGAGGCGGTTGAGGCTATCTTCCGGAAGGACAAGCAGCCCCAGGGCCGCCCACCGGAAGATGCCCCCGAGGCGTCAACTCAGCGCGGCTCCAAGAAGAAAGGCAAGAAGAAGTCGCAAGCGAAATGCGACGCCGCCGACGCGGACCTTGTCGCCGCCGCCGAGTACAAGAACCCTCGGAAACCCCCCGGAGGTGCCAACCTCTTCGACAAGATGCTCAAGGGGCCGTGCCCCTATCATCAGGGGCCCGTCAAGCACACCCTTGAGGAGTGCGCCATGCTTCGGCGCCACTTTCACAAGGCCGGGCCGCCCGCAGAGGGTGGCAGGGCTCGCAACGACGATAAGAAGGAAGATCACCAGGCAGGAGAGTTCCCCGAGGTCCGCGACTACTTCATGATCTACGGTGGGCAAGCGGCGAACGCCTCGGCTCGGCACCGCAAGCAAGAACGTCGGGAGGTCTGTTCGGTAACGGTGGCGGCGCCAGTCTACCTAGACTGGTCCGACAAGCCCATCACCTTCGACCAAGCCGACCACCCCGACCGCGTGCCGAGCCCGGGGAAATACCCGCTCGTTGTCGACCCCGTCATCGGTGACGTCAGGCTCACCAAGGTCCTCATGGACGGAGGCAGCAGCCTCAACATCATCTACGCCGAGACCCTCGGACTCCTGCGTGTTGATCTGTCCTCGGTCCGGGCAGACGTTGCGCCTTTCCACGGGATCATTCCCGGGAAGCGCGTCCAGCCCCTCGGACAACTCGACCTTCCTTTCTGCTTTGGGACACCCTCCAACTTCCGAAGGGAGACCCTCACGTTCGAGGTGGTCGGGTTCCGAGGAACCTACCACGCAGTACTGGGGAGGCCATGCTACGCGAAGTTCATGGCCGTCCCCAACTACACCTACCTCAAGCTCAAGATGCGGGGCCCCAACGGGGTCATCACCGTCGGCCCCACGTACCGACACGCGTTCGAATGCGACGTGGAGAGCGTGGAGTACGCCGAGGCCCTCGCCGAATCCGAGGCCCTCATCGCCGACCTGGAGAGCCTCTCTAAGGAGGTGCCAGACGTGAAGCGCCACGCCGGCAACTTTGAGCCAGCGGAGACGGTTAAATCCGTCCCCCTCGACCCCAGCGCGACGGCCACCTCGACAGAAGAGCCGGCATCGGGAACTCGCTCCATGGCGACTGGTGCTGCCTGAGACCCCGCTGTGGAGCGCCTTGCGAGAAGGTCAGCTGAACGGCGAGGCCCGACGCGGCACCGGCTGCGGAAGCCGACGCCGTCTTGAGGACTTTCCGAGGAGCCAGATCGGTCAGGCCATGGCTTCGCTTGCTGAGGAGGAAAGGAAAGTCGCGGTCGGGACATACAAATGAGGAGCCAGGACGAAGACGTTCTAAGGTACTTACCCGCTCCGGGCCATGATCAACCGTCCCTGAGGAGAGGTCTCTCGGATCTCGACCCCCGAAGGTACCGCCGAGGTCCGCCTCGCCGCCAGCTTCGGTACCATCCTCGCTTTGGGCGCCCGGGAGACGGACTGCCCAGGCGCTGCCACGGCGACCTGAGGGTCGCTCTCCTGCGCTACCGGCATGGGCGACGTCTCTCGGGGAATAGGCGCCTCGGCCTGACTCCCCGGGGTCGTCACCTCAACTTTCCCAGCTGAGGGGTCGAGTACCCCCTCGGTCTGCCCCCGCTCTTCGGACCGGGACCTCGGCGTCCCGACCCCGGGAACTGACGGCGCCAGCCCGCTCGGGGGCTGGCATGACGACTCCTGGCCTAGCCTCAAACCCGGGCTGAGGCCAAGGCGGGCAGCCATGTCGTCATCCTCGTCATCGTCTTCATCATCGTCGTCGTCGTCAGGCGTTTCCGGCGACGGCTCCCTCGGGAGTCCATCCCTCTCCTGCCGACGATGGAGCTTTTCCAAGGCGTCTCGGGCCCGCGTCCGCTCGTGGGCCCGAGCCTTCTTCGCGTCCTTCTTCTTCTTCTTCTCCTCCGCGGCAACCCGCTGTGCTGCTCGGTCCACCGCGTCCTCCGGGACCCGTGGCCGGGAAGGCTTGTGACACCCTACCTCCTGGAGACAGATGAAAAGTCTCGACCGTAAGGACTAAGGGCAATCCGACGCAAGGAGAAAGAAGAAGTGGACACTCACCAGGGTCACACACCCGCGGTCGGGGCGCATCAAGGGTTGGGAGAAGGCGCTGGCGTCCGGTTTTCCCAACGCGACGGCCACCCGCCCGTGGAGAACGTCGATGGGAAGGGGATCCGAGGACATCCGCGAGCCCTCCAAGTCAGCCTCCAGCGTCATCTCCCAAAGCGGCAACCGTCGCTCCGCCAAGGGTAGCACCCTCCGGCGGTGAATGGCGGCAATCACTCCCGCGGCGGTGAGCCCTCCTTTCCGCAACGCCTCTAGGGCCTTGAGAAGGGGCTCGAGATTCTTCTGTCTGTCGTGCGGGGTCCCGTAGCGCCAAGCATCGGCGGCGACGGTGACCACTCGCTGAGAAAACGGCGGGAGCATCTCGCCGTCATTCCGGAGGTAGAACCACCGGCGCTGCCACCCTTTATTCGAGGACGCAAGGACAGCGGGAATATATTGCGACGCCCGCGACTGCCTCAGCTGGAGGATGCAGCCGCCGGCCTGCACTGCCGCGCGGACCCTTCTCTCCCCCGTCGGCGAAGCAAAAAGCTCCGCGGAGAAGAAATGAGTCCACAAGTCCTAGTGGGGGGCGATCCCCAAGTATCCTTCGCACACCGCTACGAAGATGGCGGCTTGCGAGATGGAGTTGGGGCTGAGGTTGTGCAACTCCACCCCATAGTTGTGCAGGATCGCCCGCATGAAGCGGCTTGCCGGCACACCGAATCCCCTCTCGTGGAAGGAGACGAAGCTCACGACGTACCCCGGCGGCGGGGACGGGGCGGCTCCGCTCGCGGGGGGAATCCACTACGGCTGCCTCTCATCAGAGAGAGGGCGAAGTAAACCCTCAGCAACAAGATCCTCCAGGTCATCCGCCGTGACTGTGGAGAAAGGCCATGGGTCGCGCGGCGAGACAATGGTCACCTGGTCGGCCATCACCGAGCAGAAGGGGTGGCGGCGGAAAGGACTGGGTGGGCGGTTTCCTTTTCTCTGGCTAAAACTCTCAGGTTGCAAAAACCTAAGAAGGAAGCAAGGAGCGAAGCAAAGAACCGTCACCAGACCATCCCCCGAGTAAATAAAGACCAAGGCAAGACCCGTTCAACGTGTCGCCCGAACCCGCCGCGGGATTCAAAGACCCAAAGCGAAACGATCGTTCCTCGAACGGCTCTGTCGGGGACCATAATTAGGGGTACCCTCAAGACGCCTAATTCTCAGCTGGTAACCCCCATCAGCATAAAGCTGCAAAGGCCTGATGGGCACGATTAAGTCAGGGATCAGTCCACACGAGTGACTCGATCACGCTTCACCCGAGCCTAGCCTCGGTCGAAGGCAGCCGACCTCGAGAGACTTCCGTCTCGCCCGAGGCCCCCTTTTTATGGCGGACACATCACCGGCTTGCCCAAGGCCTTGGCTTCGCTCAGAAGCAACCTTGACTAAATCACCACACCGACTGACCAAATTGCAGGGGCATTTAACGCAAAGGTGGCCTGACACCTCTATCCTGACACGCGCCCCCGGCAGAGCCGAGGTGACCGCCGTCACTCCACCGCTCCACTGGCCAGTCTGACAGAAGGACAGCGCCACCTGCGCCACTCCGACTGCAGTGCCACTCGACAGAGTGAGTCCGACAGGCAATCAGGCCTTGCCAAGGGCGCCACGACGAACTCCGCTCCGCCCGACCCCAGGGCTCGGACTCGGGCTAAGACCCGGAAGACGGCGAACTCCGCTCCGCCCGACCCCAGGGCTCGGACTCGGGCTAAGACCCGGAAGACGGCGAACTCCGCTCCGCCCGACCCCAGGGCTCGGACTCGGGCTAAGACCCGGAAGACGGCGAACTCCGCTCCGCCCGACCCCAGGGCTCGGACTCGGGCTAAGACCCGGAAGACGGCGAACTCCGCTCCGCCCGACCCCAGGGCTCGGACTCGGGCTAAGACCCGGAAGACGGCGAACTCCGCTCCGCCCGACCCCAGGGCTCGGACTCGGGCTAAGACCCGGAAGACGGCGAACTCCGCTCCGCCCGACCCCAGGGCTCGGACTCGGGCTAAGACCCGGAAGACGGCGAACTCCGCTCCGCCCGACCCCAGGGCTCGGACTCGGGCTAAGACCCGGAAGACGACGAACCCCGCTCCGCCCGACCCCAGGGCTCGGACTCCGCCCTGGCCTCGGCCGAACGACCTCCGCCTCGCCCGACCCCTTGGCTCGGGCTCGGCCACGGCAACTGAAGACAAGACTCAACCTCGGCTTCGGAGGAAACCCCACGTCGCCCCGCCTAGAGCACAGACCGCCACGTCAACAGGAAACGTCATCATCATCCTACCCCGAATCGACTCGGGTCACGGAGAACAAGACCGGCGTCTCGTCCGGCTAGCTCCGCCAGAGGGGCAATGATGGCGCTCCACGAGCTCTATGACGACGGCGGCCCCCAGCTCTCTTACGGCAGCAGGACAACGTCAGCAGGGACTCGACCGCTCCAACAGCTGTCCCTCCATCAGGCTCCGCCGCACCTCCGATAGCCACGACATCACGCCAGCAGGATGCCCAGATCTCTCCGGCTGCCACATCGGCATGTACCTAGGGCACTAGCTCTCCCTCCGCTAGACACGTAGCACTCTGCTACATCCCCATTGTACACCTGGGTCCTCTCCTTACGACTATAAAAGGAAGGACCAGGGCCTTCTCAGAGAAGGTTGGCCGCGCGGGACCGAGGACGGGACAGGCGCTCTCTTGGGGCCGCTCGCTTCCCTCACCCGCGTGGACGCTTGTAACCCCCCTACTGCAAGCGCACCTGACCTGGGCGCGGGACGAACACGAAGGCCGCGGGACTTCCACCTCTCTCACGCTCGGCTCCGGCCGCCTCGCCTCTCCCCCCTCCGCGCTCGCCCACGCGCTCGACCCATCTGGGCTGGGGCACGCAGCACACTCACTCGTCGGCTTAGGGACCCCCCTGTCTCGAAACGCCGACAGTTGGCGCGCCAGGTAGGGGCCTGCTGCGTGCTGACGAATAGCTCCCCGTCAAGCTCCAGATGGGCAGTCTCCAGCAACCTCTCCGGCCCGGGACGGTGCTTCGTTTCGGGGCTCTCGAGTTCATGTCCTTCGACGACAGCTACGACATGATACTTCTTCCACCGCCGTGTGACCACGACAATGGCGGCCGACAACCCGCCCGCCGGCGGCGGAATCGACGACGTCTTCCCCGCGTGGTGGAAGAGCTATATTCGGGCTCGCTCCGTTCTCTCCCCCGCCAACGGAGGGGAAGGCGGAGCCGTCAAGGCCAGACGGGAGGCCGCGCTTCGTCAGCCGTCGAGCGAATCGACGCCCCCGACGCCCCGACGGAAGGCACGCCGGACGTCGACCTCGTGTTCGAGACGGAGGCGAGCGCCGTCCCCCCGCGGCACGCTGACCCTGAGCAAGAAGACGACGCCGGCGCGCTCGCGGAAAGCCTGCAGGACATCGCCCTCGAACCAGAGATGACGGCGCAACCAGTCCCCGATGTGACTACGTCGCTCCTCGTCGACCAAAAGGTAACGACTAACTCCCATCTTGCGTCATTTCGACTCGGCCTCCACCCGCCAAACGACCTCGATTTGGCGGGCGCTCTCATTGAGGCGAGTGCAACCCCACTGAGGTTCTGTATGCGGTCGCCTTGGGACCGACTGACGGACGTCTCGACCTACGGGCCCTCTGGGTCCGAGGAAGATGACGACCCCAGCATCGGTTGGGATTTCTCCGGACTTGGCAACCCCAGTGCCGTGCGGGACTTCATGGCCGCATGTGACTACTGTCTGTCCGACTGTTCCGATGGAAGCCGCAGCCTTGGCGACGAGAGCTGCGGCCCAAGCCGCGAATGTTTCCACATCGAGCTAGGGAATCCCACCGAAGGCAACCATCTTGGCATGCCGGAGGATGGTGATCTCCCTAGGCCGGTGCCTCGCGCCGACATCCCACGGGAGCTAGCTGTGGTCCCCGCTCCGGCGGGGGGTTACGACCCACAACTCGAGCAAGTCCGCGAGGCGCAGGCCAGGCTCAACGAGGGAACGGGAGCGCTTGAGCCGATCCGTCGGGACGTCGGACAGGCATGGGTGGGCCAACCCCTGGCCGGAGAAATACGTCATCTGCCCCAAGGTCTCCAGCACCGCGTCGCCAACGACGTCAGGATCAGGCCGCCGCCCGCATCCAGCGGGGTCGGTCAGAACCTGGCAACCGCAGCAATGCTCATCCGCGCGATGCTGGAGCCGTCAACCACCGAGGGTCGGCGGATCCAGGGAGAACTCAAGAATCTCCTGGAAGGCGCCGCGGCCCGGCGGGCCGAGAGCACTGCATCCCGAAGGCAAGGATATCCCTCGGAACCTCATGCCGCGACTTCCCGATTCATGCGGGAAGCCTCGGTCTACACCGGGCGCACGCGCAACACCGCGCCTGCGGCCCCGGGCCACCTCGGCAACGAGCACCATCGACGCGACCGTCGGGCTCACCTCGACGAAAGGGTGCGCCGAGGCTATCACCCCAGGCGTGGGGGACGTTACGACAGCGGGGAGGATCGGAGTCCTTCGCCCGAACCACCCGGTCCGCAGGCTTTCAGTCGGGCCATCCGACGGGCGCCATTCCCGACCCGGTTCCGACCCCCGACTACTATCGTAAAGTACTCGGGGGAAACGAGACCGGAGCTGTGGCTCGCGGACTACCGCCTTGCCTGCCAACTGGGTGGAACGGACGACGACAACCTCATCATCCGCAACCTCCCCCTGTTCCTCTCCGACACTGCTCGTGCCTGGTTGGAGCACCTGCCTCCGGGGCAGATTTCCAACTGGGACGACTTGGTCCAAGCCTTCGCTGGCAATTTCCAGGGCACATACGTGCGCCCCGGGAATTCCTGGGACCTTCGAAGCTGCCGGCAACAGCCGGGGGAGTCGCTCCGGGACTACATCCGGCGATTCTCGAAGCAGCGCACCGAGCTGCCCAACATCACCGACTCGGATGTCATCGGCGCGTTCCTCGCCGGCACCACTTGCCGCGACCTGGTGAGCAAGCTGGGTCGCAAAACCCCCACCAGGGCGAGCGAGCTGATGGACATCGCCACCAAGTTCGCCTCTGGCCAGGAGACAGTCGAGGCTATCTTCCGAAAGGACAAGCAGCCCCAGGGCCGCCCATCGGAAGAAGCCCCCGAGGCGTCTGCTCCGCACGGCGCCAAGAAGAAAGGCAAGAAGAAGTCGCAATCGAAACGCGACGCCGCCGACGCGGACCTTGTCGCCGCCGCCGAGTATAAGAACCCTCGGAAGCCCCCCGGAGGTGCAAACCTCTTCGACAAGATGCTCAAGGAGCCGTGCCCCTACCATCAGGGGCCCGTCAAGCACACCCTCGAGGAGTGCGTTATGCTTCGGCGTCATTTCCACAGGGCCGGGCCACCCGCCGAGGGTGGCAGGGCCCACGACGACGACAAGAACGAAGATCACCCAGCAGGGGGGTTCCCCGAGGTCCGCGACTGCTACATGATCTATGGAGGGCATGCGGCGAGTACCTCGGCTCGGCACCGCAAGCAAGAGCGCCGGGAGGTCTGCTCGGTGAAGGTGGCGGCGCCAGTCTACCTAGACTGGTCCGACAAGCCCATCACTTTCGACCGGGCCGACCACCCCGACCATGTGCCAAGCCCGGGGAAATACCCGCTCGTCGTCGACCCCGTTGTCGGCGATGTCAGGCCCACCAAGGTCCTGATGGACGGGGGCAGCTGCCTCAACATCATCTACGCCGAGACCCTCAAGCTCCTGCGCGTCGATCCGTCCTCCGTCCGAGCAGGCGCTGCGCCCTTCCACGGGATCATCCCTGGGAAGCGCGTCCAGCCCCTCGGGCGACTCGACCTCCCAGTCTGCTTCGGGACACCCTCCAACTTCCGAAGGGAGACCCTGACGTTCGAAGTGGTCGGGTTCCGAGGAACCTACCACGCCGTGCTAGGGAGGCCATGCTACGCGAAGTTCATGGCCGTCCCCAACTACACCTACCTGAAGCTCAAGATGCCGGGCCCCAACGGGGTCATCACCGTCGGCCCCACGTACAAACACGCGTTCGAATGCGACGTGGAGTGCGTGGAGTACGCCGAGGCCCTCGCCGAGTCCGAGGCCCTCATCGCCGACCTGGAGAACCTCTCCAAGGAGGTCCCAGACGTGAAGCGCCATGCCGGCAACTTCGAGCCAGCGGAGACGGTCAAGGCCGTCCCCCTCGACCCCAGTGGCGACACCACCAAGCAGATCCGGATCGGCTCCGGGCTCGACCCCAAATAGGAAGCAGTGCTCGTCGACTTTCTCCGCGCGAACGCCGACGTCTTTGCGTGGAGTCCCTCGGACATGCCCGGCATACCGAGGGATGTCGCCGAGCACTCGCTGGATATTCGGGCCGGAGCCCGACCCGTCAGACAGCCTCTGCGCCGATTCGACGAGGAGAAGCGCAGAGCGATTGGCGAAGAGATCCACAAGCTAATGGCGGCAGGGTTCATCAAAGAGGTATTCCATCCCGAATGGCTTGCCAACCCTGTGCTTGTGAGGAAGAAAGGGGGGAAATGGCGGATGTGTGTAGACTACACTGGTCTCAACAAAGCATGTCCGAAGGTTCCCTACCCTCTGCCTCGCATCGACCAAATCGTGGATTCCACTGCTGGGTGCGAAACCCTGTCCTTCCTCGATGCCTACTCAGGGTATCACCAGATCCGAATGAAAGAGTCTGACCAGCTCGCGACTTCTTTCATCACGCCGTTCGGCATGTACTGCTATGTCACCATGCCGTTCGGCTTGAGGAATGCAGGTGCGACGTACCAGCGGTGCATGAACCATGTGTTCGGCGAACACATCGGTCGCACGGTCGAGGCCTACGTCGATGACATCGTAGTCAAGACTCGGAAGGCTTCCGACCTCCTCTCCGACCTTGAAGTGACATTCCGGTGTCTCAAGGCGAAAGGAGTCAAGCTTAATCCTGAGAAGTGTGTCTTCGGGGTGCCCCGAGGCATGCTCCTAGGTTTCATCGTCTCCGAGCGAGGCATCGAGGCCAACCCGGAGAAGATCACGGCCATCACCAGCATGGGACCCATCAAGGACTTAAAAGGGGTACAGAGGGTCATGGGATGCCTCGCGGCCCTGAGCCGCTTCATCTCACGCCTCGGCGAAAGAGGTCTGCCTCTGTACCGCCTCTTAAGGAAGGCCGAATGTTTCGCTTGGACCCCAGAGGCCGAGGAAGCCCTCGACAACCTGAAGGCACTCCTTACAAAGGCGCCGGTCTTGGTGCCGCCGGCGGACGGAGAAGTCCTCTTGGTCTACGTTGCCGCGACCACTCAGGTGGTTAGCGCCGCGATTGTGGTCGAGAGGCAGGAGGAAGGGCATACGTTGCCCGTTCAGAGGCCGGTCTACTTCATCAGCGAAGTGCTGTCCGAGACCAAGATCCGCTACCCACAAGTTCAAAAGCTGCTGTACGCTGTGATCCTGACAAGGCGGAAGCTACGACACTACTTCGAGTCCCATCCGGTGACTGTGGTGTCATCCTTCCCCCCGGGGGAGATCATCCAGTGCCGAGAGGCCTCGGGCAGAATCGCAAAGTGGGCGGTGGAGATCATGGGCGAAACGATCTCGTTCGCCCCTCGGAAGGCCATCAAGTCCCAAGTGTTGGCGGATTTCATGGCCGAATGGGTCGATACCCAACTACCAACGACTCCGATCCAACCGGAGCTCTGGACCATGTTTTTCGACGGGTCGCTGATGAAGACGGGGGTCGGTACGGGCCTGCTCTTCATCTCGCCCCTCGGAAAGCACTTGCGCTACGTGCTGCGCCTCCACTTCCCGGCGTCCAACAATGTGGCCGAGTACGAAGCTCTGGTCAACGGATTGCGGATCGCCATCGAGCTAGGGGTCAGACGCCTCGACGCCCGCGGTGATTCGCAGCTCGTCATCGACCAAGTCATGAAGAACTCCCACTGCCGCGACCCGAAGATGGAGGCCTACTGCGACGAGGTTCGGCGCCTGGAAGACAAGTTCTTCGGGCTCGAGCTCAACCACATCGCTCGGCGCTACAACGAAACCGCAGACGAACTGGCGAAGATAGCCTCGGGGCGAACGACAGTCCCCCCGGACGTCTTCTCCCGGGACCTGCATCAACCCTCCGTCAAGCTCGACGACGCGCCCGAGCCCGAGGTACCCTCGGCTCGGCCCGAGGTACCCTCGGCCCCCGAGGGCGGGGCATTGAACATCGAGGAAGAGCAGAGCGGGGCCACGCCAGACCAAGATTGGCAGGCCCCGTACCTGCAATATCTCCGTCGAGGAGAGCTACCCCTCGACCAAGTCGAGGCTCGGCGGGTAGCGCGACGCGCCAAGTCATTCGTCTTGCTGGGCGACAAAGAGGAGCTCTACCATCGCAGCCCCTCGGGCATCCTCCAGCGATGCATCTCCATCGCCGAAGGTCGGGAACTGCTGCAAGAAGTACACTCGGGGGCTTGCGGCCACCACGCAGCACCCCGAGCCCTTGTTGGAAATGCTTTCCGGCAAGGCTTCTACTGGCCAACGGCGGTGGCTGACGCCACTAGAATTGTCCGCACCTGCGAAGGGTGCCAATTCTACGCGAAGCGGACACACCTGCCCGCTCAGGCTCTGCAGACAATACCCATCACCTGGCCCTTCGCTGTATGGGGTCTGGACCTTGTCGGCCCCTTGCAGAAGGCGCCCGGGGGCTACACGCACCTGCTGGTCGCCATCGACAAATTCTCCAAGTGGATCGAGGTCCGACCTCTGAACAGCATCAGGTCCGAGCAGGCGGTGGCATTCTTCACCAACATCATCCATCGCTTCGGGGTCCCAAACTCCATCATCACCGACAATGGCACCCAGTTCACCGGCAAAAAATTCTTGGATTTTTGCGAGGATCACCGTATCCGGGTGGACTGGGCCGCCGTGGCTCATCCCATGTCGAATGGGCAAGTAGAGCGTGCCAACGGCATGATTCTACAAGGGCTCAAGCCTCGGATCTACAACGACCTCAACAAGTTCGGCAGGCGATGGATGAAGGAACTCCCCTCGGTGGTCTGGAGCCTAAGGACGACGCCGAGTCGTGCCACGGGCTTCACGCCGTTTTTCCTGGTCTACGGGGCTGAAGCTATCTTGCCCACTGACCTGGAATACGGCTCCCCGAGGGCGAGGGCATACACCGACCAAAGCAACCAAGCTAGCCGAGAAGACTCGCTGGACCAGCTGGAGGAGGCTCGGGACAGGGCCTTACTACACTCGGCGCGGTACCAGCAGTCCTTGCGACGCTACCACGCCCGAGGGGTCCGGTCCCGAGAACTCCAGGTGGGCGACCTGGTGCTTCGGCTGCGACAAGATGCCCGAGGGAGGCACAAGCTCACGCCCCCCTGGGAAGGGCCATTCGTCGTCGCCAAAGTTCTGAAGCCCGGAACATACAAGCTGGCCAACAATCAAGGCGAGATCTACGGCAACGCTTGGAACATCAAACAGCTACGTCGCTTCTACCCTTAAGATGTTTTCAAGTTGTCCATATACCTCGCACCTACGCAAAGTTTAGTTGTCAAGGAAGGGTCGGCCTAGCCCCGGCAAAGCCCGACCCTCCCTCGGGGGCTAAAAGGGGGGAGACCCCCTCTGCGTCGAATTTTTCCTCGAAAAAGGATCTCTTTTTAGCAGGGTTTCTTCCGTGCCTCTTGACTACTTCGGAAAGCGGATCCTGGAAACGACGAGGTACACGTAAGCAGCCAAGGCTGACCGAGCCGAGGGACTCCTACGCCTCCGGGATACGGATACCTCACTCGTCCCTTTCTGCGATAAGTAACTTGCGCTCGGGTAAAGCGACTCCGTGGACCGAACGAGTCATCACGTTCGGAAGCTCTCCTGCCGAAGCAGTCCTTCAAGCTTTCCCGACTAAGTCGGGGACAGGGCCTCATGGACGGGTGAAAGTACGCGTAAGTGGCAAGGCCGACCGAGCCGAGGGATTCCCACGCCTCTGGGATACGGATACCTCACTCGTCCCTTCCGCGAAAAGCAACTCTTGCTCACACAAACGTCCCTGTTACCGACAGAGTCCAGATGCTCGAAGCAGGAGGAAAAAAGACGCAGCTTCGCAAGCGCGGCGAGGGCGTGTTCTTCTGGCCTCGGCGGCCGCAGAAAGCGCACGCTACAAGATGATCTGATCCTGCAGGTTCGGGTCTTCACGCCGAAGGGAGCCGTAGCACCCTCGGCATCGACGACGTCTACAGCAAAGCCCGACCCAGCCTCGGGCGGCGCCGAGGTCCAGGGGCTCCTCCAGGAATCCGGCCCGAGCAGGCGGCTCAACCGGTTACCCCTGAGGCCTCGGGCAACCGGCTTCCAAGGGCGCTAGCCCGATCCGAGGCCTCGACTGACCGACTTGGGCGTCGGCTCCGCTGACGGGCAATACGGCTAAGCTCCGGCCAACCAGGTTCCCCATTCTCGAGTCAACGCCAGGTAGGGGGAGCGCGCGACGCTTCACCTTCGCCGTAATAACCGCTTCAGAAAAGGTACGCCACGTCGTCCGATTTCGTATCCTTTTCCGTTTTCCTCTTTCTCTATCTCTTGCAACAGGGACCGGGGAAGGGGGATACCCCGAAAGGGATCCTTCTCCGCGAAGGAACCGGGCTCCGAGCCCCCCATTACTGATCAGGGGTTCGAAGGCTGGCCCCCCAAGGGTTCAACAGCCGCCTCAGATCGCGTGGGCCCGACACCCACTACTGGTCAGGGGTTCGAAGGCCAGCCCCCCGAAGGGCTCCATGGCCGCCTCAGGCTACTCGGGCTCCGCGCCCATTACTGATCAGGGGTTCGAAGGCTGGCCCCCGAAGGGTTCACAGTCGCCTCAGACACCGAGCGAGGGATGACCAGGGGTACGTTCGATACATAACCGAGGCTCGGGCTGCGCTCCCGAGGTACCCTAGGACATTTCCGAGACCAGCGGGAACGATCTTGTAACGGAATCCCATCGGAGGGAGGCATCGAGCCCTCGGACCCCGTCGCCAGGGGACCGGGTCCGGCAAATCACCCGCAGGTACTTTTGGGCGTGCCTCTGGGCCCCTAGCCGACCCCCAACGAACGGGGCACGGACGTCCACTCGGATTACCCGCTTGCAGCTCACCGGAGACACCATGTTCGGTGCCCATCGAGGGTAACATGGCGCACTCCCCCCTCCTCCTTGCGGAAAGGCGACGAAGGGGCGTATGTAAAAAGCCGAGTCTGTCCCTGATCGTCCTCTCGCCCTGTGCAGAGGCTCGGGGGCTGCTCTCGCAAAAACCGGCTCCGGCCAAATCGTTGACAGCGTCAACATACCAGCCCGAGAGCTTGGGCCCCGACCGTGCACCCGGGCTACGGCCAGTTCGCATGAGGGAACGACCAGACCAGCCGAAGCATTAAGCGAAGTATTAAGACCTCGAAGGAGTGTAACCACTCCTCCGAGGCCTCGGGGGCTACACCCGGCGGGTGCGCTCGCGCGCACCCACCGGAACGAAATGCAACCGAGAAAGGCTGGTCCCCTTGCAAAAAAGTGCGACAAAAGCCTCCAAGCGAGTGCTAACACTCCCTTCGAGGCTCGGGGGCTACTGTCGGGGACCATAATTAGGGGTACCCTCAAGACGCCTAATTCTCAGCTGGTAACCCCCATCAGCATAAAGCTGCAAAGGCCTGATGGGCACGATTAAGTCAGGGATCAGTCCACACGAGTGACTCGATCACTCTTCACCCGAGCCTAGCCTCGGCCGAAGGCAGCCGACCTCGAGAGACTTCTGTCTCGCCCGAGGCCCCCTTTTTATGGCGGACACATCACCGGCTTGCCCAAGGCCTTGGCTTCGCTCAGAAGCAACCTTGACTAAATCACCACACCGACTGACCAAATTGCAGGGGCATTTAACGCAAAGGTGGCCTGACACCTCTATCCTGACACGCGCCCCCGGCAGAGCCGAGGTGACCGCCGTCACTCCACCGCTCCACTGGCCAGTCTGACAGAAGGACAGCGCCACCTGCGCCACTCCGACTGCAGTGCCACTCGACAGAGTGAGTCTGACAGACAATCAGGCCTTGCCAAGGGCGCCACGACGAACTCCGCTCTGCCCGACCCCAGGGCTCGGACTCGGGCTAAGACCCGGAAGACGGCGAACTCCGCTCCGCCCGACCCCAGGGCTCGGACTCGGGCTAAGACCCGGAAGACGGCGAACTCCGCTCCGCCCGACCCCAGGGCTCGGACTCGGGCTAAGACCCGGAAGACGGCGAACTCCGCTCCGCCCGACCCCAGGGCTCGGACTCGGGCTAAGACCCGGAAGACGGCGAACTCCGCTCCGCCCGACCCCAGGGCTCAGACTCGGGCTAAGACCCGGAAGACGGCGAACTCCGCTCCGCCCGACCCCAGGGCTCGGACTCGGGCTAAGACCCGGAAGACGGCGAACTCCGCTCCGCCCGACCCCAGGGCTCGGACTCGGGCTAAGACCCGGAAGACGGCGAACTCCGCTCCGCCCGACCCCAGGGCTCGGACTCGGGCTAAGACCCGGAAGACGACGAACCCCGCTCCGCCCGACCCCAGGGCTCGGACTCCGCCCTGGCCTCGGCCGAACGACCTCCGCCTCGCCCGACCCCTTGGCTCGGGCTCGGCCACGGCAACTGAAGACAAGACTCAACCTCGGCTTCGGAGGAAACCCCACGTCGCCCCGCCTAGAGCACAGACCGCCACGTCAATAGGAAACGTCATCATCATCCTACCCCGAATCGACTCGGGTCACGGAGAACAAGACCGGCGTCTCGTCCGGCCAGCTCCGCCAGAGGGGCAATGATGGCGCTCCACGAGCTCTATGACGACGGCGGCCCCCAGCTCTCTTACGGC
The DNA here is from genome assembly GCF_902167145.1 of Zea mays. Taxonomy (NCBI): domain Eukaryota; kingdom Viridiplantae; phylum Streptophyta; class Magnoliopsida; order Poales; family Poaceae; genus Zea; species Zea mays. Next base: position 42,935,349 of record NC_050100.1, on the reverse strand, counting down.
AGCAGGACAACGTCAGCAGGGACTCGACCGCTCCAACAGCTGTCCCTCCATCAGGCTCCGCCGCACCTCCGATAGCCACGACATCACGCCAGCAGGATGCCCAGATCTCTCCGGCTGCCACATCGGCATGTACCTAGGGCACTAGCTCTCCCTCCGCTAGACACGTAGCACTCTGCTACATCCCCATTGTACACCTGGGTCCTCTCCTTACGACTATAAAAGGAAGGACCAGGGCCTTCTCAGAGAAGGTTGGCCGCGCGGGACCGAGGACGGGACAGGCGCTCTCTTGGGGTCGCTCGCTTCCCTCACCCGCGTGGACGCTTGTAACCCCCCTACTGCAAGCGCACCTGACCTGGGCGCGGGACGAACACGAAGGCCGCGGGACTTCCACCTCTCTCACGCTCGGCTCCAGCCGCCTCGCCTCTCCCCCCTCCGCGCTCGCCCACGCGCTCGACCCATCTGGGCTGGGGCACGCAGCACACTCACTCGTCGGCTTAGGGACCCCCCTGTCTCGAAACGCCGACAGGCTCGCGCACGTGCAACAGCCACCTCGCGAACCACTCGCCCCGTCGCATTAACTCCGCGGCGGGACAGGCGGCGCCTCAGGCAGGAGAAGCGAGCGACGCTTCGCCTTCGCCATAATGACCGCGTCAAAAAAGGTACGCCACGTCATTCGATTTCGTATCCTTTTCCTTTTCCTCTTTCTCTCTCTTACAACAGGGACCGGGAAAGGGGGATACCCCGAAAAGGATCCTTCTCCGTGAAGGAAACAGGCCCCGAGCCTCCCTACTGATCAGAGGTTTAAAGGCTGGCCCCTCGGAGGGGTTTAACATCCGCCTTAGAGCGCGTGGGCTCCGCACCCACTACTGGTCAGAGGTTCGAAGGTCGGCCCCTCGAAAGGGTTCAACGGCCGCCTCAGGCCACTCGGGCTCCGCGCCCACTACTGATCAGGGGTTCGTAGGCTGGCCCTCGAAGGGTTCACAGCCGCCTCAGACACAGAGCGAGGGATGACCCTGGGTACGTTCGATACATAACTAAGGCTCGGGCTACGCTCCCGAGGTACCCTAGGACATTTCCGAGACCAGCAGGAACGATCTTGTAACGGAATCCCATCAGAGGGAGGCATCGAGCCCTCGGACCGCGTCGAAAGGGGACCGGGTCCGGCAAATCACCCGCAAGTACTTTTGAGCGCGCCTCCGGGCCTCTAGCCGACCCCTAACAAATGGGGCATGGGCGTCCACTCGGATTACCCACCAGCAGCTCACCGGAGACACCATGTTCGGCGCCCTCCGAGGGCAACATGGTGCTTTCCCCCCTCCTCCTTGCGGAAAGGCGACGCAGGGGCGTATGTAAAAAAGTTGAGTCTGTCCTTGACCGTCCTCTCGCCCTGTGCAGAGGCTCGGGGGCTGCTCTCGCAAACCCGGCTCTGGCCAAACCGTTGACAGCGTCAACATACCAGCCCGAGAACTTGGGACCCGACCGTGCACCCAGGCTACGGCCAGCTCGCATGAGGGAACGACCAGACCAGCTGAAGCATTGCGCGAGGCATTAAGACCTCGAAGGAGTCAAACCACTCCTCCGAGGCCTCGGGGGCTACACCCGGCGGGTGCGCTCGCGCGCACCCACCGGAACAAAACGCAACCGAGAAAGGCTGGTCCCCTTGCAAAAAAGTACGACAAAAGCCTCCAAGCGAGTATTAACACTCCCTTCGAGGCTCGGGGGCTACTGTCGGGGACCATAATTAGGGGTACCCTCAAGACTCCTAATTCTCAGCTGGTAACCCCCATCAGCACAAAGTTGCAAAGGCCTGATGGGTGCGACTAAGTCAAGGATCGGTCCATTCGAGGGACGCGATCACGCCTCGCCCGAGCCCAGCCTCGGGCAAGGGCAGCCGACCTCGGAGGATCTACGTCTCGCCCGAGGCCCCCCTCCAGCAACGGACACACCTTCGGCTCGCCCGAGGCCCAGTCTTCGCCAAGAAGCAACCTAGGCCAAATCGCCACGCCAACCGACCAAATCACAGGAGCATTTAATGCAAAGGTGGCCTGACACCTTTATCCTGACGCGCGCCCTCCGGTCGACAGAGCTGAAGTGACCGCAGTCACTTCGCCGCTCCACTGACCGATCTGACAAGGGGACAGCGCCGCCTGCGCCGCACCGACTGCTGAGCCACTCGACAGAGTGAGGCTGACAGCAGCCAAGTCCGGCCCTAGGCGCCATGGGAAACTCCGCTCCGCCCGACCCAGGGCTCGGACTCGGGCTCAGCCCCGGAAGACGACGAACTCCGCTCCGCCCGACCCCAGGGCTCGGACTCGGGCTCAGCCCCGGAAGACGACGAACTCCGCTCCGCCCGACCCAGGGCTCGGACTCGGGCTCAGCCCCGGAAGACGACGAACTCCGCTCCGCCCGACCCCAGGGCTCGGACTCGGGCTCAGCCCCAGAAGACGACGAACTCCGTTCCGCCCGACCCCAGGGCTCGGACTCGGGCTCAGCCCCGGAAGACGACGAACTCTGCTCCACCCGACCCCAGGGCTCGGACTCGGGCTCAGCCCCGGAAGACGATGAACTCCGCTTCGCCCGACCCTAGGGCTCGGACTCAGCCGTGGCCTCAGCCGACGTTCTCTGCCTCGCCCGACCCAGGGGCTCGGACTCGACCTCGGCCTCGGAAGACAGACTCGACCTCGACCTTGGAGGAGCCTCCACATCGCCCAACCTAGGGCACCACGGACCGACCACGTCAACAGGAGGCGCCATCATTACCCTACCCCAAGCTGACTCAGGCTACGGGGAACAAGACCAGCGTCCCATCTGGCTCGCTCCGCCAGACAAGTAATGATGGCGCCCCGCACGCTCTGTGACGACGGCGGCTCTCAGCCCCCTTACGGAAGCAAGAGGACGTCACCAAGGACTCGACAGCCCCGACAGCTGTCCTTCCGCTAGGCTCCAGCGCTCCTCCGACGGCCACGACACCACACAAACCGGGTGCCAAAACCTCTCCGGCTGCCACGATGGCATGTAATTAGGGCGCTAGCTCTCCTCCGCTAGACACGTTAGCACACTGCTACACCCCCTATTGTACACCTGGATCCTCTCCTTGCGCCTATAAAAGGAAGGACCAGGGCCCTCTTACAGAGGGTTGGTCGCACGGGGAAGGACGGGACAGGCGCTCGCATGAGGCCGCTCGCTCCCTCCCGCGTGGACGCTTGTAACCCCCTACTGCAAGCGCACCCGACCTGGGCGCGGGACAAACATGAAGGCCGCGGGATTTCCACCTCTCACGCCCGTCTCCCTCCGGCTGCCTCCCCCCTTCGCGCTCCGTCTCGCGCCGACCCATCTGGGCTGGGGCACGCGGCGACAATTTACTCGTCGGTCCAGGGACCCCCCCCCCCGGTCTCGAAACGCCGACACATGCACACATGCATACGGAAAGCATAATATCTGGTCGAGATGCACATAAATAGAGTAAAGATCCTATCATTGACTGGTATACCTTTTGATCTACGGACTTACTTCCCGTGTCGAGGTCGAGATGCCCATTTGTTCCCATGGGTGTCTTGATGGGCTTGGCATCCTTCATTCCAAACTTGGTAAGTATGTCTTGAATGTACTTTGTTTGGCTGATGAAGGTGCCGTCTTGGAGTTGCTTGACTTGAAATCCTAGGAAATACTTCAACTCCCCCATCATAGACATCTCGAACTTTAGAATCATGATCCTACTAAACTCTTCACATGTAGATTTGTTAGTAGACCCAAATATTATATCAACAACATAAATTTGGCATACAAACAAATCTTTTGCAATGGTTTTAGTAAAGAGAGTAGGATCGGTTTACCGACTTTGAAGCCATTAGTGATAAGAAAATCTCGTAGGCATTTATACCATGCTCTTGGGGCTTGCTTGAGCCCATAAAGCGCTTTTGAGAGTTTGTAAACATGATTAGGGTACTCACTATCTTCAAAGTCGGGAGGTTGCTCAACATAGACCTCTTCCTTGATTGGTCCATTGAGGAAGGCACTTTTCACGTCCATTTGGTAAAGCTTAAAGCCATGGTGAGTAGCATAGGCAAGTAATATACGAATTGACTCAAGCCTAGCTACAGGTGCATAGGTTTCACCGAAATCCAAATCTTCGACTTGTGAATATCCATTGGCTACAAGTCGGGCTTTGTTCCTTGTCACCACACCATGCTCATCTTGCTTGTTGCGGAATACCCACTTGGTTCCTACAACATTTTGGTTAGGACGTAGAACTAAATGCCATACCTCATTTCTCGTGAAGTTGTTGAGCTCCTCTTGCATTGCCAACACCCAATCCGAATCTCTTAGTGCATCCTCTACCCTGTATGGCTCAATAGAGGAAACAAAAGAGTAAAGTTCACAAAAATGAGCGACTCGAGATCGAGTGGTTACCCCCTTATGAATATCGCCGAGGATGAAGTGCATAGGGTGATCTCTTTGAATCGCTTGGTGGACTCTTGGGTGTGGCGGTCTTTGACCCTGTACTTCTTGATCATCTTCCTTGTCTTGATCATTGTCATCTCCCCCTTGATCATTGACCTCCTCTTGAGGTGGCTCATCCTCTTGATCTTCTTCTTCATTGTCTTGAGCTTGATCCTCATCTTGGGTTGGTGGAGATGCTTGATTGGAAGATGATGGTTGATCTTGTGCTTGTGGAGGCTCTTCGGATTCCTTAGGACACACATCCCCAATGGACATGTTCCTTAGCGCGATGCACAGAGCCTCTTCATCATCTAGCTCATCAATATCAACTTGCTCCACTTGGGAGCCATTAGTCTCATCAAACACAATGTCACAAGAAACCTCAACTAATCCAGTGGATTTGTTGAAGACTCTATATGCCCTTGTGTTTGAGTCATAACCAAGTAAAAAGCCTTCTACAGCCTTAGGAACAAATTTAGACTTTCTACCTCTTTTAACAAGAATAAAGCATTTGCTACCAAAGACTCTAAAATATGAAACATTGGGCTTTTTATCGGTGAGGAGTTCGTATGATGTCTTCTTGAGGATTCGGTGAAGGTAGAGCCGGTTGATGGAGTAGCAGGCGGTGTTAATCGCCTCAGCCCAAAACCAGTCCGGAGTCTTGTACTCATCAAGCATGGTCCTCGCCATGTCTAGTAGAGTTCTATTCTTCCTCTCCACTACACCATTTTGTTGAGGTGTGTAGGGAGAAGACAAGTCATGCTTGATGCCCTCGTCCTCAAGAAAGCCTTCTATTTGTGAGTTCTTGAACTCCGTCTCGTTGTCGCTTCTTATCTTCTTGATTCTTAATCCAAACTCATTTTGAGCTCGTCTCAAGAATCCCTTTAAAGTTTCTTGGGTTTGAGATTTTTCCTATAAAAAGAATACCCAAGTGAAGCGAGAATAATCATCCATAATTACAAGACAGTACTTACTCCCGTCGATGCTTATGTAAGCTATCGGGCCGAATAAATCCATGTGGAGTAACTCGAGTGGCCTGTCCGTTGTCATGATGTTTTTGTGTGGATGATGGGTTCCAACTTGCTTTCCTGCTTGACATGCGCTACAAACCCTATCTTTCTCAAAATGAACATTGGTTAGTCCCAAAATGTGTTCTCCCTTTAGAAGCTTGTGAAGATTCTTCATCCCAACATGGGCTAGTCGGCGATGCCAGAGCCAACCCATATTAGTCTTAGAAATTAAGCAAGTATCGAGTTCAGCTCTATTAAAATCAACTAAGTATAGCTGACCCTCTAATACTCCCTTAAATGCTACTAAATCATCACTTCTTCTAAAGACAGTAACACCTATATCCGTAAAAAGATAGTTGTAACCCATTTTGCATAATTGGGATACAGAAAGCAAATTGTAATCTAAAGAATCTATAAGAAAAACAATGGAAATAGAATGGTTAGGTGATATAGCAATTTTACCAATTCCTTTGACCAAACCTTGATTTCCATCCCCGAATGCGATAGCTCTTTGGGGATCTTCGTTTTTCTCGTAGGAGGAAAACATCCTTTTCTCCCCTGTCATGTGGTTTGTGCATCCGCTATCAATTATCCAACTTGAGCCCTGGATGCATAAACCTGCAAAACAATTTAGGCCTTGTTTTTAGGTACTCAAACAGTCTTGGGTCCTTTCACGTTAGAAACAAGCACCTTGGGTACCCAAACACAAGTCTTGGAGCCCTTGTGTTTGCCCCCAACATATTTGGCAACTACTTTGCCTGATTTGTTAGTTAAAACATAAGATGCATCAAAAGTCTTAAATGAAACATTAAGTTCATTTGATGCAGTAGGAGATTTCTTTTTAGGCAATTTAACATGGGTTGATTGCCTAGAGCTAGAAGCCTCATTTTTATATATAAAAGCATGATGTGAAACATTATGAGGTTTCCTAGCATGAATTCTCCTAATCTTATGCTCAGGATAACCAGCAGGATATAAAATGTAACCCTCGTTATTCTGAGCCATGGGAGCCTTGCCCTTAACAAAGCTAGACAATTTCTTAGGGGCATTAAGCTTGACATTGCTTCCCTGTTGGAAGCCAATGCCATCCTTAACGCCAGGGTGTCTCCCACTATAGAGCACGCTTCTAGCAAATTTAAAATTTTCATTCTCTATCTCATGCTCATTAATTTTAGCAGTAAGTTGAGCTATATGATCATTTTGTTGTTTAATTAAAGCAAGGTGATCATGAATAGCATCAACATTAATGTCTCTACATCTAGTACAAATAGCAACATGTTCAACAGTAGATGTAGAGGGTTTGCAAGCATTTAATTCATCAATCTTAGCATGTAAAATAGCATTCTCATTTCTAAGATTGGAAATAGAAATATTGCAAACATTCAAATCTTTAGCCTTAGAAATTAACTTATCATTCTCAGTTTTAAGGCTAGAAATTGATTCATTCAATTTATCAATTTTAGCAATTAAACTAGTATTTTCATTTCTAAGACTGATAATTGAATCATCACAAACATTTAACTTTTCAACCTTAGTAATAAAACTAGCATTCCCAGTTCTAAGGTTGGAAATAGTGTCATGGCAAATGCTAAGCTCTTTAGTCAAGTTTTCACATTTTTCTATCTCCTGAGCATAAGCATTCTTCACTTTAACATGCTTTTTGTTTTCCTTAATAAGGAATTCCTCTTGGCTATCCAAGAGTTCATCCTTCTCATAAATAGCACCTATCAATTCGTTCAATTTCTCTTTTTGTTGCATGTTAAGGTTGGCAAAAAGGATGAGCAAATTATCCTCATCTTCACTAGAGCTACCCTCATCACTAGATGTTGTATATTTAGTGGAGGCTCCAGATTTTACCTTCTTCTTTTTGCCGTCCTTTGCCATGAAGCACTTGTGGCCGACGTTGGGGAAGAGAAGTCCTTTGTTGACGGTGATGTTTATGGCATCCTCCTCGGAGGAGGAGCCGATGGAGCTCATGTCAGAGTCCCATTCCTGACACACGTGGGCATCGTCGCCCTTCTTCTTGTAGTACTTCTTCTTTTCCTTCTTCCCCCCTTCTTGTCGTTGTCCCTGTCACTATCACTAGACATAGGGCATTTAGCGATAAAATGACCGGACTTACCACATTTGTAGCACACTCTCTTGGAATGGGGCTTGTAGTCTTTCCCATTTCTTTGCTTGAGGATTTGGCGAAAGCTCTTGATGATGAGCGCCATCTCCTCGTTGTCAAGCTTGGAGGCGTCGATGGGGAGCCTACTTGATGTAGACTCTTCTTTCTTCTTCTCCGTCGCTTTGAATGCGACGGGTTGCACCTCGGGTGTGGAGGTGCCGCCTTGCTCCAAGTTGACGATTTGTTTGGAGCCTTTGATCATCAATTCAAAGCTCACAAACTTTCCTATAACCTCCTTGGGAGACATTAGCTTATATCTAGGATCACCATGTATTAATTGAACTTGCGTAGGATTGCGAAAAACGAGTGATCTTAGAATAACCTTGACCATTTCATGGTCATCCCATTTGGTGCTCCTGAGGTTGCGCACTTGATTCACCAAGGTCTTGAGCCGGTTGTATATGGCTTGTGGCTCCTCTCCTTGGTTGAAGACGAATCGACCGAGCTCCCCATCGATCATTTCCTGCTTGGCGATCTTGGTCACCTCATCCCCTTCGTGCGCGGTCTTGAGCACGTCCCAAATCTCCTTGGCGCTCTTCAACCCCTGCACTTTATTATGCTCCTCTCGACATAGAGAGGCGAGGAGTATAGTAGTGGCTTGGGAGTTGAAGTGCCGGATTTGGGTGACTTTGTCCGAGTCATATCCTTCATCCCCTACGGATGGTACCTGCGCTCCAAACTCAACAATATCCCATATGCTTGCGTGGAGTGAGGTTAGGTGATGCCTCATTTTATCACTCCACATACAATAATCTTCACCATCAAAAACTGGTGGTTTGCCTAATGGGACGGAAAGTAAAGGAGTGTGTTTAGAAATGCGAGATGGCATAGGGGGATCTTACTAAACTTCTTGCGCTCATGGCGCTTAGAAGTGACGGACGTCGTGTCAGAGCCGGAGGTGGAGGGCGACGAAGAGTCGGTCTCGTAGTAGACCACTTTCTTCATCTTTTTCTTCTTGTCGCCACTCCGATGCGACTTGACACGGGGAGGTGATTCATCCCTTCCTTTGGCACCGGAGTCTCTTGATGGAGCCTTCCCATGGCTTGTGGCCGTTTCCATCTCCCTCTTGGCGGATCCTCCCGACATTACTTCGAGTGGTTAGACTCAAATGAAGTATCGGGTTCTGATACCCATTGAAAGTCGCCTAGAGGGGGTGAATAGGCGGAAACTGAAATTTACAACTTTAAACACACTACAAGTCGGGGTTAGCGTTAGAATAAAATCCAAGTCTAGGACAGAGGGGAAAACAAATCAACCAAGAAAGTAAAGCGGATGACACGATGATTTGTTTTACCGAGGTTCGGTTCCAATGAACCTAGTCCCTGTTGAGGTGGTCACAAAGACCGGGTCTCTTTCAACCCTTTCCCTCTCTCAAACGGTCACTTAGACCGAGTGAGCTTTCTCCTTTATCAATCGGGTCACTTAGACCCTCACAAGGACCACCACACACTTGGTGTCTCTTTCTTTGATTACAAGTGTCTTGAGAACAAGAATGAGGAAGAAGAAAGCCAACCAAGCAAACAAGAGCAACAAAGAAACACAAATGATCCTCTCACAAGTCTAAATGCGCTAGAGTTGAATTGGAGACTTTGAGCGGATCGATCACTTGAATTGTGTCTTTGGAGTGGTGTCTATTGCTCTTGTATTGAATGTGAAGTAGTGAATGCTTGGATGGTTGGAGTGGATGTGGTTGTGGGGGTATTTATAGCCCCCAACCACCAAAACAACCGTTGGGGTGGCTGCTATCGAAGGGCGCACCAGACAGTCCGGTGTGCCAGCCACGTCACCCAACCGTTAGGGTTCTGGCAGATTCGACCGTTGGAGCTTTGTCTTCTGGTGGCACCGGACAGTCCGGTGCTGCACCAGACATGCACTGTTCACTGTCTGGTGCGCCTTCTACGGCTGCTCTGACTTCTGCGCAAACTATCCATGCACTGTAGCGTTGCAGGCGACTGTTGTGCTGGCTAGTCGTTGCTCCGCTGGTGCACCAGACAGTCCGGTGGCACACCGAACTGTCCGGTGAATTATAGCGGAGCGGCGCTGGAGAAACTCGAAGCTGAAGAGTTCGGAGTCGTACGGTCCTGGTGCACCGGACACTTTCCGGTGGCACACCGGACAGTCCGGTGCGCCAGACCAGGGTACTCTTCGATTTCTTTTGCTCCTTTCTTTTTGAACCCCACCTTAATCTTTTTATTGGTTTTGTTGAACCTTTATGCACCTGTAGAATATATGATCTAGAGCAAACTAGTTAGTCCAATTATTTGTGTTGGCATTCAACCACCAAAATCATTTATAGGAAAAGGTTAAACTCAATTTCCCTTTCATAAAGCATGATCATAATTCATATATAGCATTAATCCCAAAACCAGGTAGAGCAATAGCAAGACTACCCAATAGTTAATTTGTTTGCAAGGTGTAGGGTAAACAAACTAGGCAACTTATTAGGTCCCATTATCTTTAACCTAACTGTGTCACGGTGACTAACAGAACATTATTAGGTTAAAGAAAGTGATCAAGGACACAACCTTCTTTTTGGTGCGACTCCATGTACTTCTCCAATTTGGTCTTTAAGTTCCTCGTAACCTCTCTTCTAATCGCAGCAATACATATAGATAGACAAGGAATACATGAAAATAACATTACACCAAACATGAGAACAAACTACATCGTAGGCACGAGAACCACTAAAATCGGAATTAAAATGAATAAGTTATGATCTAAGTTTTATAATTATGTTTATGCAATAAATCTATTTCTCGGATTTTATTCCCTATATCTCATTAGGCCAGGGACTGTGGGCACTATTTTTCCAAAAGCCCGGGGTCAGTTTTACAAAAAATCTGGACCCAACGGTAATATTTTCTATGTGTGAGGGGACTGTGGGTTTATTCAATGGTTTTCTGAGGTTTCTTTAGCAAAAATTCACGGCTGAATGGGTACACTTTGTCCGTCGGATTTGAGATACACAGCCCAGAATAGATTGCACCACGCACATAACCCCTGAGCCGTCAGATCGCTGACCACAACCCGCCACACTCCACTGAACCCAGCTCCCTCGGTTCCCAGATCGAGGCTCTAGATTTAAAATGTCGAAGAGGTAAGTTAGATTCAATCTTGGCCGTTCGGATGGGATCAACGATTGAGCGCTTCCCACATGACCTCTTCACCCACCAAACGCCCCACGGCGGCGATACCTAGCCCGCGGCGGAGGCATCACCGCCGCGCACTCCATCTCGGCCCGCAGCGCTTGAATCGCCACACCAAGAGGCTCTACACGGAGAGTAAGGTGATGCGAACAATATGGGGAATTCTTACCGTGAATCGGAGCGACAGTGAGGCTGCCCATGCCGAAGAGCGGCACAACAGTATTCCATGAAGTTCGGCGAGAAATCACACTTCCTCTGGGTGATCCCGTGGATGAAACCACACACATACACCTTGCTGGTTATCTCATATATCTCTCGGATCGATTTCTAAGGTCGGACCGGTGACGTAGGTGGAAATCAGCTACGACGGCTTGCATTCTTTCTCTTTATCCACTCTCTATCGACGATGCGACTCCTAGCGTGGTGTAGACCGAATGAGGTGAGGCGATGTCGAACGGGTGTTGCGACCCTGTGCAAATCATCTAGGCCCCTTAGTGGTGTTTTGGTAATTAATGACAATCATTTGTGGACTAACAATTCTTGGACAAATAAGAATGTATGTTGGACCATAGAGAACAGAAAAGTCTTGGAGACTTAAAAGCATTGGTTGTGGATCAATTGAAGGCAAAGGTATAACATTAACATAGGTTTTGTTTTTGCCGGTCATCAGAAGTTTAGAGAAGAAATGTACTGGATTAGTAGGCTATATAGTCGTACTATTAAGACGGTTCAATGACTTTGGTCTATGTAAAACTTAGTGCCTCATAGAGCATCTAGTAGTTGTATTGACAGCTCTTCAGATTTCGAGAGTTAAAATCTTTTCTAAACCGTGTTTAAAAAGCGACTAAGTTTTGGGTCGGTGGACGGTGGACCATTCGGGCCAGGAGGTCGGACCGTCTACGATCCTTTCAGAGGGCTACGAAGTTGCACATGTCTTTGTGTTCTTGTGCGGACCGTCCAGCTAGGATCGATGGACTGTCGGCAGGTGCCAAATTGGATTTGGGTAGGGACTGTGTGTTTTTGGGCATTTCAACTACGGACCATCCGAGGCTTTAGCCCGGACAGTATTAACTCCCAGGGGCAGACCATACGACCCTGTATAGCGGACAGTCCGCACATGAAAATCAATTTGGTAAGTGCTCTGTCGATTTAAGTTGCCAAGTCTCGAACCGTCCGTCCTGGGTCGGCGGACCGTCCGGGCTTGACTTTTTCTGACAGCACTGGCAGGTTTCAAACAAGAATTATAGTCATTACCTGTACGACGGACCATCCGCTTGTAGGGTGCGGGTCGTCCGCGCGTGCGCAGAAGTTGTGCTAGTTGCACATAACGGTTAGAATTGAGAGGTGGGCTATAAATAGAAGTAGAGCTCGTGTGTGAGGACTCTCTTGGCCATTCTCAACATACATTGAGGTCATTTGTGATCCTCTAACTCACTCTCTCACACTTTGCTTGAGATTGCATTTTAGTGAGAGATTGAGAGCTCCTAGTGCATTTGCATCCATTGGTGATCCTTGAGTCACTAGGTGGTACACCGTACAAGCTTCGTTGGCTTGTTACTCTTGGAGGTTGTCGCCTTCTAGATGGCTCGGGTGTTGTCTCCGTCAAGCTCTCCATGAAGGTTGTGGAGGAGCCGCGATGTTGATTGTGAGGGGTTCATGCCTACCTCATCGGAGCAACAAAGGCGACGCTAGTGGAATCGAGGTATTAAGTGATTTCTTGTCCACTTGGCTCAAAGATCAAGCCGTGTCTTGATAGAGAGCAAGTGAGAGCTTGAAGTCCACCTAAATGTGGATTAGAGGTGATCGGCAATCACCGATATCACGGGATAAAACTCGGTGTCATTCTCTCCACTCTTTACGTATTACTTTACAACTAGTTAGTAATTTATGTATTGTCTATCATTTCTAGCATTGTCATAATTGTTCATCATAGTTTGCTTACCTATCATAGCTAGAGAATTTATATCTCTTGTCGTTTCGATTAAATTTCTCTAGTGTCTTTGATTTTAGTTAAAACCGTTTATTCACCCCTCTAGCTCGTGCCCTAAATCCTACACCCTAGCCTTTATAGCCCGAGCGAAGTTCGACCCGGCGGCATCTCGGCGAACGCGGTGAACTCGTTACGCTGGTTGTGCTGGCGGAGTTGGTTACGGTGGCTTCAAGGATGGTGCTGATGGTGTGGCCCCACCGACAGTTGTCCTAACAAGCAATGCGGACATGGCTGCGACCTGACGGAATGGTCCCATGTGCGAGCGGGAAGGAGACTGTTGAGAACTACGTTACCACGGATCACCAGATCCGCTCCCTTCCCTCACGTCAGCAGTAGAGACGCAAGAAGATGTAGAGAACTCGTCTCCCTTCCCATAAGCACGACAGAGGAAACACACGAGACACTGGATATAGGGTTGGGCCTCTGGCCTCTTTCTGATCTCCGTATTATGAGGGGTGTACATGTTCCTTATATAGAGATGTGAGACCCCTCAAGAGCAAAGCAGGTATTTGCCCACATAACCCTAACTAGGGTTACTTAACACTCCCCCTTGGGCGAATACCGCGACCAACACATGCCTCATTAAAACTCTGAAAAACCCAGTGGGAAAAATATGGAGAAAGAGTGCATGGTGATACAAATTGCATTTGCACTTTGTTGCCTCGTTAAAAATCTCATGTGAGAAACTTCAAGACAACTCACCAAGGGAAAAAGAGTACATCAACTGTCATCGGGACAGATTTCGATCCTTTGGGATCTAGATTCTATCGAATCTTCTACAAGGGCTAACTTTAGGAATGTGCTCCCCCTGATCCTTGCAAAACCGTATCAATAAGGCAAAACATCTTCTTCTAGAAGTATATGCACATAAAGATTTAGTAAACGGATTGCATATCCTTGCAAAGATTATTTCAGGAACTTCACCTCAACTCACTTCTAGGATACACGAGGTAAGTGCACGTATCAACATAAATAAGCCACTTCAACTAGTGGTGTTCGATTGACTAGATCTACATATTTGATAGAAACTTCCATAAAGGTTCACATATTGATCATCAAGCTGACGCCTTCAGGGCATAGAATATGACATTTATTGTCACATGATTGTGATCAATATAAGCATTCGCTCCCCCTGACGATGACATATGTCAAAGTCGTTATCCCTCATAACTCAAGCATATTCTTCAAGATATATATCTCATTGTTCATCTGGAATAACGAGAATGGACGAGGTTGGGGTGCTATCATTTTCTATCTTACACCACAATTTATACATAGTTGTGCAAAGCAAGTAACATGTCCTTATATAGGACTTAGGGGATAATATAATTGCAATAGTACATATTCTAAATATGACACATCGCTCCAGGGGGTCATCCATTGTAACATCTATGATGGTGTAATCAAAGATCGTAATCCATCAGGGATTTTTCATCGATCAGATACATCGTTATAGTCTGTCGTTCTGGCATAATGGGGATATTTTTGCCAGTAACACCTAAACCTTATAGGTTTCTGCCATCGGGGCTTTAGAGGATACCGTAATTCCATATCAAGTGGAAAATACCATGAGTAAAACTCGTGGAATGCACATGTGCTTATTCGGTGAACTTCAAGTCCTCTGGTACCTCATCTTATTCCTTTTCGGGTCTGTATGGGTCTTTATCCCTTTATAGGGATTATCAAACTTTGGTGTTCAACACAGACTTTATTTCTTCTAGAAAGGTTCCATCAAGGAACTATAATCTCATCTAGGAGATATTCTCTCTACACAGAAGAGTGTTAATTCGTCAGGAATGTATTATTCGGTATGAGATTTATATGTTGCATATTTATAATTCAAAGATATGGATCCTCCTAGGATCTCATGACGGATCTTCAGAATCCTATTAACTGCATAATTTAATTCATGCCATTTGCCAGATATATTACATAGCGGAACAATGTTTATTCAACACATACGTGGGATGGGTCTCTCACAAGACCATTTGAACCATCGCATTCACCACACATTATTTCAATAGTGCCCATAAATGTCCGAACTTTAAGCTCGTGACTTTCATTTTACAATTATTGGTTCAGCCTCGATTGCATTTATCAATGACCCGATAAGAGAGCTTAAAGCACTCATGCCTAGGACTTTGTTTTGGATCCATTTGTAATCTAGAGGGGCAAGATAGGTGTCTACATATTTGTCTCCCACATTTAATAATGATCTTCGTCATTTCCCAAAACGAAAGATTCATTGTTCCATATTCTCAGCACAATGATATTGCGCGCATTGCTAGGAACTTCATCATCAAGATGAACCTCTTCGTGAGGCAAATCACCAGCATAGTGAATTAATTGGAGGAGAGTTATCACAGACCACGTGAATCTGCAATCAGAACATATGCTTTGACTAAGGCTGATGGATCATATTCGCAGGCGTCCCCGAGAATAGATCAAATGCCAATAAGTCAAATGTGGATATGATATTAATCCCGGGTATATCCACATCTACATCAGGTAGAAACATTCAGACCAATATGGTTACTCCTCAACGATTTCTGGCAAACTCCATATACATAGGAGTACACACCGAACGACAGGTTCAGTTTGGATTTTGTGCGTTTAATAGAATATTGAGGCATTACATTATATGGGCATTCCTCCCCCTAATGCCGAGATATTCTAAAAGCATACAGATAAAATCCCCAACCACAATCATCCAGTTGTGGCCAATGTATGCTATTGTGGTGATTAATTTGAGAAATCTTACGCACATTACAGATAGGGGTTTTATGCAATGAGCTTTGGACTTAGATTAATGTAGTGGCATGAATACTACATATTTGTCCTTCAACATGAAGGGTTAGTCTCAACATCCATCGAGACACGCAACAACAAGTTGCTTCGTGGTTACAATTCTGCAAACTTATTGTTATTATTACCAAATGCACAATCAATCATTAAGATTTAGACTAACATGCACAACACTATTTTATCCATAAGGCTTCTTCAGGGGCTCATGAATACCATTCGTCATTTGGAGCCATTAGTTGACTTCAGATCAACAAGTAAAATGACCATCAGGGTCTAACGCTCACAAAGACATTCACTGGTTGCATTGTGCTTTGAGGCACATAGGAAAATGTGTGTTTATATTGGTAGTAAAGTGCACGACATCAGGCCAATGCTGCCAAGCAGAGATTTTAATATGCAGAGATGTATAGCCCAGCTCGTTTTATTATTGCCATGGTTTACCCAATTACTCATACCGATCTGAAATTGGGTATCAATTTATGCAACATTTTTAGGTATTATAATTTTGAGAGAGAATTTATAACAATAGTTAATAATTTGTGATGCTGCCAGCAGGACAAACATTTCTCCTCATATTATATACCAATTTGTTCTATAAAACATTATTTCGATCTCTTCGTTGTTCGACAAAAAGAGAAGCTTTGGAATAGAACAAACAAGGCCAAGAATTCTTTTTATCTGGGAAAATCACCATATAACTAGCTTTTGATGAAGCAAATGATGATAACTGCTTGGCAAGAACGAAACAATACTGGTATCCGCCTAGGATCCATCTTCAACAACAGATAGTACTGCTCTTGTACGAAGAAATCATCAGGAGTAGATAGGATACAACAGGTCTCTACAAGATCTTCATATTTCTATCACAAATTATCATCACTAGTAGTCTAGTGGTCAAGACATATGGCTCTTCTGGCTCCTGAAAGTCGCCTAGAGGGGGGTGAATAGGGCGAATCTGAAATTTATAAACTTAAGCACAACTTCAAGTCGGGTTAGCGTTAGAAATATAAATGAGTCCGAGAGAGAGGGCGCAAAACAAATCGTGAGCAAATAAGAGCGAAGCACAATGATTTTTTTACCGAGGTTCGGTTCTTGCAAACCTACTCCCCGTTGAGGTGGTCACGAAGACCGGGTCTCTTTCAACCCTTTCCCTCTCTCAAACAGTCACCTAGACCGAGTGAGCTTCTCTTCTCAATCAAACGGGACACAAAGTCCCCGCAAGGACCACCACACGATTGGTGTCTCTTGCCTCGGTTACAATTGAGTTTGATCAAAAGAATGAGAAAGAAAAGAAGCAATCCAAGCGCAAGAGCTCAAATGAACACAACAAATCTCTCTCTCTAATCACTAAAGCTTTGTGTGGAGTTGGGAGAGGATTTGATCTCTTTGGTGTGTCTTGTATTGAATTCTATAGCTCTTGTAAGGTGTAGAAGTGTAGAAACTTGGATGCCATTGAATGTGGGGTGGTTGGGGTATTTATAGCCCCAACCACCAAAAATGGTCGTTGGAAGTATGCTGACGCATGGCGCACCGGACAGTCCGGTGCGCCAGCCACGTCAGCAGACCGTTGGGGTTCGACCGTTGGAGCTTTGACTTGTGGGGCCTCTGGGCTGTCCGGTGGTGCACCGGACAGGTCCTGTAGACTGTCCGGTGCGCCTCCCGCGCGTGCTCTGACTCTGGCGCGCACTGTAGCACATTTAATGTTGTTGTAGTCGACCGTTGCGCGCGAAGTAGCCGTTGCTCCGCTGGCACACCGGACAGTCCGGTGAATTATAGCGGAGCGCCCTCCCATTTTCCCGAAGGTGGCAAGTTCAGCGTCGAGTGCCCTAGTGCACCGGACACTGTCCGGTGGTGCACCGGACAGTCCGGTGCGCCAGACCAGGGTGCCATTTGGGATGTCTTTAGCTCTCTTTGTTTGAACCCCTTTCTTGGTATTTTTATTGGCTTATTGTGAACCTTTGGCACCTGTAGAACTTATAGACTAGAGCAAACTAGTTAGTCCAATTATTTGTGTTGGGCAATTCAACCACCAAAATCAATTAGGAAAAAGGTGTAAGCCTAATTCCCTTTCAATCTCCCCCTTTTTGGTGATTGATGCCAACACAAACCAAAGCAAGTATAGAAATGCATATTTGAACTAGTTTGCATAATTGTAAGTGCAAAGATTACTTAGAATTGAGCCAATATAAATTCTCATAAGATATGCATGGATTGTTTCTTTATTTTTTACATTTTGGACCACGTATGCACCACATGTTTTGTTTTTGCAAATTCTTTTGTAAATTCTTTTCAAAGTTCTTTTGCAAATAGTCAAAGGTAAATGAATAAGATTTAGAGAAGCATTTTCAAGATTTGAAATTTTCTCCCCCTGTTTTAAATGCTTTTCCTTTGACTAAACAAAACTCCCCCTCAATAAATTCCTCCTTTTAGTGTTCAAGAGGGTTTTAAGATACCAATTTTTGAAGGTGCTACTTTCTCCCCCTTTGTATATAATAAGATACCAATTTGAAAAACTTCTTTTTAAAATAAGTTGTGGTGGTGCGGTCCTTTGCTTTGGGCTAATACTTTCTCCCCCTTTGGCATGAATCGCCAAAAACGGATACTTGAGTGAAATATAAGCCCGTTTTAATTACTTTCTCCCATTTGGCAAATAAAACATGAGTGAAGATTATACCAAAGACGGAGAGTTGCTCGGAGCGACGGTGAAAGATGAGTTATGGAGTGGAGTGGAAGCCTTTGTATTCGCCGAAGACTCCAATTCCCTTTCAGTACACCTATGACTTGGTTTGAAATTCACTTGAAAACATATTAGTCATAGCGTATAAAAGAGACATGATCAAAGGTATACTTATGAGCTATGTGTGCAAAACATCAAAAGAAATTCCTAGAATCAAGAATATTTAGCTCATGCCTAAGTTTGTTAAAAGTTTGTTCATCTAGTGGCTTGGTAAAGATATCGGCTAATTGTTCCTTAGTGTTAATATATGCAATCTCGATATCTCCCTTTTGTTGGTGATCCCTTAAGAAATGATACCGAATGGCTATGTGTTTAGTGCGGCTATGCTCAACGGGATTATCCGCCATGCGGATTGCACTCTCATTATCACATAGAAGAGGAACTTTGGTTAATTTGTAACCATAGTCCCTAAGGGTTTGCCTCATCCAAAGCAATTGCGCGCAACAATGACCTGCGGCAATATACTTGGCTTCGGCGGTAGAAAGAGCTACGAAATTTTACTTCTTTGAAGCCCAAGACACCAAGGATCTTCCTAAGAACTGGCAAGTCCCCGATGTGCTCTTTCTATTAATTTTACACCTCGCCCAATCGGCATCCGAATAACCAATTAAATCAAATGTGGATCCCCGAGGGTACCAAAGCCCAAACTTAGGAGTATGAACTAGATATCTCAAGATTCGTTTTACGGCCGTAAGGTGAGCTTCCTTAGGGTCGGCTTGGAATCTTGCGCACATGCATACGAAAAGCATAATATCCGGTTGAGATGCACATAGATAGAGTAAAGAGCCTATCATCGACCGGTATACCTTTTGATCGACGGATTTACCTCCCGTGTCGAGGTCAAGATGCCCATTGGTTCCCATGGGTGTCTTGATGGGCTTGGCATCCTTCATCCCAAACTTGGTTAGAATGTCTTGAGTGTACTTCGTTTGGCTAATGAAGGTGCCCTCTTGGAGTTGCTTCACTTGAAAACCCAAGAAGTACTTCAACTCCCCCATCATAGACATCTCGAATTTCTGTGTCATGATCCTACTAAATTGTTCACATGTAGATTCGTTAGTAGACCCAAATATAATATCATCAACATAAATTTGGCATACAAACAAATCATTATCAAGAGTTTTAGTAAATAAAGTAGGATCGGCCTTTCCGACTTTGAAGCCATTAGTGATGAGAAAATCTCTTAGGCATTCATACCATGCTCTTGGGGCTTGCTTGAGCCCATAAAGCGCCTTAGAGAGTTTATAAACATGGTTAGGGTACTCACTATCTTCAAAGCCAGGAGGTTGCTCAACATAGACCTATTCCTTGATTGGTCCGTTGAGGAAGGCACTTTTCACGTCCATTTGATAAAGCTTAAAGCCATGGTAAGTAGCATAGGCAAGTAATATGCGAATTGACTCAAGCCTAGCTACGGGTGCATAGGTTTCACCGAAATCCAAACCTTCGACTTGTGAATACCCCTTGGCTACAAGTCGGGCTTTGTTCCTTGTCACCACACCATGCTCATCTTGCTTGTTGCGGAAAACCCACTTGGTTCCTACAACATTTTGGTTAGGACATGGAACTAAATGCCATACCTCGTTCCTAGTGAAGTTGTTGAGCTCCTCTTGCATCGCCACCACCCAATCCGAATCTTGAAGTGCTTCCTCTACCTTGTGTGGCTCAATAGAGGAAACAAAAGAGTAATGCTCACAAAAATGTGCTACACGAGATCTAGTGGTTACCCCCTTATGAATGTTGCCGAGGATGGTGTCGACGAGGTGATCTCGTTGGATTGCTTGGTGGACTCTTGGGTGTGGCAGTCTTGGAACTTGTTCATCTTCCTCATCTTGATCATGGGCATCTCCCCCTTGATCATTGCTCTCCTCTTGAGGTGACTCGACTCCTTGATCTTCTCCTTCATCATTTTGAGCCTCATCCTCATCTTGAGTTGGTGGAGATGCTTGCATTGAGGAAGATGGTTGATCTTGTGCATTTGGTGGCTCTTCGGATTCCTTAGGACACACATCCCTAATGGACATGTTCCTTAGCGCGACGCACGGAGCCTCTTCATCACCTATCTCATCAAGATCAACTTGCTCTACTTGAGAGGCGTTAGTCTCATCAAACACAACATCACAAGAAACTTCAACTAGTCCTGAGGACTTGTTAAAGACTCTATATGCCCTTGTGTTTGAATCATATCCTAGTAAAAAGCCTTCTACAGTCTTAGGAGCAAATTTAGATTTTCTACCTCTTTTAACAAGAATAAAGCATTTGCTACCAAAGACTCTAAAATATGAAATATTGGGCTTTTTACCGGTTAGGAGTTCGTATAATGTCTTCTTGATGATTCGGTGTAGATATAACCGGTTGATGGCGTAGCAGGCGGTGTTGACCGCCTCGGCCCAAAACCGATCCAAAGTCTTGTACTCATCAAGCATGGTTCTTGCCATGTCTAATAGAGTTCTATTCTTCCTCTCCACTACACCATTTTGTTGTGGCGTGTAGGGAGAAGAGAACTCATGCTTGATGCCCTCCTCCTCAAGGAAGCCTTCAATTTGTGAGTTCTTGAACTCCGTCCCGTTGTCGCTTCTTATTTTCTTGATCCTTAAGTCGAACTCGTTTTGAGCTCGTCTCAAGAATTCCTTTAAGGTCTCTTGGGTATGAGATTTTTCCTGCAAAAAGAACACCCAAGTGAAGTGAGAATAGTCATCCACAATAACTAGACAGTACTTACTCCCGCCGATGCTTATGTAAGCTATCGGGCTGAATAGGTCCATGTGTAGGAGCTCGAGTGGCCTGTCAGTCGTCATGATGTTCTTGTGTGGATGATGAACACCAACTTGCTTCCCTGCCTGGCATGCGCTACAAATCCTGTCTTTCTCAAAATGAACATTTGTTAGTCCCAAAATGTGTTCTCCCTTTAGAAGCTTGTGAAGATTCTTCATTCCAACATGTGCTAGTCGGCGATGCCAGAGCCAGCCCATGTTAGTCTTAGCAATTAAGCAAGTGTCGAGTTCAGCTCTATCAAAATCTACCAAGTATAGCTGACCCTCTAACACTCCCTTAAATGCTACTGAATCATCACTTCTTCTAAAGACAGTAACACCTATATCCGTAAAAAGACAGTTGTAGCCCATTTTGCATAATTGAGAAACGGAAAGCAAATTGTAATCTAAAGAGTCTACAAGAAAAACATTGGAAATGGAATGGTCAGGAGATATAGCAATTTTACCCAATCCTTTGACCAAACCTTGGTTTCCATCCCCGAATGTGATCGCTCTTTGGGGATCTTGGTTTTTCTCATAGGAGGAGAACATCTTCTTCTCCCCTGTCATGTGGTTTGTGCACCCGCTATCGATGATCCAACTTGAGCCCCCGAATGCATAAACCTACAAAACAAATTTAGTTCTTGATTTTAGGTACCCAAATGGTTTTGGGTCCTTTGACATTAGATACAAGAACTTTGGGTACCCAAACACAAGTCTTTGATCCCTTGTGTTTGCCCCCCAACATACTTGGCAACTACCTTGCCGGATTTGTTAGTAAAAACATACGATGCATCAAAAGTTTTAAATGAAATGTTAGAATCATTTGATGCAATAGGAGTTTTCCTCTTAGGCAATTTAGCATGGGTTGATTGCCTAGAACTAGACGTCTCACCCTTATACATAAAAGCATGATTAGGGCCAGAGTGAGACTTCCTAGAATGAATTCTCCTAATCTTGCTCTCGGGATAACCGGCAGGGTACAAAATGTAACCCTCGTTATCCTGAGGCATGGGAGCCTTGCCCTTAACAAAGTTAGACAATCTTTTAGGAGGGGCATTAAGTTTGACATTGTCTCCCTTTTGGAAGCCAATGCCATCCTTTATGCCAGGGCGTCTTCCACTATAGAGCATGCTTCTAGCAAATTTAAATTTTAAATTTTCTCAGTCATGCTCACTAATTTTAGCATTAAGTTGAGCTATGTGATCATTTTGTTTCTTAATTAAAGCTAGGTGATCATGGATGGCATCAACATTAATGTCTCTACATCTAGTACAAATGAAAGTATGCTCAACGGTAGATGTAGAGGGTTTGCAAGATTTTAATTCAACAACCTTAGCATGTAATATATCATTTTCACTTCTAAGGTTAGAAATAGTAACATTGCAAACATCAAAGTCTTGAGCTTTAGCAATCAAATTTTCATTTTCATTTCTAAGGCTAGCAAGAGAATCATTCAATTTTTCAATCTTAGCAAGCAAATTAGCATTATCATTTCTAAGATTGGAAATCGAATCATCACAAACATTAGAATCAACCTTAGCAATAAGTTTAGCATTTTCATTTCTAAGGTTAACAATAGTATCATGGCAAGTGCTTAGCTCACTAGATAAGTTTTCACACTTTTCTACTTCTAGAGCATAAGCATTTTTAACCTTAACATGCTTCTTATTTTCCTTAATTAGGAAGTCCTCTTGGGTGTCCAAGAGATCATCCTTCTCATGAATAGCGCTAATTCATTCATTCAATTTTTCTTTTTGTTGCATGTTTAGGTTGGCAAAAAGGGTACGCAAATTATCCTCCTCATCACTAGCATTATCTTCATCACTAGAGGATGCATATTTAGTGGAGGATTTTGATTTCACCTTCTTCTTTTTGCCGTCCTTTGCCATGAGGCACTTGTGGCCGACGTTGGGGAAGAGGAGCCCTTTGGTGACGGCGATGTTGGTGGTGTCCTCGTCGGATGAGGAGTCGGAGGAGCTCTCGTCGAAGTCCCACTCGCGGCACACATGGGCATCGCCGCCCTTCTTCTTGTAATACCTCCTCTTTTCTCTCCTCTTGCCCTTCTTGTCGTCGCCCCTGTCACTATCACTAGATAAAGGACATTTAGCAATGAAATGACTGGGCTTACCACACTTGTAGCACACCTTCTTGGAACGGGGCTTGTAATCTTTCCCCTTCCTTTGTTTGAGGATTTGGCGGAAGCTCTTGATGATGAGCGTCATTTCCTCGTTGTCGAGCTTGGAGGCGTCGATGGGTTGTCTACTTGATGTAGACTCCTCCTTCCTCTCCTCCATCGCCTTGAATGCGACCGGTTGTGCTTCGGACGTGGAGGGGCCATCTAGCTCGACAATTTTCTTTGAGCCTTTGATCATCAACTCAAAGCTCACAAAATTCCCTATTACTTCCTCGGGAGTCATTAGTGTATATCTAGGATTACCACAAATTAATTGAACTTGAGTAGGGTTAAGGAAAACAAGTGATCTAAGAATAACCTTAACCATTTCGTGGTCATCCCATTTTTTGCTCCCAAGGTTGCGCACTTGGTTCACCAAGGTTTTGAGCCGGTTGTACATGTCTTGTGGCTCCTCCCCTTGGCGAAGCCGGAAGCGACCGAGCTCCCCCTCGATCGTCTCCCGCTTGGTGATTTTGGTCACCTCATCTCCTTCGTGAGCGGTCTTTAGCACGTCACAAATTTCTTTTGCACTCTTCAACCCTTGCACCTTATTATACTCCTCTCGACTTAGAGAGGCGAGGAGTATAGTTGTGGCTTGGGAGTTGAAGTGTTGGATTTGTTCGACCTCCTCCGAGTCGTAATTCTTGTCTCCCTTCTTTGGTACCTGCACTCCATACTCAACAATATCCCATATGCTTTTGTGGAGTGAGGTTAGGTGATGCCTCATTTTATCACTCCACATAGAATAATCTTCACGTTCAAACATAGGTGGTTTGTCTAATGGAATGGAGAGTAATGGAGTGTGTTTAGAAATGCGAGGATAGCGAAGGGGCATCTTACTATACTTCTTGCGCTCATGGCACTTTGAAGTAGTGGAGGCCGATTCTGAGCCGGAGGTGGAGGGTGACGAAGAGTCGGTCTCGTAGTAGACCACTTTCCTCATCTTCTTCTTCTTCTTGTCACTCATCCGATGGGACTTGATGGAGGAAGAGGATTCCTCCTTGTGCTTGTGGGCGGACTCCCTTGAGTGTGTTCTTCCCGAGCTTGCGGACTTGTCACCGGTCCCGAGATCCCTCTTGGCGGATGTTCCCGACATCGCTTCGAGCGGTTAGGCTCTAATGAAGCACCGGCTCTGATACAATTGAAAGTCGCCTAGAGGGGGGATGAATAGGGCGAATCTGAAATTTATAAACTTAAGCACAACTTCAAGCCGGGTTAGCGTTAGAAATATAAATGAGTCCGAGAGAGAGAGAGCGCAAAACAAATCGTGAGCGAATAAAGAGCGAGACACAATGATTTGTTTTCCTGAGGTTCGGTTCTTGCAAACCTACTCCCCGTTGAGGTGGTCACGAAGACCGGGTCTCTTTCAACCCTTTCCCTCTCTCAAACGGTCACCTAGACCGAGTGAGCTTCTCTTCTCAATCAAACGGGACACAAAGTCCCCGCAAGGACCACCACACGATTGGTGTCTCTTGCCTCGGTTACAATTGAGTTTGATCAAAAGAATGAGAAAGAAAAGAAGCAATCCAAGCGCAAGAGCTCAAATGAACACAACAAATCTCTCTCTCTAATCACTAAAGCTTTGTGTGGAGTTGGGAGATGATTTGATCTCTTTGGTGTGTCTTGTATTGAATGCTATAGCTCTTGTAAGGTGTAGAAGTGTAGAAACTTGGATGCCATTGAGTGTGGGGTGGTTGGGGTATTTATAGCCCCAACCACCAAAAATGGTCGTTGGAAGTATGCTGTCGCATGGCGCACCGGACAGTCCGGTGCGCCACCGAACACTGTCCGGTGTGTCAGCCACGTCAACAGACCGTTGGGGTTCAACCGTTGGAGCTCTGACTTGTGGGGCCTCTGGGCTGTCCGGTGGTGCACCGGACAGGTCCTGTAGACTGTCTGGTGCGCCTCCCGCGCGTGCTCTGACTATGGCGTGCACTATAGCGCATTTAATGCGGTTGCAGTCAACCGTTGCGCGCGAAGTAGCCGTTGCTCCGCTGGCACACCGGACAGTCCGGTGACTCACCGGACAGTCCGGTGAATTATAGCGGAGCGCCCTCCCATTTTCCCGAAGGTGGCAAGTTCAGCGTCGAGTGCCCTGGTGCACCGGACACTGTCCGGTGGCACACCGGACAGTCCGGTGCGCCAGACCAGGGTGCCATTTAGGATGTCTTTAGCTCTCTTTGTTTGAACCCCTTTCTTGGTATTTTTATTTGCTTATTGTGAACCTTTGGCACCTGTAGAACTTATAGACTAGAGCAAACTAGTTAGTCCAATTATTTGTGTTGGGCAATTCAACCACCAAAATCAATTAGGAAAAAGGTGTAAGCCTAATTCCCTTTCAGCTCCGAGGACCAAGAATAAGTTAATGTCTAATTTAGCTACAAGCTTTGTGGTGATGTGGGATTTCATAGTTATTTGTCTACTCTTCTCACTTCTGGTAGATCGGAGGTAGATAATGGTAAGCATGCCAAAGGGTGGAATTCAGTGTAGTTCGGCCACATAAACCCCAGGTATGTGTCCATTTAGGACCGATCTTTACCATTTAGCTTACAGTGTATACCAAACTTGTCAAAGGACTATCCCGAGTCAATTCAGTGACTATAAGTATTTACAATTCCGAGAGATGTATGCGACACAAGCATAGTAGTTCTAGATAGAACGAGTAAAGTGGTTCGACTGGAACACACTATGGTTTTCACACCAACATAGTGAAAAATTTCTCAGAATAATCTCTCGGTATACTTGCAACTTTGTGTTGCTGGCGATTACATGTCCTTTTATCTCATAGTTTGCTTCATGTCATTTAGCGACAAAGAGAGCAATGTGCTAACATCTGGTTGAGCAATGTATGACTGAGATTTATAGTCTTAAATCATTTGGTAAGGCCTTTTGCTTACTAATAGAATCCTAATTTGTGATGTTTTCTGTGCCAAAAAGGCTTTCATGCATTAATATTGAATTTCTTCAGGCTACTTCGGGTAAAACTTTATGCACGAGGAGAGAGCAGAGATTTAATTTATCTGTGTTTCATTGTATTTCGATTTAATTTCCCAGATTTAATATAGTTGTTATAGCCACTTGGCGATATATATAAATATATGATGCCACACAAAACAATCAAACAAAATATAGAGCGAAAACAAAATTGTTTACGAAGGTTGCACATAATGTGACTTCAGGACCTTGAACAACCCACCACAACCCACGCGAGTACAAGCTCTAGCGTATCTGGCGTCAACGCATGTGCGGCCATCAGGGCTACGACAGTATAGCAAGCCTTCGTAATAAGCGCAACAGGCACAATTATGGCTCGGTAATTGGGGTACACGATAAATCCACGCAACGTGCGCAACAAGCGCAATTGTGGCTCGCGGCAGACAGACAGTGCCTACAGGACATGCAAAAAATACGCGACTCAGCGATGGCGGTCTGACTCAACGGGAGCGATCCGATTAATGGAGAGCGCGACATAGCAATCACATGACGCAGCCAAGTTCAAACGACACAAATATTGCGTCGTGTTGCCAGGGCGCAGTCAATATTCAGCTAATGCCATAACTCAGCCGATTACCAACGCAGTCTGATCGGCGTGTCTGAGTACCCACTATACAATTTAATCGCTCATCATGAGTTTAAAAGCTCAACGCAATATAAATATTTAGAGCGATTTAACAATGCACTATATATCCTTCATATCTTTCTGCTAATTATTTACTACGGAAACAAAAGCAGAAAAATAATACCAGATTTAATCCATAAACATAACACATCTGGTGTAAAAAAATGTTCTCATATTTAAGCACATATTTTTTCTATTAATTATTTGCGACTAGAAATAATTAATTAAAGTAGAAATCGCAACACAAACCATGCTTGATTCTATTTATTATTTTCATTAGGAAAATAGGATAAAATAGCATGAAGCATGTATATAAACTAAAACATGTATAATGGAGAGATATTTTTTCTTCCACCACTCCCAAGTTTCCTATGCATGCACTCTAGTCAATCAGCTGCATGCGGCTTTGCCTTTTTTTTCTTTCTCCGTCACCATAATAATAGGCAATCGCCTTGACCAAGTACGAGAAAAAAAACACCGGTAGCTTGCATGCAGCATGCAAGCGGAAAGAAATCCTGCGCATCCGCGGGTGCGCATGCAGCCACGCGACGAGGGGGTGGTGGGACCCGCGCATTGGCCGTTTTGACCGCCCCAGCAGGGACGCGGCACCAACATCCGCCGCCGCCCCTATCCCAGGTTTGCACTTTTTTTCTCGTGAGTTGTTACTGGACGCGCTTGCTTTGCTAGAGCTCGCAGCGTCGTCGATCAGCATCCAAATCTGGATGCTAAGCTAGCATGACCTGACCATCTTCTGGTGAGAGCTAGCTACCACGGGTGCGGGCGCTTCCGGCACGGACGCAGCACCATGACGGAGACAACAAGTCGGTGGCGCACAGATCACACCAGCGGATTAAGAAAACATACCGCTCGATTGCGTAGAGGGAGAATCGAAGGTTGTCGCGTAGGACAGTTCGGCTAGGTCAAGGACCTGCCGGCGTGACGAAGAGTTGATGCAGATCTGATCTCGCAGCAACGTTGAGGTAGAGCGTGCTGATAACGTGTTGAGAACTACGTTACCACGGATCACTATATCCGCTCCCTTCCCTCCCGTCAGCAGTAGAGGTGCAAGAAGATATAGAGAACTCGTCTCCCTTCACATAAGCACAACAGAGGAAACACACGAGACACTAGATATAGGGTTGGGCCTCTGGCCTCTTTCTGATCTCCGTATTATGAGGGGTGTACATGTTTCTTATATAGAGATGTGAAACCCCTCAAAAGCAAAGCAAGTATTTGCCTATAACTCTAGACGACATCCTCGCGCACAACAGCTGGTTTCCTGGCGACACTAGCACACGGGCCCGACCTATCGGCGCCGCGGTGACCTGGGTCAAGCACGAGATGTGCCAGCATGGGTCGATAGGGGGAAAAGCTGGCCGAGACGAGTTTGTTTCTTTCTCTTTTTTCTGATTTCTCTTTTAATATTCAAATTACTAATTCAAATCTGTTTTGAATTTCAAACATAACTCATATGCATAGATCAAAGAAACCAACATGATGAAAGGTTTTAAAAGTTACTTTATTTATTTGCTGTTTATTTATCAGTTTACTTATTTATTTAGGCCAAATGCTTCTCAAACATATTTATAACACACAAATATTTATTTTATCAAAAAAAATAATCGCTAGGTTATCACCTGTAGTTAGAGAAGTTTGACTTTAATCTCCCAGTATATAGTTCGATCAAATGGGTAATTTAATTCATATAAGAATCTTTTTTGATCTTTTATTAAGAAACCTGTTTATTTCAAAGATGTGGCTTCAAAGATAAGAAAATTCTTGTTTCAATTCAAAGCCTTTAGATAATTTTATTGTATTCCCAAAATGAGACTTTGGGTGTTACATCGACGATGGCGGCGTGAGGGGAGGGATTGGCGGCAGGGCATCGCGGGTGAGGGGAAGAGAGCGACAGGGACACGGGGGAGAGGGTTGGAAGCGTTAGGGTCGTGGGAAGGGGAGGGAGAGATGAGGGATGAAAGATGATCCAAATAATATTGTCCACTAGATTTGAGTAAGAGAGAGGGTTATCGAGCGATCTGAACCATTGTTTTAATGGTGTGTTAAGACTGAGTGCAATTTGTTTTGTGGATTTAATAAAGGTTATGCATGTGGGATTGATTTGGTTGGGTGAGTTTTGCAAAGTTTAAACTAATGGATCATATAGTGATATAGATAAGGGTAAGAATTTCTTAAAGAATGTGTCACAGTTAGAGCATGGCAATGCGAGGGAGCCTCGTGGGAGGTGGAGATGTATTTAATTCATATAAGAATATTTTTTTGATCTTTTATTAAGAAACATTGAAAGGGAATTAGGCTTACACCTAGTTCCTATATAATTTTGGTGGTTGAATTGCCCAACACAAATCTTTGGACTAACTAGTTTGCCCAAGTGTATAGATTATACAGGTGTAAAAGGTTCACACTCAGCCAATAAAAAGACCAAGTGTTGGATTCAATAAAGGAGCAAAGGGGCAACCGAAGGCACCCCTGGTCTGGCGCACCGGACTGTCCGGTGTGCCACCGGACAGTGAACAGTACCTGTCCGGTGCACCAGGGGACTCAGACTCAAACTCTTCACCCTCGGGATTTCTCGGAAGCCGGCGCGCTATAATTCACCGGACTGTCCGGTGTGCACCGGACATGTCCGGTGCGCCAACGAACCGCGGCCTCCGGAACTCGTCATCCTCGGGTTTTCACGACAGCCGCTCCGCTATAATTCACCGGACTGTCCGGTGTGCACCGGACTGTCCGGTGTGCCAGCGGAGCAACGGCTCTCTGCGGCGCCAACGGCTCCCTGCGCTGCATTAAATGCGCGCGCAGCGCGCGCAGACGTCAGGGCTGCCCATACCGATGCACCGGACATCAAACAGTGCATGTCCGGTGTGCACCGGACACCCAGGCGGGCCCACAAGTCAGAAGCTCCAACGGTCAGAATCCAACGGCAGTGATGACGTGGCAGGGGCACCGGACTGTCCGGTGTGCACCGGACTGTCCGGTGCGCCATCGAGCAGACGGCTCCAGCCAACGGTCAAGTTTGGTGGTTGGGGCTATAAATACCCCAACCACCCCACCATTCATGGAATCCAAGTTTTCCCACTTCTCAACCACTTACAAGAGCTAGGCATTCAATTCTAGACACATTCAAAGAGATCAAATCCTCTCCAATTCCACACAAAACCCTAGTGACTAGAGAGAGAGATTTGCCGTGTTCTTTTGAGCTCTTGCGCTTGGATCGCATTCTTTCTTTCTCTTTTGCTCTTGTGATCAATACTCAATTGTAACCGAGGCAAGAGGCACCAATTGTGTGGTGGCCCTTGCGGGGAAGTTTTTGTTCCCGGTTGATTGAGAAGAAGGAAAGCTCACTCGGTCCGAGGGACCGTTTGAGAGAGGGAAGGGTTGAAAGAGACCCGGCCTTTGTGGCCTCCTCAACGGGGAGTAGGTTTGCGAGAACCGAACCTCGGTAAAACAAATCCGCGTGTCACTCTCCTTATTTGCTTGCGATTTGTTTTGCGCCCTCTCTCGCGGACTCGTTTATATTTCTAACGCTAACCCGGCTTGTAGTTGTGTTTATATTTATAAATTTCAGTTTCGCCCTATTCACCCCCCCTCTAGGCGACTATCAATTGGTATCAAAGCCAGGTTCTTCATTAGAGCCTAACCGCTCGAAGTGATGTCGGGAGATCACACCAAGAGGGAGATGGAGACCGGCGACGACAAGCCCACTACAAGCCAAGGGAGCACTTCATCGGAAGAGTCCCGCACCAAGAGAAGAGAGAAGAAGAAGAAATCCTCCAAGCGGAAGGAGAAAAGATCTTCCTCTTCTCACCATAAGGAGAAGAAGGAAAAATCTTCTCACAAGCCGCATCGGAGTGGGGACAAGCACAAAAGGATGAGGAAGGTGGTCTTCTACGAGACCGACACTTCATCGACCTCCACCTCCGGCTCCGACGCGGCGTCCGTCACTTCTAAACGCCAAGAGCGTAAGAAGTATAGTAAGATCCCCCTACGCTACCCTCGCGTTCCTAAACATACACCTTTACTTTCCGTCCCATTAGGCAAACCACCAACTTTTAATGGTGAAGATTATGCTATATGGAGTAATTTGATGCGATTTCATCTAACCTCTCTCCACAAAAGATTATGGGATGTTGTTGAGTATGGTGTACAGGTACCATCCGTAGGGGATGAGGACTACGACACGGACGAAGTGGCCCAAATCGAGCACTTCAACTCTCAAGCCACAACCATTCTCCTTGCCTCTTTAAGCAAGGAGGAATACAACAAAGTACAAGGGTTGAAGAACGCCAAGGAGATTTGGGACCTACTCAAGACGGCGCATGAGGGTGATGAACTCACCAAGATCACCAAGCGGGAAACGATCGAGGGGGAGCTCGGTCGCTTCCGTCTTCGCCAAGGGGAGGAGCCACAAGACATGTACAACCGGCTCAAGACCTTGGTGAACCAAGTGCGCAACCTCGGGAGCACAAAATGGGATGACCACGAAGTGGTTAAGGTTATTCTGAGAGCCCTTATTTTCCTTAACCCTACTCAAGTACAATTAATTCGTGGCAATCCTAGATATACACAAATGACCCCCGAGGAAGTCATCGGGAATTTTGTTAGTTTTGAATGCATGATTAAGGGCTCCAAGAAGATCAACGAGCTTGATGAGCCTTCCACATCCGAGGCGCAACCCGTGGCCTTCAAGGCAACGGAGGAGGAGTCTACACCAAGTAGACAACCAATTGACGCCTCCAAGCTCGACAACGAGGAGATGGCCCTAATCATCAAAAGCTTCCGGCAAATCCTCAAGCAACGGAAGGGGAAGGACTACAAATCCCGTTCCAAGAAGGTTTGCTACAAGTGTGGTAAGCCCGGTCACTTTATTGCTAAATGTCCATTATCAAGTGACAGTGACAGGGACAACGACAAGAAGGGCAAGAGGAAGGAGAAGAAGAAGTACTACAAGAAGAAGGGCGGCGATGCCCATGTTTGTCGGGAGTGGGACTCCGACGAAAGCTCAAGCGACTCCTCCGACGACGAGGACGCCGCCAACATCGCCGTCACCAAAGGCCTCCTCTTCCCCAACGTCGGCCACAAGTGCCTCATGGCCAAGGACGGCAAAAAGAAGGTAAAATCAAAGTCCTCCACTAAATATGAAACATCTAGTGATGAGGATGATAAAAATGAGGAGGATAACTTGCGTATTCTTTTTGCCAACCTTAACATGGAACAAAAGGAAAAATTAAATGAGCTAATTAGTGCTATCCATGAAAAGGATGATCTCTTGGACTCCCAAGAGGATTTCCTAATCAAGGAAAACAAGAAACATGTTAAGGTTAAAAATGCTTATGCTCTAGAAAGAGAAAAATGTGAAAAATTATCTAGTGAGCTAAGCACTTGCCATGAGATTTTAGACAACCTTAGAAATGAAAATGCTAATTTGTTGGCTAAGGTTGATTCTCATGTTTGCATTGATCCTAGAAATGATGATGTTGATTCGCTTGCTAGGATTGATGAATTGAATGCTTCCATCGCTAGCCTTAGAAATGAGAATGAGAAATTAATTGCTAAGGCTAAGGATTTTGATGTTTGCAATACTACTATTTCTGACCTTAGAACTAAGAATGATTTGTTGCATGCTAAGGTTATTGAATTAAAGTCTTGCAAACCCTCTACATCTACTATTGAGCATGTGTCCATTTGCACTAGATGTAGAGATATTAATGTTGATGCTATCCATGATCACCTTGCCTTAATTAAAAAACAAAATGATCACATAGCACAACTTAATGCTAAAATTAGAGAGCATGACTTAGAAAATGAAAAATTTAAATTGGCTAGAAGCATGCTCTATAATGGGAGACGCCCGGGCATTAAGGACGGCATTGGCTTTCAAAAGGGAGACAATGTCAAAATTAATGCCCCTCCTAAAAACTTGTCTAACTTTGTTAAGGGCAAGGCTCCCATGCCTCAGGATAACGAGGGTTACATTTTGTACCCTGCCGGGTATCCTGAGAATAAGATTAAGAAAATTCATTCTAGGAAGTCTCACTCTGGCCCTAATTATGCTTTTATGTATAAGGGTGAGACATCTAGATCTAGGCAACCAACCCATGCCAAGTTGCCTAGAAAGAAAACTATTAATGCATCAAATGATCATGCCATTTCATTTAAAACTTTTGATGCATCTTATGTGTTGACTAGCAAATCTGGCAAGGTAGTTGCCAAAATTGTTGGGGGCAAACACACGGGCTCCAAGACGTGTGTTTGGGTACCCAAAGTTCTTGTATCTAATGCTAAAGGACCCAAAACCGTTTGGGTACCTAAAACAAAGAACTAAACTTGTTTTGTAGGTTTATGCATCCGGGGGCACAAGTTGGATACTCGACAGCGGGTGCACAAACCACATGACCGGGGAGAAAAGGATGTTCTCCTCATATGAGAAAAACCAGGATCCCCAACGAGCTATCACATTCGGGGATGGAAATCAAGGTTTGGTCAAAGGTTTGGGTAAAATTGCTATATCTCCTGACCATTCTATTTCCAATGTTTTTCTTGTAGATTCATTAGATTACAATTTGCTTTCCGTATCCCAATTATGTAAAATGGGCTACAACTGTCTTTTTACCGATACTAGTGTTACTGTCTTTAGAAGAAGTGACGATTCAATAGCCTTTAAGGGAGTGTTAGAGGGTCAGCTATACTTGGTAGATTTTGAAAGAGCTGAACTCGACACTTGCTTAGTTGCTAAGACTAACTTGGGTTGGCTTTGGCACCGCCGACTAGCCCATGTTGGAATGAAGAATCTTCACAAGCTTCTAAAGGGAGAACACATTTTAGGACTAACCAATGTTCATTTTGAGAAAGACAGGATTTGTAGCGCATGTCAAGCAGGGAAGCAAGTTGGCACTCATCATCCACACAAGAACATAATGACGACTGACAGACCACTGGAGCTCCTACACATGGATCTATTCGGCCCGATCGCTTACATAAGCATCGGCGGGAGTAAGTACTGTCTAGTTATTGTGGATGATTATTCTCGCTTCACTTGGGTATTCTTTTTACAGGAAAAATCTCAAACCCAAGAGACCTTAAAGGGATTCTTGAGACGAGCTCAAAATGAGTTCGGCTTAAGGATCAAGAAAATAAGAAGTGACAATGGGACGGAGTTCAAGAACTCTCAAATTGAAAGCTTCCTTGAGGAGGAGGGCATCAAGCATGAGTTCTCTTCTCCCTACACGCCACAACAAAACGGTGTAGTGGAGAGGAAGAATCGAACTCTATTGGACATGGCAAGAACCATGCTTGATGAATACAAGACACCGGACCGGTTTTGGGCCGAAGCGGTCAACACCGCCTGCTACGCCATCAACCGGTTATATCTTCACCGAATCCTCAAGAAGACATCCTACGAACTCCTAACCGGTAAAAAGCCCAACATTTCATACTTTAGAGTTTTTGGTAGCAAATGCTTTATTCTTGTTAAAAGAGGTAGAAAATCTAAATTTGCACCTAAAACTGTAGAAGGCTTTTTACTAGGATATGACTCAAACACAAGGGCATATAGAGTCTTTAACAAGTCCACTGGACTAGTTGAAGTCTCATGTGACGTTGTGTTTGATGAAACTAACGGCTCTCAAGTAGAGCAAGTTGATCTTGATGAGATAGGTGAAGAACAGGCTCCATGCATAGCGCTAAGGAACATGTCCATTGGGGATGTGTGTCCTAAGGAATCCGAAGAGCCTCCACATGCACAAGATCAACCATCCTCCTCCATGCAAGCATCTCCACCAACTCAAAATGAGGATGAGGCTCAAAATGATGAAGAGCAAAATCAAGAAGACGAGCCACCTCAAGATGATAGCAATGATCAAGGGGGAGATACAAATGATCAAGAAAAGGAGGATGAGGAAGAACCAAGACCGCCACACCCAAGAGTCCACCAAGCAATCCAACGAGATCACCCCGTCGACACCATCCTCGGCGACATTCATAAGGGGGTAACTACTCGATCTCGGGTTGCTCATTTTTGTGAACATTACTCTTTTGTTTCCTCCATTGAGCCACACAGGGTAGAGGAAGCTCTCCAAGATTCGGATTGGGTGGTGGCGATGCAAGAGGAGCTCAACAATTTCACGAGGAACGAGGTATGGCATTTAGTTCCACGTCCTAACCAAAATGTTGTAGGAACCAAATGGGTCTTCCGCAACAAGCAAGATGAGCATGGTGTGGTGACAAGGAACAAAGCTCGACTCGTGGCCAAAGGGTATTCACAAGTCGAAGGTTTGGATTTTGGTGAAACCTATGCACCCGTAGCTAGGCTTGAGTCAATTCGCATATTATTGGCCTATGCTACTTACCATGGCTTTAAGCTCTATCAAATGGACGTGAAAAGTGCCTTCCTCAACGGACCAATCAAGGAAGAGGTCTATGTTGAGCAACCTCCCGGCTTTGAAGACAGTGAGTACCCTAACCATGTCTATAGGCTCTCTAAGGCGCTTTATGGGCTCAAGCAAGCCCCAAGAGCATGGTATGAATGCCTAAGAGATTTCCTTATTGCTAATGGCTTCAAAGTTGGCAAGGCCGATCCTACACTCTTTACTAAAACTCTTGAGAATGACTTGTTTGTATGCCAAATTTATGTTGATGATATTATATTTGGGTCTACTAACGAGTCTACATGTGAAGAGTTTAGTAGGATCATGACACAGAAATTCGAGATGTCGATGATGGGGGAGTTGAAGTATTTTCTAGGATTCCAAGTCAAGCAACTCCAAGAGGGCACCTTCATTTGCCAAACGAAGTACACTCAAGACATTCTAACCAAGTTTGGGATGAAGGATGCCAAACCCATCAAGACACCCATGGGAACTAATGGGCATCTCGACCTCGACACGGGAGGTAAGTCCGTAGATCAAAAGGTATACCGGTCGATGATTGGTTCATTGCTTTATTTATGTGCATCTCGACCGGACATTATGCTTTCCGTTTGCATGTGTGCAAGATTCCAATCCGACCCTAAGGAATCACACCTTACGGCCGTAAAACGAATCTTGAGATATTTGGCTTATACACCTAAGTTTGGGCTTTGGTACCCTCGGGGATCCACATTTGATTTACTTGGTTATTCGGATGCCGATTGGGCGGGGTGCAAAATCAATAGGAAGAGCACATCGGGGACTTGCCAGTTCTTGGGAAGATCCTTGGTGTCTTGGGCTTCAAAGAAGCAAAATTCGGTCGCTCTTTCCACCGCCGAAGCCGAGTACATTGCCGCAGGACATTGTTGCGCGCAATTGCTTTGGATGAGGCAAACCCTGCAGGACTACGGTTACAAATTAACCAAAGTCCCTTTGCTATGTGATAATGAGAGTGCAATCAAAATGGCCGACAATCCCGTCGAGCATAGCCGCACTAAGCACATAGCCATTCGGTATCATTTTCTTAGGGATCACCAACAAAAGGGGGATATCGAGATTTCTTACATTAATACTAAAGATCAATTAGCCGATATCTTTACCAAGCCTCTTGATGAACAAACTTTTACCAAACTTAGGCATGAGCTCAATATTCTTGATTCTAGAAATTTCTTTTGCTAGCTTGCACACATAGCTCTTTTGAATACCTTTGATCATGTCTCTTTTACCTGCTATGACTAATGTGTTTTCAAGTCTATTTCAAACCAAGTCATAGGTATATTGAAAGGGAATTGGAGTCTTCGGCGAAGACAAAGGCTTCCACTCCGTAACTCATGCTTCGCCATCACTCCGAGCAACTCTCTATTCTTTGGGGGAGAAATGAGCATCAAAGAAAAGGACTTCATCCTTGGGAGAGAGAGTAAAAGCTTAAAAGCAAAAGGACCGGATTTCGTCTTTGGTATAATCTTAACTCATTTACTTATGACCAAAGGGGAATAAATTACTTCGAGGGCTCTAATGATTCCATTTTTGGCGATTCATGCCAAAAAGGGGGAGAAATGAGCCCAAAGCAAAAAGGACCGCACCACCACCACCAAATTCAAAAACTTAGTGCTTTTCAAAAGTCTTTATCATTTGGTATCCTATTGTGTTCAAAAGGGGGAGAAAGTAGTATTTCAAAAATGGTATATCAAAACCCTCTTGAACACTAAGAGGTGGATCTCTTTTAGGGGGAGTTTTGTTTAGTCAAAGGAAAAGCATTTGAAATAGGGGGAGACAATTTCAAATCTTGAAAATGCTTTTGCAAACTCTTATTTATTTACCTTTGACTATTTGCAAAAGATCTATGAAAAGGATTTACAAAAGGTTTTGCAAAAACAAAACAAGTGGTGCAAACGTGGTCCAAAATGTTATATAAGAAAGAAACATTCCATGCATATCTTGTAAGTAGTTTTATTGGCTCAATTCCAAGCAACCTTTACACTTACATTATGCAAACTAGTTCAATTATGCACTTCTATATTTGCTTTGGTTTGTGTTGGCATCAATCACCAAAAAGGGGGAGATTGAAAGGGAATTAGGCTTACACCTAGTTCCTATATAATTTTGGTGGTTGAATTGCCCAACACAAATCTTTGGACTAACTAGTTTGCCCAAGTGTATAGATTATACAGGTGTAAAAGGTTCACACTCAGCCAATAAAAAGACCAAGTGTTGGATTCAATAAAGGAGCAAAGGGGCAACCGAAGGCACCCCTGGTCTGGCGCACCGGACTGTCCGGTGTGCCACCGGACAGTGAACAGTACCTGTCCGGTGCACCAGGGGACTCAGACTCAAACTCTTCACCCTCGGGATTTCTCGGAAGCCGGCGCGCTATAATTCACCGGACTGTCCGGTGTGCACCGGACATGTCCGGTGCGCCAACGAACCGCGGCCTCCGGAACTCGTCATCCTCGGGTTTTCACGACAGCCGCTCCGCTATAATTCACCGGACTGTCCGGTGTGCACCGGACTGTCCGGTGTGCCAGCGGAGCAACGGCTCTCTGCGGCGCCAACGGCTCCCTGCGCTGCATTAAATGCGCGCGCAGCGCGCGCAGACGTCAGGGCTGCCCATACCGATGCACCGGACATCAAACAGTGCATGTCCGGTGTGCACCGGACACCCAGGCGGGCCCACAAGTCAGAAGCTCCAACGGTCAGAATCCAACGGCAGTGATGACGTGGCAGGGGCACCGGACTGTCCGGTGTGCACCGGACTGTCCGGTGCGCCATCGAGCAGACGGCTCCAGCCAACGGTCAAGTTTGGTGGTTGGGG
Organism: Zea mays; assembly: GCF_902167145.1. Taxonomy (NCBI): domain Eukaryota; kingdom Viridiplantae; phylum Streptophyta; class Magnoliopsida; order Poales; family Poaceae; genus Zea; species Zea mays. The sequence continues at coordinate 42,897,268 of NC_050100.1, read as the reverse complement.
CTATAAATACCCCAACCACCCCACCATTCATGGAATCCAAGTTTTCCCACTTCTCAACCACTTACAAGAGCTAGGCATTCAATTCTAGACACATTCAAAGAGATCAAATCCTCTCCAATTCCACACAAAACCCTAGTGACTAGAGAGAGAGATTTGCCGTGTTCTTTTGAGCTCTTGCGCTTGGATCGCATTCTTTCTTTCTCTTTTGCTCTTGTGATCAATACTCAATTGTAACCGAGGCAAGAGGCACCAATTGTGTGGTGGCCCTTGCGGGGAAGTTTTTGTTCCCGGTTGATTGAGAAGAAGGAAAGCTCACTCGGTCCGAGGGACCGTTTGAGAGAGGGAAGGGTTGAAAGAGACCCGGCCTTTGTGGCCTCCTCAACGGGGAGTAGGTTTGCGAGAACCGAACCTCGGTAAAACAAATCCGCGTGTCACTCTCCTTATTTGCTTGCGATTTGTTTTGCGCCCTCTCTCGCGGACTCGTTTATATTTCTAACGCTAACCCGGCTTGTAGTTGTGTTTATATTTATAAATTTCAGTTTCGCCCTATTCACCCCCCCTCTAGGCGACTATCAAACATGTTTATTTCAAAGATGTGGCTTCAAAGATAAGAAATTTCTTGTTTCAATTCAAAGCCTTTAGATAATTTTACTGTATTGCCAAAATGAGACTTTGGGTGTTACATCGACGGTGGCGGCGTGAGGGGAGGGATTGGCGGTAGGGCGTCGCGGGTGAGGGGAAGAGGGCGACGAGGACACGAGGGAGAGGGCTGGAAGCGTTAGGGTCGTGGGAAGGGAGGGAGAGATGAGGGATGAGAGATGATCCAAATAATATTGTCCACTAGATTTGAGTAAGAGATAGGGTTATCCAGCAATCTAAACCATTGTTTTAATGGTGTGTTAAGACTGAGTGCAATTTGTTTTGTGGATTTAGTAAAGGTTATGCATGTGGGATTGATTTGGTTGGGTGAGTTTTGCAAATTTTAAACTGATGGATCATATAGTGGTATAGATAAGGGTAAGCATTTCCTAAAGAATGTGTCACAGTTAGAGCATGGCAATGCGAGGGAGCCTCGTGGGAGGTGGAGATGTATTAATAGAAACTAGTCAGTTACCCATGCGTTGCAACGACTCACAACAATACCCACGTAAATTATCTACCAAAAAGATATCAAGGTTTTTTATTGGTTGTTTCCACTCTTTGCATAATATTTTTTATGAACGCACGGGTACCATAGACAGCAAATCAGAGACCACCACCCCTCGCCTCCCCCACTTCCAAGGTTTCGTAGAGCAAGAGGGGAAGGGAAGAGGCGTATGGATGGCAATGGGTCGGGTTCGGATCGGGTATGGTAAATATCCGCCCGCGACAATACCCGCGGGTATTACTCATACCCGCCCGCGACTATACCCACGGGTAGGATCTTGTACCCGTGCCCGTACCCATCGGGTATCGGGCGGGTATCGGATACCCGCGGGTATAATTACACTGCACGGGCAGCCAGGGACGCCGGACGCAGGGCCCGCGTTCTACGGTGTTGGGCGGGCTGGGCACTGCCGCACTCGCCTGGTCGCCTGGATCTCGCTCCTCGGCTCCTCGTTGGCAGAGTGGCGGTGGCGGACGGGTGGCTGGGGCAGGGACCGCAGCAGGAGTAGGACGGCCAAGCAGAACTGCGCGAAGTTGGCGAGGATGAGCGAATTGTTGGGCGCAGCGGTGACGGCCTGCCATATCTCTGCTGCGTAAGCGTGTGCTCGGCGTGGTCCTCGGTCTCTAGCTCAGCCTCCACCGGCGCGACGAGGCCTCTCAGCACGTCCAGCTCCTCGGCGCGCGCTGGCCTGCATCTTGGAGGCCTCCGCGAGCATCATTTCCAGATGGCCTCCTCCACCGCGTTCGCAGCGTATTGGGCGGTGGCCTCAGCCCCGGGGGTGCCGAGGGCTGCTGCGGCGTCACACGGCGCGACTCGGTTTCTGCTTTCTGGCGGCTGGTGGTTGTGAGTTCGTGCGTGACTGCGTAAGGTGAGAGAGAGACTAGGGTTTGGTTCCTGGGTGATTGAATAAAGGATTTTGGGCCGGCCGGTTTCTGGTGGGCTGAAAAATGAAAACTAAAAATTTCGGATATCCGCCAGGACCCGCGGGTAAAATATTAAACCCGTACCCGACCCGATTTTATCACGGGTCGGGTATGGGTGAGACCCGCGGGTTAAATTTCGTACCCGAAACCGACGGGTCGGATATCCGTGGATACCCGAACCCGCGGGTAAAATTGCCATCCCTAAAGAGGCGGGCATTCCTGTTCGTTGCCGGAGAAGGACACGATAAAGACCTGGGCATCTGGAGGCGACATAGGTAGTATACCGCTAGATATATAGGGAATGAGCACGCAAGCGGAGAAAGAAGCCCAACCGGAGCAGCTCCAAACCAAGAGGCACCGGCACCAGGCGTCAGTTTGAGAAGGGCGAGAGAATGCGAGTGTCTTCCCAGCCCTGGCCCGCCGAAGCGACACAATACCACCGCCAACTCCGTAGCATATGCCAACTGCTACCACACCACGGGCCTTAGTTGTCCAATATCTCAGACCTGGACTCCTCATCGCTAAGATAACCTAAGCGTGACAGGCGTCACCATGTCCTCCTCGATGGCACGCACAGAGAAAGGCCAGGAGCATGACAGACTCGCCCTGTACCCGCGTCGACGAGAGTCGGTCGGCTCGCAGCTGCGATCGTGGGCGGGGGCAGCAGGTTGGGGAGGAAGAACAGGGCAAAGGCCGGGAAGACGAACGAGACGTCCGACGACGGCGAAACGATGGTGCGCGCATGATGTGAAACGTCCTTGTGGACGTGCAATAGCCACTGCGTGAGTCGGTGTCGGGGCTGGTGTCGGACGAATACGGGGAGGAGGCGCTTGCTCATACGCCCTCTACCGAGAATGGGGTGGCGCGGAGGTGGTGGCATGAGGGGGAGAAAAGAAGTAGAATGGTGAACGAGATGGTGACAACTGGGCCGAGGACCATCATTATCGTGCGAAGGTATAGATGGTCAAACGGGTCGTGTTTGGCGAGCTGGCCCGAGGCACGATCCATTTAATAGTGGCTGGGCCAACCCGACACGAGCGTCGTGCGGTGCTTGGGCCATAGCCTCGGCCCGGCACGATTATTTTTTTTATTTTAAAAAGAATCATATATACATATGTACAAATTATATTCAATATTATAAACATCTGAACATAATGTTTTACTGGTTAGACAGCTTCACCCAATGTCTTCCACTCTTCTTCTATAAAGGTGTGGGTTTAAACCTCACCTCTTGCACCGCTTTTTAATATTTTACGCTGAGTTGATTTGAAATAAATGTAGGGATTTTTTTATAAAAAATGACGTATACGACCGTTAAAACTGATGCTTTAATTAAGTATAGTAGAGATGTTAGGTGAGCTTAGACCCAATATAATACCAGCCACACATAATACATCAGACGCACACAATACATCTAACACAAGAAAAAAAATTATAACATTTATAACTTTTTAGCTTTGCAAAAGCAGTGCGAAATCAGGTCTGTATTCATAGGGTTGGTGAATCTGCCTCTTACACATGTGGAACATTACTATTTCATAATCTAATTATAAATATCTTTCTAAGACGGAGGGGATAAAAGCAAAAGCAAAAATAAGAATTAATGCACTCTCTACGTCCTAAAATAAAATTCGTTTTACCTTTTTAGTTGATTCATACAATAATTAATATATTTGTTTTATATATGTGTCTAGATTTATCATCCATTTAAACATAACATAAATAAAGAGTTAAAACGACTAATATTTTATATAATATTTCTAAATGAAACTAAAAATCAGCGACGCTATTTTTTTAGTTTGATCGGCTCTAGCTATTGTAACAATGGGTTAAGTTACAACAAGTCTTATTAAATACTCCCTCCGTTCTAATATAGTATGTCTATATTTATATGAATGATAACGAAGGTAAACATATATAGAACATATACATTAATATATAAATCTACTAAAAGGGTAAAAATGAATATTAATTTGAGACGGAGTACTTAATTCTAAAAATGAGTTAGGCTTGTTCTATTTTGCATGCGCTCAGCCTATCCAGGTGACACGCCCACACAACCAAAGACGCTAATCCGACAGTAGGCACTTCAGGATATAATATGATATGCAGACAAGCAGGATACGAATATAATCTAATTCATCGCGACCCAATGAAGGCACGCTTTCCTTGCACCGAGTGTATTCACATTTAGACTTTTTTGTAGTAGTACATGAAAGTGTAAACGCCACTGCTATAGCCCAATACAAAACTGCTATGTTTACATTGTGTTTGACAACTATTGAGATATGCATACAACAAACAGCATAAACAAGAAGCCAAGCCAAGCCAAGCAAAGTTCGCTATCAGCTCTTGCGCAGGTTTCTGCTTGCTTGAGCAGCAAGTGCCATCGACCTCGCGTCGATGTCATTCATCATGTAGTCCCTTTCAGCTCGGCGCCGCTGCTGCCTTTCCCGTTTGGCCCTCTTGGGTGCCAGCCTTGCTTCCCTCTCCACATAGGCCAGCCTGAACCTTTCCGCTATCGGTATTTCAGGGGGAGCATTTGGATTGGGAGGAGCAACAGGTCTTCGAGGAGCAGCAGAAACAGCCCATGTCTTGGGATCAATATCCTCAACTATGGAATGGTCCAGCGGTACGCTTGCCAGTGCTTCAACTGGGACTTTGGATCCTGAGAGGTCAAACAGCGATGGCTGTGGGTTGACAGTAACACGAGGGCATTCAGCAGCTAAAGTCTCCTTTGAGTTATCATCTATCTTCGGCTGCAAAACAGGGAAAATATTCATTAAACACGAGATACGTATTGGTGAATTGTAAACACACCACAAATCATAGCTAGAGAAGTGAACTTGCTTGCATACCCAAACAAGCCATTTTAAGGATTCCGCACCACCTCCTATATCTAGTGTATTAAGTTCCTCCCATGAGTCCTCTTCAAGATTATTCAATTTGGGTTTCAAGAGATCCAAGCACCTCCGTGCCGTTACTTCACTTCTTGGACAGCCTCTGCAATCATAGGATTCAAGCCATTTTTAATTTTTAATATCATGCTATGCGGGATACAACACACAGTCAACAATTCAACAATCAAAGGTTATATTTGTCTTGTGGGCAAGGGCAAACTAAAAAGCAAAGAAAATTCCCACACAAGGTGACTGGCTAGTGGCTATTCACTAGCATAAGCTGGAATGCAAACTCAAGTATACTTGGGCACACACGATCAAATATAAATTTATTTTAACAATAAATATTGACAATTTCATATAAGAATAATATCACATATCAGTTGATAAAAAAGATACCCTATTGTTAGTTAACTGTGAAGAATCACATAATTTACACCTTTCAGTCCCATGCATTCATATGTTCGATTTGAGCAAATAGCAAGCGCAGGTCTTGACATAACATATAAATCAAGAATGCATGAGAAAGATGCCATAACTAACAGGTATGGATAACACTAAGATATTCATGTACTTAACTTACGAAAAAGAAATTGAAGGTAAAGTCACGGAAGTACATTGAGACTGATTGACCCTAAGATTATGCATACAAATTGTTGGAAGTCGTACCCACATCTCAATATCTCCAAGGACGGGCAGTGGCATACAATCTCAGACACACCAGAAGTAGTAACTTTTTCACAGCGACTGCATGAGAAAGATGGCATAAATAAGATGCAAATTTAGTTGAGCATATAGTAAGTAAAAATGATTAAACACAAAGTCTTACCTAATATCAACTGCTCGTAAATTACTACAAACATTCGCTACAGTAGCCAAACCAGCATCAGTTACATCAGATCCAGATATATCTAGGATTTCCCAGGAACTTTCAGCAAGAGAAGTCAAAACTTCATCATTCAGGAGCCTCCTCCTCCTTGCAATAGACATAATTGTCAACTGTATCATATAACAAATAAACTCAATTGTCACTAACTCACAATAACATGCATAAGTACACGTAGACATCAGATGTCAGTATATGAACTAAATCAACAGTTGCTGTTTTGCATTTACTGGACCTGGTAACTTCAAAACCTTAAAAATACTGACGAAAAGCTTGAGGTCAACTTGCTAACAACAGTGGTACAAGAAGGCCATGCATAATGCTAGAGAGCCTTAGTACATGTCACACATCAACCATTTGTTTTAACAGTTCCTTACTATCCATTCCTATGTTTTTCTGAGATTAATGTTACTATCCATTTTTTTCAAACATGCAGGAACCAACATATCATTATATTAAGAAAGAAAAGGTTAAGAACCCATACAACCACACACCACGGCACCTTGATCTAGAGGTTCAATCAAAACATGCACACCTATTACAAGAAAAACAACATGACCATGCCTCTCAAGTAGCTCATGGGCAAAGAAGTAGATAATGCCCTGGCCAGCCTCCCAAAACTGCAACTCTTCGGCTCTTCGCTAGCGAACAGCAAAGCTCTAGCTAAGTTCAGAGAACCATGTTAATATGAGCATTGTATATTCTAATATATGCTACTTCCAAACTTTTAAATGCAAACTCAACAGCAATCAAACAAAAAATGTTAATGGTGACTTCTTTGGGATGAATGCCCTCTATATGTGTACTTTGAAGCAAGAGTTACAACTCACAAGTCAACTGGAAGAAAGGAGAGTATTTCATAAACAAACTAATCAGTGTTGGGAGCCATCCGATGAACTTAGAACTAACAAGAACATCAACTTCTCTTTTCAGTTTGTGAACACCACCACGGCAATGAAATGGGCTTCCACCTTAAAAAGTAAACTCTATCTAACAATAAAAAACCTTATACTTCCTCCATTCCAATTTATAATTCGTTTGACTTTTTTACCATAAGTTTGACTGCCTAGTATTATTAAAAAAAACATAATTGTTATTAACTTTTACTGTGATATCGTTTACCACATAATATACTTTAGATACGGCTTTGAATTTTTCATTTTTCGCAAAAATAAAAGAATAAGACGAACCGGTCAAACTTGTTACAAAAATTTCAAATGAATTATAAATTGAGACAGACGGAGTATAATATATGAATATTTTATTCGACACTGAGGCAAATTGACAACCAAATAAAAGATATTGATGCATAAAGATACCTTTATGTGGGGTGGAAATAAGGCAGCAAATTCTGAAATATCAGTGATGATATCTTCAAGATGCTGACCAAGGGTGCCAAGGCACAAGCTGACCAATTTCTGAGGTTTACCTTTCTTCGAGGAAGAATCTGAAGTACAATTTTGAAGTCAATATTTGGAGATAACGCTGCATATGCAATGACAAGAACAATTGAAAACCAATACAGAGTAAGATTGAATTATTCTGGTCTGCACAATAATTGATAAAGTAATCTCGATGAGTTTATCAACACAATGCACCATTTATTCATTTCAATTTAGTGATGAAGGTTTCAGTTCTGTTCAATATAAACTAACTTTTGTATGTCATCTTCTTGGCAGTTGGCCATAAAAATTATCCATGAAACAATTATAAATATGGAATACATGTCAATCGGTGGGAGTTTAGTATCTTCCTGAAATCCCATAAATTAACATAATGATCAAAGCGAAGCACACAACACTAATACTAGAAACTATGGGCCTGTTTGGATACAAGGGCTAATCAATAGCTTGGCAATCAAATTAGCTATCGTGCATCTAAACACGAGGGCTAATTTTTTAGACAAGTCTTCAACTAGTTGTTAACCAACTAGCAAGCCAACATAGCTAATTTGGACTAATATTTAGCCCCAACTAGTAACTAGCTATGTATCAAACATGCCCTAAAGTGAATCAATCAAACCCATCACTGCTTTATCATCCTAGAAAATTCTTAATTATGCACATATTTCGTTCTGCAGGAGACACCAACACACGAAATCAATCATTCTAAGCAGCTATAACCAATACACAGTCAGACTAGCTAGTTACCCAACATAAGCGAACAGGCGGCAGGGAGCTTACAGAAGGAGGGCGACGGTAGGAAGCTCTTGGTCTTGGGGTTCTGGCGCGGCGTGACACGGACATCGCTGAACGACGCCGCCAGCTCGGCCACCACCGATTTCCCTTTGTCCATCCTACCCCGTGGGGTCAGATCGAGGGCAGCCCCTCTGGCGTCGGGCCCTCGAGGCGGGCGTGGGCGCGGTAGCGGTATGGGCGACTGCGGCAGCAAGGTGGGCGAGGGTGGAGAAGGCGGTGGCGCGCTTGCCGGTTGGGATGGCGGTAGTGGGGCAGAAGGAACGGAGCCGGTGCGACGGCAAGTGGGTGAGCAGGGCAGGCAGACGATCGTGCACGGTCGGCCGCCGGAACGGGAGAGGTCGTCAATTTTCCGTCCGTTCTGTAGCTTTTTCCCGATATTTTTTTTTTTTTTTGCCTGGGCACGGCTTTTATTACCTAACTGGGGGTGGGGCCGGGGCCGGGGCCGGAGCGACCTTCCATCTCATCAAATCTGACCTTTCAAATCCAACTCTAAAGTGTCCCTACAAACTCTAGAATAGTTGACTTTTAGAGCACTCCAAAAGTTTTTCTAAATTCCACTCTCTAAATTATTATTTAAAGAACCATTTATATCAAAATAACTTTCTATATTTTTTCTTAGTCTGCAACAGTCTTTCTATATCTTATTTGCACTCTGTATTTAGCTAGCTAACCCAAAATAGAAAATAGCTATATTTAGATAAGTTGTTAGAGGATATTTTTTATAAAAAAAATCTATTTATATAGATTAGGAAGAATATAGAGAGGCTTTTGGAGATGCTCCTACATTAGCAAATATTTAACACACTGTGATGGTTCTAAAGTTATAATTTTTATAGACAAGTAAAGTGCTCGTATGTTGCTATACTTTCTATTTATGTTTAGTATAGAATATTTCTACTATATTAAAGCAACAATTTCGACGGTCATCCTACATCATCCTTTAAAACTAACCTTGCATTTGTTTGAAATCAACCTATGCAGCCATAATGCACACAAAAATATCCAAAAGTTGAATTGAATACGTGCATGCAGCGGTCACCGTTACCATAACGAACTTCGGTTGAACATCTCAATGTTGCGCCTTCGTGAGTCTACTGAATGAGAAAATACATCATAAATTTGGGATTGTTATTTCTATTCTGACTTGGATAAATTAATAAAAACTCATTTTGGTGATTCATTGAGTAGACATCTGGTTTATGTACATTTTAGCATATTCAACTTGTTAAGTTCTAGATTTTTTTATGCATATAAGAGCAACTCCAATAGTTATATAAATTTTAGCTCTCTAAATCACAGATTTAAGAAGTTGCTAAATGACTTTTGGAGTAAAAAAATGTGAGTTGTCCAATAGTTCTCTAAATATAGGTTGTAATTTTGTTTTATATTTATCCACATAAAAAATAAGTCACAAAAACTATATAATGCAGTCAACATTTTTGTTTAGGGAGTTGTTAAATGGTTGCCAAATGTAGAGAGAAAATGAGGTTAGATGATAAGTTGTTAAATTTAGAAAGTTCATTTAGAGAACTGTTGGAGAATAGTTTTCATGTTAACTACCTAAATTATTGATTTAGGAAGTCTTTTAGAGAACTACTGGAGTTGCTCTAAGCTTTCATTTTCTTTAGAACATGCACTTCGTGCCTAATATTTTCCTTATGGATAACATATACTGTATTTTTTGGTCAACCATAAAGGACTCTATCATATCTTTAATCTTTACCCCACATGTTGATTGCATTCTATCAAATACTAAAGATTGTTTTCTCGGGTTTGTTTGGTGAGCACATCATGTGGAGTTTTGTACAAAATGTCATAGCGGGAAGCTCATGCATTTTTGTGTGACTAATGTTTTAAATGTTCAGTCTATTGAACAGGGTCGTGCCGGTGAAATCCGAGGCCCTGTATAGATTTTGAAATGAGGCCTTATCCACGTGAATGCTCATGAGGAAGGTTTTTCTCCCATCTACATCTCTGTTGGGGAATTTATCTATGCGGGGAATCCGTCTCCATTAAGAAGTGCAATATTTAAAGATAAATTTAAATTAATTATATCAAATAAATATAAATTGAAAAACAAGATTTAAAGTTATAAGAGACATATACTTTAGAGTTTAGTTTGCCTATTTTGTAATATGCAAAATATTAATTTTAGTATAATTTTAATAAGTCAATGGACTTGTTTAGATCAAGAGAAGTTCGTGAGGCGGTACGTGAGGAATGAGGACAGGATGGTTTCCTTCCCCATCACCACGACCTCGACGTGGACTATTTTTTCCGTTTTGGTTCTCGTGTGGACTAAATTACCTCCATACACGTAACAATGTCCCCTAATAGGGAAATTCCCTGTGGGGAATCAGCTCACTATTGCCATCTCTAGTTGTAGCGATGAATACAGACGAATAAGTAAAGAATTAGAGAGTAATACAGACTTTCAATACACTTACACGTTTGAGGCCCTAGAGATTTGGGGGCATGTTCGGACGAACACCCTGCACACCCTCTCGCACGGCCCTGCTATTTGAAGCAGATAGTCAGGAACTAGAGCTGGACCTATCAAGTCTCAATACTGTAAATACAATGTTTACTGTAAATATGACATATCTACTATTCTGCTTTACTCAATATTATTTGCTACTTTGTTTAGGTAGCTTAAAGATGATATATCCGCTATTATACTTGATACAGTGTTTGTTGCTCTGTTTAGGTAGCTTAAAGAATATTTATATATTCTGTCACATCTTACATTGATCTATGTATATAAGTTTTCTCTCTCTCTCCAAACCTTCCTTAAAAACGGTAAGGAATAACATTATTTTACAAGGTTTGTAACTGCCTAAATCATATTGCAGTTAGTTTTAGCTTCCTACATCATTCTTCATATAAAAAATGATACATGTAAACTTGGAGTTTAGTTGATCAATATAATATGATACACTGCTTGATAATGCATAAGATTTCTTGAGTTCTGAAAGCCATGACTGATCAGCACTGTCCATCACTTTCTTACTCTGTGATATTGCTATATATATATATATATATATATATATATATATATATATATATATATGCACCGTACTTCCTAATGATTGTAGAAAATTAGATTTCTGCTTTGTACTACTATTGTCACGTTTTGATCAAGCAATTGTGTAGTATGCATTATACAAAAGAGCATGATGAGGCCTTATTTTGAATCTGAATTAATGTTCCAATTGAATTGGTGATTAGATTCTCAACACATATTGTTTTATCTAAATATGAGCAAAGAATTAAAGAGATGCAAATAGAAAAGCAAGGTATGTCTCTAGCCTAAGTAAATTATTTTTGGTACTAACATTATTCTACTAAGTGCTAGAAATCTTCTCTAAATTGAGAAAAACACAAAGGGAGAAGTTTGGCTGAGTTCATCCAAACCTGCACCAGCCTATGGTGCACCGGACTGTCCGGTGTGCACCGGACAGTGTCCAGTGCCCAAGCTGGCGCCCCGGCGAACAGGTCGCTCTCGCGAAAATGCTGAGGGCTCCGCGACTGTAATTCATCGGACTGTCCGGTGTGCCAGCCGCGCGCCCAGCCAACGGTCGACCGCGCTATCAGCGGGTGACACGTGGCCCCGCCAACGGTCAGAAGGTCGCACCGGACTGTCCGGTGTGCCATGAGACCAGCGGCTAGCAACGGTCGGCTTCGCTAGAAAAGGAAGGAAATCACGCACTATTCACTATCTGGTGCGCCCACGAACAGAAGGCAACCAGAGCCTTCCAAATGGAGTTCAAACGGCTCCTATCTGCCTTGGGGTTATAAAAGGGACCTCTAGGCGCATGGAGCACCACACCAAGCACTTCTTGAACATCCAACAACGCCGAGACACTGATTTCGCGCCTTTGCTTTCGTAGATTGAGATTTGGGCACTTGTGTTAAGCTATAACTCCGTTGTGTTGTCTTTGTGCTTCTCTCTCTCGTTTTGTATGTGTGAGTCGCTGCAAGTTTGTCTCGCGTGTGTGGTTTCATTCCCTCCCTTATTTTTGTAGTTTAATTGTGATCAATCTTGTAAGGGTGAGAGACTCCAATTTGTGGAGATTCCTCACAAAGGGAATACTTGAGAAAAGGAAGAAAGTTGTGGCACTAAGTTTGATCTTTGAATCACTTGAGAGGGATTGAGTGCAATACTTGACTGAAGGAGGTCACCACAACGTGGAGTAGGCATTGTCCGAACCACGGGATAAAATCACCGTGTCTATTGTGCATCTTTATATTGTGATTTCTTTCTTCCATAGAGTTCTCACTTGCTCACTTGTGCTATTGTTCCTAAGTTCAATACTTATTCTAAGGAACAATCAAGTGAAGAGTTCTCTCCTCTCTATTCATATCACCTAGGTTTTGATATCACTAACATTTATTATAAACAAGTTTGTGTTGTTTAGACTTAATTTTTATAGGATCACATATTCACCTCCCTCTAGATGCTCTTAATTGGTATCAGGGCCATACTCTTCATTCAGGGACTAATCGTCTAAAGAGATGGATCCTAAAGGCAAGGGGATGGTGATCAACGACAAGGAGAAGAAGACTCTATGTTGATGAGCCAAAAGGTGACAAGCCCACCGACTCAGGCTCAAACAACAAGAAGAAAGGTGGGAAGAAGAAGAGGCGCATCAAGAAGATCATCTACTACGACAGCGACGCCTCCTCCTCTTCACCAAGGGATGACGACGACGAAGACTCTTTGTCGAAAAAGAAAATGGTTAATCAAAACTATTCGTTTGATTATTCTCGTATGCCCTATAATTCGAATGCACATTTATTGTCTATTCCACTTGGAAAACCCCCTCACTTTGATGGAGAAGATTATTCTTTTTGGAGTAATAAAATGTGTAGTCATTTATTCTCTCTCCATCATAGTATCCAGGAAATAATGAAAAATGGAATGCATTTCGATAGTAGTGATAATCATGTATTTACTAATGAGCAAATACATAAAAATGTCCAAGCTACTATTGTTTTGTTAGCATCTCTATGCAGGGATGAATACAACAAAGTCAGTGGCCTAGATAATGCCAAACAAATATGGGATACCCTCAAAATCTCTCACGAGGGTAATGACGCCACCATGATTACAAAGATGGAACTAGTGGAAGGTGAGCTTGGGAAGTTCGCCATGAAAAGGGGAGAGGAGCCAACTGAAACGCACAACAGGCTCAAGACCCTGGTGAACAAGATCCAAAGTTATGGGAGCACAAGATGGACGGACCATGACGTCGTTCGACTCATGCTAAGGTCATTTACTGTTATTGATCCTCATCATGTAAACCTTATTCGTGAGAATCCTAGGTACACCAAGATGACACTCGAGGAAATTCTCAGAAAATTCATAAGCGGGCGCATGATGATGGTAAAAGAATCTAGGTACGTTGATGACATCACCAACGGACCATTTCCACTCTACGAGCCGCAACTCGTTGCTCTCAAAGCAACAAATAGCAAGGAGGTGCTGCCTAACAAGGTGGTACAAGTGGAGGCTGCTGGGCTAAATGAGGATGAAATGGCGCTTGTGATCAAGTGTTTCAAGTCTGCATTGAAGGGACGCAAAGAATACCCAAACAAGAACAAATCAAGGGGAAAGCGCTCCTGCTTCAAATGTGGTAAGTCCGGTCATTTTATTGCACAATGTCCCGATAATGAAAATGACCAGGGACAAGAAAAGAAATGGAAGAAGGAGAAGAAGAAGAACTACATGAAGGCAAAGGGCGAAGCACACATTGGCAAGGAATGGGACTCCGGCTATTCTTCATCCGACTCCGACGATGAAGGACTAGTTGCCTCCGCCTTTGACAAGTCCTCCATCTTCCCCAACGAACATCACACGTGCCTCATGGCTAAGGAGAAGAAGGCATGTACACGAGATACCCCAAAGTACACTTCTTCTAGTGATGAGGAATCAGATGATGATGTTGACTATAGTGATCTATTTAAAGGTTTTGACAGAACTAAAATTGATAAAATCAATGAATTAATTGATGCTCTTAATGAAAAAGATAGGTTGCTAGAAAAACAAGAATACATTATTTACGAAGAACATGATAAGCTTGTTAATTCTGAAAAATCTCTTGCTTTAGAAGTTAAGAGAAATGAAATTATTTCTTCTGAATTATCTTCTTGCAATGAATCCATGTCTAGCCTTAAGAGTTTAAATGTTTATTTAAATGCTAAGCTAGAAAAGGTAAATGTTACTAGTTCTTCTGTGGAGCATGTGTCTATTTGTAATAGGTGTAAAGATTTTGATATTGATGCTTGCAATGCACATGCTTCCATGATTCTTAAGTTGAACAATGATATTGCAAGTCTTAATGCTCAACTTAAGACTTGCAAGAATGGAAATGATAAAATAAAATTTGCTAGGGATGCCTATATCATTGGTATACATCCCTCCATTAAGGATGGACTTGGTTTCCAAAAGGGAATCAAGAACTTAACAAGCCAAAGGACTTCCAATCTCATCAAGGAGAAAGGGAAGGCTCCTATGGCTAGCAGCTCTCATTCTTCTCATGGTAGAAAGAATCATGCTTATTTGTATGCCCATGTTAAGAATGCCTCTAACATTGCTCACCATGATGGTTGTTATAGTCATGATGTTTTACCTGTACGTCATGATGCTATTTTTGATTCTCATGCCATGATTGCATCCTCTAGCTCTTCGTATGTTCATGGTAGGAGTAGATATAGACTCCATGTTGTTTCTCATGTGCCTAAAAATGCATCAAGTAATCCAACTATGTTCTATCATACTTATGATGCTTCATTTGTGCTTATGTGCAAAAATGATAAAGTAGTTGCTAGAAATTTGGGGTTGAAGTGCAAGAGAGACAAAACTTGCATATGGGTTCCAAAGTCTTATGTGACTAACCTTGTAGAACCCAACAAGAGTTGGGTATCTAAAACCCAAGCTTAAATCACCTTGCAGGTTTATGCATCTGGGGGCACAAGCTGGATCATTGATAGCGGATGCATAAACCACATGACGGGGGAGAAGAAAATGTTCACTTCCTACATCAAGAATAAGGATTCCAAAGACACGATCATTTTTGGAGATGGGAATCATGGCAAGGTCAAAGGTTTGGGAAAAATAGCCATCACTACCGAGCATTCAAATTCTAATGTATTTCTAGTAGAATCGCTTGGTTACAATTTACTTTCTATAAGTCAATTATGTCATATGGGATATAATTGTTTGTTTACAAACATTGATGTATCTGTCTTTAGAAGAAGTGATGGTTCACTAGCTTTTAAAGGTGTATTAGACAACAAGCTTTATTTAGTAGATTTCTCTAAAGAAAATGCTGATCTAGATGCATGTTTAACCGCTAAGACTAATATGGGATGGCTCTGGCACTGCCTTCTAGCACATGTTGGAATGAAGAATCTTCATAAGCTTCTAAAGAGAGAACATGTGTTAAGACTTACCGATGTCTGTTTTGAGAAAGACAGACCTTGTGCAGCGTGCCAAGCAGGGAAGCAGGTGGGAACTAATCATCCAGGTAAAAATGTGATGACAGCATCAAGACCACTGGAACTCCTCCACATGGATCTCTTGGGACTGTTGCTTATCTTAGCATCAGGCGAAGTAAGTATGGTCTTGTTATTGTTGATGATTTTTCCCGCTTCACTTGGGTATTCTTTTTGTAGGATAAATTAGAAACCCAAGGTACTCTAAAGCGCTTCCTAAGGAGAGCTCAAAATGAGTTTGAGCTCAAGGTGAAGAAGATCAGGAGCGACAATGGATCTAAATTTAAGAATCTTCAAGTAGAAGAGTTTCTTGAGGAGGAAGGCATCAAGCATGAGTTCTCTGCTCCCTACACACCACAGTAAAATGGTGTAGTAGAAAGAAAGAACAGGAGGCTCATTGACATGGCGAGGACAATGCTTGGGGAATACAAGACGCCTAAGCGGTTATGGTCAGAAGCTGTAAATACAGCTTGGCACGCCATAAATCGGCTCTATCTTCATCGCCTTCTCAAGAAGATATATTACGAGCTCCTAACTGGTAACGAACCCAATGTTTCATAATTTCGTGTATTTGGGAGAAAATGCTACATCTTGGTGAAGAAAGGTAGACATTCAAAATTTGCTCCCAAAGTTGTAGAAGGGTTTTTACTAGGTTATGATTCAAATACAAAGGCATATAGGGTCTTCAACAAATCACCGGGTTTAGTTGAAGTCTCTAGTGACGTTGTATTTGATGAGACTAATGGCTCTACAAGAGAGCAAGTTGATCTTGATGATGTAGATGAGGATGAAGTTCCAACGGCTGCAATGCGAACTATGACAATAGGTGATGTTCGACCGCAAGAACAACAAAATCAAGATCAACCATCTTCCTCGACACTGGTGAATTCCCAACTCAAGATGAGGAACAGGTACCTCAAGATGCATGCATGAATCAAGGGGAGCACATGAAGAAAAGGATAAAGAGGAAGAAGCACAACAAGCACCTCCAGCTCAAGTCCGGGCAACCATCCAAAGAAATCATCTAGTGGATCAGATTATGTGTGACATCATCAAGGGAGTAACCACTCATTCACATTTAGCTAATTTTGTGAACATTACTCTTTTGTTTCTTCTATTGAGCCTTTCAGGGTAGAAGAAGCCTTGCAGGATCCGGACTAGGTGTTGGCCATGCAGGAAGAGCTCAATAACTTCTAGAGAAATGAAGTATGGAGCCTGGTGCCACGTCCAAAGCAAAATATTGTGGGAACCAAGTGGATGTTCCACAACAAGCAAGATGAGCATGGGGTGGTGACAAGGAACAAGACTCGACTTATGGCAAAAGGTTATGCCCAAGTCGCAGGTTTGGATTTTGAGGAGACTTTTGCTCCTGTAGCTAGGCTCAAGTCAATACGCATATTATTGGCCTATGCTGCTCACCACTCGTTTAAGTTGTTTCAAGTGGACATGAAGAGCGCCTTCCTCAATGGACCAATCAAGGAGGAAGTGTACGTGGAACAACCACCTGGCTTCGAGGATGACAGGTATCCTGACCATGTCTACAAGATATCTAAGGCGCTCTATGGACTTAAGCAAGCTCCAAGAGCATGGTATGAATGCCTTAGAGATTTTCTTCTTTCTAATGCTTTCAAGGTTGGGAAAGCTGATCCTACTCTATTTACTAAGACTTGTAATGGTGATTTGTTTGTATGCCCAATATATGTCGATGACATAATATTTGGTTCTACTAATCAAAAGTCTTGTGAGGAGTTTAGTAGGGTATTATGCAGGAATTCGAGATGTTTATGATAGGCGAGTTGAACTACTTCTTTGGATTCCAAGTAAAGCAATTCAAGGAAGGAACCTTCATCTCCCAAATGAAGTACACTCAAGACTTACTCAAGAGGTTTGGGATGAAGGATGCAAAGCCCGCTAAGACACCGATGGGAACGGACGGACACTTGGACCTCGACAAAGGAGATAAGTCCATTGATCAGAAGGCATACCGGTCTATGATAGGTTCTTTACTTTATCTTTGTGCTAGTAGACCAGATATAATGCTTAGCGTATGCATGTGTGCTAGATTTCAATCCGATCCTAAGGAATGTCATCTTGTGGCCATGAAGCGAATTCTTAGATATTTAGTTTCTACGTCTTACTTCGGGATCTGGTACCCAAAGGGTCTACCTTTGACTTAATCGGATATTTAGATTCCGACTATGCCGGGTGCAAGGTTGATAGGTGTAACACCCTGAATTTGGGGGTATAAAATTTCTTCTCTAAATGCCCACCAAATACATGTGTTACCTCTTGTCTCTCTCTCTAGACTTCATCTCTCTTCCTTTTGAATTAGAGTTAAGTCAATTAGGTGAGGGGTTAACTATTTATTTTATCAAAACCTATGTGAGTCATGAAATGATGCATCATGTTGAGCCTAAATTATTTTTTGTTTGACGCACGTGTTTGAAATTGTTTGAATTTGAATTTGGTTTGAATTTGATTTGAAATCCATAGAGAAAATAAAAAGAAAAGCATTTAGAAAATCCCTGGAAAAAGAAAAACCAATTTCAGCCCAGTTCGGCCCAATCCAGCCCAGCCAGGCCGCGCACGCACGTCCATGTTGCCTGACAGGTGCATCCCACCTGTCAGCGACGGCCCGCGTCTACGCCCACGCTCTCTCTCCCTCCCGCTGCCCGGTGGGGCTGGATCGTCGGCATCGATTTCCTCGCGCGCGCGTCCATTTTCTCTCGCTGCTCGATGGGCCCGCTCTGTCAGCGCTGATCGCCTATTCGCGTGTTTGCCCTCGCTCACTCACAAACCTCACCCGTCAGCCACGTCGCCTTCCCTAACCTCCCGCCCGTGCTCTCCACCATGGACACGCCCATGACGCGCATTTCCCGGCCACTCCCCCACACGCCCGACCCCCTTTTTTGGAGCCTGCACCCACTCGCTCACTCCCTCTCTCAGTTGCGCCCCAGCAGACCCCCTTGCTCCTCTCTCTCGCACCGCGCGCACTCTCGTGGAGCTCTGCGGTGGTCCGCCGTCCGTTCAGTGGCCGCCATCAAGCCCCTGTCGCGTTTGTAAGGAAAATGGACCCAAGCCATTTGGCTAAATGAGTTTTGGTATTTGATGATTAACACAACCTATGAACTAATGTGCTTGCTAGTGTTTGTGTTTGTAGTTCACAGGATGCTAAAGTAACTTGGACCAAGACATTGAGGAAAGCAACACCTCAAAAGAAGACATTATGAAGATCAAGTGAAGTCCAAGAGAAGAATCAAGTGTTGCTTGTGGACTGTCTGTGCAAGGAGCACCGGACTGTCCGGTGGCACACCGGACTGTCAGGTGCCACACGTCGGACTATCCGGTGCACCAGGAACAGTAGCCCTAACGGCTAGTTCCAGGTGGCACCATGGAGGGAAGACCACCAGACTATCCGGTGTAATGTCCAAACTGTCCGGTGCAAAAAACCTGCACGCCAACGGTCACCTGCGCTGACGGACCCAACGGCTAGGCGCACCGGACAGGGGCACCGAACTGTCTGGTGAACCCACCGGACAATCCGGTGCACCACATAAAACAACAGCTTTCCTCCAACAGCTAGTTTTGTGTTGGGGGCTATAAATACACCCCCAACCGGCCATTTCCAAGCGTGGGAGCCCAAGAGATGTACCAAGACATATAGTAGACATTACCAAGTGCTCTTACATCCAAGTGCTTAATAGAATCACTTGGTGATTAGCGTAGGTGCTTTGTGAAGTGCTTAGGTTAGTTAGACCGCTCTAGCACTTGCTCTAGGTAAATCCTAGTTAGTTGAGTGAGTTTAGATAGACCACCAACCCCTTGGCTCTTGCGCGAGCCATTGTAATTGTACCAAGTGAGGCAAGAGTCTTGCAAGACCGTGACAACCGTGTTTGTGTCATGGCCGCCACCGTGTACCGGAGGGAACGAGGCCCGCGGCGTTTTCAGTTGGAAGCTCGATAGTGGAGACGACGGGGAGCGTCCGAGAGTTACTCGATAGTGGAGACGACGAGGAGCACCACTTGCGTGTGGAGAAGGCCTGTGGCTCTCTACGGAGTTACTTGAGCGAGGTGCTTGGCCCTCGCGTGGGCTTCCCTTTGCGTAGGGGCACCAACGAGGATTAGTCAGGACCTTGCGTGGTTCCGGATACCTCGGTAAAAATACTGGCGTCATCCACGAGATTTTGCATCTCTACCTTGCTCTTTAAGTTTTCGCATTTATATTAAGCATTTAAGTTTCAATCTTGTATTCATACTTATATAGTGTAGATTGAAACTTAGCCATTGTGATAGAGATAGCAACACTTAGAGAAAACCTAGTTTGCACATTCTAGTTTGGTTATTTGCATAGGTTTTGCTCTAGGGATTTATTTGTGGCCTAGTTTGGTGAAAGTTTTAGAAGTCCTAATTCACCTCCCCCCTCTTAGGTGTCACCCGTTTCCTTCAATTGGTATTAGAGCCTAGGTTGGCTCATTTAAAACACTTTAGCTTCACCGCTAAAAGAGTCGACGCTTTTTAGAGAAAGGGATGGATACACATAGGCCACCACACTTCGACGGCACTAACTTCCCATATTATAGTGCTAGAATGGCTTGTTACCTAGAGGTCGTTGATCTAGGTGTTTGGAGAGTCACTCGTGATGGGATGAAACCTCCTAAGAATCCCGAGAAATCCACCATGAGTGAGGAAAAATAAATTCATTTAAATGCTAGAGCCAAAAATTGCTTGTATGAATCTCTTAGCATGAATATTTTTAATCAAGTATTTACATTGAAACTTGCTAATGAGATTTGGCTAAAATTGCATGAGCTCCATGACGGCACAACAAATGTCCGTGAGCAAAAACATTGCCTAGTCTTAAATGAGTATAATTCTTTTGGTATGAAAGAAAATAAGCTTGTTAGAGATATGTATTCTCGTTTGAATCTAATCATCAATGAGCTCAATTCTATTGGTATTAATAAGCTAGGTGATGCGGACATTGTAAGGAAGATTATCTCCTTGCTACCACAACAAAGATACAGGAGCATCATCACTATTCTTCACAGCATGGAGGACTTGAGTACAATGACCTCGATCATTGTGATTGGGAAAATCACGGCCTTTGAGATGTCGCGAAAAATGTGTTGGGGAGAGGAGCCAACTTACTCAAGGCCATATGCTTGTGCATGTGATTAAAGGAAGGGTAAAAAGAAGGCTCCCACTCTATGTTCCTCAAGTGAAGAAGAGGAAGAAAAAGAAAGTGATGATGAAGGAGATAATCAACCATCAACATCATCCTCCGAAGACGAAGAAACAATCCGACGCGTCGCAAAGGTAATGGGGATGATCCACAAGATTAATCTAATGGGTGTGCCCCTGCAGGTAGAGGATCTTCTCTTTAACATTGACAGGAAAAAACAAAGAAAGAGAGGATGCTTCGCATGCGGGGAGAAGGGCCACTTCAGGGACAACTGTCCAACTATGGCTGAACCCAAAAAGGAGAGGAGCGAAGGCAAGGCGCTAACAAGTGTCAAAACTTGGGATGATTCTTCAAGCGAACATGAACCTCCAAGGACGCGCAGCCACTGATCCTCATCATGCTCATCACGCAAGTGCCTTATGGCAAGAGGTAAAATGAGTATTCCATCTTCTAATGATGAAAGTAGTAGTGTTGATGAAGGTGAGGGAAAGCCCTCCGTAGATGAGCTTGCGGAAGCCGTTAAAATTTATCAAGAAGTATTGAAGCGTCCCGATCCTCTGGGACTCAAATGTGAAACAATTACTAGTCCCAGGAGGCTAGTAAACACATTCCTTACTTCAAATAGTACAGAGTTCGGATAAAAGTGATTACAATACCAGAGTACAAGCTATAACGAGCCTGAAATACAAAGCGTAGTGAAAGATCAACTAGCCCATGCCACAGGCAGAACTGGGTGCAGACACAACCCCCTTCTAGTCGAGCATAGCAGAAAATAAGTCTTCAGCTGCTGAAAAACATAAATAAATCTGGGTGATACACTAGGTGTTCCGGAAGCCCATCCCGCCCATAAAGAGAGAGGGGCCTATACAGTACATGCTTGATATGGTGGGGTTGAAGTCACTCTTCTTTTTCAGAGAAAGGCAATACTTTTGATGGTTTTACCCCAAAGAGAGAAGTAGCACATTTTCACACTCAACCACCACTGAGCTTCCTGCTCCCGTGGCATTGTTTTCATTTCCAAAACACCCACACACACACACACTTCCCTGTTCGCGGAGATCATAAACACTAATTGTCATACCACACCAGACTCGTCCATACCAGTGGACACGGACTATTCGAATATGTTTGAACTCTGCGCAGAGGGGTACACTTTACCCACTAGTCCGGCTCTGCGGTCTCATGGCCAATGAGACCCGAATCCGAATCTCTTTCTTTGCCCACACGTCCTTACCTTAGCGGTTATACCGGAAGGAGTTAGGCCACCGCCATGTCCAAACTGGACAAAACATTCCCCCTTCTTATCCTCCCGGTGTTCCCCAGCCATCATAACCCTGGGGTTTGGACCGTACGAGTTCAGATTGAGTGACTTCCCATACAGTCTCGAGTGGTTGTACTTGTCATGAGTACAGGTAGTGAAGGATGACAAACCGGTCCTTATATGAGGGGACAATCCTTCTGCTCACACCTAACCCGGCTGAGCCAACACCTGAGGCCCTCCCCTAAACCAGGGAGTCCCTGATTATCCCACTCAAAAGGTGATAAGGGTGAATACCCTTCATCATACACTTTTTGAAAACATCGTTTAGTAAAAACACCACCCTTTTCTCATCCCACACTTTGTACTCAAAAGATATTCTTTAATGCGGGCTATCTCTCTTCTCACAATGCAAAGGACCCAACCCTTATTCCTGGCTTAGGTAGTGGTAGAAAGAGTAGGTAATTTATGCATCAAGGGAAGAATGGACTTGCCTTTGTCGAAGTTCTCCTGGCACGAAAGATCTATTTCAGAGAGGTCGGGTTCCTGCCCTTCTTCCGGAGCTACAAATTCCGGAGGATCGGATCCCTCTTCTCCTAGCAAAAATAGGTAATGAACAATGCATCAACCATGGTGGCTTGGTGGAGTGTGCCAAGTTTTTAAATATTATTATTATGTGCCCTATAATTTATTTGGACTATTTTTGGTGCATAAAATATCAATATATGCATATGTATATGAAAATAAAAAAAGAAATGGAAAAAGGAAAAAGAAAAGGGTTTTCCCTGCTAACTGGGCCGGGGGGATTTCGGCCCAGCAAAGGCGCGCGCGCGCGGCAGGTGGCCCAGCCGGCCCACGCGTCAGAGAGAGGAGGAGGGGGTAACGGCATCGGGGGGGAAGAAGGGCGGCCCGCGGCGGTGAGAACCGGTCGCCGGTGAACCCGACGACGGTTCCTCGCCGGTGGTCCAGTTCTGCGTCGACGGAGAGATGGCAAGGCACGAGCGGAGGTAGGGGATCACAGAGATGGGGTTAATTTGGCCAATGAATGCTCGGGATGGCCGGTCCACGACGGGTGGTGGGATCCACGGCGGTGAGATCGTCGGCAAGGCCAAGCAGGTGAAATGGGCGAGGGGAAAAAGTTTTGTTGTGCTCGCGGTGAGGTGGCGAAGCTCAAGGGCTACACTAATTTGACTAGAACTCAATAGAGAGAGGAGAGCGGAGCTCACCGGAGAGGGGAGGGACGACAGCGTCGAGCTCGATTGGGTCCGACAGAGGAAGATGGAGTGGCTAAGGCCTGGTGCGGTGAAGTAAGGAGCTCGGGGTGGTCCTTTTATAGGCGGTCGGGGAGGGGAAGGGGGGAGAGGTGGCGTGCACCGGCGAGGTGTGCTTGCGACGGCGATGGTGGCGCACAGTGGTGGCGACAGGATGGCTCGAGCAGACGGGGCGATGGGATGGCTCGGGCAAACGCAAGGCGCCAAACCGAGCTGGTGAGGGCGATAATGGCGAGGCGACGGGGCGGGCGGTGGCCGGCGGCGATCGCGCAGATAGCCTGCTCACGGGCGAGGGGAGAGTGGCTGACAAGCGGGGCCCGCTTGCCAGAGGGGGCGAACGCGAGGGTAGGGGGGGAAGGGCAAGAGTGGCTGGCGAGTGGGGTCGGGCTGACAGCGGCGCGGCGCGAGCGTGGGCACGGGAGGTGGGCCGTGCTGGGCTTCGGGCGGGGGAGATGATCGCGTGGGAGGGAGGCAGAGAGGGTGTGGGCCGGATTCGGCCCAAACGAGGGGAGAGATTTCCTTTTTCCATTTCTTTTTCTATTTCTATTTCTTTTTCCCTTTTTCTTTTTAATCTCCTTTTTCTTTTGAACAAATATTTGTCTATATTTTCTTGGGTATCAAAATATTCTATGTGAGGTGCTACTAAGAACCATGGTGTATGCTTATGATGAATGAAATGCCTTATGAGGTGGGGGTCTTAGTAGATAATCAAGGGGGGTTAGGAGTTTTAGGGTTTCTAACCTTGGGATCAAAATTGGGATGTTACATGTATGCGCTAAACAAAAGGCTCAACTTAAAACTTTGAAAAACAAGTTGATCAGCTCTCAAAATGACTATAAAGGTTTGCTAGAAAAATTTGAAGCTTTTGCAAATTTGAATTATGAGCTATCAACTAAAATTGAGCAATTAGAGTCTAGTGCTACATCCACAGGTACCGATGATGGTCTTATTAAAAAGAATTAAAAACTTAAGGCTAAGTTAGCTAGCTCTCAAGAAGATATTGAAAATTTGCTAGAGAAAATGGAAATTCTTAGCATACACAACAATGAGCTAACTAATAAGCTAGAAAACATTGGTAGCACCCTAGGAGCATCTTTAGTTGAAATTCCTGAAATTATTAAAAAGGATGCTTCTACTTCTTGCTTTGATTTAATTGATGATTCTAACTCCTGCAACCAAGTTCTTGTTGAGAATATTGTTGTAGAAATATGTTCGGATGAGGTTGCAAAGGAAAATGAGCAATTAAAGCAAGAAGTGGCTCGCCTTGCCAAGGCTTTGTATGATAAGAAAGGCAAAGCCAAACAAATCCGACCTCCACAGGATAACACCAATACGGGAGTGAACAAGCCTATGGAGGGAGAAACCGTGATTTGTAGGCTATGCCACATGGAAGGCCATAAGTCTTTCCAATGCAAGGCAATGACCGGAGATAAGCAAAAGCAAAAGCTCAAGCAAAAGCCAACAAGCAAAGTCTCCAACACCTACATAAAAAGGTGGACAAAAAGGCTGCTACACCATATTTGATTAAGAAGAAAAAGAATGGGAAGGTGATAGAAATCATGGCCAACAAGCAAGCCAACAAAGGAAAGGGGCCAAACGCATCTGGGTGCCAAAGGAAATAATTTCAACCATGAAAAGCACCAAGAAGGTTTGGATCCCGAAAAGGAAGTGAGTAGTCCAAAGGACAACAGGGAATTTGGAGACTTGGCAAAGCTGGGATGTATATCATGGGATACATCATATTGGATCAAGTTTATTGGCAAGTGGGTTAGTGAATATTTTGGACCCAAATTTCTCCACCCATGACTAAGGTAACCAGATTTATTGTATTCCTTATTTTAGATATGCGTATCTATTTTCTTGTATCTAGTTGTACCTTCCATGCCTAGTATTTCATTTTGTACTCACTTTAGATTAACAATGCATGCATACTAGGTAAATCACATGGTAGGATTGCTCGTTCTCATTTCATATTCTTGAGCAAACCTACATGGTTTAAAAATTGTTTAATTAAGCATGGCACATAGCTTATTTAACATCCCTAAGTAAATGACATTAATGCTTCAAAAGCTTATATCCTACAATTAGTATCATTTAGCTTATATGTGCCAAAGTTCAGATTATACATAACTTGTCCCTCTTGATATGAAATCAAAGTGCATGTCTCCTACAAGTATTCAAAACTTGTATGCACACTTTCAGGCGGAGGTTACTCTATAATCTAAGACTTTGAGACTAATATCTTTTTCAAGTCTATTTCATTTAGTAGTCTCATTGTAAGGAAAATGAGGTCCCCCGAGAAAGACAACAAGCTTCCACTGCAAATATACAATAATTCTTACGTCTCACAAGTCTACCACTTGTCTTCAAATGGTCCGCCATTGGTTTCAATTGTAAACTTGAGACTACATTTAGCATTACTTACATGTCTTCTCCAGCATTTGATTAGACTATATTTCATATCTTATACTTCCATGTTGCTATATATGCATAAGTGGTCAAATCATATTCTGTTACCTATGCATAAGTAAGTTAGTCTAATCAAATCATATCTTGCACCTCTATTTTCACATGCTTTTTCCTAAGTAGAAGATCTCTGTCAGGGGGAGTATTTCTTCGTCTCTAAAAAGGGGAGAAATTTCTTTCTAAATAGAACACTCATTTAGGGGGAGTAACAATTTGGTGTTTCAATTGGTATCCTACAATTGGTATCAATTGACAAATCGATTATGAGGGCAAGTCTTTTTTGCTTCCTACATGCCTTTAATGTCTTCTTTTTCGGTGGTTGATGCCAAAGGGGGAGAAGTTTAGGGACCAAAGCAATGAAAACTATATCAAACACCAAACACCACATTTAAAAAAAATATTTCTTCAAGTGGTTTTAGTTCTTTGTTCTAAAATAGGAAGTAAGTGAATTATGGAGTTAAGGGGAGGCTTAAGTCCATAATATCACATTGTGGGGACAAACATGCATCCTAGCAAGTAGATTGCATATTTTCATTCAAATTTTTGTTATATTTGCTTGCTTTGGTTGTGTTGTCATCAATCACCAAAAAGGGGGAGATTGTAAGGAAAATGGAACTGGGCCATTTGGCTAAATGAGTTTTGGTGTTTGATGATTAACACAACATGTGAACTAATGTGCTTGTTAGTGTTTGTGTTTGTAGTTCACAGGATGCTAAAGTAACTTGGACCAAGACATTGAGGAAAGCAACACCTCAAAAGAAGACATTATGAAGATCAAGTGAAGTCTAAGAGAAGAATCAAGTGTTGCCTGCGGACTGTCTGTTCGAGGAGCACCAGACTGTCCAGTGCCACACGCCGGACTGTCCGGTGCACCAGTAACAGTAGCCCTAACGGCTAGTTCCAGGTGGCACCGTGGAGGGAAGACCACCAGACTGTCCGTTGTAACGTCCGGACTGTCCGGTGCAAAAAGCTTGCACGCCAACTGTCACCTAGGCGCACCGGACAGGGGCACCGAACTGTCCGATGACCCCACCGGACTGTACGGTGCACCACAAAAAGCAGCAGCTTTTCTCCAATGGCTAGTTTTGTGTTGGGGGCTATAAATACACCCCAACCGCCATTTCCAAGCGTGGGAGCCCAAGAGATATACCAAGACATATAGTAGACATTCCCAAGTGCTCTTACATCCAAGTGCTTAATAGAATCACTCGGTAATTAGCGTAGGTGCTTTGTGAAGTGCTTAGATTAGTTAGACCGCTCTAGCGCTTGCTCTAGGTAGATCCTAGTTAGTTGAGTGAGTTTAGATAAACCACCAACCCCTCGTCTCTTGCGCGAGCCATTGTAATTGTACCGAGTGGGGCGAGAGTCTTGCAAGACCGTGACAACCGTGTTTGTGTCACGGGCGCCACCGTGTACCGGAGGGAACGAGACCCGCAACATTTTCAGCCGGAAGCTCGATAGTGGAGATGGCGAGGAGCGTCCGAGAGGAGCCGGAAGCAGAGCACCACTTGCGCATGGAGAAGGCCCGTGGCTCTCTACGGTGTTACTCGACCGAGGTGCTTGGCCCTCGTGTGGGCTTCCCTTTGCGTAGAGCACCAACGAGGATTAGTCGGGACCTTGTGTCGTTTCGGATACCTCGGTAAAAATACCGGTGTCATCCATGAGAGTTTGCATCTCTACCTTGCTCTTTAAGTTTCTGCATTTATATTAAGCATTTAAGTTTCAATCTTGTATTCATACTTATATACTGTAGATTAAAAATTAGCCATTATGGTGGAGATAGCAACACTTAGAGAAAACCTAGTTTGCACATTCTAGTTTAATTATTTGCATAGGTTTTGCTCTAGGGATTTATTTGTGGCTTAGTTTAGTGAAAGTTTTAGAAGTCCTAATTCACCCCCCTCTTAGACGTCACTCGTTTCCTTCAGCGTCCGTTGCCTCAGTGAGCTCCGCCTCCTCACCGACAACACGAGACACCCTCTAGTTTGCCGCCAGCTCCTCTATTTCTCTCGGTTCACGCTCACTGGACCTTCACCGTGCAACCGAGTCTCCGCCGCCATCGACTAGGGCCCTCGCGGTGTCCTCGCCATTGTTCAAGCACCCCAGAGCCGTCTCTCGAGGTAACTAACCCACCCATACCCTTAATTTCCCATTTGTTGCGCTGCTGTCCACGCAATCGCTTGCTGGAGTTGATGTGCGCCGCCGTTTGGCTACTCCGCCACGGGCCACGCCCTCTGGTGCCTCTCCGCCGGTGTCGTTCCCACGGCTGAGTCCGCTGTGTCACCTCGAGCTCGCTTGAGTCCTTTCCCAGTGCCCTAGACCCTCGCCGTGGTCGTGCCCTCGCCTCCGGCGAAACTTCGCCTTGGAGTCGGGCGACGCCGCCGCGAGCAAGCCAAAAACCCAGCCCGAGCTTGCCATCAGATCTCAGTCGTCCATCTGAGATCTAACGGCCTAACTTCAATTAAACCTGATCCGATCCCATCTGTCCGATTCAGATCTAGCTGCTCGGATCTGCCCCCTCACCCGCATGTTGCAGCTGGCCCGGCTGGTCAGTCTACCTTGCACCTAGGTCGCTAACTCCCCTGGCCCACCTGTCAGCCTGCGCTCACGCCCGCTCGCGAGCGCTCGCTCGATCAGATCCAATGGTGGTCAGTCGTCCGCTATCAGATGGATGAGATTAACATGTAACCCTTCGCGTGGTAGTTTTGCTAAAGAAACCCTTGATTTCTAAGAATCAACCCATCGTCCCTCAGTTTTGCTCGCAGGCCCTTGTAATTTTGCATAAAACCCCCTAACCTTTTAGTTAATCGTGGAATTAGACCTAGTTTTGTATTTTGAATTCCAAAACTTGTTTATTTCATATCTTTTGCATGTGAACTCCAAATTGAGTGATTCAAATTGGAAAATGTTCATAAAATTATTCTCCATATGTTTAAATTATAATCAATCACAGTCTGCATGTAGTAATTTTATGCCTAGGCTATAGGTGCATGTAGAGTAATGGTTCATTTATTAAAAAGGGAAAACCCTAATGGTAATTAGATGATTAACTTTGTGAGTTTAATATCATATGAACCCATCCCTGGTATAATTTTAGTAATTCATTAGGATAAATGAATTTAAGTTATGTGATCTCCGAGATAGACAGTACTTAGAGAATCACGAACCCCTAGGTGTATTAGTCCACCCTAGACCTTAGACTTCGCTTTTGGGTTTGTTACTTTCTTTTGAATTAGTGTTCACTTGATTGTACATGTTTGGTGTATTGTTTTTTTATCGTTATCCAAATGTGTTGAATGCATGATCGCTTTGCATAGACAACGAGCAGCCTGTGGTTCCTACGTGTTTTACCGAAGATCTTCCTGAGCAACAACCTGGTGAAGGCAAGTGTCCTCTGACCCATTATGTCATACTATCACACCTGGGTTTTGGGGGCACCAAGACCCGGACATGAACATAATCACCAGGTGTGCTAGGATCAAGTCTCACACATATGATGACTCATGGTACAGAAACAAATGTCACAACATTAATATATAACATAATTCTGTACAAAATAGTTAAATAATTACATCATATGAAGATAACGATCCAGCAACCCAAAGTTGACTGAGAGAAGACGACCTAGACCACTCATGAACTCAGCACAACATCCTCCATGTGCCTCATCATGCGGTACTTGTTCTTGACCTATGGGGGGTGTGAGACAGCAAGGGTGAGCTCACATACGTTCATCGCTCAACAAGTTGTGGGGAATAATGTGCATGAACTCTCCAAAGGTGGGAGCTCATATGAAGTGTAAGACTTACCAAAGAGGATGGTTAAAGCTGAGCATTGCTTTTAAAGTTGGTCAAAATTTTATTAGCAGTTACTAGGTATAAGTAGATACCAACCTTGTTAAATAAGAGATCAAGATTAATAACAACAATCGCGATGCAATGCATATGACAAATTAAGTTTAGTTCCATAAATTACTCATGTGAGGGTCTGAGCCGCTCATGACCGTGAGCACGGCTGATATACCAGTTTTACACTCTGAAGAGGTTGTGTATCTTTACCCACAAGTCATATTACCCATTTGCCATGGAGTTGATCAGACCCCATACACCTCTACCAAGGAAGTGAGGCAGGGTACCACTACGAGGCCTTTACAAAGTTCCACTAGCTTCAGAAAACCCGCTATAGTTTCTAGGAAGCGCAATGCAGGGATCCCCCGTCTGACCGCCATCGCAGCAAAATCAGCCCGAGAACCTCCCCACACTGACCACTCCCCTACTGCCCTTGCCCCTTTCGGGTAAGGTAGTCCTCCACTAGCTTTACTAATTAGTCAACCAAGGGTGTCCCATACCACCCTTGTGGTAGCACTGTTTTCCCGGGTGGTTCTCCATGTTCCAATTAACAATATGATCTTATCATGAACAATAATTAAACAACAATATAATTGGAACATGATCATAATGAAACCTTAGTTTCCCAAAACCAGGTAGTGAAATAGCAAATCTATCCAATAATTCATCTGTTTGCAAGGTGGGGAATAAACAATGCTAGGGAATACTATTAGGTCCCATCAAATTAACCTGAGCATGTCACAATGATTAACAGCGAACATTATTAGGTAAAAAGGAGTGATCAAGGGCACAACTTGCCTGAGACTCAAGATTCTAGGCACCAGGATGATCTTTAGATTCCCATAACCTCGCTGCTAGTCGTAGAAATACACATAAACATGGTTGTTGGAACCTGCTTTCCTGGGCAAGTTGATCCAACGGAGAAGTAGAAAGAGTGTTTGCAAAGTTTAGCACGGAATGCCAAAAGCTTCGTTTATCCCCCCGTGCCTGGGCACAATACGGGGGTATTTATAGGTACTCGAGAGGCTGCCTGTCCCTGTCAAAGACGTTTAGACCCTCGAGTACCCAGTTTATCCCCAGAATATTCCCACGAGGGGAGGTTACAGACAGTCATTACAGTAAACTTTATTACAGACACGACCCTTATCACACTTGTCCATGAGGGGCCCATCTCTATGGGCCGAATCACTCATGGGCCTCCCCCGGTGGTGAGGGAGCGGGAGGTACGTAGACAACGGTAAGGCCTTCGTCTTGCAACACGAGAGCGAAGGGGGTCGAACAGGCCTCCGTCCAATCGGCACCCTCGACTTGTTCTAGTGTGTTCTATGGATTTAGCCTTCGTCTGCACAAGGAGAGGACGAAGTCATAGAGCGAAGGGAGGCATGTTCGCCTTCGCCCCAACCTTTTGCCTCTGAAGGACCAGTTCGACTAAGTCAGCTGGTGCCGAAGACCACCGTTAGATGGTGAAGACGCTGCCCTCGCTCGAAGTGGTCCCATGGAGGTTTTTTGAAATGTGACCGTTGATGGACGTGTTACTGTTGAACTGCATGTTTCCCGAGGTGTCGTGTCGCGCCTATAAAAAGCCGACTATGGTCGGGCCTATTTCCGGCTTGCGTTTGCGCAGTAGAAACCCTAGCTTTTGTAAACTGCTCGCCTGCCCTCCTTGCTCTCCTGCTTCGGAAATCTGGCCCGCATCAAGCAGACCGCGCGCCGTCGCTGACGGTACGTTGCAATGTCTTCTTCTTCGTCTGTTGTGAGTGTGTCGCCGACCGTGTCATCGTCCGAGGAGACCTTGAGTGATTTGGCGGTGATGGAGTTGCAGCCTGGCCATACCGTGGAGTTTAGTACTTCGAGGATTTCCTCAGTCCGCGTGCTGGAGATGCAGCGGCTTGGTTACTTTGGTGACGGTGTCAGGTGGGCACCGGGTGCAGAGGAGGTCCCCGAGCATGAAAGCGAGTTGGATGTTTTTTAGGCCTTTTTGTCGCCGGTCTTCACCTCCCGACACATCGATTCGTGGCAGAGGTGTTGCGAAGGTTCGAAGTGCAGGTCCACCAGTTGACGCCTAATGTCGTGGTTGTGCTGGCGAAGTATGTCTGGGCAGTTACTTCCTACGGCGGGCAGCCGTCTGTGAAGGTCTTCGCCAAAAAATATTGCCTGCATTAGCAGAAAAGGAAAATAGGAAATAAGATAGCATAATTCGGATCGTGCACCTTCACACCGAGGACTGGGAAGACTTCGGCTGAAGTCGTGGAGATAGTCCCTTGTGCTAGGAACAAGTGGGGCAACTGGTGGGATTTTTGGTTCTATGTGGCCCCTAGTGACGTCGAAGACCTGCCTGGCCTCCCTCCGGGCATTCTGTGCTCACACTGCTATGTGACTTTTCCTCGATTCAAGGTGGTGGAGGAAGACGAGGACGAAGGGGCCCTTCGATATGCTGCCCGCTTGAGTAGCAGGCACGACTTGGTTGAGGAATTTATCGCCTATGGAGTGTGGCCCTTGGCGCACGACTGGGTACTGGGCGAAGTGTGCCCACGTCGGATGCCAACCCTAGGCGACCAGTTGGTGCGAAGTCCTGCCTTTGTGGTGGATTTACGCGGTCGGAACCCAGCCGCGTTTGTGCGTGAAGTGGAGGCCGAGGCCACGGAGATTGTAGGAAAGTATGTGCCGAAGACGGAGACTCTGAGGAGTTGGGATATCCGCGGTTCAAATGTTAGGTTGAACCGCGTTTTTGAGTTGAACCGTTTGCCGTATGCCGGCTACCCGGGGGACGACGATGTCGATGCTGCTGTCCGCCGGAGAAAAAAGGTGATGACAACGGCCGACGAGGGCCCTTCGCGAGGAACAGCACCGAGCGCGGCCGCCAAGAAGAGGAAATTAGGTTCAACAGCTAAGGGGTCGAGGGCTTTCGATCGTTTTGCTGCGGATTTGTTGGAGACCTGCGCGGTTCCCAGGGAGACGATGTCTTCGCCCGAGCTCCAGGAATCTTCCGTGCGAATGCTGAAGGTTACCGGGGGTCGCTGGCCTAGGAATGTTCCGATTCTCTAGGCGGCCGGCGAGGACATGTTTACATCTCGATTAGCTCGTGAGATGAAAATTTTCTCTTACGGACGAAATGTTGGTGTTGTTGTATCGGTAGTGATAGAGAATGATCGTCAAGGCGCGCCACGGAAACACCGGGCGTTTGCCAGGGTGGGGGACCTGAGGTGCGAAGTCAAAATGGCACGGGCGAGCGTGAAGACTGCCGCCCCCGGCGCCAGCATGCCTCTGCCTAGCGCGCCTGGCGCCAGCATGTCGCTGCATGCCGCGCCCACACATGAGCGAAGGCCTCCCTCGCCACCGCGTGCTGCTGAGGCAGCGGTGGGTGGCGCCGAAGTCTCCATGGATATTTCCGTGGAGGACTACCTTGTGGGCGGGGTCGTGATATTCGACGCCCACACAGGGCGGGGTCCTGCTGGTGAGTTTTTTTTGCGCGAAGTCTACGTTTCTGACATGACCATGATGTAGGAGTGGCATCCGGGCAACTGGCTGTTGTCCCGACGCTGGTGGTGGTTGATCCGGTGGCCGTGGCAACCGTGGCAAAGGGGTCCTCGTAGGACCCATGGTCTAGGTTCTGCGCCAGCGGCGAAATTGCCTCGACCGCCGCCGCAAAGGACGTGGCTGCTTCAGTTGCGCAGCAGCTGAGACACGTGAGTAATCAGTGCTGCTGGAGTTTATTTCTCTTCCATTGCTCTGAAGTTGACAGTCTTTCGTGCCAGGCGGCCGCCTTCGCCGAGCACATTGCGTCGGGGGCATTGACCTCGGAGTTTTCTGCCGAAAGGCGGTGACTCGAGGGGAGGATTGAGCACCTCCGAACGCAGCATACGGAGGCTATGCGATACAAGTCGGCCGCGGAGAACAAGAGCCGCAATCTGCTGGAAAAGTTGTCGGTGGCGGAGGCTGAGAAAGAGAACCTCGGCCGCCGGCTTGCGGCAGAAAAGGAAGACGCGGAAAAAGCCCACGCAGAGGCCCAGGCTGCCCGTGCTGAGGCCAACCTCGCCCTCAAGCGCGCCACCGACACGGAGTCAGGGCAGAGGACTCTGCGCGGCTATGTGGACAAAGCGGAGGCCTCCACCCGCACTGGGGTCGACCGAGCACATGCGTTGCTCGTGGACGCGTACCGTCAGCTTGGTGCGTGTACCGCCCCCTTCGACACATCCGGCGAATAGGTGGGCCTCCGCTTCCTCGGGTGGCTGCAGGAGGAGCTGGAGCTGCTCCCATCCATCATGATGGGTCTCATGTTCTTTGCCTCGCTTATTACCTGTGAGGGGGCTGCGAATGCTTTGTCCCGTGAGGGATGCAGGCATTACAAAGTCGACTTCGACCGTGGAATCTTCCAGGTCAAAGATGAGGTGTTAAAGTGGTCCGCTAGGGCGCTTTATGACAGGATGTGGGGCCCTCACGGCCGCGATACTGTCCGGGGGAGGTTCGACCGGGTGCTGGAGCAGGTGTGTGACACATTTTTTTGTTTATTTATTAATTTATTTTTTTGTAGATGATGAACGATGAAGAAGTCGATGACTTCGGTGGCCTGGAAAGCTTGGTTACCCGGGCGGAAGATGCAAGGACGGGGGTTGAAGAGCAACCGGTGCCACAAACCGGCCCTGGCGAAGACCCTCCGGCGGTGGCTGCGCCGGCTAACGAAGACCCTGCAGCGGCGGCTGCTACTTCGCAGGTGGCGGGGTCATGTTAGGGGCGTTGGGTTTAGGTCTCTATTGTGATACTGAAAGTCGGTTGCTGTGCAGGTTCCGACGTCCCAGCCTGCGCAAGCAACCCCTATTGA
Organism: Zea mays; assembly: GCF_902167145.1. NCBI lineage: Eukaryota > Viridiplantae > Streptophyta > Magnoliopsida > Poales > Poaceae > Zea > Zea mays. The sequence continues at coordinate 42,862,874 of NC_050100.1, read as the reverse complement.
TGATATTAATTTTGTGGCGGCTGCGCATGCAGTGCCTGTTAGTGGAAATTTGTCTAGTTCTAAAGCTGAGTCTTGGTCATCAGACGGGGGTGAGTTTGGGAGCTCGTTTTTATGGACTGAGGAGTCTTCGGATGAGGATTTAGATTATTTTGTTGCGTTGGATATGGCCACGACAAAGTCCTTGCCGCAGCCTGAAGTGCGCGAAGTGTCTGCTCCCTTGACTGGGGCGATAACCGAAGAGCGCCGCTGGCGAAGGGTGGTGTCGAAGCACAATGTTGGCGAGATGTCGCGAAGTGGGAGGCGTCGACAGATGGGGATGGAACGATCCCGTCTTCGGCTAGATCGGGGTGGCCAACGAGATTTGTTGTCATCGACGTCCGGGACGTGTATTGGGGAGGGGGATCTGCGGAATCTTTTTGAGGGCGAAGAGTTCAAGATGATGATGTTTAATTTTTGTGAGGCAGGCCTTATTTCGAAGGCTGAGCCAATGTAGCATGTTTGCTGCCCTCGCTCTCGTGTTGTGGTAGTGAGTGAAAACGCTGGCCTCCCCTGGCTCACAATAGAGAGGGAGGGCAACAAGATGTGATCTGTATTATTTGTGCGATGTGGTCGGCGGCCCTTCGCTGTGTGTATGTAAACTATGGTGAAATTGCTTGTTGTGAAATGGGATGGGGACCTCGCTTTCCACGGCGATGGTGGACGCTTATGATGCGTACCTGGTTGCGTCCTCAGGTGGTTTTTGTTCGACCGTGTCAGATGGCAAAGACTTCGCACCTTTAAGGTGATCGTAATTGACGTTTGCGCCATTAGGGTGATGTCGCACATTTATGTATGTCCGGATGCACCCTTAGGCGGCTTTTGCTCGGATGTCTTATAGTATAGACTTCGTATCGTGCACTTGTTGTGCATATCCGGCTGCACCCTTAGGCGGCTTTTGCTCGGGTTTTGTCTTTATAGTAAAGACTTTGTGTCGCGCACTTGTTGTGCATATCCGGCTGCACCCTTAGGCGTCTTTTGCTCGGGTTTGTCTTATAGTAAAGACTTTGTGTCGTGCACTTGTTGTGCATATCCGGCTGCACCCTTAGGCGTCTTTTGCTCGGATTTGTCGCACGCGAGGGTAGTCTAGGCTACCTCTTGCAGTGACTATTTATACGTCGAATGTCGAAGACCGTCGATGCGGTCTTTTTCGAAACTTATGGTAATGATGCTTGCCAGAGTTTTTTGTGGGGGCTTTTTCGGTGGTATATTACATGGCGCCGCCTCGTTAAAAACCTCACCCCCGGGAGGAAAAGAGTGCGGGCCTGAATGACATTGTTTGAATAACTACAAAGGCGCTTGGGCCTTGGATCTTAAATGAAAAATTTTCGGAGATTATCGATGTTCCATGAGTGGTCTAAGTCTTCGCCGGATGACGTTGCTAGCCTGTAAGCACTTAGAGATGCCTTTGTCTTGACTATGTACGACCCTTCCCACTTCGGCTCTAGCTTGCCCCGGGACTCTGTCCTGGTGGTCCTCACAAATAATAGGTCCCCTTTGTTGAATTCTCTTGGGACGACTGTGTTGTCACGCCATGCTTTGGTCTAGACCTGATACTTGTTGAGGGCCTGCAGTGAGAGGACCTGATCTCCATCGATGAGATCTTTGGAGGTTGGTTCATCGACGTCGGGGACGGCAGATTCGCTTGTTCGGGGTGACCCGTGCTTTAACTCTTGTGGTGTCATTGCTTCGGATCCATACATCAGGCGGAAGGGTGTGAACCCGGTTGCTCGGCACTCTATCGTATTCAGCGCCCATATGACTTCGGGTAATTGGTCTGCCCACTTGCCCTTTTTGTCATCAAGGAGCCTTTTCTTGATGGCGCTAAAAATGTTGCCATTGGCGCGTTCGATGACACCGTTGGAATGTGGGTGGTAGACAGAGGCGAAGACTAGCTTTGTGTCGATGGAGCTGCAGAATTCCCTGAAGTCTTGGCTATCGAATTGTTTGTCGTTGTCGACTGTGAGCTCGGACGGGACTCCAAAGCGAGAGACAATGTTTTGCTAGAAGAATTTTTGGGTGGTCTTCACTATTATCGTGGAGACTGACCTAGCCTCGATCCACTTTGTGAAATATTCGACGGTGATGAAGGTGAACTTTAGGTGCCCTTGAGCCGTAGGCAGTGGCCCGACGATGTCCAGCCCCCAACGCTGTAGTGGCCATGTGTGGGCGATGAGCTTGGTGAATTGCAATGTGTTGCCTGAGCGAGGAGAGAACTTTTGGCATGCCTCGCATGACCTGGTGACTCGGTTGGCCATGCAAATTATTGCGGGCCAGTAAAATCCCTAACGAATCACCTTGGCTGCGAGGGCTTTGGGTCCTGAGTGTGAGCCGCAGGTTCCACCGTGGACTTCGCGGAGGATTTCTAGGCCTTCGGTTTCGATTATACATTTCAACATAGGCTGGCTGATGCCCTTTTTGTACAGCTGACCCTCGACTATTGCGAAGTCCCTGCACCTGTGTTTTAGTCGTTTGGCCTCATTGCAATCTGTTGGATGGTAGTGGCCCTGTAGGTATAGTGTTATTGGGGCCCGCCAGTCTTCGGCCATGATGAGGTTGACAATTCGGTGGCCTTCGACGTTTTGAGTTATTTGCAAGACTTCCGGGTTACGGACGGCTGGTGTGCCGATGACGTGGTAGAACACGTCGGAGGGCAGGGCCTCGCCCTTGGCTGCTGCCTTGGCCAACGCATCAGCCTCTTTGTTCTTGTTGCAGTCGACATGCTGCAGGGTGAAACCCTTGAATTGTTTTTCGAGGTTGCGGACAGCGGTGAGGTATTGCATGAGCACAGGTTCCTTTGCTGAATACTCCTTTTCGATCTGGCCGGCGACGACCTTGGAGTATGTTCTGATGATGCATGTGGATAACGCCGAGGGCTCGTAGTTTGCGAAGTCCCAGGATGACGGCTTCGTATTCTGCTATGTTGTTAGTGCACCTGTCAGACTCTAAAGCAAAGCTGAGGCGTGCAGCGTATCTGTACTTGACGCCAGCGGGTGATGTGATAATCACCACGGCGCCTGCCCCCGCATGGCACCATGCGCCATCACTATGGATGGTCCAGACTGTTTCCGGGTGTTCTTGCTATGGCCCCACAGGTCCTGTCCAGTCGACGATGAAGTCTGCCAAGACTTGTGATTTGATTGCTGTTATGGGCTCAAAGGTGATGTGGTACCCGGATAGTTCTGCTGCCCATTTTGCAATTCTAGCAGATGCCTCCGGGTTCCAAAACAATTCTCCCAGACCCCTGTCCGAAGTGACTCGTACTTTGAATGCTTCGAAATAGTGTCATAGCTTGCGTGAAGCCATGACCACTGCGTATGAAATTTTCTCGAGTTCGGTCATGTTGCACTTGGAAGCCGTGAGGACTTCGAAGACGTAGTACACTGGGCATTACTGGCTTTTGCCATCTCGGTCCTGCTCTTGGACTAATGTTGCGCTGACTGCGCATGGTGACGCCACAATGTAGAGGAGCAACGGCAGCGACGGGTCGGGACTTGTCAGAGTTGCTAAGTCAGACAGGTGCTGTTTGAGCGACTCAAAGCCGCTGCCTGCTCTGGGCCCTAAGCGAAGTCTTTTGCACCACACAATGTTTTGAGGAAGGGTAGACTTTGTTCAGTGGACTTAGAGATGAATCTGTTAAGGGCCACCAATCTGCCTGTCAGTCGCTGGACGTCCCTGGTGGACTGTGGAGGTGCCATGTTGATGATCGCTTGGATCTTGATTGGGTTGGCCTCAATCCCTCGGTGCGATACTAGGTAACCAAGTTTTTTCCCCTGGCAAACTCCGAAGACACACTTCTCAGGGTTGAGCCGGAGTCGTGCGTCGCGCATGTTGGCGAATGTTTCTGCGAGGTCGGCCAGGTGGTCCTCTTTTCTTTTGCTTGAGACGACAATGTCGTCTATTTAAGTGAAAATGTTGCGGCCAACTTGGTTTTCAAGGACCTTCTTGGTGAGGCGAGAAAAGGTTGAGCCGGCGTTCTTGAGTCCCTCAGGCATTCATACGAAAAAGTACGTGTCGAAGGGTGTAATGAAGCTTGTGCTTGCCTTGTCCTCCTCTTTCATGTAAATCTAGTGGTACCCCGAGAAGCAATCAAGGAAGGACATGACTTCGTAGCCTGCTGCGCTATCAACAATTTTGTCGATTCGTGGCAAAGGGAAATTGTCCTTGGGACAAGCCTTGTCGAGGTTTGTGAAGTCGATGCACATGCGCCATTTGCCACTCTTCTTCTGCACCATGACCACGTTGGCGAGCCATGTTGGATAAGCGATTGGCTCGATGAATCTGGCTTCCAGTAGTCGATGCACCTCGGCCTTGGCTACCTCAGTTTTCTCATCAAACATTTTTCGCAGTCGCTGCTTTTTCGGGCGCACCGAGGGGTCGATGCCCAGGTTGTGCTCGATGATGGAGCGGCTGGCCCCAACCAGATCGAGGGCGGACCAAGCGAAGACATTCTTGTTTCGGGAGAGACAGGAAAGGAGTTTTTCCTCGTCTCACGAGGTCAGGTCTTCGCTTATTATTACTGTTTGCATTGGCGTTGCTGGATCGAGGGGTACCGCCTTCGTCCCGTCGTTGCTTTGGAGTTGCGCTTTGACTTTTTCGTCTTCGACCGGGCGATTGCTTTCGAAGCCTTCGCGTTCTGCCGTGAGGCAGTACACGTTTCGTTGCCCTGGAACGAAGTCCCTTTCGATGTTGCGTGTTGTCTGCTGGTCGCTGTAGACGGTGATCACGCCCTGCGGGCCTAGGATTTTTATACAGAGGTAGAGTCCATGAATGGCCGCCTCAAATTTGTTGAGTGAGCCCCGTCCCATTATGGCATTGTATGGGTAGACCATGTCGACAATGTCGAAAGTGACCTGCTCACTTCGCGCATTGGGTGCTACACCGAATGACAAGGGGAGTTCTATCTTGCCGACAGCGAAAGTGCCCTTGCCGCCGAAACCATAGAGGGGATTATCCACAGGCTTGAGGAGGCTATGGCTTATTCCCATGCGATCGAAGGCATGTAGAAAAATGATATCAGCTTGACTACTGTTGACATGCAAAATGGTTTTTCTGTTGACATGCAAAATGATATCATACGAAACTAGAACCTGAGGGGCTAACATGCAAAATGGTTTTTCTGTTTTCCTTTTCTTTTTCAGTTTAAAACGCAGAGAACCATGGAAAATCCATAGCACAAGTTTTTCAACTCGAAAAATGGTGAAATAAATTTTTAGGACTCCTCTATGGTAGATCTATGATTTAAAAATATTGCATGTCAAAGTTTGAATATTTTTGTGCACGATTTGAATTTTAATATGAAAATTGAGTTTCCTTATAAATAATAAAATATATAAATCCGAGGTCAGAAAAATATGATTCCAATTTTTATTTGGTTCCTCCAGATGTTGTTTATCTGTGATAATTATTTTTTAGGGGTATGTTCTGTTAATAAATTTATATTTGTGAATTAAAAAGCCAAGTTGCTTATTCTATAGAAAACAGGAAATAAATAGCAAAGCCTCGAATATTAATGTGAAACTTTTTGTGAACAAGACATGTGCCATTGACCACCTATGAAACTATTTTGAATCAGCAGTTATGTAGGAAAATTTTGAATAATAAATTAAAAACAGAAAAGGCTGATTTGTTTAGAAAACCCTAAAAAGATTTATAAAGAAAATGTCTGTGAAATTTTTTGTGATAGGTTGTTAGGCCAAGTAAAGTCTAGGAAAAATATGATAATGACTGGTGGCTGGTTAATAATGTAAAGAGGTTTAAATTACTTTCTACGCCATTTCTTGTTATTTTTGTGCAATAAAAAATAATGGTCCAAAACAATTGAAATTTCTAGGGTAAAGCATGATAGAGGAATACTACCTGCTATAATTTTTGTAGTACATTTTGAAGTGGTCGAGTAGTATTCACAATATAAGTCCAACAAAATGGTATGCAAGGGTTTGAATAGTTATAAGTAATCTAGTTTCAATTGTGACTTAGTCTGAAATGATTTAGAAAATAATTACTGTTGTGATAGCTAGGGTTTGAACAAAATCCATCTCACTAAGAGATAGCTAACTTTTAAAAGAAAAGGGGGCTAAATGAAGGATATTGCTTAGTGTGTCTACACCAATAGATGTAAGGTAACTAGAAATACATGGTAATGTAACTTGTGTTAAGTTATGTGGGTTATTTAAGTGTTAGCTAGGACCAACCAAGAAAAGACAGACTACATGTTCTTGGACGATGTAGACTATCTTGTAGAAACCTCTGTATAGTAAATCGACTCAGAATATGCACACTACATGCACCCATAAGCATCATACCTCTCTTGCATGAAGCATCATATATTCTCATACTGCATCCATACATCATATAGGATCGCAGGAGGAAGTACCAGTGGGAATTGTCGAGGAGCTGTCAGGAGTTCTCGTGGAAGAAGGTGAACTAGAAGTTGAAGCTTAGGAGTGTCCTGATCACCGCCCTAGTTCCTTCGAGAAAGGCGAGCCCCAGCATCTAACTTCCTATATTTGCAATACTTTAATTTATTCACTGCCTACCTATACTGTTGCATTAGGTATAGGGGTTGATTGAAACCAATTGCTGCATATACCCTGACTACTTTCTTTACCCTATCCTTGCCACCTATTTAAAGTAAGCACGCTTAAAATGCTTAGGCTTGCCTAGACGGTAGAAGTCGTGTGATCCCCTATCACCTGCGAGATATATGTGGTTACTTATGCTTGATTTGGGATAAAGTCATTGGGTAATATCCATGATGGAAATAAAGATTTCAAATGAGACCGGGTGGACTCTTATGGGCATCATGTAGGCCATAGTGATCCCGCGTGTGTCGATTAAGGACCGTACCGTTGTGGTTCCTCGAGTCATGTTGAATTTATGCCTATACACTTAGTTGTCCAGATAATTCGTTCCGACCATGAAGCCAAAACACCATTCCAGCCGAATTCGACCTCGCGGTGCACTTAATGGTGTGGTTGAGGAGTGATGAGGACATGGCGAGATGACTCATGGTGGATGGTATGCCCTAACCCTCTGGTAGTCAGGCAGTCCCTAGGTATGGTGTCCCCTATGGAATCCGAGATGTGTAGCAAGGCTGCTACTGGAATGAGTGTGGTGGTGATTGTATCTCACGAAGTACTGTGGGTATGATTTGTGTTAGGAGTACCCACCAGCTGGTTAGTAATCAATTCTAATCGTCGTCGCTCCTGGATAGTGAGCACTTGACTTGAGTTATCTTATTGCAGTAAGAACTACACTTTCTATGAGTTGATGATAGGGATAAGATGTGATGTTACTCCCAAATATGATCAAGGGATGTGATAATCTTGATGTGAAAATTATGAACAGTCTTCCTTAACTTGATTCTTCACTAAAGCTATAACTAGAATTATAGTAATCCTGGCAATGAATATTTAGAGAATCAGGTGCAAATCTAGTTCTGCAGCGGATAGGCACCAATACTGATCTGCTAAAATGGGATAATGAATTTGGTAACCCCTTTAAGTTGCTAATAACTTCATTAACTCTCGTTACTCTTATAAAGTAAAGAGCCAACTCTAGATATAGCTTTGCATAATCCTTGGAGTCTTTTACTTTCTTATTTCCTGGTTTTGGACGGGTCAGTCTAGCTGAGTACTACTCAGGGTGCTATTCTCAATAATTGTTGCAGATGGCCAGATGTACTACGGGTACTACGAGCATTGCCTATGCCCGGCTACAGGAGATGACTAGGCCCAGGGCAGGGCTTCTACATTCTCGTCTCATGCATTTGGTAGGTTGACATACCCAAATGTTGCCACAATATTTCGAAAACCCTGTAGGTGTTGTGGGTGCTAGTTAAATAAATGCTTCTGTTAAACTTATCACTTCGGTGATTTCTACTTGGATTTAATTGGGGCATGTGTGCCATCCACGTTGTAATAACTCTATGTACTCCGATTTATGTTGAACTCTGTGGAATGTTGTAACACTTGATGCGGTGAATGTCAGTTCATTACGATCTTGGTTGCGATGGAAAAGTTTGAGATCCTTCGTGATTTCACCAGACCCTAGCTAGGTTTATATGGGCTCAAGTGTGAGGTAAACACTATGAGGCAGATGGTTTGCATACTTGATCTCTTATAAATCTGGTCGAGTCGCCGCAAATACTAACATGACGCCAGTGGTGTTGGGACCGACAGTTCAATTAAAGCCAAGGGAGTCACATCCGTTGAGTTAACCATCGAGACGAAGACCCTTGCTGTTGCATTCTTCGTCGCCAATGTAGAAGAAAATTATATTCTAATCTTAGGTAGAGATTGGATCCATGCAAATAAATGTGTACCTTTTACTTTACATAAATGTTGTTACAATGGGTAGGCGATAACATAGAACAAGTACATGCTGATGCATCGGCCTGCATCGCCATGGCTGATGCTCTTATGCTTTGGACCTATGAGATTGTTATATATCCCACAGGAGTTGATTTTTCTGATTATCCATTCATAAGCATAGATAGAAAAGGCTTCATTCCTGTAATGTTAGAGCTGATGGAAAACCAACTAAATCCTAAATAAAGTTTAAATAATGAGTACACCCGAAAGTAATATACCCTAGGTTGTGGACAGTCCAGCCTCGAGGCCAGACGGTCTGAGGTAAAACAGAAAGATTCACAAGGTGTTGGGGGTCTTCTTCTCCGCCGAAGGTCCTCAAGACAAAGACACCATCGACAAAGTGATACTGAAGACTTTCTTTTTCTCTGTCGAAGCTCCTCAAGACGAAGGTCTTGTCTGGAAGCAATGATGGCAAGTGCCGAAGCTGCCACCAGCTTCGGCTTAGACCAAACAGAGGAGGAAAAGACTAGCTAGTCCCTAGTGGTTTATGTTATGATTATGAACAAATATTAAAGGTCATAAATGTACTTTTACTCGGGCTGCGTCCCGTGCCTATAAATAGGTGAACAATGTCCCCGTATTGTTCACGCTGGTCTGTAATCACTCTCGCATCAACACCTTCGAGCAAGCCGAAGGTATCAATGTAATATAAAATTTGTTAATATTCATGTGTATATTATGAAATATAAATGTGAATGAAACAATGAATTATATTCTTCATCTTTATGTATTCTCATTTATCCATGAAATAATGAAGGCATGTTCTTCATGACGTTCGTCCGATGATCATTAAATCCAAAAGGAGGCAATGCTTCGGAGGACGAATGTCCTTAATGCTTAACAATTGTGTTGCCTTGTTCTTGATTCACAGCATTTAAGAACAAGTGAACAAAGCAGGGCTTAGCCACTATCACAAACAGTCCGGTCCCTAAGGACAGACGGTCTGGTCCTCCCAAGGACAGTCCGACCCCTAGGACCAGACAGTCTGGCTGCTGTCAGAGAGTGCCACAGCACGAGTCCAGAGCTACGGATGGTTCGACCTTTTAGGCTGGACAGTCCGCAGCCACACAGAGAGCATCTAATTCCTCTGAAGGAAGCATAATAGAGGAATTTAGAGATCTCGACAAGTTAGGATAGAGATTTACATTGGTCGATCCTTTGGAGGAGATATATGTAGAAGACGGTAAAACTCCAAGGTCGACTTTTATGAACAAGGCCCTGGAGGCCGATCCTAGAGATGAAATGATCGGTCTATTAAAAGAGTATTCTGATTGCTTTGCTTGGAATTACACTGAGATGCCAGGATTAAGCCGAGACATAGTGCAACATCGGCTTAGAGTGTGCATTGATTTCCACAATTTAAATAGAGCAACTCATAAAGATGAATATCATATGCCTATAGCCGACATGTTGGTTAATAATTCATCAAGAAATAGAATTGTTAGCTTTCTTGATGGTAATGCCGGATATAATCAGATGTTCATGACTGAAAAAGATGCGTCTAAAATGGCCTTTGCATGTCTATACTTCATTGGTTTATTTGAGTAGGTTGTCATGATGTCCGGTCTAAAAAATGCCGGTGCCACTTATCAGAGGGCTATAAATTTGATCTTTCAGGAGTTGTTGGGAAACATTATGGAAGTTTACATTGATCATATTGTAGTAAAATCGACCGAGTTTGGTTCTCATATAGCTGATTTACGTAAACATTTGATAAAATGTGTCGGTACAATTTAAAAATGAACCCGCGTAAATGTGCTTTTGGAGTGTCGGCTGGAAAGTTCTTAGAATTTATCATTCATGAACATGGTATAGAGATAGATTCCGACAGAATTAAGTCCATTTGGAATGTGGGAGTTCCAACCTGTAAGCTTGAGATGCAAAAGTTCCTCGGCAAAGTAAATTATTTACAAAGGTTTATTTCTAACTTAGCTAGGAAGATTGAAGCCTTCACTCATATCATTCGGCTTAAAATGATGTTGAATTCACTTGGGGGCAGAACAACAGGAAACATTTGATCTTATTAGAAACTATTTGTCTTCGACTCCAATATTAAAAGCACCAGAAGTAGGAGTGACATTCATGTTATACATTGCAGCCAAAGATAAAGTTATTGGAGCTGTTCTGACGTAGGCGACTGAAGGAAAGGAGTATGTGGCGACCTACTTAAGCCGAAGGCTAGTGAATGCTTAGACAAGGTACACCTTCATTCAGAAATTATTCTTATACCTATTTTATGCATGCACCAAGTGTAGGTGTTATCTATTGTCTAGTCCTTGCACTGTTTCTGGTGAAACCGATGTGATCAAATACATGTTGCAAAACCCAATCATTAGTGGTAGAGTTGGTAAATGGGCTTATGCACTTATAGAGTATGACTTGGCCTATGTCACTAAAATCTATGAGAGGCCAGGCCGTAGTAGATTTTATTGTAGAACATCAGATTGATGGTACTCGTAAACTAGACATGACGTATTTCACTGTTACTCCCTGTACTCTGTATTTTGATGGATCGGTTTGCAACGAAGGATAAGGAATTGGCATTGTGTTTGTTTCACCAAGTAACGCCTCCTTCGACTTCTCTAGCCGATTGAAAACTTATTGCACTAACAATCAAGCCGAATATGAGGCCCTCTTATTCGGTTTGGAACTTCTAAATTGTATGGGAGTAAAGCATGTGAGACCATTTGGTGATTCTCAGCTAGTTGTCCAGCAGATTCTAGAAGAATATCAATGTTTAGATGGTACTCTAAATACTTATCTTGAGAAATGTTGGGATATAATCCATTCTTTTGATGAATTCAACATTCGGCATATATCCAGAGTTGAGAATTGCAGAGCTAACAATTTGGCACAAGATGTCTCACGTTATTGGATAAGATGAGGGAAATTTCACAGTACTGAAAATCTGATAGCCGGTGTCGCGCAAATCCCCAGGCCGCGTACTCATCGCAATGATTGGCCTCTCTAGAGAGCACCACCGTCGGTACTCATCGCAGTGATTGACGCCCAGATTGGTGCCAACATTTATAATTTTTAACATTTTTACCATCTAAATATGGGGAAGCACGACGGCGATAAAAAGTGTAGAACCAAGCTTTAATATAGTAGATAAAGAGGAGCTGCCAGGCTTTACTTTAAAAGATTAGTTAGTCTGAATAATCATAGTGTATCCTATAGATTATATAATCTATCTTATACAAGTTAAGAGGCAAACAAACAATACATATTATTGAAGTGAATTACATAACCTAGATATCTAGATTATGATAATCCATAAGCAGGTCATAGATACTTACTCTCAACATTTCAATTTATAGTTTGTTAGACTTTTTACCCTAAGTTTGTTCAACTCGTCTTATTCAAAAAATTATATTATTATTAAATTTTACTGTGATATTATTTAGAATATAATATACTTAAATATGGTTTTGAATTTTCTATTTTTTTAAAAAATAATAAGATGAGCTAATCAAATTTGGTATAAAAAAGTTAAATAAAATATAAATTAGAACGGTGGAAGTATTTTATATTATTGTTTGCCTTTTTATCTATTAATAATTTATGTAAACAAATATCTCTAATACGATTAGATAAACTGAATTATATAATCTATATAAAATAAGCTAGATTATATAATCCTACCACCAAAAAACATGATCAAAGTGTGACTGATGACCATGATTAGGGGGCGTTTGTTTGAAATTATAATCTGTCCAAATTATATAATTCAACAAATTTTAAACTAAGGTCCTATTTGTTTCCTCCTAGATTATATAAATTGGATTATGGTGGAATGGTACGAGGATAAAATATTACTTTAAGATTACAAATAAGCTGAAATAAGCTACTCATTGCTAGCTTATTTCAGTTTATTTGTAGTACTAAAGTGATATTTTATCTTACTATTTTTTCACTAATCCAACTTATCGGAGTTATTAAAACTCCACCCGGTTTGGGCGCCTCCCCGCACCTGGTGGGATCTCGACCACTCGCGTGCCGACGTGTGGTCTGTTCACGGACCCGAAATTTTTATCCAATTCGACTGAGTCGTTCGCGTCTCGTCCGCTCCTCCCTCACTGATCCACTGCCAAGTCCATCCTTCCTGTCCGACTCTGACCCACCGCACCTCCGACTCCGGTCCCGGGTGTGCCTCCCGCCTGTCGTTCGGTGACACTGACATGGGCTGCTGCCTCCACCGCCTCTGCCTCGGCGGCACGCGTACGCCACTCTCCCTCCTCTCATCTCCTCTCCTGCCCTCCCTCCCCCAGTCTCTCTCTCCCCCGTCTGGTGAGTAATCAAATCCATCATCCACGCCCTAGCGAAACCGGAACCCCACCCAACAGGTACCCTGCCGTTCGTCAGGCGGTTCATGCCCAAGGAGGTGGAGGCCGCCACGCGCGGCTTCACCGCGGTGCTCGACGCCGCCGGCACGGCCTATAGGGCGCGCTTCGTCGGCGGCCTTGTCGCCACCGTCGTCAGGCTCCGCCACGACGACGACCACCGCCAGGGAGAGGGAGGAGGGCCCACGGACGCCTTCTACCTGGAGCTGCAGCTGCTGGCCCGCCTCAACCACCGCCACGTCGTCAGGCTGCGTGGCTTCGCGCTAGCCCACCACGCAAGGCCCGTGCCCTTCCGCCCTCCGACCCTTTCTTCCTTCCCTCCCCACCGCTCTCTATCTCTGCTTCTGCGGATTGGTGAGATTCACCTTTGGATATGGCTGGGCTGGGGTGGAACGTTTTAGGTTCCTCGTCTTCGATCATATGGAGAACAGGAGCCTCAATGAATGCCTCCACGGTTGGTGAATCAAAGACCACTGCAGTGCACACTCGCCTACCACTATCATCTCAGTCTCTGTGGATAATAACTGCAATCTTGCCTTCATATATTATTATCGAACCTATGTGGGGGTGCAACTTGCATCCGTTTCTGGTTTAATATGTCAATTTATTTTTCTTAATGCCTTATTTGTGCTGAAATGTGACCCTACTTTATGGGTTCCTTTGTAATTTGATGTATAATAACAAGATCATTCTATTGTTTATTCTGTCTTCTTTCATATATTCAATTTTTTCTCCTAGAAGAAGGCTCTGTGAGGTAAAAAATGTTTTATGCAGTAGCTTTTAGTTCCTCTGATGTTTTTATGAAGAACCATTTATTAAAGTGTGTATGGTAGTTGTGTAGAAGGATTATATGTAGTACAAAGGACTCAGTCTTAGCTTCTTAGTACAACCTTAGTCATATCATAGGAGAAACTCTGGATGTATATAATACATACTAACAAACTTTATTTGTTCTTCTGAAATCTGAGAAATTCTTAATGCCTAGAGCTTTCCATTTGTTTCAGTTGTTTAATTTCACACGTTCTTCTAAATCACTTTCTCCCTATGTTGTTCTGACATTTTTGTTTCGCCAAATGTTTATTTGACAGATTTGGAGCTTTACGATGAAATCATCCTTTTGCAAGCATGCAATTGTCACACAGACGGACCCCAAAGAATCCTCCTCGCTCTCCACCACGTGCGGCGTCGCCTCGCCCTCTTCCTCCCCACGCCGCCGCTACCCCACCCCCAACACCGCCATGTTCTTCCCCGTGCCCCGCAGGTTGTGCTCTGCTGTGCTCTGTCTCAGTTCGCAATTTTTTTTCTGTTGTCTGGTCACTGCATCGACATTGCTTTACTAGCCAAATCGAATCTAAAGTGATTATTTTTCTTGTGTTCTCAAGCCAGGTGCTGGTGTTTGTATATGTCAAGCAGTTTACGGACGAGAAACAAAGGATTCTGTACGCCACTCTCTGGCACCTTCCAAATCTTTCACATCCTTCAAATTGTCATTTTTCGCTGTATCCATGTCATTTGACAGTATCATCTCACATCAGATTTGTTTCACCAAATCCTAAACGGACCTTTTGTTTAGTTTCTCAGGCAGAGGTTAGCTTTCTAGGAAATCTGAAACATCCGAACATGTTCAGACTAATTGGTTATTATTTTGAGGATAACCAAACGCAGTTAGTATATGAATTTATGCCCCATGGAAATCTAGAGCACCATCTCTTCAGGAATAACCGTTTGACATCTGCTACAGCTTCGTTTTAAGCATATTTGTGAGCTTTCTAAGTAGATGAGTTATTTGATTTTTTGTCTATTTCAAAAGTCAATGTGTTCTGGAAGAACTTATATTATAAATGGCTGCATTGTGCGAAGTGCCATCTAATTTATTTTTAGATATTTGTTGCTTTATAAAATTGGTATCTATTGACCTGGAGAGCAGTGCTCTATGGTGAATCTTAGATTCAGATTCGTTGTTTTACTGGTGAAGCTGTCCCAAATAGCCCCAAATTATGGACCGAGACATTTTTAAACCAAATACTAAGGTTAATAATAGAGCTCATGACAGTTCAGCATATATATGTTTTCTGCATCATTCCATACCTTTTATATTTGACTATTCATCTCGTTTGTTTCTTAAGATATATATGTTTTCTGCATCATTTTATATTGTTTTTGTTTAACTACTATTCATCCCCTTTGTTTAACTCTGCGGTAATAGTTGCAACCTCAGTACGACCAACTTTCTGATTTGGTTTATAAAGTGTCAAATTTTGAATTCGTTTTACTCGCTCTACGTTCTGATGATGGCCACTATTACTAACTGCTTGACCGTTATTGGTTGATGTTATTGGTCGGATGCCAGATGCATTTTGAGCTTGGTTAATGGATAATGCTTGTTCATCGAGTTTACGTTTTCACATCTGAGATTCGACTATGCGTATAAAGGGCTCATGTTCTGAGTAACACTTGCTACTTTCTTGCTCTTAGTTAGTAAAATAGTAAGTGATGTTCAAGTATGTTTCTCTGATGCCCTAGGTGTGTGGTGGTCTGGTGGATTAAATGTGATTGTTGAGCTGCAACTTTCACCAATTGGTTTGGAGAAAGACAATAGAGGCTTGGGTTCTTTTAGTTAAGAAAAATTGTGCTGGTGTTCAGTTCTAACATGAAATTGTTTATTGTTCTCTGTAATCTAACATTTCATTTTTTTATATCTAAACAGGTTTTATGTGCCAGTTTCAGTTTTTGGTAACAGTCTACAGGACTTTTACACATTCAAAGGTGAGAATCACTCAGGTTCAGCTCCCTTTAAAAAAAGTAATGTAAACAACACCTTTCTGTAAACAGCGCCCTAGAAGAACCATGCTCCTGCCTACACACCAGCTTGTTGTTTCTCTTTCACCCCGCGAGCGTGAGTACTAGGGCGACCACAACACTATCCCTGCTGCCCATGTCTTCGTTGGGGCCTTTGCTGGTGACCAAAACCCACCACAACACTATCCCTGCTGCCCATGTTTTCGTGACGGGTTCAGTCTTTATCTTCTCCTTTATCTTTGCACATGCATATTTCAAAATTAACATTTGAAATTTTTAAAAAAGTTCGAAGTGGCTAAGTATATGTGAGCCTGTTTTGTTTCGATCAGCTTGGCCATGATTAGTGACCCTAGAACACTGTACCGATGACAGTCATGTTTGTACGAAAGTATCTTTGTTTACCTGATGCAAAACCTAAGACACCATCATTACTTTTATGGATAAACGCCTTTCCTTGTTTGTGACCATTGTATTGTGGATTTCTGTGGTAGATTACTGAAAGGAATAGTTATTTATAGTAAAATACATATGTGGATGTTAATTCTCAAACACTGTTGTGTTCATAGAGACATATTAAAATCAACCTGGATTGTTTGAAGTTTGAACAATATAACATGGAAATGTGGGTACATGAGGATTCATTCTTTGCACAGGTCCGCAACCGCTGGAGGTCATAGTGCAAGATGTCAAGGCCAAGAAGCACAACCAGGCGCTATGAGTCCGGGTTGTTGGTCGCTGGATCTACGATACAGAGAATGGCAAAACCTACCATCAGGTGAGATAATCTGCATGTCCCTGATGTTCCCCTGCTTCTGATTACATGTTGAGTGACATCAAGTTTAATGGTAATCTAACAACATTGAGCAGGTAGAAGAACCCCAGAAATTTCTGCAGATAGGAGGTAAACATGCAGCAATTAAAAGGAAGTTGTTCTAGGTTTGCCTATTCATATAGTTGCTTTTGTGTTTGTTTGACTGCATATATCATGCATGGCTATGTGACAGAACTATTGATGATGGACTTTAGAGGTTGTTTGAACTTGTTTGCCGTTTAGGCACATTCATGGTAAATGATGGTCACCTCTTTGGTGGGGGAGATAAATCACACTTTCACTAATAGCTGGTCCAACTTAGATTTGAAAAACACCGCCAGCTGATAATACAGTTTTGAAGAAAAGCATATTATCATTCATTTTATTCACAGTGATAATGATAAAAAGATCATCGTTTGTTTTCATGTACGTGAATGTTTTTGCGTTGTACTGTATATTGTTACTTGTAAACAATATTTATTTAACATTTGTTCAAGTACCAAATTATGACAAGATTATGTCTGGCTTATGCACAATAGCTGAGGATTAAAATTTGCATTACCTAGAACTATTTTGAGAAAAAAGTTCTTTGGAGAAGTATATCTTCCATGTCACTTACAGAATAGAGTGTTAAAAATGATCCTAAATGTTGATGCCTTACTGCCTTAGTAACGCCAACAAAATTCCATTGTGTGTTCCTGATTTGAGGACTAAGACATTAATCAGTTCAAGTAGTACCATTTTGTGTTATCGAGTGAAAGCCAAGAATAGTGTAAATTTGACCACATGCCTTACTGCGAGAAAGTTTGACCACATGCATGTCAAAGCCAAGAATAGTGTAAATTTTAGAAAACAGTTTACTTGAGGTACCTCATAGTCATATGGATAGATAATAAGGACATTCGATATCTGGTACTTGTGAATTAGAAGATTTCATATGCCAATTTTTTTTGGTGGATGGAACATGACACATGTATTTATGGAGCTTTTATACTCACATTCTTGTATTTGTTGTTTGTAGCCTCGACAAACCTGGAGTTTGAACACATGACAGATGATGTGCTCACTTTTTTGGATGAAGAGATGCATTTATAGTTCACTGCGTTAGGTTTATATACATAATTATGTGGATTGGCCGGACTATAGCTCCCAATACTATATATATACCTCCCGTTATGGTTTGTCCTTATGCGGCGTCTTACTCCTGTTTTTCCTTGTGCTGAATGGATGCCTTTCTGTGCTGGATAGTGTGTTGGATAGGGCGCCCGAATGGGCGCCACCTGATCTAGTATAGTTTAAAAGGGAAACAAACACACACTAAATTAAATGCTAGTTCGAATTTGTTGGATTACGTATCAAACACAGCTCAAAATTACTAAGGAGCCGAGAGAAAAAAGGGCCGAGCCACGTCCCCGCAGTAGGCAAAAGAAACCGGCCCTACGTGTCGGCGACAGCCGAGTAAGCACGGGCCGGCTCCTCCTCGCCCAACAACCACCGCGGCGTGCGCCGACCGTACCCTCTCCCTCCGGCGCACCGCTCTGGTTCATCTCCAACTACATCCACCGCGCCCCAAATCGCACCCCGCCTCCCCCATTCGCGCCGATCGAACCCCAAATCGGTGGCGATGAGCGTGGTCGGCTTCGACGTCGGCAACGACACCCTGGTGGCGGCGGCGGCGCGGCAGCGGGGCATCGACGTGCTCCTCAACGCCGAGTCCAAGCGCGAGTCCCCCGCCGCCATCGCCTTCTCCCGCAACGCGCGCCTCATCGGCTGCCACGCCGCGTCCGCCTCGTCCGCGCACGCCCCCTTCTCCAGCGTCAAGCGCCTTCTCATGGGCGCCACGGGGAGGCACCCGGACTCCTCCCTACTCCGCGACCTGTCCCGCCTCCCCTTCCCCGCTGCCGTCGGTGGCGGCGCTGTCGTCCACGCCGACCACATCGGCCGCCGCATCGCGCTCTCGCCGACCCACCTCCTCTCCATGCTGCTGGCCTACCTCAAGCAGCTCGCGGAGGCCGACCTCGGCGGCGCCCCCGTAGCCGACTGCGTGATCTCCGTGCCCTGCTACTTCACTCAAGCGCAGCGCCGAGCCTACCTCGACGCCGCCGCCATCGCGGGGCTCAGGCCGCTCCGCCTCATGCACGACCTCGCCGCCACCGCGCTTGGCTACGGCCTCTACCGCTCCGACCTCGGCGGCTCCGGGGGTCCCACCTGTGTCGCGTTCGTGGACGTCGGCCAATGCGACACACAGGTCGCGGTCGTCTCTTTCGACATGTCGGGGATGAAGGTGCTGTCTCACGGGTTCGATGCAGACCTCGGGGGCAGGGACTTCGACGAGGTGCTGTTCGAGCATTTCGCCGAGGAGTTCAAAGACAGGTACATGATTGATGTCACAGGAAATGTCAAGGCCAGTATGAGGTTGAGGGCAGCCTGTGAGAAGGCGAAGAAGGTTCTGAGCGCGAACGCGGAGGCTGTGGTGAACATTGAGTGCCTGATAGAGGAGAAGGATGTGAGGGGGGTGATCCGAAGGGAGGACTTCGAGAAGCTATGTGCCAGGCTGCTGGAGAGGGTTGTTGAACCTTGCAACAGGGCGGTGACAGATTCAAGGATTGGATTGGAGAGGCTGCATTCTGTGGAACTCGTTGGGTCAGGTTCTCGTGTGCCTGCCATTGCCAAGGTGCTTAAGGAATTCTTCAGAAAAGAACCTAGTCGCACACTCAATTCAAGTGAGTGTGTGGCTCGGGGGTGTGCATTACAATGTGCAATGCTTAGTCCTACGTTCCGTGTTCGGGAATACGAGGTATGACTGCACTTTATCTTGTCAAATTCAACATCTGTTTAAGCTATATGTTATGTGGAGCATGAGAGACTGCTGGTTGTATAGTGAGAGTTGACACATTCATTGTATTTCAGGTGCACGATGCAATCCCTGCTTCCATAGGATTTTATACTAGTGACGGCCCAGTTTCAACATTGTCAAGTGATGCATTGTTCCGGAGAGGCCTGCCCTTTCCCAGTGTTAAGATCATTACTCTACAGAAGAACGACAGTTTTAGTTTTGATGCCTATTATGTGGATGCGAATGAATTGCCTCCTGGTACCTCAACAGACATCGGTAGTTTTCAGGTATGCTTTTTGCTTGTTGATCTGTAGTCTTTTGCTCCAGATGTCTGTTCTGTTTGATTCTTCCAATAATAATAATGTATGACCTCTATATCAGCACTGTATTATTTTAACTTGTGAGACTGTGATAGTTCATTTCATCACCAGCAATGTTTCTGTGTAAATGTTTGTGAATGCTTACCTCCTTTCTTATCTTACAATGTCAAAAGTAACTTTGGAGTGTTGCACCTAAGTTTTTCATATGTGTTGCTGGCCTTTTAACAAATGAATGCTGCAATATTGTATAGCTTGTAGGTCTTCTGCTGAGGACTTGAGGGCCTTGTGGACACTTGTGCTTGGTGTCAATGAATTAAACTTCTAGAGTGATCAAATATATGTGAATAATAATTTACAAATGATCATGTTGAGTTTATATTATGCATTCTTGTCTCTTTACAAATGTATGTCTTCAACTTAGTACATGGTTCACCAGTTGTAAATTAAAGTCTGAGCACTTTCTTGTAAAAACATGGCACTGGAATTACAGGGTTTCCAGAAAATATGTTGTCTGGGAGGGAAATTTTGTCAATCCATTCTGTAGAATCAATATGTGTTAGCAGAAAAAGGAGCACTGGGATGTGCGATAAAGAACAAGCGACATGATTACATGAAGTGTGATTTGATCTGCCACGGCAGACTGGATAATGTCTTCTTAGTTGACAGTAATGTACTTAAACACAACTGTTCTGGGAATCATGCTCTGCTGTCAGATGGCAAGTGCTGGGGTTATGACCAGCTTGCCAAGGTTTGAGTAGTAGAATCAGTGTTGGTGTCAACTGATTGTAGTACAGAGTACACACATTTGCGGTCAATTGAAAAGCACGCACCTGTGTTATGTGAGGTCTTGTGTGTGTGTTTACTACCTATGTTCATTCTTTGATATACTCTTGCAAAAAAAATGTTTTACTCTATCAACTTTTTTTCAATCTGAACTCTGGGTTCTCAGGCCAAAAGTTTATGCTAACTCTACATAAATCTTGATGCTTTCTTGAAAACTTCCATTTTTTCATGGTTAGTGCTAATCATGCCTGTCACATGATGGCTACAATCCCTAGTGATTCATCAATGATGCTGTACTGCCCTTACTGTTTGATGTATCTAAAATCTTGTTTTGTTACAATATTGTTTATAGTAAAATGGTCTCTAGTTGAGTTGGTTGGTGTTCTGAGTAGCACTCCTCAGCCCTTGAGTCCGACTCCTCTGAGAGTGAATTTCAGGCAAGGGTTAAAAAATCCTCTCGTCTGTCCCATGACAAAGCATAGGTCTAAGACCTGGCCCTCGCGGTCGTTCTCACATGGGTTACGTGCTACTGTGTATGGGTGTGGTAGGAGTTTGGGGGGTTTTCTCGATTTGCATGAGAATGTCTTCTTACTACAATAACCGGGGGCTGTCTTAGCCTTGTAGGTCGAGTTTTTTTAATCTTTATTTATAATTCATTCAAATATTCTTGTTGCAGATTGGCCCATTCCAAGCACATATGGAAGCTTCTAAAGTCAAAGTAAAAATTCGTTTGAATTTACATGGTTTGGTTTCAGTTGAATCTGCTGCTGTGAGTGTCAATTTTCTTTGTCATAGCTAGCTTTTAGTTATAACTTACAGTTGGTATATACGACTCTTAACTTTTAAAAATTCCTCAGTTGATAGATGATTATCAAAGGAATGCAACTTCTGCTGACCATATGGAGGTGGATACCAGCGGTGATGACATGGTATTATTTAATGACATACTGAGCATGGGTTTATGTTTGTTTGCCTAAATTACCACAATATATTCTTGTATATCCTCAATCACCATCAGCTGGCTCTCTTGTATCGTTGTTTTCAATAAGCACTAAATTGTGTTAAAATACCTAGCAAGAATGCAGCATTTTGCTTCCATTGTTTCTATACCAATTGGATTTACTGTGCCATTTTAACTATTTAAGATGATAAATTTGCAAGAACCTTGTGAACTCTGTTGAAGGTATCTTAGGATTAGTTAATTATGCCCAGTGCCTCACTGTTATTATATGCAGGGTCACAAGTCAAGAAGTGAAAGGTCTATCCAGCGGCAGGAGTTGCCAATCACTGAGTACATCTGTTGTGCAATGAGCAAGCAGGAACTGCTGGAAGCTCAGGAGCAAGAGCACCAATTGGCTTATCAGGATAAACTTATGGAACGGACAAAGGACAGGAAGAATGCATTAGAATCTTATGTATATGACACCCGTAACAAGGTAGATCTGCAACCTTTTTACTTTTTTTCCAGAACTATTTTTTGGCTTATAAATTGTTTTTAGCTTTCTGAGAGGTACCGGAGCTTTGCTACTGATTCAGAAAGGGAACAAATCTCATTTAATTTACAACAGACTGAAGATTGGCTTTATGAAGAAGGTGATGATGAGACAGAAGTGGTTTACAGTAGCAAACTTGAGGAGCTGAAAAAGGTAAAAGGAAATTCTTGTCGATCTTTCTGTCTGCATGCATTCAGATTTGTTACATCTTTTCCAACTTTTGTAAATATACTTTTGTGTTCTTTTCTGTGTAGTCTTTTCTGATTTTCTCAGTCACATCCTGTTTTGACTGCCCTATCAGCTGTGCATCTTGGTGCAGTCTGCTGTTTTGTGAATTGTCATGGTATATTCCATACTCTAAATTGTTGTAAGATGGTCTTATCTACTTTGATGGAGATAATAACTATTTCTTGTACAAAAGCTATTGTTGCATGGAAATGTTTTACTTTGATGCTTACCGTATTGCTAGTAGATTACAGATAAAAAGGAAAAGGCTTTCACTTGTGCTGTTCTTACACTTTGTCAGGCAGCTCAGTTGTGAACTATCATGCCCCCGGTTTGCATGAAAGAAAAGTTAGGTACATGCCATATATAGTAAAGCTACAAATGGCATCATTGCATCCAGAAAAGGGATAATCTTTGAATATTTTCTATTTGGATTACAGTACTCCATATTTCCTATAGTTTAGATGCTTGAAATTGGCGTCAATTAATCATCATCACCTGCATCAGTGGCTGGAGTTAGGCTGGCTTCATGACTGCTGGACTTAAAAACGGGTTGGGGTTGGCATGCAGGCCCACTGCTGCTGCAGGTGGTTCAGAGGGCAGGGGTGGTTAGTCAGTGATAGCAGCTGGCCGTGGGTGGTGGTGGACATCTGGATGCGAAGTGTTGGGCCAGGGGTAACTCTGGCTACCAGATTGGCGTGGTTGTGCAGCCCCGGCAGCGGTTATGCTGCCAGGGCTGGAGGTGAGTGGTAGGGGCTAGGGGCCTTGGAAAAGAAGATGAACAGCTGTCTGTAGGTGGAAGAAACATCAGGAATGATATAATCTTGATCCAAGTTGCCTGAAAAAAATTAAAAAAAAAGGAACCTGTAGAAAATTCTTTTGTTATAGTCAGTAATTTAACATTCCAGAAGTAGTCTAAATAGCCATTCTATTCTACACTAAGTGTGGATAATCTGCTTCTGTTTGATTCTTCATCTCTTGCACCTTTTCATGTAACTTATGTTTATGTCTATGTTTATATTTAAAGCTTGT
This sequence comes from Zea mays, assembly GCF_902167145.1. NCBI lineage: Eukaryota > Viridiplantae > Streptophyta > Magnoliopsida > Poales > Poaceae > Zea > Zea mays. The sequence continues at coordinate 42,839,821 of NC_050100.1, read as the reverse complement.
AGATCCAATTGAAAATCGTTGTAATGATGACGAAGTGAGAGCTGAAATCGCAAGGGAGCTTTTGAAGTGCATTGTTGACCACAGAATGGCTGCCAAGTCATTATCCGCACCTGAAAGGGATGCTGTAAGTTATTTAGGGTTCATCTTTGATCTGGATTGACATAACTATTTAAGTGGTCTACTGTTCTAGTTTCAGCAAATTGATTTTGCGAAAGACCACACAGTTGAATATATGGAGTATCATTCTTCTTTGCTGAATTACAACACTGATGATCTTTTAAAATGCTCAAGACTACTGAATAAATACTCGATAGCCGTTGATTACAGTGTTTCAGTTTAATTACCTTCATTCTTTGATGTATACCACCTGAGAAGGGCAAGTTTTCTTTGGTTTATCCTTTTCCTAGACCTAGGGGTGGTGAGGGATCACGATCCAAATGTTTCTTCAAAATAAGTTAAGGCATTAAATAATTTTAGTTCAAAATAAATAGAAATAGAGCCCGATCCTAATCCGCGATCCTTAAATTTTATGGTGTAAAATCTAGAGCCCATTACCACCTCTACCTAGACCCCACTCATATGGGGGTCTCCGGCACTGGATCTATCCTTTTTTTCTTTCATGTATAGCACCATACTACCGCGGCTAACTTGTGTTTCTGATGATGGCTTGGTTGCCACTGTTAGGTTGACAATGAGTGCAATAAAGCTGAGCAGTGGCTAAGTGAGGGGTCCAAACTTCAAGAATCCTTGCCCAAGAATGTGGACCCAGTACTTTGGTCCTGTGAAATCAAGGGAAAGGAAGAAGAGCTGGATATGTATGTGCCCTTCCCTCTCCAAGTCCACTTACCTGCTGTTTGAGCTCTGGCAGAATTATCCCTCGTTTCGTTACAGATGGTCTAATTACCTTTGCCTGATTCCGCTGTAGGTTCTGTCGAAACATAACAAGGCACAAGGGCTCCCCAGCAAGGACAGATGGCAGCAGGGGTTCAGATCACATGCCTACACCTGATAGAGATTAGATATATTCACAAGGTTTCTTCACTGTACGACTGATAACACCGTCATATAATTGACTCTGTACCACACTAGGCCCGCATTAGGTGACCGCTTCTTGGTTCTCCAGGGTGTTGTGCAGTTTTCACTTGAGAGCCTACTAATCATGGTTATTGATACCTGTTAATTCTTTTTCTGTACTCGGACCATGGGTATTGTCTGCTTCAGTTTGTGCTGAATGAACAGGAAAACTAACCGCGTGTTTGGTTGGTGGACGAGTGCGTGCAGCTGTATGCACGGAGCGTTGAAGCATGGTTTGTTTGGTTGCCGCACCGCACACACGCAAACTAGGATGGGTTGAATCTATGACAACTAAGATGTGATTGTACCTTCCATGACACACAAAAGTTCAAGTTATCCAGTAGAATGTAATTTAGAAAATTTTCATATTGGCTTTAAGTCAGCAGCACAGATGACTCTCGTTGTCTTCAACTTGACCGTCAGTTCTGCGTTTGTGACTAATGTTTGCAAAACAAATGTGCAAATGTTCCGCACTACTGGAGCTTCACCCGCAGATGGAACTCATAGTAGAGCTAAAGCTAACAAACTTATGTTTGCACTAGGAGGGCTGGAACTGGAAGTCTCGAATTGTCCTTGCATATTTAACAAACCGCAGAGCTAGTGCTGGCAACGGATGCTGCAATTGCTATACAAGGATAATAAAGCCTTTTTAGTAAGTAGGTTAGAGTTAAAACATAACAGAATTAATAAGTCAAAGTTCCGAGATGTGAATAACTGTTTTCTATACACTTCTTTTAAGACTAGAATAGTGAAGTGAAAATGATCTATTGCATAGAGAAGAGGTTATAATATATAGACTTAATCTTAACCCTAATGGGCCGACAGCCCAACAGTGGTGCCGGCCCACACACACTCACACAGACAGTCTAACATCTCCCACAGTCGCAACGGGGGCACCACACACGATGAGATGGAGTAGAGGCCAAAGGTAGGAGCCGAAGGGTTGAAATCCCCCCCGCAGTCGCAGCGTCGTGATGGTGCGAATGTTGCGGCTGGAGTAGAGACCGGTGTGTGCTCCAAGAAGACGATAGCCCCTAGATGTCGAGGTAGCAGAAGTCGAGGTGGTCGTGGTCGGGAGACGCAGCAGAAGCCTGTTCTTCGGGAGGGGTCGACGTTCGAGCGTCAACTGTCGGCAGGGCGACACGACAAAAGAGCACCAGCAGGGCGACATTCCTGCTTCTTCGATCGTAAGGACGTCAAGGAGCCCTGCCAAGGAGGCCGACGACAGCGCACACGTCTACGCCGGTCATGGTGTCCGTGCCCGCGGCAGAGTAGAAGGGGAACGTCGGATCCGGCCGGGAAGGCCACGACAGCGACGGATTTGGACGGAAGACGCGATCCGGCCAAAGGGACGGCGGATCGATCCTAGAAGTCCGCAGCAAGGTGGATCCGACCGGGAAGGCCGCGGCAGCGACAGATCCAACGAAGGCGATGAAGGGGTGGGCGGCGGGGCGGGTCTAGCCGGGCAGGGGCCTGCGCCGGACTTGGCAAGGGGTGTTGACGGCACAGGCGACATGAGAAGCTCAAAGGGCGAGGTTGCACTAGGCCCGGTGATGGCAGCATTGCGGTGGCTGCACAGCACGCGCGAGGAGGAGAAGGCCTGCACGTGGGGGCGCGGACACCGGGAAGGGCGCTGAGCTGGGGGCACATACGCCGAGGAGGAACCGTCGGGCACGGCCGGCAGTGGCTGCCATGGGAGGGCGGCGCACTGGGGGAGGGTCTGGCCTGTCGCGGGCCAATAGCGGCGTGGTCTGGCCCTCGACCGTACGGGAGCAGCGGCGGCCGGAGAGGAGGAAGGAGGAGAGGAGGCTCGGCGGTCGGCTGGAGAGAGAGAGAGAGGGAGGGGAGGAGGCTCGACGGCCGTGGCAGAGGGCCGGCAGAGCGCAAGCTCTGGGGGAGCTCCCCCGCTCCGACGCCACCACCACCTCCTTTGCCTCGTCCTCGAAGTTGAGTGGGGACAGCGAGGCGGGCACGTGGCCAGCGGAGCGGGCCTTGGTCTTGGCCCGTGCATCGCGGCGCGCTCGACGGTGGAGCTTATCGATGGAGCCCTCGATGCGGCCCTACAGGCGGAGGTTCTTCACGTCGAAGCCGCCCATGGACCAGTGCGCCTTGCACGCCCAGTCGAGGAGAGGGTCGGTGATGGACGCCGGTGGGTCCACGCGGTCGCCTGGGTAGAAGCGCGGCCTCCGCAGGCCGCTGCCGTAGAACCGGTCGGGTCCCAGCGCCACCACCATGGCGATCTCCCTCTCCTCTGTGAAGCGGATCTCGGTAGATTTGCCTCGCTCTGGATTGGTGTTACTGCAAGCATGGCGCGGTGTGCGGCTGTGGAGCTGGGAGGCCGCCCCCGAGAGGGAAGGTTGGGCCTCCCGGGGGCAGCGATGGCAGGCGACGGCTGTGGGGTGGGAGGAAGCCGCCGGTGGCTGCAGTGGGAGGTGGGAGGAAAACCCTAAACCTAATCCTTTGATACCATGTAGAATAGTGAAGTGAAAATGATCTATTGCATAGAGAAGGGGTTACAATATATAGACTCAACCCTAACCCTAATGAGTCGGCAGCCCAACAGTGGTGCCGACCCACACACACACTGTGGGGGACAGATATCCCCCGGGTCCACTAGAAGGTTAGAAGACCTCGCAAAAGGCTCTGGACCCGATGTTTCGCAAGGCCATCCCTTCATGGGCCTGGGGAGGGACACTTGGCGAAGTGGATCGACACAAGATCGGATCAACTCGAGCTCATACGGCCCAACAGATTCGAGCAACATCCATAGCAGTAACACGACTTTCCCGCGCTGCATCCTCAGGCATTGGAACTGAATGGTGATAAGTTGGCAGAATTATAGGAAGATAGGCTCAGTCGGTTCACTATTACTTAGGCTCACGTTGTTATCATATCCGTATGTAACGCCCCACGGTCGAGTATATAAGGCCTAGGGGCATCCCCTCGAAAACATCTCACTCCTCAGCCATCTACTCAACTCTCTAGCATCTCCCAAACTAGAGAACTCCCTTGTAACCCACCACACAAAAGATCCACACTAGGACGTAGGGTATTACGCATCTCAAAGTGGCCCGAACCTGTACAAGATTGTCTACTGTTTCTCGTGCCTCTGGCACGAACCATCGAACTACAGTCGGTAACACTGTCCTACTCCAAAAAGCACCTCGAGGGGCAACCCCGGGTGCGCGGTCGGACCCAAAACACCGACAGTTGGCACGCCAGGTAGGGGGTGTGTCACTGATCCAAGCTAGCTCAATGGCCATCACTTTCCAACACAAGATCATCCTCCGCCCTGGATTCGTATTCTGCTTCGGAACCATTTCATCCGTGGCAGACGAAGAAGGAACTCTACATCGCATCGCGGATCCGCCGGAGAGAAAGCCTTCCTCAACAATCTCCAGGAAAGTCAGAGCAAAGCAGGAAAAAGCGCAACCTCCAGCGCTCCGAGCGAAGACTACCTCCTGCCAGCCGAGAGCAGAGGATCTGACTACCTGGAGAACTCCGTTGTCCACCTCTTCTACAGAAAAATGGACACGGATCACAAGGAAAAAGGAAGCAAACGAGATAAAGGCTCGTCAAGCTGCTCTCCAGGTATCTCCACCCTCAAAGGAGAACAAGAAGAAGCTTGTCACTACGACGGTTCCATTCTACCCCGACGTCCTCTTTATCGGGTGAAGGGTGGAATCTACCCCCGTCTCCGACGATGAACCAACCGCGCCGGCCGGGAGAAGAACCTCTTCAACGGGAATCTCGCCGACGAAGGAACCAACGCCGAAATATTCGGCGACATCATGAAGCCGGAGAGCGGGACCCAGCGCATCCTGTGTCACGAGATGAGATCTCGGAGATGGGAGAAACCCCAGAAGAACGAGTCTTCAGGGAAAGAAGGAATTCCCAACGACGTGATCGTCGGCAAGCTCAAGAGCAGGTCGAACAGGAGGCAAGACAACATCGAGAGAACCCTCTTCTCGGACGGAACCTGAACCCTGACTTCGCCCGAGCCATGAACACACCGAGTGAGGTTGGAGGAGTGTTGGCTCGGATAGCCGATGGCCTCCCCCGGACTCCGGACGCCGAGGGCTATCGGCGACTGCTTACTCGGGCAGCTAATCATCTTCTGCCTCTCGCCCATCCACCGAGCGATCTACGACACGCCATCAACAGTCGGCGGGATGCACAGAGCTCCATCAATGCTTCGCGCGAACGACGACACGAGAAAGAGATTCGGCGCCGAGAAGAGTATGATCGGGACCACAACATCCCTGCACGAAGTCAGGCCACCAGAGTTGAGTCGGCAACGGCTTCGACAGGCGGCACGACCCGGGGACGGTCGAGGCACCACGTCAACAACTCCCCTCCCCGGGACCGACATCACCATCGTCGACAGGAGGACACGTGTGGAGTATCGGCGCTCACTCCATGTCTCAGGGCCATTCAGTGGCCCCCTAACTTCAAAGTCTCCAACATCGACAAGTACGAGCCTAAGCAGGATCCGGGAGGCTGGTTGACTGTCTACACCACCGCCGCCCGAGCTGCTGGGGCAACTGAAGATGTGATGACCGCATACTTGCCCATTGTCCTCGGGCAGGATGCGCTACAATGGCTATGACACCTACCCCGACACTGCATCGGCGACTGGAGCGACTGCAGTCGGTGCTTCATCGCCAACTTCCAATCTCTCTCCGACAAACCGACGCAGCCATGGGACCTCAAATCCATCAAGCGCCGAGGGGATGAGACTCTCCGATCGTACCTCAAAAGATTTCAGACCAGGAGAAATCGTATCCCCGAGGTTGCGGAAGCAGCAGTAATCGAGGACTTCTACCGGGGATCTAATGACTCGGCCTTCATCCGAGCCATACTGCAAAAGGCGCTGACTACCTTCGAGTAGCTATTCCGGGAAGCGGACCTCTACATCACCACCGACGAACGAGCTCAGGACCTCATCGGAGGAGCGAAACCTGCACCGGCGGCACCACGACGCGACACGAACCAACAACCCGACAAGCGTTGGGAGAAGAGGCCTCGCGAAGAAGTCCACGCCGCCGGACCACCCGCCTCTCGCGCCCGAGGAGCACCTTGTGGAGGCGAACATACATTGGACGACATCCTCGACGCCCAGTGCCTGTACCACAAGGACATGTGCCACACCCTCTGGAACTGCAGAGACTTCAAGCACTCCGTTGGGAACGACCGACCCTTCCAACCTCTACCACCTCCCCTACCACGAGGAGGACCCGGAGAACCTCGACAGCCTCAACAGCAGGAGGGGGAGGAGCTGGAGCGTTCCCGCGCGTCGACGGAGAAGTCAACATCATCTTTGGCGGACATGGGTCGCAAGAAAGTAAGAGGCAACAGAAGCTCAACGACCGTCAGATACTGGTGGCGGCCACCGGCCCTCCCGCCCCGTATCGATGGTCCGAACACCCAATTACCTTCACTCGGGCAGATCAGTGGCTCAACTTCGATCACCCTGGCAAGTACCCGCTCCTTGTCGATCCGGTGATCCGAGAGAGCAGGGTGAAGAAGGTGTTAGTGGACGGGGGAAGCAGCATCAACGTCACCTTTCCTCGGACACTTCAAGGCTTGGGAGTCGCACTCAGAGAGCTCCACGAGTCAAACACTCCTTTCTTCGGCATCGTGTCGACTGAAGGAGAATATCCACTCAGACACATCTTCATGTCGGTCACCTTTGGAACTCCGAAAAACTATAGAACCGAGTTCCTGAGGTTCGAGGTGGCGAGCTTCGACTGCGGATACAACGCCATCATCGGCAGGCCTGGATTGGCGAAGTTCATGGCTATTCCGCATTACACGTACATGATATTGAAGATGCCGGGACCACAAGAAATCATCACCATGCGCGCTGACTTCCAAGGCGCCGCTGAGTGCTTTTGAGTGGCCATTCAGGCGGCCCTCACCACCAAACCATCGACGACTTCTTCTGCGCAGGCGAACTCAAAGCCTAAGGAGGACCTCACAGTACCTGCGAATGAAGCTCAAGCCATGACCTCTATGCGGTCGACTGAGGAAACCAAGAGGATCAACCTCGGGTTCGCTGATGAACGCAAGACTGCCATCATCAGCTCTAGCCTGGATGACAAATAGGAAGGTGCGCTCATCCAGTTTCTACAAGATATCCGAGACGTATTCGCATGGCAACCTGCAGATATGCCGGGAGTCCCCAGAGAGCTGGCCGAGCACAAACTGAAGGTCTATCCCCAAGCGAGGCCGATCCGACAAAAGTTATGTCGTTTCACGCCCGACAAGAGAGAAGCCATCCGTGCTGAGCTGGCTCGCTTGGTCGCGGCAGGATTCATTAGAGAAGTACTACATCTCGAGTGGTTAGCAAATCCTGTTCTTGTACTAGTGGATTGGCGCATGTGCGTCGACTATACGGATCTCAACAAACAATGTCCGAAGGATCCCTTCGGACTTCCTAGAATAGACCAGGTGGTAGACTTGACCACCGGGTGTTCTGTGTTGTCCTTCTTAGATTGCTACTCCGGATATCATCAGATCAGCTTGGCAAAAGAAGACGAGGAAAAAACATCATTCATCACCCCGTTTGGAGCTTTCTGCTATACCTCCATGCCGTTTGGCCTCAAAAACACTGGAGCGACTTACCAGAGAGCCATTCAGACATGCTTAGCCGACCACTGGGACAAGCGTGTAGAAGCTTATGTGGATGATGTGGTGATCAAGGCAGAAAACTCAGAAAATTTCATTGAAGATTTGCAGCTAGTCTACAACAGTCTACGACGATATCGATGGAAGCTTAATCCAGAAAAATGTGTCTTTGGAGTACCAGTAGGAAAATTACTCGGATTCATTGTCAGCCACCAAGGAATTGAAGCTAACCCAGAAAAGATCGAGGCTATCATGATAATGGAAGCACCACGGTCACAGAAGAAAGTGCAAAGACTTACTGGATGCATGGCAGCTTTAAGCAGGTTCATATCAAGGTTGGGAGAAAAAGGCCTACTGTTCTACAAGTTGCTCAAGAAGGTGGACAAGTTCTAGTGGACTTCAGAAGCCCAGGAAGCTCTTGATGCACTAAAGAAATTCATGACAACACCACCAGTACTAAAGCCGCCGCACCGAGCCACGCTGAATCAGTCGGCCGAAGATCTGCTGTTATATATCTCTTGCACGACTCACGTGGTGAGCACCGTGTTGGTAGTCAAGCGAGTAGAAGAAGGACATGCATATCCAGTACAACATCCCGTCTATTTCATCAGTGAAGTTCTGGGACCCTCAAAGAAGAAATATCCTCAAGTTCAAAAACTATTGTATGCAGTACTTCTAACTGCACGCAAGCTCCGTCACTACTTTGACGACCACAAAGTCATAGTAGTCACTGGATTTCCAATAGGGGATATTCTCCACAACAAAGAAGCCATCGGAAGAATAGCCAAGTGGGCTTGCGAGCTGGGAGCTCACGACATCGAGTTTCGACCTCGCACTGCAATAAAGACTCAAGCACTAGTTGACTTCGTATCAGAGTGGACCGAGCAACAAGTGCCAGACAACCCGGAGACTGCAGAAGTATGGTGGATGTATTTCGATGGCTCGTTGAAGCTAAAGGGGACAGACACAAGAATCCTCTTCATCGCGCCTGGAGGTGAACAACTCAAATATGCCCTTCAGTTGTTATTCTCAGCGTCCAATAATGCAGCAGAGTATGAAGCTTTGATTCATGGACTGAACATTGCCATATCACTGGGCATTAAGAGACTGATGGTATACGGAGATTCACTGGTGGTCATAAGTCAGATAAATAAAGAATGGGATTGCTCGAATGACTCTATGGGCAAGTATTGCACAGCCGTCCGAAAGCTGGAGGACAAATTCAAAGGGCTGGAATTCCATCATGTAGAGAGAGATCGCAACGCGGCAACAGATGCGTTGTCGAAACTAGGATCCAGTCGGACCTAGGTCCCACCAGGGGTTTTCGTCCAAGAAGTGTCACGCCCGAGTATTTCCTTAGATCAGGCAAAAGAGTGCAATGTTCTGAGGCAGCCAGAGTCAAATTCAGATGACTAGAGGGAGCCTATCATCAGATATATATAAAGAATGAAGAAGAACTGAATGACAAAACTATGACAGAACACATCGCAAGGCATTCAGCCCACTACACTCTCATTGGGGAAGCACTGTACAGAAGGGGCGCGACAGGAATCCTCATGAAGTACATTCTTTCGGCTACCGGGAAGCTACTACTAGATGAGATCCACGCCGGGCAATGCGGGATACACGCAGCATCCAGGACTCTAGTTGGGAAGGTTTTCAGGTCTGGTTTCTACTGGCCAACAACAAAGAGTGATGCAGTCGAGCTAGTCCAGAGGTGTGAAGCTTGCCAATACTTATCAAAGCAGCAGCATTTACCAGCACAGCAACTGCAGACCATACCCGTAACATGGCCATTTGCGTGCTGGGGACTGGACATGATTGGACCATTCAAGAAAGCTCAAGGAGGATACACTCACGTGCTAGTTGCCATTGACATATTCACTAAATGGATAGAGTACAAACCCATCGCTTCTCTTACTTTAGCTAAGGCAGTGGAATTCATACAAGATATAATATTCAGGTTTGGAATACCGAATAGCATTATAACTGACCTGGGATCCAATTTCACTAGCTCGAAATTCTTTGATTTCTGCGAACAGAGAAATATCCAGATCAAATATGCATCAGTAGCACACCCAAGAGCCAACGGTCAGGTAGAAAGGGCTAATGGAATGATATTGGAAGCACTAAGGAAGAAAGTCTTCGACAAGAATGAAAAGTTCGCAGAGAAGTGGATCAGAGAATTGCCGTATGTGGTCTGGAGCTTAAGAACTCAACCTAGCCGAGCTTTGCATGGAAATACTCCCTTCTTCATGGTCTATGGTTCGGAGGCAGTACTATCTGCTGATCTCAGGTTTGGGGCACCAAGGCTGATCTTCGAAAACATAGCTGAAGCTGAAGCTACAAGACTGGAGAATATTGATATGCTGGAGGAAGAACGATTGAATACAATAATTCAGTCAGCCAGGTACCAGCAAGCTCTAAGGCGCTATCATGATAAGGCCATATGACATCGATCCTTCGCAGTGGAAGATATGGTCCTCCGCCGAATTCTAACGGGGGAAGGACGACACAAATTGTCGCCACTTTGGGAAGGGCCATTCATGGTAGCAGAAGTCACTTGGCCAGGATCATATCGGCTTACTCAAATGGATGGCACGGAAATAGGGAATTCATGGAATATAGAGCATCTCAGGAAGTTTTACCCCTAGCTAGATTTCAAAAGCTATTGGGGCAGCATTATATTTTGTAATTGGAAAAGTACGTCATCAATAAAAAGACTTCATACTCTGCTGTGACCACTTAGCATTATACCTTAAGTCTTTTTATGCTCGATCTGCACGCTTACTTAACTTAGGGTGACCACTATACCGTACTAATGGAGCAATCGGCTTAAGTCGACAGTGACTTAAGACGGTGCGAGATGCTCACGCTTACTTAACTTAGGGTGACCACTATACCCTACTAACGGAGCAATCAGCTTAAGTCGACGGTGACTTAAGACGGTGCGATATGCTCACGCTTACTTAACTTAGGGTGACCACTATACCCTACTAACGGAGCAATCAGCTTAAGTCGACAGTGACTTAAGACGGTGCGACATGCTCACACTTACTTAACTTAGGGTGACCACTATACCCTACTAACGGAGCAATCAGCTTAAGTCGGCGGTGACTTAAGACAGTGCGATATGCTCACGCTTACTTAACTTAGGGTGACCACTATACCCTACTAACGGAGCAATCGGCTTAAGTCGACAGTGACTTAAGACGGTGCGACATGCTCACACTTACTTAACTTAGGGTGACCACTATACCCTACTAACGGAGCAATCAACTTAAGTCGGCAGTGACTTAAGACGATGTGACATGCTCACGCTTACTTAACTTAGGGTGACCACTATACCCTACTAATGGAGCGATCAGCTTAAGTCAGCAGTGACTTAAGGCGATGCAACATGCTCACGTCTACTCGACCTAGTATAAACATGCCTACGATCACTCATCCTAGGGCGATCTCTATGCCTCACAAAAATAGGAAGAAGTTTCGAAACTAGCATACTGCATTTACTTCTGCAATCGTAACAACTGTTGAATTCAAATAACAGAAAAACAAAAACAGCATTCAGTACCAAGAACACGTTCTAACATAGTATTCGGGCACATTAATCACATACACATATGGTTCATGAATGTATTCAGTATTTCTACTTGGCAATGTTTTTCTTAGGAGCAACCGATGAAGAAGGGCGACTTGAGGAGTCAGGAGCAGCTTTGACATCGGTGACTATATCATCAGGAACGATCACACCAGGCCTTCTCATCAAAATCCGCCCCGCGCGAATGGCTTTATCCATAGCTTTGTCACGCTGGGCCTTCAGAATGGTGGAATTGGCTTCGACAATCTTGGTAGTCAGTTGAGCAGCTTCTAGCTCATGGACGACCAATCTCTTGGAGGCGCGCACATCCTTGATGACAAAATCTTTACTCGACACCAACTGCCTAAGACGAAGGACCTCATCCTGGGATACTTGTAGCTCGCGACGGTGGTGTTCCAAGTCTGCCATGGTAAAACGATGGCTCCTCTCCAGGATAGTCAAAGAATTGTTGGCATCACGATACAACCTATCAAGATTATCGCGAGAGGCCGCAAGTACACGTTTTTCCTCCTACAGACAAGAATCAGCTCTCAAACACCTAGTAAGCAGTGAAAACACAACAGAGAAAGTCAAGTAAGCTTACTTCATTAGCCGCTTTTTCAGAGTCAAGCTGAGCACTGAGAGAAGAGTTCAATGAGTTGGCATCATCTAAGGAAGCAGAAACCCAAGCCAGGTCGGTCTGACCTTGAGAATACTTCTCTTCGAGTTCATAGTACCGCCAGGCCATATCTAACAAAAAAATTCGAAGAAGGGCACACAGTTAAAAACAGATTAATCAAGAAGCCAAGAAAGAAACAAAGACACTAACCAGCATTTGTCATTTTCAAATCAGATATCTGCTTCTGAAGCAGCAACAGATTCCACTGCGTCAGAAACAGAGCTCCTTCGGGGATAGACGCACCTTGTGATCTCAATTGATCAGCCATCCCGTCGACCAAAGCCTGATATTGAAAATAAATGAGTACAAAGACGGTAACCTGCCAGGAGTATTGCCAGAACCAGAAAAGACGAATTACCTGAAGATTAGAGAAGAATGACGGAAATCCCAAGTCACGAGAAGCTAGGTGGTGGCTCGATGAAGGAATATCAACCGGGGCAATTTGAAGAACATCACCAGGGATCAACTCAGCACCACCAGCAGGCATCAGAACTCTAGTATCCGGTGCGCCGACCTCTAAGGCGACTTCCTCATTTGAAGCATGCGCTGTTACCATGCCATCGGAACATGGAGGAGAAGACCCAACATGGACATCCATGGAGGTATGAGAAGGGGAACCCGCTTGGACACCCTCGGGGGCTGGGTTGCAGCCCGCACTGCCCAACGGAGCCGGATCACCACCGGCAACACCCTCGGTGGCTGGGTCACAGCTCACGCTACCCACCCGAGCCAGATCATTACCGGCAACACCCTCGGGGGCTGAGCAAACGCTGGCACCATCCTTGAGGACCGAGTTCTCCGCAACAGCCACCTCTAAGGCTGAAGGACTCTCAGTCACCTCCATGGGAATTGAACAACCTTGACCAACCTCTTGACTCCGAAGACCGCTTTCCAAGGTCGACGAGGCACGAGACACTACTCGGGATAACTCTAACCCCACCTCTGGGATGTCAGAACAAACGTCCATCATATCACCATCAGCTGGCTCAATCAGCATATCTTCAGGAACGACATCTTCGAGAGCCTGATCAAAATTTGCTATGGATAATTCTTGTAGACCAACAAGAGCAGACAAAGCTGGAGAAGGAATATCGCTACTCCCCCCATTGACTCTGTAACGCTGACTGTTCTTTCGAACTAAGGGGACTTCCTCTTCTTCTTCCTTGTCCTCGTCAACAATACAGACAATATACGGCACAGGGTCACACCCATTGGGATCAGCTCTGGCAGGGTCACACCCATTGGGATCAGCATCAGCAGGGCCACACCCATTGAGTTCAGCATCAGCAGGGCTACACCCATTGGGATCAGCAGCAGCAGGGACACACCCATTGGGATCAGCCCCAGTAAAGAGTTCCACTGGTACTTCTTCAGCAGCAGGAACAGAAGGGCTGACATCATGATCCAAGCACGACACTCGCCGAAGCCATCTCTTTTTCTTTTTCTTCCCCTCAGCAGGAGCAGCTAGATGACTGACTTGGCGAAGAAGTTTCGGGCGAGTACCCTCAGGCCTTCGAGTATCCACGGTTTTCTTAGGCTCTAGGATAGTTGCAACAACCATTGTTTCAGTAGGGACCGAGTCAGAAGAATCCCCAGCCAACATGTCCAGCATAGCGCTTATCTCTGCATCACCCGGACTCATAGGCATCTCAAAGTGAACTTGCCTCTCATCATTGGGAAGATCTCCAAGTGAAGCAACCAGAACCTCAACTTCTTCAAGAGAGGGTTGCACTCTAAGACCCAAACCACTGTCACTAGCAGGAGGATTTGACACATAATCGAAAAAGGACTTGGAAGGCGGCAGATTCCAGGCAGAATATGCAACAGGAGCACCAATGTTCGATACCTTGCCTCTAAGGATTATTTCCAGTCGACTCACCAAATCCACAACAGGAATCCTCATGTTGGTAACCCGGGTTGAATCGGTGACACCACTATACAAATAAGCTGGGTATGCCCTATCCTTCAGTGGCTGAATATTCTTAAAAACAAAGTCTGCAACCACAGCTTCAGCAGTCAGACCTCTCTCCTTCAACAAGCAAATTTCAGCAAGTATAACTTTGGCTTCTACTATCTCCAAGTCTGTGGGAGACTCAATCCAACTTGGAGCGCGAACATCCGGCTGTCTCCCTGACCGAGGGGGAGAGACTTGCCATGGTTTTCCACAATGAACCACTCTAAGCGCCATCCTTTAATGCTATCCTTGAGTGGGATGTCAAGGTATTCCATTTTCCTCCCACGATGCATCTCCAGACTCGCACCACCCACAAGCTGATGCTGCCCCCAGCCATCCCAGGGCGACAATGATACAAGTACTTCAACAAACCAAAGTGAGGGAGAATTCCAAGGTAAGCTTCACACAGGTGAACAAAGACAGAAATTTGCAGAATAGAGTTGGGATTCAGGTGAGTCAGATTCAGATGGTAAAAGTCAAGGACACCGCGAAAGAAGGGAGAAATGGGAAGAGCAAGGCCACAGATAAGAAAAGGGATGTAAACAACGGACTCGTGGGTATCCTCTATCGGGACAGTAACCCCATGACAAATCCGCCAAGAGCAAAGCTCCTTCGGAGGAAGAACTCCAACAGAGACAAGATGGAGAAGATCCGACTCGGAAACAACAAACATATGATTACCTGCGAAGGGCAATTGACTGTTGAAATCGATAGGAGGAATGATCGCTGCAGCAGAATTCTGACTCTTCCGCTTGGGCGCCATCGCAATCTCGTTGGCGGGCTGAGCGGAAGTGAAATCAAAGGAAAACAGAGGAAATTCGGAGGCAAAAGTGAGGCTAGGGCTTAGAATGCAGAGGCGTGCGGCGACGTGATACAAATGGGGTTTTCCCGGGTCGGACACCGTTTCCAAAAGTGCTTAGTCATCACTCAGTCGTTATTTCTAAAACACCGACGTGGTCTGATACGACTCGGCTGTTACCTCAAAAAACGCTGACTTCGCCAGTCGTCACTCGGTCGTTATTTCTAAAACACCGACGTGGCTCGAAACGACTCGGTTGTTACCTCTAAAATGCCGAAGTCGCTAAGCACCACTCGGCTGTTACTTCTATAACGCCGACGTGGCTCAGTAGAACTCGGATGTTACAATCTAAAACGCTGATGTCGCCAAGAACCATTCGACTGTTACCTCTAAAGACACCGGCGGTAACTCAGCCGTTCTTTCTCCACGTAAATGCAGGCAGAATTAAAATGTAACACAACAATCGCAAGTCTTTACTCGAGCGTTATTTCTGAGAACAACGGCTACGTTGGACACAAATACAAACTGTCGATCGAATATAAAAAGACGATGGAAAGTTGAGAGATGTGCACAAAACGGGCCGAAATTTTCTTCATTATATAAAAAGGGATGTTCTTCCACAAACTTAAAGGCCGACTCATTATGAGCCGGTCTTCTTCCCACTTTTCGCCACATTACATTACTACATTACATTACACTATGCTATACTACTAACTACTACTACATTATTCCACTAATACTACTTCTACTACTATTTATCTATACTAATATCTAAGCCAGCAGCGCTTTGCCACCGGCCTTGCCGTCGCCACCCTTGCCGTCGCCCTTGCCGCCGTCGCTGTCACCATCGCCGTCGCCTCCGTCGTCGCCCTCGCCGTCGTCGTCACCGCCGCTCCCCTCTCGGACGAGTCAGAGGAGTTCTCCTCGTCCGAGGAGACCTCTGACTCATCCGAGCCCTCGAGCCCGGAGCGCTTGATGGCCCGGATATATGTCCACACCTCAGCGATGATCCCCTGGGAATCGTCCGAGTCATCGGACGACGCCAGGGGAGAGGCGTGGACTGGCGACCCCTCAGACTCGGAGGAGAACTCCTCCTCCGAGTACTCGGAATTGCCAAAGTCCTCCGAGGGAGGAGTCGACTCGCGCTTCCGCTTGTCGCCGGAATGGTGCGATGAGCTTCCGCCTTTCTTGCTCTTGCCCATGGTGGAGTAGAAGGGAAGAGAAGAGAGTAAGCAACAAGCGGCAGAGAGATGTGTGAAGACACCAGTGCAGCAAGCGCTCTATTTATAGAGGAAGAAGGCAACCGCTCATCTCCTACCACGGTCACTGAACAGTCGCAAATATTCAATAAGCAATTCAAATCGTCTGGAAACAAGTCAGGCGGCTGACGCCATTTCACGTAACACGACACCCATTGGGACTCAAGTCAACTGCTTGGACGATATGATTACACCCGCGGTCACGTCAAGTTACTACTCAGGGGTAGTTTGCTAAACGCTCAGCGCACCAAGCCGTCCCTTGCCCACACCCATTGGGGGGGACGTCCAGAAATTTTCAATAGATTTTCCCAAGCAGTCACATCCACGCAGTATACGCAATGAATGTATCAAGACATAAGGAAGATATCGATGGAGATCGGAGGAAAGCCAAAAATAGCTGATGAAGTACAAGTCTAATCAACAGGAGCATTGAAGCACAAAGCGAAATGAAGATCAGCCAAGAGCCATCTACCAGATGTCCAATCTGTCGCAGATCAAATAAATTTCAAAACCTAACAGGACATGGGTAGACCACGTTGTTGATCTCAAAGACAAAACTGTATGCTGATTTCTAAAGCATAAAGCTGGCGATATAATGCTGAACTCTAAGGCATTCGACGAAGATAAAAGGATGATTTCTAAAAAGCATGAGATGAAGACCTTTGAGTGCATTATTTTCAGTAATCCATTCAAAGCTCGGGGGCTACACCCATTGGGTGCACCTACAGTGCACCCAATAGATCATTAACTCCAAAAAGACAGAATGTTGATCTCTAAAGCATGAGCTAATGATAAAATGCTGATTTCTAGAGCATGAGATGAAGATGAAAATGGTTCTAAAAAAGCTTGAGATGAAGACCTTCAAGCGAATTATTTTCAGTAATCCACTCGAAGCTCGGGGGCTACACCCAATAAATCCCGAACCCCAGAGAGCAGAATGTTGATCTCCAAGGCGTAAGCACGAGACAAAGCACTGACTTCTGAAGAACAAAGCGAAGACCAATGAGTAAAGACAGTAAAGGATAACAAAAGATCATTTTCACCAAGTTACTCAGAGTTCAGAAGCAACAACTCATTTAGGCCCATTTTCAAGGTATTCTTTATCAAATTCAACGACCGCAAGCTGGACCTAGAATCTTTGGGCCGATTATTTCAAAATCAAGTCAAAGATTGGGGGCTTGTGGGGGACAGATATCCCCTCGGTCCACTAGAAGGTTAGAAGACCTCGCAAAAGGTTGTGGGCCTGATGTTTCGCAAGGCCATCCCTTCGTGGGCCTGGGGAGGGACACTTGGAGAAGTGGATCGACACAATATTGGATCAACTCGAGCTCAAACGGCCCAACAGATTCGAGCAACATCCACAGCAGTAACCCGACTTTCCCGCGCTGCATCCTCAGGCATCGGAACTGAATGGCGATAAGTCGGCGGAATTATAGGAAGATAGACTCAGTCGGTTCACTATTACTTAGGCTCACATTGTTATCATATTCGTATGTAACGCCCCACGGTCGAGTATATAAGGCCTAGGGGGCATCCCCTCGAAAACATCTCACTCCTCAGCCATCTACTCAACTCTCTAGCATCTCCCAAACTAGAGAACTCCCTTGTAACCCACTGAAAGGGAATTAGGCTTACACCTCTTTCCTAATTGATTTTGGTGGTTGAATTGCCCAACACAAATAATTGGGCTAACTAGTTTGCTCTAGTCTATAAGTTTTACAGGTGCCAAAGGTTCACATTAAGCCAATAAAAAGACCAAGAAAGGGTTCAAACAAAGAGAGCAAAAGACATCCCAAAAGGCACCCTGGTCTGGCACACCGGACTGTCCGGTGCACCACCGGACAGTGTCCGGTGCACCAGGGCACTCGCAGCTGAACTCGCTACCTTCGGGAAAATAAGAGGGCGCTCCGCTATAATTCACCGGACTGTCCGGTGAAGCACCGGACAGTGTTCGGTGTCACACCGGACTGTCCGGTGTGCCAGCGGAGCAACGACTACTTCGCGCGCAACGATCGACTGCAACGCATTTAATGCGCGCCTGCGCGCGCAGAGGACACAACACGCGCAGTTGGCGCACCGGACAGTCTACAGGACCTGTCCGGTGCACCACCGGACAGCCCAGAGGCCCCACAAGTCAGAGCTCCAATGGTCGAACCCCAACGGCTGGCTGACGTGGCTAGCGCACCGGACAGTGTCCGGTGGCGCACCGGACTGTCCGGTGCGCCATGCGACAGCAGTCTTCCAACGACCATAATTTGGTGGTTGGGGCTATAAATACCCCAACCACCCCACATTCAATGGCATCCAAGTTTTCCACCTTCAACACATTACAAGAGCTATAACATTCAATTCTAGACACATCCAAATAGATAAAATCCTCTCCCAAGTCCGGAATCACTCCAAATCAAATAGTGACTAGAGAGAGCGACATTTGTGTTCTTTTGAGCTCTTGCGCTTGGATTGCTTCTTTTCTTTCTCATTCTTCTTGTGATCAAACTCAATTGTAATCGAGGCAAGAGACACCAATCATGTGGTGGTCCTTGCGGGAACTTTGTGTTCCATGTGATTGAGAAGAGAAGCTCACTCGGTCTAAGTGACCGTTTGAGAGAGGGAAAGGGTTGAAAGAGACCCGGTCTTTGTGACCACCTCAATGGGGAGTAGGTTTGCAAGAACCAAACCTCAGTAAAACAAATCACCGTGTCTCACTCTTTATTTGCTCACGATTTGTTTCTCGCCCTCTCTCTCGGACTCGTTCTTATTTCTAACGCTAACCCGGCTTGCAGTTGTGCTTAAGTTTATAAATTTCAGATTCGCCCTATTCACCCCCCTCTAGGCGACTTTCAATTGGTATCAAAGCCCGATGCTTCATTAGAGCCTAACCGCTCGAAGTGATGTCGGGAGCATCCGCCAAGAGGGATCTCGGGACCGGCGACAAGTCCGCAAGCTCGGAAAGAACACACTTAAGGGAGTCCGCCCACAAGCACAAGGAGGAATCCTCTTCCTCCATCAAGTCCCATTGGATGGGTGACAAGAAGAAGAAGACGAGGAAGGTGGTCTATTACGAGACCGACTCTTTGTCACCCTCCACCTCCGGCTCGGAATTGGCCTCCACTACTTCAAAGCGCCATGAGCGCAAGAAGTATAGTAAGATGCCCCTTCATTATCCTCGCATTTCTAGATGCACTCCATTACTCTCCGTTCCATTAGGCAAACCACCTATGTTTGAAGGTGAAGATTATTCAATGTGGAGTGATAAAATGAGGCATCACCTAACCTCACTCCACAAAAGCATATGGGATATTGTTGAGTATGGAGTGCAGGTACCAAAGAAGGGAGACAAGGACTACGACTCGGAGGAGGTTGAACAAATCCAACACTTCAACTCCCAAGCCACAACTATACTCCTCGCCTCTCTAAGTCGATAGGAGTATAATAAGGTGCAAGGGTTGAAGAGCGCAAAGGAGATTTGGGACGTGCTAAAGACCGCGCAGGAAGGAGACGAGGTGACCAAGATCACCAAGCGGGAGACGATCGAGGGGGAGCTCGATCGCTTCCGGCTTCGCCAAGGGGAGGAGCCACAAGACATGTACAACCGGCTCAAAACCTTGGTGAACCAAGTGCGCAACCTCGGGAGCAAAAAATGGGATGACCATGAAATGGTTAAGGTTATTCTTAGATCACTCGTTTTTCTTAACCCTACACAAGTTCAATTAATTCGTGGTAATCCTAGATATACACTAATGACACCCGAGGAAGTAATAGGAAACTTTGTGAGCTTTGAGTTGATGATCAAAGGCTCAAAGAAAATCATCGAGCACGACGGCCCCTCCACGCCCGAAG
This sequence comes from Zea mays, assembly GCF_902167145.1. NCBI lineage: Eukaryota > Viridiplantae > Streptophyta > Magnoliopsida > Poales > Poaceae > Zea > Zea mays. The sequence goes on along the minus strand of NC_050100.1, from coordinate 42,820,006 downwards.
CACAACCGGTCGCATTCAAGGCGACGGAGGAGAAGGAGGAGGAATCTACATCAAGTAGAACACCCATCGACGCCTCCAAGCTCGACAACGAGGAAATGGCGCTCATCATCAAGAGCTTCCGCCAAATCCTCAAGCAAAGGAGGGGGAAGGATTACAAGCCCCACTCCAAGAAAGTGTGCTACAAGTGTGGTAAGCCCGGTCATTTCATTGCTAAATGTCCATTATCTAGTGATAGTGACAGGGGCGACGACAAGAAGGGGAGAAGAAAGGAGAAGAAGAGGTACTACAAGAAGAAGGGCGGCGATGCCCATGTGTGTCGCGAGTGGGACTCCGACAAGAGCTCCTCCGACGAGGACGCCGCCAACATCGCTGTTACCAAGGGACTCCTCTTCCCCAACATCGGCCACAAGTGCCTCATGGCAAAGGACGACAAAAAGAAGGTAAAATCAAAATCCTCCACTAAATATGAAACCTCTAGTGATGAGGATAATTGTAGTGATGAGGAGGAAAATTTGCGCACCCTTTTTGCCAACCTAAACATGCAACAAAAGGAAAAACTAAATGAATTAATTAGTGCTATTCATGAGAAGGATGATCTCTTGGACTCTCAAGAGGACTTCCTAATTAAAGAAAACAAGAAGCATGTTAAGATTAAGAATGCTTATGCTCTAGAAGTAGAAAAATGTGAAAAATTATCTAGTGAGCTAAGCACTTGCCATGATACTATTGCCAACCTTAGAAATGAAAATGCTAAACTTATTGCTAAGGTTGATTCTAATATTTGTAATGTTTCAATTCCCAATCTTAGAGATGACAATGTTAACTTGCTTGCTAAGATTGAAGAATTGAATGTCTCTCTTGCTAGCCTTAAGATTGAAAATGAAAAATTAATTGCTAAGGCTAAAGAATTAGATGTTTGCAATGCTTCCATTTCCGATCTTAGAGATAACGATGATATTTTACGTGCTAAGATCGTTGAACTTAATTCTTGCAAACCCTCTACATCTACCATTGAGCATGTCACTATTTGCACTAGATGTAGAGGTATTAACATTGATGCTATTCATGATCATATGGCTTTAATTAAACAACAAAATGATCATATAGCAAAATTAGATGCTAAAATTGCCGAGCATGACTTAGAAAATGAAAAATTTAAAGTTGCTAGAAGCATGTGATAGTTGCCTAGAGGGGGGTGAATAGGGCGAAACTGAAATTTACAAATATAAACACAACTACAAGCCGGGTTAGCGTTAGAAATATAAACGAGTCCGCGAGAGAGGGTGCAAAACAAATCGCAAGCAAATGAAGAGTGTGACACGAGGATTTGTTTTACCGAGGTTCGGTTCTCGCAAACCTACTCCCCGTTGAGGAGGCCACAAAGGCCGGGTCTCTTTCAACCCTTCCCTCTCTCAAACGGTCCCTCGGACCGAGTGAGCTTCTCTTCTCAAATCAAAACCGGGAACAAAACTTCCCCGCAAGGGCCACCACACAATTGGTGCCTCTTTCCTTGATTACAATGGAGTTTTGATCACAAGAACAAGTGAGAAGGAAAAGAAGCAATCCAAGCGCAAGAGCTCAAAAGAACACGACAAATCTCTCTCGCTAATCACTAAAGCCTTGTGTGGAATTGGAGAGGATTTGATCTCTTTGGTGTGTCTAGAATTGAATGCCTAGCTCTTGTAAGTGGTTGAGAAGTGGAAAACTTGGATGCCATGAATGTGGGGGTGGTTGGGGTATTTATAGCCCCAACCACCAAACTTGACCGTTGGTCGAGGCTGTCTGTTCGATGGCGCATCGGACAGTCCGATGCACACCGGACATGTCCGGTGCCCCAGCCACGTCACCAGTGCCGTTGGAATCTGACCGTTGGAGTTCTGACTTCTGGGCCCGCCTCGATGTCCGGTGGCGCACCAGACATGAACTGTTCAGTGTCCGGTGCGCCGGTATGGGCTCGCCTGCCTTCTGCGCGCGCTGCGCGCGCATTTAATGCGTTGCAGGTAGCCGTTGGCGCGAAGTAGCCGTTGCTCCGAGGATGCACCGGACAGTCCGGTGCACACCGGACATGTCCGGTGAATTATAGCGGAGCAGCCTTCATGAAATCCCGAGGCTGGCGAGTTTCTGAGCCGCGTCCCGTTGGAGCACCGGACACTATCCGGTGTACACCGGACAGTCCGGTGAATTATAGCTCGCTAGCTCCGGATTTTCCCGAAGGTGACGAGTTGGAGTTGGATTCCTCTGGTGCACCGGACACTGTCCGGTGGTGCACCGGACACTGTCCGGTGGTGCACCGAACAGTCCGGTGTGCCAGACCAGAGGAGCCTTCGGTTGCTCCTTGGCTCTTTTGTTGAACCCAACATTTGGTCTTTTTATTGGCTGAGTGTGAACCTTTTACACCTGTATAACTTATACACTAGAGCAAACTAGTTAGTCCATTTATTTGTGTTGGGCAATTCAACCACCAAAATTATTTAGGAACTAGGTGTAAGCCTAATTCCCTTTCAATCTCCCCCTTTTTGGTGATTGATGCCAACACAAGCCAAAGCAAATATAGAAGTGCATAATTGAACTAGTTTGCATAATGTAAGTGCAAAGGTTGCTTGGAATTGAGCCAATGTAAATACTTACAAGATATGCATGGATTGTTTCTTTCATTCTTAATATTTTGGACCACGCTTGCACCACATGTTTTGTTTTTGCAAACCCTTTTGTAAATCCTTTTCAAAGTTCTTTTGCAAATAGTCAAAGGTAAATGAATAAGATTTTGCAAAGCATTTTCAAGATTTGAAATTTTCTCCCCCTGTTTCAAATGCTTCTCTTTTGACTAAACAAAACTCCCCTAAATGAGATCCTCCTCTTAGTGTTCAAGAGGGTTTTGATATATCATTTTTGAAATACTACTTTCTCCCCCTTTTGAACACAATAGGAAACCAATTGATAATATTCTTTGAAACACGAAGTTTTTGAAATTGGTGGTGGTGTAGTCCTTTTGCTTTGGGCTCTTACTTTCTCCCCCTTTGGCATGAATCGCCAAAAACGGAATCATTAGAGCCCTTACATTACTTTCTTCCCCTTTGGTCATAAATAAATGAGTGAAGATTATACCAAAGACGAAGTCCTTTTGCTCTTTCCCCCAAAGATAGAGAGTGACATGGAGCGACGACGAAGGATGAGTTGCGGAGTGGAAGCCTTTGTCTTCGCCGAAGACTTCAATTCCCTTTCAATATACCTATGACTTGGTTTGAAATAGACTTTGAAAACACATTAGTCATAGCATATGAAAGAGATATGATCAAAGGTATATAAATGAGCTATGTGTGCAAATCAACAAAAGAAGTTCCTAGAATCAAGAATATTTAACTCATGCCTAAGTTTGTTAAAAGTTTGTTCATCAAGAGGTTTGGTAAAGATATCGGCTAATTGATCTTTAGTGTTAATATATGAAATCTCGATATCTCCCTTTTGTTGGTGATCCCTAAGAAAATGATACCGAATGGCTATGTGTTTAGTGCGGCTATGCTCGACGGGATTATCCGCCATCTTGATTGCACTCTCATTATCACATAGCAAAGAGACTTTGGTTAATTTGTAACCGTAGTCCCGCAGGGTTTGCCTCATCCAAAGTAATTGCGCGCAACAATGGCCTGCGGCAATGTACTCGGCTTCGGCTGTGGAAAGAGCGACCGAATTTTGCTTCTTTGAAGCCCAAGACACCAAGGATCTTCCCAAGAACTGGCAAGTCCCTGATGTGCTCTTTCTGTTGATTTTACACCCCGCCCAATCGGCATCCGAATAACCAATCAAATCAAATGTGGATCCCCGAGGGTACCAAAGCCCAAACTTAGGTGTATAAGCCAAATATCTCAAGATTCGTTTTACGGCCGTAAGGTGAGCTTCCTTAGGGTCGGCTTGGAATCTTGCACACATGCATACGGAAAGCATAATATCCGGTCGAGATGCACATAAATAGAGTAAAGAACCTATCATCGACCGGTATACCTTTTGATCCACGGACTTACCTCCCGTGTCGAGGTCGAGATGCCCATTAGTTCCCATGGGTGTCTTGATGGGTTTGACATCCTTCATCCCAAACTTGTTGAGAATGTCTTGAGTGTACTTCATTTGGCTAATGAAGGTGCCCTCTTGGAGTTGCTTTACTTGAAATCCCAAGAAGTACTTCAACTCCCCCATCATAGACATCTCGAATTTCTTTGTCATGATCCTACTAAATTCTTCACATGTAGATTCGTTAGTAGACCCAAATATAATATCATCAACATAAATTTGGCATACGAACAAATCATTGTCAAGAGTTTTAGTGAACAAAGTAGGATCGGCCTTTCCGACTTTGAAGCCATTAGCAATAAAGAAATCTCTAAGGCATTCATACCATGCTCTTGGGGCTTGCTTGAGCCCATAAAGCGCCTTAGAGAGCTTATAGACATGGTTAGGGTACTCACTATCTTCAAAGCCGGGAGGTTGCTCAACATAGACCTCTTCCTTGATTGGTCCATTGAGGAAGGCACTTTTCACGTCCATTTGATAAAGCTTAAAGCCATGGTAAGTAGCATAGGCCAATAATATGCGAATTGACTCAAGCCTAGCTACGGGTGCATAGGTTTCACCGAAATCCAAACCTTCGACTTGGGAGTATCCCTTGGCCACAAGTCGAGCTTTGTTCCTTGTCACCACACCATGCTCATCTTGCTTGTTGCGGAAGACCCATTTGGTTCCTACAACATTTTGGTTAGGACGTGGAACTAAATGCCATACCTTATTCCTAGTGAAATTGTTGAGCTCCTCTTGCATCGCCACCACCCAATCCGAGTCTTGAAGTGCTTCCTCTACCCTGTGTGGCTCAATAGAGGAAACAAAAGAGTAATGTTCACAAAAATGTGCAACACGAGATCTAGTGGTTACCCCCTTATGAATGTCGCCGAGGATGGTGTCGACGGGGTGATCTCGTTGGATTGCTTGGTGGACTCTTGGGTGTGGCGGCCTTTGTTCTTCATCCTCCTTGTCTTGATCATTTGCATCTGCCCCTTGATCATTGCCGTCATCTTGAGGTGGCTCATTTGCTTGATCTTCTATTTCATCAACTTGAGCTTCATCCTCAATTTGAGTCGGTGGAGATGCTTGCGTGGAGGAGGACGGTTGATCTTGTGCATTTGGAGGCTCTTCGGATTCCTTAGGACACACATCCCCAATGGACATGTTCCTTAGCGCGATGCACGGAGCCTCATCAATACCTATCTCATCAAGATCAACTTGCTCTACTTGAGAGCCGTTAGTCTCATCAAACACAACGTCACAAGAAACTTCAACTTGTCCGGAGGACTTGTTAAAGACTCTATATGCCCTTGTGTTTGAATCATATCCTAGTAAAAAGCCTTCTACAGTCTTAGGAGCAAATTTAGATTTTCTACCTCTTTTAACAAGAATAAAGCATTTGCTACCAAAGACTCTAAAATATGAAATGTTGGGCTTTTTACCGGTTAGGAGCTCATAAGATGTCTTCTTGAGGATTCAGTGTAGATATAACCGGTTGATGGCGTAGCAAGCGGTGTTGACCGCCTCCGCCCAAAACCGATCCGAAGTCTTGTACTCATCAAGCATGGTTCTAGCCATGTCCAATAGAGTTCGATTCTTTCTCTCCACTACACCATTTTGTTGTGGCGTGTAGGGAGAAGAGAACTCATGCTTGATGCCCTCCTCCTCAAGGAAGCCTTCTATTTGAGAGTTCTTGAACTCCGTCCCATTGTCGCTTCTAATTTTCTTGATCCTTAAGCCGAACTCGTTTTGAGCTCGTCTTAAGAATCCCTTTAAGGTTTCTTGGGTTTGAGATTTTTCCTGCAAAAAGAATACCCAAGTGAAGCGAGAATAATCATCCACAATTACAAGACAATACTTACTCCCGCCGATGCTTATGTAAGCAATCGGGCCGAATAGATCCATGTGGAGTAGCTCAAGCGGCCTGTCGGTCGTCATGATGTTCTTGTGTGGATGATGGGCACCAACCTGCTTTCCTGCTTGGCATGCGCTACAGACCCTGTCTTTCTCAAAATGAACATTTGTTAGTCCTAAAATGTGTTCTCCCTTTAGAAGCTTGTGAAGATTCTTCATCCCAACATGTGCTAGTCGGCGATGCCAGAGCCAGCCCATGTTAGTCTTAGCAATTAAGCAAGTGTCGAGTTCAGCTCTATCAAAATCTACCAAGTACAGCTGACCCTCTAACACTCCCTTAAACGCTATTGAATCATCACTTCTTCTAAAGACAGTGACACCTATATCAGTGAAAAGACAGTTGTAGCCCATTTTGCATAATTGAGATACAGAAAGCAAATTGTAATCTAATGAATCTACAAGAAAAACATTGGAAATAGAATGGTCAGGAGATATAGCTATTTTACCAAGACCTTTGACCAAACCTTGATTTCCATCCCCGAATGTGATAGCTCGTTGGGAATCTTGGTTTTTCTCGTAGGAGGAGAACATTTTCTTCTCCCCAGTCATGTGGTTTGTGCACCCGCTGTCGATGATCCAACTTGAGCCCCCGGATGCATAAACCTACAAAACAAGTTTAGTTCTTGACTTTAGGTACCCAAATGGTTTTGGGTCCTTTGGCATTAGACACAAGAACTTTGGGTACCTAAACACAAGTCTTTGATCCCTTGTGCTTGCCCCCAACATATTTGGCAACTATCTTGCCGGATTTGTTAGTCAAAACATAAGATGCATCAAAAGTTTTAAATGAAAGACTATGTTCATTTGATGCACTTGGAGTTTTCTTCTTAGGCAACTTAGCACGGGTTAGTTGCCTAGAGCTAGATGTCTCACCTTTATACATAAAAGCATGGTTAGGGCCAGAGTGAGACTTCCTAGAATGAATTCTCCTAATTTTGTCCTCGGGATAATCGGCAGGGTACAAAATGTAACCCTCGTTATCCTGAGGCATGGGAGCCTTGCCCTTTACAAAATTAGACAATCTTTTAGGAGGGGCATTAAGTTTGACATTGTCTCCCCTTTGGAAGCCAATGCCATCCTTGATGCCAGGGCGTCTCCCATTATAGAGCATATTTCTAGCAAATTTAAACTTTTCATTTTCTAAGTTATGCTCGGCAATTTTAGCATCTAATTTTGCTATATGATCATTTTGTTGTTTAATTAAAGACATGTGATCATGAATAGCATTAATATCAACATCTCTACATCTAGTACAAATAGATACATGCTCAACTATAGATGTAGATGGTTTGCAAGATTTTAGTTCAACAACCTTAGCATGTAACATATCATTCTTAGTTCTAAGGTCGGAAATTGTAGCATTACAAACATCAAAATCTTTAGCCTTAGCAAGCAATTTCTCATTTTCATTTCTAAGGCTAGCAAGTGAAATGTTCAATTCTTCAATCCTAGCAAGCAAATCAACATTATCATCTCTAGGATTGCAAGTTGAAACAATACAAACATGAGAATCAACCTTAGCTACCAAATTAGCATTTTCATTTCTAAGGTTGTCTATTGTCTCATGGCAAGTGCTTAGCTCACTAGATAACTTTTCACATTTCTCAATTTCTAGAGCATAAGCGTTTTTAACCTTAACATGCTTCTTATTTTCTTTAATAAGGAAGTCCTCTTGGGTGTCCAAGAGATCATCCTTTTCATGAATGGCACTAATTAATTCATTTAATTTTTCCTTTTGTTCCATGTTAAGGTTGGCAAAAAGGGTACGTAAATTATCTTCCTCATCACTAGCATTATCATCACTAGAGGATTCATATCTAGTGGAGGATTTGGATTTAACCTTCTTTTTGCCGTCCTTTGCCATAAGGCACTTGTGGCCGACGTTGGGGAAGAGAAGTCCTTTGGTGACGGCGATGTTGGCGGCGTCCTCGTCGTCGGAGGAGTCGCTTGAGCTTTCGTCGGAGTCCCACTCCCGACAAACATGGGCATCGCCGCCCTTCTTCTTGTAGTACCTCTTCTTCTCCTTTCTTCTCCCCTTCTTGTCGTCGCCCCTGTCACTATCACTTGATAATGGGCATTTAGCTATAAAGTGACCGGGCTTACCACACTTGTAGCAAACCTTCTTGGAGCGGGACTTGTAGTCTTTCCCTCTCCTTTGTTTGAGGATTTGGCGGAAGCTCTTGATGACGAGCGCCATTTCCTCATTGTCGAGTTTGGAGGCGTCGATTGGTTGTCTACTTGGTGTAGATTCCTCCTTCTTTTCCTCTGTCGCCTTGAATGCGACGGGTTGAGCTTCGGATGTGGAGGGATCATCAAGCTCGTTGATCTTCCTCGAGCCTTCGATCATGCACTCAAAACTTACAAAATTCCCGATTACTTCCTCGGGGGTCATTAGTGTATACCTTGGATTGCCACGGATTAATTGAACTTGAGTAGGGTTAAGGAAAATAAGAGATCTTAGAATAACCTTAACCACCTCGTGGTCATCCCACTTTTTGCTCCCGAGGTTGCGCACTTGATTCACCAAGGTCTTGAGCCGGTTGTACATGTTTTGTGGCTGCTCCCCTTTGCGAAGCCGGAACCGACCGAGCTCCCCCTCGATCGTCTCCCGCTTGGTGATCTTTGTGAGCTCATCTCCTTCGTGAGCGGTTTTGAGCACATCCCAAACCTCCTTGGCGCTCTTCAACCCTTGCACTTTGTTATACTCCTCCCTACTTAGAGAGGCGAGGAGTATTGTTGTCGCTTGAGAGTTGAAGTGCTCGATTTGGGCCACCTCATCCTCATCATAGTCTTCATCCCCTACGGATGGTACCTGTGCACCAAACTCAACAACATCCCATATACTTTTGTGGAGTGAGGTTAGATGAAATCGCATTAAATCACTCCACCTAGCATAATCTTCACCATCAAAAGTTGGTGGTTTGCCTAATGGGACGGAAAGTAAAGGTGTATGTTTAGAAATGCGAGGGTAGCGTAGGGGGATCTTACTATACTTCTTGCGCTCTTGGCGCTTAGAAGTGACGAATGCCGCGTCGGAGCCGGAGGTGGATGGCGATGAAGAATCGGTCTCGTAGTAGACCACTTTCCTCATCCTCTTTTTCTTGTCCCCACTCCGACGCGTCTTGTGAGAAGAGGATTTCTCCTTCTTCTCCTTGTGGTGTGAAGAAGACTTCTTCTCCTTCCCTTTGGAGGAGTTCTTCTTCTCCTTTCTCTTGGTGCGGGACTCTTCCGATGAAGTGCTCCCGTGGCTTGTAGTGGGCTTTTCGCCGGTCTCCATCTCCTTCTTGGCGTGATCTCCCGACATCACTTCGAGCGGTTAGGCTCTAATGAAGCACCGGGCTCTGATACCAATTGATAGTTGCCTAGAGGGGGGGTGAATAGGGCGAAACTGAAATTTACAAATATAAACACAACTACAAGCCGGGTTAGCGTTAGAAATATAAACGAGTCCGCGAGAGAGGGTGCAAAACAAATCGCAAGCAAATGAAGAGTGTGACACGCGGATTTGTTTTACCGAGGTTTGGTTCTCGCAAACCTACTCCCCGTTGAGGAGGCCACAAAGGCCGGGTCTCTTTCAACCCTTCCCTCTCTCAAACGGTCCCTCGGACCGAGTGAGCTTCTCTTCTCAAATCAAAACCGGGAACAAAACTTCCCCGCAAGGGCCACCACACAATTGGTGCCTCTTGCCTTGATTACAATGGAGTTTTGATCACAAGAACAAGTGAGAAAGAAAAGAAGCAATCCAAGCGCAAGAGCTCAAAAGAACACGGCAAATCTCTCTCGCTAATCACTAAAGCCTTGTGTGGAATTGGAGAGGATTTGATCTCTTTGGTGTGTCTAGAATTGAATGCCTAGCTCTTGTAAGTGGTTGAGAAGTGGAAAACTTGGATGCCATGAATGTGGGGGTGGTTGGGGGTATTTATAGCCCCGACCACCAAACTTGACCGTTGGTCGAGGCTGTCTGTTCGATGGCGCATCGGACAGTCCGATGCACACCGAACATGTCCGGTGCCCCAGCCACATCACCAGTGCCGTTGGAATCTGACCGTTGGAGTTCTGACTTCTGGGCCCGCCTCGATGTCCGGTGGCGCACCGGACATGAACTGTTCAGTGTCCGGTGCGCCGGTATGGGCTCGCCTGCCTTCTGCGCGCGCTGCGCGCGCATTTAATGCGTTGCAGGTAGCCGTTGGCGCGAAGTAGCCGTTGCTCCGAGGATGCACCGGACAGTCCGGTGCACACCGGACATGTCCGGTGAATTATAGCGGAGCAGCCTTCATGAAATCCCGAGGCTGGCGAGTTTCTGAGCCGCGTCCTGTTGGAGCACCGGACACTGTCCGGTGTACACCGGACAGTCCGGTGAATTATAGCTCACTGGCTCCGGATTTTCCCGAAGGTGACGAGTTGGAGTTGGATTCCTCTGGTGCACCGGACACTGTCCGGTGGTGCACCGGACATTGTCCGGTGGCACACCGGACAGTCCGGTGTGCCAGACCAGAGGAGCCTTCGGTTGCTCCTTGGCTCTTTTGTTGAACCCAACATTTGGTCTTTTTATTGGCTGAGTGTGAACCTTTTACACCTGTATAACTTATACACTAGAGCAAACTAGTTAGTCCATTTATTTGTGTTGGGCAATTCAACCACCAAAATTATTTAGGAACTAGGTGTAAGCCTAATTCCCTTTCACCATGCTCTATAGTGGGAGACGCCCTGACATCAAGGATGGCATTGGCTTCCAAAAGTGGGACAATGTCAAACTTAATGCCCCTCCTAAAAGATTGTCTAATTTTGTTAAGGGCAAGGCTCCCATGCCTTAGGATAACGAGGGTTACATTTTGTACCCTGCCGGTTATCCCGAGAGCAAAATTAGGAGAATTCATTCTAGGAAGTCTCACTCTGGCCCTAATCATGCTTTTATGTATAAGGGTGAGACATCTAGTTCTAGGCAATCAACCCATGCAAAATTGCCTAAGAAGAAAACTCCTAAGGCATCAAATGATTCTAACATTTCATTTAAGACCTTTGATGCTTCTTATGTTTTAACTAACAAATCCGGCAAGGTAGTTGCCAAGTATGTTGGGGGCAAGCACAAGGGGTCAAAGACTTGTGTTTGGGTACCCAAAGTTCTTGTGTCTAATGTCAAAGGACCCAAAACCATTTGGGTACCTAAAATCAAGAACTAAATTTGTTTTGTAGGTTTATGCATCCGGGGGCTCAAGTTGGATCATCGATAGCGGGTGCACAAACCACATGACAGGGGAGAAGAAGATGTTCTCCTCCTATGAGAAAAACCAAGATCCCCAACGAGCTATCACATTCGGGGATGGAAATCAAGGTTTGGTCAAAGGATTGGGTAAAATTGCTATATATCCTGACCACTCCATTTCCAATGTTTTTCTTGTAGATTCCTTAGATTACAATTTACTTTTCGTTTCTCAATTATGCAAAATGGGCTACAACTGCCTTTTTACGGATGTAGGTGTTATTGTCTTTAGAAGAAGTGATGATTCAATAGCATTTAAGGGAGTGTTAGAGGGTCAGCTATACTTGGTAGATTTTGATAGAGCTAAACTCGACACTTGCTTAATTGCTAAGACTAACATGGGCTAGCTCTGGCATCGCCGACTAGCACATGTTGGAATGAAGAATCTTCACAAGCTTCTAAAGGGAGAACACATTTTGGGACTAACAAATGTTCATTTTGAGAAAGACAGTATTTGTAGCGCATGTCAGGCAGGGAAGCAAGTTGGTGTTCATCATCCACACAAGAACATCATGACGACAGACAGGCCACTCGAGCTCCTACACATGGATCTATTCGGCCCGATTGCTTACATAAGCATCGACGGGAGTAAGTACTGTCTAGTTATTGTGGATGATTATTCTCGCTTCACTTGGGTGTTCTTTTTGCAGGAAAAATCTCATACCCAAGAAACCTTAAAGGGATTCTTGAGACGGGCTCAAAATGAGTTCGCCTTGAGGATCAAGAAAATTAGAAGCGACAACGGGACGGAGTTCAAGAACTCACAAATCGAAGGCTTCCTTGAGGAGGAGGGCATCAAGCATGAGTTCTCTTCTCCCTACACCCCACAACAAAATGGTGTAGTGGAGAGGAAGAATAGAACTCTATTGGACATGGCAAGAACCATGCTTGATGAGTACAAGACTTCAGATCGGTTTTGGGCGGAGGCGGTCAACACTGCTTGCTACGCCATCAACCGGTTATATCTACACCGAATCCTCAAGAAGACATCATACGAACTCCTAACCGGTAAAAAGTCCAATATTTCATATTTTAGAGTTTTTGGTAGCAAATGCTTTATTCTTGTTAAAAGAGGTAGAAAATCTAAATTTTCTCCTAAGACTGTAGAAGGCTTTTTACTAGGATATGATTCAAACACAAGGGCATATAGAGTCTTTAACAAGTCCTCAAGACTAGTTGAAGTTTCTTGTGACGTTATGTTTGATGAGACTAACGGCTCTCAAGTAGAGCAAGTTGATCTTGATGATATAGGTGATGAAGAGGCTCCGTGCGTCGCGCTAAGGAACATGTCCATTAGGGATGTGTGTCCTAAGGAATCCGAAGAGCCACCACATGCACAAGATCAACCATCTTCCTCAATGCAAGCATCTCCACCCAACTCAAGATAAGGATGAGGCTCAAAATGATGAAGGAGAAGATCAAGGAGTTGAGTCACCTCAATAGGAGAGCAATGATCAAGGGGGAAATGCCCATGATCAAGATGAGGAAGATGAACAAGTTCCAAATCTGCCACACCCAAGAGTCCACCAAGCAATTCAACGAGATCACCCCGTGAACACCATCCCCGGCGACATTCAAAAGGGGGTAACTACTCGATCTCGTGTTGCTCATTTTTGTGAGCATTACTCTTTTGTTTCCTCTATTGAGCCACACAGGGTAGAGGAAGCACTACAAGATTTGGATTGGGTTGTGGCGATGCAAGAGGAGCTCAACAACTTCACTAGAAAATAGGTATGGCATTTAGTTCCACGTCCTAACCAAAATGTTGTAGGAACCAAGTGGGTCTTCCGCAACAAGCAATATGAGCATGGTGTGGTGACAAGGAACAAAGCCTGACTTGTGGCCAAGGGATACTCACAAGTCGAAGGTTTGGATTTCGGTGAAACCTATGCACCCGTAGCTAGGCTAGAATCAATTCGCATTTTACTTGCCTATGCTACTTACCATGGCTTTAAGCTTTACCAATTGGACGTGAAAAGTGCCTTCCTCAATGGACCAATCAAGGAAGAGGTCTATGTTCAGCAACCTCTCGGCTTTGAAGATAGTGAGTACCCTAACTATGTTTACAAACTCTCTAAGGCGCTTTATGGGCTCAAGCAAGCCCCAAGAGCATGGTATGAATGCCTAAGAGACTTTCTTATCACTAATGGCTTCAAAGTCAGAAAGGCTGATCCTACTTTATTTACTAAAACTCTTGACAATGATTTGTTTGTATGCCAAATTTATGTTGATGATATTATATTTGGGTCTACTAACGAATCTACATGTGAGGAATTTAGTAGGATCATGACACAGAAATTCGAGATGTCAATGATGGGGGAGTTGAAGTACTTCTTGGGGTTTCAAGTGAAGCAACTCCAAGAGGGCACCTTCATTAGCTAAACAAAGTATATTCAAGACATTCTAAGCAAGTTTGGGATGAAGGATGCCAAGCCCATCAAGACACCCATGGGAACCAATGGGCATCTCGACCTCGACACGAGAGGTAAATCCGTCGATCAAAAGGTATACCGGTCGATGATATGCTCTTTACTCTACTTATGTGCATCTCGACCGGACATAATGCTTTCCGTATGCATGTGTGCAAGATTCCAAGCCGACCCTAAGGAAGCTCACCTTACGGTCGTAAAGCGAATCTTGAGATATTTAGTTTATACTCCTAAGTTTGGGCTTTGGTACCCTCGGGGATCCACATTTGATTTAATTGGTTATTCGGATGTCGATTGGGCAGGGTGTAAAATTAATAGAAAGAGCACATCAGGGACTTGCCAGTTCTTGGAAAGGTCTCTGGTGTCTTGGGCTTCAAAGAAGCAAAATTCCGTAGCTCTTTCTACCACCGAAGTCGAGTATATTGCCGCGAGCCATTGTTGCACGCAATTACTTTGGATGAGGCAAACCCTTAGGGACTATGGTTACAAATTAACCAAAGTTCCTCTTCTATGTGATAATGAGAGTGCAATCCGCATGGCGGATAATCCCGTTGAACATAGCCGCACTAAACACATAGCCATTCGGTATCATTTTCTAAGGGATCACCAACAAAAGGGAGATATCGAGATTGCATATATTAACACTAAAGACCAATTAGCCGATATCTTTACCAAGCCACTAGATGAACAAACTTTTAACAAACTTAGACATGAGCTAAATATTCTTGATTATAGGAATTTCTTTTAATGTTTTGCACACATAGCTCATAAATATACCTTTGATCATATCTCTTTTATATACTATGACTAATGTGTGTTCAAGTGTATTTCAAACCAAGTCATATGTGTATTGAAAGGGATTTGGAGTCTTCGGCAAAGACAAAGGCTTCCACTCCACTCCATAACTCATCCTTCGCCGTCGCTCCGAGCAACTCTCCAACTTTGGTATAATCTTCACTTATATTTTGTTCGCCAAAGGGGGAGAAAGTAGTTAATAGGGCTTATATTTCACTCAAGTATCCGTTTTTGGCGATTCATGCCAAAGGGGGAGAAAGTATTAGCCCAAAGCAAAAGGACCGCACCACCACCAATTTTCAAAAATTTGAGTCTTAAAATGATGAATTTTTCAATTGATATCCTATTATATTCAAAAGGGGGAGAAAGTAGTATTTTCAAAATTGGTATCTTAAAACCCTCTTGAATACTAAGAGAAGGATTTTATTGAGGGGGAGTTTTGTTTAGTCAAAGGAAAAGCATTTCAAACAAGGGGAGAAAATTTCAAATCTTGAAAATGCTTCTCAAAATCTTTTTCATTTACCTTTGACTATTTGCAAAAGGACTTTGAAAAGAATTTACAAAAGAATTTGCAAAAACAAAACATGTGGTGCAAGCGTGGTCCAAAATGTTAAAAATATAAAGAAACAATCCATGCATATCTTATGAGAATTTATATTGGTTCAATTCTAAGTAACCTTTGCACTTACAATTATGCAAACTAGTTCAATTATGCACTTCTATACTTGCTTTGGTTTGTGTTTGCATCAATCACCAAAAAGGGGGAGATTGAAAGGAAATTAGGCTTACACCTCTTTCCTAATTGATTTTGGTGGTTGAATTGCCCAACACAAATAATTGGGCTAACTAGTTTGCTCTAGTCTATAAGTTTTACAGGTGACAAAGGTTCACATTAAGCCAATAAAAAGACTAAGAAAGGGTTCAAACAAAGAGAGCAAAAGACATCCCAAAAGGCACCCTGGTCTGGCGCACCGGACTGTCCGGTGCACCACCGGACAGTGTCCGGTGCACCAAGGCACTCAAAGCTGAACTCGCTACCTTCGAGAAAATAAGAGGGCGCTCCGCTATAATTCACCGGACTGTCCGGTGTGCCAGCAGAGCAACGACTACTTCGCGTGCAACGGTCGACTGCAACGCATTTAATGCGCGCCTGCGCGCGTAGAGGACAGAGCACGCGTAGTTGGCACACCGGACAGTCTACAGGACCTATCCGGTGCACCACCGGACAGCCCAGAGGCCCCACAAGTCAGAGCTCCAACGGTCGAACCCCAACGGTTGGCTGACGTGTCTGGCGCACCGGACTGTCCGGTGCACCATGCGACAGCAGTCTTCCAACGGCCATATTTTGGTGGTTGGGGCTATAAATACCCCAACCACCCCACATTCAATGGCATCCAAGTTTTCCACCTTCAGCACATTACAAGAGCTATAGCATTCAATTCTAGACACATCCAAATAGATCAAATCCTCTCCCAAGTCCGGAATCACTCCAAATCAAATAGTGACTAGAGAGAGCGACATTTGTGTTCTTTTGAGCTCTTGCGCTTGGATTGCTTCTTTTCTTTCTCATTCTTCTTGTGATCAAACTCAATTGTAATCGAGGCAAGAGACACCAATCGTGTGGTGATCCTTGCGGGAACTTTGTGTTCTGTGTGATTGAGAAGAGAAGCTCACTCGGTCTAAGTGACCGTTTGAGAGAGGGAAAGGGTTGAAAGAGACCCGGTCTTTGTGACCACCTCAACGGGGAGTAGGTTTGCAAGAACCGAATCTCGGTAAAACAAATCACCGTGTCTCACTCTTTATTTGCTCACGATTTGTTTCTCGCCCTCTCTCTCGGACTCGTTCTTATTTCTAACGCTAACCCGGCTTGCAGTTGTGCTTAAGTTTATAAATTTCAGATTCGCCCTATTCACCCCCCTCTAGGCGACTTTCACCCACCACTCAAAAGATCCACACTAGGACGTAGGGTATTACACATCTCAAAGCAGCCCGAACCTGTACAAGATTGTCTACTGTTTCTCGTGCAACTGACATGAACCATCGAGCTACAGTCGGTAACACCGTCCTACTCCAAAAAGCACCTCGAGGGGCAACCCCGGGTGCGCGGTCGGACCCAAAACACCGACACACACTCACACACAGAGTCTAACAAAGACTAATTTGTTTTGGGTATATCACGTCTTTTAAGTCTTTTTTACCGTATCTTTCTATATTAATTTTACTCTTCCTCTTCATCTCTTTTTAAGTTTTTATTGCTACCACGTTTTAGAATCTCACTATGTACTTGTGCCTCTGGGAGTCTTCAACGGGCATGTTTAAACAATCTTAATCAATGTTAGACATTTTTCTTAAATTTGTACTACCTTTAGCTTATCAAATATATCATTGTTCTAAATTTGATTATTTCTTGTATGATCACAAATTTAATACAATTTATTCATTTTCATAACACTTATCTATTAAACATGTTGTCTTTCTAGATTAATATTCTGTGCCATAAAATATAACATGTTTAATCGACATCCTATAATACTTACCTTGTTTCTGTGATACCTTCTTGTCATATATAACGCAAATATTGCTTTATTCACCCTACTTTAATTTTATAGCCAACATTTATCAATATTCCGTCTCTCTGCCCTAAAGATCAAGCTACAGAGGCTGGAATTGGCATACAAATGCTATAATTGGTATACATGTGGAGTCTCCTCCAGCATATTGAAACTGAGCGTTCAAATTTCCTGCCACCTCCTATTTCTAAACCATTATCAGGGAAAAAAAGTCATACATAAGATTAATGAAAAATAACGGAATCCCCACGGCATCCTTCAAAACTGTGGTTCTATCCTTCTACGCTTCTGTTATATAAACACAAATTTCTGTTGTGGCAAGTACCTAAAATCCCTTCTAGTGAAGAGATGGGAAGGAAGATGGGTAGTACTTATATATGTGGGATGGTTGGATGGAGATGGTGAAAAGCTAATAAACAGTGGTCCTGTTTGGTATGACTGCTTAGTATAGAGCAGGAAGATCAAACCTAATTATTATTACGGATGGTCTCCAGGGACAGCCTGGTCCTCTAGTACTGGAGCTCAGGCAATGCCCATTGCAGCAAGATCAGCTGGCAAATTAGGTTTGCAGCAGGTTAACTGAAACACCCAAAATCCATCGGCTAAGGCCGTTGCAGTAGTCTACCCAAAGTTTACCCAAAAGCATTGTTTTGCACTGTTCTGCAATGTAGACTGTACTGTTTGCAGAGTGTAGTTTGAATACAGGTATGGATATGGATAAGCTGCTGGAGATAGCCTAAAAGCAGCTCAACATTAGTTTATTAATTTCCAATAGATAGAAAAATGTTTATGTTTTCAAATAATGAAAATGTTGATATAATAAAAATCAAGTATTTGATATATTCATGTTGGAGCATATTTTTGTGAGAAGAGTTTTGCAATTTTTCAATTTTATGAACTTTATTTCTTGGTGAGAAATCTTTTTTATTAAATATTAAAAATTCCTAAAATAGTTTTTCCTAGAAAATAAGTATATTATTATGATAATAATATTCTTGGATTTATTCTAATTTTATAAATATATATGTTTATATATCTTTTTGGTTTTATAAAAGAAAATAAAAACAAAAAAAAGAGAAAACTTGTCGCGCTCAGCTTCTGGCTCGTATGGCCCGCTCTCGCGGGCGGTCTGCCTTGAGTTTCAGCCCGCCAACCTAGCCACGTGGCGCGTACGCTTCTACTGCTGACAGGTGGGGTTACATGTTAGGGTCTCCTCCCTTCTCTCGCTTGGCCCGCGTCGCCGTCGCTCAAGCTATCCGCAACCGTTCCCCTAAATTTTCCCCCCTAAATGTTACTATGCAGCCACGTCAGCAAGATTCCCTTCCCTATATTCACTCGTCCCGCAACCGTCCCCCCTAAATTTTCCCCTATATATCCCTCTACTCATTAAATATACATTTCCATATAACTAACATAACCAACTTCATTTTGTATTAATTTTATTTCTTTTCACACGTCCGGCATTTTGCGCTCGTTTTAAATAAATGAAAAAAATATATTTATTTGTTTGTTTTTAAATACGGAAAATATGTAATACAACATTTCAGTTAAAAATTAATTTCGTAATTGCATACTTTACTTCTCAATTGTGGTCCGTCATAACTTTTTACAAATATTTGTACGCAATATATTTAACCACGCTTATGGTGCAATCATACTCGTTCAGTCGTACACAGGAAGCCACGGTTGTCTTCGAACGAAAGCCACGGTTGGCTTACGTTGAAAGCCATGGTTGGCTTTCAACATAAGCCACTTTGCTCTCGTCTATATATATGTATTGTTTCTCTTCACATATGTACCCACATAGAAGAGTAGTTCCACAAGTTAGCCGTTGCTCGAAATGTCTGACAGGCATAGGGAACATGATTCCGATTCGAGTGATAGTGACGACAAAACACTTCTGCTTGTCAATCTTCTTACCTTGAACATTGAGGCTAGACGCCATCACCGACGACGGTCCGGTTTACCTCGCCGCGTCATTCGCAGGGATCATTTTGCTGGAGAAAACCTTATCAACCATCACTACTTCGGGCCGAACCCGGTGTATCCACCGCACGTGTTTCGTAGAAGGTACGCACATCATGTTATTCTAATAGGTTATGATATTTCCATAGTATTCACCATGATCCTATGTTCATTTCTTTAGGTTCCGCATGAGTAGGCCTCTATTTCTCCGCATTTTGCAAGGACTTCAACAGCAGGATACTTACTTTACACAAAGGGTTGACGCAACAGGCATGCCAGGACTCGGTCCCCTACAAAAAGTATGTGCGGCAATGCGGGTACTTGCATATGGGTTACCTTCTGATGTGGTAGACGAGTACATTCAAATAGGGGAGTCTACAGCTAGGGAATGCCTTCACCATTTTTGTCGCGCAATCATAGCATATTTTAGTGCCTGGTATCTACAGACTCCTAATGAAGCTGACATAACACGCATCATGCACAGTAGCGAGTCAAGGGGTTTTCCTGGAATGTTGGGTTCCATAGATTGCATGCATTGGGAGTAGCGGAACTGTCCTACGTCCTGGCGTGGTCAGTTTTGTGGCAGAAATGGTAGAGCGTCCATGATACTTGAAGCGGTAGCAACGTATGATCTTTGGATTTGGCATGCATTTTTTGTCATGCCAGGGACAAACAATGACGTAAACGTGCTGCACCGATCACCAGTATTTGACCCCTTGACAACCGGTCGAATGCCACCAGTCAATTACACAGTAAATGGTCATGCTTACAACTTCGGATATTACTTAGCTGATGGTATTTACCCCAACTGGCCTACTTTTGTCAAAGCTACCAGACACCCATATGAGGAAAAGAAAGTTTATTTCACACAGATGCAAGGAAGTTGCCGAAAGGATATTGAGCGTGCATTTGGAGTTCTTCAAGCCCGGTGGGCGGTGCTGCGTGGTCCAACATATGGTTGGGATCATAATTGTTTAACTGAGATAATCACAGCTTGCATCATCATGCACAATATGATTGTGGAAGACGAAGGGCCTTTTGCTGCTAATATTGATTTCGGAGATAACACTTCAGGCATTGAAGCATCTCAAATAATTGGAGAAGGAAGGGCGGAATGGGTCATTAACCACTTTGATTTTCGTCGCCAAGATAGATCGTGCTCACTCCAAAATGATCTTGTCGAGCATTTGTGGGCTCGACGCGGAAGCCTGTAAACTTGTCGTTTCATTGCTACTTAGTTCGAACTTCAAATAAGTAATTGTAATTTGGACTCTCATGTCGTACTTATGGGTTTTGACATAAATAACCTCAATTATATGAATCATGTTTGGCCTCCCTACATCATTATGTTGTACATACATAAATATTTTCAACCATGTCCACCATATCATTCTAATGCAGTACATTAATAAGATTGTGTACCAATTCACCATAACATTCGAATTGAGTACAAACATCATAAATTGTTCAAAGTAATCCATGACATACAAATGCATCAAATAATCTTGTAACATGTTTGCACAGGCCGACAGATTTATTTTCTATTACAACACGAAACGACATAACAGACAACAATTATGTCCTTCACGACTTATGGTTCCAACTTAAGTAGAATGTTCTCAACAAACATGTAACATAATCAACTTAGATAAAAATTGTGAAGTGCTTTCGTGCACCAGGTCGACGGCATGCACCAGGTCGACGACATGTGACAGAACGTTATAAATTACTCAAAACTAAAAATAAACTGCTGCAACCGCTTTTTTGTTCCTTCATCATAATCCATACTTCTGGATCAACATCTCCTTCATTTGTTGAACACAACATCTGTAATCGTGATTGGGCCGATTCGAGTTCTTGAAGTTTCAATTCCCTTTGTCGAATTATTACCTTTTGTGCTTCCAATTCCAACCTCTTTTTCTTTATTTCCCTGTCTTCTTCCGAGCACTTTTCTTTATTTTCACACTTATCAATTGACCTCTGAATTTGTTTTTCTGTCATTTCTTGCAAACGGCTTAAGTATTCTGTAGATGAGGAAGATGCACCTTTCTTTCTCTCTGATTTACTGTAATCACGACCTCTGGGCCGTTTTCCTGTCAAACCAGCAGAACCACTATCAGTTTCATGTGGCTCAACAGATGAAGTACCTGAAGATCCAATAGATTTTGCATTTAATCCTTGAAAGGAATGTCCTTGACAGATACTCTCCCATTTCGGTTCCCCCTTCAGTTGATGCCAGCAATGCATATAATGGAATGGTTTGTTCTCCTTGTGTGCAAACAATGTTGCCGCCTTCGAAGTTTGCAAAAATAGTTGTTCAATTAGATAATTCGAAGAACAAGTATACAATTATAAATTATGAACATGAATTAAACTATGTACGATATGCCTAACCTTGTCGTCATCAGTTAAGCCACTTTGTTTCTCTCGTAGAACTCTTGCGTAGTAGCCAGAGAACTTACATCTGCTCTAATCTTGTCCCATCTGCTGCTAAGTGCTCTATTTAGTCTACAAGGGAACTGCCCCTTTGTTCGTTGTACCTTTTTTCAATTCGAGCCCAAAGCCCCTCCCTCCTTTGTCCAGTGTGCACAATAGGGTCACTGCTAATTTGCAACCATGTAGTGTGGGGGATAGATATCCCCCAGGTCCACTAAAGGAGTAAAAGACCTCACGAAAGGCCCAAAGGCCCAATAAATCATGAGGTCATTCCTTCGTGGGCCTGGGGAGAAACAACCAACAAAGCAGAGAAGACGTAAGACCGGATTGGTGCAAACCCAGACGGCCCACAACGTCGAGCGAGTAAATCGTAACAGAGACCCGACTTTCCCACGCTGGAGCCCTCATGCAACGGAGCCATGCGAGGATAAGTCGGCGAAGGTTACGTAGGGATAAACTCAAGAGGTTCACTACCTTTTAGCTACTTGTTGTTATCATATCCACGTGTACTGCCCCACGGTCGTGTATATAAGGCCTAGGGGGCACCCCTTCAGAACGATCGACCCTATCTTACTTAGCCACTCGCAACAACTCTCTGTGTCTTTAATCCAGAGAGCCCTCTTGTAATCACGCTCACCTACTCACCAGGACGTAGGGTGTTATGCATCTCTAAGCGGCCCGAACCTGCAAATCTTGTCCACTGTCCCTCGTGCGATCGACACGAACCATTTTGCTACAGTCGTTGACACCGTCCTACTCCTAAAAACACCTTGAGGGGCAACCCCGGGTGTGCGGTCGGACCCAAAACACCGACAGCTGGCGCGCCAGGTAGGGGGTGTGTCGACGATCCAAGCTAGCTCAATGGCCGTCACCTTCCACAACAAGATCACCGTGCGTCCCGGATCCGTATTCTGCTTCGGGACAATCTCATCTATAGCGGATGAAGAGGGAATTCTACACCGTATCGCGGATCCGCCGGAAAAGAAGTCTCCTCCCACGAACCCCGAAAATGCCGGAGAGGCGCAACCTCCAGCTCTCCGGAAAAAGATCGTCTCCGGAAAGGCGGGGGCCGAGGGCTCGCTGACCCGGAAGACTCCGCTGTCTACTTCCCCGACAAAAGAATGGACACAGATCGCAAGGAAGAAGGAGACCAGGGGAAAACAAGTCGTTCTTTCCGTTCCTCTGGCCTCGAAAGAGAACGGAAAGAAAGTCGCCATGACAGCAGCACCATTCTACCCCGACGTCCTCTTCGTCGAGAGAGTGGAGTCACCCACCGTCTCTGACGACGAGCCGACCGCGCCCGGAGAAGAGCCGCCTCAACGAGAATCCCGCCGACGGAGGACCGGCGCAGGAACGTTCGACGACATCACGCGGCCGGAGAACGGGATCCGGAGCAGCCTGTCTCGCGAGACGAGATCTCGGAGATAGGAGAAACTCTGGAAGAACGCGTCTTCAGGGAACGAAGGAACTCCCGACGACGTGATCGTCGGCGGGCTCAGGAGCAGGCCGAGCAAGACGCAAGGCAACGCCGAGAGAATCCACTCTTCGGGCGCAACCTGAATCCCGACTTCGCCCGAGCTATGAACACGCCAAGCGAAGTCGGAGGGGTACTAGCTCAGATAGCTGATGGACTTCCTCGGACTCCCGACGCCGAGGGATACCGACGCCTGTTCACTCAGGCAGCCAACCATCTTCTACCGCTCGCTCACCCGCCGAACGATCTACGACACGCCATCAACAGTCGCCGAGACGCGCGAAGCTCCATCAATGCTTCACGCGAACGGCGGCATGAGAACGAGATTCGCCGTCGGGAGGAGTACGACCGGGATCATGGCATCCCGACTCAGAGTCAGGCCACCAGGACTGAGTCGGCAACAGCTTCAACTGGCGGTACCACCCGGGGACGGTCGAGGAACCACAACCACAACTCCCCTCCCCGGGACAGACATCGTCCCCGACGACAGGAAGACACGTGCGGAGTGTCCGCTCTTACTCCGCGCCTCAGGACCATCCAATGGCCTCCCAACTTCAAGGTATCCAATGTCGACAAATATGAGCCTAAGCAGGATCCAGGGGGTTGGCTAGGCGTCTACACCACCGCTGCTCGGGCCACCGGAGCATCTGAGGACGTTATGACCGCATACCTACCCATTGTCCTTGGGCAAGATGCGCTACAGTGGCTACGACATTTACCCCAACACTGCATCGACGACTGGGGAGACTTCAGTCGACGCTTCATCGCCAACTTCCAGTCCCTCTCCGACAAGCCAGCGCAACCGTGGGACCTCAAATCCATCAAGCGCCGGGGGGATGAGACTCTCTGGTCGTACCTCAAAAGGTTCCAGACCATGAGAAATCGCATCCCCGAGGTCACGGAGGCGGCCGTGATTGAGGACTTCTACAGAGGATCCAACGACTCGGCTTTTGTCCGAGCCATACTACAGAAGGCGCCGACTGCTTCCGAGGAGCTGTTCCGGGAAGCTGACCTCTACATCACCGCCGACGAGCGAGCTCAGGACCTCATCGGAGGAACAAAGCCTGTACCGACAGCACCACGACGCGACGCGAACCAGCCACCCGACAAACGCTGGGAAAAGAGGCCTCGCGAAGAAGTACACGCCGCCGGACCACCTGCCTCTCGCGCCCGAGGAGGACCTCGTGGAGGCGAACGCACGCTGGACGACATCCTCGACGCCCAGTGCCCATACCACAAGGACATGCGCCACACTCTTCGCAACTGCCGGGACTTCAAGCACTCCGTTGGGCATGGCCGACCCCTCCAACCTCTACCTCCTCCTCCGCCGAGGGGAGGACCGGATGAACCACGACAACCTCATCAGCCGGAGGAGGGAGGAGGAGGAGCTTTCCCACGCGTCGATAGGGAGGTCAACGTCATCTTCGGCGGACATGGGTCGCAGGAGAACAAGAGACAACAAAAGCTCAACGATCGCCAGATACTGGTGGCGACCACCGGTCCTCCCGCCCCATACCGGTGGTCAGAGCACCCGATCACCTTCACTCGGGAAGATCAATGGCTCAACTTCGACCATCCAGGCAAATACCCGCTCCTCGTCGATCCGGTGATCCGAGAGAGCCAGGTGAAGAAGGTGCTAGTGGACGGGGGGAGCAGCATCAACATCACCTTCCCCCGAACACTCCAAGGCTTGGGGGCTCACCTCAAAGAGCTCCACAAGTCGGACACTCCTTTCTTCGGCATCGTGCCGACGGAGGGAGAATACCCGCTGGGCCACATCTACATGCCAGTCACCTTCGGAACTCCAGAAAACTACAGAACCGAGTTCCTGAGGTTTGAGGTGGCGAACTTCGACTGCGGGTACAACGCCATCATCGGAAGGCCGGGGTTGGCCAAATTCATGGCCATCCCCCATTACACATACATGGTACTGAAGATGCCAGGACCACAAGGAATCATAACTGTGCGCGCCGACTTCCAAGGCGCCGCAGAATGTTTCCGAGTGGCCATCCAAGCAGCCCTCAACACCAAGCCATCGACGGTTTCCTCGACACCGGCGAACTCTAAGCCTGAGGAGGACCTCGCCGTACCGGCAAACGAAGCTCAGGCCGCGACCTCTATGCGGCCGACTGAAGAAACCAAGCGAATCAACCTGGGGTTCGCTGATGAGCGCAAGACAGCCATCATCAGCTCCAGCTTGGATGACAAATAGGAAAGCGTGCTCGTCCAGTTCCTGCAAGATAACCGAGATGTATTCGCATGGCAACCTGCGGATATGCCGGGAGTCCCAAGAGAACTGGCCGAGCACAAGTTGAAGGTTTATCCCCAGGCGAGGCCGATCCGGCAAAAGCTACGTCGTTTCACGCCCGATAAGAGAGAGGCCATCCGTGCCGAGTTAGCTCGCTTGGTTGCGGCTGGATTTATTAGAGAAGTATTACACCCCGAGTGGTTAGCCAACCCTGTTCTTGTACTCAAAAAGAATAAAGTGGATTGGCGCATGTGCGTCGACTATACTGATCTCAACAAACACTGTCCGAAGGATCCCTTCGGGCTCCCGAGGATAGATCAGGTGGTGGACTCCACCGCTGGATGTTCTGTGCTGTCTTTCTTAGATTGCTATTCCGGGTATCATCAGATTAGTTTGGCAAAGGAAGACGAGGAAAAAACGGCGTTCATCACTCCTTTCAGTGCTTTCTGTTATACCTCCATGCCGTTTGGCCTCAAAAACGCTGGAGCGACTTATCAGAGTGCCATTCAAACATGCTTAGTCGATCACTGGGGCAAGCGTGTGGAAGCTTACGTAGATGATGTGGTGATCAAAACAGAGAATTCGGAAAACTTCATCGAAGATTTACAGCTGGTTTTCAACAGCCTAAGAAGATATAGATGGAAGCTCAATCCTGAAAAATGTGTTTTCGGGGTACCAGCAGGAAAGTTGCTCGGGTTTATCGTCAGCCACCGGGGAATTGAGGCTAATCCAGAGAAGATCGAAGCTATCATGAAGATGGAAGCTCCTCGGTCACAAAAGAAGGTTCAGCGACTTACTGGATGCATGGCAGCTCTGAGCAGATTTATATCCAGGCTGGGAGAAAAAGGTTTGCCATTCTACAAGCTACTCAAAAAGGTGGATAAGTTTCAATGGACTTCAGAAGCACAAGACGCTCTAGACGCACTGAAGAAATTCTTGACAACACCACCAGTACTGAAACCACCCCGGCGAGCTACGCCGACTCAACCGGCTGAAGATTTGCTGCTGTATATCTCTTGCACGACTCACGTGGTAAGCACCGCGTTGGTAGTCGAGCGAGTAGAAGAAGGACATGCCTATCCAGTACAACATCCTGTTTACTTCATCAGTGAAGTTCTAGGCCCCTCGAAGAAAAAGTATCCTCAGGTTCAGAAGCTATTATATGCAGTACTTCTAACTGCCCGCAAGCTGCGTCACTACTTTGACGACCACAAAGTCATAGTAGTCACTGGTTTTCCAATAGGGGACATTCTTCACAACAAGGAAGCCATTGGCCGAATAGCCAAGTGGGCTTGCGAGCTGGGATCCCACGACATCGAGTTCCGACCTCGTACTGCCATCAAAACTCAAGCGCTGGTTGATTTCGTATCAGAGTGGATAGAACAGCAAGTACCAGATAAACCAGAAACTGCAGAAGTATGGCGAATGTATTTTGATGGCTCGCTGAAGCTGCAGGGAGCAGGAGCGGGGATTCTCTTCACCGCACCTGGAGGCGAACACCTCAAGTACGCCCTCCAGTTGCTATTCCCGGCCTCTAACAATGCAGCCGAGTATGAAGCTTTGATACACGGATTGAACATCACCATATCACTGGGCATTAAGAGATTGATGGTATACGGAGATTCTCTGGTAGTCATCAGCCAGATAAACAAGGAATGGGATTGTTCAAGTGATTCAATGGGAAAATACTGCGCTGCCGTCCGAAAGCTGGAAGATAAATTCGAGGGTCTGGAATTTCATCATATAGAAAGAGATCAGAACACGGCAACCGATGTACTGTCCAAGCTCGGATCCGGTCGAACTCAGGTCCCACCCGGGGTCTTCGTGCAAGAAATTCTTCAGCCGAGTATCTCAATGGATCAAACAGAAGAGTGCAACATCATAGATCAACCCGAGTCAGACTCTGATGACTGGAGACGGCCGATTATTAAGTATATAAAGAATGAAGAAGAACCAGATGATAAGAACTCGGCAGAGCGCATTGCCAGGCAGTCAGCTCACTATACACTCATTGGGGAGGAATTGTACAGAAGAGGCGCATCAGGCATCCTCATGAAGTGCGTTCTCCCGTCCACTGGGAAGCAACTTCTGGAGGAGGTTCATGCAGGACAATGTGGAATTCATGCAGCATCCAGAACACTAGTCGGAAAGGTTTTTAGGTCAGGATTCTATTGGCCGACGGCGAAGAACGATGCAGCCGAGTTAGTCCAGAGGTGCGAAGCTTGCCAATACTTGTCAAAGCAACAACACATGCCAGCACAGCAACTACAGACCATACCAGTAACATGGCCTTTCGCGTGCTGGGGACTGGATATGATTGGACCTTTCAAGAAAGCTCAAGGGGGATATACTCATGTATTGGTGGCGATTGACAAATTCACTAAATGGATAGAATTCAAGCCCATTGCTTCTTTAACCTCTGCTAAAGCCGTGGAATTCATACAAGACATAATATTCAGATTCGGGATACCCAAAAGTATCATCACTGACCTAGGATCCAACTTTACCAGTTCAGAATTCTTTGACTTCTGCGAGCAAAAGAGCATTCAGATCAAGTACGCATCTGTAGCACATCCCAGAGCCAACGGGCAGGTCGAGCGAGCCAACGGAATGATATTGGAGGCACTCAGGAAAAGGGTCTTCGATAAGAATGAAAAATTCGCAGGAAAGTGGATAAGAGAATTGCCTTATGTTGTTTGGAGCCTAAGAACCCAACCTAGCCGAGCCCTGCATGGAAACACTCCTTTCTTCATGGTCTACGGGTCGGAGGCAGTGCTACCTGCTGATCTCAAGTTTGGGGCGCCAAGGTTGATCTTCGAAAGCATAGCAGAAGCTGAGGCCACCAGGCTGGAGGATGTTGATGTACTTGAGGAAGAACGGCTGAATGCGGTAATCCAATCAGCACGGTACCAGCAGACTCTAAGGCGCTATCACGACAAGGCTGTGCGGCAATGGTTCTTTTCAGTACGAGACCTCGTCCTCCGCCGAATTCTAACGGGGGAGGGACGGCACAAGTTATCACCCTTATGGGAAGGACCCTTCATAGTAGCAGAAGTCACTCGGCCCGGATCGTATCGCCTCACTCAGATGGATGGCACAGAAGTTGGGAACTCCTGGAACATAGAGCACCTCAGAAAGTTTTATCCCTAGCTGTATTTCAAAAACAGCTGGGGCAACAATGTATTCTGTAAAGTGGAAATATGTCATCAATAAAGAGAGATTTCAAAGACACTCGGCTCGTTTACGATTGACTTGCATTCTTACTTAACTCGGGGTGACCACTATGCCCTACAAACGGAGCAATCGACTTAAGTCGACAACGACTTAAGGCGGTGCAACATGCTCACGCCTACTTAACTCGGGGTGACCACTATGCCCTACAAACGGAGCAATCGACTTAAGTCGGCAACGACTTAAGGCGGTGCAACATGCTCACGCTTACTTAACTCGGGGTGACCACTATGCCCTACAAACGGAGCAATCGACTTAAGTCGGCAACGACTTAAGGCGGTGCAACATGATCACGCCTGCTTAACTCGGGGTGACCACTACGCCCTACAAACGGAGCAATCGACTTAAGTCGGCAACGACTTAAGGCGGTGCAACATGCTCACGCTTACTTAAATCGGGGTGACCACTATGCCCTAATAACGGAGCTATCGGCTAAAGTCAGTGGTGGCTTAAGCCGGTGCAGCATACTCGCGCCTATATAACTCAATGGATGACTTCCATATCCCGCAAACAAATTTCATAATGCGGCAGTACCACAAACTTACGAACCAATAAATTCTGATACAATAAGAGAGTAATTATGTCATTCGAATGATAAGCTGGTGTCTTCTAACAAATACTTGATCACGCTAACCGCGCGCTCAGAGCACGCAAAATGTTTCTCTATTTTCCAATGTCTTTCTCAGGAACGACCGACGAAGAAGGGTGATTCGAGGAATCGGGGGCAGCATTCACGTCGGCCTTTATGTCTTCAGGAACAACCACGCCGGGTCTCCTCATCAAGATTCGTCCCACCCGAATAGCCTTGTCCATGGCTTTATCGCGCTGGGCTTTGAGAGTAGCAGCAGTTTCTTCGGCAACTTTAGCAGCCAGCTGAGCAGCCTCTAACTCCTGGGCAATGGATTTCTTAGAAGCTCGGAGTCCTTAGATGGTGGCATCCTTTGCTGATATCAATTGCTTAAGGCGGGTCACTTCGTCCGCAGATTCTTGCAGCCTACAACGCTGATTGTCCAGTTCCTCCATTGTAAAGCGGTGACTCCTCTCCAAGATGGTCAGCGAGTTGCTGGAATCACGATACAATCTGTCTAGATTGTCACGAGAAGCAGCAAGGATACATTTTTCTTCCTGCAAACAAAAATCAACTCCTTCAGAAACCAAGCAAGTAATAAAAAGCATAGCAAGGCAAGACACGATTTTGTAAGTTACCTTTTCAGAGTCAAGCCGAGCATGAAGAGAAGAACTCAGGGCATTGGCGTCATCCAAAGCAGCGGAGACCTGATTTAGTTCAGTTTGGCTCTGAAGATACTTCTCCTCGAAGTCAGCGCACCGTTGAACCATTTCAGCCTGATCTCGGGAATTTTTTTCCTCAAGAATTGCAATCTGCCGAGTCATTCCTATCAAGAGGTAATCAAACAAAACAAGGTCAGAAGGTAAAACAGTCCACAGAAAAAGGCGAAGAAGAAGAAGAAAGAAGGGCACTAACCAGCGTTAGTTGCCTCCAACTCGGATACACGACGATGAAGTGACACTGGATTCCAACACGCAAGAGACGAAGCCACTTCTGGGACGGAAACACCCTGCGATCTCAGCTGGCTGGCCATCCCATCCACCAAAGCCTGATGAGAAGAACAGATGAACATAATGACAAAAGTTCATGCAACGTAAAGATCAAGCTAAAGTACAGCACAATACCTGGAGGTTGGAAAAGAACGAAGGGATCCCCAAATCAGGAGAAATCAGCTGATAACCAGGTGCAAGACCACCACCCGAAGCAGCTTGCAACGGACCAGTAGGAATCAGCTCAGTGCCTTCAACAGAGCCAAACGCCGGATCAGCGGGGACGCTGCCCTCTAAAGCGACTCCCTGGTCCGGAGTTTGGGCTACCACCATGCAGCCAGAGTGTGGAGGTGAACCCGCGTGGACGTCCATGGAAGTGCAGGAAGGAGACCCTGCTCGGGCACCCTCGGGGGCTGGGTCACAGTTGGCACTGCCCACTTGAGCCGGATCATCCCCGGCAACACCCTCGGGGGCTGGGTAGTGGCTTACGCTCTTCGCCCGAGCTAAGTCATCCCCGGCGACATCCTCGGGGGCTGGGCATGTGTCAGCACCATTCTTGGGGCCCAGGCTCTCTGCAGTAACCACCTCTAAGGTTGACGGGCCTTCAGCCACTTCCATGGAACCAGGACAATCCAAGTCAGCATCCCGACCCTCGAGATCGCGCTCTAAGGTCGACGAGGCACGGGATGACCTCAGCCCAGCATCAGGCACGGCAGCGCAAGCCTCCGTTGCATCAACATCCACTGGCTCTGATAACAAGTCCTCTGGGACCATATCCTCAAGAGTTTGATCAAAGTTAGCCAGGGACAGTTCTTGCAGACCAATGAGGGCAGACAAAGCAGGAGAAGGAACTCCACTACTTCCACCGCTGGCGATGAACTGCCGACTGTTTTTCCGAGTTAAAGGAGCTTCATTTTCTTCCTCCTCATCTTCCACAGTAACAACGCAAGCAGCACACCCATTGGGATCAGCAACAGATGGAGCACCCACATTGGGATCAGCAGCAGTTTGGGTACACCCATTGGGGTCGGCGCCAGTAATTCCAGTCGCAGGCACTCCTTCAGTAGCAGGAACTGAGGTATCAGCGTCCTCATCAAAACTGGATACCCGCCGGAGGCGTCTTCTTTTCTTCTTTTGCTCATTAGCAGAAGGCTCAGGCTGATTGGTTCGGCTAGGACGCCTCGGGCGAGTACTGACAGGTTTCAGAACATCCAAAGTTGTATCAACCTCTGGAAGGGGCACCACTGCCAACATACCAACAGGAGCAGCGTCGGATACGAGGTGGAGGAGTTCAGCTTCGGAAATAATGGACATATGGTTACCTGCGAAAGGCAAC
Organism: Zea mays; assembly: GCF_902167145.1. Lineage (NCBI taxonomy): Eukaryota > Viridiplantae > Streptophyta > Magnoliopsida > Poales > Poaceae > Zea > Zea mays. The sequence goes on along the minus strand of NC_050100.1, from coordinate 42,788,741 downwards.
TGGCTGTTGGGGTCGATTGGAGGGATCACCGCAGCAGACGAGCTCGCAGTTTTCCTCTTGGGCGCCATCTCGATTTTTACCAGCGAGCAGAGTAGGAGGCGAGTGGCAGAGAAGATTCAGATGCGGGAATGCAAGAACTAGGGCACGGAAAGCAAAGGCGGCTAAAAGCGCAACTCTTATGGGATATTCTCGAGCCAGATACCGCTTCAAAAAGTGACCAGTCATCACCCGGCGGTTATTTCCGAAACCCCAGCATGCCACGTGGTCATCCGGCAGTTATTTCCAAAAAGCCGACGTGCCACTTCATCACTCGGTTATCATCCTCAAAATAACTCATGCGGCCGGCTATCATTCGGCGTTGACTCTAAAACGCTGATTTCATATTTAATCGCTCGGCATTACTTCTAAAATGCCGACGTCGACCTTCAATCACTCGGCGTTGCCTCTAAAACGCTGATCTCGTGATTCAATCGCTCGGCATTACTTCTAAAATGCCGACGTCGACCTTCAATCATTCGGCGTTGACTCTAAAACGCTGATTTCATATTTAATCGCTTGGCATTACTTCTAAAATGCCGACGTCGACCTTCAATCACTCGGCGTTGCCTCTAAAACGCTGATCTCGTGATGCAATCGCTCGGCATTACTTCTAAAATGCCGACGTCGACCTTCAATCACTCGGCGTTGCCTCTAAAAACGCTGATTTTATATTCAATCGCTCGGCATTACTTCTAAAATGCCGACGTCGACCTCCAGTCACTCGGCGTTGCCTCTAAAACGCTGATCTTATATTCAATCGCTCGGCATTACTTCTAAAATGCCGACGTCGACCTCCAGTCACTCGGCGTTGCCTCTAAAACGCTGATTTTGTATTCAGTCGCTCGACATTACTTCTAAAATGCCGACGTCGACCTCCAGTCACTCGGCGTTGCCTCTAAAACGCTGATCTCATATTCGAAAGCTCGGCATTACTTCTAAAATGACGACGTCGACCTTCAATCGCTCGGCGTTGCTTCTAAAACGCCGATACCGACTACAAGATCACTCGGCAGCTACTTCTGGAAGTGTCAGTGCGATGCACAAGTTATTCATCTACTGTCTCAAAAGAATCAGTTCTATAATCAGGGAAAGCGAGTCATCGAGAAGGGGCCAACGTCAGTTTTTCATTAAAGGGAAGATAATAAGCTTACAAACCAACTCTTTGCGAGTTGGTGCTTCCCTACTATTACTACATTACTACTACATTATTCTAACTACACTATACTAATATCTAAAGACCAGTGGCGTTTATCCACTGGCCTTGCTGCTGCTGCCACCGCCGCCGCCCCTGGTGCTGCCCTTGCTGCTGCCGCCTCTGGTGCTGCCTGTGCTGCTGCCGCCTCTGGTGCTGCCCTTGCCGCCGCTGCCCCCGCCGCTGCCGCTGCCGTCTCCGTCGCCGTCGCCACCGTCGTCATTGTCGCCGTCGTCGTCGTCGTCATCTTCGTCCTCGCCGCCGTCCGAGTCCTCCTCGTCCGAGGAGAACTCCGACTCATCCGAGCCCTCGAGCCCGGAGCGCTCGACGGCCCGGATGTACGTCCAGACTTCCGCGGCAATCCCCTGGGAGTCGTCTGAATCATCAGACGACGCCGGGGGAGAGACGGGAGCCGGAGACCCCTCGGACTCGGAGGAGAACTCCTCCTCCGAGTACTCCGAATCGCCGAAGTCCTCCGACGGAGGAGTCGGCTCACGCTTGCGTTTGTTACTCTTGCCCATGGCGGAAGCAGACAGAAGGGAAGAGAAGGATGCAGTAAAGAACAGCGAAGAGATGTGAAAAAACCAGAGGAGCAACGGCGTTATTTATAGAAGGGAAAGGCAACCGCTCACCTCCAACCGTGGTCACTGAACAGTCGCAAAGCATTCAATAAGCACTTCCACCCGTCTGGAGACACGTCAGGCGGCTGACGCCGTTTCATGCAACACTACACCCATTGGGACTCCAGTCAACAGCGCAAAGGATATGATTACACTAGCCGTCCCATCACATTACTACTCAGAAGCAGCCGGATAAAACACTCAGCGTACCAAGCCGTCCCTTGCCCACACCCATTGGGGGGGACGCCCAGGAATTATCAGTATATTTTTCAAAACAGTCACATCCGTGCAGGGCACGCAGTAAATACCTCAAGACAAAAATGAGATATCAGTAAGGATCAGAGGAAAGCCAAATATAGCCAGCAAAGTACAAGATATGGCCGACAGAAGCGACGCGAAGACTAGACAGAGAACGTCCATCAAACGTCCAATCAGTTGCAGAAGCAAATAAATTGCATTACCTAGCAAGATATGGATGGATTGCAAACTCGGCTGCTAAAGACAAAATATATGCTGACCTCTGCAGCAAAATATTGATGACATATTGCTGACCTCCAAAGCATAATGCAAATAGCTTCATGCCGATTTTTACAAACGAAAGGAAGACCTTCGAATGGATTATCCTTAAAAATCCATTTGAAGGTCGGGGGCTACACCCATTGGGTGCACCTCCGGTGCACCCCATGGATTATCATTCCAAGCCGAGATAGTGCCGACTTCTAAGGCGAGGGACAAGATTAAAAGACCAGCCCTCAACCAAGATGCAGGGGCACAAATGGAGATAATTTCCGGGAAAGACCTTCGAGTAGATTGTTTTCTAAAATCTACTCAAAGGTCGGGGGCTACACCCATTGGGTGCACCTCCGGTGCACCCAATGAAGTTCAGAATCCTACAAATTGAAATGCCGACCTCTAAGGCACAAGCATGAAACTAAGCCTCGGTCAAATGAGTGATCGGAGCAAGAGAAGACAGCAGGAAGACTTTCTTCTTCAAAACACCTGCAAGTTGGACCTGGGATCTTTGGGCTGATTACTTCTAAATTAACCCAAAGATCAGGGGCTTGTGGGGGATAGATATCCCCCAGGTCCACTAAAGGAGTAAAAGACCTCATGAAAGGCCCAAAGGCCCAATAAATCATGAGGTCATTCCTTCGTGGGCCTGGGGAGAAACAACCAACAAAGCAGAGAAGACGTAAGACCGGATTGGTGCAAACCCGGACGGCCCACAACGTCGAGCGAGTAAATCGCAACAGAGACCCGACTTTCCCGCGCTGGAGCCCTCATGCAACGGAGCCATGCGAGGATAAGTCGGCGAAGGTTACGTAGGGATAAACTCAAGAGGTTCACTACCTTTTAGCTACTTGTTGTTATCATATCCACGTGTACTGCCCCACGGTCGTGTATATAAGGCCTAGGGGGCACCCCTTCAGAACGATCGACCCTATCTTACTTAGCCACTCGCAACAACTCTCTGTGTCTTTAATCCAGAGAGCCCTCTTGTAATCACGCTCACCTACTCACCAGGACGTAGGGTGTTACGCATCTCTAAGCGGCCCGAACCTGCAAATCTTGTCCACTGTCCCTCGTGCGATCGGCACGAACCATTTTGCTACAGTCGTTGACACCGTCCTACTCCTAAAAACACCTTGAGGGGCAACCCCGGGTGTGCGGTCGGACCCAAAACACCGACATGTAGTGCAAAGGAGAAGGTCTTCAGGACCAATAAAGTTTTGTTCCTTCGACTTCTTATGTTTCTGAACAGGAGCTGCATTCTTTTCTGGACTATTGATGTCATGAACACTATGTTCAGCACCTGAGTCAAGGTTTACAGGTAATGAAGGTATAATATTCGAACCCTGCAATGGTGTACTAGTATTTGAAGGAGGATAGGACTCAGCAAAAGGATTTCCTTCAACTGAACTGAGAGGATTCCTGACAAAGTTCATGTAATGATTCCAATACACTGCAGACTGTGAGGCAGGAATCATGGTTGATTGGGAAGTAGAATTTCCAGTCTGAATGGGAGCCCACATTGTAGTTGGACCTTGAGCAGGATTAGGAAAATTCAGGTTTGCCATCATGTTGTAATCCATTGGAGGCTGCTGCATGAAGCCCGTAGGCCATATAGGGGTGGAGGGGGATATTGCTGGGCACTTGAGGTATTTGACATTGGCTGCGAAGATGTGGCATTGTTTGCTGGGTCCATTCTAGTATATGTCCAGATGGCAAATATTTAGTGAAATCGTGTAAACTCAAAGCAATCGACATAAGTAGGTAAACATAAGAACAGAGGAAGCATTTATAGCAGCACAATAATAATTAAACGTAGTCATGAACTGTCTCAGTACGAACAGCAGCACATGAACACAACAGACTGAACATAGTAGACATAAACGACAATAGCTTACATCATTGTAGCTTATGGTCACTAGGTAGCACTTAGACTTAGACATAGATGACAACAGATATTGTCGTTTACAAGCACACAACCTAACAGTTGGCGCCTGTACACGACTACTTAGAAGTTCAAAAGGATGTCATCTAACTACAACTGGAATACATGGCTAATAAATATTCCAGTAGCTATTACGTGTAGACCTATCAGAATCGCTGAAGTACCACTCATCACTGACATCGGGGCAGTAGAACTCCTCTTCATCAACAGATGGTTCAGTAACAGTTGGAGGGGTCGACGGAGATGTAGGTTCAACACTTATGTCATCCCCATCGTACTTAACAATTTCTAGAAATGCTTGCACTTTTGCCTCTAAGGCATCTTGCTGTAGCAATTCTAGTTTATCTTTGATGGCAAACAAGGTTCTAGCTACGATCTCTTCATCATGCATGTGGTCTAAAGCATGATCTACTAAACCACCTAGTGATTTTGTGGCATCCTCGGCACAGTCTACAAGGACTTTGAGCAAAGCCTTCATGTTTTCTTCTGTCGAGGATGCCATGATCAAATGTGCTGCAAACAATTAATAAATGAAGTAACAACTGCATAGCCTTAGAAAGCATATAGGCATCATGGAATGAATAAGTGGCAAAGAACTAGAACAAAAATGAAAGAAGCCTTAAATTGAGAGGAGGAACATAAAGAACATACTGGAAGCATGACTGATATTGTACAGAATAATAAGGCCAATGTATGTGCCTGAACATTCAAAATTATGTAGTACATGCAAACACAGATATATGTCACATACTGATGTTGATTGTTAACATGCTTATATTAGTCAATAATAGGAAGACAAGTTGTACTTCTCATGATGTACTGATGAACTATATGAAATAACAAACATATATTGTACCATTCATTGGTTACAAAGGATCAGAAAGCTGAGTAAGGAATATATTAAGTATTCAAGAATTCAAATGTACTCTACATTTCAATGTATGGTACAATATGCACACATGATTTGAACCATTAACCGTGCCTACTAATGTGGAAACAGGTAAGTGTTGGAAAAAATGTAACAACAACTACTTCAAAAACATGATGAGGCAGATAATCAAGTTACAAAATAAATGAACAAGTCATGATTTGTACAGAACAAGAGGCACACATAATTAAGTAGTATTCATTGTACTGTCATGTATTACAAAATTGATTATATCAACTTAAGCAGTAGCAGGAATTGTGCATGGGTTATGTTTGAAGTATTGTTAGGTTGTTCAAACAGCAAACATATATTCAACCGACAGTAATTGGGTTACAATGGATCATATAATTGTCAATAAATAAACAGAATCGTGTTCGAAAAACATTATAATCTCCTGCTTCAAACACAACATGTGGCAGACAAATAAAAGATGTCATAAAAGGTTGCATACGAATATGACATTGAACCAACTTCAAATTTTACTATGTAATCACAGAAGTAACCATTCAATTATGCCGCCACACATGAACTGAGAAAAGTAACTGTGCCCCCCAAATCTATGGTTGGTATTATGGCGGTTGTCATACGAATCACTCCCCACGCATCGTCTAAATGGACGCTAAGTACCCTTAATGAAACACGGGACCACATTAATTTAGACTTAAGTCAAAAGTCGATGAACTGTGTTCTGGAAACCCTAACCGATATACAAAATCCAAGGTAACTTGTGGTGCACGTACTATTCGAATCCGTTCTCTCACATGAGTTCGGTAAACTACGGAACTCAAACATACAAGTTCGAATATAAAGGAACAATGAAGTAACTGCCAAGAGAAAGAAGAACACGTTCGAACCTGAAGATCTGAAGATCCGGGCCGCAACAACACGAATCCAACCGATGAAGTCTGGATCTAAGGAAGGCGTCGATGCTCGGAGAGGAAATCAACCGATGCGGAGACGAACCGCCTCCACGGACTGGGATTTGTGGCTGCTTCCGCTTCCGAGGCGAACGGGGTTCACTGCTCAGCAACAGGACGTGGTCCTCGTCGTCGTCGTCGGCGCCGACCTCCACCGGCTCCGAATCGGCCTTGTGCCGACAGATCCGCCGCCGCGTCGCCCGATGTCGCTCGTGTTCCTGAGAGCCGTCGAGAGGAAGCGAAGTGGACCGGGAACTTTCCGCGGTCTGGCGTGGGCGTCGGCTTCCACGATAAGAACGCAAAGCGGAGTGAATAGTCGTCCCCTTCATGTGGCGTGAGAGAGAAGGGGAGCACGTCGGAGAGTTGCCCGTAGGGCTTGCCGTTGCGGGCGCTAGGGAGAAACTGTAGCCGCTAAACTATCTACAGTGATAGAGGAGGGGAGGGGAGGGGAAGGGGGCAGTCTCAGCCGCCTCGCCTGTGCTTGCACCCGCTCACCTTCGCGCGCACTCGCCCACCTGTCGTTTCATGCCCTGCATTCAAAGCCGAAGTGGAGCACCCCGCGCAGCCGTAAGTCCGTAAGACTATCCGCAACCGTTACCCCTAAATTTTTCCCCCTATATCACTTTTTCCCTCTATTTTCCCCCCTATTTTTTCATCTCCCGCAGCGGTTCCCCCTAAATACTCCCCCTATACCTCACTACCACTATAAAATATCATTTTCTATACCAACTATCAATTTTTTATCTACTAACAATTACTCGTGGACCCACAGTACAGTGATGTAGGGAGTGAACAGTGAAACGCTAAATTGAGGGAGAGAGAGAAGAGGGCCGCCGACTAGAGGGCCATTTAGGGGAGGGCGCTGCAGCTGGTAGCGGTCACCTGTAGCCGCCATCCACGCGCAAGGGGAGGGGTAGAGTCATGCGCTGCGGACAGTCTAACCGTCTCCACCGAGCCACCGCTTCCTCCTCTGTCGTCTCCCTACCATAACTCCAACAAGCAATTAACTACTCCACCAGCATCCCTCCGCTCCCCCCTTGATTGTATAAGTATCGCCCTGGCCCCCGCTTCCTCTCTCTTTCCTCCATTCCCTCTCCCGCACTCTCCCTCGCTCTGTCCATGCGTGTCGACCATCACCACCATCCCCTGTCGCTAGCACGACTCCGAGCTCCTCTGATGCCGTTGATGCCTGCCTCGAGTTCCCTAGATAGAGCCTCCTCACACGGACCTGCGTCTCTCTACGTCGCCCCGAGCCAAGCACCACCATCCCCGACCACAACCGAAGCTCCCCCGTTTTGTCTTATTTGCGCTTGTGTGAGGCCTCCGCTTGTGTATTCCTCAGTTCGAAGATAATTACGATTAGACCTTTTTCTTTTCGGTGAAGCCCCCGTGCTTTCAAGAAATCATGCCCGCCATCTAGAGCTATGATTTTTATGCGCTAGCCCATCAATTTACAAGATAATAGCGTGCTAGGCCCGGTAATCTTTGAAGCTAGCTCAAAAATTTATCTTTATTTGCAAAAAGGTTCCTGAAACCATGTTTTAGCTATAAAATGCCCATTTTAAGTCCAAATAAATTGGTTTTTGTTTTGTTATCAATAAAATGCCCATTTTAGTCTAAATATTTTAACACAATTTTTTCAGCAGTTCCCATATTTCCAAAAAATAAATTAAATATTACTGAATTCAATGTGAAAATCGACTCAACTTAGTTAGAAAGGGTATATTTTGGAATAAGTGAACCATGAGTGGTTCAATTGTTTGGACAAGTTTAAAAAGGCCCTAGAAACATTTTGGAACCCTTGAGAATGACTAGAAGGATCAGATTCACAAAATGGTGTTACAGAAGCTAAGTTTGAAAGAATATACGGATTAAAAAGGGTCAAAACGATGAAGACCCATGACCTAGAGTGTTTGGATAGACTAAGAATATGTTTGTCTAAGTCATAGAAGTGCCCAAAGTTGGTTAAGTCAGGGTGTTTGTGGGTGCACCATACCAAGATTCCAAAGAAGGATTCAGATGACCCAAGTAGCTAACGCATCAAACTGGAGTCTAGTGTGCACCAGACTTAACTTACAGAGAAGTCGTTTTTGGAATCAGTAAGTTGGCACACCGGACTAAGTCTAGTGGTGCACCGAACCAGTTTACCAGAGATGTTGATTTTAGAGAAAAAGTTGTAAGGTGCACTGGATCAGTCGTACACTCAACAGTCGGATGGGACAGATCAATGATCAGCTAACATGGCGCTGACGTGGCGTGGTCTAGTGGCGCATCAGACCGTTTCGAAGAGTGCTAGCAGGTGACAACTTTTTCAAAACAACTACTGACAAGATAGGAGGAACAGAGGTCTAGTGTGCACTAGACCAAACACTATTTGTGGTCCGGTGCACACGAATTATGTGGAGTTTTTATAGTGGATCACCAACGATCAAATGGGAGGTTGGGGCCTATATATACCACCCTAACCAGTGCATTCAATATCCCAAAGCTGAGCAATAATTTCTATACACAAGTGCAGCATCCCCAAGTGATCGAAGTGCCTCTAGTGACTAAAATGGCAAAGTGAGCTTAGATATAGCTATTCCTTACGAGAACTATGATAGAGCACTTCAGTGAGCTAAAGCTAGAGCCTTGCATTGTGATCTTGAACTTTGGAGCTAGACTCCCATTGAGTTGTAAAGCGATCAAGAGCCTCCGACGTGTGGAGGGCCTTGCGAGACTCGAGGGCCTATTTGGTTGTATACTTAGGGTCTGTTTTTGTTTACTGTCTTACTCGCCTCAGTTTGCCACGCCTAAGGTTAGACATGTGTCGGCGTTTCGGACCCGCGAGGACCCTCAATCGACTAGTGAATTTGTCGTTGCGTGTCCCTGCCCAGATGGGTTGATGCAAGATGGAACACAAGAGGGAGGATGAGGCTTATATTATCTTGCATCGGGGTGCTTGTAGTAGGGGTTACAAGCGTCGCGAGAGAGAGAGGGAGAGGGTTCATCCTTGAGGTGAGGTGTCTGAGTTAGCCTCCTCTGCGTCTCTCCCACTCTGTCTGCCTCCTCTAGGAAGGCCCTGGACATCCCCTTTTATAGATACAAGGAGATGGTCCAGCTGTACAATGGGGGTGTAGCTATGTGCTAACGTGGCCGACGGAGAAGTACTTGAGCTCTGTAGAAGCGTAGCTGTCGTTGTGGCCCAGGGTCCTGCTGACGTTTCTTTGCTTTCGTAGAGGGTTGAGAACAACCGACGTCATGGACGCACGCAGGGAACCATCATTACCTGTTACCGGAGTAATCTAGATGGGACACCGGTCTTGTTCCTTCATAGCCTGAGGCAGCTAGCTAGGGGTAGGGTAATGATGTATCCCCTGTGGCATAGTCGGTCCGAGGCCGAGGTCAGGCGAGGCGGAGACTTCTCCTGAGGCCGAGGCTGAGGTCGGGCGAGGCGGAGACCTTCTCCCGAGGCCGAGGCTGAGGCCGAGGCCTGGGGTCGGGCGAGGCAGAGCTCCCTGTTGCGCCCGAGGCTGAACTCGGGGGAGGTTGTGACTTACTGTCGTTAGTTTTACCCTGGTGGTTGGCACAGTAGTCGGAACAGGGTGAATAGTGTTGTTTTCTTGTCAGAACGGTCAGTAAAGGGGCGAAGTGACTGCGGTCATTTCGACCTTGCCGACTGAGGCGCGCGTGTCACGATAAGGTGTCAAGCGATCCTCGCATTAAATGCGCGTGCGATACGGTCGGTTGGGAAGGCGATTTGGCCGAGGTCACTGTACGACAAAGTTTGCCCGAGCTTAGCCTCGGGCGAGCCGAGGGTGCGCCTGTTGCCTGAGGAGGTCCTCGGGCGAGGCGTGAATCCGTCCGGGCCTACTGTTCTTGCCCGAGGCTGGGCTCGGGCGAGACGAGATCACGTCCTTGAGGCTTCAACTTTGAACCGCGCTTATCGGTCTTTACGGTCTGTTTTGAGGATGTTTTCCAGCCATGTTAAGGAGTATTGGGGGTACCCCTAATTACGGTACCCGACATTAGCCCCCGAGCCTCGAAGGGAGTGTAGGTACTCGCTTGGAGGTTCTGCCGGATTTTTTGCAAGGGGACCAGCTTTTCTCGGTCATATTTTGTTCCGATGGGTGCACGCGAGCGCACCCGTCGGGTGTAGTCCTGAAAGGGAAATGTGCCCTTGGGCCATTTCTAAGTATTTTGGTGATTGAGTGCCAACACAAGTGGACTTATGTTAATCTATGCAAAGTGATGGACAAAGTGCAAATCAAGTCTAAAGGTATGTTTCTAGACTTGGTACATTGTTTTAAGAACTAATGTATTGTGTCTAAGTGCTGGAAACAGGAGAAATCAAGTTGGAAAAGAGATGGCTTTGTTCAGCCAAAGACAGCTCGGTCTCTGGGTGCACCAGACTGTCCGGTGCGCCAGGCTGGCGTCTGTCAACTGGCTGCTCTCGTGAAGCGATTAACAGAGTACGACTATAAATCACCGGACTGTCCGGTGGTGCACCGGACTGTCCGGTGAGCCAACGGTCGGCCGGGCCAACGATCGGCCACGTAATCCACGTGCGACGCGTGGCCAAGCCAACGGTCAGAAGGGGGCACCGGACTATTCGGTGTGCACCGGACAGTGTCCGGTGCGCCAACGGCTCTGAATTTCCAACGGTCGGCTTCGCTAAAGAAGGAAAGAAATCCGCACCGGACTGTCCGGTGCGCCAGGCGACAGAAGGCAAGAATTGCCTTCCTGGAATGCTCTCAACGGCTCCTAGCTGCCTTGGGGCTATAAAAGGGACCCCTAGGCACATAGAGGAGCACACCAAGCATTCCTTGAGCATTGTTGATCACTCACACTTCATTCTTGCGCACTTGTTCGACATTCTTAGTGATTTGAGCTCCGTTCTAGTGAGAACCTCGAGATATTGTCTTGAGCTCAAGTCTTGGTCTTGTGTGTGCGTATTTGTTGTGGATTTGAGTGTGTTGCTTCCCTCCCTTACTCTTGTGCTTCATATTGATTCTTATTATAAGTGCGAGAGACTCCAAGTTGTGGAGATTCCTCGCAAACGGGAAAAGAGTAAAGTAAAGAAGAACACCGTGGTATTCAAGTTGATCATTGGATCACTTGAGAGGAGTTGAGTGCAACTCTCGTCCGTTGGGACGCCACAACGTGGAGTAGGCAAGTTTTGTACTTGGCCGAACCACGGGATAAATCCTCGTGTCTCTTGTGCTTGTCCTTACTGTGTCTATTGTGCTTCACAAGAGCTCTCCTCTCTACTCACTTGATTTCATTATTCTAACTCTTAATCAAGTTTGTGGTGTTAAGTTTTAAGTTTTTACAGGATCACCTATTCACCCCCCATCTAGGTGCTCTCAATTGGTATCGGAGCCATTCTCTTCAAGAAAGGGACTAATCGCCCGAAGAGATGGATCCTAAGGGCAATGGGATGGTGGTCAATGATAAGGAGAAGGAGTCCTTCGTCAATGATCCAAAGGATGACAAGCCTACTGACTCGGGCTCGAGCCACAAAAGAAAAGACGGGAGGAAGAAGAAAACAAGGTGCATCAAGGAGATAGTCTACTACGACAGCGACGAATCTTCCTCTTCCCAAAAGGACGAAGACAACGACTACGAGAAAAAGAAGACGGTTAATTCAAACTTTTCCTTTGATTATTCTCGTATTCCGCAAAGTTCCAATGCTCATTTGCTTTCCATTCCCCTCGGTAAACCCCCTCACTTTGATGGAGAGGACTACGGATTTTGGAGTCACAAAATGCGTAGCCACTTGTTCTCTCTCCATCCAAGTATATGGGAAATAGTAGAAAATGGAATGCACTTTGATAGTACGGATAGTCCCATGTTCATCAATGAACAAATTCATAAGAATGGACAAGCTACTACTGTCCTTTTCGCATCTTTGTGCAGGGATGAATACCATAAGGTGAGCGGCTTGGATAACACCAAGAAGATTTGGGACACCCTCAAGATCTCTCATGAGGGAAATGACGTCACCATGCTCACCAAGCTGGATTTATTGGAGGGCGAACTTGGGAGATTCGCAATGATCAGGGGAGAGGAGCCAACCCAAACATACAACAGGCTCAAGACCCTCGTCAACAAAATCAGGAGCTATGGAAGCACACGATGGACGGACCACGACGTCGTCCGCCTAATGCTAAGGTCTTTCACTATCCTTGATCCACATCTTGTAAACAATATTCGTGAAAATCCTAGGTACACCAAGATGTCGCCCAAAGAAATACTTGGAAAGTTCGTAAGCAGGCAGATGATGATCAAGGAGGCAAGATACGTTGACGATGCATTGATGGCCCAATCCACGAGCCTCAAACCATTGCTCTCAAAGCAACGAGGAGCAAGGAAGTGCTACCTAGCAAGGTGGCACAAGTTGAGGCGGCGGGACTCAATGATGAAGAGATGGCCCTCATCATCAAGCGTTTCAAGACAGCGCTAAGGGGTCGCAAAGAGCATCCCAACAAGACCAAGACGAAGGGGAAGCGCTCATGCTTCAAATGTGGTAAGCTTGGTCATTTTATCGCTAATTGTCCCGATAATGATAGTGACCAGGAACAAGGGAACAAGAGGGAAAAGAAGAAGGCTTACAAGAAGGCTAAGGGCGAGGCACACCTTGGCAAGGAGTGGGACTCGGATTGTTCGTCGTCCGACTCCGACAACGAAGGACTCGCCGCCACCGCCTTCAACACAGCGTCCATCTTCCCCAATGAGCATCACACCTGCCTAATGGCAAAGGAGAAGAAGGTAAACTCTCGAAGATCTACTTATGCTTCTTCTAGTAATGATGAGTCTAGTGAAGATGATGAAATAGACTATGCTAGTTTATTCAAGGGCCTAGATAGAACTAAGATTGATAAGATCAATGAATTGATTGATGCTTTGAATGATAAGAATAGATTGTTAGAAAAGCAAGAGGATCTCTTGTATGATGAACATGACAAATTTGTAGAAGCACAAAAATCTCTTGCTTTAGAGGTTAAACGGAATGAAATGATTTCTTGTGAATTGTCCACATGCCATGACTCTATTTCTAGCTTAAAGAGCATAAATGATGACTTGAATGCCAAGTTAGAAATAGCTAATAAATCAACATCTTGTGTAGAACATGTTGTAAGTTGCAATAGGTGTAAAGATTTCAACATTGATGCTTGTAGTGAACACCTAGTCTCAATTTCTAAATTGAATGATGAAGTGGCTAGTCTTAATGCCCAACTTAAGACTAGCAAAAGTGAATTTTATAAACTAAAATTTGCAAGGGATGCCTAAACAATTGGTAGACACCCCTCAATTAAGGATGGACTTGGCTTCAAGAGGGAAGTCAAGAACTTAACAAGCCATAAGGCTCCCATCTCCGCCAAGGAGAAAGGGAAGGCCCCTATGGCCAATAGTGCTCAAAAGAATCACGCCTTCATATACCATGATAGGAGATATTCTAGAAATGTTCATAAAAGTTATGATGCTTTTGATTCCCATGCCATGATTGCTTCTAGTTCTTCTATTATGCATGATAGAAATTTGGCTAGGAAAAATGTCATTCATCATATGCCTAGGAGAAATGTTGCCAGTGTTCCTAGGAAAATAAATGAACCTTCTACAATATATCATGCTTGCAATGCTTCCTTTGCTATTTGTAGAAAGGATAAGAAGGTGATTGCTAGGAAGTTAGGGGCTAAATGCAAGGGAGATAAAGCTTGCATTTGGGTCCCTAAGAATATTGTCACTAACCTTGTAGGACCCAACAAGAGTTGGGTACCTAAGACCCAAGCCTAAATTTGCCTTGCAGGTTTATGCATCCGGGGGCTCAAGCTGGATTATCGACAGCGGATGCACAAACCACATGACGGGGGAGAAGAGGATGTTCTCTTCCTACGTCAAGAACAAGGATTCCCAAGGCTCAATCATATTCGGTGAAGGGAATCAAGGCAAGGTGAAGGGGTTAGGAAAGATTGCTATTTCTTCCGAGCACTCCATTTCTAATGTGTTCTTAGTTGAGTCGCTTGGATATAACTTGTTGTCTGTGAGTCAGCTTTGTAATATGGGATATAATTGCTTATTCACAAATGTAGATGTGTCTGTCTTTAGAAGAAGTGATGGTTCATTAGCTTTTAAGGGTGTACTAGACGACAAACTTTATTTAGTTGATTTTGCAAAAGAGGAGGCCGGTCTAGATGCATGCTTAATTGCTAAGACTAGCATGGGCTGGCTGTGGCATCGCCGTTTAGCACATGTGGGGATGAAAAACCTTCACAAGCTTCTAAAGGGAGAACACGTGATAGGTCTAACTAATGTAACTTTCGAAAAAGATAGACCTCGTGCAGCTTGTCAAGCAGGTAAACAGGTGGGAAGCTCTCATCATACCAAAAATGTGATGACCACATCAAGACCTTTGGAGTTGCTTCATATGGACCTCTTCGGACCCGTCGCCTATCTAAGCCTAGGAGGAAGTAAGTATGGTCTTGTTATAGTTGATGATTTTTCCCGCTTCACTTGGGTATTCTTTTTGCAGGATAAATCTGAAACCCAAGGGACCCTCAAGCGCTTCCTAAGGAGAGCTCAAAACGAGTTTGAGCTCAAGGTGAAGAAGATAAGGAGCGACAACGGGTCCGAGTTCAAGAACCTTCAAGTGGAGGAGTACCTTGAGGAGGAAGGAATCAAGCACGAGTTCTCCGCTCCCTACACACCACAACAAAATGGTGTGGTAGAGAGGAAGAACATGACGATTATAGACATGGCGAGGACGATGCTTGGAGAGTTCAAGACCCCCGAGCGCTTTTGGTCGGAAGCCGTGAACACAGCTTGCCACGCCATCAACCGGGTCTACCTTCATCGCCTCCTCAAAAAGACTTCGTATGAGCTTCTAACCGGTAACAAACCCAATGTATCTTACTTTCGTGTATTTGGGAGCAAGTGTTATATTCTAGTGAAGAAATTCTAAGTTTGCTCCCAAAGCTGTAGAAGGGTTTTTGTTAGGTTATGACTCAAATACAAAGGCATATAGGGTCTTCAACAAATCATCGGGTTTGGTTGAAGTCTCTAGCAACGTTGTATTTGATGAGACTAATGGCTCTCCAAGAGAGCAAGTTGTTGATCTTGATGATGTAGATGAAGAAGACGTTCCAACAGCCGCAATACGCACCATGGCGATTGGAGATGTGCGGCCACAGGAACAAAATGAGCGAGATCAACCTTCTTCCTCAACAATGGTGCATCCCCCAACTCAAGATGATGAACAGGTTCATCAAGAGGAGGCGTGTGATCAAGGGGGAGCACAAGATGATCATGTAATGGAGGAAGAAGCACAACCGGCACCTCCAACTCAAGTCCGAGCAATGATTCAAAGGGATCATCCCGTCGACCAGATTTTGGGTGACATTAGCAAGGGAGTAACTACTCGTTCTAGATTAGTTAATTTTTGTGAGCATTACTCTTTTGTCTCTTGTATTGAGCCTTTCAGGGTAGAAGAGGCCTTGCTAGATCCGGACTGGGTGCTGGCCATGCAGGAAGAGCTCAACAAATTCAAGAGAAATGAAGTTTGGACACTGGTGCCTCGTCCCAAGCAAAATGTTGTGGGAACCAAGTGGGTGTTCCGCAACAAACAAGACGAGCACGGGGTGGTGACAAGGAACAAGGATAGACTTGTGGCAAAAGGTTATGCCCAAGTCGCAGGTTTGGACTTTGAGGAGACTTTTGCTCCTGTGGCTAGGCTAGAGTCAATTCGCATATTGTTAGCCTATGCTACTCACCATTCTTTCAGGTTGTTCCAAATGGATGTGAAGAGCGCTTTCTTCAACGGGCCAATCAAGGAGGAGGTGTACGTGGAGCAACCCCCTGGCTTCGAGGATGAACGGTACCCTGACCACGTGTGTAAGCTCTCTAAGGCGCTCTATGGACTTAAGCAAGCCCCAAGAGCATGGTATGAATGCCTTAGAGACTTTTTAATTGCTAATGCTTTCAAGGTTGGGAAAGTCGATCCAACTCTTTTCACTAAGACATGTGATGGCGATTTATTTGTGTGCCAAATTTATGTCGATGACATAATATTTGGTTCTACTAACCAAAAGTCTTGTGAAGAGTTTAGCAGGGTGATGACTCAAAAGTTCGAGATGTCGATGATGGGCGAGTTGAACTACTTCCTTGGGTTCCAAGTGAAGCAACTCAAGGATGGCACCTTCATCTCCCAAACGAAGTACACGCAAGACTTGATCAAGCGGTTTGGGATGAAGGACGCCAAGCCCGCAAAGACTCCAATGGGAACCGACGGACACACCGACCTCAACAAAGGAGGTAAGTTCGTTGATCAAAAGGCATACCGGTCTATGATAGGGTCTTTACTTTATTTATGTGCTAGTAGACCGGATATTATGCTTAGCGTATGCATGTGTGCTAGATTTCAATCTGATCCAAGGGAGTGTCACTTAGTGGCCGTGAAGCGAATTCTTAGATATTTAGTCGCTATGCCTTGCTTCGGGATCTGGTATCCAAAGGGGTCTACCTTTGACTTAATTGGATATTCAGACTCCGATTATGCTGGATGTAAGGTCGATAGGAAGAGTACATCGAGGACGTGCCAATTCTTAGGAAGGTCCCTGGTGTCGTGGAGTTCTAAGAAACAAACTTCTGTTGACCTATCCACCGCTGAGGCCGAGTATGTTGCCGCAAGACAGTGTTGCGTGCAACTACTTTGGATGAGGCAAACCCTCCTTGACTTTGGCTACAATCTGAGCAAAGTCCCACTCCTATGTGATAATGAGAGTGCTATTCGCATGGCGGATAATCCTGTTGAACACAGCCGCACAAAGCACATTGACATCTGGCATCACTTTTTGAGAGACCACCAGCAAAAGGGAGATATCTAAGTGTTTTATGTTAGCACCGAGAACCAGCTAGCAGATATCTTTACCAAGCCTCTAGATGAGTCGACCTTTTGCAGGCTGCGTAGTGAGCTAAATGTCTTAGATTCGCGGAACTTGGATTGATTTATAGCATACATGTGTTTATGCCTTTGATCATCTTCCTCATGCATTTTGTTGCTTATTTATGGTGTTCAAGTTGTACAAACACTCCTCGGACCTCAAAAGTCCATGTGTGAGTGATGCACATATTTAGGGGGAGATGTGTTACAACTTGACCCTTTGAGACTAACCATGTGCTTGAGCCTTCTTAATTTAGTCTAAAAGGAGGTTTGAAAGGGAAAAGGTGGACTTGGACCATGCAAGACTTCCACTGCACTCCGATGAAAGAGTAACTAACTCCAAGTTCATCTTCATGCTCTTATTGCCTTTTTACTCTTAGTTGAAGATTTTGGTGAGGCAATGGGGTTAAAGGGCCAAAGTTGATCCCGTTTTGGTGCTTGATGCCAAAGGGGAGAAAATAAGGCCAAAGCAAGAAATGGATCAACTATCACTTGAGAATTTTGAAAATAGTAAAGTTAGAGCTTTTGTTTGTCAAAATACTCTTGTTTGTCTCTTATTGGCAAAAGTTGGTCTCTTGTGGGGAGAAGGCTTGATTATGGGAAAAAGGGGGAGTTTTTGAATCTTTGATCAATTTCTCTTGAAATATCTCTCTTTATGTTTCAACAAGTGTGTTTGACTTAGAGATAGGAAATTGAGTTTGATTTGCAAAAACAAACCAAGTGGTGGCAAAGAATGATCCATATATGCCAAATTTGAATCAAAACAATTTTGAGTTCTCATTTGTATTGATGTTGCACTTCTTTTAGTTGCTTTTTGTTGTGTTGGCATAAATCACCAAAAAGGGGGAGATTGAAAGGGAAATGTGCCCTTGGGCCATTTCTAAGTATTTTGGTGATTGAGTGCCAACACAAGTGGACTTATGTTAATCTATACAAAGTGATGGACAAAGTGCAAATCAAGTCTAAAGGTATGTTTCTAGACTTGGTACATTGTTTTAAGAACTAATGTATTGTGTCTAAGTGCTGGAAATAGGAGAAATCAAGTTGGAAAAGAGATGGCTTTGTTCAGCCAAAGACAGCTCGGTCTGGGTGCACCAGACTGCCGGTGGTGCACAGGACAGTGTCCGGTGCGCCAGGCTGGCGTCTGTCAACTGGCTGCTCTCGGGAAGCGATTAACGGCGTACGGCTATAAATCACCGGACTGTCCGGTGGTGCACCGGACTGTCCGGTAAGCCAACGGTCGGCCGGGCCAACGGTCGGCCACGTAATCCGCGCGTGACGCGTGGCCAAGCCAACGGTTAGAAGGGGGCACCGGACTGTCCGGTGTGCACCGGACTGTGTCCGATGCGCCAACGGCTCTGAATTTCCAACGGTCGGCTTCACTAAAGAAGGAAAGAAATCCGCACCGGACAGTGTCCGATGGTGCACCGGACTGTCCGGTGCGCCAGGCGACAGAAGGCAAGAATTGCCTTCCTGGAATGCTCTCAACGGCTCCTAGCTGCCTTGGGGCTATAAAAGGGACCCCTAGGCGCATGGAGGAGCACACCAAGCATTCCTTGAGCATTGTTGATCACTCACACTTCATTCTTGCGCACTTGTTCGACATTCTTAGTGATTTGAGCTCCGTTCTAGTGAGAACCTCGAGATATTGTCTTGAGCTCAAGTCTTGGTCTTGTGTGTGCGTATTTGCTGTGGATTTGAGTGTGTTGCTTCCCTCCCTTACTCTTGTGCTTCATATTGATTCTTATTGTAAGGGCGAGAGACTCCAAGTTGTGGAGATTCCTCGCAAACGGGAAAAGAGTAAAGTAAAGAAGAACAACGTGGTATTCAAGTTGATCATTGGATCACTTGAGAGGAGTTGAGTGCAACTCTCGTCCGTTGGGACGCCACAACGTGGAGTAGGCAAGTTTTGTACTTGGCCGAACCATGGGATAAATCCTCGTGTCTCTTGTGCTTGTCCTTACTGTGTCTATTGTGCTTCACAAGAGCTCTCCGCTCTACTCACTTGATTTCATTATTCTAACTCTTAATCAAGTTTGTGGTGTTAAGTTTTAAGTTTTTACAGGATCACCTATTCACCCCCCCTCTAGGTGCTCTCAAGCCCCCGAGGCCTCGGAGGAGTGGTTTGACTCCTCTGAGGTCTTAATTCTTTTTGTGATTCCTCGGTCGGCCTTGTTGTTCCCTCATGCGGTCTGGCCGCAGCCCGGGTGCATGGTCAGGCTCCGAGCTTTTAAGCTGGTTTTGTCGACGTGGTCAACAATTTGGTCGTAGCCTGGTGCGAGAGCAGCCTCCGAGCCTCTGCACGGAGCGAGAGGACGATCGAGGACTGTCTCGGATTTTTATTGTACGCCCCTTCGTCGCCTTTCCGCAAGGAGGAGGGGGGAACACGCCATGTTACCCTCGGTGGGCGCCGAACATGGTGTTTCCAGTGAGTTGCTATCGGGTGATCCAAGTGGACACCTGAGCCCCGTTCGATAAGGGTCGGCTAGTGGCCCAGAGGCGCGCTCCAAAAGTACCTGCAGGTGATTTGCTGGACCCGGACCCATTTGATAGGGTCCGAGGGCTCGGTGCCTCCTTCCGGTGGGATTCCATTACAAATCGTTCCCGCTGGTCTCAGAAATGTCCTAGGGTACCTTGGGAGCGTAGCCCGAGCCTCGGCCATGTAACGGACGTACCAAGGGTCATCCCTGACTCTGCATGCTCTGGGGCAGCTGTCGAACCCTTCCGAGGGGCCAGCCTTTGATCCCCTAATCAGTAAAGGGCTCGGAGCCCGGGTGCGCTGGGGCGGTTGCCGAACCCCGCAGGGTGCAACCTTCGAACCCCTGATCTAGTAAAGGGCTCGGGGCCCGTTTCCTTCGCTGAGAAGGATCCTTCCGAAATATCCCCTTTTCCGATCCCTGTGGCAAGAGAGAGAGAGGGAAAAGGAAGACAGAATAAATTTAAACAATGTGGCGCACCTTTTTTGAGGCGGTCATCATGACAGAGATGAAACGGTGTCCGCTTCGCCTGCCAGAGGTGTCGCGTGCCCTGCCAGGGAGTTAATGCGACGGGACGGGCGATTCGCGGGGCATTTGTAATGCATGCGTGAGTCATTCGAGGAACGGAAAAACTGTTTTGCCTTCGAGTTTGAATTTCACGAAGGGTTCGGGCGAAGTTTTGGGTGGATCTCGCCTGGGCCTTTATATACCCAGAAGAGGGGCCGGCAGTGGTTCTTTACCCTGCCATCTGCGCTGGCCTTCTGCTTTTGTTTTCGCAACCTAAGAGAGTAGACAGAGAAGAGAAAACCACGCACCTCATCCCCCCCGCCTCCACCGCTCCTGCTCGGCGATGGCTGACAAGGCGACTGTTGGGGGCCTTCGGCTTCCGAAGGTCCTCAAAAACATGATTTAACAATGTTTCTGGAGTAAAGTACATTAACAGGTATCTTCGGACTCGAATCAGAGCCACGGTACGAAGAAGTACAAAGAACACGAAGGTTGGCGCAGAGTCGAAGCTGTGTGTAGAAGAGCTTCGGAATAGCGGCGGAAAAGGAAACCGACTTAAAGATGAAAAACCAGATTAGACCTCGAAGAATTATCATAGAGTTATTGATAAATGTAAAGGGCATTAATGTAATTTTGCGTGGGCTGCGACCCATGCCTATAAATAGGTGAACAGTATCCCCGTACTGTTCACGCTGATTTAGCATTGGCTTTTGCGTCACACTTGTGCTTTTACCTTCTCACGAGCTGAAGGTACACTTATAATTTGATATCATTTTTATCTTTCCATCATAATAAAATGGAAATGAGTCGACAATAATACACAACTGTTTATGTTATCTTTATGTTTCATATGATTCCTTCTTCATTATTATATTTTATGCTGATGAAGGTATGTCCTTCATAACCTTCGTCCGAAAATCATTATATCCTTAGGGAAATAGTGCTTCGAAGGACGAAGGATATTAACATTTAACATTTTGTGTTGCCTTGTTCTTGATTTATAGCATTTAAGAACAAGTCCCCAACATTGGCGCCCACCTCCGGTGAACTCACTTCCATTTTTTGAGTCTTGAACACTTTCGGCAAGCATCACCTTCGTCATGCCGCCGAAAAAAGCTTCAGCGACAGGGGCTGGTACTTTACAGCCGCTGGATCCCAATCAGGATGTCCTTTCTCTTAGAGAGGCCCGAAGCCAGAAGAGGAAGGCTGTTAGTCTAACACCTCCGGAGGATGACCTGGATCAGGAGATCCAAAACCTGGAGATCCTTCAGCAACAGGTGCAACGCAAGAAGGAGAAGATGGCTCGTCTAGGTGATCTTCAGAGACAGATAGACAAAGCTTCTGAAGAGGTTTTTCATCTTGTTCAAGATGATCAAAGCCGAAGGCCTCCACGCAGAGAGCTTCATCAGGAAGGCTTCCACAATGAGGATGACTGGTATGAAGATTTCCATCATGGAAACTTTGCTTTTGATGATGCTTCTCCTCTCTCAACAGAATTGCAGGCTACACCATGGCCACAGTCTTACAAGCCACCCCAGCTCCCCATGTATGACGGTCACACAGACCCGAAGCAATTCCTAATGAGCTATGAAGCAACCATATCTTTGTATGGTGGCAATACGGCAGTCATGGCAAAATCTTTTGTCATGGCCGTCAGGAGCGTTGCTCAGACTTGGTACTCTTCTCTTTGGCCAGGGACAATCACTTCTTGGCAGAAATTGAAGGATATGCTGATAACTAGCTTCCAAGGGTTTCAGACGAAGCAAGTCACCGCTCAGGCTCTCTTCCAGTGTACCCAGGACCATGAAGAGTACCTTTAGGCGTATGTCCGGAGGTTTCTGTGCCTGAGGGCACAAGCGCCAGCGGTGCCCAATGAAATTGTCATTGAGGCCATGATTAAGGGGCTTCGATCGGGACCATCAGCGCAATACTTTGCCAGGAAGCCACCACAAACGTTGGAGAAGCTGCTCCTGAAGATGGACGAATACATTCGAGCTGACAATGACTTCCGCCAAAGAAGGGAGGAAGCATTCAGGTTCTCTGAAATGACCAGGGGCTTCGGAGGAAGATTTCACCCGAGGCATGTTAGGTCAATCCATAACTCTGCTCAAACTGATGATCGAGGGAGCCAGCAGCAAAGGCCACAACACTCTTCACAAGCTTCGGCTCAACAGCAGAGTTCTTTTCGGCCGCCAGCGCCAAGGGGCAGAGGCGCCAGGGGCTTCGGGGGAAGGTTTGGAGACCAGCCAAGAAAAATATATTGCCTATTCTGTGGTGAAGACAAGGGCCATACTACCAGGATGTGCCATGTTACCATCCAGAAGCAGAAGGAAATAGCGGAAGCAGCAGCGCAACAGAGTCAGCCGAAGCAGGTCATGCATACTGCTTCGTATCACTCACCTTATATTCCAGAATATGTAGGCAACCACCCTGCAGCTTCTGTTGCTTCGGCGAGCCAACCCCAAGCATCTTGGCAGCAACCTCCACCGCCACCGCCGATCCAGCGAGGACAACAGCCAGAAGGGAGTCAGCACAATCATCTTCAGAGGGATTTCAGAGAAGAGTCCGAAGCTCGCACAGTCAACAGCACTGTGCCAGAGTCGAAGCACATTTATTGACAAATATCCTACCTCAACAGCAGTTCTTTTGCATTTTCTACATTCGCTATTACCCTTTTGTTAATAAGGAACAATTATGAAGAGTTTAAATGTCTTTAATTGAATTTCAATTCCTTGTAATACTTTCGTCTTTTACCATAATAAAAATATGTTTTTTCCATAGGCTTGAGTTGCCGAAGCATACGAACTTATACTGATTTGAAGGACCTTTGTATTATCAAAAATTTGATCTAACGGACACAGTACAAATTGTTCGAAGCAGTAAAAAGTCGTTCCTAAGGGAGCGCAGTGTAAGTTTTCTAAACATACAGCGAAAAATAAACGCTGATTCCGCTGAAAGTAAAAGGCGAAGAAGCTCCTAAGGGAGGCTTACAGCGAAAAATAAACGCTGATTCCGCTGAAAGTAAAAGGCGAAGAAGCTCCTAAGGGAGGCTTACAGCGAAAAATAAACGCTGATTCCGCTGAAAGTAAAAGGCGAAGAAGCTCCTAAGGGAGGCTTACAGCGAAAAGTCAGCGCTGATATAAAAAGTGTGTGTGCTTTATTACAGGGATATGTATCTGCGGCACAAATATCATTTTGCATAACATAACATCATCACATCATTTTTGTATAACATAAGCATCATACAGCATAATGCATCTGGAACAAGAAGGGGATACAGTGTTGACCTTCGGAACATATTTTGGAAAAGAGAAAATCGTGCTAAGGCACAAGACAAATCGAGATGAAGTGTAGCCTCATCGGAAACGCAACACAAAACTTTTTTACAGCTTCGAAGAATATTTCACGAAGCTTGGACATTTTTCATCAGAGAAGTAAGCAAATTCTTATGATATAGAAAGGATTTTCTTCACGAAGCATGAAAAGAAGGGAAGGTGTTTTTTCGCCGAAGGCTCAAAAATGGTATGTATGCAAAGTTTCATGCATCGTAAAGAACTAAACTATAAATAGATTGTATATTACATTTAAAGTTACAATATATTACACATTTTTACGTTTCAAATGTTTCTACAATGGCATTCAATCCTCTTTAAGCACTATCTCTGCAGCTTCGTTCAATAGTTGGTTGACAACCTTGTCCATAATGGCTTCGGCCATTTTTCTAATTTCATCGTCCCCCTTCGGGTGGGGGCCCGGAGATGCCTCAGCAGCTTCTGAGGGAAGAAAAGATACGGCTATATTACTATTACAAACCGAGAACAGAGTCTGGAATTAAAAATTACAGCATGATAAAAACCACTAATTAATACATATGTGCCCTTCGGGCTCTGTACTTTTCTCGGCAGCTTCCGCTACTTTTCTAGCATCGTGGATGCCTTTTTCACTCCTTTGAATAATTTCTTGTGCCAATTCTCGGCCGCCGTTATCCCAGATATCGGTGAAGAATTTCCCGCCGACCATGCTTGTTTCGGGTGAGGGGTCTTTAATGTCTTCAGTAGACAAAGTAGCTTCAGACTGCGCTAAGGATTTTACATGCTCGCAGCCTTTCTTCTCCAAAACAGTAGCAATCCCTCTAGCACCCGAAAAAGCACAGATGTCGCCGCGGCTGTTCAGAATTTCCTCGAAGGCCTCTGCTTCGTGACTGATCCATTCCATTGGACCTTCAGGATTGCCTCTTGAAAAATTCTCTTCGCTAGAGAATGCACCAACGCTGGCGAAGCTGGATTTTATTTTCTTGACGCACTCTATGGATTTAACATAGCATTTTCTCTGAGATGCACGAAGCTCCTTAGCACTTATCTCCAAATGATTGGCCAATTGGTCACTAAGCTCTCGTTTTGTCTCTTCAAGTATACGTTCTTCTTTAGCTCTAGCTAGCTGTTTCTGAAGATCTTTAATTTCACGTTTTTGAGCTTCGGCCTGGACCTTTGAAGCAGCTTCGTCCTTTTTTACCTTGTCTACCAATGTAAGCAGAATTTTATCTTTTTCTAGAGCTTCGTTTCTCAGTTTAATAACTTCTGATCGTAGATTGTTGAACGCAATTTCATAGCTCTCGTCTTCGGCACTCTTTTGTGCTCTCAATGCGTTGCTTAGAATTAAACCCTATATGAAAAAGAGTTCGTATAAGAATAAAAGAATGAGTTACGAATTATAAAATTTCCAAACGTCTAATTCCCATACCTTCAGGCTATTATACACAAGACTATCCGCGAGATCTTCTTTCGTCATAGCACATAAGCCAGCTTCGAGCTTCGGAAACCCCATACTTCTAGCCATCTCCCGACAGACGGATAATTCTTTGTTGTCTGGGAGGCAGTATAGGAAATCTTCTTCGTTCGTCCCATTGAACACTAGTGCCCCCTTCGGATATTTCAATTTTTTGGCATAGTGGTTAGCTTCAAAAATTTCTTCTTCCGATAACTTTTTCCCCGAAGCATGCCGCACGATATAGTCATATATTTTGGAAGATGCTTCGGGGACGGCGGTATCAATTTCTTCGACCGAAGCTGGCTCTGACATTTTCATTTCTTCGGTTGCCTTTGCAATTTTTACTTCTTCTGCTTCCAAAGGTATTACCTTGGTTGGTTCTGAAGGCCCGGTTTCAACTCTAGTCTGTTGCTTCGGAGCTTCAGCAACGGACACTTCAGCAAGCGCCTCAGAAGTTTCAGCAGTCTTCTTTGGGGTTGTGCTTGGAAGTTTAATTGTTTCCAAAACATCTAACACATTAACCATTCTTTTCCTTTTTGGGGTCACTGTCGGCCCCTTCTTAATTTTTGATGCTTCAATTTCTTCTGAAGGACTTAAAATTTCTGATACCTTCATTCCCTCAGCTGATGCTTTCGCTTCTTCTGTCTCTGGTTCTTTTATCTTTTCTGTTGCTGGCACTTCGGCCATTTCTGCGACTTCTGGCAGCAGGGTTGGCTCTTCAGCCTCGATGGCCGAAGAGGTCTCTCCGGTGAACTCAGGCACCGTGGCTGGTTCAATATAGCGTGGCCGATGTGTGAGAACTTTTACCCTTTTTCTCTTCGGTGCTGGCTCACTAGGAGCAGCTGCAGCTTGTTCTTTCGCAGAAGTTGTGCCTTTTCTTTTTTGCCCTCGTATTGGATGGCGATAGTCGGGGTAGACGAACCCGATTGCATCAAATACCCGGTTGAGTCTTTTCCTTTTTCGGCCTCCGAAGGCCGCTGACAATGCAGTGTCTTCGGCCTTCGAATATACCCCAAGCAATTCATCACTTACAGTCTCAATGCTCTTTAACCAATCATCATCTGGTTCAACGAACTTGTCTCCGTACTTGAATGTATATTTCAGCCTCACTAGCCCACCTTCGTCAGTTTCTTTAACAGTTTCTTTCGGCATTTCCCAATTATCTGCAAGAAGCCACACTCTGAAGGCAATGTGTTCTTGTATTAAATCCCTTGTCCCGATAAAAGAGCAGACTATGCCAAAGGCCCGTTGGCATTCTTCGGCTACTTCATCCATTTCTACCTTCGGTTTCCGGAGTCCGAAGCGCTGCCAGATGGGGCACATGATGATATCCTTAATATCTTCTTGAAAGGGAAATGTGCCCTTGGGCCATTTCTAAGTGTTTTGGTGATTTAGTGCCCAACACAAATGCCTAAGTGTAAAAAGGTGGACAAAGTACAAGTCAAGGATAAAGGTATGTTTCTCAGACTTAGTACATTGTTTTATGGACTAATGTATTGTGTCTAAGTGTTGGAAACAGGAAAAATCCAATTGGAAATGTCTTAGCTCGAGCAGCCAAGACTCGGCTGAGTCTGGGAGCACCGGACTGTCCGGTGGTGCACCGGACAGTGTCCGGTGCGCCAGGCTGGCTCGAGCGAAGTGGCCGCTCTCGGGAATTCACCGGCGACGTACGGCTATAATTCACCGGACTGTCCGGTGAGCCAACAGTCGGCTGGGCCAACGGTCGGCCGCGCGATCTGCGCGGGACACGTGGCCGAGCCAACGGCTTGAAGGGGGCACCGGACTGTCCGGTGTGCACCGGACATGTCCGGTGCGCCAATGGCTCTCTGGCTGCCAACGGTCGACTTCGCTGAAAAAGGAAAGAAATCGGGCACCGGACAGTGTCCGGTGTGCACCGGACTGTCCGGTGCGCCAGTCGACAGAAGGCAAGATCAGCCTTCCCAGATTGCTCTCAACGGCTCCTAGCTGCCTTGGGGCTATAAAAGGGACCCCTGGGCGCATGGAGGAGAATACCAAGCATTCCTATAACATTCCTAAGCACCAAGACATCGATTCCGCGCATTTGGTTCATTGTGATAGCATCTAGAGCTCTTGTTGAGTTGTGAACTCATTGAGTTGTGTTGCGAGCTCTTATTGCGACTTGTGTGCGTGCTGTTGCTCTGATTTTGAGTCTTGTGTGTGTTGCTAGTTCCTCCCTTACTCCGTATTTCTTTGTGAATCTCAAGTGTAAGGGCGAGAGGCTCCAAGTTGTGGAGATTCCTCGCAAACGGGATATTGAAAGGCAAAGCAAAACACCGTGGTATTCAAGTTGGTCTTTGGACCGCTTGAGAGGGGTTGATTGCAACCCTCGTCCGTTGGGACGCCACAACGTGGAGTAGGCAAGCGTTGGTCTTGGCCGAACCACGGGATAAACCATTGTGTCATCTCTGTGTTTAATCTCTTGTGGTATTGTGTTTTGTTGAGACTCCTCTCTAGCCACTTGGCGATTATTGTGCTAACACTTAACAAGTTTTTGTGACTATAAGTTTAAGTTTCACAGGATCACCTATTCACCCCCCCTCTAGGTGCTCTCAATTGGTATCAGAGCCATTCTCTTCACCAAGGGACTAACCGCCTGAAAAGATGGATCCTAAAGGGAAGGGAATCGTGATCAACGACAAGGAGAAGGAGTCCTTCGTCAACGAGCCAAGGGATGACAAGTCCAACGACTCGGGCTCGGGCCACAGACGCAAAGATGGGAAGAAGAAGAAGACAAGACGCATCAAGGAGATCGTCTACTACGACAGCGATGAGTCTACTTCCTCCCAAAAGGACGACGACCACAACGAATACGAGAGAAAGAAACCGGTCAATTCGAACTTTTCTTTTGATTACTCTCGTATTCCTCAAAGTACTAATGCTCATTTATTATCTATTCCACTTGGTAAACCTCCTCATTTTGATGGAGAGGACTACGGATTTTGGAGTCACAAAATGCGTAGTCACTTGTTCTCTCTACATCCTAGCATATGGGAGATTGTAGAAAGTGGAATGCACTTTGATAGTACGGATAGTCCCATGTTTATTAATGAACAGATTCATAAAAATGCACAAGCTACTACTGTGTTGTTAGCCTCTTTGTGCAGGGACGAGTACCATAAGGTGAGCGGCTTGGACAATGCTAAGCAGATCTGGGACACCCTCAAGATCTCTCATGAGGGGAATGATGTCACCTTGCTCACCAAGATGGAGTTGGTGGAGGGCGAGCTCGGACGGTTCGCAATGATAAGGGGCGAGGAGCCAACTCAAACATACAACCGGCTCAAGACCCTTATCAACAAAATAAGGAGCTACGGAAGCACGCGATGGACGAATCACGACGTCGTCCGCCTAATGCTAAGGTCCTTTACCGTTCTTGATCCTCATTTGGTGAACAATATTCGTGAAAATCCTAGGTACACCAAGATGTCGCCCGAAGAAGTTCTGGGGAAGTTCGTAAGCGGGCGAATGATGATCAAGGAGGCAAGATATGTGGACGACGTGTTGAACGGTCCTATTCATGAGCCTCAACCCATTGCTCTCAAGGCAACGAGGAGCAAGGAGGCGCTACCGAGCAAGGTGGCGCAAGTTGAGGCGGTCGGGCTAAATAATGAGGAGATGGCCCTCATCATTAAGCGCTTCAAGACGGCGCTTAAAGGTCGCAAGGGACAGCCAAGCAAGACCAAGACAAAGGAGAAGCGCTCGTGCTTCAAATGTGGTAAGATTGGTCATTTCATTGCTAACTGTCCCGATAATGAAAGTGACCAGGAAAAGGGGAACAAAAGGGAGAAGAAGAAGCATTACAAGAAGGCCAAGGGCGAGGCACATATCGGAAAGGAGTGGGATTCGGATTGCTCCTCCTCCGACTCCGACAATGAAGGACTCGCCGCCACCGCCTTCAACAAGTCATCCCTCTTCCCAAACGAGCGTCACACTTGCCTCATGGCAAGGGAGAAGAAAGTAAGCACTCATGATACTAGTACTTATGCTTCTTCAAGTGAGGATGAGTCTAGTGATGATGATGAGATAGATTACTCATGCTTATTCAAGGGATTAGATAGATCTAAAATTAATAAGATTAATGAGTTGATTGATGCTTTGAATGACAAGAATAGATTACTAGAAAAACAAGAGGATCTTTTATATGAGGAGCATGATAAATTTGTTAGTGCACAAAATTCCCTTGCTCTAGAAATTAACAGGAATGAAATGCTCTCTAGTGAATTATCTACTTGTCATGAATCCATCTCTAAATTAAAAAGTGTTAATGATGATTTGAATGCTAAGTTAGAAATAGCTAGTAAATCAACATCTTGTGTAGAAATTGTTGAAACTTGCAATAGGTGTAAAGATTTTGACATTGATGCTTGTAGTGAACACCTAGTTTCAATTTCCAAACTTAATGATGAATTGGCTAGTCTTAATGCTCAACTTAAGACTAGCAAGAGTAATTTTGATAAGCTAAAATTTGCAAGGGATGCCTACACAATTGGTAGACACCCCTCAATTAAGGATGGACTTGGCTACAAGAAGGAAGCCAAGAACTTGACAAGCCATAAGGCTCCCATCTCCGCCAAGGAGAAAGGGAAGGCCCCTATGGCTAGTAGTGTGCAAAAGAACCATGCCTTTATGTACCATGATAGGAGACAATCTAGAAATGCTTATAGGAGATGTAACGCATATGATGCTTTTGTTTCTCATGACATGTTTGCTTCTAGTTCTTCTTATGTGCATGATAGAAATGTTGGTAGGAGAAATGTTGTTCATAGTATGCCTAGGAGAAATGTTGTTAATGTTCCTAGGAAAGTAATGAATGAACCCTCTACAATTTATCATGTTTTAAATGCTTCCTTCGCTATTTGTAGAAAGGATAGGAAAATAGTTGCTAGGAAGTTAGGGGCAAAATGCAAGGGAGACAAAACTTGCATTTGGGTCCCTAAGGATATTTGCACTAACCTTGTAGGACCCAACATGAGTTGGGTACCTAAGACCCAAGCCTAAATTTGCCTTGCAGGTTTATGCATCCGGGGGTTCAAGCTGGATTATCGACAGCGGATGCACAAACCATATGACGGGGGAGAAGAAGATGTTCACCTCCTACGTCAAGAATAAGGATTCCCAAGATTCAATTATATTCGGTGATGGGAATCAAGGCAAGGTAAAAGGGTTAGGTAAAATTGCAATTTCTAATGAGCACTCTATCTCCAATGTGTTTTTAGTTGAGTCTCTTGGTTACAATTTGCTATCTGTTAGTCAACTATGCAATATGGGATATAATTGTCTTTTTACAAATGTAGATGTGTCTGTCTTTAGAAGAAGTGATGGTTCACTAGCTTTTAAGGGTGTATTAGACGGCAAGCTTTACTTAGTTGATTTTGCAAAAGAAGAGGCCGGTCTAAATGCATGCTTAATTGCTAAGACTAGCATGGGCTGGCTGTGGCATCGCCGCTTAGCACATGTGGGGATGAAGAACCTTCACAAGCTTCTAAAGGGAGAACACGTGATAGGTTTGACTAACGTACAATTCAAAAAAGATAGACCTTGTGCAGCTTGTCAGGCAGGTAAACAGGTGGGAGGAGCGCATCACAGCAAGAATGTGATGACCACATCAAGACCCCTGGAGCTGCTACATATGGACCTCTTCGGACCCGTCGCCTATCTAAGCATAGGAGGAAGTAAGTATGGTTTAGTTATTGTTGATGACTTTTCCCGCTTCACTTGGGTGTTCTTTTTGTAGGATAAGTCTGAAACCCAAGGGACCCTCAAGCGCTTCCTCAGGAGAGCTCAAAATGAGTTTGAGCTCAAGGTGAAGAAGATAAGGAGCGACAACGGGTCCGAGTTCAAGAACCTTCAAGTGGAGGAGTTCCTTGAGGAGGAAGGGATCAAGCACGAATTCTCCGCTCCCTATACACCACAGCAAAATGGTGTGGTAGAGAGGAAGAACAGGACGCTAATCGATATGGCGAGGACGATGCTTGGAGAATTCAAGACCCCCGAGCGTTTTTGGTCGGAAGCCGTGAACACGGCTTGCCAC
Organism: Zea mays; assembly: GCF_902167145.1. Lineage (NCBI taxonomy): Eukaryota > Viridiplantae > Streptophyta > Magnoliopsida > Poales > Poaceae > Zea > Zea mays. Next base: position 42,757,869 of record NC_050100.1, on the reverse strand, counting down.
GCCATCAACAGGGTCTACCTTCATCGCCTCCTCAAGAAGACTTCGTATGAGCTACTAATCGGTAACAAACCCAATGTATCTTACTTTCGTGTATTTGGGAGCAGGTGCTACATTCTAGTGAAGAAGGGTAGAAATTCTAAATTTGCTCCCAAAGCTGTAGAAGGGTTTTTGTTAGGTTATGACTCAAATACAAAGGCGTATAGAGTCTTCAACAAATCATCGGGTTTGGTTGAAGTCTCTAGCGACGTTGTATTTGATGAGACTAATGGCTCTCCAAGAGAGCAAGTTGTTGATTGTGATGATGTAGATGAAGAAGATGTTCCGACGGCCGCTATACGAACCATGGCGATTGGAGAAGTGCGGCCACAGGAACAACATGAACGAGATCAACCTTCTTCCTCAACAACGGTGCATCCCCCAACTCAAGACGATGAACAGGTTCATCAAAAGGAGGCGTGTGATCAAGGGGGAGCACAAGATGATCACGTGATGGAGGAAGAAGCGCAACCGGCACCTCCAACCCAAGTTCGAGCGGTGATTCAAAGGGATCATCCCGTCGACCAAATTTTGGGTGACATTAGCAAGGGAGTAACTACTCGATCTCGATTAGTTAATTTTTGTGAGCATTACTCCTTTGTCTCTTCTATTGAGCCTTTCAGGGTAGAGGAGGCCTTGCTAGATCCGGATTGGGTATTGGCCATGCAGGAGGAACTCAACAACTTCAAGCGCAATGAAGTTTGGACACTGGTGCCTCGTCCCAAGCAAAATGTTGTGGGAACCAAGTGGGTGTTCCGCAACAAACAGGACGAGCACGGGGTGGTGACGAGGAACAAGGCTCGACTTGTGGCAAAAGGTTATGCCCAAGTCGCAGGTTTGGACTTTGAGGAGACGTTTGCTCCTGTGGCTAGGCTAGAATCAATTCGTATCTTGCTAGCATATGCCGCTCACCATTCTTTCAGGTTGTACCAAATGGATGTGAAGAGCGCTTTCCTCAATGGGCCAATCAAGGAGGAGGTGTACGTGGAGCAACCCCCTGGCTTCGAGGATGAACGGTACCCCGACCACAAATTCGAGATGTCGATGATGGGCGAGTTGAACTACTTCCTTGGGTTTCAAGTGAAGCAACTCAAGGACGGCACCTTCATCTCCCAAACAAAGTACACGCAAGACTTGCTGAAGCGGTTTGGGATGAAGGACGCCAAGCCCGCAAAGACTCCGATGGGGACCGACGGACACACCGACCTCAACAAAGGAGGTAAGTCCGTTGATCAAAAAGCATACCGGTCAATGATAGGGTCTTTACTTTATTTATGTGCTAGTAGACCGGATATTATGCTTAGCGTATGCATGTGTGCTAGATTTCAATCCGATCCTAAGGAGTGTCACTTAGTGGCGGTGAAGCGAATTCTTAGATATTTGGTTGCTACGCCTTGCTTCGGGCTCTGGTATCCAAAGGGGTCTACCTTTGACTTGATTGGGTATTCAGATTCCGACTATGCTGGATATAAGGTTGATAGGAAGAGTACATCGGGGACGTGCCAATTCTTAGGAAGGTCCCTGGTGTCATGGAATTCTAAGAAACAAACCTCCGTTGCCCTATCCACCGCTGAGGCCGAATATGTTGCCGCAGGACAGTGTTGCGCGCAACTACTTTGGATGAGGCAAACCCTCAGGGACTTTGGCTACAATCTGAGCAAAGTCCCACTCCTATGTGATAATGAGAGTGCTATCCGCATGGCAGAAAATCCTGTTGAACACAGCCGCACAAAGCACATTGACATCCGGCATCACTTTTTGAGAGACCACCAACAAAAGGGAGATATCGAAGTATTTCATGTTAGCACCGAGAACCAGCTATCCGATATCTTTACCAAGCCTCTAGATGAGAAGACCTTTTGCAGGCTGCGTAGTGAGCTAAATGTCTTAGATTTGCGGAACTTGGATTGAATTGTAGCATACATGTGTTTATGCCTTTGATCATGTTCATTCTGCATTTTGTTGCTTATTATGGTGCTCAAGTTGTACAAGCACTCCCCGGACCTCACAAGTCCTTGTGCAAGTGATGCACATATTTAGGGGGAGATGTGTTACAACTTGACCCTTTGAGACTAACCATATGTTTGAGTTTGCTTGATTTAGTCTCGAAGGAGAATTGAAAGGGAAAAGGTGGACTTGGACCATGCAAGACTTCCACTGCACTCCAATGAAAAGAGTAACCTTTCCAAGTTCATCTTTAAACTCTTATTGCCTATTTGCTCTTAATTGAAGATTTTGGTGAGGCAATGGGGTTAAAGGGCCAAGATTGATTCCGTTTTGGTGCTTGATGCCAAAGGGGGAGAAAATAAAGGGCCAAAGCAATAAATGGATCAGCTACCACTTGAGAGATTTTGAAAATAGTAGAATAGAGCTTTTGGTTTGTCAAAACTCTTTTATTGTCTCTCTTGTCAAAAGTTGGCTTCTTGTGTGGAGAAGTATTGATTATGGGAAAAAGGGGGAGTTTTTGAAATCCTTGATCAAATTTCTTTGGAATACCTCTCTTTATGTCTCTACAAGTGGATTTGACTTAGAGATAGAAATTTGAGTTTGATTTGCAAAAACAAACCAAGTGGTGGCATAGAGTGATCCATATATGTCAAATTGAATCAAAACAATTTTGAGTTCTTCTTTGAATTGATTTTGTACTTGTTCTACTTGCTTTATGTTGTGTTGGCATAAATCACCAAAAAGGGGGAGATTGAAAGGGAAATGTGCCCTTGGGCCATTTCTAAGTGTTTTGGTGATTTAGTGCCCAACACAAATGCCTAAGTGTAAAAAGGTGGACAAAGTACAAGTCAAGGATAAAGGTATGTTTCTCAGACTTAGTACATTGTTTTATGGACTAATGTATTGTGTCTAAGTGTTGGAAACAGGAAAAATCCAATTGGAAATGTCTTAGCTCGAGCAGCCAAGACTCGGTTGAGTCTGGGAGCACCAGACTGTCCGGTGGTGCACCGGACAGTGTCCGGTGCGCCAGGCTGGCTCGAGCGAAGTGGCCGCTCTCGGGAATTCACCGGCAACGTACGGCTATAATTCACCGGACTGTCCGGTGTGCACCGGACTGTCCGGTGAGCCAACAGTCGGCTGGGCCAACGGTCGGCCGCGCGATCTGCGCGGGACACGTGGCCGAGCCAATGGCTAGAAGGGGGCACCGGACTGTCCGGTGTGCACCGGACATGTCCGGTGCGCCAACGGCTCTCTGGCTGCCAATGGTCGACTTCGCTGAAAAAGGAAAGAAATCGGGCACCGGACAGTGTCCGGTGTGCACCGGACTGTCCGGTGCGCCAGTCGACAGAAGGCAAGATCAGCCTTCCCAGATTGCTCTCAACGGCTCCTAGCTGCCTTGGGGCTATAAAAGGGACCCCTGGGCGCATGGAGGAGAATACCAAGCATTCCTATAACATTCCTAAGCACCAAGACATCGATTCCGCGCATTTGGTTCATTGTGATAGCATCTAGAGCTCTTGTTGAGTTGTGAACTCATTGAGTTGTGTTGCGAGCTCTTGTTGCGACTTGTGTGCGTGCTGTTGCTCTGATTTTGAGTCTTGTGTGTGTTGCTAGTTCCTCCCTTACTCCGTATTTCTTTGTGAATCTCAAGTGTAAGGGCGAGAGGCTCCAAGTTGTGGAGATTCCTCGCAAACGGGATATTGAAAGGCAAAGCAAAACACCGTGGTATTCAAGTTGGTCTTTGGACCGCTTGAGAGGGGTTGATTGCAACCCTCGTCCGTTGGGACGCCACAACGTGGAGTAGGCAAGCGTTGGTCTTGGCCGAACCACGGGATAAACCACTGTGTCATCTCTGTGTTTAATCTCTTGTGGTATTGTGTTTTGTTGAGACTCCTCTCTAGCCACTTGGCGATTATTGTGCTAACACTTAACAAGTTTTTGTGACTATAAGTTTAAGGTTCACAGGATCACCTATTCACCCCCCCCTCTAGGTGCTCTCACTTCTTGAACCTTCAAATCATTTTTTACATAGAACCATTCTTTCATCCATTCTCCGGGCCATCTCTTCCGAAAGGTGGGCACGGGACAGCTTGATCCAGAGCGAGCACCGAAGTTGTAGCAACCAAAGTTGTTATGATATTGCTCTTTACCCCAGGGCTTCGTTTCATATAACAATTCATGTATATTACAAAAGCTTTTCGCACTTGGCTCTAGACCCTGACTCTTCACAGCCCAGACGAAGATTCCCATTCTTATTATTGCTTCAAGGGTAAGTTGATGAAGGTAAACCTGATATATTTTCAGAACTTCTACCACGAATCTGCTTAAAGGGAATCGTAGCCCAGCTTTTAAAAAGCTTCGGAAGATAACGACTTCATCATCTTCGGGAGTCGGCATAGTTCTTTCTCCGGCATCTGCTCTCACAATGGACATATCTCGAAAGTATCTCCCCTTCATGTTTTCAAGGTGACTTTGCCCAATAGTTGATTTTCCGAAGACTGAATGGCTTGGTCGCCATGGCCGATCTTCGGAATCTTCACCCCCACTATCTGCATCGTAACTGTCACTCTCACCAGTATCTTCAGATAAACCTTCTAAAATCTCCCTTGTAATCTTCTCCGTATTCGTCTTTGCCATTGACTCAAGAAAACCCAGATGCATCTCTTCAGAAAGGCTCAGCTTCATTTCGGCAGCAACCTTCTTCTCCTCAGACATTCCTTCGGAATTCTTGCCTCTTGCTTCCGAAGCTTAAAGCTAGGGAGGCAACCAAATATTTGTAGGCAGAAATCTATTTGAGCAGGTAAAACAGATGGCAAGAGAGCGTGCCGAATAAATTTTGGCGAGCCCGTATTTATAAACCTATTATGTCGGAGACTGGAGGGCCCCATTTGCCAATGACTGTTGCTATTCTAGCAAAAGGAAGGTGTTTTTTCGGACCTTCGGCTCATAGCCTTCGTCCATTTCGCAATCTGAATTTATCATTCTAACAAATTAATATTGCGAGGGGCTACTGTTGGGGGCCTTCGGCTTCCGAAGGTCCTCAAAAACATGATTTAACAATGTTTCTAGAGTAAAGTACATTAACAGGTATCTTCGGACTCGGATAAGAGCCACTGTACGAAGAAGTACAAAGAACACGAAGGTTGGCGCAGAGCCGAAGCTGTGTGTAGAAGAGCTTCGGAATAGCGGCGGAAAAGGAAACCGACTTAAAGATGAAAAACCAGATTAGACCTCGAAGAATTATCATAGAGTTATTGATAAATGTAAAGGGCATTAATGTAATTTTGTGTGGGCTGCGACCCATGCCTATAAATAGGTGAACAGTATCCCCGTACTGTTCACGCTGATTTAGCATTGGCTTTTGCGTCACACTTGTGCTTTTACCTTCTCACGAGCTGAAGGTACACTTATAATTTGATATCATTTTTATCTTTCCATCATAATAAAATGGAAATGAGTCGACAATAATACACAACTGTTTATGTTATCTTTATGTTTCATATGATTCCTTCTTCATTATTATATTTTATGCTGATGAAGGTATGTCCTTCATAACCTTCGTCCAAAAATCATTATATCCTTAGGGAAATAGTGCTTCGAAGGACGAAGGATATTAACATTTAACATTTTGTGTTGCCTTGTTCTTGATTTATAGCATTTAAGAACAAGTCCCCAACAGCGACCGTCATTCCGCCGTGTGACTCATGGCCTTTCTCCACCGTTACTGTGGAGGATCTGGAGGCCCTTGTCACCGATGGTTTGCTCCGTCCTCTCTCCGGCGGGCCGCAGCCTGAGTGGATGGCCCCCGGGAGCGAGGCCGACCCAACTCCGCCGCCGGGGTACGTGGTCAGTTTCATTCCTTTCCATGAGCGGGGGTTTGGGATGCCAGCGAGCCGCTTCATGCGGGCGCTCCCGCATTACTACGGGGTGGAGCTGCATAACTTCAACCCCAACTTCATAGCACAAGCGGCCATTTTCGCGGTGGTTTGCGAGGGGTTTCTGGGGATTGACCCCCACTGGGACCTGTGGACCCATCTCTTCTCCGCGGAGTTCTTCGCCGCGTCGACGGACGTGAAGAAGGTCCGTATGGCGGTGCGGGCTGGCGGCTGCACCCTCCAGCTGAGGTCGGGGCAGGCAGTGCAGTACATCCCCGCCTCCCTTGTATCTTCGAACAAGGGGTGGCAGAACCGGTGGTTTTATCTCCGGAACGATGACGGGATGCTTCCGCCGTTTTCTCAACGAGTTGTGACCGCCGCCGGTGATAACTGGCGCTGGGGGGCCACCCGCGAGAACCAGGAGAAGCTCTAACCCATTCTTCGTGCCTTGTAGAAGTTACAAGCCAAGGGCCTTACCGCTGCGGGGGTCGTCGCCGCTATCCATCGCCGGAGAGTGTTCCCTTGGCAGAGCGGCGGTTGCGGCTTTCGGAGATGAAGGCGGGGGTCGATTTGGAGGGTTCGCGGATGTCCTCAACCTCCCACTCTGCCGACGACCTCCTCAGGCGGGTAGCGGGTACGGTAGGGAGGCTAGATGCTAGCGCTCTCAGCCAGCCCCCTATGCGTCCCGACCGTGGGTATGTGTCCCTGGTAAGTGTCTGGTCCTCCTCCTGTTTTGCGCCGAGTTTTTTACGTTTTTAGCTCTCACTGTTGGGATTTTCGTTCATCCCCAGCGGTTGAGGAGTTTTAAACTCTCCCTGCCACCGGTCCAGGAGGACGAGGTGGACCAAACCGCGCGTAGGCTCGCCGCGGAGAAGGACAAGGAGAAGAAGGATGCGGAAAAGGCCCGAGCTCGCGAGAGGATGCGAGCTCGGGAAGCCTTGGAGAAGCACCATCGGAGGCAAGCAAGGGACGGGCTCCCATTGGAGTCGTCGCTGGACACGCCTGACGACGACGATGATGATGATGACGAAGATGATGACATGGCGGCTCGGCTTGGCCTCAGTCCGGACCCAAGGCTGGGCCAGGGGTCGTCAAGCCAGCATCCAGGTGGGTTGGCGCCACCAACGTTTGGGGCCGGGACGCCAGGGTCCTGGTCTGAGGAGCGTAGGCAGGCCGAGGAGGTACTTGACCCCTTGGCTGAGATAACCGGGGTGACTCCGGGGGTCAGGCCGAACCGCATGTCCCCCAAGAGCAAGCGCCCGTGCTGGCCGTACGGGAGGTTGGTTCCTCGGCCGTCGTGGCGTCGCCTGGGCAGGCACCCCCTCGGTGCCTCGGGCATCCAAGGTGGAAGCGGCGTCGAAGCCGGTTGCGGGGCAGCCTTCGGCAGCGCCTGTGGAGACCGAGGCCCGAGGGGTCTCCCCGCAGGCACGATTGGCCTTGCCCCGGAGCGGGTAAGTATCTGAGGATACCTCTGCTTTAGTTTTTTCGCTGTGTGTCTTGAACTTGCCTTCTCTCTCTTTCAGCAAGCGAAGGCAGGGCTCGACTGGTCTGGCCCCCACGAAGGCCCTTAAGACGAGGCCGACCTCTTCAGCCGGTGCTGTGGCACGCCACGCCGGTTGGCTGGCCTCCGCACAAGGCACCCTCTAGAGGGGGGCCCAGGCGGCATGGGTTGCCCTGGGGCAAGCCTCCCAGGTTGACCCCCCTATTGGAGTGGCCATCATGCCGGGGGAGGCTGTTGACGCGGCTGCGGCTCTGAGCCTGCCTGCCTTGTTGCCGGCGCCGGCATCGATTCCCGCCGAGGCCGTCGCTGATTCGCCCGCGGAGCCACCCGTTGTCGTCGATGTTGGGATGGCTGAGGCGCCCCCGCCCTTGGTCATCCCCGACCCCCCCATTCTCGACCATGAGGAGAGGGCGGTCGTCGTTGCCGAGGTCGGTGAGCGGAGGCCTGACACCTTAGCCGAAGAGAGGCCCGGTACATCGACTGCGGTGGTACCCGATGCATCGACTGCAGGGGGACCCGACGCCTCGGTGGAGGGGCGCGCAGAACCATGGCCTGTCTTGGGGAGCAGCGGCCTTATCCCCGCGCAGCTCAATCCCAATGAGTGGTGTGGGCAGCCGCTCCTGTTCTGGAGCCACAATACCTCGGAGCCCCTCCTCTCCCTCAACGATGAGTTGGAGGAGCAGTCTCGGAATAATTTCTGTGAATATACCAGGGCATTCTTTGTGATATCCTGTTTTTCTCCCTCAGGAACTTGCGTACGTGAGCACCGCTAAGTCGCTGTTCATCCGCCGCGAGAGCGACGTTTGGGAATCGCTGCGGTCCCAGTGGGTCGCGCTTACCGAGGCCAATGAGCGCCTTGCCCAACGGAGCACCGAGGTGGCGGACCTTCGGCTGCTCTATGATGAGTTGAAGTCGGAGGCAGCGGCGGCGCGGGCAGAGGCAGCATCGGCGCGAACGGAGGCTTCGTCGGCCCAGGAGCAGGTGGCTTCCCAGGCCGAGGAGATGTAGCAGCGGCAGCTAGAGCTTGGCCAGGTCACTAGAGAGCGGGACCAATCCCGGAACCAAGCTGCCGAGGCCGTGAGCCGGGCTGAGGCCCTTGGGGGACAGCTGGCTGAGGCTACGGAGCGGCTAGCCGAGGCGTCCGCTCGGGCCAGGACCCTTGCGGAGGGCCTGGCCGTGGCCATCGGGTCTGCGCAGTCCGCCCAAGCCGTGGCCTCACAGCAGCGTGCCCGGGCCGAAGGTCTGTTTCGTCTGCTTTGTGACTTTGTTTTGGCTTCATTCTTCTCGTGTCTGAAGAATATCTTCCGACTGTCTGCAGGGTTCGAGACGGCTCTTAACGAGTCCGTCAAGAACTGCAAGGCGCTTGCCTAGGCAGCTGAGCAGAAGGAGGCCGACCGCATGGCCATGTCCAAGGCTATCTCAGCCTTTTGCCGGGCCTTTGGCCTCGACGTCGTCCCCTCGGGTAGCTCCCCCTAGAGTCACCTGCGGGCCTTGGGCGGCCATGTGCGCAGCAGACTCCGCGGGGCGCTGCACCACGGCGTTAGGCGGGCCTTCGCCGTCCTCGCTTCCCACTATGACATGGATCTGGAGCGGGTCAGCGAGGGGTACTGCTTACCCAACGAAGAGGAGGCCGCCTTAGCCGAGGTCCAGAGGCTCGACGCGGCGTTGGCTTCCTCCTTTGAGGTGGAGATCCTTCCGCCCGTGTCGCCGTCTGAGGCCGGGCCAGATTCTGCCGAGGGTGGAAACGACGCCGAGGGTGCTACTCCTTCCCCTACCGATACCTGAGCCTGTAGGAATAGTTTGTTTTAAGTATGCGTATGTTTCTTGTGGCCGCTGAGGCCTAAACATTTTTAGCGTCAGAGTATAAAGCTGCGTTTTCTTTTCTCTTGTTTCGAGCGTTAGGACTTGTTCGGTAGAAGAATCGCTTATCCGAGCGTGAGTTACATTTTGCGGAAGGTGATGAGTGAGGTATCAGTATCCCGGAGGCGTAGGAGTCCCTCGGCTCGGTCGGCCTTTCCGTTTAAGGTTCCTCTCGTCGTTTTTAGGATTCCATTATCGATATAGTCGAAAAGCACGAAAGTCGTTTTGGTAGAAAACTTTTCCGAGGAAAATTTTGACGCAGAGGGGGTTCCCCCCTTCTAGCCCCCGAGGGAGGGTCTGGCTTTGCCGAGGCAAGGCTGATCCTTCCTTGATGGTTAGACTTTATTTATACATGGAAAGAAAGCAAGATACATGAACGACTTGAAACATTTTAAGGATAGAAGCGACATAGCTGTTCGATGTTCCAAGCGTTGTTGTAGACTTCGCCTTGATCGTTGGCCAGCTTGTATGTCCCGGGCTTCAAAATTTTGGCGATGATGAACGGCCCTTCTCAGGGAGGAGTAAGCTTGTGGCGCCCTCAGGCGTCATGTCGTAGCTGAAGCACCAAATCTCCCACTTGGAAGCCTCGGGGTCGAATCCTTCGGGCGTGGTAGCGTCGCAGAGACTGCTGATACCGCGCCGAGTGTAGTAAGGCTACGTCCCGAGCCTCTTCCAGCTGGTCCAATGAATCTTCTCGGCTGGTCTAGATGTTTTGGTCGTCGTACGCTTTTGTCCTCGGGGAACCGTATTCCAAGTCCGTGGGTAAGATGGCCTCGGCCCCATAGACTAGGAAAAACGGCGAGAAGCCCGTGGCCTGGCTCGGCGTCGTCCTCAGACTCCAAACCACTGAGGGTAGCTCTTTCATCCACCACTTGCCGAACTTGTTGAGGTCGTTGTAGATCCTCGGTTTCAGTCCCTGCAAAATCATGCCATTGGCGCGCTCCACCTGCCCATTTGTCATTGGGTGAGCCACGGCAGCCTAGTCCACACGGATGTGGTGGCCTTCGCAAAAGTCCAGGAACTTTTTTCCAGTGAACTGTGTGTCATTGTCGGTGATGATGGAGTTTGGGACCCCAAAGCGATGGATGATATTTGTAAAGAACGCCACGGCCTGCTCAGACCCAATGCTGGTTAAGGATCGGACTTCGATCCACTTGGAGAATTTGTCGATGGCGACCAGCAGGTGCGTGAAGCCCTGGGTGCCTTCTGCAAGGGACCGACGAGGTCCAGACCCCATATGGCAAACGACCAAGTGATAGGTATTGTCTGTAGGGTCTGAGCGGGTAGGTGCGTCCGTCTCGCGTAGAATTGACACCCTCGGCAGGAGCGTACAATCCTAGTGGCGTCGGCCACCTCGGTCGGCCAGTAGAATCCTTGTCGGAAAGCGTTACCTACGAGGGCTCGAGGTGCTGCATGGTGACCGCAAGCCCCCGAATGTATTTCCTGTAACATATCTTGTCCTTGGGCGACGGATATGCATCGTTGGAGAATGCCTGAGGGGCTGTGGTGGTACAACTCTTTTTCATCTCCCAGTAAAACGAACGACTTGGCGCGCCGAGCCAGCCGCCGAGCTTCGACCTTGTTGAGGGGCAGCTCTCCTCGGAGGAGATATTCCAGGTACGGGGTCTGCCAATTTAGGTTTGGCGTAACCCCATTCTGGTCTCCCTCGACGCGCAGGGCCTCACCCTCGGCGGCCGAGGGTACCTCGGGCTGGGCTGAGGTCTCCTCGGGTTCGGGCGCGTCGTCGAGTTTGATAGATGGTTGATATATGTCCCTGGAGAAGACATTCGGGGGAACCATCGTCCGTCCCCAGGCTATTTTAGCCAGCTCATCCGCAGTCTCGTTGTACCGTCAAGCAACATGGTTGAGTTCCAGCCCGTAGTCTTCCAATCGCCGAACTTCGTCGCAGTAAGCCTCTATCTTCCGATCGCGGCAGTGAGAGTTCTTCATGACTTGGTCAATAACGAGCTACGAGTCGCCACGAGCGTCGAGGCGCCGAACCCCTAGCTCGACTGTGATGCGCAACCCATTAACCAAGGCCTCGTATTCAGCCACGTTGTTTGATGCCGGAAAATGGAGGCGTATCACGTAGCGCACATGTTTCCCGAGGGGTGAGATGAAGAGCAAGTCAGCTCTTGCTCTGGACTTCATAAGCGACCCATCGAAGTACATGGTCCAAAGTTCGGCCTGGATTGGAGCTGTCGGCAATTGGGTGTCGACCCATTCAGCCAGGAAGTCAGCCAAGACTTGGGACTTTATGGCCTTCCTAGGAGCAAATGAAAGTGTTTCCCCCATGAGTTACACTACCCATTTTGCTATCTTACTCGAGGCCTCTCGACACTGGATGATCTCTCCCAGGGGGAAGGATGACACCACAGTCACCGGGTGAGACTCGAAGTAATGTCGCAGCTTTCGCCGTGTCAAAATCACCGCGTAAAGTAGCTTCTGGATTTGCGAGTAGCGGATTTTGGTCTCGGATAGCACCTCACTGATGAAGTAGACCGGCCTCTGGATGAGCAGTGCATGCCCTTCTTCTCGTCTCTCGACTACGACCGCGGCGCTGACCACCTAAGTGGTTGCGGCTACGTAAATCAAGAGGGCTTCTCCCGCAGCGGGGGGCACCAAGATGGGCGCATTAGTAAGGAGTGCCTTTAAGTTTCCGAGGGCTTCTTCGGCCTCAGGAGTCCAAGTGAAGCGCTTGGCCTTCCTTAAGAGGCGGTACAAGGACAATCCTTTCTCGCCAAGGCGCGAGATGAAGCGGCTCAGAGTCGCAAGGCATCCCATGACCCTTTGTACTCCTTTTAAATCTTTGATGGGTCCCATGTTGGTGATGGCCGCAATTTTCTCTGGGTTGGCCTCGATGCCTCGTTCGGAGACGATGAACCCTAGGAGCATGCCTCGGGGGACTCCGAAGACACACTTCTCGGGATTGAGTTTTACGCCCTTCGCTCTTAGACACCTGAATGTTATCTCAAGGTCAGAGAGGAGGTCAGAGGCTTTCCTTGTTTTGACAACAATGTCATCGACGTAAGCCTCGACCGTTCTACCGATGTGCTCTTCGAACACGTGGTTCATGCACCTTTGATATGTTGCACCTGCATTCCTCAAGCCAAATGGCATAGTAGTATAACAATACATGCCAAAAGGTGTGATAAAAGAAGTCGTGAGCCGGTCGAATTCTTTCATCTTGATTTGGTGATAGCCTGAATAGGCATCGAGGAAAGACAGGGTTTTGCACCCAGCAGTGGAGTCCACAATTTGATCGATGCGAGGCAGAGGGTAGGGAACCTTTGGACATGCTTTATTTAACCCAGTGTAGTCTACGCACATCCTCCATTTCCCACCTTTTTTCTTTACAAGCACAGGGTTAGCTAACCATTCTGGATGGAATACCTCTTTGATGAACCCTGCAGCCATTAGCTTGTGGACCTCCTCGCCTATGGCTCTGCGCTTTTCTTCATCGAAACGGCGCAGGTGCTGCTTCACGGGTCGGGCACCGGCTCAGATGTCCAGTGAGTGCTCGGCGACATCCCTCGGTATGCCGGGCATGTCCGAGGGACTCCACGCAAAAATTTTAGCGTTTGCGCGGAGAAAGTCGACGAGCACTGCTTCCTATTTGGGGTCGAGCTCGGAGCCGATCCTGATTTTCTTGTCGGTGTCGTTGCTGGGGTCGAGAGAGACGGACTTAACTGCCTCAGCTGGTTCGAAGTTGCCGGCGTGCCGCTTCGCGTCGGGCGCCTCTTTGGAGAGGCAATCCAGGTCGGTGATGAGGGCTTCGGACTCGGCGAGGGCTTCGGCGTACTCCACGCATTCCACGTCGCACTCGTAAGCATGGCAGTATGTGGATCCAACGGTGATGGTTCCCTTGGGGCCTAGCATCTTGAGCTTGAGGTACGTGTAGTTGGGGACGGCCATGAACTTGGCGTAGCATGGCCTTCCCAACACCGTGTGATAGGTCCCTCGGAACCCAACTACCTCGAAAGTGAGGGTTTCCTTTCGGAAGTTGGAGGGAGTTCCGAAGCAGACGGGCAAATCAAGTTGCCCAAGGGGTAGGACACGCTTGTCGGGACAATCCCGTGGAAAGGTGCTGCGCCGGCCCGGATCATGGACAGATCGACCCCCAAGAGCCCTAGGGTCTCGGCGTAGATGATGTTAAGGCTGCTGCCTCCGTCCATGAAGACCTTGGTGAGCCTAGCGTTGCCGATGACGGGGTCGACAACAAGCGGGTACCTTCCTGGGCTCGGTACGCAGTCGGGGTGGTCGCCTTGGTCGAAGGTAATGGGTTTGTCGGACCAGTCTAGGTAGACTGGCGTTGCTACCTTCACCGAGCAGACCTCCCGGCGTTCTTTCTTGCGGTGCCGAGCTGAGGCATTCGCCACTTGCCTGCCGTAGATAATGAAGTAGTTGTGGACCTCCGGGAACTCTTCTTCCTTGTTGCCCCCTTCTTGTTGTTGCCTTGGTCCTTGCCACCTTCTACCGGGGGCCCAGCCTTGTTGAAGTAACGCCGGAGCATGTCGCACTCTTCAAGGGTGTGCTTGACGAGACCCATGTGATAGGGGCACGACTCCTTGAGCATCTTGTCGAACATGTTGGCCCCTCTGGGAGGCTTCCGAGGATTCCTGTGCTCGGCAGCAGCGACGAGATCCGCGTCAACGGCGTCGTGTTTTGCTTGCGCCTTCTTCCTGGTCTTCTTCTTCGTGCCACACTGGACGGACGCCTCGGGGACGTCTTCCTTCTGCCTTCTCTGAGGCTGCTTGTCCTTCCGGAAGATGGCTTCGACCGCCTCCTGACCAGAGGCGAACTTCGTGGCTATGTCCATCAATTCGCTCACCTTGGTGGGAGTCTTGCGTCCCAGTTTGCTCACCAGGTCCCGGCAAGTGGTGCCGACGAGGAATGCCCCGATGATGTTCGAGTCGGTTATGTTGGACAACTCGGTGCGCTGCTTTGAAAACCATTGGATGTACTCTCGTAGGGATTCCCCTGGCTGCTGGCGGCAGCTTCAGAGATCCCATGAGTTCCCAGGGCATACATACGTACCTTGGAAATTTCTAGCGAAGGCTTTGACTAGGTCGTCCCAGTCGAAGATCTGCGCAGGAGGCAGATGCTCCAGCCAGGCCCGGGCAGCGTTAGAGAGGAAAAGGGGGAGGTTGTGGATGATGAGGTTGTCGTCGTCCGTCCCTCCCAACTGGCATGCCAGCTGGTAATCCGCAAGCCACAACTCCAGCCTTGTCTCCCCTGAGTACTTAGTGATGGTAGTCAGGGCTCGGAACCGGGCCGGGAACGATGCCCGTCGTATGGCCCGGCTGAAGACTCGCGGACCTAGCGGTTCGGACGAGGGGCTCCGATCCTCCTCACCGTCGTAGCGTCCCCTGCGCCTAGGGTGGTAGCCTCGGCGCACATTCTCCTCGAGGCGGGCTCGACGGTCGCGGCGATGTTGCTCGTCGTCGAGGCGATCCCGGGCGGCAAGTGTCCTGTCTCCTGTGTGCTCGGTGTGGACCGAGGCCTCGCACATGCGTCGAGAGGACGCTGCATGATGCTCTTTGGGGCCTCCTCGCCCTCGGGAGGCAGAGCTCTCGGCTTGTCGGACGGCGGCATTTTCCAGGAGATCCTTGAGTTCGTCCTGGATACGTCGCCCCTCGGTGGTGGATGGCTCTGGCATTGTTCGAAGTAGCATCGCCGCTGCAGCTAGGTTCTGGCCGGCCCCGCTGAAGGCCGGGGGCAGTCCTGCCCTGGCATCTTCAATGATACGGCGCTAGATGTCCCGGGCCTGGTGACGCGCTCCTCCGGCGAGTGCTCGGCTTGCCCACTCCTGCTCGATGTTTTGTCGGAGCTGCACAAGTCGCCCCGTTTCTTCGTCGAGCTTGGCCTGCATCTCGCGGAGTTGCTCGAGCTGTGTGTCCTGACCCCTCGTAGGGACTCGGACCACAGCTAGCTCTCGCGGGATCTCAACGCGAGACGCAGGCACAGGGGCGTCGTCATTTCCTGGCATGCTAAGGTGGTCGTATCCGTCGTGATCCCCCTGATCGATGTGAAAACACTCGCGAGTTGGGTCATAACCCTCGTCGTCAAGGCTGTGGCCATCGTCAGAGTAGCCAGAGAGGCAGTAGTCACATGCGGACATGAAGTCTCGCATGGCACTGGGATCACTGAGTCCGGAGAAATCCCAACTGAAGTCGGGGTCGTCTTCTTCCTCGGAACCCGCGGGTCCGGAGGTTGAGACGGCCGTCAGTCGGTCCCAAGTTGACCACATATTGTACCCTAGAAGGTCAGGATATGCCCTCGCGAAAGCGCTCACCGAAGCGGGGTCGCTTGGTGGATCGAAGCTGAATCTAAAGGGAACAAGATGGAAAACTGATGGTACCTCCTGGTTGATGGACGGTGGTGAAGTCGCATCGGGGACGGAGTGTGTCTCTATCTCAGGTGCGAGACTAATGTCTGACAAGTCCCTCGCAAGGGTGACGACGTCATCAGTCCGCTTGGGGTTGGCACGTTGCTGGGAAGCGACACCCGTCATTGTCTCAGGTGCGAGGACAACACCCGATATGTCCCCCGCAGGGGTGCTGGCGTCGTCGGCTCGCTCTGGTCTGACAGCCGACGAGGTGCCGCCTCCTGCCTGGCCACGGTTGCTCCGTCTTCTCCTCCTCCGGTGAGGAGGGTGGCGGGGAAAACCCGGATGTTCCTCTTCTACCGCGGGGAGATGCTGTCGTCGAGTTCGCCGCCGTCGGGCGAGCCGACGACCGTCGTTGTTGTCGTGCTGCGGGGGGAGGAGTACCATGTTGAAGCTGCTGTCGCGGGACATGAACTCGAGACTCCCGAAGTAGAGCACCGTCCCGGGCCGAAGAGGCTGCTGAAGATTGTCCATCTAGAACTCAACGGGAAAGTATTTGTCAACACGCAGCAGGCCCCTACCTGGCGCGCCAACTGTCGGCGTGTCGGACCCGCGAGGACCCTCAACCGACTAGTGAATTTGTCGCTGCGTGTCCCTTCCCAGATGGGTTGATGCAAGATGGAACACGAGAGGGAGGATGAGGCTTATATTATCTTGCACCGGGGTGCTTGTAGTAGGGGTTACAAGCGTCGCGAGAGAGAGAGGGAGAGGGTTCGGTCTTGAGGTGAGGTGTCTGAGTTAGCCTCCTCCGCGTCTCTCCCACTCTGCCTGCCTCCTCTAGGAAGGCCCTGGACATCCGCTTTTATAGATACAAGGAGATGGTCTAGCTGTACAATGGGGGTGTAGCTATGTGCTAACGTGGCCGGCGGAGAAGTACTTGAGCCCTGTAGAAGCGCAGCTGGCGTTGCGGCCCGGGGTCCTGCTGACGTTTCTTTGCTTTCGTAGAGGGTTGAGAACAACCGACGTCATGGACGCACGCAGGGAACCATCATTACCTGTTACCGGAGTAATCTAGATGGGACACTGGTCTTGTTCCTTCGTAGCCTGAGGCAGCTAGCTAGGGGTAGGGTAATGATGTATCCCCTGTGGCGTAGTCGGTCCGAGGCCGAGGTCGGACGAGGCGGAGACTTCTCCTGAGGATGAGGCTGAGGTCGGGCGAGGTTGTGACTCCTCCCGAGGCCGAGGCTGAGGCCGAGGCCCGAGGTCGGGCGAGGCGGAGACCTTCTCCCGAGGCTGAGGCCTGGGGTCGGGCGAGGCGGAGCTCCCTGTTGCGCCCGAGGCTGAACTCGGGGGAGGTCGTGACTTACTGTCGTTAGTTTTACCCTGGTGGTTGGCACAGTAGTCGGAACGGGGTGAATAGTGTTGTTTTCTTGTCAGAACGATCAGTAAAGGGGTGAAGTGACTGCGGTCATTTCGACCTTGCCGACTGAGGCGCGCGTGTCAGGATAAGGTGTCAGGC
This sequence comes from Zea mays, assembly GCF_902167145.1. NCBI lineage: Eukaryota > Viridiplantae > Streptophyta > Magnoliopsida > Poales > Poaceae > Zea > Zea mays. Next base: position 42,740,803 of record NC_050100.1, on the reverse strand, counting down.
GATCCCCGCATTAAATGCGCGTGCGATACGGTCGGTTGTTAAGGCGATTTGGCTGAGGTCACTGTACGACAAAGTTTGCCTGAGCTTAGCCTCGGGCGAGCCAGGGGTGGACCTATTGCCTGAGGAGGTCCTCGGGCGAGGCGTGAATCCGTCTGGGACTACTATTCTTGCCCGAGGCTGGGCTCGGGCGAGACGAGATCGTGTCCCTGAGGCTTCAACTTTGAACCGCGCTTACCGGTCTGTTTTGAGGATGTTTTCCAGCCATGTTAAGGACTATTGGGGGTACCCCTAATTACGGTACCCGACAACATGTTTGGCCGATTTAGGCATACATTTGTTTTGTAGCCACATTTGTGGTAAAAAAATTTCTCTACTACGTAGGTCTCACTTGTAAATGATTTATAAAAGTTTGACAACATTCCCTTAAACATGCCAAGGTGTGGCACATAATTTGAGTGACTAACCTTAGACAAGTGTCACATAAAACTTGTGACAATTTGTGGCACCTTAATACAACCAAACAAACTCTTGAGATGCCAAAATTTATCACACATTATATGCCACACTTGACTAAGGTTAAACGATTAAATTCTGCGCCACACCTTGGCGTCACTAAGGGAATCTTGGCATAAAAGTCATTGACGAGTAGAACCTACGCATAAATATAAAAATCTTTCCTCAACTATGGGTATAAATCAAACACATGACTAACCCGGTCAAATCTATATAAACTTAAACGTGACAAACTGTGGAAGTGGAGTAGTGAACCAAACAGACCCTTGGTCTCACACTTGAGAAAGGAATAAGAGGTTTCGATTGCAGGTGTGTCTGCCGGTTTGTCAGCGAGGAAGAGAAAGGCGGGCGTGGCCGTCGGAGACACGCACAACGGTTGGCGAACGCCCACGAGTAGTCTAGCCTTCGTTAGGAAGCAACTAGCTGCTGATGTAAAGACATAAGTCTGGTTGGTGCAATGTCTGCCTCATCTTTGCATATCCTGATACCTGTCATGCCCCAACTATGAAGCGAGGGCTTTCTCTCATTTTAATGGCTGATGGATCATCGCGTTCTGAAACTACATCTACAAGGAGCACGCTGCTGCTGATGGGTTGGAGCAAGATGATGAGAAGAAACCAGCTTGCATTGATTCCACGGTCCTCATCGGAGCTCTACAACTACAGGGAAATGGGACTATGGGAGAGCAGTGGAAACTTGAAACTGAGTCCCAGCAATTAGAAAATGACGTGACTCCACTCCACATGGGTGAACACAACACTGACTTAGGGAGCAGAAGATCAAAGGGTATTAATAGAGTTAGCAGTGGATGTGTAACGAGGGTCGAGGGCAGAGAAAATTGCAGAGGTGTAGTGCAGTGTAAAAATGCAGGTTTAATTGACGGTCGAGGTGTGTGCAGGCCATGCCTGACAGATGGATCGTATGCATTGCTGTCTCTGATTTGCAAGGAGTACGGATGAGTAGTTAGCTGGTTGGAGCTCCACGTACCAACAGAGCAGGAATACGATTTTTTTGTAATTTTTTTTGACCAATGAATATATAGACGACAACAAAATACGCTAGAGCTAATTGACCAAATTAAACTTATGCTCACTTTACGAGAACTGATGCCCTTACACATGCCAAGACCCATGCATACACGTACCAACTGAACTTGCTATGCTAGAAGATCGTCTCTTTAATTTCAGAATTGGTCCAGAATAAAAAGGGTTTCCAACCAAGCTTGTAGAGCTAAGCTGGTTATCGAAGATTTTAGCTTAATCCTATGAAACTAAAGTGTCGTTTGGTTCACGAAATGTAACGTAAATAATAATAATAATGATTCATACTCGAATACCGCCGGTAACAAGTTTGAATAGAACAGTATCCATTTATAGTGTGATATCCAATTACGGTTGAACTTATACAAACATGATTTAACGTTATTAGTTACTCATTACGTTATCAATATGTGAACCAAACAACATCTAAATTGGACGGGTGGAAGAGGAGAAAGAAGGACCAGAATTGATGTTGGAGAGAGTAGCACAACAACAACGCTGCATATATAATACTATCACAGTCAGAGTAAAATTTCATAACATGTAAAACAACACAGAGTATCAGAGGGTAGTAGGGATGAAAACCGTTTCGATTTTTTTGGTTTTTCAGAAACCGTTTTTGACCTTTTTCGATCGGATTCAATGGTATCAGTATTTTTCGAAAACGGAATCGGTTGTCGGAATTTTATACCGGAATCGGTATCGAAATCGATACAACCTTTTACCGACTGTTTCCTTCTGTTTTTATGTTAATCGGAATTAACGAATTTAAATCTCGGATTTTTCTGAAAAATTGGCAGCCCAAAGCCCACACTTTCACTCTGACCCAGTTTAAGGCTTTCTCCAACCGATCCTGTAAACCGTCCTCTACCTTAAATTTGGTGTACGGTAGCCTCCTCCACGCCTCCAACAACGCCCTCCAAAGCAACCGGTAAATTTATAGAGCGTTACGAGAGACGATAAATCCAGAGTATTCCTATTCATCTGCTATCCGTGCGCGCACGTGAACGAGCTGGCGCATGGACGACTTCGTCAGAGAACATGTCGTGCCGCACTGCAACCTGCCATTGACGTGCCTCCCGCCGGGGACGAGCTCGGTCGCCACATCATTGCAGAGGGCCTCCGCATCCGTGCTCTCACGACGAACTCCAGTTTGGCCCAGTTGTCCGCCTCTTGTAGCACCTTAGAATCCTAATTATGGGTAGCTCCAATGGACCTAGGAGCCGTCGGAGCTTTGTTTGGAAGGCCCTAGTTGCCTTCTGTCCGGGGGTGCACCGAACATCGCACAGTGCAACGACTACGAATCTTCTGATTGACTGATTTCCTCTTCTGGTGGACACCGGACCGTTGGTTTCTGTCGACGTGTCAACTAGCCGTTTGATGGCTGGCGCACCGGACTGTCCGGTGATTTATAACCGACGAAGACTTCATTTTCCTGAGAGTGCCCTTTCGGTCGGACCGGGCTGTCCGATGGGTAGCACCGGACCGTTCGGTGCTATGCAGACCAGTCCAACTTTTCCCTTTTTCTTTCCAATTCTCTTTTGCTCCTTTTGACTTGACTTCGCTAGTCCCTAACACTTAGACACATATGATTAGTACCCAAAACAATTGACTAAGTGTTAGGAGCTTACCTTTTTTGCTTGGCACCATATGAATTTGTGGTATGCCCACTTTCAAGCCTAAAAGTGCATTTTTCTCATTTGATTTAACTTATTGTTCTCATTGCTCATACAAGATGATGTTTGTCTAAAAACAATATGTTGAGCATTTAATTACCAAAATAAAATAGATATAGCCCAAAGATACATTTCCCTTTCAATATGTCTAGTAGAATTCTTCAACTGCCTCTAGAGAAGCAAATGACATGCCAACTGTAGACTTGAATTCCTCGTTGCAATTAGGTATAAATGATGTAAACCGCAAACATCAGGTTAAACCAGAGAATCAATATGAATATCTAGTGCTGCATGAACATCAGGTTAAACCAATTTGAAATTCTCACTAGTGTTAGTGCTCTCGGACTTTTTTTTGGGTGTTCCAATTCCATCACCGTTATCATAATGACCGGATTTTTCTACAGCATTGGTGCTGCTACTTGGGACGTCTAAGGGTACAATACCCATGCCTTCCTGTAACAAATTCATGGTGTTAGCGGCGCTTGGGCATGCGACGGCTCTTAGCGGCGCTTGGGCATGCATTCTCTTGGGAGGGGCGCATGGGGTATTTGCAAACCAGGTCCGAACTGATTTGGTGAACAGGGATCACATCACAAGTCCAATCCTCTCGTGATCGCCTTGTCACCAAATCAGCCCAGAAGGAAACGGAAGGGGGAGGTGGGTAGGGCTGGAAATGAGCGGAACAACTCAGATCGTCCATTTCACGAGCTGGGGAAACGGGCTCGGCTCGACTCGAAGGCGGCTCGCGAGCCACAACCTGATATTATATAATTACAATATATAGTGAATTATTAGTATATAAATATGAAATATATAAATATCATTCATTATTATGAGTAATTTAAATTATTAATTGTCATATATCTATCATGAAACGCTAAGAAACAAACTGACAATCTATAAAATTATCCAATATCCATAATTATTTTACATATTAAGTAATTTGGCGCAGCTCGCGAGCCAGAATGAGCCGGCTCGGTTTGGCTCGCTATAGGAACGAACCTAAAAGGTTGGCTCGGCTCGCTCGTTCGAGGCTCGCGAGCCGCTCCGAGCTTGAGCCAGCTCACGAGCCTCGAGCTTATTTGCTTATTTTTCAGCCCTAGAGGTGGGAGTGTTTCTTTGCTAAGTCACCAAGGATGGGAGATTGACCATCAGATAATAGACCGACACGTGAGATTGCTTATGTGCACAAGATACTTCACCTATTTAATAGGGGCATACAGGACAAACTCCACCCTAATTACTCACTCCTTGATATACACAATCAAGTCATAAACGACTTCAAAATCCTATACGGAGGGAGTACATAAAATTCCACATACACAAAATATAAGAACTTTTAAAAAAACACACAACACCCAACCCCATGGGTTATTTGATGAGGGACAATTAACTAAGAGTAGGCCCAAATAAACCAAAGTTAAGGCAATCAAAGAGCTGATCTGGCTGTTTAATGATTAACGATTGTGATAGACTTTTATCTTGTTTCTTAACTTGTTCTAAAAACTTACATAAATTCTTAATTATATTTTTTCAGCCAAGGAGTCGATAATGTGTTATTATATTACAATTCCAGGGCCGGACCTGAGGGGGCGCCAGCAGGACGGCCGCCCAGGGTCTACAAAATATTGGGACCTCACCCAAGTATATATTTAAGTATAGTACTTAGTTGTTTTATCAACCTAATTAATATTAGTTTGGTTGGAACAATGCTACGGCAGTACAACATATACAATGAGCATGGCTCAAAACCCAGTCACTATCACCTCGATAATTACAACCCGTTAGGAGCAGAAAATATGTAGGGCAACTTTGCCAGCAAAGTGCATTCACGAAAAAAGAACATGTCACATGACTGCTTCTCTTTCTACGTGATGAGATGATCTGCAAGGATTCATGACCGAGGATTTAATTGGATCTCCTGATACCTGCCATGCGTAATTATCAAGCAATGGTAATAAATAATGCATAATTTTTTATAGGGTTTTCCGTTGATATGGATCATCGTTGTGTACTGAAATTACATCATCTACAACAAGCTAGGAGGTTGCTGGTGATGGGTAGAACAGTAGAAGTAGCAGATGAGAAGCAACCGGATAGCTTCCACTGATTCCACGGTCATCCTAGGAGCAGCACACTACTATACTACAGCTTCAAATAAATGGGAGATTTATACGTAGAAAGTTCAAACTGATCCCAGGTGCTTAAAAATGACGAGTCTGATGAATGGAGGGCACAACTAGAGAGAGAAGGGAGTAGCTACAACACCAAAACCATATTAAAAGACTATGTAGGAGGGTATGGTTACGTTTTGTGGTGTGGATATATATAGTGCAGATTGATGGAACCTGAAGTATATAGCGAGGTGTGTGTGGTGGGTGGGGGATCAAGTGCGTTGATGAATGATGATACTAGCTCAGAGGTTAGTACAGAGCATGAAGCGAAAAATAAACAAGGGAGGACGAATACTATTACCATTACTACCCGGCTATGCCTGACCAAATGGGATCACACATGCACTACTGCCTCATATCTGCAAGGATCATGAATGCGTTTCTTCTAACACAACTGCCTCACATAATGGGCTTTTATTACCACACGAGGCCTACCAATCATGATTATACGTGTGATCAATGTGTTACAAATATATACCAAGAGTACCAATTCTAATTTAGCGAACAAGACCATGATAGGTGGGTCCGTAGACTCGGTCGTGATGCCTACAAACTCGGCCACTAGTAGAGAGACAAAAGGGCTATCTGTGCCGATGGGAAGCCGTCCATAGTATCGGATTTCTAACGGGTACTGGGCATCTAGGCTTAAGACCTCAACCTTTAGCCAGGTTCAAGGCCTGGTCCTATAGAGGGATGATTAGTATTAGTTCTTGGTTTGAACCGGTACTCAAGAGTCCATATTTAACACCGGTTCTTGACAAGAACCGGTACTAAGGGCCCGTTTGGCAAAGCTCCAGCTCCTGCTTCTTTAGCTCCAGATCTTGATCCTCGTGAGGAGCTGATCCTCCTGATTCTCCTAGAGAATCAGAATCATTTTTAAAACCGTTTGGCAAGTAAACTGATTCTTGTCTTCTGAGAGTTGGTGGTCTGTGACGATTGTCTGTTTTACCCTTTGCAGTTCAACTTTGTTACAAACCAATAAGTAGGATGCATATACGGAAAAAATTATGAAATAATAACATATAAAATATTCCCATCATAGTAGTGCATAAAATGGTCTCAAATGTTTAATCCATAAATTGGCTCGTTATGTTTTTGTCCAATGGCAATTGCGGGTAATTTCGATCAAACTTTAAGGGGAGGTCCATATTTGGTTGGTTGAGGAGCTGTTTTAAGAGAGGGTGGAGCAGGTTTTTTTTAGATCTCACCTTTCTTCACAAAAACGACTCCCAATCTTTCGGCTCCACACGAGAATCAGTTTTAAAAAATACCCGTTTGGCACGACTCCTCCAGATCCTCGCTTAGAATCAGGAGCTGGAGCTGTGCCAAACGGGCCCTAAATATCTATATATTCTCAATATAAATCGCCTTCGTCTTATGTTGAGGGCAGAAGAATTCCTCCATCACAATACAACTCTCCGTCTTTGTATATGATCTCTTTATTCATAAACCATTTATGTTGTTCTGGAATTGCTTGTATCCTATCCAAAGGGAGTATTTCTTTCATCATCTTTATTATCTATGATTTGCCAAAAAACATTAATAAAGAGTGTTATTGCATTAAACTAAAAACCGAGACACTTTATTATAATGAAATCAACATCAAAACTGTAGAAAATGTCAACATACCTCGATATATTTGGCCACTAACTTGTTAGCTATGAATGTGTGAATAAATTCATGAACATAGTATCCACACTAGTTGTTTCCCTTTTTCTATGTCAAACAATAAAATAAAAAAAAATTATGGATTATTATTAGCAAATAACATGTTAGATGTGCAAGCTACAAACATATATGAAAATTGAGCCTAATATTAAGAGTTTCGTTTAGGCCGATGGGCTGCTTTTTTATGGTTGGCTTCATTCGTGCATAATGGAAATAATAAGTCCTGGGTGCATGTATGGTTCAATCCTTCAATAATTTAGGCGACATGTTCGCCATTTCCTTCCCTTAAAATGCAAACACAAGACATAAGATAATGGTGAAAAATCGTTCTCTTATTATCTCTACTACTCCTTAAGAAAAGAGTGTAGGCGTCCACACCCACGGTTCTGCCTCCCACCCTGACATCCTCCGCTCCGCTTGCGCCTCCGCCTCCCAAGATTTCCGCGCCGCACCTCCACCATTTTCGCCTCCGCGCATGCCGCACCTTTCCATCCTTGCCTCTGTCGTCCTCGCCGACCACGCCCGCGGCCACGAATCTCGCCTACGACAAAGCAAGGATCGAGCCCCCGCCTTCCAACCTCGGCGGCTCCTTCCATCCTCACGTATACATTGACGTCTCCTTCCATCCACGCCAAAAGAGACGATCTTCAATCCCGTGACCACTTCCCCTGCTCCCGCCCTCCATCTTGTGCTGCTCCTTCGGACTTCGGATCCCTTCGCCCCGCTCGCCTCCTCCCTCCCTCCTCCCGTCGCTGCAGCACAAATCTCTGCCGGCCGCCGTGACATCCTATCATCGGCTCCCAGCGCACCTTCTCAATTTTGTGTCGCCTCTGTGGTGCCGCCACAACGGTTGTCTCCTCTGCACCAGATCGACGCAATCGCGCGCGGGACCCCGACATTGCCCCAGATCGACGAGAATCTGGGAGCCTAAAAGCCCGCAAACCTACCACCGACGAGAATCATGCTGCCCAAAACCTCACCCCAAATCGATGCAGACCTACCATCAACGCCGATTTGGGTCGTCCTTAAAAACCATGCCACCCCAGTCCACAAACACGGCAGCCCCAATCTCTCGAAGGAATAGTTCTGCTTTGGCATCAACTTTGCAAGGTAATGTCTCTACTGTTTAGTTCGAATTACTTCGATTCTAGCACTGCCAAATGTCTCTACTGTTTGAAGCCAATGTCTTTACTGTTTAGTTCAAACAGAATGAATGGGTAGGTCTGCGAGTACTTGTGTAGCGTTCATAGAATGAATGTGTAGGTCTGCCCAAAATTTTGTTCAGCCAGTGTCTTTACTGTTTAGGGATGCAAGAACCAGATGTCTCTATTGTTTAGTTCAAACAGAATGAATTAGTAAGCTAGATAGGGATGCAAGTACCAGATGTCTCTACTGTTTAGTTCAAACAGAATGAATGGGTAAGGTAGATAGGGATGCAAGTACCAGATGTCTCTACTGATTAGTTCAAATAGAATGAATGGGTAAGCTAGATAGGGATGCAAGTACCAAATATCTCTGTATGCTTGATTATGCAAATAGGTTTTAGGTTTAGACAGATAAAATTTGTGGACGCTACACAAGTAGACATTTTTTAGCTGTGTTTAATCTTATTTTTTATTTGTGGTTGGATCTATTCATTGCTTGATTCAAGTCTGCAACTGTCAGATGTCTCTGTATGCTTGATAGCAGATTATGCTATATTCTTGCATAAGAAAATTTTGTGGATGCACAAGTAGGTGTGTAGTGTTTATTTCAAACAGAATGAATGGGTAAGCTATATAGGGATGCAAGTACCAGATGTCTTCGTATGCTTGATTATGCAAATAGGTTTTAGGTTTAGACAGATAAAATTTGTGGACGCTACACAAGTAGAGACCTTTTTTAGCTGTGTTTAATCTTGGTTATTATTTGTGGTTGGATCTATTCATTGATTGATTCAAGTCTGCAACTATAGGATGTCTCTGTATGCTTGATAGCAGATTATGTTATATTCTTGCACAAGAAAATTTTGTGGACGCACAAGTAGGTGTGTAGTGTTTATTTCATCCTGTGATGTTTTAATCCATAAAATACATAGATAGATTGGGATTACACTGTTGTAGATTGGTTAGATATTTTATATGATCTAAGAGGAGCTGTTTTCAACCCAATCCATTTTCAGACAATAACATAACTGGAGCAAAATAATATAGAGTTTCAAATACATAGCTTAGAAGTATTGTTGTAGTTATAGAGTTTCAATTACCTTTGAAGTTGGATCTAAAATTTAATCTCTTTCTCGATGATACTGTCGAGGTCTCTAAAGGGATGGATCATCAGTTCCTCCATCATCATCTATCTTGTGATTTCTTTTCAGTTTCACTTTCATGGTACTGTTGTTCTGTCTCATGCCAGTCCAACAAACACGGCAACACCAATCTCTCCAAGGAATAGCTCTGTGCTTTGGCGTCAACTTTGCAAGGTAATGTCTCTACTGTTTAGTTTGAATTACTTCGATTCTGGCACTGCCAAATGTCTCTACTATTTGAAGCCAGTGTCTTTATTGTTTAGTTCAAACAGAATGAATGGGTAGGTCTGCCCAAAATTTAGTTCAGCCAGTGTCTTTACTGTTTAGGGATGCAAGAACCAGATGTCTCTACTGTTTAGTTCAAACAGCATGAATGAGTAAGCTAGACAGGGATGCAAGTACCAGATTTAATGGTACTGATGTTCTATCTCATCAGTCACCACTTAAAGCTACATGCCGAAATAATCTCAAAATGGAATAAAACATGGATTGGTATTTTAGGTTTAGACAGATAAAATTTGTGGACGCTACACAAGTAGAGACCTTTTTTAGCTGTGTTTAATCTTGGTTATTATTTGTGGTTGGATCTAATCATTGATTGATTCAAGTATGCAACTATAGGATGTCTCTGTATGCTTGATAGCAGATTATGTTATATTCTTGCACAAGAAAATTTTGTGGATGCACAAGTAGGTGTGTAGTGTTTATCTCATCCTGTGATGTTTTAATCCATAAAATACATAGATAGATTGGGATTACACTGTTGTACATTGGTTAGATATTTTATATGATCCAAGAGGAGCTGTTTTCAACCCAATCCATTTTCAGACAATAACATAACTGGAGCAAAATAATATAGAGTTTCAAATACATAGCTTAGAAGTATTGTTGTAGTTATAGAGTTTCAATTACCTTTGAAGTTGGATCTAAAATTTAATCTCTTTCTCGATGATACTGTCGAGGTCTCTAAAGGGATGGATCATCAGTTCCTCCATCATCGTCTATCTTGTGATTTCTTTTCAGTTTCACTTTCATGGTACTGTTGTTCTGTCTCATGCCAGTCCAACAAACACGGCAACACCAATCTCTCCAAGGAATAGCTCTGTGCTTTGGCGTCAACTTTGCAAGGTAATGTCTCTACTGTTTAGTTCGAATTACTTCGATTCTGGCACTGCCAAATGTCTCTACTATTTGAAGCCAGTGTCTTTACTGTTTAGTTCAAACAGAATGAATGGGTAGGTCTGCCCAAAATTTAGTTCAGCCAGTGTATTTACTGTTTAGGGATGCAAGAACCAGATGTCTCTACTGTTTAGTTCAAACAGCATGAATGAGTAAGCTAGACAGGGATGCAAGTACCAGATTTAATGGTACTGATGTTCTATCTCATCAGTCACCACTTAAAGCTACATGCCGGAATAATCTCAAAATGGAATAAAACATGAATTGGTATTTTATGGTTTCCAATACACGTTGATCACCCAAATTCATGTATTCATAACCAACTTGGATCTGAAAACAAAAACAATCATGTCAATGCGATGAAGAGATATGTGTGACACTATTGTTTTCTAAGCTGCAAGGATCGATGGCACGAAGAGGTCGAGGAAGGGTGTAAGAAAGAACCCCATAATAGATTGTGGGACATATACCAAGAACATCGTCTACAAGGAGGTTCTAACAAACTAGACCCACAGTATTTCTATTAAAACTGAATTGTTTGTTAACGACATAGAATCTCATGGAATAAATTTCTGTAAGCATGATCGTTCATTGTTTAGTCTTTATTATTAACAATTATATTCTATGCTTTATATTCTTTGGCAGCTAACAGCCGAAAGTTCATATGTATATTATGGTAGTATCAGTTTTTGAACTTACATTCTGCTACATTTCTGTTGGGAGATTTCCCAACAAATACTTGTTGGAGGTCGCTACAGTGATGAGATCACCCACATGTACAAGGGAAGATCGCCATGACCATAGACGAGCACTATGAATCGCTTCAGCATTGCAAGTAAGCTTACACCTCCCCATTTTTCAGGGTTTCAGTCGCGCCACCGCCATAGGAGCTGATGGAGATCCTCTCTGACTATTTTAGCTCCATGGGTGATCAACCAAGAGTTCATCGACAAGCACAACATCGACTATGTCACTCACGACGCACTCCTTAAGTGTGTATTCATGCAACAAGTTTGGGCAAATGATCAAAGCAGAGGTATCTAACACAATCTGACTGTTTCAGAAATGCTGACACGAGTGGACCTGCCAATGATGTCTACGAGTTAGTTAGGACCTCTGAACTAAAGCGCACAAAGGGCATCTCGACATCGGACATCATCACTACGATCTTGAAGGACTACAACCAATACATTATGTGGAATCTGACTTGTGGGTACAATCATAAAGACCTTGGCATCAGCTATGTTAAGGTGATATTTCGTCCACAATAATTTCTCCCAAAGACAGGACAATGAGAATAGCCTCTCAATCGTGTCATTTTGTTGTATTTTCATCAGGAGAATCAATTGATGGTCAACATGGGGATTAGCAAGCTAAGGGAGAAGGTGAAGGAGCAACAAGAGAAGGTGATCAAGTTTCTTTGCAATTATTTTGATATAGATATTATACTGCACTGTACCATTGGTAATCTTTGTATACAAGCAGTTTTGTACTATGGATGAAGGAATCGTTTGCAACAAGGTGTCAATTGAAGTTCTTCTGCACTCTCCTTTTGTTTTAACTTTGTTGTGCAAAATGAGATACATTGACCTTGATAATTACCCAAATAACTAATAAATGTACTGCTGGTGACTTAAAGTAAAAAGCTAAAATCGATATAGGATATGGCAACATTTTGTTTGTACATCGATACACAAGTTTGTGCCATATTTTGATGATTGGATTTGTTGCTCTTGCTGTAGAACTCTTCCAAAAAATGTTTAAATGCTTCTAAGCTTCATTTAACTTATGGTGTGTACATTATAGTTGTTGACTCTGCTATACCTTTTCAACACCTCTTTATTTATTCTGCTCTTGTGTCACCTAACTCTCGAGTGAGATTGACCTTACTGCCTTTGTTTGATTTTTCGATGACTTGAACAACTATTTTCTCGATGTCTTGAACAACTAGCTTTGTGGTGGGGACATTCATCCACATCGAATGAACAATAAACAGACACAAATTCCAGTAACCACACAGTGTGGAATTGTTGACCCGTTCAACCCCTGAGCTAGACAAGATAGACCACACAGCTTTCACCATTTTCTGTGATATTCATTTTGTTATATGAAAAATATCACATTTTCATTTGGAAATATTGCGGCGTACTAATGTTCTCAGTGATGCATTCTATATTTCCCATGATGGAGTAATTGGAAGAATAAAAAAACTTCCGCCTCAGACGCCTTCCTAATATAGAGGTAATTATACAGATTGCAAAATGCATAGATACAACTATTAGTCACTATAGTGTTTCGGATACAGGTTGCACTGCTCCTACATACCATGGCTTATTATTTCACCCCCAAATTCCAGTATCCTTTTGTCTTCTCTCTGCAGCTATAGTGTTCATTCTAATTCACTCTGCTGCATACCATGGACATTTCAATGTTATCTCTGCTGAAATCGGATGGATTCAATTCAGCCAAATCCACCGTCGCTCATCTTTTTTATGTCTCTGTTGCCTCCTCTAGCAGTGTGCAGATGGTCCTAGAATGGCGCCCGAAGAAATTAAGGTTGTGCCGATGCACACTGCCGGTCTCCACAACGCAATGCAGCCAACCACCACCCGGTGATCCTTTCTATTAATTAAGGGCTTTGATTCGGAAGCGACATAAGGTGTGGTGACCATTGGTTTCTGGGGCAAGTGATGAATTTAGGATGAGGCTCGCCATCTTGGGGATGAGACAAGAGTGACGATGTAACTGTGGATTTTTTTAGCCTAATGTCGGTTTTCTCTCTAACCCTGTGGTGAATAGAATCTATGTTGCGTGTTAAACAACAATATAATGGTGAATGTTGATGCGATAGTTAACATCAAATTTAGTTCTTGTTGGTCAGAGATGATGCATAGGGAGATGAATTCATTAGCGTGCAGCAATGATTGTGACTGTCAGGCAGGAAAACTGGATGGCCATGGGTAGACCGTCTTCTATTCAAATGAACTCTGTTAGCTCTAGGAACTCAAAATTAACAGCACACTAAAATTAATGATCGGTTTGCCATATGAATTTTGCATATTATAATAATGTTTGTTGTTTTGTATCTATGTTTTATACTATTTTTTACCCTCACCGCTGTTAAAATGTTTCATTCTCTTTTCACACTGTATGCTACTTGTATCGTGCGCTTGCATGTCTCCCTCGCTTTTTTCATGCTTCTCGCCTTCTTCAAGTGTACTATTGAACACAAAGACAGACAAACACAAGGACACTGCCATTTTATCGAATATTTTGTATATCGTTGCAACGCACGGGCACCTACCTAGTTCATTATGAATTGACATATGTTTATTACATAGAAAAGTAGATCTCTTATGGGTATATTGGTATTAGCCTATATAACCCATCGTATAAATTTTTAACAAGTTCTTGCCTCCATCATGGAGGACCTTCAACAATGTAGAGATGAGATCCGATGCACTCGAAGGTCCAAACAGAGCATAGAAAGACGAAGTTGGAGAACAACCTTGGAAACCGCTAACGAACAACATTATGAACAAGCCATCATCAAACCTAGGGATAAAGCCTCGCAAACTGGGAGCTAAGTCACCATCAGACAAATCCGGGCGTGACCTTTGAAAGGCTCAATGGCCAACGAGCAGTGGCGTAGCTAGAATTTTTTCGTGAGGTATGCCATTAGAATTTTTTATAAATAATTTAATATAATATATAATAATTTGGTATATAGTTCAAAATATAACACTATAGATTTAATATTTAAGTCTATAAATGTATATATTAGAATGCAAATATAATATATATCAGTATTTTTTATATGGATTTTGGTGGGCTGGTGGTCCGGTGGGCCGGCTTAGGATATGCCGTGGCCCACCCGGACCACCCACTGTCTACGCCTCTGCCAACGAGATGGCTCGACAAAGGTAAGTCGGAGGCAGTTTTGAGATAGGTGTCAATTACTATTTGTCTCTATTGAGTCTTATGAAAACGATAAAATTCAAGTATATATCTTAGCTGGTCAAGGATAAAAATGAATGAGTGATAAACAATATACTAAAGTAAAAAAAGATACAATGATCATAGCGCACAACCCTGACACTATCCTAATCACCAACTATTAGAAGCAGAAGGCACATAGGCATGTACTCTCATCCACTCAAGAACTTCCTAGTAAACAGTATGGATGAAAAACCATGTAAGGCTTCGTTCGTTTCTGCCAAACCAGGCCAGGTTGAGGCTGGATTGGAGCCCAATCCAGATTATATTCCAAGCCCAGGGAAAAATCCAGATTCTAATTTATTTTTGTTCGGTTAAGCCCACTGGATTTCAAGCCCATGGGTTTGGGATTTTTTTTGGCCAGAGACGGTCCTGGATTGGAGCCAAGGCTGCAAGGGTCTGGAACAAATCCCGTGAGACCGTGAGACCCAGGAGCGGCGGCGGCGGAAGAAGTCGAGCCATCCTCCCCGCCGCCGGCGACCTATACTCGCTGGCGAGCTTCTCTCCGGTAGGATCCCTTCTCTTTCGTTACATCTGCTCTCTACCTCTCTTTTGTTCGGCGTTGGACACGCACAGCCAGCACCGCGCGCTGGGATCTGCTCTCTGCTGGCACAAGAAGAAGAAGAGAGGGAGGAAGGCGGAGGAGGAGGCCAAGGCCGAGGTGCAAGCAGACTGTTCCAGAGCCAGCCGGGGGCGCGACCGCCGTCACCAAGAAGAAGAAGAAGCTCGTGGAGTTCTCCTGATCATGATTACCTCCCTTGTTCTTCACGGCCTCGCCGTCGAGCATGCCGCCCTTGTTCTCCACACTCAGTCCTCACCACCAGACCAAATCGCAGCCACGCTCGAGCTCAAGCCCCGCCGCCGACGTCGCTATCTGCGCCCCAGAACCCGTATTTCCCTCCACCGCCTTCCGATCTATCGCTCCTCCCCATGTCGGAGAAAAAGCGCTGCTCCTGTCGTTGCCGCATCAACCGCCTCTCGTCCTTGCCGCCGCGCGCAGCATCCTCTCCTGCCGGGGCTTCTCCTTCGCGGTGCCCTCGCGCGCTGCCTCCAAGATTAGTGGCTGGCTGCTAACCCTTTGCTTGCCTCCACCTTTCTCTCTCTCTCTCTCTCTGAGATACTTTTAGACAGTCGATGCTAGCGAGTGGTGGTCCTGCGTTGTGTGGTCTCGTCATGGTTTGGGCAAATGGGCACGGCGGTCGGCAGGATGCTTATTACACCTGCATCACGCACCGAGCGAATCTCTTCTCCCCTTCTTTAACTAGCAGTGCTAACAGACGATATGATGGCACTAAGCTCAGCACCGAGCGAACCTGAATGTCTGAAAAAAGAACGGTTTTCAGACAACATTTGGGCAATGAACTTTATAAGCATATTGCATATAATATGCCTCACTGAAAGTGCATTCATCCCTTTTGTGAGTTTTGGTGATTTGGATAACAACACATTTAAAGGTCTAACAAGTTTGTTAAGTGTTGAACAGGAAATTGAGTATGATGAACATACTTGAATAGTGTATAATGATCAGTGAACAAGGTTCAACACAAGGTCAAATAACCAGTGAGACAATGCAAATGGATATAATATGGTCTCTATATTGGTTTGAATATATGGACAAGTCCTGAGAAATCACTATGCATAAATATGATCATAATAGAGGTTGAAGTGATTAAGAGGATTGGTCAAGCCAAAGTGAATAAGATATGAGGAATCGTGAATTGGCTTGACCATATTACTATTAGTCCATATATGAATATATGAGAATCAAACTAGAGCTTGATTGATCTTAGCAGTTATATCTAGATGACATTCAAGCAAGGTTCACAATATTCAAGCAAGGTTCACAATATTGAAGAAATGATTCTCTCAATGGATGCTCAATAGGATGTGACTCAAGAATGGCTTGATAGGGTGAAGATAGCAAGGAAAGGGCTTCGAGGAACTAAGTGAAGGTGAAGGCCAAGCGACGGCTTGTAGACCGAGGTACCATGGCTAAGGTGAAGAAGAGAGTACTTGCACTAAGTCGATGAACTAATCAGCTATGAAGAGTTACAACATGTTGATGCATCAGTAAGGTGACTTGAAGCCATGATTTGAACTCATATATGGTGAAATGTCACAAGTCACAGGCTCAATTTGTGTTTGCTTCAAAAGGTGAGACAAAAATGTTTGTGATCCTTATGAAGCAACACCATGGAGAAATCACACTTGAGACACCAATGACTCAAAGAGTTTACTTAATTATATTTTATTTAACTTGAGTATAGGAATCGTCATACTATCAAGGGGGATCCAAAAAGAAGGTTGGTGTTGGTACTAAAGCTCAAAATCCTTGATCTAAAACTTCCATTTTACCCTGGTTTCACTTCGGTTTTCTCAAAATCTGTGCAACAGTTCAAAAACCGGTTCAACCGGTTTCTGCACTGTTCCCCTCTGTCACTGCCAGTCTGCCAGTCAGTCCTATCAGAAAAAGTCATGTGCAGATTTTTGGAAAACCGGTTCAACCGAATTTTGAATCCGGTTCAACCGAATTTGAAACCGGTTCAACCGAATTTGAGTCCGGTCCAGTCTCCGGCTGAGTCCGCCAGTGAACCGAAAACCGACTGGTGGAATCCGGTTCAACCGAATTTGAAACCGGTTCAACCAAATTTCAGTCAGATTTCCCCAACGGCCACCAGCTTTTGGGAGCACCTATATATACTCACTCCTACCTCTCTCCCCACAGGAGAGCACGAAAAAACTTCATTCCCAACCTGAGAAACACCTCCCACTCTCTCACACACACCTCTTGCCTCTCCCATTTCAAATCTTTGGAGAGAAATCTTTGAGTGAGATTGAAGAGCTGCGATTTTGGTGCTTCATCTCTAAATCCTTCTTGCTCTTCTTGATTCGAGCTTTGGTACTACATCGAGTTCTTTGTGGATTCATTACTCTTGGAGCTTCTAGCTCCTAGACGACTAGGTGTCTCTTGTGAGTCTCCAAATCTTGTGGAAGACCACAAGAAAGTTTGTATTACCCGCTCGTTTGAGCAAATATTAGTGTGTGGGCTTGACCTTTGTGGTCGGCAAAGGGAGGATTAGGGTTGAAAGAGACACGGCTCTTTGTGGGCGCCTCAACGAGGAAGTAGGGCACCTTGGTGGTGTGACCGAACCTCGGGATAAATCTTGTGTCTCTTGTGTTCTTGTTCATTGTGCTTATTCATGTTCTTCGTTCTCTCACCATTCCGTGAAAGATTGTTTATATCTTTTTGGTGTGTGGATTTTGAGAAGTGCCCTTCTCAGATCTACTACTTTGAACCATGTGGATCATTTAGAACATCTCATTTCCAAAGTTAACTGGGTGAATTTCAAGATCAATTTAGTTTTACCCAATTTGCTTCTAGTTTTTGTTGAAAAAGTTTTAACTTGCCTATTCACCCCCCCCCCCCTCTAGGCAACTTTCAATTGGTATCGGAGCCTAATCCTCGTTCTAACGCTTAACCGCGTGAGGAAAAGATCATGTCGGGGGGACTAAGAAACGAAAGTGCTTCTAAGCTTGAAAAAGTTGAGGTTGCCTCGACTTTATCTTTTGGTGCAGATGTTGATCCTAGGGCAATAGATCTTGCCATGAGAATCGCCGAAAGGATGTTCCTCAAAATGAAGGAAGATGAGGCGAAGAACAAGATTGAAGAAGAAGAAAATGATCGATGGAGACCAAACGATGAATCCACCTCTTCACAAGGTTTGTCTTTCAAATCAACTTCTCATATGTGCTTTGTCGCTAATGGAAGTGACAGTGAAAGCAAAAGTGAGGATGAGGATGAACATGAAAGTGATAGTGAAGATGAGGATGATCTTCAAAAATTCTTCGCTCAACTAAGCAAGAAGAACCGGATGAGCTTGCTCAAACTCATGAAAAGAGTGAAAGAACAAAAGGAAATGCTTCATAAGCAAGAAGATATCCTCATCGAAAAAATCAAAGACTTGGAGAAGTTGACCAAAGAGCATGAGAAGCTAAAGTGCTCTCATGATGATTTGGTCCAAAGGTATGAAAAGATTTCAATTGAGCAAACTAGTACTTCAAATGCTTTATCTTGTGTTGCTCAATTAGAAAAAGAAAATACTATGCTCAAGAACACGATAAAAAGGCTAAACATTGAAAATCTAGCTTTGCAAGAAAAACATGATATGCTCGTGTGCTCTCATAATGAATGTATGGATTCACATATCATGTTAGAAATGGCTCATGAGGTTATGTTAACTAATTTGAAATCATACCAACCTCACATGTGCACATGTGTTGAAATTGAAACTATATTACCATGTGCTAACAATTGTTGTTATCAAGCAAGCCAATCTTCCATTGAGCTAGAAATTTCAGGAATTAGTGATATTTCTATCACACAAGAAAATAAAGAGCTCAAGGAAGAAGTTGCAAGGCTAAGGAGGAGCTTTACTCTTTTGAAGGGAAAGTGTCATGCTCAACTTTCTCACGATAACCGTGATAACATGGTGAAGAAGCTTGAGAAGGGGACAATCGTAGCATGCACGAACCCCCTTCAAAAGAATGCTAAGTTCCCCAAGAAAGGCATGAGCAAACATCAAGAGAAGAAAGCCAAAGCTCATGACAAGTGCCTCAACCACGCCTCCACATGCTCCACACAAGGTAACAAACAAGTCACTCTTCCAAATAAGAGAAGATGCGCTAGAAAGTGTTATCAATGTCATGAGAAGGGACATGAGATTAAGTCATGTCCCTACACAAAGGATAGTGGCTTAACTTTAGAAAGAAAGAGGCTCACTAACCATGTAGCAAACAAGAAGCAAGACAAGAAGGAGTCTTGCAAAATTAAAAATCAGATTTGCTACACTTGCCGAAGAAAGGGACACCTATGCAAGGATTGTCCCATGAGTGAGTATCCTAAGCCTACCATGTCAATTCATTCATATTCACTTAGGAGACCCAAAAATGTCACTTGTGCTAGAAAGGTAAGTAGTTCACCTAAAACTAGCACAAAGGCCATTTGGGTGCCTAAGTATTTATTAGCTAACCTTGGTGGACCCATCCAAAAATGGGTACCAAAATGTACTTAATAAGTTTTGCAGGTACCCAGAGATGATATGAAGCTTTGGGGTGCTTGAGCGGTTTAACTCAATTCTTATCTCAAGCTATCAATCTTACATTGTCTATCCTTTAAGATTGACCCAAAGATGAATTGAGTTGTTATATCACTAACTTCATATTCATCTCTAGCAAGAACTTGTGTTGTAGGGAATAAGGATTAACCTTTGTGGGAATCAAGCAAAAGGCCTACAACCAAGTGATATCCAAAGGATGGTAACAATTAATTCTTAAGTGCACATTGCTTTTAATTGGTATATTCCTTTGTGTCTTTTGTAGCCACATAGGAAAAATGAAGCACTTGAGAATGAACTTAAGAGATTTTACCTTGCTTTGGAAAGGATCTAATTATATGGTAGATTGCAAGTTCATAATTTTATAGTGTGACAATCTACATGCTTTAAATTGATTGCATGTATCTTGTGGCATATTTCAAATTAATTATCGTGTTATTGCCATGACCTAGACATAAAGAGGATTATCCCATGTTCTTAAATGAATAGAGTACTAAGTAAGAAATTCAAATTCTTATAGCACTTACCAAATGGGGAATTCTAAATGACTAGAGTTGTGAGACTAATGTTTCTATCTAAGTGTTTATGTAGTCTCACAACATGAGAATGTGTTTCCCAAATGGAGTGTGCCATTCAACATTCAAAGAAGATCGAACCAATACTATGTGATGTATCCATTCTTGTTTAAATTGGTTTTGAGTCTTCTACATTAATCACTCACCATGCTATGAGTTAAACTTGCCATGTAAAACTTAATTAAATAATCATGCTACTTTCATCTTTTTTACAATTGATGTTATGCATGATGCTTGTAAGGGTAATTTAGTTCATATCATGAGGTTTCCTTGTTTTAGTAACCTTCTTGTCATTCATATACTAGAGGTTGCTAAATAGAAAACTATTGCTTGTGTTACTAATACAGTCTCTTTTAAGATATTTCATGGAAATTCATAAGTAGAGATTGTGCTCTTTCAATTGGTAAAATCACAAGCTTTAAAGGTTAATCTTCACCTAAAAGAAAGATTAGGGATGCTCAAGGCAAAGGTATGGAACAAATTGCTTCAATTGGTAGTTGATCAATACTAGTTCCTTCCAAGTGGCATTCTTTCAATTGGTAATAATATATTCTATGGAAAGGAATGTCAATATGAAGGTTAAATTCCTTTTGGCTTAAATTTGTAAATTAGTGCATATTGTGAATTCACTGCTTCATGTGCATTAACTTAAAAGGAATTTAATTTATGTCTTTACACCTCATAAATGATGATTTGTTTGCCATTCATACATATAGATATCATCATTCATTAAATACTTCCTTGTACTACTAATACCTCTTTTCAAAGTGTTTTATCGACTAGTTTTTAAAAGGAAAAGAGATAACAAAGAAGGAAGTCTCCACAAATGATGAAAAGAAGAATACTAAGGTGACACCACCACAAATAGTAAGATCTGTCAAATTGGTATAACAAATGGTACATTCTATATGGTGGTAAGTATTCTTAGGCATAAGTTAATTCATTGAAAATTTGTCATGCCTTGACCATGATATGTAATGTACTTCTCATGAGACTCTTAACTGAATTGAAAGTGCATGTGGCAAGTCATTCAAATACTTGATGCACATATCTAGTGGGAGAACATTATATATCTTGTGTCATAGAGGATAAGTGAGAGCACCTAGAGGGGGGTGAATAGGTGATCCTGTAAAACTTAAAACTTAAGCCACAAAACTTGGTTAAGTGTTAGCACAATAATCACCAAGTGGCTACAGAGGAGTCTCAACAAAACACAGTAACCACAAAGATATCACTCACAGAGATGACACAGTGGTTTATCCCGTGGTTCGGCCAAGACCAACGCTTGCCTACTCCACGTTGTGGCGTCCCAACGGACGAGGGTTGCAATCAACCCCTCTCAAGCGGTCCAAAGACCCACTTGAATACCACGGTGTTTTGCTTTGCTTTTCTTAATCCCGTTTGCAAGGAATCTCCACAACTTGGAGTCTCTCGCCCTTACACTTGAAGTTCACAAAGAAGCACGGAGCAAGGGAGGGATTAGCAACTCACACAAGACACAAAGATCACAGCAAATACGCACACACAGAACCCAGACTTAAGCTCAAATGGCTAGTACACTAGAACGGAGCTCAAATCACTAGAATGTCGAACAAGTGCGCAAGAATGATGTGTGAGTGATCAATAGTGCTCAAAGGATGCTTGGTGTCCTCCTCCATGCGCCTAGGGGTTCCTTTTATAGCCCAAGGCAGCTAGGAGCCGTTGAGAGCAATCTGGGAAGGCAAATCTTGCCTTCTGTCATCTGGCGCACCGGACAGTCCGGTGCACACCGGACACTATCCGGTGCCCGATTTCCTTCCTTAAATGGCGAAGCCGACCGTTGTAGATTTGGGAGCCGTTGGCGCACCGGACATGTCCGGTGCACACCGGACAGTCCGGTGCCCCCTTCTAGCCGTTGGCTCGACCACGTGTCCCGCGCAGATCGCACGGCCGACCGTTGGCCCGGCCGACCGTTGGCTCACCGGACAGTCCAGTGCACACCAGACAGTCCGGTGAATTATAGTCGTACGTCGCCTGTGAATTCCCGAGAGCGACCACTTCGCTCGAACCAGCCTGGCGCACCGGACACTGTCCGGTGCACCACCGGACAGTCCGGTGCTCCCAGACTGAGCAGATTTTTGGCTGCTTGAGCCAAGACATTTCCAATTGGATTTTTCCTGTTTCCAGCACTTAGACATAATACATTAGTCTCTAAAACAATGTACTAAGTCCGAGAAACATACCTTTATCCTTAATTTGTACTTTGTCCACCATTTTACACTTAGGCACTTGTGTTGGACACTAAATCACCAAAATACTTAGAAATGGCCCAAGGGCACATTTCCCTTTCAATCTCCCCCTTTTTGGTGATTTATGCCAACACAACATAAAGCAAGTAGAACAAGTACAGAATCAATTCAAATAAGAACTCAAATTTGTTTTGAATCAAATTTGTCATATATGGATCATCCTTTGCCACCACTTGGTTTGTTTTTGCAAATCAGACTCAAATTCCTATCTCTAAGTCAAACACACATGTTGAGACATAAAGAGAGCTATCTCAAAAGGAATTGATCAAAAATTTCAAAAACTCCCCTTTTTCCCATAATCAACACTTCTCCCCACAAGAGGCCAACTTTTGACAAGAGGGACAAATAAAAGAGTTTTGACAAACCAAAAGGTCTATTCTACTATTTTCAAAAACTCTCAAGTGGTAGCTGATCCATTTATCGCTTTGGCCTTTATTTTCTCCCCCTTTGGCATCAAGCACCAAAACGGGATCAATCTTGGCCCTTTAATCCCATTGCCTCACCAAAATCTTCAATAAGAATACAAAGGCAATAAGAGTACATAAGATGAACTTGGAATAAGTTACCCTCTCATCGGAGTGCAGTGGAAGTCTTTCATGGTCCAAGTCCACCTTTTCCCTTTCAAACCTCCTTTAAGACTAAAACAAGCAAACTCAAGCACATGGTTAGTCTCAAAGGGCAAGTTGTAGCACAGCTCCCCCTAAATATGTGCATCACTTGCAAAAAGGACTTGTGAGGTCCGGGGAGTGTTTGTACAACTTGAGCACCATAAGCAAGCAACGAAATGCATAAGGAACATGATCAAAGGTATAAATACATGTATGCTATCAATCCAAGTTCCGCGAATCTAAGACATTTAGCTCACTACGCAACCTGCAAAAGGTCTTCTCATCTAGAGGCTTGGTAAAGATATCGGCTAGCTGGTTCTCGGTGCTAACATGAAACACTTCGATATCTCCCTTTTGTTGGTGGTCTCTCAAAAAGTGATGCCGGATGTCTATGTGCTTTGTGCGGCTGTGTTCAACAGGATTTTCCGCCATGCGGATAGCACTCTCATTATCACATAGGAGTGGGACTTTGCTCAGATTATAGCCAAAGTCATTGAGGGTTTGCCTCATCCAAAGTAGTTGCGCGCAACACTGTCCTGCGGCAACATACTCGGCCTCAGCGGTGGATAGGGCAACGGAGGTCTGTTTCTTAGAATTCCATGACACCAGGGACCTTCCTAAGAATTGGCACGTCCCCGATGTACTCTTCCTATCGACCTTACATCTAGCATAGTCGGAATCTGAATATCCAATTAGGTCAAAGGTAGACCCCTTTGGATAACAGAGCCCGAAGCAAGGCGTAGCAACTAAATATCTAAGGATTCGCTTCACTGCAACTAAGTGACACTCCTTAGGATCGGATTGAAATCTAGCACACATGCATACGCTAAGCATAATATCCGGTCTACTAGCACATAAATAAAGTAAAGACCCTATCATTGACCGATATGCCTTTTGATCAACGGACTTACCTCCTTTGTTGAGGTCGGTGTATCCGTCGGTCCCCATCGGAGTCTTTGCGGGATTGGCGTCCTTCATCCCAAACCGCTTTAGCAAGTCTTGTGTGTACTTCGTTTGGGAGATGAAGGTGTCGTCCTTGAGTTGCTTCACTTGGAACCCAAGGAAGTAGTTCAACTCGCCCATCATCGACATCTCGAATTTCTGCGTCATTACCCTGCTAAACTCTTCACAAGGCTTTTTATTAGTACAACCAAATATTATGTCATCGACATAAATTTGGCACACAAAAAAATCACCATCACAAGTCTTAGTAAAGAGAGTTGGATCGGCTTTCCCAACCTTGAAAGCATTAGCAATTAAGAAATCTCTAAGGCATTCATACCATGCTCTTGGGGCTTGCTTAAGTCCATAGAGCGCCTTAGAGAGCTTACACACGTGGTCGGGGTACCGTTCATCCTTGAAGCTAGGGGGTTGCTCTACGTACACCTCCTCCTTGATTGGCCCGTTGAGGAAAGCGCTCTTCACATCCATTTGGAACAACCTGAAAGAATGGTGAGCGGCATATGCTAGCAAAATACGAATGGACTCTAGCCTAGCCACAGGAGCAAAAGTCTCCTCAAAGTCCAAACCTGCGACTTGGGCATAACCTTTTGCCACAAGTCGAGCCTTGTTCCTCGTCACCACTCCGTGCTCGTCTTGTTTATTGCGGAACACCCATTTGGTTCCCACAACATTTTGCTTAGGACAAGGCACCAGTGTCCAAACTTCATTCCTCTTGAAGTTGTTGAGCTCCTCTTGCATGGCCAACACCCAGTCCGGATCTAGCAAGGCCTCCTCTACCCTAAAAGGTTCAATAGAAGAGACAAAGGAGTAGTGCTCACAAAAATTAACTAAACGAGATCGAGTAGTTACTCCCTTGCTAATATCACCCAGAATTTGATCGACGGGATGATCCCTTTGAATCATCGCTCGAACTTGGGTTGGAGGTGCCGGTTGAGTTTCTTCCTCCATCACATGATCATCTTGTGCTCCCCCTTGATCACACGCCTCCTGTTGATGAACCTGTTCATCGTCTTGAGTTGGGGGATGCACCATAGTTGAGGAAGAAGGTTGATCTTGCTCCTTTTGTTCCTGTGGTCGTACATCACCAGTCACCATGGTTCGTATAGCGGTCGTCGGAACATCTTCTTCATCTACATCATCAAGATCAACAACTTGCTCTCTTGGAGAGCCATTAGTCTCATCAAATACAACGTTGCTAGAGACTTTAACCAAACCCGATGATTTGTTGAAGACCCTATACGCCTTTGTATTTGAGTCATAACCTAACAAAAACCCTTCTACAGCTTTGGGAGCAAACTTAGAATTTCTACCCTTCTTCACTAGAATGTAGCATTTGCTCCCAAATACACGAAAGTACGATACATTGGGTTTGTTACCGGTTAGCAGCTCATACGACGTCTTCTTGAGGAGGCGATGAAGGTAGACCCTGTTGATGGCGTGGCAAGCCGTGTTTACGGCTTCCGACCAAAAGCACTCAGGGGTCTTGAACTCTCCAAGCATCGTCCTCGCCATATCGATGAGTGTCCTGTTCTTCCTCTCTACCACACCATTTTGTTGTGGTGTGTAGGGAGCGGAGAACTCGTGCTTGATCCCTTCCTCCTCAAGGAACTCCTCCACTTGAAGGTTCTTGAACTCGGACCCGTTGTCACTTCTTATCTTCTTCACCTTGAGCTCAAACTCATTTTGAGCTCTCCTTAGGAAGCGCTTGAGGTTCCCTTGGGTTTCAGACTTATCCTGCAAAAAGAATACCCAAGTGAAGCGGGAAAGGTCATCCACAATAACCAAACCATACTTACTTCCTCCAATGCTTAGATAGGCGACGGGTCCGAAGAGGTCCATATGTAGCAGCTCCAGGGGTCTTGATGTGGTCATCACATTCTTGCTGTGATGCGCTCCTCCCACTTGTTTACCTGCTTGACAAGCTGCACAAGGTCTATCTTTTTCGAATTGCACGTTAGTCAAACCTATCACGTGTTCTCCCTTTAGAAGCTTGTGAAGGTTCTTCATCCCTACATGTGCTAAGCGGCGATGCCACAACCAGCCCATGCTAGTCTTAGCAATTAAGCATGCATCTAGACCGGCCTCCTCTTTTGCAAAATCAACTAAGTAAAGTTTGCCGTCTAATACACCCTTAAAAGCTAATGAACCATCACTTCTTCTAAAGACAGACACATCTACATTTGTAAATAGACAATTATATCCCATATTACATAATTGACTGACAGATAGCAAATTATATCCAAGGGACTCAACTGAAAACACGTTAGATATAGAGTGCTCATTTGAAATTGCAATCTTGCCTAAACCTTTCACCTTGCCTTGGTTCCCATCACCAAATATGATTGAATCTTGGGAATCCTTGTTTTTGACGTAGGAGGTGAACATCTTCTTCTCCCCCGTCATATGGTTTGTGCATCCGCTATCGATAATCCAGCTTGAACCCCCGGATGCATAAACCTGCAAGGCAAATTTAGGCTTGGGACTTAGGTACCCAACTCTTGTTGGGTCCTACAAGGTTAGTCATAATTGTCTTAGGGACCCAAATGCAAGTTTTATCACCCTTGCATTTTGCCCCTAATTTCCTAGCAACTATCTTCCTATCCTTTCTACAAATAGCAAAGGTAGCATTTAAAGCATGATAAATTGTAGAGGGTCCATTCATAACTTTCCTAGGAACATGAACATTATTCTTTCTAGGCACATGATGAATATTTTTCCTAGGCATATCTCTACCATGCATATAGGAAGAACTTGAAGCACACATAGCATAAGAATCATAGGCATGTGAATCAAAAGCATTATAAGCATTACAACTCCTATGAGACTGTCTTCTATCATGATACATAAAAGCATGGTTCTTTTTAGCACTACTAGCCATAGGGATCTTCCATTTCTCCTTGGGGGGATGGGAGGCTTATGGCTTGTTAAGTCCTTGGCTTCCCTCTTGAAACCAAGTCCATCCTTAATTGAGGGGTGTCTACCAATCGTGTAGGCATCCCTTGCAAATTTTAGCTTATCAAATTCACTTTTGCTAGTCTTAAGTTGGGCATTAAGACTAACCAATTCATCCTTAAGTTTGGAAATTGAAACTAGGTGTTCACTACAAGCATCAATGTCAAAATCTTTACACCTATTACAAGTTGCAACAATTTCTACACAAGATGTTGATTTACTAGCTATTTCTAACTTATCATTCAAATCATCATTAATGCTCCTTAAGTTAGAGATTGTCTCATGGCAAGAAGATAATTCACAAGAAAGCATTTCATTTCTTTTAACTTCTAGAGCATGAGATTTTTGTGCTTCTACAAATTTGTCATGTTCTTCATACAACAAATCCTCTTGCTTTTCTAAAAGCCTATTCTTATCATTCAAGGCATCAATCAATTCATTAATTTTATCTACCTTGGTTCTATCTAGGCCCTTAAATAAACATGAATAATCTATTTCATCTTCATCACTAGATTCGTCCTCACTTGAAGAAGCATAAGTAGAGTTTCGAGTACATACCTTCTTCTCCCTTGCCATAAGGCATGTGTGACGCTCGTTTGGGAAGAGGGATGACTTGTTGAAGGCGGTGGCGGCGAGTCCTTCATTGTTGGAGTCGGAAGAGGAGCAATCTGAATCCCACTCCTTGCCTAGATGCGCCTCGCCCTTTGCCTTCTTATAGTTCTTCTTCTTCTCCCTCTTGTTCCCTTGATCCTGATCACTATCATTATCGGGACAGTTAGCAATAAAATGACCAAGCTTACCACATTTGAAGCATGAGCGCTTCCCCTTTGTCTTGGTTTTGCTTGGCTGCCCCTTGCGACCTTTTAGCGCCGTCTTGAATCTCTTGATGATGAGAGCCATCTCTTCATCATTAAGTCCGGCCGCCTCAATTTGTGCCACCTTGCTAGGTAGCGTCTCCTTGCTTCTTGTTGCCTTGAGAGCAAGAGGTTGAGGCTCATTGATTGGACCATTCAATGCGTCGTCCACATATCTTGCTTCCTTGATCATCATTCGCCCGCTCACGAACTTTCCAAGTATCTCCTCGGGCGTCATCTTGGTGTACCTAGGATTCTCACGAATATTGTTTACAAGATGAGGATCAAGGACAGTAAAGGACCTTAGCATTAGGCGGACGACGTCGTGGTCCGTCCATCGCGTGCTTCCATAGCTTCTTATCTTGTTGATAAGGGCCTTGATCCGGTTGTACGTTTGGGTTGGCTCTTCTCCCCTTATCATAGCGAATCTCCCGAGTTCGCCCTCCACCAACTCCATCTTGGTGAGCATTGTGACGTCATTCCCCTCATGAGAGATCTTGAGGTTGTCCCAAATTTGCTTGGCGTTATCCAAGCCGCTCACTTTGTGGTATTCATCCCTGCACAATGAAGCTAGAAGAACAGTAGTAGCTTGTGCATTTTTATGAATTTGCTCATTAATGAACATGGGACTATCCGTACTATCAAAGTGCATTCCACTCTCTACAATCTCCCATATACTAGGATGGAGAGAGAACAAGTGACTACGCATTTTGGGACTCCAAAATCCGTAGTCCTCTCCATCAAAATGAGGAGGTTTACCAAGTGGAATAGATAATAAATGAGCATTTGTACTTTGAGGAATACGAGAGTAATCAAAGGAAAAGTTCGAATTGACCGTTTTCTTTTTCTCGTAGTCGTCATCGTCCTTTTGGGAAGAGGAAGATTCGTCGCTGTCGTAATAGACGATCTCCTTGATGCGCCTTGTCTTCTTCTTCTTCCCGTATTTGCGCTTGTGGCCCGAGCCCGAGTTGGTAGGCTTGTCATCCTTCGGCTCGTTGAAGATAGACTCCTTCTCGTTGTTGTTGACCACCATCCCCTTTCCCTTAGGATCCATCTCTTCGGGCGATTAGTCCCTTCTTGAAGAGAACGACTCTGATACCAATTGAGAGCACCTAGAGGGGGGGTGAATAGGTGATCCTGTAAAACTTAAAACTGAAGCCACAAAACTTGGTTAAGTGTTAGCACAATAATCACCAAGTGGCTACAGAGGAGTCTCAACAAAACACAGTAACCACAAAGATATCACTCACAGAGATGACACAGTGGTTTATCCCGTGGTTCGGCCAAGACCAACGCTTGCCTACTCCACGTTGTGGCGTCCCAACGGACGAGGGTTGCAATCAACCCCTCTCAAGCGGTCCAAAGACCCACTTGAATACCACGGTGTTTTGCTTTGCTTTTCTTAATCCCGTTTGCAAGGAATCTCCACAACTTGGAGTCTCTCGCCCTTACACTTGAAGTTCACAAAGAAGCACGGAGCAAGGGAGGGATTAGCAACTCACACAAGACACAAAGATCACAGCAAATACGCACACACAGAACCCAGACTTAAGCTCAAATGGCTAGCACACTAGAACGGAGCTCAAATCACTAGAATGTCGAACAAGTGCGCAAGAATGATGTGTGAGTGATCAATAGTGCTCAAAGGATGCTTGTTGTCCTCCTCCATGCGCCTAGGGGTTCCTTTTATAGCCCCAAGGCAGCTAGGAGCCGTTGAGAGCAATCTGGGAAGGCAAATCTTGCCTTCTATCGTCTGGCGCACCGGACAGTCCGGTGCACACCGGACACTGTCCGGTGCCCGATTTCCTTCCTTAAATGGCGAAGCCGACCGTTGTAGATTTGGGAGCCGTTGGCGCACCGGACATGTCCGGTGCACCCTTCTAGCCGTTGGCTCGACCACGTGTCCCGCACAGATCGCGCGGCCGACCGTTGGCCCGGCCGACCGTTGGCTCACCGGACAGTCCGGTGCACACCGGACAGTCCGGTGAATTATAGTCGTACGTCGCCTGTGAATTCCCGAGAGCGACCACTTCGCTCAAACCAGCCTGGCGCACCGGACACTGTCCGGTGCACCACCGGACAGTCCGGTGCTCCCAGACTGAGCAGATTTTTGGCTGCTTGAGCCAAGACATTTCCAATTGGATTTTTCCTGTTTCCAGCACTTAGACATAATACATTAGTCTCTAAAACAATGTACTAAGTCCGAGAAACATACCTTTATCCTTGATTTGTACTTTGTCCACCATTTTACACTTAGGCACTTGTGTTGGACACTAAATCACCAAAATACTTAGAAATGGCCCAAGGGCACATTTCCCTTTCAATAAGTTTCACTTGAGACAATCCAAAATGATAAATTTGTATCTCATTCATATGGATTGTAATCTTTGTTTTCTAAATAGTTACTCTTGACGCAGTTTAAAATTCCCTTATCGTTAATTCTAGAAGTGCATAAGAATCCTTTTTATTGATATTCATCACATACATATGCACTAACTTGGATATGATTTTAAACTGTAAAAGGTACAATTAATGATCCATACTATCTAAATTTTGGAAACCTACAAATTGATATCTTAGGAATCTACTTCAATCGGTATCCATATGCTTCACACTAGGATTGGATCACTAAGTTGTAAATTCCATGTATAACTTGTCTTTATGATATGAATGCTTGTGCGACTAACCTTGATAAGCTAGGTGCACCCAAGGTCAAGCTAGGTTCATCATCAAGAAGGCAACACAATGATGTATCAAGAAAAGGAGAAAAGGCTCCTATTCTTAACTCTAACCCTTATCTATGAGTTTACATATTAACTTGGAACCATAGTAAGATGGTTGTCAAGTATATGTGGATTCCTACACAAAGAGAAAGGCCACAATATTGAATGTGTGGGTACCCAAGGCTCTTACTACTAATCTCAAAGGACCCAATTCAAATTGGGTACCAAAATACGAAGCTTAAACTTGTTTTGCAGGATCACTCCTTAAATGAATCAAGTTGGGTGCTCGATAATGGATGTATAAATCATATTTGGAGATAGTAGCAAGGGTGGTAACAATTGAATCTCAAGTGCATATTATTTTCAATTCTTACCTCCTTTATGACTTGTGTAGCCACTAAGGAAGAGGGAGCACTTGAGGGTATACATCAGTTGTTGATTATGAAATAAAGGTCCAATTAGAAGATGAATGAATATTATCATATGGTCAACAATCCAAAATTATGTGACGTATTTTCTATCTAGTTAATTTGGATTTGATTCTTCTATATTAGACACTAACCATAATATGGATTAAGTCAGACCTTTAGACTTCATTGAACAACCATGCATATTATCCATGTCATTCAAAATATATTGTGCATGAGGGATCAAGGGAAATTTAGTCCATATTATGAGGTTTCTCTATTTTAGCAACTCGTTTGTCTCTCACATATAAAGGGTTGCAAAATAAGAAACTAGTGCTTGTGCTACTAATGCCATCTCTTGTGTTGAGTTTATCCATAGAAAATCTATGTTGAGAGATGGTGCTTATTATTAAATTGGATAAATCACAAGCTTAAAGGATACTATTCAACTAAAGTAAGATGGAGTTGATAAGAGGCCAAGGTATGAAAACTTCCTCTCCTTCAGTTGTTTTAGTATTCTATCCTTAGTGGGATGTACCATAGTATAGGTTAAATTCCTTGCAATATAAAATGTTCAATAGTGCATATAACTTTGACATCAACTATATGTGTGCACTAATTTAAAGGAATTTAGTCTATCCTTTTGGGTTTCAATAATGATGATTCATTTGCCATCCACATATAAGGATCATCATTTGTGAAACCCTCTCTTGTGTTTTTAATGCTCTCTTTTCTAAGTGTTACAACGAGGTCCTTCCAAGAGCTTTCAAGATGGATTCAAAATCTACAAAAAATGAATGAAGTTCAAGATCACTTGGTTGGATGAAATCACAAAGAGAAAAGAGATCACAGTGAATCAAGAAGGGAGTTATATTTTTTTGTCAACCAAATAATGAAGATGTAGTGACATATTTATATGATATCCTTCATTATGAGGTTGAGGTTCATATTAGCATGCTTTACCCTTCAGAATTTCAATTGATATACTTCAGTTCTTAAACTTTCAATTGGTTTAATTTTCATCATCTACGTAAAGCATGTTATGTTAAACCAAGATATAGTGCAAACATCTCCTTTAACCTCGTATTGTTGATGTGCATAAGTGTACTTTGTGTACTCTTGCATGCACAAATTGAGGGAGAGTTTAGCCTATATCTTGTGAGACTAATGATTTCTTCAAGTTCATGTTTTGTAGTCTCACACCTTGGAGAACATCAAATGAGGACGAGTGGTTCTAAGGAAATGATCAAATATTTACCACATGTCAGCCCATGGATTAGTTCTATTGGGGAACGATATGTGTTCTCTAGCATAAATTCAATTGTTTCAAATATATTATGCCTTGACCAAGATATGTGATGAACCCCTCTAAGAGTCTTAATTGAATCAATGAATTTGTGTAGTTCTTTGAAGAGAATGAATTTCTCTTGATCGTTTAAAGAGGATAAGTTTCTCTTTGAAATGTCAAGCCTATCAAAAGCTAAGATAGAAATTCATGATTATAATTAAGACCATATGGCATGGAACAAAGGTGTGTCACTCCATGAACTATTGTATTACATTTATGTATCTAGGCTCTTACAAGTTAGTGTATGCATGTATATGCAATATCTTAAGTCACATCATAAGGTTGCACTTGAATCTTGGCTTAAAATATTGCATATCATGTCTATTAGTATACCTTTTGATTATGAGTAATTCCTTAAATTGGTGCAATTTGATATTTTCATACTTTATTTGTACCAAGGTTCAAATTGTAGAACTTAATCCCCTGGCCTCACAAGTCCAAGTGCATAAGCTAAACAAGTATTCATCACTTGTATGCACACATTTAGGGGGGAGAATGGTCTATAATTTGAATCTTTGAGACTAACTTCATTTTCAAGTCTATTATGTGTGTAGTCTCAAATTAGAAAGGAATCTTCAAGCAAAGACAATCGCTTCCACTGCAAATTTTGATGAGTATCAAAGATTCTTTGCTCCAATAAATGTATCTTCTATAAATTTCATAAGAGAATGAGTTTCTCTTGTATATGCTACTCCAACGTCATCTAAAATTGGTAAATATGTATCACATCTTTTTGGATTACAAATATCTGAAGTAGCATAGCTTATAGATTCTCCTGTCTAGAACTTAATTGATTAAATAGTGCACATGTTTCTTATGTTGCATGATTATGTTCAATTGATACTCCTTTTATGCCAATGGTACTTTAAGTTGCAAATAAGTACTCTCAACAGGTATCAATTGAATTCATATATATGTGTGTGCACTAAAACTTGAGGAGAACTTAGTGTAATATGCAATAAGTGATATGATTATCTATCAAATTGTATCAATTGGTGGTTTTCAATTGATATTTTTCGTACATGATCACTAGTTGTATAATTCATACTTGTGCAATTTTCATGCTGGCTCTTGTTATGATAAGAAAATGCTAGGTGACATCTAGACTCCAGGTATCAAGATTTATCTTTCAATTAGTATGACAATATTCATTTGATATCTTGGACCTATGTCACAATTATGCCAACAAGAGATTGCAAAATGAACTCTAAATACAACACAAGTGTGGAACATCCCTTTGAAACGGTAAAACGCAAAGGTACATCACTTATGACACTTCTCCATTACCTTTGTGCCATATAAGGACCCTTTTCATGATAGTGTGTTCAAATCTTGATTAATCATAATTTCTACCCTTTATATTCTTTATATCTTTTTTTGGAGATTTATGACAAAGGGGGAGAAATTGTGCATTAAAGCTTACCTTTAGTCTTATGTAACTAAGTGTAAGAAGACTTTTGAAAAGGGGGAGAAATAATTGAAAAAAGGGGGTTGAATCATAAGTAAAACATAAGATGAAGGAAATTGATGAGTGCATAATATGTCATGAGCATCACGTTTATTTATGACACAAAGCACCCTATGAATAGTATGATATAAGTTGTCTTCACTCTTTGACCCAAATATGTGGTTTTGGCATTTGAGTACAAAATTGGTATTTTCTGAAATACACATATTTAGGGGGAGGAAACTATATCCTAGGATTCAAAATCTTATTTATCAAATATTATGTAAGCTTTAAATGTGTTGTCATCAATCACCAAAAAGGGGGAGATTGAAAGTGCATTCATCCCTTTTGTGAGTTTTGGTGATTTGGATAACAACACATTTAAAGGTCTAACAAGTTTGTTAAGTGTTGAACAGGAAATTGAGTATGATGAACATACTTGAATAGTGTATAATGATCAGTGAACAAGGTTCAACACAAGGTCAAATAACCAATGAGACAATGCAAATGGATATAATATGGTCTCTATATTGGTTTGAATATATGGACAAGTCCTGAGAAATCACTATGCATAACTATGATAATAATAGAGGTTGAAGTGATTAAGAGGATTGGTCAAGCCAAAGTGAATAAGATATGAGGAATCGTGAATTGGCTTGACCATATTACTATTAGTCCATATATGAATATATGAGAATCAAACTAGAGCTTGATTGATCTTAGCAGTTATATCTAGATGACATTCAAGCAAGGTTCACAATATTCAAGCAAGGTTCACAATATTGAAGAAATGATTCTCTCAATGGATGCTCAATAGGATGTGACTCAAGAATGGCTTGATAGGGTGAAGATAGCAAGGAAAGGGCTTCGAGGAACTAAGTGAAGGTGAAGGCCAAGCGACGGCTTGTAGACCGAGGTACCATGGCTAAGGTGAAGAAGAGAGTACTTGCACTAAGTCGATGAACTAATCAGCTATGAAGAGTTACAACATGTTGATGCATCAGTAAGGTGACTTGAAGCCATGATTTGAACTCATATATGGTGAAATGTCACAAGTCACAGGCTCAATTTGTGTTTGCTTCAAAAGGTGAGACAAAAATGTTTGTGATCCTTATGAAGCAACACCATGGAGAAATCACACTTGAGACACCAATGACTCAAGGAGTTTACTTAATTATATTTTATTTAACTTGAGTATAGGAATCGTCGTACTATCAAGGGGGATCTAAAAAGAAGGTTGGTGTTGGTACTAAAGCTCAAAATCCTTGATCTAAAACTTCCATTTTACCCTGGTTTCACTTCGGTTTTCTCAAAATCTGTGCAACAGTTCAAAAACCGGTTCAACCAGACCTAAAACCGGTTCAACCGGTTTCTGCACTGTTCCCCTCTGTCACTGCCAGTCTGCCAGTCAGTCCTGTCAGAAAAAGTCATGTGCAGATTTTTGGAAAACCGGTTCAAACGAATTTTGAATCCGGTTCAACCGAATTTGAAACCGGTTCAACCGAATTTGAGTCCGGTCCAGTCTCCGGCTGAGTCCACCAGTGAACCGAAAACCGACTGGTGGAATCCGGTTCAACCGAATTTGAAACCGGTTCAACCAAATTTCAGTCAGATTTCCCCAACGGCCACCAGCTTTTGGGAGCACCTATATATACTCACTCCTACCTCTCTCCCCACAGGAGAGCACGAAAAAACTTCATTCCCAACCTGAGAAACACCTCCCACTCTCTCTCACACACCTCTTGCCTCTCCCATTTCAAATCTTTGGAGAGAAATCTTTGAGTGAGATTGAAGAGCTGCGATTTTGGTGCTTCATCTCTAAATCCTTCTTGCTCTTCTTGATTCGAGCTTTGGTACTACATCGAGTTCTTTGTGGATTCATTACTCTTGGAGCTTCTAGCTCCTAGACGACTAGGTGTCTCTTGTGAGTCTCCAAATCTTGTGGAAGACCACAAGAAAGTTTGTATTACCCGCTCGTTTGAGCAAAGATTAGTGTGTGGGCTTGACCTTTGTGGTCGGCAAAGGGAGGATTAGGGTTGAAAGAGACCCGGCTCTTTGTGGGCGCCTCAACGAGGAAGTAGGGCACCTTGGTGGTGTGACCGAACCTCGGGATAAATCTTGTGTCTCTTGTGTTCTTGTTCATTGTGCTTATTCATGTTCTTCGTTCTCTCACCATTCCGTGAAAGATTGTTTATATCTTTTTGGTGTGTGGATTTTGAGAAGTGCCGTTCTCAGATCTACTACTTTGAACCCTGTGGATCATTTAGAACATCTCATTTCCAAAGTTAACTGGGTGAATTTCAAGATCAATTTAGTTTTACCCAATTTGCTTCTAGTTTTTATTGAAAAAGTTTTAACTTGCCTATTCACCCCCCTCTAGGCAACTTTCACTCACGTACCACTAGCTTCTTCTCTCTCTCTACACCGCAGGGTAGCTTAGCTTCTGTACAAATCTGCCTGATGACTTCTTTGCTTGCTTGCTAATGAAATTAGATTGTAGAGAAATGTGTAGGTCCATACAGATTATTTGCTTGCTGTGTGGTATAACCCCAATGAAATTAGATTGTACAAATCTGCACTTATTTGCTTGCTTGCTTGCTAATGTGCATATACTCTTTATTTGTACTGCATTCTCTCAGTCTTGTGTGCTACTAGTAACTAGTACATGGAATATGTTCTTACTGATGCTTATATGAACCAAATAATTTATTTATTTTCAGATTGTCCCTGCTCCAGCAAGAGTAGGCAAGGACGAGCCTCCCCCATCCTGGGTGTTGGTGCCTGACTCATTTTATCAAAGTACTAGCCAAAACCTAAAGAAACTGAATTATATGAACTGCATAACTAGCTTTAGTAATTAGTTTTCCTTATTTCTCTTGATGTTATTTTTAGTTTTGCTATGGACATGAGCAATAGAGATCACCTTAGGAGGAGGGAGGAGGATGATGATGACCTCTTCCTTTTGATTCTCCCTTCCCTACATCTCTTGGGCTATCTTGGACGTAGTAAAAAGAAACTGAGGCATACATCAGCGCTGACCGGAGAGGAAAAGGTTCGAGAGCTACTTGAAGGTCATATCAAGAACTGCAGGGTATCATTTAGAATGGAACCTTACATTTTCAAATCCTTGGCCAACTATCTTAGAATGGAAGGATTGGTTAAAGATACAAGAATCAAAGTTGAGGAAAAACTTGGCTTCTTCCTATACATGATTAGCCACAATGCAACATTTGAAGATCTCCAAGTCTTTTTTGGTCATAGCAATGATACATTTCACTGTGTCATCAAACATTTCTTCGACATTGTTATCCCTGGCCTTAGCATGTGGTTCCTAAAGCCTCCTTCCAATCAAGTTCATCCTAAAATTCATGGAGACAACCGATTTTATCCATACTTCAAGGTGACTTCTTTTAACTCTTATGTGTCCATCTTAGAACATCCTCAATATTAGATCTTAGAAGATCGTTTCTTTTTTTTGCAGAATTGCATAGGTTCAATAGATGGAACCCATGTTCCAGTATCAATGTCACCCGATCAAGCCGCACCATTCAGGAATAGAAAAGGGACCCTTAGCCAAAACGTGATGGTTGTGTGTGATTTTAACCTTAACATAACTTATGTGTCAGCCGGATGGGAAGGATCAGCAACAGATTCAATGGTTCTTAGATCTGCAATGAACAATGTTATAGGAAAGTTTGAAGTACCTTCTGGGAAGTACTACCTAGTAGATGGTGGTTATGCCAATACAGCTTCCTTTATTGCACCATATCATGGGGTTAGATATCACCTGAAAGAGTTTGTCCATGGTCATCGAAGGCCTCAAAATCACAAAGAGTTATTCAACCATCGCCATGCTGTTTTAAGAAATCATGTAGAGAGGGCTTTGGGTGTCATAAAGAAGAGATTTCCAATCCTCAAAGTTGCTACCCTTCACAAAATGGAAAATCAAGCAAAAATACCTATTGCTGCTGCAGTCCTCCATAACTTAATTCGGTCACATAATGGTGATGAGAGATGGCTAGAAAATGATCAAGGAAATATCAACCCGCAAAGTTTTGTCAGCCTACCCAATAGTGACCATGGAAATGATGAAGGGAATATGGAAGGGAATAACTTAAGAGATATGATAGCTTATCATATGTGGGCAGATTATGAGCAACGTAGAAATCAGTGAATCATTTCTGTAATGGATATTGTGTAATCAATAAATGCCATTTCTGTAATGGATATTTTGTAATGGATATTGTGTTTTTTTACTATGGCCATAAAAGTAGAAATGATGTTCATAGTTTATTTTTTGCTGGTGATTCTCTATAATAGATATGATGTTCACAAGAGGTTCTCCCAAAATTTTGATGTTATCTAAAGCTGCTCAAAAGAAGGTTTCTCCTAAAGCTTCTACATCAAAGAAGTGTGGAGGTACATGTTATTTAATATAAAATCTTGTACATGTTATTCTTATTGTGTTTCAAATGATTAATTGTCCCTCGTATTTTTTTGAAATTTAGGTGGTGTTCAGAGAGCAGCATGGAATTCTGAATTGGAGAAGAGCCTCGTTGATTTGTTGTTTGAGCACCATGTACCTCCATATAGGGCTCAAAATGGCTAGAGTCCAGATGCTTGGAACAAAATTGTTACTGAATTCAATAAGAAGCATGAGTATGTCACATTCAACAAGATTCAAATTCAGGAGAAGGAGAGGGAACTGAAAAGGGATTACAAGATGTTGAAAGAGGCTAGAAAGCAAAGTGGTGTTTCCTGGAATGAGAAACGATGCATGATTGTTGCTGATCCACCAATATGGGAAAACATCATAAAAGTAAGTTTTTGACTCTAGCTTTATAATTGTGAACTTATCATAAAGTAGTTTAGGAACTTACTTTTTTACAATGTTTTATCAGTCATTTCCTAGGGCCAAGAAATTTCAAAAGAAGTCTTTCCCTCTCTTTGATGCTCTTGGGGAACTATATGATGGGCACATTGCTCAAGGGACCTGGAACATAACATCTACACAGCTACCACAAGAATGGAACACAATTTCAAATGAAGAAGAACAAGTGAACACCACAAGAATGGATGAGGAAGGCATTATTCAACAACAACCACAAGAAGAGGATTCAAGATTGGAACAAGATGAAGATCCTATAATTGAAAGGACTGAACAGAGGTCTACTGCATCAACAATCAATCAAGATAAGGAAGCAAAGAGGATGAAGAAGGATTCTTTGGAAGGACTTGTTGGGAGATATCTAGATCTAAAATCAAAACAAGTTGAGGATGAGGTTACACAAATGGCGAAAGGAAAAGAATCTGCTCAAGGTAATGACTTCTCCATCATGAGATGCATTTCTGTTCTTAGATCCATGAATGTGACAGCAGATGAGAAGATAAAAGCAGCTGAGGTGTTCGACATACCAAACAACAGAGAGACATTTATCAGTTTTAGCGTTGATGAACCAGAAACTGCCCTCCTATGGTTAAGACGGAAGATTGATAAGCTCTAAGGTAAGTATAATCAATGATTTCATACCTTGTACTAGTTTGTTGCACTTGTGCTTCTAGTGCAGCAGTGCTAGCCTTTTGTGTTTGTGTGCACAATACACAATGAAGTGCTTGTGTGCACGATGCACTTGCTTGTTCAGTTTTCATGCACTTGCTTAGTTGCTTGTTCAGTTTTTCTTTCTGCATAAATTTCATTTTTTATCTGTTGATTTATGCTTTTGATTCCTTATTTAAACTTTGCAGACAGGAAATATTGGTCATATGGAGACAGTTCTGCACAGCGTTCTGAGTCTGCATGTGCCAGTATGAGCTATATATATGTTGTATTTCTCCATATTTGGGCTCAGCATGTAATAGAACTGAAGGAAGGTTGTTGCAAGACTTGTATGACATACTTAAATTTCTGGATAAAATCTAGCTTATACTAAGTCTATTACATGCTTAAATATTTGAAAAAAAATATGTATCGAGAATTGGATGGGATGCTTAAATTTCTAGAGAAATGACATGTTCTATGCTTAAATTTTGGAGAAATGACATGTTTTATGCTTAAATGTTGTTGATTTTATTGGCATTTAAGTTTAGAATTTAATCCACATGGAATAAACGAACAAACATACTATTCTCCATCCTGCATAATTTACCTAAGGGAAACAACCTACCAAATGTAGAGCTTGGTAGCAAATTGATGTATCAAGAAATCAATTCAGTAACTAAAACTTTCAAACAAAACTTCATTC
Organism: Zea mays; assembly: GCF_902167145.1. Lineage (NCBI taxonomy): Eukaryota > Viridiplantae > Streptophyta > Magnoliopsida > Poales > Poaceae > Zea > Zea mays. Next base: position 42,700,749 of record NC_050100.1, on the reverse strand, counting down.
AGTCAGCTATGTACTACATCAATAGTGGATAGTCCTCACACAACCACATGGATAGAAATAGGCATTAAGTGCTATATTCCATAATCTCTAAGCATAATCAAAATCAAACATGGTCAAAATATATAATACAAGCAAAACCTTTTCTAGAAGGGAATGTGCTCCCGTGGGCTGTACGACTCATATACGAAACAAGAAATCATCATGACAACCTTCAGACCAACCTGAGCATATATCTAACAAACATAACTACAATTACACATACTACACTTCTAAGTGGAGAAAATGACAAAAGTAAATCAAAACATTCTCTCACACCTTATGGGCTCCAACGCAGGGGCGGATCCACATAGGGGACAAAGGTGGTCGTGGCCCCCCTCAATTTTTAGTACCTCTTATAACTCATGTTCATTTACTATTAAGTATATAAAAATAAACATTTTAGATAGTGTCGGCGTTTCGAGACAGGGGGGTCCCTAAGCCGACGAGTGAGTGTGCTGCGTGCCCCAGCCCAGATGGGTCGAGCGCGTGGGCGAGCGCGAAGGGGGGAGAGGCGAGGTGGCCGGAGACGGGCGTGAGAGAGGTGGAAGTCCCGCGACCTTCGTGTTCGTCTCGCGCCCAGGTCGGGTGCGCTTGCAGTAGGTGGGTTACAAGCGTCCACGCGGGTGAGGGAAGCGAGCGGCCCCAAGAGAGCCCCTGTCTCGTCCTCGTCCCCGCGCGGCCAACCTTCTCTAAGAAGGCCCTGGTCCTTCCTTTTATAGCCATAAGGAGAGGATCCAGGTGTACAATGGGGGGTGTAGCAGAGTGCTACGTGTCTAGCTGAGAGAGAGCTAGCGCCCTAGGTACATGCCAATGTGGCAGCCGGAGAGGTCTTGGCACCTTGCTGGCGTGATGTCGTGGCTGTCGGAGGAGCAACGGAGCCCGGCGGAGGGACAGCTGTAGGAGCGGTCGAGTCCTTGCTGACGTCGCCTTGCTTCCGTAAGAGAGCTGAGAGCCGCCGTCGTCACAGAGCTTGTGGAGCGCCATCATTGTCCATCTGGCGGAGCTAGCCAGATGGGACGCCGGTCTTGTTCTCTGTGACCCGAGTCGGCTCGGGGTAGGATGATGATGGCGCTTCCTATTGACGTGGCGGGCCTGTGCCCTAGGTCGGGCGACGTGGGGGCTCCTCCGAAGCTGGGGTCGAATCTGTCTTCCGTTGCCGAGGCCGAGCCCGAGCCCCTGGGTCGGGCGAGGCGGAAGTCGTTCGGCAGAGGCCAGGGCGGAGTCCGAGCCCTGGGGTCGGGCGAGGCGAAGTTCGTCGTCTTCCGGGGCCGAGCCCGAGTCCGAGCCCTGGGGTCGGGCGGAGCGGAGTTCGCCGTCTTCCGGGTCTTAGTCCGAGTCCGAGCCCTGGGGTCGGGCGGAGCGGAGTTCGCCGTCTTCCGGGTCTTAGCCCGAGTCCGAGCCCTGGGGTCGGGCGCAGCGGAGTTCGCCGTCTTCCGGGTCTTAGCCCGAGTCCGAGCCCTGGGGTCGGGCGGAGCGGAGTTCGTCGTCTTCCGGGTCTTAGCCCGAGTCCGAGCCCTGGGGTCGGGCGGAGCGGAGTTCGCCGTCTTCCGGGTCTTAGCCCGAGTCCGAGCCCTGGGGTCGGGCGGAGCGGAGTTCGCCGTCTTCCGGGTCTTAGCCCGAGTCCGAGCCCTGGGGTCGGGCGGAGCGGAGTTCGCCGTCTTCCGGGTCTTAGCCCGAGTCCGAGCCCTGGGGTCGGGCGGAGCGGAGTTTCCTATGGCGCCTCTGGCAAGGTCTGACTGCCTGTCAGACTCACTCTGTCGAGTGGCACTGCAGTCGGAGTGGCGCAGGCGGCGCTGTCCTTCTGTCAGACCGGTCAGTGGAGCGGCGGAGTGACTGCGGTCACTTCGGCTCTGCCGGGGCGCGCGTCAGGATAGAGGTGTCAGGCCACCTTTGCGTTAAATGCTCCTGCAACTTGGTCAGTCGGTGCGGCGATTTAGTCAGGGTTGCTTCTAAGCGAAGCCAAGGCCTCGGGCGAGCCGGAGGTGTGTCCGCCGTTAAAAGGGGGGCCTCGGGCGAGACGGAAGTCTCTCGAGGTCGGCTGCCCTTGGCCGAGGCTAGGCTCGGACGAAGCGTGATCGAGTCACTCGTGTGGACTTGATCCCTGACTTAATCGTACCCATCAGGCCTTTGAAGCTTTATGCTGATGGGGGTTACCAGCTGAGAATTAGGCGTCTTGAGGGTACCCCTAATTATGGTCCCCGACAGTAGCCCCGAGCCTCGAAGGGAGTGTTAGCACTCGCTTGGAGGCTTTCGTCGCACTTTTTTGCAAGGGGACCAGCCTTTCTCGGTTGCATTTTGTTCCGGTGGGTGCACGCGAGCGCACCCGCCGGGTGTAGCCCCCGAGGCCTCGGAGGAGTGGTTACACTCCTTCGAGGTCTTAATGCCTTGCGTAATGCTTCGGCTGGTCTGGTTGTTCCCTCATGCGAACTGGTCGTAGCCCGGGTGCACGGTCGGGGCCCAAGCTCTCGGGTTGGTATGTTGACACTGTCAACGGTTCGGCCGGAGCCGGGTTTGCGAGAGCAGCCCCCGAGCCTCCGCACAGGGCGAGAGGACGATCAGGGACAGACTCGACTTTTTACATACGCCCCTACGTCGCCTTTCCGCAAGGAGGAGGGGGGGAGTGCGCCATGTTACCCTCGATGGGCACCGAACATGGTGTCTCCGGTGAGCTGCAAGCGGGTAATCCGAGTGGACGTCCGTGCCCCGTTCGTTGGGGGTCGGCTAGGGGCCCAGAGGCACGCCCAAAAGTACCTGCGGGTGATTTGCCGGACCCGGTCCCCTGGCGACGGGGTCCGAGGGCTCGATGCCTCCCTCCGATGGGATTCCGTTACAACATCGTTCCCGCTGGTCTCGGAAATGTCCTAGGGTACCTCGGAAGCGCAGCCCGAGCCTCGGTTATGTATCGAACGTACCCCTGGTCATCCCTCGCTCGGCGTCTGAGGCGACTGTGAACCCTTCGGGGGCCAGCCTTCGAACCTCTGATCAGTAATGGGCGCGGAGCCCGAGTAGCCTGAGGCGGCCATGGAGCCCTTCGGGGGGCTGGCCTTCGAACCCCTGACCAGTAGTGGGTGTCGGGCCCACGCGATCTGAGGCGACTGTTGAACCCCTCGGAGGGCCAGTCTTCGAACCTCTGATCAGTAGGGGGGGCTCGGAGCCCGGTTCCTTCGCGGAGAAGGACCCTTTTCGGGGTATCCCCCTTTCCCGGTCCCTGTTGCAAGAGATAGAGAAAGAGGAAAAAGGAAAAGGATACGAAATCGAACGACGTGGCGTACCTTTTTTGACGCGGTTATTACGGCGAAGGCGAAGCGTCGTCCGCTTCTCCTGCCAGAGGCGCCGCCTGTCCCGCCGCGGAGTTAATGCGACGGGGCGAGTGGTTGGCGGGGCGGCCGTTGCGCGTGCGCGAGCCGTTCGAGGAACGGGTCACGGGTGCACCGTCATCACGCCGTGGGAGGAGGCTCTCTTGCTGTCCCCGGACGGGACGTGAGCCTGGCTGACGACGTGACTGCTGCTCCCGCCCGCCTGCCACCGTCATTACTGCCGGCCCACTTTTGGCCGCATTGACCGTCGCGCCAGGTTGGCGCCGCTGGGTCGTGCGCTGGGTCGCCTCGAGTCGCGGCATAGGCTCCGCAACCGAAGAGGTGCGACGGTGGCACAAGTGGTGGCGCGGTTGCTTGCATGCAGCGACTGGCGCGCTGGTTGCGTGACGCGTGGGCCTGGGCCTCCAAGATGGCGTGTCAGAAGTCGGAGAAGCACGTCCACCTGGCGCAGTTGCATGCCGCCTGCATGGCTGCCCGCCCCTTCCACCCGTTGGTCTGGGCAAAAGTGGGGGGTCGCTTGTAACCGCTGGGCGGTTGTGCGCACCATGCGCGGCGGTTTGGCTTCTTCTGCTCTGAGCCGGTTTGCATGACATGCGGGACCCAGCCCCCGAGTCGCAGGGGAGGGCCTTGGAGCGTGTTGGAGAAGACTCAACCCGTGGCGTTTGGGGGCGCACGTAGGGAGAGTTGCCTTTAAAAGGAGGGAGACTCCTTTCGGAAGGCAACCATGTCTTCTTACTCCCTTATGCGTCGTGTCTTTCCATCTTCCAAGCCCCCAGATGGGGGGTATCCGCCGCCTTTCCGCCTCCTCGTTGGAGGAACGCAACTCCATGGGAGTTGGTACCTTTCAGCCATCGTTCGGCTTCAAGGATTTTCATCAGCCGGCCCGGTCGCACCCCCACGCCGGCGGTCACCCAGGATGGTGACCACCAGTTCCTGGGTGGGGAAGAGCAAGCCGGGCTGCGATCTTGGTCCCACCCTCAGCTTCAAGGATGTTCATCATCCTCACTGGGGTGGGGGCCAGGCTGAGCCGGCGCTCTACCTCCCATGCGGGCCTGCGGGTCACCCTCTCCCGCGGCGTTCGGGGGTGGAGGCGCTCACTGGCCCTGCGGGCGGCGCGGACTTAGACAACGTGGGGCTGATCGACGGCGGGCGTCGTCACCTCCAGCGTGTCGGAGTCGTCGGCCGGGCTCCCGGCGGCCCCTCCTGCCGGAGGGCGGCTACCGCGCCGTGTGCACGGGAGGACCACCCACGATACCACGCACTGCTAGGGCGGCGTTCGTGTTCTGGGGTGGCCCTGCTTTTGCACTGGGACGGCGCCCTCTCGCAGAGGCCGACAGATCCCCACTCAAATCCGCTGGTGTCCCCTGCCATCGGCGCCGAGGCGGAGGCGGCTCGAGAAGTCCTCGTCGCCGACGGGATCACTGCCGCCATCCGCGCCCCGGGCCTCCGGTTCTTCGTACTTGTCCTCGCCCCTCGAGCGTCGGCGTGGGCGAGGGCAAGATTGCAGCAGCGCCCGCCCTGAGGCCCGCACTGCTGCGGCTCGGCGATCCAGAGCGGGGGTTGTTGTCGCCGTAGTCAGAACGGGCGGCGGCGAGCCGCTCGTCAGTCTTCTGTTGCTCCGCAGGCCTTCCCCCTCGGAGTGGGGTTGTTCGTACCTGCGGAGGGGGAACCGGAGTTCCGTTTGTAATGGCACTTCGAATGACAGTGGTTTTGTTCATTGCGGCTGTCGAGGCCTGAACATGTATGTAATTTTGGCACGGAGCCGTGTTTTTTCCTCATTTTCGAGCACTAAGTCTCGCCTGTTGATTATCTGAACCGCTTCACCAAGCCTGAGTCGCCCCGTGTCAAGGTGACGAGTGAGGTATCCGTATCCCAGAGGCGTAGGAATCCCTCGGCTCGATCGGCCTTGTTGTCTGAGGCTCCTTTAGCTTAGTTAAAGGGACCCCTTGGCCGCTCTTCGATGAGCCGAGGCCAGGGGTAGCGATATCAGTACGAACAGAGGCGGAGTTGGCTCGAGAATGGGAACCTGGTTGGCCGGAGCCTAGCCGGGTTGTCCGTCAGCGGAGCCGACGCCGGAGTCGATCAGCCGAGGCCTCGGGTCGGGCTGGCGCCCTTGGAAGTCGGTTGGCTGAGGCCCCAGGGGTAACCGGCCGAGCCGCCTGCTCGGGCCGGATTCCCGGAGAAGTCCCTGACCGCGCCGCCGTCCGAGGTTGGGTCGGACCTTGCTGAAGACGTCGTCGATGCCGAGGGTGCTACGGCCCCCTTCAGCGTGAAGATTCGAGCCTGCAGGATCAGATTGTCTTGTAGCGTGTGCCTTCTGCGGCCGCCGAGGCCAGAAAACACACCCTCGCTGCGCTTGTGAAGCTGCGTCTTTTTTCCTCTTGTTTCGAGCATCTGGACTTTCCGTCGGTAACAGGGATGTTTGCGTGAGCGAGAGTTGCTTCTCGCGGAAGGTGATGAGTGAGGTATCCGTATCCCGGAGGCGTAGGAGTCCCTCGGCTCGGTCGTCCTTGCCGCTTACGCGTACTTTCACCCGTCCGTGAGGCCCTGTCCCCGACTTAGTCGAGAAAGCTTGAAGGACCGCTTTGGCAGAAGAGCTTCCGAACGTGAAGACTTGTTCGGTCCACGGAGTCGCTTTATCCGAACGCGAGTTACTTATCGCAGAAGGTGATGAGTGAGGTATCCTTATCCCGGAGGCGTAGGAGTCCCTCGGCTCGGTCAGCCTTGGCTGCTTACGTGTACTCCGTCGTTTCCAGGATCCGCTTTCCGAAGTAGTCAAGAAGCACGAAAGAAATTCTGCTAAAAAGAGATCCTTTTTTCGAGGAAAAATTCGACGCAGAGGGGGTCTCCCCCCTTTTAGCCCCCGAGGGAGGGTCGGGCTTTGCCGAGGCGAGGCCGACCCTTCCTTGATGACTAAACTTTGCGTTGGTGCGAGGTATGTGAATAACTTGAAAACATCTTAAGGGTAGAAGCGACGTAGCTGTTTGATGTTCCAAGCGTTGCCGTAGATCTCGCCTTGATTGTTGGCCAGCTTGTATGTTCTTGGCTTCAGAACTTTGGCGATGACGAATGGCCCCTCCCAGGGGGGCGTGAGCTTGTGCCTCCCTCGGGCGTCTTGCCGCAGCCGAAGCACCAGATCGCCCACCTAGAGGTCTCGGGACCGGACCCCTCGGGCGTGGTAGCGTCGCAGGGACTGCTGGTACCGCGCCGAGTGTAGTAAGGCCCTGTCCCGAGCCTCTTCCAGCTGGTCCAGCGATTCTTCTCGGCTAGCTTGGTTGCTTTGATCGTTGTAGGCCCTCGTCCTCGGGGAGCTGTATTCCAGGTCGGTGGGCAAGATGGCCTCGGCCCCGTAGACCAGGAAGAACGGCGTGAAACCCGTGGCACGACTCGGCGTCGTCCTTAGGCTCCAGACCACCGAGGGGAGTTCCTTCATCCATCGCTTGCCGAACTTGTTGAGGCCGTTGTAGATCCGAGGCTTGAGCCCTTGTAGAATCATGCCGTTGGCACGCTCTACTTGCCCATTCGACATGGGATGAGCCACGGCGGCCCAGTCCACCCGGATGTGGTGATCCTCGCAAAAATCCAAGAATTTTTTGCCGGTGAACTGGGTACCGTTGTCGGTGATGATGGAGTTTGGGACCCCGAAGCGATGGATGATGTTGGTGAAGAACGCCACCGCCTGCTCGGACCTGATGCTGTTCAGGGGTCGAACCTCGATCCACTTGGAGAATTTGTCGATGGCGACCAGCAGGTGCGTGTAGCCCCCGGGCGCCTTCTGCAAGGGACCGACGAGGTCCAGACCCCATACAGCAAAGGGCCAGGTGATGGGAATGGTCTGCAGAGCCTGAGCGGGCAGGTGGGTCTGCTTCGCATAGAATTGGCACCCTTCGCAGGTGCGGACAATTCTAGTGGCGTCAGCCACCGCCGTTGGCCAGTAGAAGCCTTGCCGGAAAGCATTCCCGACAAGGGCTCGGGGTGCCGCGTGATGGCCGCAAGCCCCTGAGTGTATTTCTTGCAGGAGTTCCTGACCCTCGGCGATGGAGACGCATCGCTGGAGGATGCCCGAGGGGCTGCGATGGTAGAGCTCCTCTTCATCGCCCAGCAAGATGAACGACTTGGCGCGTCGCGCTACCCGCCGAGCCTCGGCTTGGTCGGGGGGTAGCTCTCCTCCGCGGAGATATTGCAGGTACGGGGCCTGCCAATCTCGATCAGGCGTGGCCCCGCTCTGCTCCTCCTCGACGTCCAGTGCCTCGCCCTTGGGGGCCGAGGGTACCTCGGGCTGAGCCGAGGGTGCCTCGGGCTGTGCCGAGGGCGCCTCGGGCTGTGCCGAGGGTGCCTCGGGCTCGGGAGCGTCGTCGATCTTGACGGAGGGTTGATGCAGATCCCGGGAGAAGACGTCCGGGGGAACCATTGTTCGCCCCGAGGCTATTTTAGCCAGCTCGTCCGCAGTCTCGTTGTAGCGCCGAGCGATGTGGTTGAGCTCGAGCCCGTAGAACTTGTCTTCCAGGCGTCGAACCTCATCGCAGTAGGCCTCCATCTTCGGGTCGCGGCAGTGAGAGTTCTTCATGACTTGGTCGATGACGAGCTGCGAGTCACCGCGAGCGTCGAGGCGTCTGACCCCCAGCTCGATGGCGATCCACAACCCGTTGACCAGAGCCTCGTACTCAGCCACATTGTTGGACGCCGGAAAATGGAGGCGTAGCACGTAGCGTAGGTGCTTCCCGAGGGGCGAGATGAAGAGCAGGCCCGCGCCGGCTCCCGTCTTCATCAGCGACCCGTCGAAAAACATGGTCTAGAGCTCCGGTTGGATCGGAGCCGTCGGCAGCTGGGTGTCGACCCATTCGGCCACGAAGTCCGCCAACACCTGGGACTTGATGGCCTTCCGAGGGGCGAACGAGATTGTTTCGCCCATGATTTCCACCGCCCACTTTGCGATCCTGCCAGAGGCCTCTCGGCACTGGATGATCTCCCCCAGGGGGAAGGATGACACCACAGTTACCGGATGAGACTCGAAGTAGTGTCGTAACTTCCGCCTCGTCAGGATCACAGCATACAGCAGCTTTTGAACTTGTGGGTAGCGGATCTTGGTCTCGGACAGTACCTCGCTGACGAAGTAGACTGGCCTCTGAACGGGCAATGCATGCCCTTCCTCTTGCCTCTCGACCACAATCGCGGCGCTAACCACCTGAGTGGTCGCGGCGACGTAGACCAAGAGGGCTTCTCCATCAGCTGGGGGCACCAAGACAGACGCCTTTGTAAGGAGCGCCTTCAGGTTCCCGAGGGCTTCCTCGGCCTCAGGGGTCCAAGCGAAACACTCGGCCTTCCTTAAGAGGCGGTACAGAGGCAGAACTCTTTCGCCGAGGAGTGAGATGAAGCGGCTCAGGGCCGCGAGGCATCCCATGACCCTCTGTACGCCTTTTAAGTCCTTGATGGGTCCCATGCTGGTGATGGCTGCGATCTTCTCCGGGTTGGCTTCGATGCCTCGCTCGGAGACGATGAACCCCAGGAGCATGCCCCGGGGCACCCCGAAGACACACTTCTCAGGATTGAGCTTGACTCCTTTCGCCTTGAGACATCGGAATGTCACTTCAAGGTCGGAGAGGAGGTCGGAAGCCTTCCTTGTCTTGACTACGCTGTCATCGACGTAGGCCTCGACTGTGCGTCCGATGTGTTCGCCGAACACATGGTTCATGCACCGCTGGTTCGTCGCACCCGCATTCCTCAAACCGAACGGCATGGTGACGTAGCAGTACATGCCGAACGGCGTGATGAAAGAAGTCGCGAGCTGGTCGGACTCTTTCATCTGGATTTGGTGATACCCTGAGTAGGCATCGAGGAAGGACAGGGTTTCGCACCCAGCAGTGGAATCCACGATTTGATCGATGCGAGGCAGAGGGTAGGGAACCTTCGGACATGCTTTGTTGAGACCAGTGTAGTCTACGCACATCCGCCATTTCCCCCCTTTCTTCCTCACAAGCACAGGGTTGGCAAGCCATTCGGGATGGAATACCTCTTTGATGAACCCCGCTGCCATTAGCTTGTGGATCTCTTCGCCAATCACTCTGCGCTTCTCCTCGTCGAATCGGCGCAGAGGCTGCCTGACGGGTCGGGCTCCGGCCCGAATATCTAGCGAGTGCTCGGCGACATCCCTCGGTATGCCGGGCATGTCCGAGGGACTCCACGCAAAGACGTCAGCGTTTGCGCGGACAAAGTCGACGAGCACTGCTTCCTATTTGGGGTCGAGCCCGGAACCGATCCGGATCTGCTTGGAGGTGTCGCCACTGGGGTCGAGTGGGACGGCCTTAACCGTCTCCGCTGGCTCGAAGTTGCCGGCATGGCGCTTCACATCTGGCACCTCTTTGGAAAGGTTCTCCAGGTCGGCGATGAGGGCCTCGGACTCGGCGAGGGCCTCGGCGTACTCCACGCACTCCACGTCGCATTCGAACGCGTGTTTGTACGTGGGGCCGACGGTGATGACCCCGTTGGGGCCCGGCATCTTGAGCTTCAGGTAGGTGTAGTTGGGGACGGCCATGAACTTCGCGTAGCATGGCCTTCCCAGTACCGCGTGGTAGGTTCCTCGGAACCCGACCACTTCGAACGTCAAGGTCTCCCTTTGGAAGTTGGAGGGCGTTCCGAAGCAGACGGGGAGGTCGAGTCGTCCGAGGGGCTGGACGCGCTTCCCAGGGATGATCCCGTGGAAGGGCGCAGCGCCTGCTCGGACGGAAGACAGATCGACGCGCAGGAGCTTGAGGGTCTCGGCATAGATGATGTTGAGGCAGCTGCCCCCATCCATCAGGACCTTGGTGAGCCTGACGTTGCCGACGATGGGGTCGACGACGAGCGGGTATTTCCCCGGGCTCGGCACGTGGTCGGGGTGGTCGGCCTGGTCGAAAGTGATGGGCTTGTCGGACCAGTCTAGGTAGACTGGCGCCGTCACCTTCACCGAGCAGACCTCCCGGCGCTCCTGCTTGCGGTGCCGAGCCGAGGCATTCGCCGCATGCCCACCGTAGATCATGAAGCAGTCGCAGACCTCGGGGTATTCTCCTGCTTGGTGATCTTCTTTCTTGTCGTCGTCGTGGGCCCTGCCACCCTCCATGGGTGGCCCGACCCTGTGGAAGTGGCGCCGAAGCATGACGCACTCCTCGAGAGTGTGCTTGACGGGCCCCTGATGGTAGGGGCACGGCTCCTTGAGCATCTTGTCGAAGAGGTTTGCACCTCCGGGGGCTTCCGAGGGTTCTTGTACTCGGCGGCGGCGACAAGGTCCGCGTCAGCGGCGTCGCGTTTCGATTGCGACTTCTTCTTGCCCTTCTTCTTGGCGCCGCGCGGAGTAGACGCCTCGGGAGCCTCTTCCGATGGGCGGCCCTGGGGCTGCTTGTCCTTTCGGAAGATAGCCTCGACCGCCTCCTGGCCAGAGGCGAACTTGGTGGCGATGTCCATCAGCTCGCTCGCCCTGGTGGGGGTTTTGCGACCCAACTTGCTCACCAGGTCACGGCAGGTAGTGCCGGCGAGGAACGCGCCGATGACATCCGAGTCGGTGATGTTGGGCAGCTCGGTGCGCTGCTTCGAGAATCGCCGGATGTAGTCCCGGAGCGACTCCCCCGGCTGTTGCCGGCAGCTTCGAAGGTCCCAGGAATTCCCGGGGCGCACGTATGTGCCCTGGAAATTGCCGGCGAGGGCTTGGACCAAGTCGTCCCAGTTGGAGATCTGCCCCGGAGGCAGGTGTTCCAACCAGGCGCGAGCAGTGTCGGAGAGGAACAGGGGGAGGTTTCGGATGATAAGGTTGTCGTCGTCCGTTCCACCCAGTTGGCAGGCCAGGCGGTAGTCCGCGAGCCACAGTTCCGGTCTCGTTTCCCCCGAGTACTTCGTGATAGTAGTCGGGGGTCGGAACCGGGTCGGGAACGGCGCCCGTCGGATGGCCCGACTGAAGGCCTGCGGACCGGGTGGTTCGGGCGAGGGACTCCGATCCTCCCCGCTGTCGTAGCGCCCCCCACGCCTGGGGTGGTAGCCTCGGCGCACCCTTTCGTCGAGGTGGGCCCGACGGTCGCGTCGATAGTGCTCGTTGCCGAGGTGGCCCGGGGCCGCAGGCGCGGTGTTGCGCGTGCGCCCGGTGTAGACCGAGGCTTCCCGCATGAATCGGGAAGTCGCGGCATGAGGTTCCGAGGGGTATCCCTGCCTTCGGGAGGCAGTGCTCTCGGCCCGTCGGGCCGCAGCGCCTTCTAGGAGATTCTTGAGCTCTCCCTGGATTCGCCGACCCTCGGTGGTTGGTGGCTCCGGCATCGCGCGGAGGAGCATCGCTGCGGCTGCCAGGTTCTGGCCAACCCCGCTGGATGCGGGCGGCGGCCTGACCCTGACATCGTTGGCGACGCGGTGCTGGAGACCTTGGGGCAGGTGACGTATTTCTCCGGTCGGGGGTTGGCCCGCCCATACCTGCCCGACGTCCCGACAGATCGGCTCAAGCGCTCCTGTTCCCTCGTTGAGCCTGGCCTGCGCCTCGCGGACTTGCTCGAGTTGTGGGTCGTAACCCCCCGCCGGAGCGGGGACCACAGCTAGCTCCCGCGGGATGTCGGCGCGAGGCACCGGCCTAGGAAGATCATCGTCCTCCGGCATGCCGAGATGGTTGCCTTCGGAGGGATCCCCTAGCTCGATGTGGAAACATTCGCGGCTTGGGCCGCAGCCCTCGTCGTCAAGGCTGCGGCTTCCGTCGGAACAGTCGGAGAGGCAATAGTCACATGCGGTCATGAAGTCCCGCATGGCACTGGGGTTGCCAAGTCCGGAGAAATCCCAACAGATGCTGGGATCGTCATCTTCCTCAGACCCAGAGGGCCCGTAGGTTGAGATGTCCGTCAACCGGTCCCAAGGCGACCGCATACGAAACCCCAGTGGGGTTGCACTCGCCTCGATGAGAGCGCCCGCCAAAGCGAGGTCGCTTGGCGGGTTGAGGCCGAGTCGGAATGACGTAAGATGGGAGTTAGTCGGTACCTTTTGGTCGACGAGGAGCGACGTAGTCACATCGGGGACTGGTTGTACCGTCGTCCCAGGTACGAGGGCGACGTCCTGCAGGCTTTCCGCGAGCGCGCCGGCGTCGTCTTCTTGCTCGGGATCAGCGTGTCGCGGGGGGACGGCGCTTGCCTTCGTCTCGAACGCGAGGTCGACGCCCGGCGTGCCTTCCGTCGGGGCGTCGGGGGCGTCGATTCGCTCGACGGCCGACGAAGCGCGGCCTCCCGCTTGGCCTTGGTTGCCCCGCCTCCTCCTCCGTTGGCGGGGGAGAGGACGGAGCGAGCTCGAATGTTGTTCTTCCACCACGCGGGGAAGATGTCGTCGATTCCGCCGCCGGCGGGCGGGTTGTCGGCCGCCATTGTCGTTGTCGCGTGGCGGTGGAAGGAGTATCATGTCGTAGCTGCCGTCGAAGGACATGAACTCAAGACTCCCGAAACGGAGCACCGTCCCGGGCCGGAGAGGTTGCTGGGGACTGCCCATCTGGAGCTTGACGGGAAGCTGTTCGTCAGCACGCAGCAGGCCCCTACCTGGCGCGCCAACTGTCGGCGTTTCGAGACAGGGGGGTCCCTAAGCCGACGAGTGAGTGTGCTGCGTGCCCCAGCCCAGATGGGTCGAGCGCGTGGGCGAGCGCGAAGGGGGGAGAGGCGAGGTGGCCGGAGACGGGCGTGAGAGAGGTGGAAGTCCCGCGGCCTTCGTGTTCGTCCCGCGCCCAGGTCGGGTGCGCTTGCAGTAGGGGGGTTACAAGCGTCCACGCGGGTGAGGGAAGCGAGCGGCCCCAAGAGAGCGTCTGTCTCGTCCTCGTCCTCGCGCGGCCAACCTTCTCTAAGAAGGCCCTGGTCCTTCCTTTTATAGCCATAAGGAGAGGATCCAGGTGTACAATGGGGGGTGTAGCAGAGTGCTACGTGTCTAGCGGAGAGAGAGCTAGCGCCCTAGGTACATGCCAATGTGGCAGCCGGAGAGGTCTTGGCACCTTGCTGGCGTGATGTCGTGGCTGTCGGAGGAGCAACGGAGCCCGGCGGAGGGACAGCTGTAGGAGCGGTCGAGTCCTTGCTGACGTCGCCTTGCTTCCGTAAGAGAGCTGAGAGCCGCCGTCGTCACAGAGCTTGTGGAGCGCCATCATTGTCCATCTGGCGGAGCTAGCCAGATGGGACGCCGGTCTTGTTCTCCGTGACCCGAGTCGGCTCGGGGTAGGATGATGATGGCGCTTCCTGTTGACGTGGCGGGCCTGTGCCCTAGGTCGGGCGACGTGGGGGCTCCTCCGAAGCTGGGGTCGAATCTGTCTTCCGTTGCCGAGGCCGAGCCCGAGCCCCTGGGTCGGGCGAGGCGGAAGTCGTTCGGCAGAGGCCAGGGCGGAGTCCGAGCCCTGGGGTCGGGCGAGGCGGAGTTCGTCGTCTTCCGGGGCCGAGCCCGAGTCCGAGCCCTGGGGTCGGGCGGAGCGGAGTTCGCCGTCTTCCGGGTCTTAGCCCGAGTCCGAGCCCTGGGGTCGGGCGGAGCGGAGTTCGCCGTCTTCCGGGTCTTAGCCCGAGTCCGAGCCCTGGGGTCGGGCGGAGCGGAGTTCGCCGTCTTCCGGTTCTTAGCCCGAGTCCGAGCCCTGGGGTCGGGCGGAGCGGAGTTCGCCGTCTTCCGGGTCTTAGCCCGAGTCCGAGCCCTGGGGTCGGGCGGAGCGGAGTTCGCCGTCTTCCGGGTCTTAGCCTGAGTCCGAGCCCTGGGGTCGGGCGGAGCGGAGTTCGCCGTCTTCCGGGTCTTAGCCCGAGTCCGAGCCCTGGGGTCGGGCGGAGCGGAGTTTCCTATGGCGCCTCTGGCGAGGTCTGACTGCCTGTCAGACTCACTCTGTCGAGTGGCACTGCAGTCGGAGTGGCGCTGGCGGCGCTGTCCTTCTGTCAGACCGGTCAGTGGAGCGGCGGAGTGACTGCGGTCACTTCGGCTCTGCCGGGGCGCGCGTCAGGATAGAGGTGTCAGGCCACCTTTGCGTTAAATGCTCCTGCAACTTGGTCAGTCGGTGCGGCGATTTAGTCAGGGTTGCTTCTAAGCGAAGCCAAGGCCTCGGGCGAGCCGGAGGTGTGTCCGCCGTTAAAAGGGGGGCCTCGGGCGAGACGGAAGTCTCTCGAGGTCGGCTGCCCTTGGCCGAGGCTAGGCTCGGACGAAGCGTGATCGAGTCACTCGTGTGGACTTGATCCCTGACTTAATCGTACCCATCAGGCCTTTGCAGCTTTATGCTGATGGGGGTTACCAGCTGAGAATTAGGCGTCTTGAGGGTACCCCTAATTATTGTCCCCGACAGATAGATCAAGCCAGTTCTGTCCTAGACCTTCTAATCGGATCGGTACAGTCGTCCTAACTCTCGTTCTCTTTCTTGATCCGGTTCTTGCATCTATCCGTTCGAAGTATAGTCCTCTTAACCCTCGTTCTCTTTCTTGATCCAGTTCTTGCATCTATAACTTCGAATGTTTGATCTCATTCTTCTCAAGTTCACCCGAACTAATCTGCTCCATTGCCCCGTTCCCGACACTGCACGCCGTTGTCACCTTCCTAACGTGTGTTGCCGTCTGACCCTGACCCCTTCCTGAGACCCTCACCCTGCTCGTCCTTGTTGCGACGTCGGCCCGTCCAGCAAGCCCGATCTCGCTCGCCACGAAGATGCGACCCATCGCCAACAGACGACGAGCTTAGCAAACCAACAAGCGTTGACAATCTCTGTCGGAGAGGTCGCCTGACCCCACCTCCTTTCTGATGGCCCACCATTCGAGAAGATCTATAGATTGACATTCGACAAGGGTTCATATAGTTTTGTTTTTTGAATTTGTATCGTATATTGATATGAAACTTGAATTTTACGTAATACTAGTTTTTTACGGGTTTTCTTAATTTTTATCATACAATTTTTTTGGTCCCCGTGAATTCTCGCTCTGCGTCCGCCAGAGCACCTTAGATGGTGAGGTCGTTGGTGCTGCTATTGACATCGGTCTAGCATGATTCAGATGTACTACAAGATCCAGGACTTGTAGGAACACAAACTTATGTAACCAAAACTAAGCAATACTAACAACACGAAATTTCAAACCGCATAGCACTCGATCGCTCGAACCTTCACAATGTGGAATGCATGGCAACGGCCCCTCAAGCTTGTGGCCAATCATGTTGTTAGCATTGTACGTCAATCTTGCAAAACATAATTACTAATTGGTGAGGTAGAATGATTGAAATGGAAGTGCATGAAGGACTCACACACGAATCACCTCTTACGCATACGCTTGCGTGGGTCGAAGTGAAGGACCGGGAAACATGAAAAAGAAATAAAACCATGTGTGAGAATCTTCGCGCTCGCGTTGCAGAAATCAATCGAGATGAACGAGTGGATGAAAACGGAACGGATATAACGGATATTCAGCCATTCTGTATCCTATCCTAATGTATTTTTTTATATGCGATCGAATATAGATAGTTAAAATTTGGGACGGTTATAGAATGGAATCGGATAATAATTTGAGCGGGTAAGAAACAGATATTTGATATTACTTGGGATATTTGTCGGATAGTTCGCCCCTATAATATTATTTGTCCAACCATCCAACAAACAAATAAAATAAGAAACACAAAATCATGTACTCCCCTGTTTCAAATTAAAATTAGTTATAGTTTTTTATTGGATTCATACAATAATTAGTATATGTGTTTTGTGTATATATGTCTAGATGTATTACCATTTTATTTGAATATAGACATAAATAGTAAGTGATACAACGAACTCTATTGTGAAACATAAGGATCACATGATAGCTCAAATATAAAAAATAAACCGATAAAATTAATATCATGTAGTTTAAAGTCACTAACAAAAACATTATAGAACCAGCAATACGGAGTGTAGTTTCTGCGAGCTGAAGGAGAAGAAATTATGGGTTAACCATTTGGCATTAGGCCTCGGATAGAAGCACAGGCCGAGGCCGGTTAGGCCTGCAAATGGGGTGGATGTAAGTGAGTATTTTAGGTGGGTTTAATAAATTGTTTTGTTTTGGTGGGTTGTGATGGGTTTTAATTATTAATGGGTTGGGTTAGGTGTTGTCGGGGACCATAATTAGGGGTACCCTCAAGACGCCTAATTCTCAGCTGGTAACCCCCATCAGCATAAAGCTGCAAAGGCCTGATGGGCGCGATTAAGTCAGGGATCAGTCCACACGAGTGACTCGATCACGCTTCGCCCGAGCCTAGCCTCGGCCAAAGGCAGCCGACCTCGAGAGACTTCCGTCTCGCCCGAGGCCCCCTTTTTATGGCGGACACATCACCGGCTCGCCCGAGGCCTTGGCTTCGCTCAGAAGCAACCTTGACTAAATCGCCACACCGACTGACCAAATTGCAGGGGCATTAAACGCAAAGGTGGCCTGACACCTCTATCCTGACACGCGCCCCCGGCAGGGCCGAAGTGACCGCCGTCACTCCACCGCTCCACTGGCCAGTCTGACAGAAGGACAGCGCCGCCTGCGCCACTCCGACTGCAGTGCCACTCGACAGAGTGAGTCTGACAGGCAGTCAGGCCTTGCCACGGCGAACTCCGCTCCGCCCGACCCCAGGGCTCGGACTCGGGCTAAGACCCGGAAGACGGCGAACTCCGCTCCGCCCGACCCCAGGGCTCGGACTCGGGCTAAGACCCGGAAGACGGCGAACTCCGCTCCGCCCGACCCCAGGGCTCGGACTCGGGCTAAGACCCGGAAGACGGCGAACTCCGCTCCGCCCGACCCCAGGGCTCGGACTCGGGCTAAGACCCGGAAGACGGCGAACTCCGCTCCGCCCGACCCCAGGGCTCGGACTCGGGCTAAGACCCGGAAGACGGCGAACTCCGCTCCGACCGACCCCAGGGCTCGGACTCGGGCTAAGACCCGGAAGACGGCGAACTCCGCTCCGACCGACCCCAGGGCTCGGACTTGGGCTAAGACCCGGAAGACGACGAAACTCCGCCTCGCCCGACCCCAGGGCTCGGACTCCGCCCTGGCCTCGGCCGAACGACTTCCGCCTCGCCCGACCCCTTGGCTCGGGCTCGGCCGCGGCAACAAAAGGCAGACTCAACCTCGGCTTCGGAGGAACCCCCACGTCGCCCTGCCTAGGGCACAGACCGCCACGTCAACAAGAGGCGCCATCATCATCCTACCCCGAATCGACTCGGGTCACGGAGAACAAGACCGGCGTCTCATCCGGCCAGCTCCGCCAGAGGGGCAATGATGGCGCTCCACAAGCTCTATGACGACGGCGGCCCCCGGCTCTCTTACGGAAGCAGGACAACGTCAGCAGGGACTCGACCGCTCCAACAGCTGTCCCTCCATCAGGCTCCGCCGCACCTCCGACAGCCACGACATCACGCCAGCAGGGTGCCCAGATCTCTCCGGCTGCCACATTGGCATGTACCTAGGGCGCTAGCTCTCCCTCCGCTAGACACGTAGCACTCTGCTACACCCCCCATTGTACACCTGGATCCTCTCCTTACGACTATAAAAGGAAGGACCAGGGCCTTCTCAGAGAAGGTTGGCCGCGCGGGACCGAGGACGGGACAGGCGCTCTCTTGGGGCCGCTCGCTTCCCTCACCCGCGTGGACGCTTGTAACCCCCCTACTGCAAGCGCACCTGACCTGGGCGCGGGACGAACACGAAGGCCGCGGGACTTACACCTCTCTCACGCTCGACTCCGGCCACCTCGCCTCTCCCCCCTTCGCGCTCGCCCACGCGCTCGACCCATCTGGGCTGGGGCACGCAGCACACTCACTCGTCGGCTTAGGGACCCCCTGTCTCGAAACGCCGACAGTTGGCGCGCCGGGTAGGGGCCTGCTGCGTGCTGACGAACAGCTCCTCGTCAAGCTCCAGATGGGCAGTCTCCAGCAACCTCTCCGGCCCGGGACGGTGCTTCGTTTCGGGACTCTTGAGTTCATGTCCTTCGACGGCAGCTACGACATGATACTTCTTCCACCGCCGCGCGACTACGACAATGGCGGCCGACAACCCGCCCGCCGGCGGCGGAATCGACGACGTCTTCCCCGCGTGGTGGAAGAGCAACATTCGGGCTCGCTCCGTTCCCTCCCCCGCCAACGGAGGAGGAGGCGGGACCGTCAAGGCCAGACGGGAGGCCGCGCTTCGTCGGCCGTCGAGCGAATCGACGCCCCCGACGCCCCGATGGAAGGCACGCCGGACGTCGACCTCGCGTTCAAGACGGAGGCAAGCGCCGTCCCCCCGCGGCGCGCTGACCCCGAGCAAGAAGACGACGCCGGCACGCTCGCGGAAAGCCTGCAGGACGTCGCCCTCGAACCAGAGATGACGGCGCAACCAGTCCCCGATGTGACTACGTCGCTCCTCGTCGACCAAAAGGTAACGACTAACTCCCATCTTGCGTCATTTCGACTCGGCCTCAACCCGCCAAACGACCTCGTTTTGGCGGGCGCTCTCATTGAGGCGAGTGCAACCCCACTGAGGTTCCGTATGCGGTCGCCTTGGGACCGGCTGACGGACGTCTCGACCTACGGGCCCTCTGGGTCCGAGGAAGATGACGATCCCGGCATCGGTTGGGATTTCTCCGGACTTGGCAACCCCAGTGCCGTGCGGGACTTCATGACCGCATGTGACTACTGCCTATCCGACTGTTCCGATGGAAGCCGCAGCCTTGGCGACGAGAGCTGTGGCCCAAGCCGCGAATGTTTCCACATCGAGCTAGGGGATCCCACCGAAGGCAACCATCTTGGCATGCCGGAGGATGGTGATCTCCCTAGGCCGGTGCCTCGCGCCGACATCCCACGGGAGCTAGCTGTGGTCCCCGCTCCGGCGGGGGGTTACGACCCACAACTCGAGCAAGTCCGCGAAGCGCAGGCCAGGCTCAACGAGGGAACAGGAGCGCTTGAGCCGATCCATCGGGACGTCGGACAGGCATGGGTGGGCCAACCCCTGGCCGGAGAAATACGTCATCTGCCCCAAGGTCTCCAGCACCGCGTCGCCAACGATGTCAGGATCAGACCGCCGCCCGCATCCAGCGGGGTTGGTCAGAACCTGGCAACCGCAGCAATGCTCATCCGCGCGATGCCGGAGCCGTCAACCACCAAGGGTCGGCGAATCCAGGGAGAACTCAAGAATCTCCTGGAAGGCGCTGCGGCCCGGCGGGCCGAGAGCACTGCATCCCGAAGGCAAGGATATCCCTCGGAACCTCATGCCGCGACTTCCCGATTCATGCGGGAAGCCTCGGTCTACACCGGGCGCACGCGCAACACCGCGCCTGCGGCCCCGGGCCACCTCGGCAACGAGCACCATCGACGCGACCGTCGGGCTCACCTCGACGAAAGGGTGCGCCGAGGCTACCACCCCAGGCGTGGGGGGCGCTACGACAGCGGGGAGGATCGGAGTCCCTCGCCCGAGCCACCCGGTCCGCAGGCCTTCAGTCGGGCCATCCGACGGGCGCCATTCCCGACCCGGTTCCGACCCCCGACTACTATCACGAAGTACTCGGGGGAAACGAGACCGGAACTGTGGCTCGCGGACTACCGCCTTCCCTGTCAACTGGGTGGAACGGACGACGACAACCTCATCATCCGTAACCTCCCCCTGTTCCTCTCCGACACTGCTCGCGCCTGGTTGGAGCACCTGCCTCCGGGGCAGATTTCCAACTGGGACGACTTGGTCCAAGCCTTCGCTGGCAATTTCCAGGGCACATACGTGCGCCCCGGGAATTCCTGGGACCTTCGAAGCTGCCGGCAACAGCCGGGGGAGTCGCTCCGGGACTACATCCGACGATTCTCGAAGCAGCGCACCGAGCTGCCCAACATCACCGACTCGGATGTCATCGGCGCGTTCCTCGCCGGCACCACTTGCCGCGACCTGGTGAGCAAGCTGGGTCGCAAAACCCCCACCAGGGCGAGCGAGCTGATGGACATCGCCACCAAGTTCGCCTCTGGCCAGGAGGCGGTCGAGGCTATCTTCCGAAAGGACAAGCAGCCCCAGGGCCGCCCGTCGGAAGAAGCTCCCGAGGCGTCTGCTCCGCGCGGCGCCAAGAGGAAAGGCAAGAAGAAGTCGCAATCGAAACGCGACGCCGCCGACGCGGACCTTGTCGCCGCCGCCGAGTATAAGAACCCTCGGAAGCCCCCCGGAGGTGCAAACCTTTTCGACAAGATGCTCAAGGAGCCGTGCCCCTACCATCAGGGGCCCGTCAAGCACACCCTCGAGGAGTGCGTTATGCTTCGGCGTCATTTCCACAGGGCCGGGCCACCCGCCGAGGGTGGCAGGGCCCGCGACGACGACAAGAACGAAGATCGCCCAGCAGGAGAGTTCCCCGAGGTCCGCGACTGCTTCATGATCTATGGAGGGCATGCGGCGAATACCTCGGCTCGGCACCGCAAGCAAGAGCGCCGGGAGGTCTGCTTAGTGAAGGTGACGGCGCCAGTCTACCTAGACTGGTCCGACAAGCCCATCACTTTCGACCGGGCCGACCACCCCGACCATGTGCCGAGCCCGGGGAAATACCCGCTCGTCGTCGACCCCGTTGTCGGCGATGTCAGGCTCACCAAGGTCCTGATGGACGGGGGCAGCTGCCTCAACATCATCTACGCCGAGACCCTCAAGCTCCTGCGCGTTGATCCGTCCTCCGTCCGGGCAGGCGCTGCGCCCTTCCACGGGATCATCCCTGGGAAGCGCGTCCAGCCCCTCGGGCGACTCGACCTCCCAGTCTGCTTCGGGACACCCTCCAACTTCCGAAGGGAGACCCTGACGTTCGAAGTGGTCGGGTTCCGAGGAACCTACCACGCCATGCTAGGGAGGCCATGCTACGCGAAGTTCATGGCCGTCCCCAACTACACCTACCTGAAGCTCAAGATGCCGGGCCCCAACGGGGTCATCACCGTCGGCCCCACGTACAAACACGCGTTCGAATGCGACGTGGAGTGCGTGGAGTACGCCGAGGCCCTCGCCGAGTCCGAGGCCCTCATCGCCGACCTGGAGAACCTCTCCAAGGAGGTGCCAGACGTGAAGCGCCATGCCGGCAACTTCGAGCCAGCGGAGACGGTCAAGGCCGTCCCCCTCGACCCCAGTGGCGACACCACCAAGCAGATCCGGATCGGTTCCGGGCTCGACCCCAAATAGGAAGCAGTGCTCGTCGACTTTCTCCGCGCAAGCGCCGACGTCTTTGCGTGGAGTCCCTCGGACATGCCCGGCATACCGAGGGATGTCGCCGAGCACTCGCTGGATATTCGGGCCGGAGCCCGACCCGTCAGGCAGCCTCTGCGCCGATTCGACGAGGAGAAGCGCAGAGTGATTGGCGAAGAGATCCACAAGCTAATGGCAGCAGGGTTCATCAAAGAGGTATTCCATCCCGAATGGCTTGCCAACCCTGTGCTTGTGAGGAAGAAAGGGGGGAAATGGCGGATGTGTGTAGACTACACTGGTCTCAACAAAGCATGTCCGAAGGTTCCCTACCCTCTGCCTCGCATCGACCAAATCGTGGATTCCACTGCTGGGTGCGAAACCCTGTCCTTCCTCGATGCCTACTCAGGGTATCACCAGATCCGGATGAGAGAGTCCGACCAGCTCGCGACTTCTTTCATCACGCCGTTCGGCATGTACTGCTATGTCACCATGCCGTTCGGTTTGAGGAATGCGGGCGCGACGTACCAGCGGTGCATGAACCATGTGTTCGGCGAACACATCGGTCGCACAGTCGAGGCCTACGTCGATGACATCGTAGTCAAGACGCGGAAGGCTTCCGACCTCCTCTCCGACCTTGAAGTGACATTCCGGTGTCTCAAGGCGAAAGGAGTCAAGCTTAATCCTGAGAAGTGTGTCTTCGGGGTGCCCCGAGGCATGCTCCTAGGGTTCATCGTCTTCGAGCGAGGCATCGAAGCCAACCCGGAGATGATTGCGGCCGTCACCAGCATGGGACCCATCAAGGACTTAAAAGGGGTACAGAGGGTCATGGGATGCCTCGCGGCCCTGAGCCGCTTCATCTCACGCCTCGGCGAAAGAGGTCTGCCTCTGTACCGCCTCTTAAGGAAGGCCGAATGTTTCGCTTGGACCCCTGAGGCCGAGGAAGCCCTCAGCAACCTGAAGACGCTCCTTACAAAGGCGCCAGTCTTGGTGCCGCCGGCGGACGGAGAAGCCCTCTTGGTCTACGTCGCCGCGACCACTCAGGTGGTTAGCGCCGCGATTGTGGTCGAAAGGCAAGAGGAAGGGCATACATTGCCCGTTCAGAGGCCGGTCTACTTCATCAGCGAAGTGCTGTCCGAGACTAAGATCCGCTACCCACAAGTTCAAAAGTTGCTGTATGCTGTGATCCTGACAAGGCGGAAGCTGCGACACTACTTCGAGTCCCATCCGGTAACTGTGGTGTCATCCTTCCCCCTGGGGGAGATCATCCAGTGCCGAGAGGCCTCGGGCAGGATCGCGAAGTGGGCGGTGGAAATCACGGGCGAAACGATCTCGTTCGCCCCTCGGAAGGCCATCAAGTCCCAAGTGTTGGCGGATTTCGTGGCCGAATGGGTCGACACCCAACTGCCAACGACCCCGATCCAACCGGAGCTCTGGACCATGTTTTTCGACGGGTCGCTGATGAAGACGGGGGCCGGCGCGGGCCTGCTCTTCATCTCGCCCCTCGGAAAGCACTTGCGCTACGTACTGCGCCTCCACTTCCCGGCGTCCAACAATGTGGCCGAGTACGAAGCTCTGGTCAACGGATTGCGGATCGCCATCGAGCTAGGGGTCAGACGCCTCGACGCTCGCGGTGATTCGCAGCTCGTCATCGACCAAGTCATGAAGAACTCCCACTGCCGCGACCCGAAGATGGAGGCCTACTGCGACGAGGTTCGGCGCCTGGAAGACAAGTTCTTCGGGCTCGAGCTCAACCACATCGCTCGACGCTACAACGAAACCGCAGACGAGCTGGCTAAGATAGCCTCGGGGCGAACGACAGTCCCCCCGGACGTCTTCTCCCGGGATCTGCATCAACCCTCCGTCAAGCTCGACGACACGCCCGAGCCCGAGGTACCCTCGGCTCAGCCCGAGGTACCCTCGGCTCAGCCCGAGGTACCCTCGGCACAGCCCGAGGTACCCTCGGCCCCCGAGGTCAGAGCACTGAACGTCGAGGAAGGGCAGAGCGGGGCCACACCAGATCAAGATTGGCAGGCCCCGTACCTGCAATATCTCCGTTGAGGAGAGCTACCCCTCGACCAAGTCGAGGCTCGGCGGGTAGCGCGACGCGCCAAGTCATTCATCTTGCTGGGCGACGAAGAGGAGCTCTACCATCGCAGCCCCTCGGGCATCCTCCAGCGGTGCATCTCCATCGCCGAAGGTCGGGAACTGCTGCAAGAAGTACACTCGGGGGCTTGCGGCCACCACGCAGCGCCCCGAGCCCTTGTCGGAAATGCTTTCCGGCAAGGCTTCTACTGGCCAACGGCGGTGGCTGACGCCACTAGAATTGTCCGCACCTGCGAAGGGTGCCAATTCTATGCGAAGCGGACACACCTGCCCGCTCAGGCCCTGCAGACAATACCCATCACCTGGCCCTTCGCTGTATGGGGTCTGGACCTCGTCGGTCCCTTGCAGAAGGCGCCCGGGGGCTACACGCACCTGCTGGTCGCCATCGACAAATTCTCCAAGTGGATCGAGGTCCGACCTCTGAACAGCATCAGGTCCGAGCAGGCGGTGGCATTCTTCACCAACATCATCCATCGCTTCGGGGTCCCGAACTCCATCATCACCGACAACGGCACCCAGTTCACCGGCAAAAAATTCTTGGATTTTTGCGAGGATCATCATATCCGGGTGGACTGGGCCGCCGTGGCTCATCCCATGTCGAATGGGCAAGTAGAGCGTGCCAATGGCATGATTCTACAGGGGCTCAAGCCTCGGATCTACAACGACCTCAACAAGTTCGGCAAGCGATGGATGAAGGAACTCCCCTCGGTGGTCTGGAGCCTAAGGACGACGCCGAGTCGTGCCACGGGCTTCACGCCGTTTTTCCTGGTCTACGGGGCTGAAGCTATCTTACCCACTGACCTGGAATACGGCTCCCCGAGGGCGAGGGCCTACACCGAACAAAGTAACCAAGCTAGTCGAGAGGAATCGCTGGACCAGCTGGAGGAAGCTCGGGACAGGGCCTTACTACACTCGGCGCGGTACCAACAGTCCCTGCGACGCTACCACGCCCGAGGGGTCCGGTCCCGAGAACTCCAGGTGGGCGACCTAGTGCTTCGGCTGCGGCAAGACGCCCGAGGGAGGCACAAGCTCACGCCCCCCCTGGGAAGGGCCATTCGTCATCGCCAAAGTTCTGAAGCCCGGAACATACAAGCTGGCCAACAATCAAGGCGAGATCTACGGCAACGCTTGGAACATCAAACAGCTACGTCGCTTCTACCCTTAAGATGTTTTCAAGTTGTTCATATACCTCGCACCTATGCAAAGTTTAGTCGCCAAGGAAGGGTCGGCCTAGCCTCGGCAAAGCCCGACCCTCCCTCGGGGGCTAAAAGGGGGGAGACCCCCTCTGCGTCGAATTTTTTCCTCGAAAAAGGATCTCTTTTTAGCAGGATTTCTTTCGTGCTTCTT
The DNA here is from genome assembly GCF_902167145.1 of Zea mays. Taxonomy (NCBI): domain Eukaryota; kingdom Viridiplantae; phylum Streptophyta; class Magnoliopsida; order Poales; family Poaceae; genus Zea; species Zea mays. The sequence goes on along the minus strand of NC_050100.1, from coordinate 42,675,845 downwards.
GACTACTTCGGAAAGCGGATCCTGGAAACGACGAGGTACACGTAAGCAGCCAAGGCTGACCGAGCCGAGGGACTCCTACGCCTCCGGGATACGGATACCTCACTCATCACCTTCTGCGATAAGTAACTTGCGCTCGGATAAAGCGACTCCGTGGACCGAACGAGTCATCACGCTCGGAAGCTCTCCTGCCGAAGCAGTCCTTCAAGCTTTCTCGACTAAGTCGGGGACAGGGCCTCATGGACGAGTGAAAGTACGCGTAAGCCGCAAGGCCGACCGAGCCGAGGGATTCCCACGCCTCCGGGATACGGATACCTCACTCGTCCCTTCCGCGAAAAGCAGCTCTCGCTCACACAAACATCCCTGTTACCGACAGAGTCCAGACGCTCGAAACAAGAGGAAAAAAGACGCAGCTTCGCAAGCGCGGCGAGGGTGTGTTCTTCTGGCCTCGGCGGCCGCAGAAAGCACACGCTACAAGATGATCTGATCCTGCAGGCTCGGGTCTTCACGCTGAAGGGAGCCGTAGCACCCTCGGCATCGACTACGTCTTCAGCAAAGCCCGACCCAGCCTCGGGCGGCGCCGCGGTCCAGGGACTCCTCCGGGAATCCGGCCCGAGCAGGCGGCTCAACCGGTTACCCCTGGGGCCTCGGTCAACCGGCTTCCAAGGGCGCCAGTCCAACCTGAGGCATCGACTGATCGACTTTGGCGTCGGCTCCGCTGACGGACAACACGGCTAGGCTCCGGCCAACCAGGTTCCCATTCTCGAGCCAACTCCGCCTTTGTTCATACTGATATCGCTACCCCTGGCCTCGGTCCACCGAAGGGCGGCCGAGGGGTCTCTTCAACTAAGCTAGAGGAGCCCCAGACAACAAGGCCGAACGGGCCGAGGGATTCCTACGCCTCCGGGATACGGATACCTCACCCGTCACCTTGACACGGGGCAACTCATGCTTGGTAAAGCGGTTCAGATAATCAACAGGCGAGACTTAATGCTCGAAAATGAGGAAAAAACACGGCTCCGTGCCGAAATTACATACACGTTCAGGCCTCGACAGCCGCAATGAACGAAGAACACTGGCGTACGAGACGCCACTACCAATGGAGCTCCAGTTCCCTCCTCCGCAGGTATGAACAACCCCCCTCCGAAGGGGAAGGCCTGCGGAGTAACTGAAGAACGATGGGCGGCTCGCTGCCGCCCGTTACAACCGTGACGGCAACCACCCCTGCCCTAGACAGCGAAACGGCTTGGGCAGCAGCTTTGGGGAAGGTGTCACGGCAGAAGGGCTCCCCCCCGCTGGGGACGAGAACCAGCCATTCAGGCAGGGAGACGGGGACCCAGGGCCCCTAGCGCCCTACATATCCTGGCATGGCTGGAGGAAGTCTCCGTGGGGCTCAAGGACGCCCTTCACCCCCGGGCGCAGGGGGAAGAAAGGGGCAGCCGACCCACGCGGGGGCGGTCCCCCGACTCGCCTCATCTTCCATCTTGGCCTGGATGACGAAAATCCTTGAGGCCGAGGGAGGAGTAGAGGTCGCGGCCTGGCCCGTTTTCCCCACCGTCGAACTAGAGGTCACCATCTTGGGTGACCGCCGGTGGCGGGGTGTGGCCAGGCTGCGTGATGAAAATCCTTGAAGCCGAACGATGGCTGAGAGGTACCAACTCCCATGGAGTTGCGTTACTCCAACGAGGAGGCGGAAAGGCGGCGGATACCCCCCATCCGGGGGCTTGGAAGATAGGAAGACACGACGCTTAAGGGAGGAAGAAGACATGGTTGCCTTACGAAAGGAGTCTCCCTCCTTTTAAAGGCAACTCTCCCTACGTGCGCCCCCAGGCGCCGCGGGCTGAGTCTTCTCCAACACGCTCCAAGGCCCTCCCCTGCGACTCGGGGGCTGGGTCCCGCATGTCATGCAAGCCGGCTCAGGGCAGAAGAAGCCAAACCGCCGCGCGTGGTGCGCACGACCGACCGGTGGTTACAGGCGACCCCCCATTTCCGCCCAGACCAACGGGCAGAAGGGGCGGGCAGCCATGCAGGCGGCATGCAACCGCGCCAGATGGACGCGCTTCTCCGACTTCTGACACGCCAGCTTGGGAACCCAGGCCCACGCGTCGAGCAACCGGCGCGCCAGTTGCTGCATGCAAGCAACCGCACCACCACTTGTGCCACCATCGCGCCTCTTCGGTTGCAAAGTCTATGCCACGACTCGAGGCGACTCAACAGCGCCAGCCTGGCGCGTTGAAGCGACCGAAAGTGGGCCGGCAGTAATAGCGGTGGCAGGCGGGCGGGCGCAGCGGTCACGTCGTCAGCCAGGCTCACGTCCCATCCTGAGACAGCAAGAGAGCCTCCACTCACGGCGTGGAAACGGTGCACCCGTGACCCGTTCCTCGAACGGATAGCACGCGCGCAACGGCCGCCCCGCCAACCACTCGCCCCGTCGCATTAACTCCGCGACGGGACACGCGGCGCCTCTGGCAGGCGGAGCGCGCGACGCTTCACCTTCGCCGTAATAAACGCGTCAGAAAAGGTACGCCACGTCGTCCGATTTCGTATCCTTTTCCGTTTTCCTCTTTCTCTATCTCTTGCAACAGGGACCGGGAAAGGGGGATACCCCGAAAGGGATCCTTCTCCGCGAAGGAACCGGGCTCCGAGCCCCCCATTACTGATCAGGGGTTCGAAGGCTGGCCCCCCGAAGGGTTCAACAGTCGCCTCAGATCGCGTGGGCCCGACACCCACTACTGGTCAGGGGTTCGAAGGCCAGCCCCCCGAAGGGCTCCATGGCCGCCTCAGGCTACTCGGGCTCCGCGCCCATTACTGATCAGGGGTTCGAAGCTTGGCCCCCGAAGGGTTCACAGTCGCCTCAGACACCGAGCGAGGGATGACCAGGGGTACGTTCGATACATAACCAAGGCTCGGGCTGCGCTCCCGAGGTACCCTAGGACATTTCCGAGACCAGCGGGAACGATCTTGTAACGGAATCCCATCGGAGGGAGGCATCGAGCCCTCGGACCCCGTCGCCAGGGGACCGGGTCCGGCAAATCACCCGCAGGTACTTTTGGGCGTGCCTCTGGGCCCCTAGCCGACCCCCAACGAACGGGGCACGGACGTCCACTCGGATTACCCGCTCGCAGCTCACCGGAGACACCATGTTCGGTGCCCATCGAGGGTAACATGGCGCACTCCCCCCCTCCTCCTTGCGGAAAGGCGACGTAGGGGCGTATGTAAAAAGTCGAGTTTGTCCCTGATCGTCCTCTCGCCCTGTGCAGAGGCTCGGGGGCTGCTCTCGCAAAAACTGGCTCCGGCCAAATCGTTGACAGCGTCAACATACCAGCCCGAGAGCTTGGGCCCCGACCGTGCACCCGGGCTACGGCCAGTTCGCATGAGGGAACGACCAGACCAGCCGAAGCGTTAAGCGAAGTATTAAGACCTCGAAGGAGTGTAACCACTCCTCCGAGGCCTCGGGGGCTACACCCGGCGGGTGCGCTCGCGCGCACCCACCGGAACGAAATGCAACCGAGAAAGGCTGGTCCCCTTGCAAAAAAGTGCGACAAAAGCCTCCAAGCGAGTGCTGACACTCCCTTTGAGGCTCGGGGGCTACTGTCGGGGACCATAATTAGGGGTACCCTCAAGACGCCTAATTCTCAGCTGGTAACCCCCATCAGCATAAAGCTGCAAAGGCCTGATGGGCGCGATTAAGTCAGGGATCAGTCCACACGAGTGACTCGATCACGCTTCGCCCGAGCCTAGCCTCGGCCAAAGGCAGCCGACCTCGAGAGACTTCCGTCTCGCCCGAGGCCCCCTTTTTATGGCGGACACATCACCGGCTCGCCCGAGGCCTTGGCTTCGCTCAGAAGCAACCTTGACTAAATCGCCACACCGACTGACCAAATTGCAGGGGCATTAAACGCAAAGGTGGCCTGACACCTCTATCCTGACACGCGCCCCCGGCAGGGCCGAAGTGACCGCCGTCACTCCACCGCTCCACTGGCCAGTCTGACAGAAGGACAGCGCCGCCTGCGCCACTCCGACTGCAGTGCCACTCGACAGAGTGAGTCTGACAGGCAGTCAGGCCTTGCCACGGCGAACTCCGCTCCGCCCGACCCCAGGGCTCGGACTCGGGCTAAGACCCGGAAGACGGCGAACTCCGCTCCGCCCGACCCCAGGGCTCAGACTCGGGCTAAGACCCGGAAGACGGCGAACTCCGCTCCGCCCGACCCCAGGGCTCGGACTCGGGCTAAGACCCGGAAGACGGCGAACTCCGCTCCGCCCGACCCCAGGGCTCGGACTCGGGCTAAGACCCGGAAGACGGCGAACTCCGCTCCGCCCGACCCCAGGGCTCGGACTCGGGCTAAGACTCGGAAGACGGCGAACTCCGCTCCGACCGACCCCAGGGCTCGGACTCGGGCTAAGACCCGGAAGACGGCGAACTCCGCTCCGACCGACCCCAGGGCTCGGACTCGGGCTAAGACCCGGAAGACGATGAAACTCCGCCTCGCCCGACCCCAGGGCTCGGACTCCGCCCTGGCCTCGGCCGAACGACTTCCGCCTCGCCCGACCCCTTGGCTCGGGCTCGGCCGCGGCAACAAAAGGCAGACTCAACCTCGGCTTCGGAGGAACCCCCACGTCGCCCTGCCTAGGGCACAGACCGCCACGTCAACAGGAGGCGCCATCATCATCCTACCCCGAATCGACTCGGGTCACGGAGAACAAGACCGGCGTCTCATCCGGCCAGCTCCGCCAGAGGGGCAATGATGGCGCTCCACAAGCTCTATGACGACGGCGGCCCCCGGCTCTCTTACGGAAGCAGGACAACGTCAGCAGGGACTCGACCGCTCCAACAGCTGTCCCTCCATCAGGCTCCGCCGCACCTCCGACAGCCACGACATCACGCCAGCAGGGTGCCCAGATCTCTCCGGCTGCCACATTGGCATGTACCTAGGGCGCTAGCTCTCCCTCCGCTAGACACGTAGCACTCTGCTACACCCCCATTGTACACCTGGATCCTCTCCTTACGACTATAAAAGGAAGGACCAGGGCCTTCTCAGAGAAGGTTGGCCGCGCGGGACCGAGGACGGGACAGGCGCTCTCTTGGGGCCGCTCGCTTCCCTCACCCGCGTGGACGCTTGTAACCCCCCTACTGCAAGCGCACCTGACCTGGGCGCGGGACGAACACGAAGGCCGCGGGACTTACACCTCTCTCACGCTCGACTCCGGCCACCTCGCCTCTCCCCCCTTCGCGCTCGCCCACGCGCTCGACCCATCTGGGCTGGGGCACGCAACACACTCACTCGTCGGCTTAGGGACCCCCCTGTCTCGAAACGCCGACAGGTGTGTTTATTTTATATTGCGGGTCAAAATGGTTGATATCCATGCGTATAGATGGATTTGTATAGGTATGGGTTTCCATGGGTATTCACCAATCAGACTACCACCCTAATCAGTACCATTTTATTTCAGGTTTAGAGAAGTCTTTGATTTCTTTAGTCACACACAGCACACTATACTATACCATTTTATCAGTACCATTTTATTTGAAAATGTGACCAACTATAAAGTTGCATAACTTTTTGAGATCTATAAATTCTATTTAATAGTTTCTACATCCGAGGCCGTTTACAAAATTTGAAATTTAAATTTGAAAACTTCACACGAATTTTTCAATGATAAGATGATTTCAAATAAAAAAGTTGACAATTACAAAGTTTCATTATATTTCAAGACCTACAACTTTTATTTTTGTGGTTTTTCCATCCGAGGTAGTTTGAAAAATTCAAATTTTAAAATTCAAACATAATTTTGCATAACAAGATGATTTCAAATCAAAATATTGTCAACTATAAAGTTTCATAACTCTTCAATACCTACAACTTTCATGTTGGTGGTTTTTTTCTTTCGAGGTTGTTTTAAAAATTCAAATTTTATTTTTTTTTAAAATTCAGACATAGTTTTCGTTGACAATATGACTTCAAATGAAAAAGTTGTCAACTACAAACTTCTATAACTTTTCAAGATCTACAAAGTTTATTTTGGTTGTTTGATCATTTGTTCATCTCACTTGATAGTTCTAACAATATACACAAATTCTATACATATCTCTCGTAGTTCCATAAACTATGAGAGAGATATAGGTTTTATGAACAAATTTTTTTTTAGTTTGTCATATGAAGAAATGTTCAAAATATAAAATGTACATCATGATGAGTTATACAAATTTGTAGTTAAAAACCTTTTCATTTGAATTAATTTACTGCTTTAAATGTGATTTTTAAATTGTCTTTGCTTAGTGTTGGAAAAAAGCACTCGGCAAAGAGCTCTTTGCCGAGTGTTATATTTTTGACACTCGGCAAAGAAGCTCTTTGTCGAGTGTCAAAAAAACACTCGGCAAAGAGCTTCTTCACCGGGTGTTTTATTTTACCGATAGTTTTTTGTGTGGCACTCGGCAAAGAGCTTCTTTGCCGAGAGCCCGAAAAAAACACTCGACAAAGTATTTGGTACTCAGCAAAGAGAGAAATTCCGGTAGTGTCTGTCTTGTCGGCTCTATACAGGCTGTACAACTACTAATGCTACTACAGGCTGAACACAGGATAATTAAGCCACAGCACCACCACATGCCATTTAGTTATTTTACTCTAAGTTTTCTACTTCACGTTTAGCAAAGGCTTTTTTATGTATCTCCTTGTTAATTGAATTGTTAACTTTGTTTATTTTTCTTTTAAACATAGATGGATGAAGGATCTTTAACATATGTTTTTGTTATTCTCTCGAGATCTAAATGTTCATTGACCAAATTTGTCACTATATATGCAACTATGTTTTTGTATGTCACTGAAACTATCTATAAAATTATCACTGTGTATCAGTGTATGCAGTTGGCTTGATGTGAGACAATAAGCTAAACCCACGGGTTTTCCATGTGTTTCCATCCAATTACGAGTTGGTTTGAGATCAATAATGTTATTGGATGAGTTGAGTTTAACTTACTTCTAGTATTTTTGGTTAGGTGTGGGATGAATATCAAAGTAATTAGATTTGGGTATAGATGAGAGTGGATTGGATTTTCTGCCATTAGCAGGCCTAAGGCCGGTAGACGATGTGCAGATTGTGCTCCACGGGGTTACTTGTATATTCAACTCCCAGCGCCAGTGTAACGTAATAATTGGGCATCAAAATGCTACGTGAATGGCGACAGCAACACGCCAACACCTGTCGATCGTTGCTATACATCGTAGCCCAGGAGAGATCCAGCAGGCCGAGGCGCACCACTGCTACTGCTATTGAGCCAGCAGTGAGCACCGCTGCACAGGAGCAGGCCAAGGCACAATGCGGCTGACGGACATGGCTGTACCGCACTGCGCCACTGCCAGCCGGGTACCCGAACGTATTAGTATCCGAGTAGTTGCCGTGTAACACTGATTCCATATTCTACCCGTACCCGAAAGTTAAATATCAGGCTAGTACATGTATCCAACCCGACATAAAAATATATGTATCTGTATCCAAAAATTCGAGTAATTTTGGTACCCGTATCCGGTACCCGTCCCATTTTCACCCCTAGAGTGGACATGGGCACCGATGGATGATAGAGCGGTTGAGGCAGAAGACAAGAGACCATCCGAGGCGAGCCAAATACATCAGCGAGGCGTTTAGTGTGTCCTCGACAACGGCACCAGAGATGGGAGCCGACCAGGGCTGGAAACGAGCTAAGCCAAGCTCGGCTCGGCTCAGCTCGATGCGGCTCGATGATTGAATGGGCTCGACTCGGCTCGATATTGGCTCGCGAGCTAATTCCTAATACTGATTATTGCATTATTTAGTGAATTAACATTATATAAATTTGAAATATGGAATCATCATTCAATATTATGAGTAATTTAAATTATAAAGTGTAATATATTCGCCATTAAAGACTAAAAAAACAAGCTATTATCCATAAAATTATCTAATATTAATCATTATTCGGAATCAAACAATTTGGCGCGGCTCGCGAGTCGAAATGAGCCGGCTCAGCTCGACTCGCTGAAAAAATGAGCTCGAGAAATGGGCTCGGCTCGTTCGAGGCTCGTGAGTCGCTTCGAGCCGAGCCGAGCCGAGCCACTCTAAATTCGAGCCGACTCGTGAGCCTCGAGCTTATTTTTCAGCCCTAAAACCGACAACTAAATGATAAGGATTTTTAGGTGTAACGGCAGGGAGCGCACGTCCCTCATGGCTCCTGTTTCGTCGCCCGCTTCTATGGGGGTTCGAGCCTATCATATTTTTGTTGTCCTTGTTCGATCATATATGGATGGAAGCTTATCTCGAAAATTATTTGTTTATGAGATGCTGGAGGAGAGGAATGGATCTACATGCTTTGTGCATGACAAACGGGACAGTGGAAATGATGGAACAATGAAAACTTGTATTTTAGGCTACCTTCAATAGATCGCACATAAGGCCATACAAAAAAACTGTTGTTTGCATTGTAGACATTATTGTTTATTTAGTAAAGTTTGAAATATATACTACTGTATATTTCAATAGTTTAAACTTTGCAAAACTCACTTGACCAAATCATCCACACTCATAACAATAACTAAATCCACCAAACAAATTGCACCCAAATTTAACACCATTAAATTCAACGGTTCAGAACATTAGATAACTTAATATCTATTACTCACGTAAATCAAATAGACAATATTATTTGGATCATTCTTCATCCTCTCCCCGTGACCCCACCGCCATAGCCTCCCCCAGTCCCTCTTCTATTGTGACCCCGCCGGCCCCTCCCCCTCCTCTCACTCGTGTCACTGCCACCATCGACTTCTTTCCTCATCTGATCGAGATCGTAGTGTTAGAACAAACTATATGCTATAAGAAGATAAGATAGGAGATGACATAGTTGCCTCACACAACCTTAAGGAGTAGAGAAGAGATGAGACCGGTGTTGAGCTGCAGAGCTGGGGCACATGAAGGAATGCTGGGATGGAATTTGGACTGGCCGACTGGATCTTTTTCTGTACGACAAAGAAAAGCTACAGTAGTGCTCATGTTGGGCCTTGGGCCATTGACGACGAGCCTTACATCAGACCCAGAACTACTTCATCCCGCGCCCCCTGAAGCTCGAGCACGGCAGCACCGTCCGATCCTGGATCCAACAGCCGAAACCCACCCACCTGGAAACCCTAGCGCCGCCACACTATATAACCTTCTCTCTTCGCCGTGCTCCGATTTGACACACCTCCCAAACCCTACACTCCCGGCGGCGGCGGCGGCGGCGCAGCAGCGGCAGCAGCATCCGAAGATGGTGAAGTTCCTCAAGCCCGGCAAGGCCGTTATCCTCCTCCAGGGCCGCTTCGCCGGCAGGAAGGCAGTTATCGTGCGCGTGTTCGAGGAGGGCACCCGCGACCGCCCCTATGGCCACTGCCTCGTCGCAGGCCTCGCCAAGTACCCAAAGAAGGTGATCCGCAAGGACTCCGCCAAGAAGACTGCGAAGAAGTCGCGCGTCAAGTGCTTCATCAAGCTCGTCAACTTCACTCACCTCATGCCCACCCGCTACACCCTCGACGTCGATTTCAAGGATGTCGCCACCGGTGGGCCCGACGCACTCTCTACCCACGACAAGAAGGTCGCCGCCTGCAAGACGGCCAAAGCGCGCCTTGAGGAGAGGTTCAAGACCGGCAAGAACAGGTGGTTCTTTACCAAGCTCCGCTTCTAGATGCTCGGCCTCCCGAATAGTCCTGCTTTAGCTGTCGATTTGTTGTATCGGACACACTCCATCTCTGTTTTCGTATTACCATGAATATTTCGTGTTTAGTCCTGGGGCTCTCAGAGATAAATTTGCTAAGATATGCCGTTGTTGTGTTACATGTTTTCGTGATAGGTCTGGTTAAAATTTTGTTCTGTTTTACGGCTTGCGGGTTTCTTGTTGGTGCCAGACATTTGTGATGCATCTTGTTAGTAGTGTTTCATCAAGTATGCTCTTTTGTTTCTCCTGATGATCTGGTTAATTATGAAAAGTAGAAATGTAGCATAAGGTATACAAATATATTATGTATAAAACCATATTAGTTTAATTGATATATGTCTAAATTACGATTATTAGAATGAAATTCAATTTCATGTATTCAAAGGGGGTCTTAGCTGAATTGAGCTAGTGGCCCTGGGCTCTATGGAATTGTTGAATGTTCAATTTGTGTCTTTAGGATTAACTGTTTCATCAAGTAGATGACAACAAATATTGGCTACAATCTTATTTATCCTATTGATTAGTTTGTTAAACTTGTAATGTCGGGTTGATTGCGAATATTAAACTTCCATGGAAAATCATGCTTTACTTAGATGCTGTTTGACTCCCTGTCAAAGAATTTTTTTAATACTGTTCATACTGCCTTTCGGAGCTGGGTAGTCATTCCTTTCCAAATATTTTTGAGTAACATTAGGGAAAATTTGATACGTTCGAATCGAAGCGCTGTTGGCTATCACATTGGATGCTGCTTCATTCATTGTCTTGTAATTAATGGGCAGTTAGTTTTAGTTTCTCATTTGTTTGTTGATCATGCTTGTAGCCTCTTGTTATCTTTTATTTACTCGTGAAATAAAATACAACGGATCCTAAGAATTCTACTACCTTCGTTCCATTTTATAATTTGTTTGACTGGCTTTTCAAAAAAAATCGTAATTATTATTAATTTTTACTGTGATATCGTTTAGTATATAATATATTTTAAATATGGCTTTGAATTTTCCATTTTCTTGCAAAAAAATTGAATAAGATGAACCGGTCAATCTCGGTTCAAAAAGTCAAACGAATTATAAATTGTGACATGTGAGTAGAATAGAATATACCGTGGAGTAAAGCAAATAATTCATGTAACCTTCTGAGGCTGGGTATGTTTTAATGTTGCCTTTTTAAACAAACGTGTTAGGTGTTATTTCACCTAGAACCTCTTGTAATTTGGTACGCATTTTGATTGCTTTGGCACATTTTGCTGCTCGTTACTATTGTGTTGTTTGCTTTACAAGTTCAACATTGTCTTCCTGGTTACAATTTATCAATGCGTTTGGTACCAGTAAACCTTATTTTATAACTTAATTCGTGCACCTCAAAATCTTATTTGAACGGAATCTGGCATGAAAATGACCAAATCCCAGTTTCGAACCTATTTCAGAATGTATTTACCTACAGCTGAGATTTCTGCAGTTTCAGTCTTCGCGCGGGACAATAATTGGTTCCGTGAATTTCATCTTACTTTTTGGTCTTCGGAATTGTTGTACAGATAGTTCTATATCTTCTGTTGCTGTTCAAATCGTAACAGCAGGATAAAATATTCTGCTATATAAACTACTCTTGAACTGTATCCTGTTCCTCTGTGACAAGACATGAACAATGATCAATATTTCCAAGAAATGTATAATGGGAAGAGCGAGTGATCTAATTTAAAAAATTGAGGTTAAAATGGAGGAAAGGTAATAGTTGTGTGCGATTGGAATGTGGTTAAGAGGACCTTCAATAGTTTTTTTAAACTTTGCTTTAAATTTTTATTTGGAGAGTTATTTGGGTAAAAGTTATTTTCTATTTTTATTCTCATATTTTCTATATTTTATGTGAATCGTGTTGCGTTACCTTGCGAGAAAGACTATCAAGATCTATGGATCTCCCATTCTCCCTGGAGAACAAGACCACACCCCCATGCAAACCAAAAAAAATCTGTCACTCGGGTGAGACCTTGCTTTGCTTTCTATGAACAGGGTCAACCTGACGCCACCTTTCCTCACCTACCTGAATAAAATGAATTTCTCCTCCTTATAGTACGGTGGGTACTCAGCAAGAGGAGGAAAGATGCAAAGCTTAGCAAGGATAGGCTGAGAGTTTAAGAGGTTGGCATTTTGCATTTTAGTTGGTTAAACTTTTATTAACAACATCTATTTACTAAGTGTATGTATTTACCAAAACCCAATTAATCAATAGTATTATTCATCACCACGAAGCCACTTAAGCAAAACGCTTAAGTGAACCACTTGAATCAAAAGGATTCACGATTTAATCTCCATCTTTAAATTTGATTATCATGTGAGGGTCCAGGCTTCTCTTAACCGTGAGCACGACTAATATATCCGTTTTTTACATCCAGTAGAGGTTGTACAACTTTACTCACAAGTCGTGTATCTCCTCTAGTCTAGGTTCGTGCCTCCCGTATTTACTTCTGAGGTGAATGGCTAGGGATTCACTACGAGGCTTTCACAAAACACGCTTAATACGAAGCAACCTGCAAGGATTCTAAGTCGGTGTGGAGGCCCTCTAGGCGAGGCAGCTTAGCTAAGACAACATCCCCATGGTAACGTGAGCTACCACCATCGCCCCATTTACATATATTTCAAGTAAGGTTACTAGACACTAAGTATATTAGGTTAGTTGCCAAAGCCAGAGTCATGATGACACTCGTGGTTGCACAATTTTCCTGGGTGGTCACTCCATGTTCCAATTTTAACACACATGATTTGTTTATTATCCAATTAAACACCATGATAGCTCAAGTTTAATCCTTGGAACATTAATAGCATAAAAGGAGTGACATCATTAAGCTGAGTTAAAGCATGAGCAACTAATATGCAAAGCATAAAGCCCAAGTTTAATCAAGTTATGGGTTGGTAAAGACTAGTAATTGCTAAGTAGGTGTTGGGGGCCTTCGACTTCTGAAGGTCCTCAAAAACATGATTTAACAATGCCTCTGGAGTATAATGTGTGGACAGGGATCTTCGAACAAGAGCCCACGATATGAAGAAACACGGAAACAATACGAAGGATGGAACAGAGCCGAAGCTGTGCGCAAGGGAGCTTCGGCATGATGGCAGAAAATATGAAACCGACTTAAAGAGGAAAAAACTATCTAGACCCAAATAGATTACTATAGAGTTATTTTCAAAAGCAAGGGGCCTGAATGTAATTTTGCATGGGCTACGACCCGTGCCTATAAATAGGTGAACAGTATTCCCGTACTGTTCACGCTGGCTTGGCATTCGTTTTCGCGTCACGCTTGTACCCTTGCTTTCCTTCGAGCCAAAGATACATTTATAATTTGTTATTGTTGATATAGTAACGCAAATAAAAATAAGTTGATAATAACGTTTAAAGTGTTTATATTATTTTTCATATCTTGCATATGAATCCTTCTTCATCATTTATTATGCTTATGAAGGTTTTTCCTTCATAACCTTCGTTCGAAATTCATTATATCCGAAGGGAGATAATGCTTCGAAGGACGAAGGACTTTAACATTTAACACTTTCTGTGTTGCCTTGTTCTTAACTCTTAGCATTTGAGAACAAGTCCCCAACATTGGCGCCCACCTCCGGTGAACTCACTTCCACTTTTTGAGTTTCGAACACCTTCAGCAAGCATAGACCTTCGTCATGCCGCCAAAGAAAGCTTCAGCAACAGGGGCTGCCACTCTGCAGCCGCTGGACCCAAACCAGGAGACCCTCTCTCTTCGGGAGGCCCGAAGCCAGAAGAGGAAGGCCACCAGTCCAACGCCTTAGGAGGACGACTTGGATCAAGAGATCAGAAATATGGAGATGCTCCATCAGCAGGTGCAAAGGAAGAAGGAAATGATGGCTAGGCTAGCTGACCTGCAAAGGCAGATAGACGAAGCCTCTGAAGAAGTTCGTCATCTTGCTCAAGATGAACAGAACCGAAGGCCCCAGCACAGAGAGCTTCATCAAGAGGGCTTTTTCAACGAGGATGACTGGTATGAGGATCTCCATCATGGAAATTTTGCTTTTGATGATGCTTCTCCTCTGTCAGCAGAACTGCAGGCTACACCTTGGCCTCCGTCTTACAAGCCACCTCAACTCTCCATGTACGACGGACACTCAGATCCGAAGCAGTTTCTGATGAGCTACGAAGCAACGATATCTTCCTATGGTGGCAATACTGCAGTTATGACGAAGTCTTTCGTCATGGCTGTCAAGAATGTTGCACAAACCTGGTACTCCTCTCTTCGGCCAGGAACAATCACATCATGGCAGAAACTGAAGGATATGCTGATTACCAGTTTCCAAGGGTTTCAAACGAAGCCGGTCACCGCTCAAGCTTTATTCCAGTGCACCCAAGATCACGAAGAATATCTTCAGGCGTATGTCCGAAGGTTCTTACGCCTGAGGGCACAAGCGCCAACAGTGCCCAATGAAATTTTCATTGAGGCCATGATTAAGGGGCTTCGGCCAGGACCTTCAGCCCAGTACTTTGCCAGGAAGCCCCCTCAGACTCTGGAGAAACTGCTTCAGAAGATGGATGAATATATCCGCGCTGACAATGACTTTCGACAGAGAAGGGAGGAAGCTTACAGGTTCTCCGAAATAGCCAAGGGCTTCGGAGGGAGAATTCATCCTAGACACGTCAGATCGATTCATTCTACTTAGAATGATGATAGGGGAAGCCAGCAGCAGAGGCCGCAATATTCCTCCCAGGCTTCGGGGCAGCAGCAGAGCTATCCTCGGCCTCCAGCTCCAAGGGGCAGAGGTGCCAGGGCTTCGGAGGAAGGTTTGGGGATCAGCCCAGGAAAATTTATTGCCTATTCTGTGGTGAGGACAAGGGCCACACCACCAGGATGTGCCATGTCACCATCCAGAAACAAAAGGAAATAGCAGAGGCTACAACCTAACAGAGCCAGCCGAAGCAAGTTATGCATACTGCTTCGTACCACTCACCTTATATCCCAGAGTATGTGGGCAACCACCCTGCAGCTTCTGTTGCTTCGGCAAGTCAATCTCAGGCATCTTGGCAACAGCTTCCACCTCCACCACCAGTGCAACGAGGCCAGCAGCCAGAAGGGAGTCAGCATACTCAACACCAACGAGACTTCAGAGAAGAGTCCGAAGCTCGCACAGTCAATAGTACTGTGCCAGAATCGAAGCACATTTACTAACAAATATCCTACCTCGACAGCAGTTTTTGCATTCAGTACCATTTTCTTTTTAATAAGGAACAATTATTGAAAGCCTAAGTGTTTTTTGTCGTTTTTAATTTCTTGTAATAGCTTCGCTTTTGCCATAGTAAAAATATACTTTCTCCACAGAATAACGGAGTCCAAAAAGTTGCCGAAGCATAAGAACTTATGGTTACAAGGAGAATCTTCGAAATAACAAAAAGTCGTTCCTAAGGGAGCGCAGCGTAAGTTTTCTGCTCAAAAGTCGTTCCGAAGGGAATGCAGAGCTTACAGCGAAAAATAAGCGCTGATTTCGCTGAAGTAAAAGGCGAAGAAGCTCCTAAGGGAGGCTTACAACGAAAAATAAACGCTGATTCCGCTGAAGTAAAAGGCGAAGAAGCTCCTAAGGGAGGCTTACAGCGAAAAATAAACGCTGATTCCGTTGAAGTAAAAGACTAAAAGGCGAAGAAGCTCCTAAGGGAGGCTTGCAGTGAAAGATAAACGTCGATCTTCGGCAAATATTATTTTGCATAACATCACATCATCACATCATTTGCATAGCATAACATCATACATCATATTGCATCAATGACGCAAGAAGGGGGTTTCAATGTTGATATTCGGAGATTGTTTCGAAGAAACAGTGCCAAGGCACAAAAATAATTATTGAAGAAGCATACCTTCGTCAAACTTTGAAATGAAAAGATCTATTGGTTACTGATTTTACAAAAATTGGATGTTTTTATGAAATATGTATATTATTCACGAAGCATGAAAAGAAGGGAAGGTGTTTTTTCGCCGAAGGCTGAAAAACGGTATGTATGTAAGGTTTCATGCATCGTAAAGAATTGAACCATAAATAGCTTATATATTACATTCAAAGTTACAAAATATTACACATATTGTTCAACAAATATTACAATCCAAATGTTTTTACAATAACATTTAATCTTCCCTTAGAACTACTTCTGCAGCTTCGTTTAGTAGTTGATCAACAACTTTGTCCATGATAGCTTCGACCATTTTTCTAATTTCGTCATCCCCCTTTACGTTGGGGTCCGCTAATGGCTCGGCGGGCTCTAAGGGAGTAGAAAGTGCGGCTGTGTTACAAAGTGTAAACAAGTTCGAAATTAAAAGTTACAACAAAAACCCAAAAACTAGTAGTCAATACCTATTCGCCCTTCGATATCCGCAGTTTTCTCAGCGGCCTCTGCTATTTTTCTAGCGTCATGAATACCTTTTTCGCTTTTTCGTATAATTTCTTGAGTCATCTCCCAGCCACCATTTTCCCAGATGTCGGTGAATTTTTTTTCCACCAACCAAACTTGCCTCGGCCGAAGGGTCTTTTATGTCTTCAGAAGATAAATCGGCTTCGGTATGTGCCAAGGATTTCACGTGATCGCAACCTTTTTTCTCCAAAACAGTGGCAATCCCTCTAGCACCCGAGAAGGCACATATGTCTCCGCGGCTATTCAAAACTTCTTCAAAAGCTTCAGCTTCGTGGCTGATCTATCCAATTGGGCCTTCGGGGTCGCCCCTTATGAAATTTTCTTCACTTGAGAACGCGCCAACGCTGGCGAAGCTGGTTCTTATTTTCTTAACACATTCTATAGATTTTTCATAACACCTTTTCTTGAATGCACAAAGCTCTTCAACATTTTTCTCTAAATGATTTGCCCATTGTTCACTAATTTCTCGTTTTGCTTCTTCAACTGTGCATTCTTCTTTAACTCTGGCTAGCTGTTTCCGAAGATCCTCAATTTCGCGCTTCTGAGCCTCAGCTTGAGCTTTGAAAGCAGCTTCGTCTTCTTTTATTTTATTCACCAACGAATGTAATATTTTATCTTTTTCGAGACCTTCGTTCCTTAGTTCAATTACTTTGGAACGAAGGTTGCTCAAGGCTATAGTACACCCTTCGTCTTCGACATCTTTTTGTGCTCTGAGGGCATTGGAAGTATAAGGCCCTGCAAAAAAATGCGTTAATAAGTTTAAGCAAATGAAAAATTTTGGTTTTAAGGAATAATACAAAGATCTCATTTTTTCACCTTTAAACTATTGTACGCTAAGCTGTCGGCCAGCTCGTCTTTTGACAACACCGAGAGCCCGTCTTCTAATGTTGGGAATCCGAAGCTCTTGCTCATCTCCCGACAGACAGAAATCTCCTTGCTGTCAGGGAGACAATACAAGAAGTTTTCTTCTCCGCTGCCGTTGAATATCAGCGCCCCTTTTGGATATTTCAATTTTTGTGCATAGAGCTGAGCTTCTCTTTTTTCTTTTTCGGTCAGATTTTTACCCGAAGCATGACGTAAGACATAGTCAGAAGCTTCAGAAGATGCTTCGGGAATAGGTGTGGCGATTTTCTCAGATAAAATTTCTTCTGCAGATTCTTTTTCTTTTTCTTTTTCAATTTCCAAGAATTCCCTCTTGGTAGGCTCTGAAAGCCCAGTTTCAGTTTCCGCTTGACTTTTGGCAGCTTCGGCCTCAATTTGTGTCTTTAGAGCTTCGACAGCTATCTTCGAGGTAGAGCTCGAAGATTTTATCGTTTCCAGCACATCTAGCACGTTAACCATTCTTTTCCTCTTGGGAGTTGTTGAAAGGTCTTTTTGTGCCCTCGGCATTGGCATTGGCACCTCAACTCTTGCTGAAGGACTTAAAATTTCCGATGTCTTTGTCTCTTCAGCCCTCGGTTCTTCTATTTTTTCCATCTCCGGCATTACGGTCGGCTCTTCAATATTCTGCAGGGGAGTTGGCTCCTTTGCTTTAGTGGCCGAAGAGGTCTCACCGACAAACTCAGGCACTGTGGCCGGTTCAATATAGCGTGGCCGGTGCGTAAGAACCTTCATCTTTTTCCTCTTCGGCGCTGACTCACCAGGAGCAGCTGAAGCAACTTCCTTCACAGAAGTCGTATCTTTTCTTTTTTGACCCCGTATTGGGTAACGGTAGTCAGGATAGACGAACCCAATGGCATCAAATACTCGGTTAAGTCTTTTCTTCTTCCGGCCTCCGAAGGCCGCAGATAGTGCAATATCTTCTGCCTTCGAGTATGATCCAAGCAGTTCATCGCTTGTGGCCTCAATACATTTTAGCCAGTCATCATCTGGCTCGAAAAACTTATCTCCATATCTGAAGGTATATTTTAACCTAACTAGTCCACCTTCGTCAGGTTTGCTGGTGGTTTCCTTTGACATTTCCCATTTTTCCACAAGTGGCCATACTCTAAAGGCAATATGTTCCTGGATCAAATCCCTTGTCCCGATGAAAGAGCAAACTACACCGAAGGCTCTCTGGCATTCTTCGGCTGCTTCGTCAATATCCACCTTCGGTTTCCGAAGGCCGAAACGCTGCCAGATAGGGCGCATAATGATATATTTAATATCTTCCCGCGTCTTCAAGTCGTTTTTCACATAAAACCATTCCTTCATCCAGTCCCCGGGCCATCTCTTCCGAAAAGTTGGCACGCGACAGCTTAACCCAGAGCGGGCACCGAAGCTATAACAGCCAAAATTGTTATGATATTGCTCTTTACCCCAGGGCTTCGTCTCATATAATAACTCATGCATGCTGCAAAAGCTTTTTGTATTTGGCTCCAAACCTTGGCTCTTCACAGCCCATACGAAGATTCCCATCCTTATGATCGCTTCGGGAGTAATGTGATGGAGGCAGATTTCAAATATTTTCAAAACTTCAACCACGAAACTGCTTAAAGGAAACCGAAGCCCAGCCTTGAAGAAACTTCGGAATATCACAACTTCATTTTCCTCGGGAGTAGGACAAGTTTTTTCTCCTTCGTCAGCCCTCACAATAGATAAATCCCGAAAATATCTGCCCATCATATTAACAAGATGGCTTTGTTTAATGCTTGATTTTCCAAAAACTGCATGGCTTGGTCGCCAGGGTCGGTCTTCGGAATCTTCACCACCACTATCCACATCATAACTGTCACTATCACCAGTGTCTTCAGATAAACCCTCCAAAATCTCCCTAGTAATCTTCTCTGTATTTGTCTTTTCTATTGATTCAAGAAAGCCGAGATTCATCTCCTCAGAAAGGCTCAGCTTCGATTCAGCGACAACTTTCTTATCCTCAGACATCTTCGAAAATGCTGAGAAAGTGCTCTCAAAGCCGAAGCTTAAAAATCTAAAAGGCCAAGCAAGTGTTGGTGCGCAAGGGCTAAAAATTGAGTGAGAAAGAGCAGATGGCAAGAAAGCGTGCCAAATGAACTCGTGGTGAGCTCTTATTTATACGCCTAGTGCGTTGAAAACTGGAGGGTCCCGCTTGTCAATGATTGTTGCTATTCTAGCAAAGGGAAGGTGTTTTTTCGGACCTTCGGCTTAAGGCCTTCGTCCATGTCGCAATCTAAATTTATCATTCTAACAAATTAATATTGCGAGGGGCTACTGTTGGGGGCATTCGGCTTCCGAAGGTCCTCAAAAACATGATTTAACAATGCCTCTGGAGTATAATGTGTGGACAGGGATCTTCGAACAAGAGCCCACGGTATGAAGAAGCACGAAAACAATACGAAGGATGGAACAGAGCCGAAGCTGTGCGCAAGGGAGCTTCGGCATGATGGCAGAAAAGAGGAAACCGACTTAAAGAGGAAAAGACTATCTAGACCCAGATAGATTACTATAGAGTTATTATCAAAAGCAAGGGGCCTGAATGTAATTTTGCATGGGCTGCGACCCGTGCCTATAAATAGGTGAACAGTATTCCCGTACTGTTCACGCTGGCTTGGCATTCGTTTTCGCGTCACGCTTGTACCCTTGCTTTCCTTCGAGCCGAAGGTACATTTATAATTTGTTATTGTTGATATAGTAACGCAAATAAAAATAAGTTGATAATAACGTTTAAAGTGTTTATATTATTTTTCATATCTTGCATATGAATCCTTCTTCATCATTTATTATGCTCATGAACGTTTTTCCTTCATAACCTTCGTCCGAAATTCATTATATCCAAAGGGAGATAATGCTTCGAAGGACTTTAACATTTAACACTTTCTGTGTTGCCTTCTTCTTAACTCTTAGCATTTGAGAACAAGTCCCCAACAGTAGGTAATCCCATTAAAATTATGCATATCATAAAGCGTAAACTTAGTTGTCATGATGATTTGGGATCAAATAGAAATACAAGGGCAGTTGTCCACTCGTCTTCCTCGCAAAAGTTCTGAGGTTCCTCTTCGAACTGCTCCTGATTTTCTATCACAGATGCATCTTCTAATAGTACACATGCAAAATAAAGTAAACATAGAACATCAATAAGCATACACCAATCATTAAACAAGGGGAGGCATATATAAGTAAACTCATGAAGAAGGATATTTAGTCTATTATTCATCTCTATTTTTTTGCTTGAGAAACAAAGATTCTATTTTTCTTTTAAAACTTTAATCGAGAAACATATTTTTAATCACTAATAATTATCTAGAAATAACTCACATTTGGAGATTATAAAATTGCTATAAAAACTATCCTAAAATAATTAGCAAAACTTTTAGGAAGTTAACAAAACAAAAAAATCATTTCGTTTGGATCTAAAATAGTCATTATACGAAGTATTAATGTTGTATGGACCTAACTGTAATGAAAAAGCTAAGTTCTAGGGCTTCTTTTATAAAACAGAGACCTCACGAAAGGTTCTAATAGGTGGGAGGACCTTTTCGTGACTTGGATGAAGGGTATCTGTAGTTTGGGACCGTCTGATCGAAGACCGAGGGATGAGATTAAAATGAGTCGGACGTCTCGGCTCCAATAAATCATGGTCGCACAATTTAAATCCAATGGTTGGGACGGTCTGGTTCGGCTGGACTTGATCGGCTCTGCAACCGATGAGGCAGCGACAAGGGAGAAAACAGAGCGCGGCGGGTGGCGCGTGGTGGCACACGACGACACCTTGCTAGAGTTGGCCATCTCGGCGCTCCAAGGGGAAACAAGCGGGGAAAAAGCTCAGGAGGGAGCGGGGGAGATGGTGAACCTTATTTCGGAATTACTGAGAGGGTTGAAGTGGTGAGGGCGGGCGGCGATGGAAGACGGCGGAGGTGGCACGCCGACGTTGTTGTTGGCGTGACTAGAGCAACGAGGGAGCTCGGAGACAGGCCTAGGAGCCTCCACACGCACACAGGGAGCTTCGGTCGGGGTCCGCGGTGAAGGGAGGGGAAGACTAGGCACGATGTCGGTCAGATGGGCCATTTTGGCCGGAATCGGTTACGGGCCGGCGAGGGGAAATAATTCCTTTTCCAAATTTTTTCTTTTCTTACCCATTTTTGTTTTTTCAAATCTTGTTTTGTTATTATTTTTTCTTTTAAGTGGGATGGACACATATATTGACATTTCAGAAAATTCATAATAGATTTGAAAATAACATTTGCCTAGATAAAATACCAAGCTTCCAAATAAATAAAAATTTTAGGCAATTTTTAAGGGAAAATGGGCCTCACATAACAAATTGAACATGAAATCAAATCTTTCCAAACTTTAACAAACAAAAGTCATGCTCCAAAAATGAATGCATTAACAAAAGAGTTCAATTTTTTTGCATGAGAGCATCTGTCCCTTTTTCTAAGGGTTTTATTTGAAAATAAATAGTTTCTAGGCAATGGACTTGAGGTGTTACAATGATGCAAAGGGATCATCCCACGAACAAGATCCTAGGAGACACCAATAAGGGAGTAACTACACATTCTAGAGTTGATAATTTTTGTGAACATTACTCTTTTGTGTCTTCTGTTGAGCCTTTTAGGATCGAAGATGCTTTGAAGGATCCAGACTGGGTGATGGCCATGCAGAAAGAGCTCAACAACTTTAAGTGGAATGAAGTGTGGATCCTGGTGCCACGTCCAAAACAGAATGATGTAGGAACCAAGTGGGTGTTCCACAACAAATAAGACGAATATGGAGTGGTTACAAGAAACAAAGCTCGACTTATGGCAAAAGGTTATGCCCAAGTCACAAGTTTGGACTTTGATGAGACTTCTACTACAGTAGCTAGGCTAGAGTCAATTCAGATTTTATTGGCCTATGCTACTCACCACTATTTTAATCTTTTTTCAAATGGGCGTCAAGAGCACCTTCCTAAATGGACCAATCAAGGAGGAGGTGTATGTGGAGCAAGCTCTCGGCTTTGAGCATGATAAGTATCTCGACCATGTCTTTAAACTCAATAAGGCGCTCTATGGTCTTAAGCAAGTACCTAGAGCATGGTATGAATTCCTTTGAGATTTCCTTATTGCAAATTCATTTGAAGTTGGGAAGGTTGATCCTACTTTATTCATAAATACTATTGATGGAGATTTATTTATGTGCCAAATACATGTCGATGACATTATATTTGGTTCTACTAACCAAACGTCTTGTGAAGAATTTAGTAGGAAAATGATCTAGAAGTTCAAGATGTTGATGATGGGAGAGCTAAACTACTTCCTTGGATTCCATGTAAAACAACTCAAGGATGACACCTTCATATCCCAAACTAAGTACATGTAGGATTCCATGTAAAACAACTCAAGGATGACACCTTCATATCCCAAACTAAGTACATGCAGGACATACTAAATATGTTTGGGATGAAGGATGTGAATCCAATCAAGACATCGATGGGAACAAACGGTCATCTAGATCTAGACATTGGAGGTAGGTCTATAGATCAAAAGGTATACTGGTCTATGATAGGATCGTTGCTTTATTTATATGCATCTAGACCAGACATTATGTTATTTGTTTGCATGTGTGCAAGATTCCAGTCTGATCCTAAGGAATGCCACCTTAGGGACATGAAGAGAATCTTGAGGTTTTTAGTTCATACACCTCACTTTGAGATTTGGTATCCAAAGGGTCTGCCTTTGACCTTGTTGGGTATTTCGATGCCGATTATGTTGGATGTAATGTAGATAGGAATAGTATATCTAAGACTTGCCAATTTTTGGGAAGATACCTAGTGTCCTATAGTTCAAAGAAACAAAAATCTGTTGCCCTATCCACCATCGAGACCCAGTATATTGCGGCAAGACATTATTGTGTGCAATTACTTTCGATGAGGCAAACCCTTAGGGACTTCAGCTATAATCTGAGCAAAGTCCCACTCCTATGTGATAACTAAAGTGCTATCCGCATGGTGGAGAATTATGTAGAACACAAACTGTTAGCTGCACTAAGCACATATATATCCGATACCACTTTCTGAGAGACCGCCAACAAATGGGAGATATCGTTATAAAACATGTGAGCACCCATCACCAATTAGCCGATATCTTCAACAAGCCATTGGATGAAAAGAGATTTTGTGAGTTGAGGAGTGAGCTTAATATCTTAGACTCTTGGAACGTGGATTAAATGCACACTTGCATATTTTTCATATACCTTTAATCATTATGCTTTAGTTTCTTTATGCTTAAACTGTTCATATTATACTTGTGCCAAGATTCAAAGTGTAGAAAATCATCCCCAGACCTCACAAGTTCAAGTGTAGTGATGTGTGCATTTAAGGAGAGGATAGTCTACATATTGACCTTTTTTGAGACTAACATTGCTTTCGAGTTGATCATGTGTGTAGTCTCAAGGTATTTGAAAGGGAAATGATGAATTTGGACAAAGAAGGGCGCTTCCACTGCACTTCGATATCAAAGGTTCTTTGTCTACATTCACTTGATTTTCATTGCTTTTATTTCTTCTTTATCGATTTTTGGTGAGGCAATGGGAATGACCATATGGATTTCTTTATTTTGGTGCTTAATGCCAAAGGGGTACAAATTAGAGGTCAAAGCAAATGAACCCACCACCACTTGAGGTTTTAAAAGTATTTTGATTTTTAAACATGTCTTTTGATCCAAAACAATGTTGATAGCAAAGAGCTCTCATAGTGAAAATTGCTTAAAGTTGAGTTTTTGATCAAAGAGAGTTACTTTAAGTCAAAACTGGTTTGATTTGCAAACTCAAAGTGTGTTTGACTTAGAAAAGAGAAAATGTAGAAAATGTCTTGATTTGCAAAATTAAAACAAGTGGTGGCTAAAAGATCCAAATATGCCAAATCATTGAAAAACTTAGTATTTGTCATTTCAACTTAATTTGAACTTCAAATTGCAACTTTTATCTCATATTGCGTATCAAACTTGATTTGAGTTAGCCATATTCTAGTTGCTATGGTTGTGTTGGCATAAATCACCAAAAATGGCGAGATTGAAAGGGAAATGGGCAATTAAGCATTTCTACATGTTTTGGTGATTGAATGTCCAACACAACATCTTGGACTAACTTGTTTGTTAAGTGTATGAGTATAGGTTCAAGTGGTTCTAAGCTTAAGTTCGTGATTAATTATGTTGATGATATATATGCTAAATATTATTGCTTATGCTTAAATGGGTTTGGTATATACTTATACTTAGCAATCAGCTGTTGATAATAAAATATTGACCAATTAAAATGCTAACCGCATTAAACTTTAGCCTTACCTTGTTAACCTTGCATTTTCACCCCACTTGCTGAGCCCCCACAATGAGTGAGCTCACCCATTTCTTAATTTTGATCAGAAGTTTGTAGATGAAGATTATGATGATAAACTTGGTGGATGCTAGTCTAGTGATTCCCCCTATCATCTTCCTATGGAAGGATGCCCATGTTTTGTTGTACTTTGATGAATAAAGGTTAAGACATTAAGTCTGTGCAAAGTGTAATATGTTAATATAATCTTTATTTACGCTTTTATGCATTGTTCTTTTGATATATTATACTTGTGATGTCAACATATGTGTGGAAATAGATCTTGGCACACATATGCTATGCATTCGGTTTTGCCCTTAAAACCGGGTGTGACAGTAGAGTCTTGAGCAGAACTTGTGTCATGTGGTGTTGTGATATTACCTGTGGTGGAATGGAGGTGCTTACTAGAAGGGTGGATTGGAGATGAAGCAACACCAGACGTGTAGTCGGCAGAGCGGGATACCGAGTGGGTGGGGGTTTGCCTTGGCTTAGTGTGTTCAGGGTGTGGGAGGGAAAGGGTAACTGGGTGTATTTATAGCTGGGTACATATGGTTTGGTACGGTAGAGTTTACTGTTTATGGGAATAGTGGTGAAAGAATTGTCTGACATAGTTCAAATGGGGAAATTATAGGCAGAATATGGGACACGAGTATTTTTGGAGTTTTCTAAAATATGAACCATTCTTAAAGAATGACATGGTTGGATAGAGGATAAGTTGATAAGAATTTAGAAACTAGAATTATCGAAATCTAAGTTTGGAGTAGTTTTGGATTTTATAATCATAGGAATATTCCTGGAATATTCCAGAATTTGAATACATGGAGATATTTGGAAAATAAAAAAATACAATTGTATTTTTAGCAGAGTGCTAGGAATAATTTTTAGACTATTCATGAGCAGAGATTTATGTTGGTGGCAACTATTCCTACCCACTGTGTTACATGGGACAACAGTAAGGCATGACCCAGATGGCTGGAATACTGTGATATTTTGATTCAGGTGGGCTGTGGTATCTTGGGCTAGGTTTTATAGGATTGACGGCGTATCCATACAAACATGGTTCATCATTATTTTTGGAAGCCTAGTTCAAAAAAAAACCTTAAAGTTAAGCGTGCTCAACATGGAGCAATTCTGGAATGGGTGACCAAACGGGAAGTTCTTACCGGAAGAAAAATCATAGTCACCGGAGTCTTATGACTGCGATATTGGTCTGGCAGGTCTTAGGTGAGATTGTCATCATGATGGATGAGCAGTTGAATATTTAGGCGATCGGACGAACGATGAATAGTAATGATAATAGTAGGATAAACGATCTAAGGAACGTGGAGATCGTGGACTCATCGTAGTTTTCTGTAACCCCGATTCAATTAGCAACAAGGCTAAAAGGGGAACCCTACAAAAACAATATAGACACATTGTACTCATCTTCTTCCTAGAAACATCGCCTATAACCCACAGAGAACTCAACAACACACAAACAAAAACCACAGGACGTAGGGTATTACGCCTCCGAGCGGCTTGGACCTAAGCAATCGCTTGTGTCCTCGATATGCTCTGCATGTACCATTGAGTTGTGATAGTCGTCGCCTTCTTCTGAAAAGCGCTACGCGACCATCCTCATAGTGCGTTGCCGGTAGACGACACCGACAATATGGGTGGCAAATTCTCGAGGCTCAAAAAGTATGTCACATGGAGGAGAAATATTGCGAGATGTGTAAATGTATGAATAATGAGGTGCACGAAGAGTAGTAGCACACAATATGTTGGGGGCCTTCGGCTTCCGAAGGTCCTCAAAAACATGATTTAACAATGTTTCTGGAGTATAATGTGTGAACAGGTATCTTCGGACTTGAATCAGAAAGGGAGAAGCTCAAAAGATACGAAGGTTGACACAGTGCCGAAGCTGTGAAGCAGGAAAGCTTCGGCATGTTCGCAGAAAAGGGAACCGACTTAAAGATGAAAAGGCCATTTAGACCTCGATAGAATGCTATAGAATTATCACCAAATGTAAAGGGCATGTATGTAATTTTGTATGGGTTGTACCCCGTGCCTATAAATAGGTGAACAGTACCCCCGTACTGTTCACGCTGACTTGGCATTTGCTTTTGCGTCACACTTGTATTTTCATCTCCTTCCAAGCCGAAGGTACATTTATAATTCAATATTGTTTCTATTTCTTTATGATGAGTTAATAAAGTTAAATGAATAATGTTATATGATTATTCATGCTATCTTTTATGTTTCATATGCTTCGTCTTTTACTAATGTATATTGTAGTGATGAAGGTTAATCCTTCATGACCTTCGTCCGGAGATCGTTATATCCTAAGGGAAATAATGCTTCAAAGGACGAAGGATCTTAATGTTTAACATTTTCTATGTTGCCTTGTTCTTAACTCATAGCATTTGAGAACAAGTCCCCAACATTGGCGCCCACCTCCGGTGAACTCACTTCCACTTCGAGTTTTTGTGAACACCTTCGGAAGCTATAAACCTTCGCTATGGCGCCGAAGAAAGCTTCAGCAACTGGGGCAGGAGCACTACAACCGCTGGACCACAACCAGGAGACCGTCTCTCTTCGGGAGGCCCGAAGCCAGAAGAGAAAAGCCGTCAGCCCGACGCTTGAGGAAGAAGAGCTAGACCAAGAAATCAGAGAGATGGAGATGCTACATCAACAAGTGCAGAAGAAGAAGGAGAAGATGGCCCGCCTAGCTGAGTTGCAAAGGCAAATAGACGAAGCCTCTGAGGAAGTTCGCCATCTCACTCACGATGAGCAGAACAGAAGGCCTCATCAGAAAGACCTTCATCAGGAGGGCTTCGTCAACGAAGATGACTGGTATGATAATTTCCATCAGGGAAATTTTGTTTTCGATGATGCTTCTCCTCTGTCTGCTGAGCTGCAGGCTACACCTTGGCCTCCATCCTATAAGCCACCCCAGCTTCCCATGTTTGACGGCCACTCCGACCCGAAGCAATTCTTGATGAGCTACGAAGCAACAGTGTCTTCGTACGGGGGCAACGCTGCAGTCATGGCGAAGTCTTTCGTTATGGCCGTCAGGAATGTTGCTCAGACCTGGTATTCCTCCCTTCGGCCAGGAACAATCACTTCATGGCAGAAGCTGAAGGATATGTTACTGACCAGCTTTCAAGGATTTCAAACGAAGCCGGTTACAGCTCAAGCCCTCTTCCAGTGTATTCAGGATCACGAAGAATACCTTCAGGCGTATGTCCGAAGGTTCTTACGATTGAGGGCGCAGGCACCAACGGTGCCCAATGAAATCGTTATCGAAGCCATGATCAAGGGGCTTCGCCCTGGACCTGCAGCTCAATACTTTGCTCGGAAGCCTCCTCAGACCTTGGAGAAATTGCTCCAAAAGATGGATGAGTACATTCGTGCTGACAATGACTTTCGCCAAAGAAGGGAGGAGGCCTTCAGATTTTCTGAAATGACCAGGGCCTTCGGAGGAAGATACTACCCGAGGCATGTCCGTTCCATCCACAACACTCAGAATGATGATAAGGGGAGTCAGCAGAACAGACCGCAGTGCTCCTCACAGGCTTCGGGGCAACAACAAACTTCCTTCCGGCCACCAGCTCCAAGAGGCAGAGGCGCCAGGGGCTTCGGCGGAAGATTCGGAGATCAGCCAAGGAGACTGTTTTGCTTGTTCTGTGGAGAAGGCAAGGGCCATACCACTAGGACGTGCCATGTTACAATCCAGAAGCAAAAGGAAATAGCCGAAGCTGCATCTCAACAAGCTCAGCCGAAGCAGGTCATGCATACTGCTTCGTATCATCCGCCTTATATCCCACAATACATAGACAACCACCCTGCAGCTTCTGTAGCTTCGGCAAGTCAACCTCAAGCTTCCTGGCAGCAGCTTCCGCCTCCACCTCCATTGCAGCAAGGTCAACAGCCAGAAGGGAGTCAATACGCTCCACATCAGAGGGACTTCAGAGAACAGTCCGAAGCTCGCACAGTCAACAGCACTGTGCCAGAGTCGAAGCACATTTATTGACATATCCTACCTTTGATAGCAGTTTTTTCTATTCAGTTTTATTTTTTGAAGCAAGAAACATTGATAGTTTTCATGTAATAATTTCGTTGTTTCCTACGAGGAAAGTTTATTTGCTTCACAGGCTTAAGTTACTGAAGCCCAAAACTTTTTCCGTTACCAAGGAGGACCTTCGGATTAAAAATCCTTCGGAATAACAGAAAGTCGTTCTAAGGAACGCAGAGTAAGTTTATAAAGTCACAAAAAGCCGTTCCAAAGGGAGCGCAGAGTAAGTTTTCTGCTCAGAAGTCGTTCCTAAAGGAATGCAGAGCTTACAGCGAAAAGTCAACGCTGATACCGTCTAAGTAAAAGACGAAGAAGCTCCTAAGGGAGGCTTACAGCGAAAAGTCAACGCTGATACCGTCTAAGTAAAAGACGAAGAAGCTCCTAAGGGAGGCTTACAGCGAAAAGTCAACGCTGATACCGTCTAAGTAAAAGACGAAGAAGCTCCAAAGACGTTCCTAAGGGAATGCAGAGCTCACGAATGTATTTTGTGTGTATCTTCGGAACAAATGTCACATGCATAACATAACATCATCACATCATTTTGCATGGCATAAGCATCATACATCATATTGCATTTGGCAAGAGAAGAGGATACTCTCAACCTTCGAAGGGATGCTTTGAAAAAGTGACATTGAAACTGTATAGCTTCGGAATACAGTTTCGGGGAATATTTTCACGAAACATGGGCGAACTTTATCAGATCAATATCAAAGTTGCATAGCTTCGGAAAATAGCTTCGGAAAATGTTTTCACGAGGCATCGATGTCATTCATCAGAATAATTTTAACGAAGGCTGTCTTCTTCACGACGCATGAAAAGAAGGGAAGGTGTTTTTTCGCCGAAGGCTCAAAAGTGGTATGTATTTAAAGTTTCATGCATCGTAAAGAATTCAATAATGAAAAGAGACTTGTATATTACATTCAAATGTACAAAGTGTTGCATAGATTACACTTTAAATGTTTTTTCCAAATAGCATCTAATTTTCCCTCAATACTGCTTCGGCGGCTTCATTCAGAAGTTGGTCAACAACCTTGTCCAAGATAGTTTCGGCCATTTGTTTAATTTCTTCGTCGACATTTGATCCAGCAGTTTCTGAGGGAAGAGAACATTTCTTCATTACTTTTGCAAACCTTGAGCAAAGTTTGGAATAAAAATTACAACACAATAAGAGCGACTAATTGGTACCTAATTGCCTTTCGGGCTCTGTACTCCTTTCGGCAGCTTCTACCACTTTTCTGGCGTCATGAATGCCTTTTTCGCTCCTTTGGATGATCTCTTGCGCCATTCCTCGGCCGCCGTCGTTCCAGATATCAGTAAAAAATTTGCCACCAACCACGCTTGCTTCGGCCGAGGGGTCCTTGACGTCTTCGGAAGATAAGGTAGCTTCGGATTGAGCTAAAAATTTTACATGCCCGCAACCTTTCTTCTCTAAGACAGAAGCAATTCCTCTGGCGCCCGAAAAAGCGCATATGTCGCCACGACTGTTCAGAATCTCTTCGAAGGCCTCTGCTTCGTGGCTAATCCATTCCAGCGGACCTTCGGGATTGCCTCGAGAGAAATTCTCTTCGCTGGAAAAGGCGCCTACGCTGGCGAAGCTGGATTTAATTTTATTCACACATTCTACAGATTTGACATAGCATTTCCCCTGAGATGTGCGAAGCTCCTTAACTCTTGATTCCAATTTGCTGACCATAAAATCACTAAGTTCTCGTTTCGTTTCCTCAAGCGCGCGCTCCTCTTTAGCTCTAGCCAGCTGTTTCTGAAGATCTTTAATCTCGCGTTTTTGAGCTTCGGCCTGGGCCTTTGAAGCAGCTTCGTCTTTTTTCACTTTATCTACCAGTGTAAGCAGAATTTTATCTTTTTCCAAAGCTTCGTTTCTCAGTCTGATAACTTCGGAGCGTAAATTATTAAACGCAATTTCATAGCTTTCATCTTCGGCGCTCTTTTGGGCTCTTAGTGCGTTGCTTAGGATCAGGCCCTATACGAAAAAGAATTCATATAAGAAAAAAGGAATGAGTTGCGTAAAAATAAGGGGGTTTTTCAAGTGTTTAATTCCTATACCTTCAGGCTGTTGTACGCAAGACTGTCTGCGAGATCTTCTTTCGTCATGGCGCTTAATCCAGATTCAAGCTTCGGGAAACCAATACTTCTGGCCATTTCTCGGCAGACAGATAGCTCTTTGTTGTCAGGCAGGCAGTATAAGAAGTCATCTTCATTCGTTCCATTGAATATTACTGCCCCCTTCGGATATTTTAGTTCCTTTGCATAATGGATGGCTTCATGAGTTTCTTCTTCAGATAGCTTCTTCCCCGAAGCATGTCGTATCATGTAATCACGCATGCTGGCAGGTGCTTCGGGGATGGCGGTGTCAGTTTCTTCAACTAATACTGGTTCTGGAATTTTTATTGCTTCGGCTTCAAAAGGTTGCTCCTTGTAGGGCTCTGAAGGCCCAGCTTCAGCTTCAGCTTGTTGAGCCGAAGCTTCAGTAGAAGCTTCAGCAACTTCAACACTCTTTTTTGGAATTGTGCTTGAAGACTTAATTGTCTCCAAGACGTCTAGTACATTTACCATTCTTTTCCTTTTTGGGGTCACTGATGGCCCCTTTTGGTTTTTTGCTGTTTCAATATTTACTGCAGGACTCAAAACTTCTAATGTTTTTTCCTTAGTCGGTTTTTTCGCTTCTTCCATTTTTTCTGTGGATGGCGCTTCGGCCATCTCTGCAGTTTCTGGCAGCAAGGTTGGCTGTTCAGCTTCGGTGGCCGAAGAAGCTTCTCCGGTAAACTCAGGCACCGAAGCTGGTTCAATATAGCGTGGCCGGTGTGTGAGGACCTTTATCCTCTTTCTCTTTGATTCTGGCTCGCTAGGAGCAGTTGCAGCCTCCTCTTCTGCAGAGGTTGTGTTCTTTCTTTTCTGCCCTCGAGTGAGATAACGATAGTCAGGGTAAAAGAACCCAATTGCATCAAACACCCGATTGAGTCTCTTCTTTTTTCGGCCTCCGAAGGCTGCTGATAACGCAGTGTTCTCAGCCTTCGAATATGCGCCAAGAAGTTCGTCACTTAATATTTCAATGCTTTTCAACCAGTCGTCGTCAGGTTCGACAAATTTGTCCCCATATTTGAATGTGTATTTTAATCTGACTAGTCCGCCTTCGTCGGACTCTTTGATGGTTTCCTTCGGCATTTCCCACTTTTCTGCAAGTGGCCATACCCTGAAGGCAATATGTTCTTGGACCAAGTCCCTTGTCCCAATAAACGAGCAGACTACTCCGAAGGCCCTTTGGCATTCTTCGGCGGCTTCGTTCATTTCAACCTTCGGCCTCCGAAGGCCGAAGCTTTGCCAAATAGGACGCATAATTATACCTTTGATGTCTTCTCGTGCTGATAAGTCATTCTTCACATAAAACCATTCTGTCATCCAATCCCCGGGCCATCTCTTCCGAAAGGTTGGTACGGGACAGCTTGCCCCGGACCGAGAAACGAAGCTGTAGCAGCCAAAGTTGTTATGGTACTGTTCTTTGCCCCAAGGCTTTGTTTCATATAATAATTCATGAACATTACAGAAGCTTCTTGCGTCAGGCTTCAGACCTTGGCTCCTCGCAGCCCACACGAAGATATTTAGCCTTATAATTGCCTCGGGAGTAAGTTGATGAAGATAGACTTCGAAGATTTTCAACACCTCCACGACGAAGCTGCTCAAGGGGAATCGCAATCCAGCTTTCAAAAAGCTTCGGTACACCACAACTTCATTTTCTTCAGGGTGTGGACAAGTTTTTTCCCCTTCGTCCGCCCTCACAATGGACAGATCCCGGAAATACCTTCCTCTCATATTAACAAGATGATTCTCTTTGATAGTTGATTTACCATAAACTGAATGGCTTGGTCGCCAGGGGCGATCTTCGGAGTCTTCGCCACCGCTGTCCATATCATAACTTTCACTGTCACCAGTATCTTCAGACAGCCCCTCCAGAATTTCCTTGGTAATCTTTTCTGTGTTGGACTTCGACATCGCTATAAGAAACCCTAGGTTCTTCTCTTCATCAAGACTCAGCTTCATCTCAGCAGCAGCCTTCTTAGCAGCTTCAGACATCTTCGGAAGCGCTAAAAAACTGTTTCTAAAAGCCGAAGCTTCAAAGCTAAAAACTTAGCAGATCACAGTGCACAAGAGCTAAAAAATGAGTGAGCAGGAGTGGTTGGCCAGAAAGCGTGCAAAATAAGTTTGCGGTATGGCCGTATTTATACGCTTGATGCGTTGAAAGTTGAAAGACCCCACTTGTCATTGAATGTTGCTATTCTAGCAAAGGGAAGGTGTTTTTTCGGACCTTCGGCATAAAGCCTTCGTTCATATCGCAATCTGAATTTATTATTTCAAACAAATTAATATTGCGAGGGGCTACTGTTGGGGGCCTTCGGCTTCCGAAGGTCCTCAAAAACATGATTTAACAATGTTTCTGGAGTATAATGTGTGAACAGGTATCTTCGGACTTGAATCAGAAAGGGAGAAGCTCAAAAGATACGAAGGTTGACACAGTGCCGAAGCTGTGAAGCAGGAAAGCTTCGGCATGTTCGCAGAAAAGGGAACCGACTTAAAGATGAAAAGGCCATTTAGACCTCGATAGAATGCTATAGAATTATCACCAAATGTAAAGGGCATGTATGTAATTTTGTATGGGTTGTACCCCGTGCCTATAAATAGGTGAACAGTACCCCCGTACTGTTCACGCTGACTTGGCATTTGCTTTTGCGTCACACTTGTATTTTCATCTCCTTCCAAGCCGAAGGTACATTTATAATTCAATATTGTTTCTATTTCTTTATGATGAGTTAATAAAGTTAAATGAATAATGTTATATGATTATTCATGCTATCTTTTATGTTTCATATGCTTCGTCTTTTACTAATGTATATTGTAGTGATGAAGGTTAATCCTTCATGACCTTCGTCCGGAGATCGTTATATCCTAAGGGAAATAATGCTTCAAAGGACGAAGGATCTTAATGTTTAACATTTTCTATGTTGCCTTGTTCTTAACTCATAGCATTTGAGAACAAGTCCCCAACACAATAGTTGTGCATAGGAGGAGATTTTGGATGTGAAAACTAGTTGGGGCAAATCATCGAACACTTGGAGGGCATGTTAACAAGGAGTGGTGGAATATGCAATTTAGAGAGGGAAGATGTCACGCCCGGATTTAAGGACAAATCCAGATGTCTCACATGTGTGCCAAGATCAAATCTCACACATATCATGACTCAGTGTATAGAAATTAATGTCACAAACTTTATTACATTGTATAATTTTTGTAAAAAATAACTAAATAAAATAAATCATATGACGACACAATCCTCCATAGGCACAGTTGACTGGGAGACAATAGCCTAGACTCTTCGAACTCATCGTAATAGCCTTCCTTCGACGTACCTGCTCTTGACGTGGGTAGAGATTATAGCAAGAGTGAGCTCCTATACGATCAGCGCTCAGCAAGTGTGGGGAAAAAGTATAGTGTAAGGCTCACTAAGGAATATGGCTGAGGCTGAGCATAGCTTTAATTTTGTTGGTCAAAATTTTATTAGCAACTACTATGTATAAGTAAATACCAACCCAATTAAGTAATACTACCTCCGTTCACAAATATATGACACCATTGACTTTTTTCGAAAACTTTGACCACTTGTCTTATTCAAAAATGTAAAATTTTAAGTCAAACATAAAATACATTAAGTGATAGAACAAACCGCAAAAAATAAATGACAAGTCATTATGTTTATGAACGGAGGGAGTAGATCATAAATGAAATCCCAGTGAAAGCTCTCTTGTGGGGTTTGGTGTTTAAATGACAACCCAATTAAAGGACTAACAAGCGTGCTAAGTGTTGAACAGGTGTTTGATGCAAAGCTAATAGGGTTCAACACAAGTGAACAAGTGTGATGGTCCAAAGACTGAATTATCTATAGATAATGAACACTGCTTAAGTGAGACTCGGTGTGCGTAACTCAGAGACAACCGATCAAGCCAAGGATGGAGGCAAGAAGAGCTTTGAGGTACCGAGTGCACGGGAGAAGGTCAAGGAGACCAGGAACCCAAAGCCAGGGGTGAAGAAGAAGACTTGCAAAGTCAAGGTTGATCGAGTTAAGAGTTATGGTGCATCAAGGATCACTACATAAGGACATGACTTACAACCAATGAGGTAACATCTACAATTATATGGTGTAAGTCATAAGGCTCAAGATCAAGCTCGAGAAATGAACAAGGGAGTTGGAGCTCAGATATGTCAATCTAGATCAAGTCAAGTTGACTTAATAGTTTAGAGTCCAACATCGACCTCAAACATGCCAAATTGGGCAAAACAATGAAAAAGGTTAAGTATGTAAGGTTTGAGTGTTCAACCATGTTGCATACACCTCTTACTACAAATTTGGTGCTTTGGTTTGCTCTCTAACTCTTTCTGTAGAGAAAGTACCATTCTGAGCTCTGCTGGAGGAGAAACAGAAAAGCTAGGAGAAGAACAAGAAAGATGTAAGTTTTAGGACTAAATCAATTGGATTATACTCTAAATATGTTTGTTTAAGTCTTAGGAAAATCCTCCCAAAAGTTGAAGTCAAACGGAGAAAGAACGGAGGAAAAATCACTTAGTGTGCTGTTGGTTGGTGCACAGGACAGTGAATAGTAGCTGTCCGGTGCACAGGGCAGTGAATAGTAACTATGTCCGGTGCACATGACAGTGAATAGTAACATGTCCGGTGCACATGACAGTGAATAGTAGCTGCGTCCGGTGCACAGGACAGTGAATAGTAGCTGTGTCCGGTGCACAGGACAGTGAATAGTGACCTGTCCGGTGCACAAGACAGTGAATAGTAACCTGTCCGGTGCACCAACGGCTAGCTGTTCCAGAGAAGAAAACTACCAATCAGATCTGTTACTGTTCATTGTCCAGTGCGCCACCGGACAGTCCGGTGCACCCGCAACCAGGGAAGGTTGGGAGCTTCCAAAAATGAAGCTTCCTAGGCTCTTTGGGGCTATAAAAGGGACCCCTAGGCGCTTCAAACAAGAACACAAGAGCAACCAACAAGTGCATACATCATTTGGATCAATTCTCTCTCTCCCTCTCTTGTGTATCTCTCTAGTTTGTGTAGAGGCGAAGTTATAAGCCTTTAGAGAGAGGGGAAGTGTTGCTGAGAGCTAGAGCAAAATCTTGAGCGCATTGTTACTCTGCCGGAGTGCTGCCTAGAAGATTGTAAGCAACCACAGCATCATTGTAACTGACATCAACATAGTGGAAGGCTCTATATGTCGCACTGACAGATCTGAGCAAACGGAGGAAGGAGTTGAAATAGACTTCAAGCCAAGGTGTGGCTAACTCCAACGAGGACTAGGCAAGCATTTCAGGCTTGGCCGAACCTCAGGATAAATCCCTGTGTCTGTGTGCTCTGCTCTATGCTGTGTGCTATTTCTCTGTCTTATTTGTTGTTTATACTTGCACTTCTATATTTATATGTGGTACAAGCTGTCTTCGAAGTGCAGGGTATTTTAAGACAGAAACTTCAATTCCGCTGCAACCTACTCGAAGGGTCTTTCATTCCACTGCGATCTAGCCTTCGAGTAGAGTAAGAATTTCCAGTTTTAAAGTGATATTTATTATCCGCCTATTCATCCCCCTCTCTAGGCGACATCCAGATCCTATTCCTGGGCATAGGGAACTTTCAATTGGTATCAAAGCTAGGCCTCTCCAGTGTGGGCTTAGCCGTCCGGAGATGACGATGTCGTCACAAGAGGTAATTCTAGAACTTCTTCTAGGCGATGGTTCTAATTATAATTCTTGGTCTGTCTCTATTTATAATGCTTTCATGCATATTGATCCTGATTGGAGACAGGTCTTTAGTAGAAGTATTTTTCCCTCTGATATTAGTAAAAAACCTTCTAATGCTGAACTAAGATGTCTATCTCTCAATCACCATGCTTCCAACATCTTAGTTGACTCTCTTTCTAGAGGTGCTTATTTTGCCATCATGAGTAGTGATAGTGATTTATTTGTTGATGCTCATGATCTATGAACTAGAATTAAAATAAAATATTCTGAGTCCAATTGTACTACTTCTACTCCCTATGTTGCTTGTGGTACTAACCTTTCGAAGGGAGAAGAAAAACGATGGCAACCAAACAATGAATCCACCTAACTGACAGGTATGTCTTCCACTAGTTATAAATGTCATTGCTAACAATGATAGTGGAGACGAAAGCGATGATGAGGAGGAATATGAGGATGATAGCGAGGATGAGTCTTCATCACCACAAGGTACATTTTCCTGTATTGCTTCCACTGATAATAATGACAGGGAAAATGAGACTGGCGATGTGGAAGAAGAGGAGATTCGCCGGTTCTACACACATCTCAACAAAGAAGACAAAGTGCTCTTGGTTAAGCTGTTGAGGAGGAACAAGGAACAAGGCGAGACGCTTCTCAGGCTAGAGGAGACTCTCATCAAAACCAATGACAGCCTGGAGAAGATGACCAAAGGACATGAGGAGCTAAAGTGCTCTCATGATAATTTGGTCCAACGGTATGAATCTGTTTTATTCGAGCAAAGAAATAATCATGATGTATTATCTGATGTTGCTCAACTTAAAACTGAGAATTCTATGCTTAAGAGTCAAGTAGAAATGATAAATTTAGAAAAACTTGCTCTAAGTGAAAAATATAATATGCTATCTTATTCTCATAATGAATTAGTTGATGACCATACCATGCTTGATGTTGCTCATGAGGTTGTAATTGCGAACTTAAATTCATGTGAACCTCATCCTTGCACATGTGCGCATTTAGATAATATATCACCATGTGCTAACCCCTGTTGCTCAAAAGAAAGCCAATTTTTGATTGAGCATCAAGCTGCAGGATCAAAAGGAAAGTTGCTCATCAATAAAGAAAGGAACAAGAAAGCAAAGCAACTAAAGAGAAGACGCATTGCTCAACCTCCTCGAGATATCCACAGACGCATGGTGAAGAAGCTTGAGACTGGAGAAACTGCAGCAAGTGTTAAACTCCATAAGAAGGATGTTCCTAAAGCAATAAATGAAGAAATCAACATGAACAAGGAAAAAGGTAAAAATTCAATTAGTCATGTTGTTTGCACTGATCATCTCTCTATGTCATCCAAGAGCAAAAAGGGAAGAGGAAAAAAGAGGTGCTTCAAGTGCAAGGAATTAGGTCACTTCATTGCGTCTTGTCCACATAAAGACAAGGATGAAGGAATGAGGAGATGTTTTGGATGCAACAATAAGGACCATATGATCACTTCATGTCCGATCATGAAGAATCAAAGACGTGCACCCTCCAAGATGACCCTCACTAAGAAAAAAGACAAACAGCAAGTGTCATGTCAGGTTGAGCGACGCTTCTGCTACATGTGTGGTGAGCATGGTCATCTACCTAAGGTATGTAAGAAGGGTAAGGTTCCTAAAAAAGTAAATTTACCTCAGTCTTATTCGCTTAGGAGACCCAAATCATACACTTGTGCTAGATCAGTAATGAGATCACCTAGAACTAGCACAACTGCTATTTGGGTACCAAAGGCCCTTTTAGATGAACGTTATGGACCCATCTTGAGATGGGTACCAAACCGTGCCAACTAGACCACGCAGGTGCTCGAGATGGACTGGAGACCCTGGGGGAGCTTAAGATGGTTAATTCAAATTCTATGCTTAAGCTGTCAATTTTATTGTCTATTTATTGACCCGAGGTTGAATTATTGTGCAATACTAATCTCATGTTCATCTTGAGTTAAATAAGTTGTAGAGGTCCTCAATCATTATTGGTGAATCAAGCAAAAGACTTTGATGAGAATCTGCAACTTGCTCTCCAAAGAACGGTACCCGTGTATCTTAAGTGCATTATTTCCAATCAGTATTGCTCTTAAGTTGGATTGTTGTGCTATACATATCCTTGGAGTAGTTATGCCTTTGAAATTGCTTGTGTTGAATATCTTTCAATTAATGATTCATGATTTCCAAGATCATAATAATGCTTGCTCAATCATGATTGTGTGCTTTATAGGTTATATCTCTTGAATCATTCAATGGGTAGCTTTTCATTTGATATATCTACCACGATTAACTCTCTTGGTGTATGTGGCTAAACCTATATTTTTTTGTAAATCATGTTGTGTGATTTTTAATGATTATGCATTAACCTATGTGCAAGCATGATAGTTTTGTTTAGTCCATGTTCACATGATTACTCTGTCTTGGTACTCTATGTATACCAAAATAAGAAATCCATGTTGTGTCTCTAATGCACCCTCTCGAGCTATGAGGTGCATGAGCAAAAGGAGCCCTAAATTGGTGACAACAGGTGCTCTCACTCCACACTACCTAAAAAGAATGAATCTCATGGCATTCAGGTAAAAGGCAAAGGTATGAAGGATGGAACTATGCAATTTCATTGAATATCTTGAAGTTCCGTTGATTGTGATCATAGCTATGTTCTTGCCTTTCAATTGGTAGTATCTTGGCTTAGGTGCTTTATGCTTTAAAATGTTGTTTCCTTTGGTGTACGTAAGAAAATACTTCTTAATCATGGTGTGCTTAGACATTGTGCTTTATATGCATGATCTTGTCGTTTTTCAATTGGTATATGTGTTGCAATGATCATCATGTGTGAAGTGTGCCTACGTTGCTTTTAAAATGTTATATATCTTGAGACATGCATTGTTTCCACTAGTCATAAGTTGTATTATGTCATCTATTCAATTGGTATCTTTTTGTGATGCAATTGATATATTATGCCTAGACCAAGGTATGTTGTGATCCCCTCTAGTTCTGAGGACACTAGAATGTGCAAGGTGCGAGTCATTCAAATACTTGATGCACAACTTTAGGGGGAGCAAACATAACTTGTGTCTTTTGAAACTAACTATTTCTTGAGTGATCCTATATAGTCTCAAGGTGGAAAAGGGAAGATGAGCAAGAAATGGAGCAATCAGGACTTGGGTACCTCCACAAGTCGAGTAATTGGTATCTAAAGTTGTGAGTAATTGCATATTTAAAGATTGCTCGTGCTCTATTGTAGTTGGTGATCCTAGATGCTTATCTTTAAATATCATGGAGCTATGACAGTGATGATCTTTCAATTAGTAGCCTTGGTAGTGTGCTTCAATTGGTATCTCTTGGTAATCACTAGAATAGAAGCTTCATCTTGTGCCACAATACTATAACTTGTTCTAAGTTTGGTGTCTTAGCAACTAGAAAAGGTCAGGATAAATGACCAGGCACAAGTGTTAAGGAGCTCCCTAGAGATAAAACTTTCAAGATGGAAATCTTAAATTGATGGCAAAAGGAACTCCGCCTACTTAGATGGAAAGTACACCATAACATGGTAAAGGTACAACAGGAGGTATTGACCTTTTGCGTATTTGTATCTTAATTTTCCTCCAATGCTTGTGTTGCATATGTTTAATGTGTAAGGGGGGAGTAATGTTAGTGTGTTGCATTTTACCTGCTTAATACCCTGCTGTCCCTTGACATCATCCTATGTTCTTGCTTGAATATGGTTTTGGTGTTTGATGTCAAAGGGGGAGAATTTGTGCATTAAAGCTCACCTCAATCTGAGAGGAAAGCTTATCTTAAGTGTGAAGAGGGTGAAGATTAATTTTTTGTGTGCTAAAGGACCCAAAGGGGTTTCCTTGAGTTCCTTTGATCTTAAGGAAGAATGTGTTAGTTTTGTTGATAATACTTATCATATGCTTATTGTTGTATTATATGGTGATAATGCATAATTAGTGCTTTCGTTGATATGAATCAATTGGTATCTATTGTTTTTGTCCTGTAATAGATATTCATATGGTTCTGGTGCTTTAAATTGGTATCTTAATGGTGAATAGTGGTAGGTTGATATTCCTATGGCATATCCATTTAATTGGTGTTTAACTCTTATTATGTGCATTTGTGTGTTATATGCATCACAGTTTAATTCTTGACACAATGCATCCCACGGGTGCTAAGGTGTAGTAATGCTTCGAATTAGCCTAAGTATGTGCAATTTGGCATATAAGGCCAAAGTTGAGATTTTAATGTAAGCACATATTTTAGGGGGAGCATTCTATAAACTTAGAATTCAAAATTTGTGCTTTAAATCTTATTCTTGTGTAAGCTTTAATTGTGTTGCCATCAATCACCAAAAAGGGGGAGACTGAAAGCTCTCTTGTGGGTTTTGGTGTTTAGATGACAACCCAATTAAAGGACTAACAAGTGTGCTAAGTGTTGAACAGGTGCTTAATGCAAAGCTAATAGGGTTCAACATAAGTGCAAGTGTGATGGTCCAAAGACTGAATTATCTATAGATAATGAACACTGCTTAAGTGAGACTCGGTGTGCGTAACTCAGAGACAACCGATCAAGCCAAGGATGGAGGCAAGAAGAGCTTCGAGGTACCGAGTGCACGGGAGATGGTCAAGGAGACCAGGAACTGAGAGCACCTAGAGGGGGGGGGTGAATAGGTGATCCTGTAAAAACTTCAAACTTAAGCCACAAAAACTTGTTAAGTGTTAGCACGATTATTGCCAAGTGGCTAAGGTGAAGTCTCAACAATCTCAACAAAACACAGTACCACAAGAGAATCAAGCACAGAGTGACACAGTGGTTTTATCCCGTGGTTCGGCCAAGACCAACGCTTGCCTACTCCACGTTGTG
Organism: Zea mays; assembly: GCF_902167145.1. Lineage (NCBI taxonomy): Eukaryota > Viridiplantae > Streptophyta > Magnoliopsida > Poales > Poaceae > Zea > Zea mays. Next base: position 42,634,741 of record NC_050100.1, on the reverse strand, counting down.
GCGTCCCAACGGACGAGGGTTGCAATCAACCCCTCTCAAGCGGTCCAAAGACCCACTTGAATACCACGGTGTTTTGTTTTCCTTTCACTATCCCGTTTGCAAGGAATCTCCACAAATTGGAGTCTCTTGCCCTTACAAGTATATGATCACAAATGAAACACAGAGTAAGGGAGGGAAGCAACACACACAAATCCACAGCAAAAGCGCACACACACGGCCAAGAATCGAGCTCACAAGACTATCTCAGAGTTCTCACTTAGAACAGAGCTCGAATCACTTAGAAACACAAACGAATGCGCAGAGACTTAGTGTGGATGATCAAGAATGCTCAAAGGTTGCTTGTGTATCTCCTCCATGCGCCTAGGGGCTCCTTTTATAGCCCCAAGGCAGCTAGGAGCCGTTGATAGCAAATCCGGAAGGCCATCCTTGCCTTCTGTCGTCGGGGGCACCGGACAGTCCGGTGCACACCGGACACTGTCCGGTGCCCGATTTGTTTCCTTAAACGGCGAAGACGACCGTTGCAGACCGTTGGCAGATCTGGCGCTGTTGGCGCACCGGACATGTCCGGTGCACACCGGACAGTCCGGTGCCGTCTTCCGACCGTTGGCTCGGCCACGTGTCCCGCGCGGATTGCGCGGCCGACCGTTGGCCCTGCCGACCGTTGGCTCACCGGACAGTCCGGTGCACACCGGACAGTCCGGTGAATTTTAGCCGAAGTCGCCGGAGAAAAACCCGAGAGCGGCTGGTTTGCGCTGCGCTGATCTGGCGCACCGGACACTGTCCGGTGCACACCGGACAGTCCGGTGCCCCAGCCCGAAGCAGCCTTTGGCTGTACACAGCCACTCTCCACTTCTTTTCTTTTCTTCTTTCTCCTGTTTCTAACACTTAGACAAGATGTTAGTACACAAAACTAATGTACTAAGGCTTAGAAACATACCTTTACTTGTGATTTACACTTTGTTCATCCATGAGCATATTTTCACATTTAGGCCCTTGTGTTTGCACTCAATCACCAAAATACTTAGAAATGGCCCAAGGGCACATTTCCCTTTCAATCTCCCCCTTTTTGGTGATTTATGCCAACACAACATAAAGCAAGTGGAACAAGTGCAAAATCACTTCAAATAAAAACTCAAATTGGTTTTGATTCAATTTTGGCATATATGGATCATCCTTTGCCACCACTTGGTTTGTTTTTGCAAATCAAACTCAAATCTCTATCTCTAAGTCAAACACACATGTTGAAGTTTAAAGAGAGTCATTCCAAAAGAGATTGATCAAAGATTTCAAAAACTCCCCCTATTTCCCATACTCAATACTTCTCCCCACAAGAAGCCAACTTTTGACAATAGAGACAATAAGAGACAATAAAAGCTTTTGACAAAAACAAAAACTCTATCCTACTCTTTTCAAAATCTCTCAAGTGGTAGCTGTCCCCCTATTTCCCATACTCAATACTTCTCCCCACAAGAAGCCAACTTTTGACAATAGAGACAATAAGAGACAATAAAAGCTTTTGACAAAAACAAAAACTCTATCCTACTCTTTTCAAAATCTCTCAAGTGGTAGCTGATCCATTTATCGCTTTGGCCTTTATTTTCTCCCCCTTTGGCATCAAGCACCAAAACGGGATCAATCTTGGCCTTTTAACCCCATTGCCTCACCAAAGTCTTCAATTAAGAGCAAATGGCAATAATATTTCATGAGATGAACTTGGAATTAGTTACCCTCTCATCGGAGTGCAGTGGAAGTCTTTCATGGTCCAAGTCCACCTTTTCCCTTTCAATCCTCCTTCGAGACTAAATTATCAAACTCAAGCACATGGTTAGTCTCAAAGGGTCAAGTTGTAACACATCTCCCCCTGCACATGTGCATCACTTTGCAACGGACTTGTGAGGTCCAGGGAGTGTTTGTACAACTTGAGCACCATAATAAGCAACATAATGCAGAAAGGAACATGATCAAAAGCATAACTACATGTATGCTACAATTCAATCCAGGTTCCGCGAATCTAAGACATTTAGCTCACTACGCAACCTGCAAAAGGTCTTCTCATCTAGAGGCTTAGTGAAGATATCGGCTAGCTGGTTCTCGGTGCTAACATGAAACACTTCGATATCTCCCTTTTGCTGGTGGTCTCTCAAAAAGTGATGCCGGATGTCTATGTGCTTTGTGCGGCTGTGTTCAACAGGATTTTCCGCCATGCGGATAGCACTCTCATTATCACATAGGAGTGGGACTTTGCTCAGATTGTAGCCAAAGTCCCTGAGGGTTTGCCTCATCCAAAGTAGTTGCGCGCAACACTGTCCTGCGGCAACATACTCGGCCTCAGCGGTGGATAGGGCAACGGAATTTTGTTTCTTAGAGTTCCATGACACCAGGGACCTTCCTAAGAATTGGCACGTCCCCGATGTACTCTTCCTATCTACCTTACATCCAGCATAGTCGGAGTCTGAGTATCCAACTAAGTCAAAGGTAGACCCCTTTGGATACCAGAGCCCGAAGCAAGGCGTAGCAACCAAATATCTAAGAATTCGCTTCACCGCCACTAAGTGACACTCCTTAGGATCGGATTGAAATCTAGCACACATGCATACGCTAAGCATAATATCCGGTCTACTAGCACATAAGTAAAGCAAAGAACCTATCATTGACCGGTATGCTTTTTGATCAACGGACTTACCTCCTTTGTTGAGGTCGGTGTGTCCGTCGGTCCCCATCGGAGTCTTTGCGGGCTTGGCGTCCTTCATCCCAAACCGCTTTAGCAGATCTTGCGTGTACTTCGTTTGGGAGATGAAGGTGCCGTCCTTGAGTTGCTTCACTTGGAACCCAAGGAAGTAGTTCAACTCGCCCATCATCGACATCTCGAATTTCTGCGTCATCACCCTGCTAAATTCTTCACAAGACTTTTGGTTAGTAGAACCAAATATTATGTCATCGACATAAATTTGGCACACAAACAAATCACCATTACAAGTCTTAGTAAAAAGAGTTGGATCGGCTTTCCCAACCTTGAAAGCATTAGCAATTAAGAAATCTCTAAGGCATTCATACCATGCTCTTGGGGCTTGCTTAAGTCCATAGAGCGCCTTAGAGAGCTTACACACATGGTCGGGGTACCGTTCATCCTCGAAGCCAGGGGGTTGCTCCACGTACACCTCCTCCTTGATTGGCCCGTTGAGGAAGGCGCTCTTCACATCCATTTGAAACAACCTGAATGAATGGTGAGCGGCATATGCTAGCAAGATACGAATTGATTCTAGCCTAGCCACAGGAGCAAAAGTCTCCTCGAAATCCAAACCTGCGACTTGGGCATAACCTTTTGCCACAAGTCGAGCCTTGTTCCTCGTTACCACCCCGTGCTCGTCCTGTTTGTTGCGGAACACCCACTTGGTTCCCACAACATTTTGCTTCGGACGAGGCACCAGTGTCCAAACTTCATTGCGCTTGAAGTTGTTTAACTCCTCTTGCATGGCCAACACCCAGTCCGGATCTAGCAAGGCCTCTTCTACCCTGAAAGGCTCAATAGAAGAGACAAAGGAGTAATGCTCACAGAAATTAACTAATCGAGATCGAGTAGTTACTCCCTTGCTGATGTCACCCAGAATTTGGTCGACGGGATGATCCCTTTGAATCATCGCTCGAACTTGAGTTGGAGGTGCCGGTTGCGCTTCTTCCTCTATCATTTGGTCATCTTGTGCTCCCCCTTGATCAAGCGCCTCCACTTGAGGTACCTGTTCGTCATCTTTGGTTGGGGGTTGCACCATAGTTGAGGAAGAAGGTTGATCTCGTTCATCTTGTTCCTGTGGCCGTACTTCTCCAATCGCCATGGTCCGTATAGCGGCCGTCGGAACATCTTCTTCATCTACATCATCACAATCAACAACTTGCTCTCTTGGAGAGCCATTAGTCTCATCAAATACAACGTCGCTAGAGACTTCAACCAAACCCGATGATTTGTTGAAGACTCTATACGCCTTTGTATTTGAGTCATAACCTAACAAAAACCCTTCTACAGCTTTGGGAGCAAACTTAGAATTTCTACCCTTCTTCACTAGAATGTAGCATTTACTCCCAAATACACGAAAGTACGATACATTGGGTTTGTTACCGGTTAGCAGCTCATACGACGTCTTCTTGAGGAGGCGATGAAGGTAGACCCTGTTGATGGCGTGGCACGCCGTGTTCACGGCTTCCGTCCAAAAGCACTCGGGGGTCTTGAACTCTCCTAGCATCGTCCTCGCCATGTCGATGAGCGTCCTGTTCTTCCTCTCTACCACACCATTTTGCTGTGGTGTGTAGGGAGCGGAGAACTCGTGCTTGATCCCTTCTTCTTCAAGGAACTCCTCCACTTGAAGGTTCTTGAATTCGGACCCGTTGTCGCTCCTTATCTTCTTCACTTTGAGCTCAAACTCATTTTGAGCCCTCCTGAGAAAGCGCTTGAGGGTCCCTTGGGTTTCAGACTTATCCTGCAAAAAGAACACCCAAGTGAAGCGGGAAAAATCATCAACAATAACTAAACCATACTTACTTCCCCCTATGCTTAGATAGGCGACGGGTCCGAAGAGGTCCATATGCAGCAGCTCCAGGGGTCTTGAAGTGGTCATCACATTCTTGCTGTGATGTGCTCCTCCCACCTGTTTCCCTGCTTGACAAGCTGCACAAGGTCTATCTTTTTCGAAATGAACATTGGTTAGACCTATCACATGTTCTCCCTTTAGAAGCTTGTGGAGGTTCTTCATCCCCACATGTGCTAAGCGGCGATGCCACAGCCAGCCCATGCAAGTCTTAGCCATTAAGCATGCATCTAGACCGGCCTCTTCTTTTGCAAAATCAACTAAATAAAGTTTGCCGTCTAATACACCCTTAAAAGCTAGTGAACCATCACTTCTTCTAAAGACAGACACATCTACATTTGTAAATAAACAATTATATCCCATTTGACATAATTGACTGACAGATAGCAAATTATATCCAAGACTCTCCACTAAGAATACATTTGATATAGAATGCTCATTAGAAATTGCAATTTTACCTAGCCCTTTTACCTTGCCTTGATTCCCATCACCGAATATGATTGAATCTTGGGAATCCTTATTCTTGACGTAGGAGGTGAACATCTTCTTCTCCCCCGTCATATGGTTTGTGCATCCGCTATCAATAATCCAGCTTGAACCCCCGGATGCATAAACCTGCAAGGCAAATTTAGGCTTGGGTCTTAGGTACCCAACTCATGTTGGGTCCTACAAGGTTAGTGCAAATATCCTTAGGGACCCAAATGCAAGTCCTGTCTCCCTTGCATTTTGCCCCTAACTTCCTAGCAACTATTTTCCTATCCTTTCTACAAATAGCAAAGGAAGTGTTTAAAGCACAATAAATTATAGAAGGTTCATTCACTACTTTCCTAGGAGCATGAATAACATTCTTTCTAGGCACATGAGCAATATTTCTCCTAGGCATATCCCTATCATGCTTATAAGAAGAACTAGAGGCAAACATGGTATGAGAATCATAAACATGTGAATCAAAATCATTATAAGCATTTCTAGCATTTCTCCTATCATAATACATAAAAGCATGGTTCTTTTTAGCATTACTAGCCATAGGGGCCTTCCCTTTCTCCTTGACGAAGATGGGAGCCTTATGGCTTGTTAAGTTCTTGGCCTCTCTCTTGAAGCCAAGACCATCCTTAATTGAGGGGTGTCTACCAACCGTATAGGCATCCCTTGCAAATTTTATTTTATCAACTTCATTCTTGCTAGTCTTAAGTTGGGCATTAAGACTAGCCACTTCCTTATTTAATTTGGAAATTAAAACTAGATGTTCACTACAGGCATCAACATCGAAATCCTTACACTTAGTGCAAATCTTAACATGTTCTACACAAGAATTAGATTTATTTGCTACTTCTAACTTAGCATTTAAATCATTGTTAACACCTTGTAAAGTAGAAATGGTTTCATGACAAGTAGATAGTTCATAAGAAAGCATTTCATTTCTTTTTACTTCTAAAGCATATGATTTTTGTGCCTCTACAAATTTATCATGTTCATCATACAATAAATCCTCCTGCTTTTCTAAAAGCCTATCCTTTTCATTCAATGCATCAATCAATTCATTGATTTTATCTATCTTAGATCTATCTAAGCCCTTGAACAAGCATGAATAATCTATGTCATCATCACTAGACTCACTATCACTAGAAGAAGCATAAGTGGAGTCTTGAGTACTCACCTTCTTCTCCCTTGCCATAAGACATGTGAGACGCTCGTTGGGGAAGAGAGCCGATTTGTTGAAGGCAGTGGCGGCGAGTCCTTCGTTGTCGGAGTCGGAGGAGGAGCAATCCGAGTCCCACTCCTTTCCTAGATGCGCCTCGCCCTTTGCCTTCTTGTATTGCTTCTTCTTTTCTCTTTTGTTCCCCTTTTCCTGGTCACTTTCATTATCGGGACAGTTAGCGATAAAATGACCAAGCTTACCGCATTTGAAGCATGAGCGCTTCCCCTTGGTCTTGGTCTTGCTTGGCTGCCCCTTGCGACCATTTAGCGCCGTCTTGAATCTCTTGATGATGAGAGCCATCTCTTCATCGTTGAGTCCGGCCGCCTCAATTTGTGCCACCTTGCTAGGTAGCGCCTCCTTGCTTCGTGTTGCCTTGAGAGCGAGAGGTTGCGGCTCGTTGGTCGGACCATTCAAGGCGTCGTCCACATATCTCGCCTCCTTGATCATCATTCGCCCGCTAACAAATTTCCCAAGAACTTCTTCGGGCGACATCTTGGTGTACCTGGGATTTTCACGTATATTGTTCACCAAGTGAGGATCAAGAACGGTAAATGACCTTAGCATTAGGCGGACGACGTCGTGGTCCGTCCATCGCGTGCTCCCGTAGCTTCTTATCTTGTTGATAAGGGTCTTGAGCCGATTGTATGTTTGCGTTGGCTCCTCGCCCCTTATCATTGCGAACCGTCCAAGCTCGCCCTCCACCAACTCCATCTTGGTGAGTAAGGTGACGTCGTTCCCCTCATGAGAAATTTTGAGGGTGTCCCAGATTTGCTTGGCGTTATCCAAGCCGCTCACCTTATGGTATTCATTCCTGCACAAGGAAGCTAGAAGAACAGTAGTAGCTTGTGCATTCTTATGAATTTGTTCATTAATGAACATGGGACTATCCGAACTATCAAAATGCATTCCACTCTCTACAATCTCCCATATACTAGGATGGAGAGAGAATAGGTGACTACGCATTTTGTGGCTCCAAAATCCGTAGTCCTCTCCATCAAAGTGTGGGGGCTTGCCGAGTGGAATGGAGAGCAAATGAGAATGTGAACTTTGCGGAATACGAGAGTAATCAAAAGAAAAGTTCGAATTAACCGGTTTTCTTTGTTTGTCGCAGTCGTCGTCCTTTTGGGAAGAAGAGGACTCATCGCTGTCGTAGTAGACGATCTCCTTGATGCGTCTTGTCTTCTTCTTCTTCCCATCTCTTCGCTTGTGGCCCGAGCCCGAGTCATTAGACTTGTCATCCCTTGGCTCGTTGACGAAGGACTCCTTCTCCTTGTCGTTGATCACAATTCCCTTCCCCTTAGGATCCATCTCTTCGGGCGGTTAGTCCCTTTCTTGAAGAGAACGGCTCCGATACCAATTGAGAGCACCTAGAGGGGGGGGTGAATAGGTGATCCTGTAAAAACTTCAAACTTAAGCCACAAAAACTTGTTAAGTGTTAGCACGATTATTGCCAAGTGGCTAAGGTGAAGTCTCAACAATCTCAACAAAACACAGTACCACAAGAGAATCAAGCACAGAGTGACACAGTGGTTTTATCCCGTGGTTCGGCCAAGACCAACGCTTGCCTACTCCACGTTGTGGCGTCCCAACGGACGAGGGTTGCAATCAACCCCTCTCAAGCGGTCCAAAGACCCACTTGAATACCACGGTGTTTTGTTTTCCTTTCACTATCCCGTTTGCAAGGAATCTCCACAAATTGGAGTCTCTTGCCCTTACAAGTATATGATCACAAATGAAACACAGAGTAAGGGAGGGAAGCAACACACACAAATCCACAGCAAAAGCGCACACACACGGCCAAGAATCGAGCTCACAAGACTATCTCAGAGTTCTCACTTAGAACAGAGCTCGAATCACTTAGAAACACAAACGAATGCGCAGAGACTTAGTGTGGATGATCAAGAATGCTCAAAGGTTGCTTGTGTATCTCCTCCATGCGCCTAGGGGCTCCTTTTATAGCCCCAAGGCAGCTAGGAGCCGTTGATAGCAAATCCGGAAGGCCATCCTTGCCTTCTGTCGTCGGGGGCACCGGACAGTCCGGTGCACACCGGACACTGTCCGGTGCCCGATTTGTTTCCTTAAACGGCGAAGACGACCGTTGCAGACCGTTGGCAGATCTGGCGCTGTTGGCGCACCGGACATGTCCGGTGCACACCGGACAGTCCGGTGCCGTCTTCCGACCGTTGGCTCGGCCACGTGTCCCGCGCGGATTGCGCGGCCGACCGTTGGCCCTGCCGACCGTTGGCTCACCGGACAGTCCGGTGCACACTGGACAGTCCGGTGCACACCGGACAGTCCGGTGAATTTTAGCCGAAGTCGCCGGAGAAAAACCCGAGAGCGGCTGGTTTGCGCTGCGCTGATCTGGCGCACCGGACACTGTCCGGTGCACACCGGACAGTCCGGTGCCCCAGCCCGAAGCAGCCTTTGGCTGTACACAGCCACTCTCCACTTCTTTTCTTTTCTTCTTTCTCCTGTTTCTAACACTTAGACAAGATGTTAGTACACAAAACTAATGTACTAAGGCTTAGAAACATACCTTTACTTGTGATTTACACTTTGTTCATCCATGAGCATATTTTCACATTTAGGCCCTTGTGTTTGCACTCAATCACCAAAATACTTAGAAATGGCCCAAGGGCACATTTCCCTTTCAGGAACCCAAAGCCAAGGGTGAAGAAGAAGACTTGCAAAGTCAAGGTTGATTGAGTTAAGAGTTATGGTGCATCAAGGATCACTACATAAGGACATGACTTACAACCAATAAGGTAACATCTACAATTATGTGGTGTAAGTCATAAGGCTCAAGATCAAGCTCGAGAAATGAACAAGGGAGTTGGAGCTCAGATATGTCAATCTAGATCAAGTCAAGTTGACTTAATGGTTTAGAGTCCAACATCAACCTCAAACATGCCAAATTGGGTAAAACGATGAAAAAGGTTAAGTATGTAAGGTTTGAGTGTTCAACCATGTTGCATACACCTCTTACTACAAATTTGGTGCTTTGGTTTGCTCTCTAACTCTTTCTGTAGAGAAAGTACCATTCTAAGCTCTGCTGGAGGAGAAACAGAAAAGCTAGGAGAAGAACAAGAAATATGTAAGTTTTTAGGACTAAATCAATTGGATTATACTCTAAATATGTTTGTTTAAGTCTCAGGAAAATCCTCCCAAAAGTTGAAGTCAAACGAAGAAAGAACGGAGGAAAAATCACTTAGTGTGTTGTCCGGTGCACAGGACAGTGAATAGTAACATGTCCAGTGCACATGACAGTGAATAGTAGCTGCGTCCGGTGCACAGGACAGTGAATAGTAGTTGTGTCCGGTGCACAGGACAGTGAATAGTGACCTATCCGGTGCACAGGACAGTGAATAGTAACCTGTCCGGTGCACCAATGGCTAACTGTTCCAGAGAAGGAAACTGCCAATCAGATCCGTTACTGTTCACTGTTCGGTGCGCCACCGGACAGTCCAGTGCACCCGCAACCAGGGAAGGCTGGGAGCTTCCAAATGAAGCTCCAACGACTCCTAGGCCCTTTGGGGCTATAAAAGGGACCCCTAGGCGCCTCAAACAAGAACACAAGAGCAGCCAACAAGTGCATACATCATTTGGATCAATTCTCTCTCTCCCTCTCTTGTGTATCTCTCTAGTTTGTGTAGAGGCAAAGTTATAAGCCTTTAGATAGAGGGGAAGTGCTGCTGAGAGCTAGAGCAAAATCTTGAGCGCATTGTTACTCTGCCGGAGTGCTGTCGAGAAGATTGTAAGCAACCACGACATCGTTGTAACTGACATCAACATAGTGGAAGGTGATAGTCGCCTAGAGGGGGGGTGAATAGGGCGAAACTGAAATTTACAAAAATAATCACAACTACAAGCCGGGGTTAGCGTTAGTAATAATAAATGAGTCCACAAGAGAGGGCGCAAAACAAATCGCAAGCAAATAAAGAGAGTGACACGTGGATTTGTTTTACCGAGGTTCGGTTCTTGCAAACCTACTCCCCGTTGAGGAGGCCACAAAGGCCGGGTCTCTTTCAACCCTTCCCTCTCTCAAACGGTCCCTCGGACCGAGTGAGCTTTCCTTCTTCTCAATCAACCGGGAACAAAACTTCCCCGCAAGGGCCACCACACAATTGGTGCCTCTTGCCTCGGTTACAATTGAGTGTTGATCACAAGAGCAAAAGAGAAAGAAAGAATGCGATCCAAGCGCAAGAGCTCAAAAGAACACGGCAAATCTCTCTCGCTAGTCACTAAGGGCTTGAGTGGAATTGGAGAGGATTTGATCTCTTTGAATGTGTCTAGAATTGAATGCCTAGCTCTTGTAAGTGGTTGAGAAGTGGGAAGACTTGGATGGCAATGAATGTGGGGTGGTTGGGGTATTTATAGCCCCAACCACCAAACTTGACCGTTGGCTGGAGGCTTCTGTTCGATGGCGCACCGGACAGTCCGGTGCACACCGGACAGTCCGGTGCCCCTGCCACGTCAGCGCTGCCGTTGGATTCTAGCCGTTGGAGCTTCTGACTTGTGGGCCCGCCTGGGTGTCCGGTGCACACCGGACATGCACTGTTTGATGTCCGGTGCACCGGTATGGGCAGCCCTGACGTCTGCGCGCGCTGCGCGCGCATTTAATGCAGCGCAGGGAGCCGTTGGCGCCGCAGGGAGCCGTTGCTCCGCTGGCACACCGGACAGTCCGGTGCACACCGGACAGTCCGGTGAATTTTAGCGGAGCGGCTGCCGCGCGAACCCGAGGCTGGTGAGTTCCGGAGGCCGATCTTCCTTGGAGCACCGGACATGTCCGGTGCACACCGGACAGTCCGGTGAATTATAGCGCGCCGGCTTCCGAGAAATCCCGAGGGTGAAGGGTTGGAGTCAGCGTTCCCTGGTGCACCGGACAGGTACTGTTCACTGTCCGGTGGCACACCGGACAGTCCGGTGCGCCAGACCAGGGGTGCCCTCGGTTGCCCCTTTGCTCCTTTATTGAATCCAACCCATGATCTTTTTATTGGCTAGATGTGAACCTTTTGCACCTGTATAACTTATACACTAGAGCAAACTAGTCAGTCCAATATTTGGGCAATTCAACCACCAAAATTATTTAGGAACTAGGTGTAAGCCTAATTCCCTTTCAATCTCCCCCTTTTTGGTGATTGATGCCAACACAAACCAAAGCAAATGTAGAAGTGCATAATTGAACTAGTTTGCATAATGTAAGTGAAAAGGTTACTTGGAATTGAGCCAATTTCAACTACTTACAAGATATGCAAGGAATGTTTCTTTCTTATTTAACATTTTGGACCACGTTTGCACCACTTGTTTTGTTTTTGCAAAACCTTTTGTAAATCCTTTTCATAGATCTTTTGCAAATAGTCAAAGGTAAATAAATAAGAGTTTGCAAAAGCATTTTCAAGATTTGAAATTTCCTCCCCCTTTTTCGAATGCTTTTCCTTTGACTAAACAAAACTCCCCCTGAAAGAGATCCACCTCTTAGTGTTCAAGAGGGTTTTGATATACCATTTTTGAAATGCTACTTTCTCCCTCTTTTGAACACAATAGAATACCAAATGATAAAGACTTTTGGAAAGCACTAAATTTTTGAATTTGGTGGTGGTGGTGCGGTCCTTTTGCTTTGGGCTCATTTCTCCCCCTTTTTTGGCATGAATCGCCAAAAACGGAATCATTAGAGCCCTAGAAGTGCAATCTTCCCCTTTGGTCATAAATAAGTGAGTTAAGATTATACCAAAGACGAAGTCCTTTTGCGTTTGAGCTTTTACTCTCTCCCCCAAGGATGAAGTCCTTTTCTTTGATGCTCATTTCTCCCCCAAAGACGAGAGAGTTGCTCGGAGTGATGGCGAAGTATGAGTTACGGAGTGGAAGCCTTTGTCTTCGCCGAAGACTCCAATTCCCTTTCAATATACCTATGACTTGGTTTGAAATAAACTTGAAAACACATTAGTCATAGCATATAAAAGAGATATGATCAAAGGTATTCAAATGAGCTATGTGTGCAAGCTTAGCAAAAGAAATTTCTAGAATCAAGAATATTGAGCTCATGCCTAAGTCTGGTAAAAGATTGTTCATCAAGTGGCTTGGTAAAGATATCGGCTAATTGATCTTTAGTATTAATGTAAGAAATCTCGATATCCCCCTTTTGTTGGTGATCCCTAAGAAAATGATACCGAATGGCTATGTGCTTAGTGCGGCTATGCTCAACGGGATTGTCGGCCATTTTGATTGCACTCTCATTATCACATAGCAAAGGGACTTTGGTTAATTTGTAACCGTAGTCCCGCAGGGTTTGCCTCATCCAAAGCAATTGCGCGCAACAATGTCCTGCGGCAATGTACTCGGCTTCGGCGGTGGAAAGAGCGACCGAATTTTGCTTCTTTGAAGCCCAAGACACCAAGGATCTTCCCAAGAACTGGCAAGTCCCCGATGTGCTCTTCCTATTGATTTTGCACCCCGCCCAATCGGCATCCGAATAACCAATTAAATCAAATGTGGATCCCCTAGGGTACCAAAGCCCAAACTTAGGAGTATAAGCCAAATATCTCAAGATTCGTTTTACGGCCGTAAGGTGTGATTCCTTAGGGTCGGATTGGAATCTTGCACACATGCATACGGAAAGCATAATGTCCGGTCGAGATGCACATAAATAAAGCAATGAACCAATCATCGACCGGTATACCTTTTGATCCACGGACTTACCTCCCGTGTCGAGGTCGAGATGCCCATTAGTTCCCATGGGTGTCTTGATGGGTTTGGCATCCTTCATCCCAAACTTAGCAAGAATGTCTTGAGTGTACTTCGTTTGGCTAATGAAGGTGCCCTCTTGGAGTTGCTTGACTTGGAATCCTAGAAAATACTTCAACTCCCCCATCATTGACATCTCGAATTTCTGTGTCATGATCCTACTAAACTCTTCACATGTAGACTTGTTAGTAGACCCAAATATAATATCATCAACATAAATTTGGCATACAAACAAGTCATTTTCAAGAGTTTTAGTAAAGAGTGTAGGATCGGCCTTGCCGACTTTGAAGCCATTAGCAATAAGGAAATCTCTAAGGCATTCATACCATGCTCTTGGGGCTTGCTTGAGCCCATAAAGCGCCTTAGAGAGCCTATAGACATGATTAGGATACTCACTGTCTTCAAAGCCGGGAGGTTGCTCAACATAGACTTCTTCCTTGATCGGTCCATTGAGGAAGGCACTTTTCACGTCCATTTGATAGAGCTTAAAGCCATGGTAAGTAGCATAGGCCAATAATATGCGAATTGACTCAAGCCTAGCTACGGGTGCATAGGTTTCACCAAAATCCAAACCTTCGACTTGTGAATACCCTTTGGCCACGAGTCGAGCTTTGTTCCTTGTCACCACACCATGCTCATCTTGCTTGTTGCGGAAGACCCATTTGGTTCCTACAACATTTTGGTTAGGACGTGGAACTAAATGCCATACTTCGTTCCTCGTGAAATTGTTGAGCTCCTCTTGCATTGCCATCACCCAATCCGAATCTTGGAGAGCTTCCTCTACCCTGTGTGGCTCAATAGAGGAAACAAAAGAGTAATGTTCACAAAAATGAGCAACCCGAGATCGAGTAGTTACCCCTTTATGAATGTCGCCGAGGATGGTGTCGACGGGGTGATCTCGTTGGATTGCTTGGTGGACTCTTGGGTGTGGCGGTCTTGGTTCTTCCTCATCCTCCTTTTCTTGATCATTTGTATCTCCCCCTTGATCATTGCTATCATCTTGAGGTGGCTCGACTTCTTGATTTTGCTCTTCATCATTTTGAGCCTCATCCTCATTTTGAGTTGGTGGAGATGCTTGCATGGAGGTGGATGGTTGATCTTGTGTACTTGGAGGCTCTTCGGATTCCTTAGGACACACATCCCCGATAGACATGTTCCTTAGCGCGATGCATGGAGCCTGTTCTTCACCTATCTCATCAAGATCAACTTGCTCTACTTGAGAGCCGTTAGTTTCATCAAACACAACGTCACAAGAGACTTCAACTAGTCCAGTGGACTTGTTAAAGACTCTATATGCCCTTGTGTTTGAGTCATATCCTAGTAAAAAGCCTTCTACAGTTTTAGGTGCAAATTTAGATTTTCTACCTCTTTTAACAAGAATAAAGCATTTGCTACCAAAAACTCTAAAGTATGAAATGTTGGGCTTTTTACCGGTTAGGAGTTCGTAGGATGTCTTCTTGAGGATTCGGTGAAGATATAACCGGTTGATGGCGTAGCAGGCGGTGTTGACCGCTTCGGCCCAAAACCGGTCCGGTGTCTTGTACTCATCAAGCATGGTTCTTGCCATGTCCAATAGAGTTCGATTCTTCCTCTCCACTACACCATTTTGTTGTGGCGTGTAGGGAGAAGAGAACTCATGCTTGATGCCCTCCTCCTCAAGGAAGCTTTCAATTTGAGAGTTCTTGAACTCCGTCCCATTGTCGCTTCTTATTTTCTTAATCCTTAAGCTGAACTCATTTTGAGCCCGTCTCAAGAATCCTTTTAAAGTCTCTTGGGTTTGAGATTTTTCCTGTAAAAAGAATACCCAAGTGAAGCGAGAATAATCATCCACAATAACTAGACAGTACTTACTCCCGCCGATGCTTATGTAAGCGATCGGGCCAAATAGATCCATGTGTAGGAGCTCCAGTGGCCTGTCAGTCGTCATTATGTTCTTGTGTGGATGATGAGTGCCAACTTGCTTCCCTGCTTGGCATGCGCTACAAATCCTGTCTTTCTCAAAATGAACATTGGTTAGTCCTAAAATGTGCTCTCCCTTTAGAAGCTTATGAAGATTCTTCATCCCAACATGGGCTAGTCGGCGGTGCCAGAGCCAACCCATGTTAGTCTTAGCAATTAAACATGTGTCGAGCTCAGCTCTATCAAAATCTACTAAGTATAGCTGACCTTCTAACACACCCTTAAATGCTATTGAATCATCACTTCTTCTAAAGACAGTGACACCTATATCAGTAAAAAGACAGTTGTAGCCCATTTGACATAATTGGGAAACAGAAAGCAAGTTGTAATCTAATGAATCTACAAGAAAAACATTGGAAATAGAATGGTCAGGAGATATAGCAATTTTACCCAAACCTTTGACCAAACCTTGATTTCCATCCCCGAATGTGATAGCTCGTTGGGGATCCTGGTTTTTCTCATATGAGGAGAACATCTTTTTCTCCCCGGTCATGTGGTTTGTGCACCCGCTGTCGAGTATCCAACTAGTGCCCCCGGATGCATAAACCTACAAAACAAGTTTAGTTCTTTGTTTTAGGTACCCAAACGGTTTTGGGTCCTTTAGCATTAGATACAAGAACTTTGGGTACCCAAACACAAGTCTTTGAGCCCTTGTGCTTGCCCCCAACAATTTTGGCAACTACCTTGCCAGATTTGCTAGTCAACACATAAGATGCATCAAAGGTTTTAAATGAAATGGCATGATCATTTGATGCATTAATAGTTTTCTTTCTAGGCAACTTGGCATGGGTTGGTTGCCTAGATCTAGATGTCTCACCCTTATACATAAAAGCATAATTAGGGCCAGAGTGAGACTTCCTAGAATGAATTTTGTTAATCTTATTCTCAGGATACCCGGCAGGGTACAAAATGTAACCCTCGTTATCCTGAGGCATGGGAGCCTTGCCCTTAACAAAGTTAGACAAGTTCTTAGGAGGGGCATTAATTTTGACATTGTCTCCCCTTTGAAAGCCAATGCCGTCCTTAATGCCCGGGCGTCTCCCATTATAGAGCATGCTTCTAGCAAATTTAAATCTTTCATTTTCTAAGTCATGCTCTCTAATTTTAGCATTAAGTTGTGCTATGTGATCATTTTGTTTTTTAATTAAGGCAAGGTGATCATGGATAGCATCAACATTAATATCTCTACATCTAGTGCAAATGGACACATGCTCAATAGTAGATGTAGAGGGTTTGCAAGACTTCAATTCAATAACCTTAGCATGCAACAAATCATTCTTAGTTCTAAGGTCAGAAATAGTAGTATTGCAAACATCAAAATTCTTAGCCTTAGCAATTAATTTCTCATTCTCATTTCTAAGGCTAGCGATGGAAGCATTCAATTCATCAATCCTAGCAAGCAAATCAACATTATCATTTCTAGGATCAATGCAAACATGAGAATCAACCTTAGCCAACAAATTAGCATTTTCATTTCTAAGGTTGTCTAAAATTTCATGGCAAGTGCTTAGCTCACTAGATAATTTTTCACATTTTTCTCTTTCTAGAGCATAAGCATTTTTAACCTTAACATGTTTCTTGTTTTCCTTGATTAGGAAGTCCTCTTGGGAGTCCAAGAGATCATCCTTTTCATGGATAGCACTAATTAGCTCATTTAATTTTTCCTTTTGTTCCATGTTAAGGTTGGCAAAAAGAATACGCAAGTTATCCTCCTCATTTTTATCATCCTCATCACTAGATGTTTCATATTTAGTGGAGGACTTTGATTTTACCTTCTTTTTGCCGTCCTTGGCCATGAGGCACTTGTGGCCGACGTTGGGGAAGAGGAGGCCTTTGGTGACGGCGATGTTGGCGGCGTCCTCGTCGTCGGAGGAGTCGCTTGA
This sequence comes from Zea mays, assembly GCF_902167145.1. Classification (NCBI taxonomy): domain Eukaryota; kingdom Viridiplantae; phylum Streptophyta; class Magnoliopsida; order Poales; family Poaceae; genus Zea; species Zea mays. Next base: position 42,617,882 of record NC_050100.1, on the reverse strand, counting down.
GCTTTCGTCGGAGTCCCACTCCCGACAAACATGGGCATCGCCGCCCTTCTTCTTGTAGTACTTCTTCTTCTCCTTCCTCTTGCCCTTCTTGTCGTTGTCCCTGTCACTGTCACTTGATAATGGACATTTAGCAATAAAGTGACCGGGCTTACCACACTTGTAGCAAACCTTCTTGGAACGGGATTTGTAGTCCTTCCCCTTCCGTTGCTTGAGGATTTGCCGGAAGCTTTTGATGATTAGGGCCATCTCCTCGTTGTCGAGCTTGGAGGCGTCAATTGGTTGTCTACTTGGTGTAGACTCCTCCTTCTTCTCCTCCGTTGCCTTGAAGGCCACGGGTTGCGCCTCGGATGTGGAAGGCTCATCAAGCTCGTTGATCTTCTTGGAGCCCTTAATCATGCATTCAAAACTAACAAAATTCCCGATGACTTCCTCGGGGGTCATTTGTGTATATCTAGGATTGCCACGAATTAATTGTACTTGAGTAGGGTTAAGAAAAATAAGGGCTCTCAGAATAACCTTAACCACTTCGTGGTCATCCCATTTTGTGCTCCCGAGGTTGCGCACTTGGTTCACCAAGGTCTTGAGCCGGTTGTACATGTCTTGTGGCTCCTCCCCTTGGCGAAGACGGAAGCGACCGAGCTCCCCCTCGATCGTTTCCCGCTTGGTGATCTTGGTGAGTTCATCACCCTCATGCGCCGTCTTGAGTAGGTCCCAAATCTCCTTGGCGTTCTTCAACCCTTGTACTTTGTTGTATTCCTCCTTGCTTAAAGAGGCAAGGAGAATGGTTTTGGCTTGAGAGTTGAAGTGCTCGATTTGGGCCACTTCGTCCGTGTCGTAGTCCTCATCCCCTACGGCTGGTACCTGTACACCATACTCAACAATATCCCATAATCTTTTGTGGAGAGAGATTAGATGACATTGCATCAAATTACTCCACATAGCATAATCTTCACCATTAAAAGTTGGTGGTTTGCCTAATGGGACGGAAAGTAAAGGTGTATGTTTAGGAACGCGAGGGTAGCGTAGGGGGATCTTACTATACTTCTTACGCTCTTGGCGTTTAGAAGTGACGGACGCCGCGTCGGAGCCGGAGGTGGAGGTCGATGAAGTGTCGGTCTCGTAGAAGACCACCTTCCTCATCCTTTTGTGCTTGTCCCCACTCCGATGCGGCTTGTGAGAAGATTTTTCCTTCTTCTCCTTATGGTGAGAAGAGGAAGATCTTTTCTCCTTCCGCTTGGAGGATTTCTTCTTCTTCTCTCTTCTCTTGGTGCGGGACTCTTCCGATGAAGATGAAGTGCTCCCTTGGCTTGTAGTGGGCTTGTCGTCGCCGGTCTCCATCTCCTTCTTGGCGTGATCTCCCGACATCACTTCGAGCGGTTAGGCTCTAATGAAGCACCGGGCTCTGATACCAATTGATAGTCGCCTAGAGGGGGGGTGAATAGGGCGAAACTGAAATTTACAAAAATAATCACAACTACAAGCCGGGGTTAGCGTTAGTAATAATAAATGAGTCCACAAGAGAGGGCGCAAAACAAATCGCAAGCAAATAAAGAGAGTGACACGTGGATTTGTTTTACCGAGGTTCGGTTCTTGCAAACCTACTCCCCGTTGAGGAGGCCACAAAGGCCGGGTCTCTTTCAACCCTTCCCTCTCTCAAACGGTCCCTCGGACCGAGTGAGCTTTCCTTCTTCTCAATCAACCGGGAACAAAACTTCCCCGCAAGGGCCACCACACAATTGGTGCCTCTTGCCTCGGTTACAATTGAGTGTTGATCACAAGAGCAAAAGAGAAAGAAAGAATGCGATCCAAGCGCAAGAGCTCAAAAGAACACGGCAAATCTCTCTCGCTAGTCACTAAGGGCTTGAGTGGAATTGGAGAGGATTTGATCTCTTTGAATGTGTCTAGAATTGAATGCCTAGCTCTTGTAAGTGGTTGAGAAGTGGGAAGACTTGGATGGCAATGAATGTGGGGTGGTTGGGGTATTTATAGCCCCAACCACCAAACTTGACCGTTGGCTGGAGGCTTCTGTTCGATGGCGCACCGGACAGTCCGGTGCACACCGGACAGTCCGGTGCCCCTGCCACGTCAGCGCTGCCGTTGGATTCTAGCCGTTGGAGCTTCTGACTTGTGGGCCCGCCTGGGTGTCCGGTGCACACCGGACATGCACTGTTTGATGTCCGGTGCACCGGTATGGGCAGCCCTGACGTCTGCGCGCGCTGCGCGCGCATTTAATGCAGCGCAGGGAGCCGTTGGCACCGCAGGGAGCCGTTGCTCCGCTGGCACACCGGACAGTCCGGTGCACACCGGACAGTCCGGTGAATTTTAGCGGAGCGGCTGCCGCGCGAACCCGAGGCTGGTGAGTTCCGGAGGCCGATCTTCCTTGGAGCACCGGACATGTCCGGTGCACACCGGACAGTCCGGTGAATTATAGCGCGCCGGCTTCCGAGAAATCCCGAGGGTGAAGGGTTGGAGTCAGCGTTCCCTGGTGCACCGGACAGGTACTGTTCACTGTCCGGTGGCACACCGGACAGTCCGGTGCGCCAGACCAGGGGTGCCCTCGGTTGCCCCTTTGCTCCTTTATTGAATCCAACCCATGATCTTTTTATTGGCTAGATGTGAACCTTTTGCACCTGTATAACTTATACACTAGAGCAAACTAGTCAGTCCAATATTTGGGCAATTCAACCACCAAAATTATTTAGGAACTAGGTGTAAGCCTAATTCCCTTTCAGAAGGCTCTATCTGTCGCACTGACAGATCTGAGCAAACAGAGGAAGGAGTTGAAATAGACTCCAAGCCAAGGTGTGGCTAACTCCAACGAGGACTAGGAAAGCATTTTAGGCTTCACCGAACCTCGGGATAAATCCCTGTGTCTATGTGCTCTACTCTGTGCTGTGTGCTAGTTCTCTGTCTTATTTGTTGTTTATACTTGCACTTCTATATTTATATGTGGTACAAGCTGTCTTCAAAGTGCAGGGTATTTTAAGACAGGAACTTCAATTCCGCTGCAACCTACTCGAAGGGTCTTTCATTCCACTGCGATCCAGCCTTCGAGTAGAGTAAGAATTTCCAGTTTTAAAGTGACATTTATTATCCGCCTATTCACCCTCCTCTAGGCAACATCTAGATCCTATTCCTGGGCATAGGAAACTTTCACCCACAATGCAATGCATGTCCGTTTAAAAATTAATTCCTTAATTTGACCATGTGAGAGACGCCTACCATTCATGAACGTGAGCACGGCTGATATACTAGTTTCACACTCTATAGAAGTCACACATATTTACTCACAAGTCATGATACCTATTTGCCATGTGGTCATTAATCTCATACACCTCTTTCAAGGAGGCGAGACAGGGTTCACTACGAGGCCTTTACAAAGTTCCACTAGCAAGAAAAAATTTGCTATAGTTTCAGGCAGAGGGCATATAGGCCTTTTTCTACGGTCTGAAAACGTCGTCGTAGCAATTCTAGACATCACTATACTTATGCAACTCCTCCATGCTTGCCCCTTTCGGGTATGATTCTCACACACTAGCTTCACTACTTAATTAGCCAAGACCAGAGCCATAGTAGTTCTTGTGGTTGCACTATTTTCCTGGGTTGGCACTCCATGTTCCAATTAAACAATGCAATCTTATCATGCATAATAATAAAGCCAACAATAATAAAGCATGATCATAATTCATAAGTATCATTAATCCCAAAAACCAGGTAGAGCACTGGCAAGTCTACCCAATAATCAATAATCCAAGTTTAAGTAAGGTATGGAGAAAACACGACTAGGTAACCTATTAGGTCCCATTAGTTTAACCTAACAGTGCATGCAAGGCGAAGAACATAAAAGTTAATATTAATATGTCAACAACATGAGCAAGGACACAACTTGCCTTTTTGGTGCAACTTCGAGTACTTCTCAAAGTTGGGCTACAGATCCAAATAACCTCGCTTCTATTCGCAAAGCATACACATAGACAAATAATAAATAAAAATAAGATTACACCAAACATGAAAACGAACTACATAATATTATTCTACACGTCGACACGAGTTCGTAGGTTCAAGAACCACTAAAATCAGAGTTAAAATGAATAAGTTATGAAATTTCTAAGAATTCTGGATTAATTTTTATACTAGAAAACAATTTTCAGATTTAATTTTGTATAAATCAGTGACATAGATGGTGAGTTCCATTTTACCAAAAGCCAGGGGCTAATTCCTAAATAAAATGACCTATTTGTTATGTTGTTTCAACAATTGTGGACGGTGGGTTCTATTTCATAAAAGACAAAGGACTCTTTAGCAAACTTCCCCGACCCAAGTGGTATTGGCAATCGTGATCCGTCCAATCTGACTTCAAGGGTCACGATTAAATCTAGGTATTTATGAACCAGTAGGAACCAAGTGATCATCGGATAGAAGATCGATGGCCCTTGAAACGACCACACTTTCACAAATTCCGAGCCCTCGGATCCAATCTCGATGACCCAGAATTTATGACATGAAGGGGTATTGTATGACCTAATCTAGACTGCACGATCCATGATCAACGACCACTGTGATCTCTCCCACCTCACTTCACCAAGGCACGACGATAGTGCTGGGAATATGGGCTGGGTTTTTTGGGTCAGCACGAGCATGACCTGAAAATAGGAGCCTAAAACACGACCCGACACGAAATAATATGGGCTAGGCTAGCACGGCCCGAAGACGGGCCTGGACTGGGCCTCAAATTCCGGTCCATCAGGCCCCCGGCACGGCCCGCATAGATGGGCCGGGCTTGGGTCGGCACGGCCCAATTAAGCCCAATTTGTTTAATTTCTTTAATTTAGTAATATATCAACTTTATATTGTTGTTATATTTGAAGTTTATGTGGTCAAATGATGCTAGAATTGTTTAATATCATTAACTTAGTAAGCTATGAACTTTATATGGTTGTAATATTTTGATTTTATGTGGTCAAATATACGGACCGGGCTTGGGCCGGCACGGCCTAACGAAGGCACGACATGGTTTAGGGCCGGGCTGGGCCACTGTTTTTACACTTCGGGCTGACACAACACGATCCAAAAGTTTTTTAGACTTTCCTGACCTGAACCCGTTTGGCACGAAGCACGATGGGCTTGGGCCGGGCTGGCCCGGCCCGGCCCAATTCCTAGCACTACACGACGACATCACACAGCACATGGCGGAGGCCATCGCCGGCGCGCACGACCATCTGATAACCTAGTGCATTATCCTCACCGCAAACACAGCTACACGACGCGGAGACCATGGCAAGCTAGGTTGTGGCGTCTTACCGGTGAATAAGCTGTCAACTGAGCCGATCCACAACGCATGGCAACATCTCGATCTTTTTCCACAAGCGTGCCCTGGTACTCCAATTGCTCCCTACGCTCGGCTAGCCTCCGGGAGCGTGTGGCTTGCCCCGGTGATTCATCGCGGCCACCCATCGAGGACCAATGGGATGGCGCGCCACAACTTTGTCTTCAATAGCGATGACATCTCCTTCTCTCCCTCTGCTATCTCTCATTGCTTGTGCTCGGTGTATCTCTTGGGTGCTTGGGGACTTGACGCCGCCACAACCAATAGACGAGAGGGGGCTTCGGGTTCCACCATATATTCCCTAAGGCCATGTTCGGTTAGGGTGTTACCGGCCGGGATGAAGCCCAGAACCCCATGGATCGCTCCCGCCTGGAAATTATCCCTGTCCATCAGAAACGCGCGTTCGGTTAAGCCCGACATGGGCTACTTCCCGGCCTTTCCTCGTCACCCAGGCCTTGGAACCAGGCCCGGTCGCTGCGGGGTGGGAAATATCCCAGACGCACGCAGACAATAGGTCGCTTCTCACCGACCAGCATGGATTAGGGCAACAGGCATGAAGGGCACGCCGCATGCGCGTGGCAACGGTGGCACGGAGACCGGATTCCTCACGCCTGCTGGCGTCGATCTCCTCCGGAGTCTGCTTCTCACCGGTATTCTTCTTGCTCCCTGTCTCAACTAGGGCGTTTAGGGTTCTTACGTCTCTTATTAGATCCAACAGCTCAGGCGGCGGCGAGTTCTTAGATCCAATCCCAGTGATATTCGGTGCCCGCTCCCGGTGCGCGAGCGGCTGGCTGATAACGGGGGAGGCGTTGTTCCCTCCGTCCAGCCAGCCTCTGATGGCGTCGATCTACAAAGTCTGTCTAAAACAGTCGTGTTTTGAGTTCTCGGAGCTAGTTGTTTTTTGTTTCCTACCTCGTCGGCCGCTAGAGCTGCCCTGGGAATCTCAATCATCATTCCGATCTTGTACCCAATAGTTTTACCCATACTGGTGAAAACTTTGTTAGCGACTTGACGGATAAGGGCCACCTGATGTCCCAATTCCTGCAAATATCAAGTATCAGTTGTCTAAAGGAATGCCTGCCTACAGTCTTTCTTGTTATTGTGTATTTTAGGGTTTAGGTACAAAAAAAAAAGATGCATGCCTGCGGTGTTCCAACAAGAGGAACCATTATCTCTGGAAAGACTTGAACGCCCTGGTTGGTCATCGCTATAGCAGCTTCAAAGATGGCACGGACTTGCATTTCTGTTAGCTCAGGTTCATCAGGTTCTCACCTGCTATGCATGCCTCTTTCAGCTCATCGTATAACCCCAGCTCCGACTTAGCTTCGTCCTTCACAACAGTAGTGGGAAGAAAAAGAAAAACACAAAAATATAAGCTTGGCATGATCATCAGAATCAGTGAGATCCCATTAAACACTCTGCCACACCTCTTTCTTGTGAGGCAGTACTAACTACAGAGCCTGGTGATCAAGATCATCAGGGACAAAAGGTGTAGCTGATGGCGCAACCTCCTCTTCCACACCCCTGTCATAAGGAAGCCGATCAGAAATTTGTGACCCCCCATTGTTCATTGTCCACCGGAAATCTAGAAGCTACAACAACTCAGACTTTACCTGGTGCAGATCAGCTGTCCCTTCCAAACAAACCAAATCTTGCACGATGGATCAGCTCTCTCATTTTGTTTAAGAACATTTCAATTTTGTTTCCTTTTTTTAGTTCCTAGTATTCGCACAACAAGCTGAATAATAGTTTTGGATTTTGGAGTATATTCCAAAATGTATTTATAGAAAGTTTATGAATTAAGTACAAAGTTTAGAAATTACAGGGTTTTGAATTAGGAGTGCCTGATCTATAATGTGATTATAGAAAGTTCATAAGTTCATAATGTGATTGTAAAGTTGTTTTGGATCTGTTCACAAGATCTTATCTTTGTGTGTAATTACTTCATGTATATTCATGGCAAAGTATTTTGATAACGGAGTTGTGTTGGTTATCTATTTCATCAATTTAACTACCTGGTAACTATTTTGATAGATAACAGAGCTGTGTTGGAAGGAGGGTTCATCGGAGAGTGGCCACTAACATATTCTGCAGGTTACATTCTACCTTTTGCCACTCACTACTGTTGAAGCAAATGAGCAATCTTATTAGGATATAGAGGATTTGATATACTAAATTTACTTCTTATTGTGCAGACTCTTGATCCATATATTTCAGATGAGAGTAGGATTAGCTGAGCCTCAGCCTGCAGAAGGAATACAGACTGTGCCCTCCTCATGAGAAAAAACTAGACTATTTAATATGCTTTCTATGCTCACACCATTGAGCACAACACACAATTTGAACTTGTTGCTTTGAGTTGCTTGTACTGACTTGCCTGTGAAAAAACTTTGTGTTGGTCTGAAGAACACTGAAAAAACTATGCTTTGGTCTGCTCTAAATCTAGATGATAATTTCTTTGATTCTGATTCTGAAATGATGGTTGAGTATGCTTGAATAAATTCTTTGTATGTACTGGTTGTACTGCTTGAATAAGCGGGCATACTAGATACACACGGGGCCAAACACAATTGTGCTAAGGATTAATCGAATGGATTTTTGAGAGAAGGATTAAATCCAGAGAGGGATTAAACCCCCAAGGGGATTGAATGAAAGAGAGGGATCCACTCAATCCCTCCTTGGATTTGGTCTACTTGGGGAATAAATCCATTGCAAACGAACAGACCCTAAGGCCATGTTCGGTTAGGGTGTTACCGGCCGGGATGAAGCCCAGAACCCCATGGATCGCTCCCGCCTGGAAATTATCCCTGTCCATCAGAAACGCGCGTTCGGTTAAGCCCGACATGGGCTACTTCCCGGCCTTTCCTCGTCACCCAGGCCTTGGAACCAGGCCCGGTCGCTGCGGGGTGGGAAATATCCCAGACGCACGCAGACAATAGGTCGCTTCTCACCGACCAGCATGGATTAGGGCAACAGGCATGAAGGGCACGCCGCATGCGCGTGGCAACGGTGGCACGGAGACCGGATTCCTCACGCCTGCTGGCGTCGATCTCCTCCGGAGTCTGCTTCTCACCGGTATTCTTCTTGCTCCCTGTCTCAACTAGGGCGTTTAGGGTTCTTACGTCTCTTATTAGATCCAACAGCTCAGGCGGCGGCGAGTTCTTAGATCCAATCCCAGTGATATTCGGTGCCCGCTCCCGGTGCGCGAGCGGCTGGCTGATAACGGGGGAGGCGTTGTTCCCTCCGTCCAGCCAGCCTCTGATGGCGTCGATCTACAAAGTCTGTCTAAAACAGTCGTGTTTTGAGTTCTCGGAGCTAGTTGTTTTTTGTTTCCTACCTCGTCGGCCGCTAGAGCTGCCCTGGGAATCTCAATCATCATTCCGATCTTGTACCCAATAGTTTTACCCATACTGGTGAAAACTTTGTTAGCGACTTGACGGATAAGGGCCACCTGATGTCCCAATTCCTGCAAATATCAAGTATCAGTTGTCTAAAGGAATGCCTGCCTACAGTCTTTCTTGTTATTGTGTATTTTAGGGTTTAGGTACAAAAAAAAAAGATGCATGCCTGCGGTGTTCCAACAAGAGGAACCATTATCTCTGGAAAGACTTGAACGCCCTGGTTGGTCATCGCTATAGCAGCTTCAAAGATGGCACGGACTTGCATTTCTGTTAGCTCAGGTTCATCAGGTTCTCACCTGCTATGCATGCCTCTTTCAGCTCATCGTATAACCCCAGCTCCGACTTAGCTTCGTCCTTCACAACAGTAGTGGGAAGAAAAAGAAAAACACAAAAATATAAGCTTGGCATGATCATCAGAATCAGTGAGATCCCATTAAACACTCTGCCACACCTCTTTCTTGTGAGGCAGTACTAACTACAGAGCCTGGTGATCAAGATCATCAGGGACAAAAGGTGTAGCTGATGGCGCAACCTCCTCTTCCACACCCCTGTCATAAGGAAGCCGATCAGAAATTTGTGACCCCCCATTGTTCATTGTCCACCGGAAATCTAGAAGCTACAACAACTCAGACTTTACCTGGTGCAGATCAGCTGTCCCTTCCAAACAAACCAAATCTTGCACGATGGATCAGCTCTCTCATTTTGTTTAAGAACATTTCAATTTTGTTTCCTTTTTTTAGTTCCTAGTATTCGCACAACAAGCTGAATAATAGTTTTGGATTTTGGAGTATATTCCAAAATGTATTTATAGAAAGTTTATGAATTAAGTACAAAGTTTAGAAATTACAGGGTTTTGAATTAGGAGTGCCTGATCTATAATGTGATTATAGAAAGTTCATAAGTTCATAATGTGATTGTAAAGTTGTTTTGGATCTGTTCACAAGATCTTATCTTTGTGTGTAATTACTTCATGTATATTCATGGCAAAGTATTTTGATAACGGAGTTGTGTTGGTTATCTATTTCATCAATTTAACTACCTGGTAACTATTTTGATAGATAACAGAGCTGTGTTGGAAGGAGGGTTCATCGGAGAGTGGCCACTAACATATTCTGCAGGTTACATTCTACCTTTTGCCACTCACTACTGTTGAAGCAAATGAGCAATCTTATTAGGATATAGAGGATTTGATATACTAAATTTACTTCTTATTGTGCAGACTCTTGATCCATATATTTCAGATGAGAGTAGGATTAGATGAGCCTCAGCCTGCAGAAGGAATACAGACTGTGCCCTCCTCATGAGAAAAAACTAGACTATTTAATATGCTTTCTATGCTCACACCATTGAGCACAACACACAATTTGAACTTGTTGCTTTGAGTTGCTTGTACTGACTTGCCTGTGAAAAAACTTTGTGTTGGTCTGAAGAACACTGAAAAAACTATGCTTTGGTCTGCTCTAAATCTAGATGATAATTTCTTTGATTCTGATTCTGAAATGATGGTTGAGTATGCTTGAATAAATTCTTTGTATGTACTGGTTGTACTGCTTGAATAAGCGGGCATACTAGATACACACGGGGCCAAACACAATTGTGCTAAGGATTAATCGAATGGATTCTTGAGAGAAGGATTAAATCCAGAGAGGGATTAAACCCCCAAGGGGATTGAATGAAAGAGAGGGATCCACTCAATCCCTCCTTGGATTTGGTCTACTTGGGGAATAAATCCATTGCAAACGAACAGACCCTAAGGATGCTTGTAACTGCTGCGAGGGATTTGGTTTGTTACGAAGCGATTCAGACGTAACAACCCGAGGTGGGAGAACCATTTGGTCCTTCGGCCCCATAGCTCAGCGAAGCGACGACGCAGCGCGCGAACATGTCGTTGATTAAGCGGTGGGCCCCGCATGACGGCGAGTGAACAACATGGGGGTGGGATGTGTGGGGGGAGAATCAGAAAGGGAGTTGGGCCGACAAGGGATTTTCGGCCCAAGCAACAGGTAAGTCATTCTTTTGCTTTTTTTTCTTTTCTATTTTGGTTTTCAACTTTCAAACTACTAATTCAAAATCTGGTTTTGAACACAAGTTAAATACAACAAGCAAAACTCCAAGAGATGCAAATTCACTTCATTTTTTACTCATTAAAGCAATCGTTTCAAAGATGTGATGCACACACCAAGATAGTGATCCTTTTCGAATGCATAACCTAATTAAAAGAACATTCAAAATTAAATTATTATTATTTTTAAAATAAGTTCTAATGTATAGTCCATATTAAGAGATACTTTAACTAAAATCCTTAGAGAATATTTGTAAATATATATAGTTCAACAAAGGGATAACAAATTCTCATAGTGTCTTTTTATTTAAACTTTTATTAGAGATCATATATATTTTTGGAGAAGTATAAATAAAATTCATATTAAAATATATTTTAATTCAAATCTTTGGACAATTTTACTAAACTCCAAAAATAAACTTTTTGGGGTGCTCTAAAAAGAATCTTGACCTCGAGATTTGAATAGAGTAGAGAATATATGTAAAAACCTTTGTTTTTTGTTATTTGGCTTCTAGTATTAGTTTCAAAGTCAAAAGTTTTTTTTTGTTCAAAGTAGGCAGCTATGGGTGTATTTGGTTACCTAATAAGCAAGATGAGAAAAGGTTGGAGGGAAAGTAAAGTTTTCATTCTAGATGGTGCATCTTAACTCATCTAAATATCTGGTCTGATTCTATCCTTCCTTGACAGGGTTGATATTTTCCTTTTCCGGTTTTGGTGTTACCATTCGAGTCAGGGACATACAGATAGATGTCGGTAGGAGACTACATTAGGTAGGTCAAAATCTTGTTTGATGTTAGGTTGGAATAGATAGAATATGCAACCTATTAAGAGTGCATGGCTGAGTTAGACTAGGGTACCAATTTATCGTTGAGTGAATTAGGTAGGAATTTTAGGTGTAAAGTCCAAACTGGTTAACCAATCTATCTTACTGGTATTAACTAATCTGGTTTATCTAGTTCTAACCTTCAGATAGGTGCAAGAAAATCATTTAGATGAGATAAGAGATTTGTAACACCCTGAATTTGGGGGTATAAAATTTCTTTCTAATTATCACCAAAATTCATGTGTTACTCTTCTCTCTCTAGTATCTATCTATCTCTAGATTGTCTCTCTCTCTTTCTTTTAAGTAGAATTAGCTTAAGTTAGTAGAGGTTAATTATTTATTTTTGCCAAAACATTACGGGTCATGACATGTTGCATCATGCTGAGCTTAAATATTCTTTGAATTGTTGCATATATTTGAATTAGTTTGAATTTGAAACCTAATTTGAATTTGGAATTGAAAATCCTAGAGAAAAGAAATGGAAAAGGAATTAGGAAATTCAGGAAAAAGGAAAAGTCATTCTGGCCCAAACCAGCCCAGCTCGGCCCAGTCAGGCCGCGCGCCCGCGCTCCTGTTGCCCCTGTCAGCGACAGTTTGTCCCGCGCTCCCTTCCCTCCCTCTCGCTCGCTGTACAGTGGGGCCGACTTGTCGGCGCCAATTGCTTCGCCCGCGCGTCCCTCTTCCTTCTCTGTCTTGCGGGCCCGTTCTGCCAGGCGCTGAGCCGTTGCCCGCACGCCCCTTCTCTCTGTCTCTACGCTGTGGGCCTTCCCTGTCAGCTCCGCCCTCCTCGCGCCCGCCGTGGACCAGCAAGCGCGCACTCGCGCATGTCGCCGGGATCCTCGGCCACGTCGCTCTGCCCACGCCCCAGCTCCTTTTGAGCCCCCGCCCATGCCCGCACTCACTCCCCCGCCTCATTTCACGCAGTCCCGCCGTCGCTCGCGCTCTGCTCACCCCGTCAGACCTCGCCGGAGACCCGCGTCCGCCTCCTTGGCCATCTAGCTCACCGGAGACCGCGCCAAGCCACCCCGAGCTCCGCCCCGAGGTGAGACACCTGTACCGTGCCCAGTTTCCCCAATTGCGCCCTGTGGTCGGCCAATTTCGGCTTTGCCGGAGTTTGGCCGTGGCGGTCCGCCGCGCCCGCGCGGTGACTGGCCCAATTAGCCCGGCCTAGTGCCCGGTGTTAGTCCCTAAGGCACCCCTCCCTCTGCTGAAGCTATCCTAGGCCTTAGCGCGCCTCAAGCCCCCTCCCCGCGACTGGAATCCTTCACCGGAGTTCCTTCGGTCCGCCCGATCTGTCCTCGGATTCGTGGCCTTTTCCCCGCCATTGAGTTTGTCGTAGCATTCTCTCCCTCTCTGCCCAATCCCGGTGACCCTAGAACCACCCTAGCACGCGCCTGCCCCAACTCCGGCGACTTCACCGCCACGAAGAGGAGCGGCGCCACCTGCAGCCATTCACCCCCCGGTCTGATCTCCCCTGTCCGATCTTGATCGCGCGGCCCAGATCGCGGGATACCGCTTCACGCACGCGCGCCCTGCACCCCTGGCCCGCCTGTCAGCGCCCGTGTCCCCTGGCGCTGGGCCCACTCGGTCAGTGCGCTCAGTCGCTGACACCCCCTGGCCCGCCTATCAGCGCTCGTCCGCCCGCGCACGCGCGCCCTCGGCCACAGATCTAATATCGGCCGTCGGTTTCTGATCTAACGGTTTGAATCACCCGATACCCCTTCGCGCGGTAGTTTTATTAAAGAGACCCTCGGTTTGTTTAGAATCAACCCGTCGTCCCTGGTTTTCGCGCGCAGGCCCCTGTATTCTTGCAGATTGAACCCTGGACTTTTAAATATTCATAGAATTAGACCTAATTTCATATTTTGAATTCCCAAACTTGTTTATTTCATATCATTTGCATATGAACTCCAAATTTAGTGATTCAAATTGCAAAATCTTCATAGGATTATTCTCTATTTAAATAAATTAGTTCCATTTACATTATGTGATTTCTAATTTTATGGGTAACTATGAACTAGTATATGTTTAAATTTGTCTATTTAATAAAATAAAAAAGGAAAAACCCTAGAGATTAAAGCATGTTTAATCTTATGAGATTAATGATTTGTACTACATGAATTCATCCCTGGTCTAACTTTTAGGTCACAATAAAATAAATTGAACTAGGTTATGTAATTGTGGGCAATACTTAAAGGAATAATAATCTATTTCTAAATGAAGTTAGTTTATGTTATAGTTTATGTTATACTTTGATCTCATTATCACTTATGTAGTATTGTGTCTTTTAAAGATGTATTCCTATGTTTGTACATGTTTGGTGTGCTGTTCATTTGTACTTTCCAAATGTATTGAATGCATGCTCGCTTTATTTAGACAACTAGCAGTTCGAGGTTCCTGAGTGTGTTGTTGGAGACCTTCCTGAGCAACAACCTGATGAAGGCAAGTATCCTCTGACCTATTATGTCCTACATACTTTATAATTCACTATCCCGTGTTACATTATCAAACCTAAGGATTGACTAGTCTGTATTTACCTTATCCTTGTTTACCTTTTTGGGTTATCATGGTTAGCTTTATGCTATTGCTTTAACTTAATCAATGAACATGATGTGATTTTTTGTGATACGATGATGTTATCCCGATGATGATATTGTGATACTCTAGGGGGCTCAGGCCTTTTTCATGAGTACCTCTCCGTAAGGACCTGTTCGTGGAGTGACCACCCGGGATAACAGTGCAGCCATGAGGGTGGAATGGGACGCCCTTAGCTGATTAATTAGATGAACCTGGGGGTATAGTTGGCTTTACCGGAGGGCCATCAATGGGGCCCAGGGCGTAGTGCTCGCTCTGCCAAGTGGGGGTGCAGAGGTTCATTCGATTTGGTTTTGTTAGTCACCCACTGTCGGCGTTTCGACCCCGGGGAGTCCCTGGACCGAAGAGTAAATTGTCGCCGCGTGCCCCAGCCCAGATGGGTCGGCGCAAGACGGAGCGCGAAGGGGGGAAAAGCCGGAGGGAGACAGGCGTGAAAGGGGAAACCCGCGGCCTTCGTGTTTGTCCCGCGCCCAGGTCGGGTGCGCTTGCAGTAGGGGGTTACAAGCGTCCGCGTGGGAGGGAGCGAGAGGCCTGCACGCACCGTCCCGTCCTCCCCGCGCGGCCAACCCTCTATAAGAGGGCCCTGGACCTTCCTTTTATAGGCGTAAGGAGAGGGTCCAGGTGTACAATGGGAGATGTAGCAGTGTGCTAACGTGTCTAGCAGAGAGGAGCTAGTGCCCTAAGTACATGCCGTCGTGGCAGCCGGAGAGGTTTTGACACCCTGTTCGTGTGATGTCGTGGCCGTCGGAGGAGCGCTGGAGCCTTGCGGAAGGATAGCTGTCGGGGCTGTCGAGTCCTTGCTGACGTCTCCTTGCTTCCGTAAGGGGGCTGAGATCCGCCATCGTCATGGAGCACGCGGGGCGCCATCATTATTTGTTTTACCGGGGCGAGCCAGATAGGACGCCGGTCTTGTCCCTCGTAGCCAGAGCTAGCTAGGGGTAGAGTAATGATGGCCCCTCCTGTGACGTGGTCGGTCCGAGCCCTGGGTTGGGCGAGGCGGAGGCTCCTCCGAGGTCGAGGTCGAGTCTGTCTTCCGAGGTCGAGGTCGAGTCCGAGCCCCTAGGTCGGGCGAGGTGGAGACCGTCGGCTGAGGCCAGGGCTGAGTCCGAGCCCTGGGTGAGAGCACCTACAGGGGGGGGGTGAATAGGTGATCCTGTGAAAACTTAAAACTTAATCCACAAACCTTGATTAGGAGTTAGCACATTTAAGCCAAGTGGCTAGAGAGGAGAGTTTGCACAACACGAAAACCACAAAGAGATCAACACAGAGATGGCACAGTGGTTTTATCCCATGGTTCGGCCAAGTCAACACTTGCCTACTCCACGTTGTGGTGTCCCAACGAACGAGGGTTGCAATCAACCCCTCTCAAGCGGTCCAAAGACCACTTGAATACCACAGTGTTTTGCTTTGCTTTTCTATATCCCGTTTGCGAGGAATCTCCACAACTTGGAGCCTATCGCCCTTACACTTCGATGTTCACAAAGAAGCACGGAGTAAGGGAGGGATGAGCAATGCACACAAGACACGAAATCACAGTACCAACACACACACACAAGTCGCAACAAGAGCTCACAACACAACTCAGCGAGTTCACAACTCAAATGGAGCTCTAATTGCTATCGCAAAGAATCAAATGCGCGGAATCGAAGTCTTGGTACTTATGAATGCTTAGAGAATGCTTGGTGTACTCCTCCATGCGCCTAGGGGTCCCTTTTATAGCCCCAAGGCAGCTAGGAGCCGTTGAGTGCATTCCAGGAAGGCAATTCTTGCCTTCTGTCGCCTGACGCACCGGACAGTCCGGTGCACCACCGGACACTGTCTGGTGCGGATTTCTTTCCTTCTTTGGCGAAGCCGACCGTTGGCGTTTGGGAGCCGTTGGCGCACCGGACACTGTCCGGTGCACACCGGACAGTCCGGTGCCCCCTTCCGACCGTTGGCTCTGCCACGTGTCTCGTGCGGATCGCGCGGCCGACCGTTGGCCCGGCCAACCGTTGGCTCACCGGACAGTCCGATGCACACCGGACAGTCCGGTGAATTATAGCCGTACGCCGTTAATCACTTCCCGAGAACAGCTAGTTCGCCTGAGTCAGCCTGGCGCACCGGACACTGTCCGGTGCACCACCGGACAGTCCGGTGCACCCAGACAGAGCTGACTTTGGCTGAACAAAGCCATCTTTAATTTCAGCTTGATTTTTCCTGTTTCCAGCACTTAGACACAATACATTAGTCTCTAAAACAATGTACTAAGTCTGAGAAACATACCTTTATACTTGATTTGTACTTTGTCCACCATTTAACACTTAGGCACTTGTGTTGGACACTAAATCACCAAAATACTTAGAAATGGCCCCAAGGGCACATTTCCCTTTCAATCTCCCCCTTTTTGGTGATTTATGCCAACACAACATAAAGCAAGTAGAACAAGTGCAAAATCAATTCAAATAAGAACTCAAACTTGTTTTGATTCAAATTTGACATATATGGATCATTCTTTGCCACCACTTGGTTTGTTTTTGCAAATCAAACTCAATTTCCTATCTCTAAGTCAAACACACATGTTGAAACATCAAGAGAGACATTTCACGAGAAATTGATCAAGGATTCAAAAACTCCCCCTTTTTCCCATAATTAAGCCTTCTCCCCATAAGAGACCAACTTGACAATAAGAGACAAATAGGAGTATTTTGACAAACAAAAACTCTAACTCTACTATTTTCAAAATTCTCAAGTGGTATAGCTGATCCATTTCTTGCTTTGGCCTTATTTTCTCCCCCTTTGGCATCAAGCACCAAAACGGGATCAATTTTAGCCCTTTAACCCCATTGCCTCACCAAAATCTTCAACTAAGAGTAAAAAAGCAATAAGAGTACAAAGATGAACTTGGAATTAGTTACTCTTTCATCGGAGTGCAGTGGAAGTCTTGCATGGTCCAAGTCCACCTTTTCCCTTTCAAACTTCCTTTGAGACTAAATTAAGCAAACTCAAGCACACAGTTAGTCTCAAAGGGTCAAGTTGTAGCACATCTCCCCCTAAATTTGTGCATCACTCGCAAATGGACTTGTAAGGTCCGGGGAGTGCTTGTACAACTTGAGCACCATAAATAAACAACAATATGCTTAAGTAACATGATCAAGGCATAAAGACATGTATGCTATCAATCAATCCAAGTTCCGCGAATCTAAGATATTTAGCTCACTACGCAACTTGCAAAAGGTCTGCTCATCTAAAGGCTTGGTAAAGATATCAGCTAGCTGGCTCTCGGAGCTAACATGAAACACTTCGATGTCTCCCTTTTGCTGGTGGTCTCTCAAAAAGTGATGCCGGATGTCTATGTGCTTTGTGCGGCTGTGTTCAACAGGATTATCCGCCATGCGGATAGCACTCTCATTATCACATAGGAGTGGGACTTTGCTCAGATTGTAGCCAAAGTCCCTGAGGGTTTGCCTCATCCAAAGTAGTTGCGCGCAACACTGTCCTGCGGCAACGTACTCAGCCTCAGCGGTGGATAGGGCAACGGAAGTTTGTTTCTTAGAACTCCATGACACCAGGGACCTTCCTAAGAATTGGCACGTCCCCGATGTACTCTTCCTATCGACCTTACATCCAGCATAGTCGGAGTCTGAATATCCAATCAAGTCAAAGGTAGACCCCTTAGGATACCAGATCCCGAAGCAAGGCGTAGCGACTAAATATCTAAGAATTCGCTTCACAGCCACAAAGTGACACTCCCTTGGATCAGACTGAAATCTAGCACACATGCATACGCTAAGCATAATATCCGGTCTACTAGCACATAAATAAAGTAAAGACCCTATCATAGACCGGTATGCCTTTTGATCAACGGACTTACCTCCTTTGTTGAGGTCGGTGTGTCCGTCGGTTCCCATTGGAGTCTTTGCGTGCTTGGCGTCCTTCATCCCGAACCTCTTGATCAAGTCTTGCGTGTACTTCGTTTGGGAGATGAAGGTCCTATCCTTGAGTTGCTTCACTTGGAACCCAAGGAAGTAGCTTAACTCGCCCATCATCGACATCTCGAACTTTTGAGTCATCACCCTGCTAAACTCTTCACAAGACTTCTGGTTAGTAGAACCAAATATTATGTCATCGACATAAATTTGGCACACAAAAAGATCACCATCACAAGTCTTAGTAAAAAGAGTTGGATCGGCTTTCCCAACCTTGAAAGCATTAGCAATTAAAAAGTCTCTAAGGCATTCATACCATGCTCTTGGGGCTTGCTTAAGTCCATAGAGCGCCTTAAAGAGCTTACACACGTGGTCGGGGTACCGTTCATCCTCGAAGCCAGGGGGTTGCTCCACGTACACCTCCTCCTTGATTGGCCCATTGAGGAAAGCGCTCTTCACATCCATTTGGAACAACCTGAAAGAATGGTGAGTAGCATAGGCTAACAATATGCGAATTGACTCTAGCCTAGCCACAGGAGCAAAAGTCTCCTCAACGTCCAAACCTGCGACTTGGGCATAACCTTTTACCACAAGTCGTGCCTTGTTCCTTGTCACCACCCCGTGCTCGTCTTGTTTGTTGCGGAACACCCACTTGGTTCCCACAACATTTTGCTTGGGACGAGGCACCAGTGTCCAAACTTCATTTCTTTTGAAGTTGTTGAGCTCCTCTTGCATGGCCAACACCCAGTCCGGATCTAGCAAGGCCTCTTCTACCCTGAAAGGCTCAATAGAAGAGACAAAAGAGTAATGCTCACAAAAATTAACTAATCGAGACCGAGTAGTTACTCCCTTGCTAATATCACCCAAAATCTGGTCGACGGGATGATCCCTTTGAATCATTGCTCGAACTTGGGTTGGAGGTGCCGATTGCGCTTCTTCCTCCATTACATGATCATCTTGTGCTCCCCCTTGATCACACGCCTCCTCTTGATGAACCTGTACATTGTCTTGAGTTGGGGGATGCACCATTGTTGAGGAAGAAGGTTGATCTTGCTCCTTTTGTTCCATTGGCCTCACATCTCCAATCGCCATGGTGCGTATTGCGGCCGTTGGAACGTCTTCTTCATCTACATCATCAAGATCAACAACTTGCTCTCTTGGAGAGCCATTAGTTTCATCAAATACAACGTCGCTAGAGGCTTCAACCAAACCCGATGATTTGTTGAAGACCCTATACACCTTTGTATTTGAGTCATAACCTAACAAAAACCCTTCTACCGCTTTAGGAGCAAATTTGGAATTCCTACCCTTCTTCACTAGAATGTAGCATTTACTCCCAAAAACTCGGAAATACGAAATATTGGGTTTGTTACCGGTTAGTAGCTCATACGAAGTCTTCTTGAGGAGGCGATGAAGGTAGACCCGGTTGATGGCGTGGCAAGCCGTGTTCACGGCTTCCGACCAGAAGCACTCGGGGGTCTTGAACTCTCCAAGCATCATCCTCGCCATGTCTATAAGCGTCCTGTTCTTCCTCTCTACTACACCATTTTGCTGTGGTGTGTAGGGAGCGGAGAACTCATGCTTGATTCCTTCCTCCTCAAGATAGTCCTCCACTTGAAGGTTCTTGAACTCGGACCCATTGTCGCTTCTTATTTTCTTCACCTTGAGCTCAAACTCGTTTTGAGCTCTCCTTAGGAAGCGCTTGAGGGTCCCTTGGTGTAGCATCCCAAAAATTCAAATCCTGAAATTTTCTCAAACTCGCTCTAAATTCAAAATGAATTTCAAATTTCGTTTCAAAATGTTTGTTTGCAAGTTGATATCAACAAATAAATTATAGTGGTCTATATTTTCTCCAAAATCCTCCTCAAAATATCCTACAAATATTTCCTCAGTGACCCCCCTCAAATTCTTTCCAGAAATACTGCCGAGATATTTCCCCAGTAATCCCCCTCAAGTTCTTTCCAGAAATATTGCCCAGATATTCCACCGATATATCTCCAAGTATTTTCCTCTTGAGAAATACCTTCAGAATCATTTTTCAAGTCCCTATAAATATTTTCTTCATAACTTTCCTCATGCTCATACGTATACGTATGCCTCCAGTGTCATACGGTGAGCTCTACAAGCAAATCTCGCTTATACAAGGCAAATACATGCTAACCTCCCACTAATCATCTCATCCTCCCACTAATCCTTTCATCCCTCCCCCTAATCCCCCCACCATGGCTATAAATAGAGGGGCAAGGGCCTCCTCTCATCCCACCCCAAGCCATTTCATGGCAACTCTCTTCCCCCCACACATACACCCACTCCATGTTCCACACAAGCACACACTAGCACAAGGATCGTTCGATCGTTCTTCGATCGTTCGTCCCCTGTTCTTGGTTCGTTCGTCCGTTCGTCCGATCGTTCGATCGTTCGTCCGTTCGTTCGTCCAAATAATCTTTTTCCTACCGTTATGCTGCCGAAATTCCGATCGTTCGTTCGTTCGATCATTCGATCGTTCATCGTTCGTTCATAGTTCCTATTCATCGTTCATCGTTCGTTCATAGTCCCTATTCATCGTTCTTCCAGATAATCTTTGTCCTGCCGTTATGCTGCTGAAATTCTGATCGTTCGTTCGTCCGATCACTCGATCGTTCGTCCGTTCGTTCATCCAAATGATCTTTGTCCTGCCGTTATGCTGCCGAAATTCCGATCGTTCGTTCGTCCGATCATTCGATCGTCCGTCCGTTCGTTCATAGTTCCTATTCATCGTTCATCATTCGTTCGTACGAACTATTCACTATCACTATTCACCATTACTATTCACCATTACTATTCATCGTTACTATTCACATACACTATTCATCATCGTTACTATTTACCATTACTATTCATCATCGTTACTATTCATCGATGATATCTATAATTTCTTTTCCAATCGCCACTATTCATCGTTACTAATCATCGTTACTATTCATCGATTAGCCGATTACCCCAAATTTCAACTACTCATACATCATGCTGTCCAGTCCACCTAAGACCAGCCAGACCCATATTCCAGTCATACGAACTCCGGTGACTATGATTTTCCTTCCAGTAGGGAACTTCCCATCTGGTCACCCATCCCAGGTTTCTCCAAGTTGAGCACGCTTAACTTTAAGATTCCTTCGAACCAGGCTTCCAAACTCCGATTCCAATAATTCTTGTTTCTAAATTCTTATCAAACTATTCCCTATCCAACCATGTCATCCCTTAAGCATGGTCCATATTCCAGAAAACTCCCAAAATACTCTTGTCCCATATTCTGCCTATAACTCTCCTGTTCATACTAAGTCAGACGATTCATTCGTCACTATTCTCACCAACAGTGAACTTCACTGTGCTACACCACATACACCCAGCTATAAATACACTCAGCTACCCTCTCCCTCTCCACACACACTCAACACCCTCAGCCAAGGCAAACACCCAACCCACTCAGTTACTCCACTCTGCCGGCTACACGCATAGTGTCGCTTCGCCTCCAGTCCACCCTCCTGGTAAGCACCTCCGCTCCAGCACCTGTAATATCACAACACCACATGACACAGATTCTACTCAACACTATACCCATCCATATATCACTATTTTGACCACTATACTAAATATTTGTTGCTATACTTGTTGGTTTGTATGTTTGCTTGTTCATGTTGCATAGTTATCGGAGCGTTCGTGCCGTCTCGTGGAGGCCAGATCTGGAAGTCTACGCTAGGCGGTGGAGCCAGAAGCCATTTCCGCGAGCTCCCCTTCCCCCTTCGCCGAATAAGCACGACAAGCTCACTGGATCCCTTTGATTTATAAATTACCTATGATTTTTCAACCACAACCCTCAGCCTGTTATTTTATGCATGATATGATTTTGAGACAAGTTATTATGGCCACCCAGCCGCTTGCCGCAATCAATCCCTGATATATATGTTCCAAATGATTTGAGAAAAGGTCTGAGTTTTCAAAAGAAAATGATTTTCAAAATGTGTATGATGAAGGGTTTTCACCCTTATCACCTTGTGAGTGGGATAATCAGGGACTCCCTGGTTTAGGGGAGGGCCTAAGGTGTTGGCTCAGCTGGTTTAGGCGTGAGCAGAAGGATTGTCCCCTCGTATAAGGACCGGTTTGTCATCTTCACTACATGTACTCTTTAATAGTACAACCACTCGAGACTGTGTGGGCAGTCACTCAATCTGAACTCGTACGGTCCAACCCCAGGGTTATGAAGGCTGGGGAGCACCGGGAGGATAAGGAGGGGGAAAGTTTTGTCCGGTTTGGACATGGTGGTGGCCTGACTCCTTCCGGATAACCGTTAAGGTTAGGACGTGCGGGGAAAGAAAGAGATTCGGATTCGGGTCTCACTAGCTATGGGATTGCAGAGCCGGACTAGTGGGTAAAGTGTACACCTCTGCGCAGAGTTTGAAAACCTATTCGAATAGTCTGTGTCCACAGGAATGGACGAGTCTGGTATGGTATGGCAATTAATGTTTTGTTTTCCAAAAAAAAGAGATGGTTTTGAGAAAAGTGGTTTTTAAAAGGTTCGGCGGTTGAGCCGTGAGCTATGGTGGACGGGAAGTCCAGTAGCTGTTTTTGAAAATGAAAACCAGTGGGAACTGCTGAGATACCTGGATGGTTTAGTCCAGGGGATTTTGTTATAATACTGAAAAAACTTCCTGCTCCTTTTGGAGAGGATGCGCTTTGCAAAAATACAAAATGTTTTTCAAAACAACTCTGCATAAAATATTGCTGTTTCTGCAAAATATCCTGAGCTCCACATATTCCATGCATTATATCTGATTTCCCCATTCCACGGGTGAAGGTGGGCTGCTGAGTACGTTTGTACTCACCCTTGCTTATTTGTTGTTTTTCAGAAAAAGGAGATCGGGTAAGAGTTATGACTGTTCCCAACCTTGCCTGTGGCTGTTGGACCGCTGAATTGCTTCACTGCGTATATCGGGCTGCTTTAGCCCCACTCTGATGATATGTCCCGAGTTGTGGACCAACTCTTAAAGTTGTTCGCCACCTTTATAGGTTTGTCTCGTTTAAGCAGATCTGGAATCATCTGATGTATAAATGTGTTTACTAGCCTCCTGGGACTAGTAATTGTATCACATTTGAGTCCCAGAGTATTGGGGACGCTTCAGGTGGTATCAGAGCTGTTAGGTTGACCGCAGGACGTAACCCTTAGCCTGATCAAAAGTTTTTGAGTCAAAACTATTTTCTTAAAAAAAATTCTTGCTCTCATCCCTTCATTTCAAAAATGTTTTCCCCTTTCCTTCTCTCTGAAGTCAGATGGAGGTTCGTTGCCAAACCAGCTTTTGCCAGAATGAAGATGGTTTCCCCAAGTTGCTGAGAGCATGCACAGTTCGCCTCGGAATCAGGAGCCAGCCAGAGTATGATGGTCGTGAATTCGTCGAGCATGGCACAGAGAAGTGTGTCGTGATTGTGTACATTGGATCCAGTCCACACCATGTGGAATGGAGTGTCACTGCTGCTGGGCACAGATTCAGAGACACCTGTCAAGTCGTCGCCCGCAAGGCATTGATGACCCTGTGTCAGATCTATGAAGAAGAAGTGGCCGACACACCGCTCAGATTCTTTCCGCCCTTTCAGAGAGACCGTCCCGTTTGGATGGCCAGGATGCGTGCATTGGAAGAGCAGCAGCTGCTTGAGGATGACCCCACAGTCGTGTACCTCACTGCATACCTGCTCACCCTGGATGCACAATATGATTTCTTGGCTCGGCACCACCGTCAGATGATTGCCCGAGCAGAAGATGCAGAGAAGCGCAACCGTCAGCTCCATGTGGATCTCACCACAGCTCAAGCCCGTGTAGCTGCCTTGGAAAGTCGTGAAGTCATTGCTGTGGAAGCTCTGAAGCAAGCCAAGGATGAGCACGTCCAGAAGTTGATGGAGGCCTACTTGGTAACCCATAACCAACGTAGAGCCCTGCGGATCCAAGAGCCCGCTCCATCCAACCCAGTTCAACCCAGGAGAGCCAACGATCCCCAGATTCTTGAAGGTCACCCGGTCTCTATCAGAGGAGAGAAGAAGGCTTGGGAACTACCGGAAGGAGCCATAGTCTTGGAAGGAATTCCAGTCTTCCCTCAGGCTATGAATAAGCAAGAGCACCGTGAATCCTCCCAAGATCCCCCGCCAGAGTTGTTTGAGCCCCTCACCATGAAGAAGATTCTAGCACCATCCCTTGACGTCAAGGAAGAAGCTGCAAGCACCCCGCCAGCACCACCGCCCTCTGAGGAGCTACAAGAGCCAGTCCTGCTTGAAGAAGAGTTCGACCCCGTGCTGCCATCTCAGTCGCTGCCAGAAGAAGTCATCAACATTAGCTCCCTCTTGACCCATCCAGGAGATGTCTCAGATTGAAGTTGTGCGCCAGCCTTGCCAGAAGAGAAGTTGCCTGGTCTGAAGTTAGTATGCCCAGTCCTCTGCATGCATTGGGTAGTGAAGTTTTTCTTCACTTTGGCTAGAGCCCTGCATGTATGAAAGGTAATCGTGTAGACTCATGTTTTGCAAAACTCTAATTGTGTGGCCCCCTAGGGCATTTCAAAATGAATTTCGCTTGATGTTTTCTCCCCTTTTGAGTGCATATGTGATGCTTTAACGTTAGTGCTCATAGGTCGCATTTAGCATAGTTCTCAATTCAGGAGCCAAGCAATAGTAGTTATGCTTAGCCCCCGAATCTGAGTAGTCTGTGCTTTGGAAAAACTCTATCCTTCCCTTATTCAAAACATTCGATTTGTTTGTGCTTATCATTGCTGAGCTTGTGTGTTTTCTTTTTTTTAAGAAAGGTTTTCTCTAAAAACATAGATCACAAATTAGATCTAATCCTCACCTTATGCTTCCATTCTCATCTTAACCCATCTCAAGAGAAAAGTGCCTTACCCAAGAAGATACCGGGAAGCTTACCCTTGAAGCATGGAATAAGCTACAGAAGCAACCAGTCCAGCCGCTCAGTCAAAAGGACCGATCGTGAGAATCAAAGCACTGCCCCTGAGTCAAAGTAAACAGGAAAAGAGGACAAAAGGAGTTATTACCATACAGAGAGGCAAAGATTCTTGGAACCAGAGACCACAAACATCAGGGTCATCGACCCCACCACTCACCCGTGCCCCTCGCACGCGTGCCCGCCTCCATGCGCACTACCACCGCCCCACGCCCCCTTTTGCAGCGCACTACCACCGCCCCACTCCCCCTTTGCAGCGCACCCACCACCGCCATTATCGCCGGCAACACCAGGCCCCCCTTCCCCTTGTCGCACCCGCTGCCGCGTAGCACCTACTCCATCACCACTACTCCGCAACCGAACACCCCCGCTCGCCTATAAACCCCCCCCACCAGCTCCCTCAACTCCCATCTCGCACAAAGCAAAAACAGCCCTGATAAAATTCCCCCTGCCAAATAGCAAGCAACTTCATTTTCCACTCCCTCGCCCCTAAGATCACAATGCTCGGTGATTCTTGGGTTGAAGACTGTTGCACATGGTTCATAGTCTTTGGTTTTCTCCAGTGTATGATAGTAATACTCTTTGATAGAATCCTCGAGTGGGAAGAGCAAAGAGAAAGAAAGAGGCAGTGAAAAGTGAGAAGCGAAAAGAAGATAGTGAAGAGAAGATGAGAAGAAGGTTCTCCCAAAATCAACCATGTGTCAGTCATTTCTCCGCAGCCTGCTCAAGCAGCAACAGCAGAAGAAGGTCCCGTAACACCCTTGTTATGAGGTACTTCAAGGAGTTCAAATCCCCAAGATTAAAGAGTTCTACCCTCATTCTTTTTAAGTGGGGTAGTATTCCAGTAAGGTTCCTGCTGTGGAGAAAAAGAAGAAGGCCTGCAGCAAGCTTGTCGAGGACCAGATCACCGAAGCTTATAAATTTCTAGATGAGAAGTGGTCACCCAAGTTCCGTTGATGAAGCACCAGAAAACCAATCAAGGAAGAAATCCATGTGGAAGTTCGCAAGAGAAAGGTTTGTGTGTTGGCATCGATGCTTCCTCAATAAGCTAGCTGCCAAGCAAAAGCCAGATGCCTGAAGATGATCTTTGAGTAGCCAGAATCAGCGTTTGCAATCAACAACCAGATGCTCCGCCAGGCCAGATTTTGTTGAAGTTCCATCTCCTCGAAGAGTCTGCAAAGTGAAGATATGTAGCTGAAGTAAAGCTATACCCATAACCCTTTTAAGCCGAATCTCGAGGACGAGATTCCTTTTAAGTGGGGTAGATTTGTAGCATCCCAAAAATTCAGATCCTGAAATTTTCTCAAACTCGCTCTAAATTCAAAATGAATTTCAAATTTCGTTTCAAAATGTTTGTTTGCAAGTTGATATCAACAAATAAATTATAGTGGTCTATATTTTCTCCAAAATCCTCCTCAAAATATCCTACAAATATTTCCTCAGTGACCCCCATCAAATTCTTTCCAGAAATACTGCCGAGATATTTCCCCAGTAATCCCCCTCAAGTTCTTTCCAGAAATATTGCCCAGATATTCCACCGATATATCTCCAAGTATTTTCCTCTTGAGAAATACCTTCAGAATCATTTTTCAAGTCCCTATAAATATTTTCTTCATAACTTTCCTCATGCTCATACGTATACGTATGCCTCCAGTGTCATACGGTGAGCTCTACAAGCAAATCTCGCTTATACAAGGCAAATACATGCTAACCTCCCACTAATCATCTCATCCTCCCACTAATCCTTTCATCCCTCCCCCTAATCCCCCCACCATGGCTATAAATAGAGGGGCAAGGGCCTCCTCTCATCCCACCCCAAGCCATTTCATGGCAACTCTCTTCCCCCACACACACACCCACTCCATGTTCCACACAAGCACACACTAGCACAAGGATCGTTCGATCGTTCTTCGATCGTTCGTCCCCTGTTCTTGGTTCGTTCGTCCGTTCGTCCGATCGTTCGATCGTTCGTCCGTTCGTTCGTCCAAATAATCTTTTTCCTACCGTTATGCTGCCGAAATTCCGATCGTTCGTTCGTTCGATCATTCGATCGTTCATCGTTCGTTCATAGTTCCTATTCATCGTTCATCGTTCGTTCATAGTCCCTATTCATCGTTCTTCCAGATAATCTTTGTCCTGCCGTTATGCTGCCGAAATTCCGATCGTTCGTTCGTCCGATCACTCGATCGTTCGTCCGTTCGTTCATCCAAATGATCTTTGTCCTGCCGTTATGCTGCCGAAATTCCGATCGTTCGTTCGTCCGATCATTCGATCGTCCGTCCGTTCGTTCATAGTTCCTATTCATCGTTCATCGTTCGTTCATACGAACTATTCACTATCACTATTCACCATTACTATTCACCATCACTATTCATCGTTACTATTCACATACACTATTCATCATCGTTACTATTTACCATTACTATTCATCATCGTTACTATTCATCGATGATATCTATAATTTCTTTTCCATCGCCACTATTCATCGTTACTAATCATCGTTACTATTCATCGATTAGCCGATTACCCCAAATTTCAACTACTCATACATCATGCTGTCCAGTCCACCTAAGACCAGCCAGACCCATATTCCAGTCATACGAACTCCGGTGACTGTGATTTTCCTTTCAGTAGGGAACTTCCCATCTGGTCACCCATCCCAGGTTTCTCCAAGTTGAGCACGTTTAACTTTAAGATTCCTTCGAACCAGGCTTCCAAACTCCGATTCCAATAATTCTTGTTTCTAAATTCTTATCAAACTATTCCCTATCCAACCATGTCATCCCTTAAGCATGGTCCATATTCCAGAAAACTCCCAAAATACTCTTGTCCCATATTCTGCCTATAACTCTCCTGTTCATACTAAGTCAGACGATTCATTCGTCACTATTCTCACCAACAGTGAACTTCACTGTGCTACACCACATACACCCAGCTATAAATACACTCAACTACCCTCTCCCTCTCCACACACACTCAACACCCTCAGCCAAGGCAAACACCCAACCCACTCAGTTACTCCACTCTGCCGGCTACACGCATAGTGTCGCTTCGCCTCCAGTCCACCCTCCTAGTAAGCACCTCCGCTCCAGCACCTGTAATATCACAACACCACATGACACAAATTCTACTCAACACTATACCCATCCATATATCACTATTTTGACCACTATACTAAATATTTGTTGCTATACTTGTTGGTTTGTATGTTTGCTTGTTCATGTTGCATAGTTATCGGAGCGTTCGTGCCGTCTCGTGGAGGCCAGATCTGCAAGTCTACGCTAGGCAGTGGAGCCAGAAGCCAGTTCCGCGAGCTCCCCTTCCCCCTTCGCCGAATAAGCACGACAAGCTCACTGGATCCCTTTGATGCATAAATTACCTATGATTTTTCAACCACAACCCTCAGCCTGTTATTTTATGCATGATATGATTTTGAGACAAGTTATTATGGCCACCCAGCCGCTTGCCGCAATCAATCCCTGATATATATGTTCCAAATGATTTGAGAAAAGGTGTGAGTTTTCAAAAGAAAATGATTTTCAAAATGTGTATGATGAAGGGTTTTCACCCTTATCACCTTGTGAGTGGGATAATCAGGGACTCCCTAGTTTAGGGGAGGGCCTAAGGTGTTGGCTCAGCTGGTTTAGGCGTGAGCAGAAGGATTGTCCCCTCGTATAAGGACCGGTTTGTCATCTTCACTACCTGTACTCTTTAATAGTACAACCACTCGAGACTGTGTGGGCAGTCACTCAATCTGAACTCGTACGGTCCAACCCCAGGGTTATGGAGGCTGGGGAGCACCGGGAGGATAAGGAGGGGGAAAGTTTTGTCCGGTTTGGACATGGTGGTGGCCTGACTCCTTCCGGATAACCGTTAAGGTTAGGATGTGCGGGGAAAGAAAGAGATTCGGATTCGGGTCTCACTAGCTATGGGATCGCAGAGCCGGACTAGTGGGTAAAGTGTACACCTCTGCGCAGAGTTTGAAAACCTATTCGAATAGTCTGTGTCCACAGGAATGGACGAGTCTGGTATGATATGTCAATTAATGTTTTGTTTTCCAAAAAAAAGAGATGGTTTTGAGAAAAGTGGTTTTTAAAAGGTTCGACGGTTGAGCCGTGAGCTATGGTGGACGGGAAGTCCAGTAGCTGTTTTTGAAAATGAAAACCAGTGGGAACTGCTGAGATACCTGGATGGTTTAGTCCAGGGGATTTTGTTATAATACTGAAAAAACTTCCTGCTCCTTTTGGAGAGGATGCGCTTTGCAAAAATACAAAATGTTTTTCAAAACAACTCTGCATAAAATATTGTTGTTTCTGCAAAATATCCTGAGCTCCACATATTCCTTATATCTGATTTCCCCATTTCGCGGGTGAAGGTGGGCTGCTGAGTACGTTTGTACTCACCCTTGCTTATTTTTTGTTTTTCAGAAAAAGGAGATCGGGTAAGAGTTACGACTGTTCCCAACCTTGCTTGTGGCTGTTGGACCGCTGAATTGCTTCACTGCGTATATCGGGCTGCTTCAGCCCCACTCTGATGATATGTCCCGAGTTGTGGACCAACTCTTAAAGTTGTTCGCCACCTTTATAGGTTTGTCTCGTTTAAGCAGATCTGGAATCATCTGATGTATAAATGTGTTTACTAGCCTCCTGGGACTAGTAATTGTATCACATTTGAGTCCCAGAGGATTGGGGACGCTTCACTTGGGTTTCAGATTTATCCTGCAAAAAGAATACCCAAGTGAAGCGGGAAAAATCATCAACTATAACAAGACCATACTTACTTCCTCCTATGCTCAGATAGGCGACGGGTCCGAAGAGGTCCATATGAAGCAACTCCAGGGGTCTTGATGTTGTCATCACATTTTTGGCATGATGAGAGCTTCCCACCTGTTTCCCTGCTTGACAAGCTGCACAAGGTCTATCTTTTTCGAAAGTAACATTAGTTAGACCTATCACGTGTTCTCCCTTTAGAAGCTTGTGAAGGTTCTTCATCCCCACATGTGCTAAGCGGCGATGCCACAGCCAGCCCATGCTAGTCTTAGCAATTAAGCATGCATCTAGACCGACCTCCTCTTTTGCAAAATCAACTAAATAGAGTTTGCCGTCTAATACACCCTTAAAAGCTAGTGAACCTTCACTTCTTCTAAAGACAGACACATCTACATTAGTGAATAGACAATTATATCCCATATTACATAATTGACTCACAGACAGCAAGTTATATCCAAGCGACTCAACTAAGAACACATTAGAAATAGAGTGCTCAGATGAAATAGCAATTTTTCCTAACCCTTTCACCTTGCCTTGGTTCCCATCACCGAATATGATTGAATCTTGGGGATCATTGTTCTTGACGTAGGAAGAGAACATCCTCTTTTCCTCCGTCATGTGGTTTGTGCATCCGCTGTCGATAATCCAGCTTGAGCCCCCGGATGCATAAACCTGCAAGGCAAATTTAGGCTTGGGTCTTAGGTACCCAACTCATGTTGGGTCCTACAAGGTTAGTCACAATAGTCTTAGGGACCCAAATGCAAGTCTTATCACCCTTGCATTTTGCCCCTAGTTTCCTAGCAATCACTTTTCTATCCTTTCTACAAATTGCAAATGAAGCATTGCAAGCATGATAAATTGTAAAAGGTTCATTGTTTACTTTCCTAGAAACATGAACAACATTTCTTCCAGGCATAACATTTTTCCTAGTCAAATTTCTATCATGCATAATAGAAGAACTAGAAGCAATCATGGCATTTGAATTGTAAGCATTACAACTCCTATCATAATGAACATTCCTAGAATATCTCCTATCATGGTATAAGAAAGCATGGTTCTTTTGCACACTATTTGCCATAGGGGCCTTCCCTTTCTCCTTGATGGGGATGGGATCCTTATGGCTTGTCAAGTTCTTGGCTTCCCTCTTGAAGCCAAGCCCATCATTAATTGAGGGGTGTCTACCAACCGTGTAGGCATCCCTAGCTAATTTTAGTTTATCAAAATCACTTTTGCTAGTCTTAAGTTGGGCATTAAGACTAGCTACTTCATCATTTAATTTAGAGATGCAAACTAGGTGTTCACTACAAGCATCAACATTAAAATCTTTGCACCTATTGCAAATATTAACATGTTCTACACAAGAGTTGGATTTATTTGCTATTTCTAGTTTAGCATTTAAATCATCATTAACACCTTTTAAAGTAGAAATGGTTTCATGACATGTAGATAGTTCACAAGCAAGCAGTTCATTCCTTTTAATTTCTAGAGCAAGAGAATTTTGTGCACTAACAAATTTATCATGCTCTTCATACAAAAGATCCTCTTGCTTTTCTAATAACATATTCTTATCATTCAAGGCATCAATTAATTCATTAATTTTATCAAACTTGGTTCTATCTAGGCCCTTGAATAAACATGAATAATCTATTTCATCATCATCACTAGATTCATCCTCACTTGAAGAAGCATAAGTACTAGTATTACGAGTGCTTACCTTCTTTTCCCTTGCCATGAGGCAAGTGTGATGCTCGTTGGGGAAGAGGGATGACTTATTGAAGGCGGTGGCGGCGAGTCCTTCGTTGTCGGAGTCGGACGAGGAGCAATCTGAATCCCACTCCTTTCCAAGATGTGCCTCGCCCTTCGCCTTCTTGTAGTTCTTCTTCTTTTCCCACTTTCCACTCTTCTTTTCCTGGTCACTATCATTATCGGGACAATTAGCGATAAAATGACCAATCTTACCACATTTGAAGTAGGAGCGCTTCCCCTTCGTCTTGTTCTTGTTGGAGTGCTCCTTGCGACCCTTTAGCGCCGTCTTGAACCTCTTGATGATGAGGGCCATCTCTTCATCATTAAGTCCGGCCGCCTCAACTTGCGCCACCTTGCTAGATAGCGCTTCCTTGCTCCTTGTTGCCTTGAGAGCAATAGTTTGAGGCTCTTGGATTGGACCATTTAATGCATCGTCGACGTATCTAGCCTCCTTGATCGTCATCCGCCCGCTTACAAACTTTCCAAGGATCTCCTCGGGCGTCATCTTCGCGTACCTAGGATTCTCACGAAAGTTGTTCACAAGATGTGGATCAAGGACGGTAAAGGACCTTAGCATTAGGCGGACAACATCGTGGTCCGTCCATCGCGTGCTTCCGTAGCACCTTATCTTGTTAACGAGGGTCTTGAGCCTGTTGTACGTCTGTGTTGGCTCCTCCCCTCTAATCATCGCGAATCTCCCGAGTTCGCCTTCCACCAACTCCATTTTGGTGAGCATGGTGACGTCGTTCCCCTCATGTGAGATCTTGAGGGTGTCCCAGATCTGCTTGGCATTGTCCAAGCCGCTCACCTTATGGTACTCGTCCCTGCAAAATGAGGCTAACAACACAGTAGTAGCTTGTGCATTTTTATGAATCTGTTCATTTATAAATAAAGGACTATCCGAGCTATCAAATTTCATTCCACTCTCTACTATCTCCCATATACTAGGATGGAGAGAGAACAAGTGACTACGCATTTTGTGACTCCAAAATCCGTAGTCCTCTCCATCAAAATGAGGAGGTTTACCAAGTGGAATGGAAAGCAAATGTGCATTTGAACTATGCGGAATACGAGAATAATCGAAAGAGAAGTTTGAGTTAACCGTCTTCTTTTTCTCGTAGTTGTTGTCGTCATCCTTTTGGGAAGAAGAGGACTCGTCGCTGTCGTCGTAGTAGACGATCTCCTTGATGCGCCTTGTCTTCTTCTTCTTCCCATCTTTTCGTTTGTTGCTCGAGCCCGAGTCGGTAGGCTTGTTATCTTTAGGCTCGTTGATGAAGGACTCCTTCTCCTTATCATTGATCACAATCCCCTTGCCCTTAGGATCCATCTCTTCGGGCGATTAGTCCCTTTCTTGAAGAGAACGGCTCTGATAACAATTGAGAGCACCTAGAGGGGGGGGGGGTGAATAGGTGATCCTGTGAAAACTTAAAACTTAATCCACAAACCTTGATTAGGAGTTAGCACAGTTAAGCCAAGTGGCTAGAGAGGAGAGTTTGCACAACACGAAAACCACAAAGAGATCAACACAGAGATGGCACAGTGGTTTTATCCCGTGGTTCGGCCAAGTCAACACTTGCCTACTCCACGTTGTGGTGTCCCAACGGACGAGGGTTGCAATCAACGCCTCTCAAGCGGTCCAAAGACCCACTTGAATACCACGGTGTTTTGCTTTGCTTTTCTATATCCCGTTTGCGAGGAATCTCCACAACTTGGAGCCTATCGCCCTTACACTTTGATGTTCACAAAGAAGCACGGAGTAAGGGAGGGATGAGCAACGCACACAAGATACGAAATCACAGTACCAACACACACACAAGTCGCAACAAGAGCTCACAACACAACTCAGCGAGTTCACAACTCAAATGCAGCTCTAATTGCTATCGCAAAGAATCAAATGCACGGAACCGAAGTCTTGGTGCTTATGAATGCTTAGAGAATGCTTGGTGTACTCCTCCATGCGCATATGGGTCCCTTTTATAGCCCCAAGGCAGCTAGGAGCCGTTGAGTGCATTCTAGGAAGGCAATTCTTGCCTTCTGTCGCCTGGCGCACCGGACACTGTCCGGTGCGGATTTCTTTCCTTCTTTGGTGAAGCCGACCATTTGCGCTTGGGAGCCGTTGTCCGGTGCACACCGGACAGTCCGGTGCCCCCTTCCGACCGTTGGCTCACCGGACAGTCCGGTGCACACCGGACAGTTCGGTGAATTATAGCCGTACGCCGTTAATCACTTCCCGAGAGCAGCTAGTTCGCCTGAGTCAGCCTGGCGCACCGGACACTGTCCGGTGCACCACCGGACAGTCCGGTGCACCCAGACAGAGCTGACTTTGGTTGAACACAGCCATCTTTAATTTCAGCTTGATTTTTCCTGTTTTCAGCACTTAGACACAATACATTAGTCTCTAAAACAATGTACTAAGTCTGAGAAACATACCTTTATACTTGATTTGTACTTTGTCCACCATTTAACACTTAGGCACTTGTGTTGGACACTAAATCACCAAAATACTTAGAAATGGCCCAAGGGCACATTTCCCTTTCACTGGGGTCGGGCGAGGCGGAGTTCATCGTCTTCCGGGGCCGAGGCCGAGTCCGAGCCCTGGGGTCGGGCAAGGCGAAGTTTGTCGTCTTCCGGGGCCGAGGCCGAGTCCGAGTCCGAGCCCTGGGGTCGGGCGAGGCGGAGTTCGTCGTCTTCCGGGGCCGAGGCCGAGTCCGAGCCCTGGGGTTGGGCGAGGCAGAGCCTCCTATGGCGCCCGAGGCCGGACTTGGCTGCTGTCAGCCTCACTCTGTCGAGTGGCACAGCAGTCGGAGCGGCGCAGGCGGCGCTGTCCTCTTGTCAGGCCGGTCAGTGGAGCGGCGAAGTGACTGCGGTCACTTTGGCTCTGTCGATGAAGGGCACACGTCAGGATAAGGTGTCAGGCCATCCTTGCATTAAATGCTCCTGCGATATGGTCGGTCGGCGTGGCGATTTGGCCAAGGTTGCTTCTTGGCGAAGACTGGGCCTTGGGCGAGCCGAAGGTGTGTTCGTTGCTTGAGGGGGCCCTCGGGTGAGACGTAAATCCTCTGGGGTCGGCTGCCCTTGCCCGAGGCTGGGCTCGGGCGAGGCGAGATCGTGTCCTTGAGTGGACCGAGCCTTGACTTAATCGCACCCATCAGGCCTTTGCAGCTTTGTGTTGATGGGGGTTACCAGCTGAGATTAAGAGTCTTGGGGGTACCCCTAATTATGGTCCCCGACAGTAGCCCCTGAGCCTCAAAGGGAGTGTTAATACTCACTTGGAGGCTTTTGTCGCACTTTTTTGCAAGGGGACCGGCCTTTCTTGGTTGCGTTTTGTTCCGGTGGGTGCACGCGAGCGCACCCGCCGGGTGTAGCCCCCGAGGCCTCGGAGGAGTGGTTTGACTCCTTCGAGGTCTTAATGCGTTTCGCGATGCTTCGGTCGGTCTGGTTGTTCCCTCATGCGAGCTGGCCGTAGCCCGGGTGCACGGTCGGGTCCCAAGTTCTCGGGCTGGTATGTTGACGCTGTCAACGGTTTGGCAGGAGCCGGGTTTGCGAGAGCAGCCCCCGAGCCTCCGCACAGAGCGAGAGGACGGTCAAGGACAGACTCGACTTTTTTACATACGCCCCTGCGTCGCCTTTCCGCAAGGAGGAGGGGGGAAAAGCGCCATGTTGCCCTTGGAGGGCGCCGAACATGGTGTCTCCAGTGAGCTGCTAACGGGTAATCCGAGTGGACGCCCGTGCCCCATTTGTTAGGGGTCGGCTAGTGGCCCGGAAGCACGCTCCAAAAGTACCTGCGGGTGATTTGCCGGACCCGGTCCCCTTTTGACGGGGTCCGAGGGCTCGATGCCTCCCTCTGATGGGATTCCGTTACAAAATTGTTCCCGTTGGTCTCAGAAATGTCCTAGGGTAACTCGGGAGCGTAGCCCGAGCCTTGGTTATGTATCGAACGTACCCAGGGTCATCCCTCGCTCTCCGTCTGAGGCGGCTGTCGAACCCTTCGAAGGCCAGCCTACGAACCCCTGATCAGTAATGGGCGCGGAGCCCAAGTGGCCTGAGGCAGCCGTTGAACCCTTCCGAGGGGCCGGCCTTCGAACCTCTGACCAGTAGTGGGCGCGGAGCCCGAGCGCTCTGAGGCGGCTGTTGAACCCCTCCAAGGGGCCAGCCTTCGAACCTCTGATCAGTAGGGGGGCTCGGGGCCCGTTTCCTTCGTGGAGAAGGATCCCTTTCGGGGTATCCCCTTTCCCGGTCCCTATTGTAAGAGAGAGAAAGAGGAAAAGGAAAAGGATACGAAATCGAATGACATGGCGCACCTTTTTTGACGCGGTCATTATGGCGGAGGTGAAGCGTCGCCTGCTTCGCCCGCCAAAGGCGCCGCCCGTCCTGCCGCAGAGTTAATGTGACGAGACGAGTGGTTCACGGGGCGGCCTTTGCGCGTGCGCGAGCCGTTCGAGGAACGGAACACGGGCGCGCCGTCTTCACGCCGTGGGAGAGGGTTCTCTTGCTGTCCCAGGAGGGGATGTGAGCTTGGCTGACGACTTGACCGCTGCTTCCGCCCGCTTGCCACCGCCATTACTGCCGGCCCATTTCTGGCCGTATCGACCGTCGCGCCTTCTCCCACGGCTGACTGACCCATGACCGATGTGCCTGGTTGGCACTGTTGGGTCATGCGCAGGGTTGCCTCGAGTTGTGGTACTAGTTCCGCAGTCGAGGAGGCACGGTAGTGGCGGGAGTGGCGATGCAGTTTCTTGCACGTAGCAACCGGCGCGCCGGTTACATGACATGTGGGCCTGGGCCTCCATGCTGGACGCGTCGAAGTCGAAAGGGTGCGCCCCCTTGGTGCGGTTGCATGTCGCCTGCATGGCGGTCCGCCCTTTCACCCGCTGGTCTGGGCGAAAGTGGAGGAATGCTCGTAACCGCTGGGCAGTTGCGCGCACCGCGCGCGGCGGTTTGGCTTCTTCTGCCCTGGGCCAGCTTGCATGACGCGTGGGACCCAGCCCCTGTATCGTAGGGGGAGGATCTTGGAGCGTGTTGGAGAAGACTCAGCCTGCGATGGCTGAGGACGCAAGTGGGGAGAGTTGCCTTTAAAAGGAGGGTGACCCCCTTGAAAGGCAACCATGTCTTTGCGCTCCCCTCATGCGTCGCGTCTTTCCACCTTCCGAGGCCCCGGATGGGGAACACTCGCAGTCCTTCCGCCTTATCGTTGGAGGAACGCAACTTCGCGGAAGTTGGTACCTTTCAGCCATCGTTCGGCTTCAAGGATTTTCATCAGCCAGCCTGGCCGCATCCCCTCGTTGATGGTCACCCAAGACGGTGACCACTAGCTCCTGGGTGGGGAGAAGCAAGCCGGGCTGCGATCTCTGCCCCACCCTCAGCTTCAAGGATCTTCATCATCCTTGCTGGGGCGGAGAGCGAGGTGAGCCGGGGCTCTACCTCCCGCATGGGTCGGCTGGCCACCTCTTCTTCCAGCTTCTGGTGGTGGAAACCATCCTCCAGCTCTGCGGAGGAGGCATCCTCCAGCCTTGCCGGGGAAGGCGAACTGTTGCTGCCCAGCTAGGATGCAACATTTCGTCCTCTGTCCTCGCTTTCGTGGCGAGGACGGGAGCGAGGACCTGTCGGTGCGCTTTGGAGCGGCCTGCACTCGCTGGTGCGGCGTTGGTGGACAGGCGGACGCCGCCGTCGGTGCTGACGTGGTGGCAGCTGGAGAAAGCTTCCCCACCGTCGAGGCTGTCAGTGCCGCCTACGGACCGACCTCCGGCTCTTTGGCTTTAATGTCTGGTTCGTGTCCCTTGAGTGGGGACGCGAACGAGAGCCTTCTGGTGGCTGTGTCCGTCCTGGGACCATGGCTGCTGCTGCAGAGGTCGCTGGTGAGTCGCCCGGAGCTTGTCGCCCCGCAGGCTCCCCGGTGTGGAGGTTGTTCATACCCGCGGGGACGGAACCGGAGTTCCATTTGTAATGGCACCTTGAGTGTCGGTGTCTGTTCATTGTGGCTGTCGGGGCCTGAACATGTATGTATTTTCGGCACGGAGCCGTGTTTTTTCCTCATTTCGAGCACTAGGACTCGCCTGTCGGCTAACTGAACCGCTTAACCAAGTGTGAGTCGCCTCGTGCGATGGTGATGAGTGAGGTATCCGTATCCTGGAGGCGTAGGAGTCCCTCGGCTCGGTCGGCCTTGCCGC
The DNA here is from genome assembly GCF_902167145.1 of Zea mays. Taxonomy (NCBI): domain Eukaryota; kingdom Viridiplantae; phylum Streptophyta; class Magnoliopsida; order Poales; family Poaceae; genus Zea; species Zea mays. Next base: position 42,580,115 of record NC_050100.1, on the reverse strand, counting down.
CCGAGGCTTCTCTTGCTTAGTTAAAGGAAACCCTTGGCCGCTCTTCGATGAGCCGAAGCCGGAGGCAGCGGTGTCAGCACGAACAGAGGCGGAGTTGGCTCGAAAAGAAGACTTCGTCGGCCGGAGCCTGGCCCGGCCGTCCACTTGCGGGACCAGCGCCGGAGTCGAGTTGCCGAGGCCATGAGCCGGGCTGGTGTCCTCGGAGGACAGCTGGCTGAGGCTTCGGGGCGGCCGGCCGAGCTGTCTGCTCGAGCCGGATTCCTGGAGAAGAACCTGGCGGCGATGGCCCGGGCGCGGTGCTGACGTCGTCCTTCGGAGTGGAGATCCTTCGACCGCATTGCCGTCCGAGGCTCGGTCGGACTTTGCCGAAGGTGTAGTTGACGCCGAGGGTGCTGCTGCTCCCCCTCCGTCAAGGTCCGAGCCTGCAGGATCGGTTTATCTTGTAGTGTGCGTATGTTTTCTGTGGCCGCCGAGGCCCAAACATACTGTCGTCGTGTTGTAAAGCTGCGTTTCTTTTCCTCTTGTTTCGAGTATCTGGACTTATTGGTCGGTAACAGAATTGTTTGTCCGAGCAAGAGTTACTTTTCACGGAAGGTGATGAGTGAGGTATCCGTATCCCGGAGGCGTAGGAGTCCCTCGGCTCGGTCGGCCTTGCCACTTACGTGTACTCTTACTCGTCCGTAGGATTCTGCTATCGATATAGTCGAGAAGGCCCAAAAAATCGTTTCGGCAGAAGAGTTTTCGAGCGTGAAGACTTGTTCGGTCCGCGGAATCACTTATCCGAGCGTGAGTTACTTATCGCAGAAGGTGATGAGTGAGGTATCCGTATCCCGGAGGCGTAGGAGTCCCTCGGCTCGGTCAGCCTTGGCTGCTTACGTGTACTCCGTCGTTTTCAGGATCTCACTTTCGAAGTAGTCAAAAAGCACGAAAGGCGTTCTGGCAGAAAAGATCTTTTCCGAGGAAAATTTTGACGCGGAGGGGGTTCCCCCCTTCTAGCCCCCGAGGGAGGGTCGGGCTTTGCCGAGGCAAGGCTGACCCTTCCTTGATGGTTAGACTTTGTGTGTGAACGAGGTGTACGAACGACTTGAAAGCATCTTAAGGGTAGAAGTGACGTAGCTGTCGGATGTTCCAGGCGTTGCTGTAGACCTCGCCTTGATTGTTGGCCAGCTTGTACGTCCTAGGCTTCAGAACCTTAGCGATGACGAACGGCCCTTCCCAGGGAGGCGTGAGCTTGTGTCGCCCTCGGGCGTCTTGTCGCAGCCGAAGCACCAAGTCGCCCACTTGGAGGTCTCGGGACCGAACCCCTCGGGCGTGGTAGCGTCGCAGGGACTGCTGATACCGCACCGAGTGTAGTAAGGCCATGTCCCGAGCCTCTTCCAGCTGGTCCAGTGAGTCTTCTCGGTTAGCTCGATTGCTTTGGTCGTTGTAGGCCCTCGTCCTCGGGGAACCGTATTCTAAGTCTCTGGGCAAGATGGCCTCGGCCCCATAGACTAGAAAGAACGGTGTGAAGCCCGTGGCTCGGCTCGGCGTTGTCCTCAGACTCCAGACCACCGAGGGGAGCTCCTTCATCCATCGCTTGCCGAACTTTTTGAGGTCGTTGTAGATCCGCGGCTTGAGTCCTTGCAGAATCATGCCGTTGGCACGCTCTACTTGCCCATTCGTCATGGGGTGAGCCACGGCGGCCCAGTTCACCCGGATGTGGTGATCCTCGCAGAAGTCCAGGAACTTTCTGCCGGTGAACTGGGTGCCGTTGTCGGTGATAATGGAGTTCGGGACCCCAAAGCGATGGGTGATGTTGGTGAAGAACGCCACCGCCTGTTCGGACCTGATGCTGTTTAGGGGTCGGACCTCGATCCACTTGGAGAATTTGTCGATGGCGACCAGCAGGTGCGTGTAGCCCCCGGGTGCCTTCCGCAAGGGGCCGACGAGGTCCAGACCCCACACAGCAAACGGCCAGGTGATGGGTATCGTCTGCAGGGCCTGAGCGTGCAAGTGCGTCTGCCTCGCATAGAATTGACACCCTTGGCAGGTGCGGACAATTCTAGTGGCGTCGGCCACCGCGGTCGGCCAGTAGAAACCTTGTCGGAAGGCGTTTCCAACAAGGGCTCGAGGCGCTGCGTGATGACCGCAAGCCCCCGAGTGCATTTCTTGTAAGAGCTTCTGGCCTTCGGCGATGGGTATGCATCGCTGGAGGATGCCTGAGGGGCTGCGGTGGTAGAGCTCCTTCCCGTCCCCCAGCAAGACGAACGACTTGGCGCGCCGCGCCAACCGCCAAGCTTCGGCTTGGTCGAGGGGTAGCTCTCCTCGGTGGAGATATTGCAGGTACGGGGTCTGCCAGTTTCGATTAGGTGTGACCCCGCTCCGCTCCTCCTCGACGCGCAGTGCCTCACCCTCGGGGGCCGAGGGTGCCTCGGGCTGAGCCGAGGGTACCTCGGGCTGGGCCGAGGCCTTCTCGGGCTCGGGCGCGTCGTCGGTCTTGACGGAGGGTTGATGCAGGTCTCGGGAGAAGACGTCCGGGGGAACCGTTGTCCGCCCCGAGGCTATCTTAGCCAGCTCGTCCGCAGTCTTGTTGTATCGTCGGGCGATGTGGTTGAGCTTGAGCCCGTAGAACTTGTCCTCCAGGTGCCAAACCTCATCGCAGTAGGCTTCCATCTTCGGGTCGCGGCAGTGGGAGTTCTTCATGACTTGGTCAATGACGAGCTGCGAGTCACCACGAGCGTCGAGGCGTCGGACCCCTAGCTCGATGGCGATGCGCAACCCGTTGACCAGAGCCTCGTACTCGGCCACATTGTTGGACGTCGGGAAGTGGAGGCGTAGCACGTAGCGTAGGTGCTTCCCGACGGGCGAGATGAAGAGCAGGCCCGCGCCTGCCCCTGTCTTCATCAGCGACCCGTCGAAAAACATGGTCCAGAGTTCCGGTTGGATCGGAGCTGTTGGGAGCTGGGTATCGACCCATTCAGCCACAAAGTCCGCCAAGACTTGGGACTTGATGGCCTTCCGAGGGGCGAACGAGATTGTCTCACCCATGATTTCCACTGCTCACTTTGCAATCCTACCCGAGGCCTCTCGGCACTGGATGATCTCCCCCAGGGGGAAGGATGACACCACAGTCACCGGATGAGACTTGAAGTAGTGTCGCAACTTCCGCCGCGTCAGGATCACCGCGTACAACAGCTTCTGAATTTGTGGGTAGCGGATCTTGGTCTCGGACAGTACCTCAATGATGAAGAAGAATGGCCTTTGGACGGGCAATGCATGCCCCTCTTCTCGTCTCTCGACCACGATCACGGCGCTGACCACCTGAGTGGTAGCGGCGACGTAGATCAAGAGGGCTTCTCCGGCAGCGGGGGACACCAAGATGGGCACGTTCGTGAGGAGCGCCTTCAGGTTCCCGAGGGCTTCCTTGGCCTCAGGGGTCCAAGTGAAGCACTCGGCCTTTCTTAAGAGGCGGTACAGAGGCAGGCCTCTTTTGCCGAGGCGCGAGATGAAACGGCTCAGAGCCGCAAGGCATCCCGTGACCCTCTGTACGCCTTTCAAGTCCTTGATGGGCCCCATGTTGGTGATGGCTGCGATTTTCTCCGGGTTGGCCTCGATGCCCCGCTCGGAGACGATGAACCCCAAGAGCATGCCTCGGGGGACTCCGAAGACGCACTTCTCGGGATTGAGCTTTACGTCTTTCGCCTTGAGACAACGGAATGTCGTTTCAAGGTCAGAAAGGAGGTCGGAGGCTTTCCTCGTCTTGACTATGATGTCATCGACGTAAGCCTCGACCGTTCGACCGATGTGTTGGCCGAACACGTGGTTCATACACCTTTGGTAAGTCGCACCCGCATTCCTCAAACCAAACGGCATGGTGACATAGCAGTACATGCCGAAAGGTGTGATGAAAGAAGTCGCGAGCTGGTCGGACTCTTTCATCCTGATTTGGTGATACCCTCAGTAGGCATCGAGGAAAGACATGGTTTCGCACCCAGCAGTGGAATCCACGATTTGATCGATGCGAGGCAGAGGGTAGGGAACTTTTGGACATGCTTTGTTTAGACCAGTGTAGTCTACACACATCCGCCATTTCCCTCCTTTCTTTCTCACAAGCACAGGGTTGGCGAGCCATTCAGGATGGAATACATCTTTGATGAACCCCGCCGCCATTAGCTTGTGGATCTCCTCGCATATGGCTCTGCGCTTTTCTTCGTCGAATCGGCGCAGAGGGTGCTTCACGGGTCGGGCTCCAGCTCGGATATCCAGCGAGTGCTCGGTGACATCCCTCGGTATGCCGGGCATGTCCGAGGGACTCCACGCGAAAACGTCGGCGTTTGCGCGGAGAAAGTCGACGAGCACTGCTTCCTATTTGGGATCGAGCTCGGAGCCGATCCGGTTCTGCTTGGAGGCGTCGTTGCTGGGGTCGAGAGGGACGGACTTAACCGTCTCCGCTGGCTCGAAGTTGCCGGCATGGCGCTTCACGTCTGGCGCCTCCTTGGAGAGGCTCTCCAGGTCGGCGATGAGGGCCTCGGATTCGGCGAGGGCCTCAGCGTACTCCACGCACTCCACGTCGCATTCGTACGCGTGTCGGTACGTGGGGCCGATGGTGATGACCCCGTTGGGGCCCGGCATCTTGAGCTTGAGGTAGGTGTAGTTGGGGACGGCCATGAACTTGGTGTAGCATGGCCTCCCCAACACTGCGTGGTAGGTTCCTCGGAACCCGACCACCTCGAACGTGAGGGTTTCCCTTCGGAAGTTGGAGGGAGTCCCGAAGCAGACGGGTAGATCGAGTTGTCCGAGGGGCTGGACGCGTTTCCCGGGGATGATCCCGTGGAAAGGCGCCGCGCCTGCCCGGACCGAGGACAAATCGATCCGCAGGAGCCCGAGGGTCTCGGCGTAGATGATGTTGAGGCTGCTGCCTCCGTCCATGAGGACCTTGGTGAGCCTAACGTTGCCGATGACGGGGTCGACAAAGAGCGGGTATTTCCCCGGACTCGGCACGCGGTCGGGGTGGTCGCCCTGGTCGAAGGTGATGGTCTTGTCGGACCAGTCTAGGTAGACTGGCGCCGCCACCTTTACCGAGCAGACCTCCCAACGCTCTTGCTTGCGGTACCGAGCCGAGGCGTTCGCCACTTGCCCACCGTAGATCATGAAGCAGTCGTGGACCTCGGGGAACTCTCCTGCCTTGCGATCCTCCTTCTTATCGTCGTCGCGGGCCCTGCCATCTTCCGCAGGTGGATCGACCTTGTGAAAGTGGCGCCGAAGCATGGCGCATTCCTCAAGGGTGTGCTTGACGGGCCCCTGATGATAGGGGCACGACTCCTTGAGCATCTTGTCGAAGAGATTGGCGCCTCCGGGAGGTTTCCGAGGGTTCTTGTACTCAGCGGCGGCGACAAGTTCCGTGTCGGCGGCGTCGCGTTTCGCTTGCGACTTCTTCTTGCCTTTCTTCTTGGTGCCGCGCTGAGTGGACGCCTCGGGGACATCTTCCGGCTAGCGGCCCTGGGGCTGCTTGTCCTTCCGGAAGATGGCCTCAACCGCCTCCTGGCCAGAGGCGAACTTGGTGGCGATGTCCATTAGCTCGCTCGCCCTGGTGGGGGTCTTGCGACCCAGCTTGCTCACCAGGTCGCGACAGGTGGTGCCGGCGAGGAACGCGCCGATGACATCCGAGTCGGTGATGTTGGGCAGCTCGGTGCGCTGCTTCGAGAATCGCCGGATGTAGTCCCGGAGAGACTCTCCCGGCTGCTGGCGGCAGCTTCAGAGATCCCAGGGGTTCCCAGGGCGCACGTACGCGCCCTGGAAGTTGCCGGCGAAGGCTTGGACCAGGTCGTCCCACATGGAAATCTGCCCCGGAGGCAAATGCTCCAGCCAGGCTCGAGCGGTGTCGGAGAGGAACAGGGGGAGGTTGCGGATGATGAGGTTGTCATCGTCCGTTCCACCCAGGTGGCAGGCCAGCCGGTAGTCCACGAGCCACAGTTCCGGTCTCGTCTCCCTCGAGTACTTTGTGATAGTAGTCGGGGTTCGGAACCGGGTCGGGAACGGCGCCCGTCGTATGGCCCGGCTGAAAGCCTGCGGACCGGGTGGTTCGGGCGAGGGACTCCGATCCTCCCCGCTGTCGTAGCGTCCCCCACGCCTGGGGTGGTAGCCTCGGCGCACCTTCTCGTCGAGGTGGGCTCGACGGTTGCGGTGGTGGTGCTCGTTGCCGAGGCGACCCGGGGCCGCAGGCGCTGTGTTGCGCGTGCGCCCGGTGTGGACCGAGGCTTCCCGCATGAATCGGGAAGTCGCGGCGCGATGCTCTGAGGGGTACCCCTGCCTTCGGGAGGTAGAGCTTTCGGCCCGTCAGACCGCGACGTCCTCCAGGAGATTCTTGAGCTCTCCCTGGATACGCCGCCCCTCGATGGTTGATGGTTCCGGCATCGCGCGGAGAAGTATTGCCGCTGCAGCCAGGTTCTGGCCGACCCCACTAGAAGCCGGTGGCAGCCTTGCCCTGACATCGTCGGTGATGCGGTGCTGGATGCCCTAGGGTAGATGACGCGCTTCTCCGGCCGGAGGTTGGCCTGCCCATTCCTGCCCGATGTCCCGGCAGAACAGCTTAAGTGTTCCTGCTCCCTCGTCGAGCCTGGCCTGCATCTCACGGATTTGCTCGAGCTGTGTGTCCTGACCCCCCGCAGGGACTGGGACCACAACTAGCTCCCGAAGGATGTCAACGCGAGGCACAGGCCTAGGGGGATCACCGTTTTCTGGTATACCAAGATGGTTGCCTTCGCCGGGACCCCCTAGATCGACGTGGAAACATTCATGACTTGGGCCGCAGTCCTCGTCGCCGAAGCTGCGGCTACCATCGGAACAATCGGAAAGGCAGTAGTCGCATGCGGTCATGAAGTCCCGCATGGCACTGGGGTTACCAAGTCCGGAGAAATCCCAACAAAAGTCGGGCTCGTCATCTTCCTCGGAACCCGAGGGCCCGTAGGTCGAGACGGCTGTCAGCCGGTCCCAGGGTGACCGCATACCGTACCCCGGAGGGTTTGGACTCGCCTCTATGAAAGCGTCCACCGAAGCGAAGTCGCTTGGTGGGTCGAGGCTGAATCCAAAAGGCACGAGATGGGAATCGTTCGGTACCTCTTGGTCGACGGGCGGTGACGAAGTCACGTCAGGGGCAGACTGCACCGTCGTCTCAGGTACGAGGGTGATGCCCAGCAAGTCCTTTGCGAGCGTGCTGGCGTCGTCCGTCCGCTTGGAGTTGGCGTGTTGCAGGGAAACAGCGCTCGTCTTCGTCTCAGACGAGAGGTCGATGCCCGACGTGTCCCCCGTTGGGGCGCCGGCGCCATCGACTCGCTCGACAGCCGACGAGGTGCCGCCTCCTGCTTGGCCTTGGTTGCCCCGCCTCCTCCTTCGTCGGCGAGAGAGGCGACGGGACAAACCCGAATGTTGTTCTTCCGCCACGTGGGGAAGACGTCGTCGATTCCGCCGCCGGCGGGTGGGTTGTCGGCCGCCGTTGTCGCTGTCGCGCGGCGGGGGAAGGAGTATCATGTCGTAGCTGCCGTCGAGGGACATGAACTCAAGACTCCCGAAACGGAGCACCGTTCCGGGCTGGAAAGGTTGCTAAAGACTACCCATCTGGAGCTTGACGAGAAGCTGTTCGTCAACACGCAGCAGGCCCCTACCTGATGTGCCAACTGTCGGCGTTTCGACCCCGGGGGTCCCTGGACCGACGAGTAAATTGCCGCCGCGTGCCCCAGCCCAGATGGGTCGGCGCGAGACGGAGCGCGAAGGGGGGAAAAGCCGGAGGGAGATAGGCGTGAAAGGGGAAACCCGCGACCTTCGTGTTTGTCCCGCGCCCAGGTCGGGTGCGCTTGCAGTAGGGGGTTACAAGCGTCCGCGTGGGAGGGAGCGAGAGGCCTGCACGCACCGTCCCGTCCTCCCCGCGCGGCCAACCCTCTGTAAGAGGGCATTGGACCTTCCTTTTATAGGCGTAAGGAGAGGGTCCAGGTGTACAATGGGAGATGTAGCAGTGTGCTAACGTGTCTAGCAGAGAGGAGCTAGTGCCCTAAGTACATGTCGTCGTGGCAGCCGGAGAGGTTTTGGCACCCTGTTCGTGTGATGTCGTGGCCGTCGGAGGAGCGCTGGAGCCTTGCGAAAGGACAGCTGTCGGGGCTGTCGAGTCCTTGCTGACGTCTCCTTGCTTCCGTAAGGGGGCTGAGAGCCGCCGTCGTCATGGAGCACGTGGGGCGCCATCATTATTTGTTTTACCGGGGCGAGCCAGATAGGACACCGGTCTTGTCCCCCGTAGCCAGAGCTAGCTAGGGGTAGGGTAATGATGGCCCCTCCTGTGACGTGGTCGGTCCGAGCCCTGGGTTGGGCGAGGCGGAGGCTCCTCCGAGGTCGAGGTCGAGTCTGTCTTCCGAGGTCGAGGTCGAGTCCGAGCCCCTGGGTTGGGCGAGGTGGAGACCGTCGGTTGAGGCCAGGGCTGAGTCCGAGCCCTAGGGTCGGGTGAGGCAGAGTTCGTCGTCTTCCGGGGTCGAGGCCGAGTCCGAGCACTGGGATCGGGTGAGGCGGAGTTCGTCGTCTTCCGGGGCCGAGGCCGAGTCCGAGCCCTGGGGTCGGGCGAGGCGGAGTTCATCATCTTTCGGGGCCAAGGCCGAGTCCGAGCCCTGGGGTCGGGCGAGGCGGAGCCTCCCATGGCGCCCAAGGCCGGACTTGGCTGCTGTCAGCCTCACTCTGTCGAGTGGCACAGCAGTCGGAGCGGCGCAGGCGGCGCTGTCCTCTTGTCAGGCCGGTCAGTGGAGCGGCGAAGTGACTGCGGTTACTTCGGCTCTGTCGACTGAAGGGCGCGCGTCAGGATAAGGTGTCAAGCCATCCTTGCATTAAATGCTCCTGCGATACGGTCGGTCGGCGTGGCGATTTGGCCAAGGTTGCTTCTTGGCGAAGACTGGGTCTTGGGCGAGCCAAGGTGTGTCCGTTGCTTGAGGGGGCCCTCGGGCGAGACGTAAATCCTCCGGGGTCGGCTGCCCTTGCCCGAGGCTGGGCTCGGGCGATGCGAGATCGTGTCCTTGAGTGGACCGAGCCTTGACTTAATCGCACCCATCAGGCCTTTGCGGCTTTGTGCTGATGGGGGTTACCAGCTGAGATTAGGAGTCTTGGGGGTACCCCTAATTATGGTCCCCGACACCCACCTTGGGGAGGTGTACTGCGTTTGTACGACTGGCGAAACCTAACGAGCAGCTATGCACCAGGGGAGTCTTTGTAAAGGCTACGTAGTGTATCCCTGGCCATTCATCTTGGTAGTGAAGATCGGGTCTGTACAACCCAGGCTAGAAAGGGATCACGACTCGTGGGTAAAGTGTGCAACCTCTGCAGAGTGTTAGAAACTGGTATATCAGCCAAGCTCACGGTTAAGAGCAGCCTTGGGATCCTCTGCGATTAGAAGAACTTTGGTTACTTTTATGATGATGGTTAACAATGATATTATAAATCTGATCTCTGCTATTTCCTCTTTTGAGGAAGTGCTTTTGGGTAATAACTGGGTTTATTACTAGAAACTTGGCTCTACTAATAATAATAAATATTTGACCAACTAAAAGCAACAGCTTAACCTCAACCCCACATACAGCTAGTCCACTTTAGCCAAACGGGACATTTGCTGAGTATGTTGAAGTGTACTCACCCTTGCTTTACAAACCACCCCACCCCAGGTTGTCCCCACTGTACTTAGTGCTCAGGAGGTGGTGGTGGCAACATGGAGGACTTCGAGGAGTTCCAGGATTGCGACGAGTTTTAGTTTGTCTTAGTGGCAAACCTCTAGTCAGCTGCCTGTATAGGCTTATCATCTACGTTTCGTTTCTCCGCACTTTGATAATTATGTTGAATATTATGGCTATGTATTAGACTCTGTGGATGTCTCTGACATCTTGATGTAATTAAGTACCTTTTCATTATTTAATTCGAGCATTGTGTGATGATGTCCAATTATGTAATCGCGGTGTACGTGAGTTCTGATCCTGGCACGTACATGGTTCGCATTCGGTTCACCTTCCAAAACCGGGTGTGACAAGATTCTAATTAGATTAGATGTGGTTTAGATTAGATTGGATTAGATGAGATTGGATCCAATTAGATTAGATTAGATCAAGTTAGGCTATATTTAGATTAGATTAGGTTATATCAGATTAGACACATTAGATTAGATCAGATCAGATTAGATTAGATCATATTTAATCACATTAGATTAGATCTTGGTTGCTCTTCTAAGGTGGGGTAAGTAGATTAGTAAAAGGATAATAACATTATATTAGTTGGAGGTTGATTTGGATTAGAATTAAAGTCTACACTACTCATAATATGTGTGTGTGCACGTGTATACCCATATTAAAAAAGATGCTATTGTGGGCATAACTCCACAACACATCACATTCAAACAAAGATGCAAATCAAGTATTTTAGCATAAGAACAAATATTCAAGCACATCATTTTCAAAATAGGGTATTTTGTGATCCCTAGAATTAGGACTCCTATCTCTTAGGGAAACTCAGGTGCATGATTCCAAAATGTGAAACCCCTTTTGTCTTTAGAAGAGAAAAGGTAAGAGTAATTTGAGAAAAGCAGTAATAGATGAGGAAAGATCACGAAAAGTTTAGAAAGAATCGGAGTAGCAAAGTTAAGTAGGTAAGGTTTTGACCATGTCTAACTAGGCTACGTCCTACAGTCAACATTGCTCCGATACCACTTCTGTGATACCCGGACTTAAGGATAAATCCAGATGCATCTCACATGTGTGCCAGGATCAAGTCTCACACATATGATGACTCAGTGTATAGAAATCAATGTCACAATCTTTATTACATAACACAATTTTCGTACAAAATTAACCAAATAAAATAAATCATATGGCGACGAGATCCTCCACAGGCGCAATTGACTGGGAGACATACGACATCTTAGACTCCAAACTCATTGTAATAGCCTTCCTTCGGTGGAACCTGCTCTTGACCTATGTAGAGATTATAGGAAAGGTGAGCTCCTATACGGTCATCGCTCAGCAAGTGTGGGGAAAAAGTGTAGTGTAAGACTCACCATGGAATATGGCTGAGGATGAGCATAACTTTTAATTTTGTTGGTCAAAATTTTATTAGCAAGTATAAAGTATAAGTAATTACAAACCCAATTAAGTAGTAGATCATAACTGAAATCTCATATGCATGTTTGGTTAAAATTCAATTCCATAATTTACTCATGCGAGAGGCTTGAGCCACTCGTGACCGTGAGCACGACTGATATACCAGTTTTACACTCAAAAGGTCGTACATCTTTACTCACAAGTCGTGTTACCTATCTACCATGGGTCATGAATGCTATACACCTCTTTCAAGAAGGCGAGGCAAGGTTCACTACGAGGCCTTTACAAACTTTCACTAGCATGAGGAAACCCGCTACAGTTTTAGGCAAAGGCCGTATAGGCCTTTTTCCACGGTCTAAAAACGTCATCGCAATAATTTCAGCTAGCACTATACTTGTACAACTCCTCCCCACTTTCCCCTTCCAGGTAAGGTTCTCACACACTAGCTTTACTAATTAATTAGCCAAGACCAAAGCCATAGTAGTACTCGTGGATGCATAGTTTTTTTAGGTTGATGCTCCATGTTCTAATTAAACAATGTAATCTTATCATGCATAATAATAAATCCAACAATAATAAAGCATGATCATAATTCACAAGTATCATTAATCCCCAAAACCAGATAGACTACTAGCAAGTCTACCCAATAAACAATAATCAAGTTTTAATCAAGGTACAGGGAAAACAAGACTAGGTAACCTATTAGGTTCCATCAATTTAACATAACAGTGCATTCGAGGTGAAGAACATAAAAGTTAATATTAATATGTCTACAACGTGGTCAAGGACAGAACTTGCCTTTTTGGTTCAACACCAGGTACTTCTCAAAGTTGGGCTTCAGATCCTAGTAACCTCACTTCTATTCACAACAAAGCATACACATAGATAAATCATAAATAAAAATAACAATAAACAAAACATGAAAACAAATTGCATAATATTATTCTACACGTCGACACGAGTCCGCAAGTTCATGAACCACTAAAATCGGAGTTAAAATGTATAAGTTATTAATTTTGCTAAGATTTCTGGATTAAATTTTATACTAGAAAATAATTTTCATATTTAATTTTATATAAACTTGTGACCTATTTTACCAAAAGTCAGGGGCTAATTCCTAAATAAAAGGACCTATTTAATATGTTCTTTCAACAATCTTGGACGCCAAGTTCTATTTCATAAAAGACCAGGGATTCTTTAGCAAATTGCCTCGGTCAAAGCAGTATTGGCAATCATGAGTCGTCCGATCTAACTTCAAGGGTCACGATTAAATCTAGGTGCTTATGAACCGGTAGAAATCAAGGATCATCGGATTGAAGATCGACGACCACTCCTCGACAAATCTCGAGTCGTCGCATCCGATCACGACGGCCCAAACTTTATGACGTGAAGGGGTATCCTATGACCTAATCTAGATTGCACGATTCACGATCAATGACCACTTTGATCTCTCTCACCTCACTTCACCAAGGTACGACGACACCGCGCAGCACAAGACGGAGGCCATCGTCGGCACGCACAATCATCTGATAACCCGACACCCAACCCTCACCGCAAAACACAAATACACAATACAGAGACCATGGCAAGCTAGGTTGAGGCGTCTTACCAGTGAATAAGGTGTCAACCGATCTGGTCCATGGCACAGGGTAGCACTCGATCTTTTTCAACTCCGGCGAGCGAGGCCCAATACTCTGATCGCTCCCTACGCTCGGCTAGCCTCTAGGAACGTGTGGCTTGCCCCAGTGATTCCTCACGGCCACCCTCCAAGGACCAAGGGGTGGCGCGCCACAACTTGTTCTTCAACAACGACGACTTCTCCTTCTCTCCCTCCGTTATCTCTTGTTGCCCACGCTCGGTGTATCCCTTGGGTGTACAGGGACTTGATGGCCACCACAACCAATAGACGAGACAGGGCTACATGTAACACCTTATATACCCTGAGGATGCTCGTAACTGTCGTGATAGATTTGGTTTGTTACGAAGCGATTTTGATGTAACAACCTAAGGTGGGAGAACCTTCTGGTGTTTCGGCCCCACAGCTCAGCGAAGCAAGGACACATCGCTGACTGAGCACACACCAAAATAGCGACCCTTTTTGAATGCATAACCTAATGAAAAGAACATTCAAAATTCCATGTTTAACTTATTTTTTTTAAAATAAGTTCTAATGTATAGTCTCTATTAAAGATACTTTAACTAAAATCCTTAGAGATATTTGTAAATATGTATAGTTCAACAAAGGGATAACTAATTCTCATAGGGTGTTTTCAATTAATCTTTTATTAGAAATCATATTTATTTTAGGCTAAGTCTAAATAAAATTTATATTAAAAGTTAATTTAATTCAAATCTTTGGAGAATTGTACTAAACTCCAAAAAAGATTTTTGGGTGCTAAAAGAAATACACCGAAGGAAAGGGAGATCTGCAAGGAAGATAGACAGCCACACAATCCACAAGGCTTAGGGGTTGTTTGGTTTGGTGCCTAAGACGCCATAACGTGCCTAACTTTTCTGTCTAATTTTAGTTCTTAAATTCAAGCGACTAAGTTTAGGCAATGTGTGGCACCTTAGGTAGAAAACCAAACAGGTACTTAGTCCATACATGGAGCACCGGAGTATGAGGGGACAATTACTTAGGCAGGTACACCAAAAAAAAAAGAGGGAGCTCCATGAGGCTGCTGGAATGAACTGGGCAATGAAGCTCAGGGCACCAACGCTGGAGAAGGATGACGGCGGTTAGGTGGACTATAGCAGTGGCAGTGGTGTGGCGAGGTGAGATGCAGAGGCGGCGACGCAGAGGAGGTGCAAGGGTGGCGGAGACCGCACGGCGGATAGAGAAGTGAGTCTAAAGCGCGGGATCTCAGCCGCCTATAGTTGGATCTCGGCCGCTTGTGAGCAGACGAGGGAGACGAGAGAGTATCTGTCTCAACTCTCAGTTTCGACTAAACAAGAAAATCGACAGTGGTTTAAATCATAATTTGCAATGTCGGAGCGATAGGATTATGGATAGTATCTTGCAGCAAGCACCAACCAATACAAGCCCGTCACTAGTATCAAGCAGAATTACCATAACATCAAGTCACTGACTAAAATCTACGATAACTTAAGCACTAAATTTCAATTAAATCAAGCACCGATCGATTACAATCTTATCAAGACACTGACTAGTATCAAGCAGAAACTTCGTCGTATCTTTTTCGCCTCTAGCATCGATTACAATCTGACCAGTCTACTCCACGACCCATAAAAGTAAATTAGGAGGGTGTTTGGTTTAAGAAACAAGGTGTCTAATCTTCTTCTCGGCTCTTACTTTTTTTTTTATTTGGTTTGTAGAATAAGATAACTTGATTCATTATTACTCTATTTCTCGTAAGTTAATAATTAATATATATATATATATATAGGGTATTTGGTTTTAGAAATTAGCTAGTTCATCGTGTTCTTACTTCTCACTATTTTTATTTGGTTTGTATAATAAAATAAATTTATTCATCACCAACTCATTCTAAATAGTTAGTTAGTACTAATATGATAAATGGAGTTATCCTACTAAATTTGAGTAATGAACCTATGATGTACCAGCTAAATTTGGATGGAGTGATTTTACCAACCAAACACTCTAACAAAGGATATTCCACTAAAATTTATAAGATAAAATTTATAACGCAGCACATCATGAAGCATAGTATTTATATCAGCAGCGCATGATGAGATCAAGCTAGCGATGTTTCCACCGATAGCGTGACGACGGCGAGTGGATCGCGCCGCCACCATGCCACTCCTTGCGGTCGTCCCGTGGCAGCCTCCGGCGGTGGCCGCCGCCGCTTCTGTCGACCCTAGGAGGAATCCTCTTCTCCTCCGACGGATCTTGGACGAAACAGTAACCAATGGACGGACGGACATGACAAAATAATTGGATGTAATCATCATCAAAATCGAAGTGCCACAAGAGATTCCTGAAGGTAGGATCGGGACGCCGCCTGGCCTGCGCGTACTTGTGCTTCCAGATCGATGCAATATTGAGAGTCTCCGCCTCCGCGTCGGGGCTCTCGGATTTTGGGAGGTACCTGTACCTCGACGGCAGGCACTGCCACGAAGGCAGGGCCTTGTACAGGGTCCTCCACAGCTCCTGGCCGCGCTCCGCCACGAGCAGCCTCAGCTGGGAGCTAACGCACTCCACCCTCGCGAGGTCCTTGCCGTCGGTGAGCTTTTCCAAGACCACAGCCCTGAGGTCGTCGTGCAGGGACGAGAAGCCGCTCAGCGCCAGACCGTTCCTGCGGCACAGCTTGTCGAGGAAGCACCAGCACAGGCCGTCGGCGAGCGACTTACAGATCCGCGACGCCCATGGCTCCACGCCACCGAGGCTGCGGGAGAGGAGCGGCCTCACGATCTTGAGATCCAGACGTTCCAGGTAGGCGTTCTCCGGCGTGTCGTTGCCGTCGCCGTCGCTGGTGGCGAACACGAGGAGAGCCACGTCATTTCCCTGCACACACAACAGCAGCACGGCAGCGTCTGCGCCCTCGCGCTGCGCAAGATCCGGCGCTGTGTACATTCGGCAGAGGCACGCCGAGCCTCCCGTCTTGCGCGATTGCTCCTTGCGGAGGTGCCCCGATCGTGGCTGCCTGCCGTAGGGCTGGAAGCCGGCGAAGAGGAAGGCGGCATGCAGCACTATGCCCAGCCGGCCGGCGACGTCCTCAGCGTTCCACTGCACAGCGTCTACAAACTTCTTGAGAAGGCTCGCCATAGTAGCGGTTCTTTTCTTGCTCTGCTCTGGATTGTGTGGACTGTGACATTCTGATATTTGGCATAATACCATGAGAACATCGAACGGTATGCCCGATTGCCAGGTCAAAGTGGTTGCAAGCGACTGACTTTGCTCCGTCAAATGTGACACGTATGGCTGATCTTGCCTGGGATCGGTGACATTGACCAAAAATAAGTTAGTTTCCAAAATTAGTAACATACAAGTGCAATAGACATACAACACACATATTTTGAAAAAAAACTCAATAACAGTTGAATAACAATTAACATTTTGCAAATAACTCGCATGCTCATTTTTAACTTACATGCCTCAAATTATCGTATAGGTTACTATGATGGGCATTTCAAATTGAATCAGTGCTTCCTAATAATACAGGTTGTCGTAAACTAAAACTCACCATGCTATGGATTACTTGGGCCACTCAATAGTGAGCGTTGTTGTGGTCAATTGTTTCCACCAACCATCAATTGCGGATCCAGAAACCGATCGAAGGGAAAACTAAACCATCGATGGGGCTGGCGGGCCAACTTTTTTGGATTTTAGCTCTTTTTAGGTTTTTTTTGCACAACTATGCTCAACTATGTCTTTTGCAGTTTCATTTCAAAAAATGGACCCCAACCTCGACGTCATCATCATTGGCGCCGAGGTAACGCACAACGACGCCAGTACCATTGGCGCCAACTTTTCCTACGTGGCAGCCGATGTGGCAAGTCCCAGGGGGTCGGCGCCATAGATCTTGGCGCCGACCCCCCTTGACGGCGGGGTCCAGTGCTATCCAGGGGGGTCGGCGCCAAGATCTATGGCGCCGACCCCATGAGACTTGCCACATCGGCTGCCACGTAGGAAAAGTTGGCGCCAATTATGTTGGCACCACTATGTGTTACCTCGGCGCCAATGATGACGGCGCCGAGGTTAGGGTCCATTTTTTGAAATGAAACTACAAAGGGCATAATTGTGCAAATAAATACCCAAAAGGGCTAAAATGCAAAAAAGTTGGACCTGGGGAGACTAAAGGCGTTTTTGAATGCACTAAAACAAATAACTAGTTGGCTAAAAATTGTTAGTGGAATTAGCTAGCTAATAAATAACTACCTAACTATTAATTAATTTACATAAATAGAAAAAATAACCCTAAAAAATAACGGCCCACCTCTGATATAAAATAACTTACACAAATATTTTCCAGATTGTTTTGAGCACTTTAAATATGTTCTCGTATAAAGTCCTCAAAAATATTTGTGTAAGTTATGGGTCCACATATAGAATCCTCAGAAAATTTACAAATATTTGTGTAAGTTATTTTTGATGAAAGGAGGGCTATGTAAAAGTTGAAGATTGTTTTATTACTGTTTGCTAAGTGTTACTAAAAAAATATAAAATCATTTAGTTATTGTTGGTCACTCATTTTTTATTTCTGAAGAATATAAAAATATAAGACAACACAAATTAATAAGTTATGGGCTTCTCTCTTCAATTAATTATTCCTCGAAGGTTAATTCAAGAGAGAATATTGAAAGTATGGAAAGATATTACTCGAAGCTATATACAACCCATGGAAGGTAAAATAGATTACTTAGTGTGGCACCAGAACGTGGGCCACGTCAGCTAACCATTAGCTCCCTTGGCTAGCCATTGGACCCTGGTGGTTCGGTGCACCGGACCAAGGTCCGATGTTTTTTATTCTAGAACCCGAGACTCACTTCTTCACTGTAGACGATTTCGGTTATCAAGCACTAGTGACATTAAATTTGTCGGGGACCATAATTAGGGGTACCCCCAAGACTCCTAAATCTCAGCTGGTAACCCCCATCAGCACAAAGCTGCAAAGGCCTGATGGGTGCGATTAAGTCAAGGCTCGGTGCACTCAAGGGACACGATCTTGCCTCGCCCGAGCCCAGCCTCGGGCAAGGGCAGCCGACCCCGGAGGATTTACGTCTCGCCCGAGGGCCCTCTCAAGCAACGGACACACCTTCGGCTCGCCCGAGGCCCGGTCTTCGCCAAGAAGCAACCTTGGCCAAATCGCCACGACGACCGACCGTATCGCAGGAGCATTTAATGCAAAGATGGCCTGACACCTTATCCTGACGCGCGCCCTTCAGTCGACAAAGCCGAAGTGACCGCAGTCACTTCGCCGCCCCACTGACCGGCCTGACAAGAGGACAGCGCCGCCTGCGCCGCTCCGACTGCTGTGCCACTCGACAGAGTGAGGCTGACAGCAGCCAAGTCCGGCCTCGGGCGCCATAGGAAGCTCCGCCTCGCCCGACCCCAGGGCTCGGAATCGGCCTCGGCCCCGGAAGACGACGAACTCTGCCTCGCCCGACCCCAGGGCTCGGACTCGGCCTCAGCCCCGAAAGACGACGAACTCCGCCTCGCCCGACCCCAGGGCTCGGACTCGACCTCGACCCCGGAAGACGACAAACTCCGCCTCGTCCGACCCCAGGGCTCGGACTCGACCTCGACCTCGGAAGACAGACTCGACCTCGACCTCGGAGGAGCCTCCGCCTCGCCCTACACAGGGCTCGGACCGACCACGTCACAGGAGGGGCCATCATTACCCTACCCCTAGCTAGCTCCGGCTACGGGGAACAAGACCGGCGTCCCATCTGGCTCGCCCCGGTAAAACAAATAATGATGGCGCCCCGCATGCTCCATGACGATGGCGGCTCTCAGCCCCCTTACGGAAGCAAGGAGACATCAACAAGGACTCGACAGCCCCGACAGCTATCCTTCCGCAAGGCTCCAGCGCTCCTCCGACGGCCACGACATCACACGAACAGGGTGCCAAAACCTCTTCGGCTGCCACGACGGCATGTACTTAGGGCACTAGCTCCTCTCTGCTAGACACGTTAGCACGCTGCTACATCTCCCATTGTACACCTGGACCCTCTCCTTACGCCTATAAAAGGAAGGTCCAGGGCCCTCTTACAGAGGGTGGGCCGCGCGGGGGAGGACGGGACGGCGCGCGCGTAAGCCTCTCGCTCCCTCCCACGAGGACGCTTGTAACCCCCTACTGCAAGCGCACCCGACCTGGGCGCGGGACAAACACGAAGGCCGCAGGTTTCCCCTTTTACGCCTGTCTCCCTCCGGCTTTTCTCCCCTTCGTGCTCCGTCTCGCGCCGACCCATCTGGGCTGGGGCACGCGGCGACAATGTACTCGTCGGTCCAGGGAGGGGCCTGCTGCGTGTTGACGAACAGCTTCCCATCAAGCTCCAGATGAGTAGTCTCCAGCAACCTTTCCAGCCCGGGACGGTGCTCCGTTTCGGGAGTCTTGAGTTCATGTCCCCCGACGGCAGCTACGACATGATACTACTTCCCCCGCCGCACGACAGCGACAATGGCGGCCGACAACCCGCCCGCTGGCGGCGGAATCGACGACGTCTTCCCCACGTGGCGGAAGAACAACATTCGGGTTTGTCCCGTCGTCTCCCCCGCCGACGGAGGAGGAGGCGGGGCAACCAAGGCCAAGCAGGAGGCGGCACCTCGTCGGCTGTCGAGCGAGTCGACGGCGCCAGCGCCCCAACGGGGGACATGTCGGGCATCGACTTCGCGTCTGAGACGAAGACGAGCGCCGTTTCCCCGCAACACGCCAACTCCAAGCGGACGGACGACGCCAGCACGCTCGCAAAGGACTTGCTGGGCGTCACCCTCGTACCTGAGACGACGGTGCAGTCTGCTCCTGACGTGACTTCGTCACCGCCCATCGACCAAGAGGTACCGACCGATTCCCATCTCGTGCCTTTTGGATTCAGCCTCAACCCACCAAGCGACTTCGCTTCGGTGGACGCTTTCATAGAGGCGAGTCCAAACCCTCTGGGGTACGGTATGCGGTCACCCTAGGACCAGCTGACAGTTGTCTCGACCTACGGGCCCTCGGGTTCCGAGGAAGATGACGAGCCCGACTTTTGTTGGGATTTCTCTGGACTTGGTAACCCCAGTGCCATGCGGGACTTCATGACCGCATGCGACTACTGCCTCTCCGATTGTTCCGACGGTGGCCGCAGCTTCGGCAACGAGGACTGCGGCCCAAGTCGTGAATGTTTCCACGTCGATCTAGGGGGTCCCGGCGAAGGCAACCATCTTGATATACCGGAAAACGGTGATCCCCTAGGCCTGCGCCTCGCGTTGACATCCTTCGGGAGCTAGCTGTGGTCCCAGTCCCTGCGGGGGGTCAGGACTCACAACTCGAGCAAATCCGCGAGATGCATGCCAGGCTCGATGAGGGAGCAGGAACACTTGAGCCGTTCCACCGGGACATCGGGCAGGAATGGGCAGGCCAACCTCCGGCCGGAGAAGCGCGTCATCTACCCCAGGGCATCCAGCACCGCATCGCCGACGATGTCAGGGCAAGGCCGCCACAGGCTTCCAGTGGAGTCGGCCAGAACCTGGCTGCAGCGGCAATACTTCTCCGCGTGATGCCGGAACCATCAACCACCGAGGGGCGGCGTATCCAAGAGAGCTCAAGAATCTCCTGGAGGATGCCGCGGTCCGACGGGCTACCCCTCGGAGCATCGCGCCGTGACTTCCCGATTCATGCGGGAAGCCTCGGTCCACACCGGGCGCACACGCAACACGGCGCCTGTGGCCCCGGGTCGCCTCGGCAATGAGCACCATCACCGCAACCGTCGAGCCCACCTCGACGAGAAGGTGCGCCGAGGCTACCACCCCAGGCGTGGGGGATGCTACAACAGTGGGGAGGATCAGAGTCCCTCGCCCGAACCACCCGGTCCACAGGATTTCAGCTGGGCTATACGACGAGCGCCGTTCCCGACCCGGTTCCGAACCCCGACTACTATCGCAAAGTACTCGAGGGAGACGAGGCTGGAACTATGGCTCGCGGACTACCGGCTGGCCTGCCACCTGGGTGGAACGGATGATGACAACCTCATCATCCGCAACCTCCCCCTGTTCCTCTCCGACACCGCTCGAGCCTGGCTGGAGCACCTGCCTCCGGGGCAGATCTCCAACTGGGACGACCTGGTCCAAGCCTTCGCCGGTAACTTCCAGGGCACGTACGTGCACCCTGGGAACTCCTGGGATCTCCGAAGCTGCCGCCAGCAGCCGGGAGAGTCTCTCTGGGACTACATCCGGCGATTCTCGAAGCAGCGCACCGAGCTGCCCAACGTCACCGACTCGGATGTCATCGGCGCGTTCCTCGCCGGCACCACCTGCTGCGACCTAGTGAGCAAGCTGGGTCGCAAGACCCCCACCAGGGCGAGCGAGCTGATGGACACCGCCACCAAGTTCGCCTCTGGCCAGGAGGCGGTTGAGGCCATCTTCCGGAAGGATAAGCAGCCCCAGGGCCGCCAGCCGGAAGAGGTCCCCGAGGCGTCCACTCAGCGCGGCACCAAGAAGAAAGGCAAGAAGAAGTCGCACGCGAAACGCGACGCCGCCGACGTGGACCTTGTCGCCGCTGCTGAGTACAAGAACCCTCGGAAACCTCCCGAGGGCGCCAATCTCTTCGACAAGATGCTCAAGGAGCCGTGCCCCTATCATCAGGGGCCCGTCAAGCACACCCTTGAGGAGTGCGCCATGCTTCGGTGCCACTTTCACAAGGTCGGGCCACCTGCGGAGGGTGGCAGGGCCCGCGACGATGATAAGAAGGAAGATCACAAGGCAGGGGAGTTCCCCGAGGTCCACGACTGCTTCATGATCTATGGTGGGCAAGCGGCGAACGCCTCGGCTCGGCACCGCAAGCAAGAGCGTCGGGAGGTCTGCTCGGTAAAGGTGGCGGCGCCAGTCTACCTAGACTGGTCCGACAAGCCCATTACCTTCGACCAGGGCGACCACCCCGACCGCGTGCCGAGCCCAGGGAAATACCCGCTCGTTGTCGACCCCGTCATCGGCAACGTCAGGCTCACCAAGGTCCTCATGGACGGAGGCAGCAGCCTCAACATCATCTACGCTGAGACCCTCGGGCTCCTACGGATCGATCTGTCCTCGGTCCGGGCAGGCGCGGTGCCTTTCCACGGGATCATCCCCGGGAAACGCGTCCAGCCCCTCGGACAACTCGATCTACCCATCTGCTTCGGGACTCCCTCCAACTTCCAAAGGGAAACCCTCACGTTCGAGGTGGTCGGGTTCCGAGGAACCTACCACGCAGTGTTGGGGAGGCCATGCTACGCCAAGTTCATGGCCGTCCCCAACTACACCTACCTCAAGCTCAAGATGCCGGGCCCCAACGGGGTTATCACCGTCGGCCCCACGTACCGACACGCGTACGAATGCGACGTGGAGTGCGTGGAGTATGCCGAGGCCCTCGCCGAATCCGACGCCCTCATCGCCGACCTGGAGAGCCTCTCCAAGGAGGCGCCAGACGTGAAGCGCCACGCCGGCAACTTCGAGCCAGCGGAGACGGTTAAGTCCGTCCCTCTCGACCCCAGCAACGACACCTCCAAGCAGATTCGGATTGGCTCCGAGCTCGATCCCAAATAGGAACCAGTGCTCGTCGACTTTCTCCGCGCAAACGCCGACGTTTTCGCGTGGAGTCCCTCGAACATGCCCGGCATACCGAGGGATGTCGCCGAGCACTCGCTGGATATCTGAGCTGGAGCCCGACCCGTGAAGCAGCCTCTGCGCCGATTCGACGAAGAAAAGCGCAGAGCCATAGGCGAGGAGATCCACAAGCTAATGGCGGCATGGTTCATCAAAGAGTGAAAGGGAATTAGGCTTACACCTAGTTCCTATATAATTTTGGTGGTTGAATTGCCCAACACAAATCTTTGGACTAACTTGTTTGCCCAAGTGTATAGAGTATACAGGTGTAAAAGGTTCACTCTCAGCCAATAAAAAGACCAAGTTTTGGATTCAACAAAGGAGCAAAGGGGCAACCGAAGGCACCCCTGGTCTGGCGCACCGGACTGTCCGGTGCGCCACCGGACATGTCCGGTGCACCAGGGGGACTCCAGCTCAAACTCGCCACCTTCGGGAATTTCCAGAGGCGACTCCGCTATAATTCACCGGACTGTCCGGTGTACACCGGACAGTGTCCGGTGCGCCAAGGGAGGTCGGCCTCAGGAACTCGCCAGCTTCGGGAAAAGCCAACGGCTCGTCCACTATAATTCACCGGACTGTCCGGTGTGCACCGGACTGTCCGGTGCAACTCCGAAGCAACGGCTATCTCCGCGCCAACGGCTCTCTGCGGTGCAATAAATGCGCGCGCAGCGCGCACAGATGGCAGGCATGCCCATGCTGGCACACCGGACAGCAAACAATACCTGTCCGGTGTGCACCGGACACCTAGGCGGGCCCACAAGTCAGAAGCTCCAACGGTCAGAATCCAACGGCAGTGATGACGTGGCAGGGGGCACCGGACTGTCCGGTGTGCACCGGACTGTCCGGTGCGCCATCGAACAGACAGCCTCCCAACGGCCACTTTTGGTGGTTGGGGCTATAAATACCCCAACCACCCCACCATTCATTGCATCCAAGTTTTCCAGCTTCCAACCACTATACAAGAGCTAGCATTCATTGCAAAGCACACCCAAAGAGATCAAATCCTCTCCCAACTCCACACAAAGCATTAGTGAATAGAGAGAGTGATTTGTAGTGTTCATTTGAGCTCTTGCGCTTGGATCGCTTCTTTTCTTTCGCATTCTTTCTTGTGATCAAACACTCACTTGTAATTGAGGCAAGAGGCACCAATCGTGTGGTGGCCCTTGCGGGAAGTTTGATTCCCAAGTGATTTGAGAAGAGAAGCTCACTCGGTCCAAGGGACCGTTTGAGAGAGGGAAGGGTTGAAAGAGACCCGGCCTTTGTGGCCTCCTCAACGGGGAGTAGGTTTGCGAGAACCGAACCTCGGTAAAACAAATTCGCGTGTCTCACTTACTTATTCGCTTGCGATTTGTTTTGCGCCCTCTCTCGCGGACTCGATTTGATTTCTAACGCTAACCCGGCTTGTAGTTGTGTTTATATTTGTAAATTTCAGTTTCGCCCTATTCACCCCCCCTCTAGGCGACTATCAATTGGTATCAGAGCCCGGTGCTTCATTAGAGCCTAACCGCTCGAAGTGATGTCGGGAGATCACGCCAAGAAGGAGATGGAGACCGGCGAAAAGCCCACTACAAGCCACGGGAGCACTTCATCGGAAGAGTCCCGCACCAAGAGGAAGGAGAAGAAGAAGATCTCCTCCAACAAAGGGAAGGAGAAGAAATCTTCTTCTCACCACAAAGAGAAGAAGGAAAAATCTTCTTCCCACAAGCCGCGTCGGAGTGGGGACAAGCAAAAGAGGATGAGGAAGGTGGTCTACTACGAGACCGACACTTCTTCAACATCAACCTTCGACTCCGATGCACCCTCCGTAACTTCTAAACGCCAAGAGCGTAAGAAGTTTAGTAAGATCCCCCTACACTATCCTCGCATTTCTAAACATGCACCTTTACTTTCCGTCCCATTAGGCAAACCACCAACTTTTGATGGTGAAGATTATGCTAGGTGGAGTGATTTAATGCGATTTCATCTAACCTCACTCCACAAAAGTATATGGGATGTTGTTGAGTTTGGTGCACAGGTACCGTCCGTAGGGGATAAAGATTATGATGAGGATGAGGTGGCCCAAATCGAGCACTTCAACTCTCAAGCAACAACGATACTCCTTGCCTCTTTAAGTAGAGAGGAGTATAACAAAGTACAAGGGTTGAAGAGTGCCAAGGAGGTTTGGGATGTGCTCAAAACCGCGCACGAGGGAGACGAGCTCACCAAGATCACCAAGCAGGAAACGATCGAGGGGGAGCTCGGTCGGTTCCGGCTTGGCAAAGGGGAAGAGCCACAACACATGTACAACCGGCTCAAGACCTTGGTGAACCAAGTGCGCAACCTCGGGAGCATAAAGTGGGATGACCACGAAGTGGTTAAGGTTATTTTAAGATCTCTTATTTTCCTTAACCCTACTCAAGTTCAATTAATTCGTGGTAATCGTAGATATACTAAAATGACCCCCGAGGAAGTAATCGGGCATTTTGTAAGTTTTGAGTGCATGATCGAAGGCTCGAGGAAGATCAACGAGCTTGATGATCCCTCCACATCCGAAGCTCAACTTACCGCATTCAAGGCAACGGAGGACAAGAAGGAGGAGTCTACACCAAGTCGACAACCAATAGACGCCTCCAAGCTCGACAATGAGGAAATGGCGCTCGTCATCAAGAGCTTCCGCCAAATCCTCAAGCAAAGGAGGGGGAAGGATTACAAGTCCCGCTCCAAGAAGGTTTGCTACAAGTGTGGTAAGCCCGGTCACTTTATTGCTAAATGTCCATTATCAAGTGATAGTGACAGGGGCGACGACAAGAAGGGGAGAAGAAAGGAGAAGAAGAGGTACTACAAGAAGAAGGGCGGCGATGCCCATGTTTGTCGAGAGTGGGACTCCGACGAAAGCTCTAGCGACTCCTCCGACGACGAGGACGCCGCCAACATCGCCGTCACCAAGGGACTCCTCTTCCCCAACGTCGGCCACAAGTGCCTCATGGCAAAGGACGGCAAACGGAAAAAGGTTAAATCTAACTCCTCCACTAAATATGAATCTTCTAGTGATGATAATGCTAGTGATGAGGAGGATAATTTGCGTTCCCTTTTTGCCAACCTTAACATAGCTCAAAAGGAAAAATTAAATGAATTAGTTAGTGCTATTCATGAAAAGGATGACCTTTTGGATTCCCAAGAGGATTGTCTAATTAAAGAAAACAAGAAACATGTTAAGGTTAAAAAGGCTTATGCTCTTGAAATTGAAAAATGTGAAAAGTTATCTAGTGAGCTAAGCACTTGCCGTGAGATGATTGACAACCTTAGACATGAAAATGCTAGTTTAAATGCTAAGGTTGATTCACATGTTTGTAATGTTTCAATTCCCAATCCTAGAGATAATAATAATGATTTGCTTGCTAGGATTGAAGAATTAAACATTTCTCTTGCTAGCCTTAGAGTAGAAAATGAAAATTTAATTACTAAGGCTAAAGAACTAGATGTTTGCAATGCTACCATTTCCAATCTTAGAGATAAAAATGATATTCTTCATGCTAAGATTGTTGAACTTAATTCTTGCAAACCCTCTACATCTATTGTTGAGCATGTATCTATTTGTACTAGATGTAGAGATGTTGATATCAATGCTATTCATGATCATATGGCTTTAATTAAACAACAAAATGATCATATAGCAAAACTAGATGCTAAAATTGCCGAGCACAACCTAGAAAATGAGAAATTTAAATTTGCTCGTAGCATGCTTTATAATGGGAGACGCCCGAGCATTAAGGATGGCATTGGCTTCCAAAGGGGAGACAATGTCAAAATTAGTGCCCCTCCTAAGAGATTGTCCAACTTTGTTAAGGGCAAGGCTCCCATGCCTCAGGATAACGAGGGTTACATTTTATACCCTGCCGGTTATCCCGAGAGCAAGATTAGAAGAATTCACTCTAGGAAGTCTCACTCTGGCCCTAATCATGCTTTTGTGTATAAGGGTGAGACATCTAGTTCTAGGCAACCAACCCGTGCTAAGTTGCCTAAGAAAACTCCTACTGCATCAAATGAACATAATCTTTCATTTAAAACTTTTGATGCATCTTATGTTTTAACTAACAAATCCGGCAAAGTAGTTGCCAAATATGTTGGGGGCAAGCACAAGGGCTCCAAGACTTGTGTTTGGGTACCCAAAGTTCTTGTGTCTAATGCCAAAGGACCCAAAACCATTTGGGTACCTAAAGTCAAGAACTAAAATTGTTTTGTAGGTTTATGCATCCGGGGGCTCAAGTTGGATACTCGACAGCGGGTGCACAAACCATATGACAGGGGAGAAAAGGATGTTCTCCTCCTACGAGAAAAACCAAGATCCCCAACGAGCTATCACATTCGGGGATGGAAATCAAGGTTTGGTCAAAGGTCTTGGTAAAATTGCTATATCACCCGACCATTCTATTTCCAATGTTTTTCTTGTAGATTCATTAGATTACAACTTGCTTTCTGTATCTCAATTATGTCAAATGGGCTACAACTGTCTATTCACTAATGTAGGTGTCACTGTCTTTAGAAGAAGTGATGATTCAATAGCATTTGAGTGTTAGAGGGTCAGCTATACTTGGTAGATTTTGATAGAGCTGAACTCGACACTTGCTTAATTGCTAAGACTAACATGGGCTGGCTCTGGCATCGCCGACTAGCACATGTTGGGATGAAGAATCTTCACAAGCTTCTAAAGGGAGAACACATTTTAGGATTAACAAATGTTCATTTTGAGAAAGACAGGATCTGTAGCGCATGCCAGGCAGGAAAGCAAGTTGGAGCTCATCATCCACACAAGAACATAATGACGACCGACAGGCCACTGGAGCTCCTACACATGGATCTATTCGGCCCGATCGCTTACATAAGCATCGGCGGGAGTAAGTACTGTCTAGTTATTGTGGATGATTATTCTCGCTTCACTTGGGTGTTCTTTTTACAGGAAAAATCTCAAACCCAAGAGACCTTAAAGGGATTCTTGAGACGGGCTCAAAATGAGTTCGGCTTAAGGATCAAGAAAATAAGAAGCGACAACGGGACGGAGTTCAAGAACTCTCAAATCGAAGATTTTCTTGAGGAAGAGGGCATCAAGCATGAGTTCTCTTCTCCCTACACACCTCAACAAAATGGTGTAGTGGAGAGGAAGAATCGAACTCTATTGGACATGGCAAGGACCATGCTTGATGAATATAAGACTTCGGATCGGTTTTGGGCCGAGGCAGTCAACACCGCCTGCTACGCCATCAACCGATTATATCTACACCGAATCCTCAAGAAGACATCATATGAACTCCTAATCGGTAAAAAGCCCAACATCTCATATTTTAGAGTCTTTGGTAGCAAATGCTTTATTCTTGTTAAAAGAGGTAGAAAATCTAAATTTGCTCCTAAGACTGTAGAAGGCTTTTTACTTGGTTATGACTCAAACACAAGGGCATATAGGGTCTTTAACAAGTCCTCTGGACTAGTTGAAGTCTCATGTGACGTTGTGTTTGATGAAACTAACGGCTCTCAAGTAGAGCAAGTTGATCTTGATGAGATAGGTGATGAAGAGGCTCCATGCATAGCGCTAAGGAACATGTCCATTGGGGATGTGTGTCCTAAGGAATCCGAAGAGTCTCCAAATACACAAGATCAACCATCCTCCTCCATGCAAGCATCTCCAACGACTGAAAATGAGGATGAAGCTCAAGTTGATGAAGTAGAAGATCAAGCAAATGAGCCACCTCAAGATGATAGCAATGATCAAGGGGGAGATACAAATGAGGAAGACAAGGAGGATGAAGAGCAGAGGCCGCCACACCCAAGAGTCCACCAAGCAATCCAACGAGATCACCCCGTCGACACCATCCTCGGCGACATTCATAAGGGGGTAACTACTCGATCTCGTGTTGCACATTTTTGTGAACATTACTCGTTTGTTTCCTCTATTGAGCCACACAAGGTAGAGGAAGCACTTCAAGATTCGGATTGGGTGGTGGCGATGCAAGAGGAGCTCAACAACTTCACGAGAAATGAGGTATGGCATTTAGTTCCACGTCCTAACCAAAATGTTGTAGGAACCAAATGGGTCTTCCGCAACAAGCAAGACGAGCATGGTGTGGTGACAAGGAACAAAGCTCGACTTGTGGCCAAGGGATACTCCCAAGTCGAAGGTTTGGATTTCGGTGAAACCTATGCACCCGTAGCTAGGCTTGAGTCAATTCGCATATTATTAGCCTATGCTACTTACCATGGCTTTAAGCTCTATCAAATGGACGTGAAAAGTGCCTTCCTCAATGGACCAATCAAGGAAGAGGTCTATGTTGAGCAACCTCCCGGCTTTGAAGACAGTGAGTATCCTAACCATGTCTATAAGCTCTCTAAGGCGCTTTATGGGCTCAAGCAAGCCCCAAGAGCATGGTATGAATGCCTTAGAGAATTCCTTATTGCTAATGGATTCAAAGTCGGTAAAGCCGATCCTACACTCTTTACTAAAACTCTTGAAAATGACTTGTTTGTATGCCAAATTTATGTTGATGATATTATATTTGGGTCTACTAACGAGTCTACTTGTGAAGAGTTTAGTAGGATTATGACACAGAAATTCGAGATGTCTATGATGGGGGAGTTGAAGTACTTTCTAGGATTTCAAGTAAAGCAACTCCAAGAGGGCACCTTCATTAGCCAAACGAAATACACTCAAGACATCTTAACCAAGTTTGGAATGAAGGATGCCAAGCCCATCAAGACACCCATGGGAACTAATGGGCATCTCGACCTCGACACGGGAGGTAAGTCCGTGGATCAAAAGGTGTACCGGTCGATGATAGGTTCTTTGCTATATTTATGTGCATCTCGACCGGATATTATGCTTTCCGTATGCATGTGTGCAAGATTCCAAGCCGACCCTAAGGAAGCTCACCTTACGGCCGTAAAACGAATCTTGAGATATTTGGCTTATACTCCTAAGTTTGGGCTTTGGTATCCTAAGGGATCCACATTTGATTTAATTGGTTATTCCGATGCCGATTGGGCGGGGTGTAAAATCAATAGGAAGAGCACATCGGGGACTTGCCAGTTCTTGGGAAGATCCTTGGTGTCTTGGGCTTCAAAGAAGCAAAATTCGGTCGCTCTTTCCACCACCGAAGCCGAGTACATTGCCGCAGGCCATTGTTGCGCGCAATTGCTTTGGATGAGGCAAACCCTGCGGGACTACGGTTACAAATTAACCAAAGTCCCTTTGCTATGTGATAATGAGAGTGCAATCAAAATGGCGGATAATCCCGTCGAGCATAGCCGCACTAAACACATAGCCATTCGGTATCACTTTTTAAGGGATCACCAACAAAAGGGAGATATCGAGATTTCTTACATTAATACTAAAGATCAATTAGCCGATATCTTTACCAAGCCTCTTGATGAACAATCTTTTAACAAACTTAGGCATGAGCTCAATATTCTTGATTCTAGGAACTTCTTTTGTTAATTGCACACATAGCTCATTTATATACCTTTGATCATACCCCTTCCTATGCTATGACTAATGTGTTTTCAAGTCTATTTCAAACCAAGTCATAGGTATATTGAAAGGGAATTGGAGTCTTCGGCGAAGACAAAAAGGCTTCCACTCCGTAACTCAACCTTCGCCGTCGCTACATACCAATCTCCATCCTTGGGGGAGAAAGCAAAAGGACTTCGTCTTTGGTATAATCTTAACTCATTTGTTTATGACCAAAGGGGAAGAAACTACCTCGCGGGCTCTAATAATTCCGTTTTTGGCGATTCATGCCAAAAAGGGGGAGAAAGGAGCCCAAAGCAAAAGGACCGCACCACCACCGATTTCAAAAACTTAGTGTTGAATATTTATCAATTGATTTTCCTATTGTGTTCAAAAAGGGGAGAAAATAGTATTTCAAAATGATATATCAAAACCCTCTTGAACACTAAGAGGAGGATCTCCTTTAGGGGGAGTTTTGTTTAGTCAAAAGAAAAGCATTTGAAACAGGGGGAGAAAATTTCAAATCTTGAAAATGCTTTGCAAAAATCTTATTCATTTACCTTTGACTATTTGCAAAAGAACTTTGAAAATGATTTACAAAAGAGTTTGCAAAAACAAAACATGTGGTGCAAGCGTGGTCCAAAATGTTATAAATAAGAAACAATCCATGCATATCTTGTAAGTAATAATATTGGCTAAATTCCAAGCAACCTTTACACTTACATCATGCAAACTAGTTCAATTATGCACTTCTATATTTGCTTTGGTTTGTGTTGGCATCAATCACCAAAAAGGGGGAGATTGAAAGGGAATTAGGCTTACACCTAGTTCCTATATAATTTTGGTGGTTGAATTGCCCAACACAAATCTTTGGACTAACTTGTTTGCCCAAGTGTATAGAGTATACAGGTGTAAAAGGTTCACTCTCAGCCAATAAAAAGACCAAGTTTTGGATTCAACAAAGGAGCAAAGGGGCAACCGAAGGCACCCCTGGTCTGGCGCACCGGACTGTCCGGTGCGCCATCGGACATGTCCGGTGCACCAGGGGGACTCCAGCTCAAACTCGCCACCTTCGGGAATTTCCAGAGGCGACTCCGCTATAATTCACCGGACTGTCCGGTGTACACCGGACAGTGTCCGGTGCGCCAAGGGAGGTCGGCCTCAGGAACTCGCCAGCTTCGGGAAAAGCCAACGGCTCGTCCACTATAATTCACCGGACTGTCCGGTGTGCACCGGACTGTCCGGTGCAACTCCGAAGCAACGGCTATCTCCGCGCCAACGGCTCTCTGCGGTGCAATAAATGCGCGCGCAGCGCGCACAGATGGCAGGCATGCCCATGCTGGCACACCGGACAGCAAACAGTACCTGTCCGGTGTGCACCGGACACCTAGGCGGGCCCACAAGTCAGAAGCTCCAACGGTCAGAATCCAACGGCAGTGATGACGTGGCAGGGGGCACCGGACTGTCCGGTGTGCACCGGACTGTCCGGTGCGCCATCGAACAGACAGCCTCCCAACGGCCACTTTTGGTGGTTGGGGCTATAAATACCCCAACCACCCCACCATTCATTGCATCCAAGTTTTCCAGCTTCCAACCACTATACAAGAGCTAGCATTCATTGCAAAGCACACCAAAAGAGATCAAATCCTCTCCCAACTCCACACAAAGCATTAGTGAATAGAGAGAGTGATTTGTAGTGTTCATTTGAGCTCTTGCGCTTGGATCGCTTCTTTTCTTTCGCATTCTTTCTTGTGATCAAACACTCACTTGTAATTGAGGCAAGAGGCACCAATCGTGTGGTGGCCCTTGCGGGAAGTTTGATTCCCAAGTGATTTGAGAAGAGAAGCTCACTCGGTCCAAGGGACCGTTTGAGAGAGGGAAGGGTTGAAAGAGACCCGGCCTTTGTGGCCTCCTCAACGGGGAGTAGGTTTGCGAGAACCGAACCTCGGTAAAACAAATCCGCGTGTCTCACTTACTTATTCGCTTGCGATTTGTTTTGCGCCCTCTCTCGCGGACTCGATTTGATTTCTAACGCTAACCCGGCTTGTAGTTGTGTTTATATTTGTAAATTTCAGTTTCGCCCTATTCACCCCCCCTCTAGGCGACTATCAAAGAGGTATTCCATCCCGAATGGCTTGCCAACCCTGTGCTTGTGAGAAAGAAAGGAGGGAAATGGCGGATGTGTGTAGACTACACTAGTCTAAACAAAGCATGTCCAAAAGTTCCCTACCCTCTGCCTCGCATCGATCAAATCGTGGATTCCACTGCTGGGTGCGAAACCCTGTCTTTCCTCGATGCCTACTCAGGGTATCACCAAATCAGGATGAAAGAGTCCGACCAGCTTGCGACTTCTTTCATCACACCGTTCGGCATGTACTGCTATGCTACCATGCCGTTCGGTTTGAGGAATGCGGGTGCGACATACCAAAGGTGCATGAACCACGTGTTCGGCGAACACATTGGTCGAACGGTCGAGGCCTACGTCGATGACATCGTAGTCAAGATGAGGAAAGGCTCCGACCTCCTTTCCGACCTTGAAACGACATTCTGGTGTCTCAAGGTGAAAGGCGTAAAGCTCAATCCCGAGAAGTGCGTCTTCGGGGTCCCCCGAGGCATGCTCTTGGGGTTCATCGTCTCCGAGCGGGGCATCGAGGCCAACCCAGAGAAAATCGCGACCATCACCAACATGGGGCCCATCAAGGACTTGAGAGGCGTACAGAGGGTCACGGGATGCCTTGCGGCTCTGAGCCGTTTCATCTCGCGCCTCGACGAAAGAGGCCTGCCTCTGTACCGCCTCTTAAGAAAGGCCAAGTGCTTCACTTGGACCCCTGAGGCTGAGGAAGCCCTCGGGAACCTGAAGGCGCTCCTCACGAATGCACCCATCTTGGTGCCCCCCGCGGTCGGAGAAGCCCTCTTGATCTACGTCGTTGCTACCACTCAGGTGGTCAGCACCGCGATCGTGGTTGAGAAACGAGAAGAGGGGCATGTATTGCCCGTCCAGAGGCCAGTCTACTTCATCAGTGAGGTACTGTCCAAGACCAAGATCCGCTACCCACAAATTCAGAAGCTGCTGTACACGGTGATCCTGACGCGGCGGAAGCTGCGACACTACTTCGAGACTCATCCGGTGACTGTGGTGTCATCCTTCCCCCTGGGGGAGATCATCCAGTGCCGAGAGGCCTCGGGTAGGATTGCAAAGTGGGCGGTGGAAATCATGGGCGAGACAATCTCGTTCGCCCCTCGGAAGGCCATCAAGTCCCAAGTCTTGGCGAACTTTGTGGCTGAATGGGTCGATACCCAGCTCCCAACAGCTCCGATCCAACCGGAACTCTGGACCATGTTCTTCGACGGGTCGCTGATGAAGACAGGGGCAGGCGCGGGCCTACTCTTCATCTCGCCCCTCGGGAAGCACCTACGCTACGTGCTACGCCTCCACTTCCCAGCGTCCAACAATGTGGCTGAGTACGAGGCTCTGGTCAACGGGTTGCGCATCGCCATCGAGCTAGGGGTCCGACGCCTCGACGCTCACGGTGACTCGCAGCTCGTCATCGACCAAGTCATGAAGAACTCCCACTGCCGCGACCCGAAGATGGAAGCCTACTGCGATGAGGTTCGGCGCCTGGAAGACAAGTTCTACGGGTTCGAGCTCAACCACATCGCCCGACTGTTGGGGGCCTTCGGCTTCCGAAGGTCCTCAAAAATGTAATTTGACTATGTTTTCCAAGAGAAATATGTGAACAGGTACCTTCGAAGTCAGATTGCGAGTATACAAGAGCATGGTTAAGACGAAGCTTGACTGGGACGGCGATCACGACGAAGGATAAGACGATCACGAAGCTATGTGCAGAAGAGCTTCGGCATAACGGTGGGAAAGGGAAACTGACTTAAAGATGAAAAGCCAAATTAGACCTCGAAGAATTACTATAGAGTTATTGATAAATGTAAAGGGCATTAATGTAATTTTGCATGGGCTGCGACCCGTGCCTATAAATAGGTGAACAGTATTCCCGTACTGTTCACGCTGACTCGGCATTCACTTTTGCGTCACGCCTGTATTCTCATTCCTTCAAGCCGAAGGTACATTTGTAATTTACTATTGTTTACACAAGTAATATAAATGGAAATAGATTAATAATAATGTTTACAAAAATTATGTTACTTTCTGTACTTTGTATGAATGTTCTCCATCTTTTATCATGATCGTGAAGGTATGTCCTTCATGACCTTCGTCCTAGATTCATTATATCCGAATGGAAATAATGATCCGAAGGACGAAGGGCTTTGATATTTAACATTTTATGTTGCCTTGTTCTTGATTCATAGCATTTGAGAACAAGTCCCTAACATTGGCGCCCACTTCCGGTGAACTCACTTCCATTTTTTGAGCCTTGAACACCTTCGGCAAGCATCACCTTCGTCATGCCGCCGAAAAAAGCTTCAGCGACAGGGGCTGGTACTCTACAGCCACTGGATCCCAATCAGGACGTCCTTTCTCTTAGGGAGGCCCGAAGTCAAAAGAGTAAGGCTACTAGTCCAACGCCTCTAGAGGACGACTTGGACCAGGAAATCCAAAACCTGGAAATGCTTCAGCAACAGGTTCAACGGAAGAAGGAGAAGATGGCTCGTCTAGCTGACCTTCAGAGGCAGATAGATGAAGCATCAGAAGAGGTTCGTCATCTTGTTCAAGATGACCAGAGCCGAAGGCCTCAACGCAGAGAGCTCCATCAGGAGGGTTTCTACAATGAGGAAGACTGGTATGAAGATTTCCATCATAGAAATTTTGCTTTTGATGATGCTTCTTCTTTGTCAACAGAATTACAGGCTACACCATGGCCCCAGTCTTACAAGCCACCTCAGCTCCCCATGTATGACGGTCATTCAGACCCGAAGCAATTCTTGATGAGCTATGAGGCAACCATATCTTCGTATGGTGGCAATACGACAGTCATGGCAAAGTCTTTTGTCATGGCCGTCAAGAGTGTCGCTCAGACTTGGTACTCTTCTCTTCGGCCAGGGACAATCACCTCATGGCAAAAGCTGAAGGATATGTTGATAACCAGCTTCCAAGGATTTCAGACAAAGCCAGTCACCGCTCAGGCTCTATTCCAGTGTACCCAGGACCACGAAGAATACCTTCAGGCGTATGTCCGAAGGTTTCTGCGTCTGAGGGCACAGGCGCCAACAGTTCCCAATGAAATTGTCATTGAGGCCATGAATAAGGGGCTTCGGTCAGGACCTTCAGCGCAATACTTTGCTAGGAAGCCACCACAAACTTTGGAGAAGCTGCTCCAGAAGATGGACGAGTATATTCGAGCTGACAATGACTTCCGCCAAAGAAGGGAGGAAGCATTCAGGTTCTCTGAAATGACTAGGGGCTTCGGAGGAAGATTTCACCCGAGGCACGTTAGGTCAATTCATAACTCTACTCAAAGTGATGATCGAGGGAGCCAGCAGCAAAGGCCGCAATACTCTTCACAAGCTTCGGGGCAGCAGCAAAGTTCTTTCCGGCCGTCAGCGCCAAGGGGCAGAGGCGCCAGGGGCTTCGGGGGAAGGTTTGGAGATCAGCCAAGAAAAAATTACTGCCTATTCTGTGGTGAAGATAAGGGCCATACCACCAGGATGTGCCACGTTACCATCCAGAAGCAGAAGGAGATAGCAGAAGCAGCAGCGCAACAAAGTCAGCCGAAGCAGGTCATGCATACTGCTTTGTATCATTCGCCTTATATTCCAAAATATGTAGGCAACCACCCTGCAGCTTCTGTTGCTTCGGCAAGCCAACCCCAAGCATCTTGGCAGCAACCTCCACCGCCACCACCAACACAAAGAGGTCAGCAGCCAGAAGGGAGTCAACGCATTAACCTTCAGCTGGACTTCAGAGAGGAGTCCGAAGCTCGCACAGTCAATAGCATTGTGCCTGAGTCGAAGCACATTTACT
Source organism: Zea mays (assembly GCF_902167145.1). Lineage (NCBI taxonomy): Eukaryota > Viridiplantae > Streptophyta > Magnoliopsida > Poales > Poaceae > Zea > Zea mays. Next base: position 42,544,356 of record NC_050100.1, on the reverse strand, counting down.
GACAAATATCCTACCTCAGCAGCAGCTCTTTCGCATTTTCATATTCACTATTACTTTCTTTTTAATAAGGAACAATTAAGGGTAGTTTTAATGTCTTTTATCGCCTTTCAATTTTTTGTAATAGTTTCGCTTTTTTCTGTAATAAAAATATATCTTCTCCATAGGCCTAAGCTGCTGAAGCATGAGAATTTATGTTGGCAAGGAGGATTTTCAAAGTTATCAAAAACTTGTTCTAAGGAACAAAGTACAATTTATTCGAAGCAACAAAAAGCCGTTCCTAAGGGAGCGCAGTGTAAGTTTTCTGAGCCTACAGCAAAAAATAAGCGCTGATTCCGCTGAAAGTAAAAGGCGAAGAAGCTCCTAAGGGAGGCTTACAGCGAAAAATAAACGCTGATTCCGTTGAAAGTAAAAGGCGAAGAAGCTCCTAAGGGAGGCTTACAGCGAAAAATAAACGCTGATTCCGCTGAAGTAAAAGGCGAAGAAGCTCCTAAGGGAGGCTTACAGCGAAAAATAAACGCTGATTTCATCAATCTTCGGCAAATATCATTTTGCACAACATTACATCATTACATCATTCGCATAGCATAACATCATACATCATAGTGCATCAACAATGCAAGAAGGGAGGGTTTTGATATTGATGGCCGAAGATTGTTTTAAAGAATTACTGACAAGGCACAAGAAATAGCCGCTGAAGAGTTATACCTTCGTCAATTACTGAAATGAAAGGATCTATTGGTTATTGATTTTACAAGGATTGTTTATTGATTTTTACGAAGCATGAAAAGAAGGGAAGGTGTTTTTTCGCCGAAGGCTCAAAAATGGTATGTGTATGATGTTTCATGCATCGTCAAAAATGGAATTATAAATAGCTAATATGTTACACAATGTTACACGATTTTTGACAAACATTACAAACTAAATGTTTTTACAGTAGCATTTAATCTTCTTTTAAGACTACTTCTGCAGCTTCATTTAAAAGATGATCAACAACTCTATCCATGATGGCTTCTGCCATTTGTCTAATTTCGTCATCCCCCTTTGTCTGAGGGCTTGGAGCTAGCTCAGCAGGTTCTAAGAAAAGAAAAGGTACAGATATATTATTACAAGCCGTGAACAAGTTCAAAATCAAAAGATTACAGCGAAGAGCCAATTATCACTAATTAGTACCTATTTGCCCTTCGGGCTCTATACTTTTCTCAGCAGCCTCTGCTATTTTTCTAGCATCGTGGATGCCTTTTTCGCTCTTTTGAATAATTTCTTGAGCCATTTCTCGTCCGCCGTTGTCCCAAATATCGGTGAAAAATTTTCCGCCGACCATGCTTGCTTCGGCTGAGGGGTCTTTAATGTCTTCCAAGGACAAAGTAGCTTCGGACTGCGCTAAAGATTTTACATGCTCGCAACCTTTCCTCTCCAAAACAGTAGCAATTCCTCTAGCACCCGAAAAAGCACATATGTCTCCGCGGCTATTTAGGATTTCCTCGAAGGCCTCAGCTTCGTGACTGATCCATTCAATCGGACCTTCAGGATTGCCCCGTGAGAAATTCTCTTCACTAGAGAATGCGCCAACTTTGGCGAAGCTGGATTTTATCTTCTTAACACACTCTATGGATTTAACATAGCATCTTCTCTGGGATGCACGAAGCTCTTTAACATTTATTTCTAAATGATTGGCCCATTGATCACTAAGCTCTCGTTTTGTCTCTTCAAGTATACGTTCTTCTTTAGCTCTAGCTAGCTGTTTCTGAAGATCTTTAATTTCACGTTTTTGGGCTTCAGCCTGGGCCTTTGAGGCAGCTTCGTCCTCTTTTATCTTGTCCACCAATGTAAGCAGAATTTTATCCTTTTCCAGAGCTTCGTTTCTCAGCTTAATAACCTCTGATCGTAGGTTGTTGAAAGCAATATCATAGCTCTCGTCTTCGGCATTCTTTTGCGCTCTCAACGCGTTGCTTAGTATTAAACCCTATATGTAAAAGAGTTGGTATAAGAATAAAAGAATGATTTGCAAATTATAAAATTTCCAAACACGCAGTTCTCATACCTTCAGGCTATTATATGCAAGACTATCTGCAAGATCGTCCTTCGTCATAGCACAGAGTCCAGCTTCAAGCTTCGGAAACCCCATACTTCTAGCCATCTCCCGACAGACGGACAATTCTTTGTTGTCTGGGAGGCAGTATAGGAAGTCATCTTTGTTTGTCCCATTGAACACTAGTGCCCCCTTCGGATATTTCAATTCTTTGGCATAGTGATTAGCTTCAAAAACTTCTTCTTCGGATAATTTTTTCCCCGAAGCGTGCCGCACAATATAATCGTATATTTTGGAAGGTGCTTCGGGGGCAGCAGTATCAATTTCTTCAACCAAAATTGGCTCTGACATTTTCATTTTTTCGGTTGCCTTTGCAATTTTCATTTCTTCTGTTTCCAAAGGTTTTACCTTGGTTGGCTCTGAAGGCCCGGCTTCAGTTCCAGTCTGTTGCTTCGAAGCTTCAGCAACAGATGCTTCAACAGATGCTTCAGAAGTTTCAGCAGTCTTCTTTGGAGTTATGCTTGAAGATTTAATTGTCTCCAAAACATCTAACACATTAACCATTCTTTTTCTTTTTGGGGTCACTGTTGGCCCCTTTTTAATTTTTACTACTTCAATTTCTCCTGAAGGACTTAAAATTTCTGATATTTTTACTCCCTCAGCTGATGTTTTTGCTTCTTCAGTCTTTGGTTCTTCCATCTTTTCTGTTACTGGCACTTCGGCCAACTCTTTGATTTCTGGCAGCAGGGTTGGTTCTTTAACTTCGGTGGCCGAAGAGGTCTCACCGGCGAACTCAGGTACCGTGGCTGGTTCAATATAGCGTGGCCGGTGTGTGAGAACCTTTACCCTTTTTCTTTTCGGCGCTAGCTCGCTAGGAGCGGCTGAAGCAGTTTCTTTCGCAGAAGTTGTGCCTTTTCTTTTTTGCCCCCGCGCTGGATAGCGGTAGTCGGGGTAGACAAAACCAATTGCATCAAATACTCGGTTGAGTCTTTTCTTTTTTCGGCCTCCGAAGGCCGCTGACAATGCAGTGTCTTCGGCCTTCGAATATACCCCAAGCAATTCATCACTTATAGTCTCAATGCTCTTTAACCAATCATCATATGGTTCAACGAACTTGTCTCCGTACTTGAATGCATACTTCAGCCTGACTAGCCCACCTTCGTCAGTTTCTTTAACAGTTTCTTTCGGCATTTCCCAGTTATCTGCAAATGGCCACACTCTGAAGGCAATGTGTTCTTGTATTAAATCCCTTGTCCCAATAAAAGAGCAGACTACGCCGAAGGCCCGTTGGCATTCTTTGGCTACTTCATCCATTTCTACCTTCGGTTTCCGGAGTCCGAAGCGCTGCCAGATAGGGCACATGATGATATCCTTAATATCTTCTCGAACCTTCAAATCATTTTTTAAATAGAACCATTCCTTCATCCATTCCCCGGGCCATCTCTTCCGAAAGGTTGGCACGGGACAGCTTGATCCAGAGCGAGCACCGAAGTTGTAACAACCAAAGTTGTTATGATATTGCTCTTTACCCCAGGGCTTCGTCTCATATAATAACTCATGTATATTGCAAAAGCTTTTCGCACTTGGCTCTAGGCCCTGGCTCTTCACGGCCCAGACGAAGACTCCCATTCTTATTATTGCTTCAGGGGTAAGTTGATGAAGGTAAACCTGATATATTTTCAGAACTTCTACCACAAACCTGCTTATAGGGAATCGTAGCCCAGCTTTAAAAAAGCTTCGGAAGATCACGACTTCATTATCTTCGGGAATCGGCACAGTCCTCTCTCTGTCATCTGCCCTCACGATGGACATATCTCGAAAATATCTTCCCCTCATGTTTTCAAGGTGACTTTGCCCAATAGTTGATTTTCCGAAGACTGAATGGCTTGGTCGCCATGGTCGATCTTCGGAATCCTCACCCCCGCTGTCTGCATCATAACTATCACTTTCACCAGTATCTTCAGATAAGCCTTCCAAAATCTCCCTAGTAATTTTATCTATATTTGTTTTTGCTATTGATTCAATGAAGCCCATATTTTTCTCCTCAGAAAGGCTCAGCTTCACTCCGGCAGCAACTTTCTTTTCCTGAGACATCCCTTCGGAAATCCTGCCTCTCGGCTCCGAAGCTTAAAACTAGGGAGGCAGTCAAATATTTGTGGGCAGAAAGCTATTTGAGCAGGTAAAACAGATGGCAAGAGAGCGTGCCAAATAACTTGTGGTGAGCCCTTATTTATACACCCAGTATGTCGAAAACTGGAGGGTCCCGCTTGTCAATGACTGTTGCTATTCTAGCAAAATGAAGGTGTTTTTTCGGACCTTCGGCCCATAGCCTTCGTCCATATCGCAATATAAACTTATCTTTACAGCAAATTAATATTGCGAGGGGCTACTGTTGGGGGCCTTCGGCTTCCGAAGGTCCTCAAAAACATAATTTGACTATGTTTTCCAAGAGAAATATGTGAACAGGTACCTTCGAAGTCAGATTGCGAGTATACAAGAGCATGGTTAAGACGAAGCTTGACTGGGACGGCGATCACGACGAAGGATAAGACGATCACGAAGCTATGTGCAGAAGAGCTTCGGCATAACGGTGGGAAAGGGAAACCGACTTAAAGATGAAAAGCCAAATTAGACCTCGAAGAATTACTATAGAGTTATTGATAAATGTAAAGGGCATTAATGTAATTTTGCATGGGCTGCGACCCGTGCCTATAAATAGGTGAACAATATTCCCGTACTGTTCACGCTGACTCGGCATTCACTTTTGCGTCACGCCTGTATTCTCATTCCTTCAAGCCGAAGGTACATTTGTAATTTACTATTGTTTACACAAGTAATATAAATGGAAATAGATTAATAATAATGTTTACGAAAATTATGTTACTTTCTGTACTTTGTATGAATGTTCTCCATCTTTTATCATGATCGTGAAGGTATGTCCTTCATGACCTTCGTCCTAGATTCATTATATCCGAAGGGAAATAATGATCCGAAGGACGAAGGGCTTTGATATTTAACATTTTATGTTGCCTTGTTCTTGATTCATAGCATTTGAGAACAAGTCCCCAACACCGACGATACAACGAGACTGCGGACGAGCTGGCTAAGATAGCCTCGGGGCGGACAACGGTTCCCCCGGACGTCTTCTCCCGAGACCTGCATCAACCCTCCGTCAAGACCGACGACGCGCCCGAGCCCGAGGTACCCTCGGCTCAGCCTGAGGCACCCTCGGCCCCCGAGGGTGAGGCACTGCGCGTCGAGGAGGAGCGGAGCGGGGTCACGCCTAATCGAAACTGCAGAGCCCGTACCTGCAATATCTCCACCGAGGAGAGCTACCACTCGACCGGGCCAAAGCTCGACGGTTGGCGCGGCGCGCCAAGTCGTTCGTCTTGCTGGGGGACGGGAAGGAGCTCTACCACCGCAGCCCCTCAGGCATCCTCCAGCGATGCATATCCATCACCGAAGGCCAGGAGCTCTTACAAGAAATACACTCGGGGGCTTGCGGTCATCACGCAGCGCCTCGAGCCCTTGTTGGAAACGCCTTCCGACAAGGTTTCTACTGGCCGACCGCGGTGGCCGACGCCACTAGAATTGTCCGCACCTGCCAAGGGTGTCAGTTCTATGCGAGGCAGACACACTTGCCCGCTCAGGCCCTGCAGACGATACCCATCACCTGGTCGTTTGCTGTGTGGGGGCTGGACCTCGTCGGCCCCTTGCAGAAGGCACCCGGGGGCTACACGCACTTGCTGGTCACCATCGACAAATTCTCCAAGTGGATCGAGGTCCGACCCCTAAACAGCATCAGGTCCGAACAGGCGGTTGCGTTCTTCACCAACATCATCCATTGCTTTGGGGTCCCGAACTCCATCATCACCGACAACGGCACCCAGTTCACCGACAGGAAGTTTCTGGACTTCTGTGAGGATCACCACATCCGGGTGGACTGGGCCGCCGTGGCTCACCCCATGACGAATGGGCAAGTAGAGCGTGCCAACGACATGATTCTGCAAGGGCTCAAGCCGCGGATCTACAACGACCTCAACAAGTTCGGCAAGCGATGGATGAGGGAGCTCCCCTCGGTGGTCTGGAGTATGAGGACGACGCCAAGCCGTGCCACGGGCTTCACACTGTTCTTTCTAGTCTATGGGACCGAGGCCATCTTGCCCACAGACTTAGAATACGGTTCCCCGAGGATGAGGGCCTACGACGACCAAAGCAATCGAGCTAACCGAGAAGACTCACTGGACCAGCTGGAAGAGGCTCGGGACATGGCCTTACTACACTCGACGCGGTATCAGCAGTCCCTGCGACGCTACCACGCCCGAGGGGTTCGGTCCCGAGACCTCTAGGTGGGCGACTTGGTGCTTCGGCTACGACAAGATGCCCGAGGGCGGCACAAGCACACGCCTCCCTGGGAAGGGCCGTTCGTCATCGCCAAGGTTCTGAAGCCCGGGACGTACAAGCTGGCCAACAGTCAAGGCGAGGTCTACAGCAACGCTTGGTACATCCGACAGCTACATCGCTTCTACCCTTAAGATGCTTTCAAGTCGTTCGTACACCTCGTTCACACACAAATTCTAATCATCAAGGATGGGTCAGCCTTGCCTCGGCAAAGCCCGACCCTCCCTCGAGGGCTAGAAGGGGGAACCCCCTCTCGACAAAATTTTCCTCGAAAAAAGTCTTCCATCAAAAAGGTTTCCGCGTCTCCCGGCTATATCAGTAACAGGACCCCAAGAAACGAATAAGGGCGCATGTAAGTGGCAAGGCCGACCGAGCCGAGGGACTCCTACGCCTCTGGGATACAGATACCTCACTCGTCACCTACCACGAAAAATGACTCTTACTTGGGCAAGCTACCCTGCTACAGACGAACGGGTCCGGATACGCAAAACGGAAGGAAAAGGAGCACAACCTTATATTACGATAATAAAGTGTTTGGGCCTCGGCGGCCGCAAAAGACACATATGCATTCAAAGAAAACTGCTCCGGCAGAGTCAGGCGTCGCCCAGAGGAGCCACGCCCTCGGCTTCGTCCCCACCTTCGGCAAGGTCCGCCCCGGCCTCGGACGACGGCGCAGGCGGGAGGACCTCTGCCTCGAAGATGGATGCTAGCACCGCGCTTGGGCCTGCGGCGGCCGCGTCGAGCCTCTGGACTTCGGCCAGGGCGGCTTCATCTTCGTCGGGGAGGCAATACCCCTCGCTGACTCGCTCCAGATCCACGACATAGTGGGAAGCAATCACGGCGAAGGCCCGCCTGACGCCGTGATGCAGAGCCTCGCGGAGTCTGCCACGCGCATGGTCGCCCAAGGCCTGCAGGCGACTTTGAGGGGAGCTTGTCGAGGGGATGTCGTCAAAGCCAAAGACTCGATAGAAGGCCGAGATGGCCTCAGACATGGCCGTGTGGTCGGCCTCCCTCTGCTCGGCCGCCTGAGCAAGCGCCTTGGTAGACTTACCAAGGGCAGACTCGAGCTCTGCGAACAGCCAAAGCGGAAGACCTCAAACACAAGTTGAGAAACCGAGCTGAAACAAAAACTTAAAACAGCCAAGACATACCTCTGGCTCGGGCACGCTGCTCCGAGGATGCGGCTTGGGCCACGGCTAGGTCTGCTGCAAGGGCTCCAGCCCGAGCAGATGCCTCGGCTAACTGGACTCCAAGAGCCTCAGCTCGGCTTTCGGCCTCGGTGGCCCGGCCCCGAGATTGGTCCCGCTCGCCGGTGACCTGATCAAGCTCCGACTGCCGCCGCTGCGCCTCTGCGCGTGCCGCTGCTGCCTCTGCTCCCAGATCGACACAGAGCAACCGAAGGTCCGCCACCTCGGCGCTCTGTTGGGAGAGGCGCGCCGTAGCCCTAGCAAGCGTGGTCCTTAGGGACCACAGCGAACCCCAGACATCGACCTCGCGGTGGATGAACGACGACTTGGCGGCGCTCAGGTCCGTTAGATCCTGAGGGAAGGAAGCGGGGCATCACAAAGAACGCCTCGATCACGAGAAAGGTATGCCTGAAATTATTACCTGGAGGAACTTGGGAACGTCCCTGCAAAGGACCTCCAAGGTCGACCGGAGCGACCCCACCGTTGCCTCGGCACACTCGCGAAGCCCATCCCAAGACTGCTCTTCCCGCTCATCGCCGAGATCGAAGAGGGGATCCGAGGCCCCACGGGTCTGGAACCGAAGCAACTGGCGCCGCCCCTCGGGACTGCGCCGCGCGGGGACAACGCTGCCGCTCGACGGGACGGGCCGCGGTCCCACGCCCCCCTCCTCCGAGGCACCAAGTAGCGACGCCTCTGCCATCTCAGCATCGGCGGCGACGGGTGGCTCCACGGCCAGAACGGCAACGGCCTCGGCAGCAGACGACACAAGCGCCGGCAGCGTGTCTGGTGGGCCCGAGGCCATGGCCACGCCAGCAGCATCCCCCAGCGCGACGGCCACCTCGACAGAAGAGCCAGCCTCGGGAGCTCGCTCCACGGCAACTGGTGCCGCCTGAGCCCCCCGCTGTGGGGCGTCTTGCGAGGAGGTGAGCTGGCCGACGAGGCCCAGCGCGACACTAGCTGCGGAAGCCGACGCCGTCTTGAGGACCTTCCGGGGAGCCAGATCGGTCGGACCGTGACTCCGCTTGCTAAGGAGAAAAGGAAAATAAGGGTCGGGACATACGAAGGAGGAGCCAGGACGAAGATATCCTAAGATACTTACCCACTCCGGGCCATAATCAACCGTGCCTGTGGGGAGGTCTCTCGAACCTCGACCCCTGAAGGTACCACTGAGGTCTGCCTTGCTGCCAGCTTCGGTACCATCCTCGCCTTGGGCGCCCGAGGCACCCGAGGGACGGACTGCTCAGAAGCAGCCACGACGACCCGAGGATCGCCCTCCTGCGCAGCCGGCATGGGCGACGGTTCTCGGGGAACAGGCAGCCCGGTCTGACTCCCCGGGGTCACCTCAACTTCCCCGGCCGAGGGGTCAAGTACCCCCTCGGTCTGCCCCCGCTCTTCGGACCGGGACCCCGACGTCCTGGCCCCGGATACCGACGGCACCAGCCCGCTCGGGGGCTGGCTTGACAACCCCTGGCCTAGCCTCAGATCTGGGCTGAGGCCAAGGCGGGCAGCCATATCGTCGTCGTCGTCATCATGCGTCTCCGGCGACGGCTCCCTCGGGAGCCCATCCCTCTCCTGCCGACGATGGAGCTTTTCCAAGGCGCCCCAAGCCCGCATCCGCTCGCGAGCCCGAGCCTTCTTCGCGTCCTTTTTCTCCTTCCTCTTCTCCGCGGCAACCCTCCGCGCAGCTCGGTCCACCACGTCCTCCGGGACCGGTGGCAGGAAAGGCTTGTGATGCTCTACCTCCTGGAGACAGACGAGAAGTCTCGGCGGCGAGAACCAAGGGCAATCTAATGCAAGGAGAAAGAAGGAGCGGACACTCACCAGGGACACACACCCGCGGTCAGGACGCATCAAGGGCTGGGAAAGGGCGCCGGCGTCCGGCTTCCCAAGCGTGACGGCTACCCGCCTGTGGAGGTCGTCGACGGGAAGGGGATCCGAGGACATCCGCAAACCTTCCAAGTCGGCCTCCGGCGTCATCCCCCAAAGCGGCAGCCGCCGCTCCGTCAAGGGAAGCACCCTCCGACGATGAATGGCGGAAACCACTCCCGCAGCGGTGAGCCCTCCTTTCCGCAACTCCCCCAGGGCCTTCAGAAGGGGCTGGAGATTCTTCTGTCGATCGTGTGGGGTCCCGTAGCGCTAGTTATCGGCGGCAGCGGTCACCACTCGCTGAGAAAACGACGGGAGCCTCCCGTCGTCGTTTCGAAGATAGAACCAACGGTGCCCGCGATTGCCTCAGCTGGAGGATACAACCACCAGCCCGCACTGCCGTGCGGACCCTTCTCTCCCCCGTCGGCAAGGCAAAAAGCTTCGCGGAGAAGAGATGAGTCCACAGGTCCCAGTGAGGGTCAATCCCCAAGTATCCTTCACAAACCGCCGCGAAGATGGCGGCTTGCGAGATGGAGTTAGGACTGAGGTTGTGCAGCTCCACCCCGTAGACGTGCAGAATCGCCCGCATAAAACGGCTTGCCGGCACTCCGAACCCCCGCTCGTGAAAGGAGACGAAGCTCACGACATACCCTGGCGGCGGGGATGGGGCGGCTCCGCTCGGGGGGGCATCCACTTCGGCTGCGGGTCACCGGAGAGAGGGCGAAGTAAACCCTCAGCAACGAGGGCCTCCAGGTCATCTGCCGTGACGGTGGAGAAAGGCCACGGGTCGCACGGTGGAACAATGGTCACCCGGTCGGCCATCACCAAGCAGAGGAGGTGGCGGCGGAAAGGACTGGGTGAGCGGTTTCCTTTCTCTGGCTATTCCCTCGGGTTGCGAAAACCTAAGAAGGAGGCAAGTAGCAGAGCAAAGAACCGTCACCGGTCCCTCTCCCGAATATACAAAGGCCCAGGCGAGACCCATTCAACAGTTCACCCAAACCCGCCGCGGGATTCAAAACTCAAAGTGAAACGCCCTTTCCTCGAACGGCTCGCGCACGCGCAACGGCCTCCCCGTGAACCACTCGTCCCGTCGCATTAACTCTGCGGTAGGACGGGCGGCACCTTTGGCGGGCGAAGCAGGCGACGCTTCGCTTCCGCCATAATGACCGCGTCAAAAAAGGTGTGCCACGTCATTCGATTTCGTATCCTTTTCCTCTTCCTCTCTCTCTCTTACAACAGGGACCGGGAAAGGGGATACCCCGAAAGGGATCCTTCTCCGCGAAGGAAACGGGCCCTGAGCCCCCCTACTGATCAGAGGTTCGAAGGCTGGCCCCTCGGAGGGGTTCAACAGCCGCCTCAGAGCGCTCGGGCTCCGCGACCACTACTGGTCAGAGGTTCGAAGGCCGGCCCCTCGGAAGGGTTCAACGGTCGCCTCAGGCCACTCGGGCTCCGCGCCCACTACTGATCAGGGGTTCGTAGGCTGGCCCTCGAAAGGGTTCGACAACCGCCTCAGACGCAGAGCAAGGGATGACCCTGGGTACGTTCGATACATAACCAAGGCTCGGGCTACGCTCCCGAGGTACCCTAGGACATTTCCGAGACCAACGGGAACGATTTTTGTAACGGAATCCCATCAGAGGGAGGCATCGAGCCCTCGGACCCCGTCAAAAGGGGACCGGGTCCGGCAAATCACCCGCAGGTACTTTTGGAGCGCGCCTCCGGGCCACTAGCCGACCCCTAACAAATGGGGCACGGGTGTCCACTCGGATTACCCGTTAGCAGCTCACTGGAGACACCATGTTCGGCGCCCTCCAAGGGCAACATGGCGCTTTTCCCCCCCTCCTCCTTGCGGAAAGGCGACGCAGGGGCGTATGTAAAAAAAGTCGAGTCTGTCCTTGACCGCCCTCTCGCTCTGTGCGGAGGCTCAGAGGCTGCTCCAGCAAACCCGGCTCCGGCCAAACCGTTGACAGCGTGAACATACCAGCCCGAGAACTTGGGACCCGACCGTGCACCCGGGAAACGGCCAGCTCGCATGAGGGAACAATCAGACCGGCCAAGGCATCACGAAACACATTAAGACCTCGAAGGAGTCAAACCACTCCTCCGAGGCCTCGGGGGCTACACCCGGCGGGTGCGCTCGCGTGCACCCACCGTAACAAAGCGCAACCGAGAAAGGTCGGTCCCCTTGCAAAAAAGTGCGACAAAAGCCTCCAAGCGAGTATTAACACTCCATTCGAGGCTCGGGGGCTACTATCGGGGACCATAATTAGGGGTACCCCCAAGACTCCTAAATCTCAGCTGGTAACCTCCATCAGCACAAAGCTGCAAAGGCTTGATGGGTGCGATTAAGTCAAGGCTCGGTCCACTCAAGGGACACGATCTTGCCTCGCCCGAGCCCAGCCTCGGGCAAGGGCAGCCGACCCCGGAGGATTTACGTCTCGCCCGAGGGCCCCCTCAAGCAACGGACACACCTTCGGCTCGCCCGAGGCCCGGTCTTCGCCAAGAAGCAACCTTGGCCAAATCGCCACGGCGACCGACCGTATCACAGGAGCATTTAATGCAAAGATGGCCTGACAGCTTATCCTGACGCGCGCCCTTCAGTCGACAGAGCCGAAGTGACCGCAGTCACTTCGCCGCCCCACTGACCGGCCTGACAAGAGGACAGCGCTGCCTGCGCCGCTCCGACTGTTGTGCCACTCGACAGAGTGAGGCTGACAGCAGCCAAGTCCGGCCTCGGGCGCCATAGGAAGCTCCGCCTCGCCCGACCCCAGGGCTCGGACTCGGCCTCAGCCCCGGAAGCCGACGAACTCCGCCTCGCCCGACCCCAGGGCTCAGACTCGGCCTCGGCCTCGGCCCCGGAAGACGACGAACTCCGCCTCGCCCGACCCCAGGGCTCGGACTTGACCTCGACCCCGGAAGACGACGAACTCCGCCTCGTCCGACCCCAGGGCTCGGACTCGACCTCGACCTCGGAGGAGCCTCCGCCTCGCCCTACCCAGGGCTCGGACCGACCACGTCATAGGAGGGGCCATCATTACCCTACCCCTAGCTAGCTCCGGCTACGGGGAACAAGACCGGCGTCCCATCTGGCTCGCCCCGGTAAAACAAATAATGATGGTGCCCCGCATGCTCCATGACGATGGGGGCTCTCAGCCCCCTTACGGAAGCAAGGAGACGTCAGTAAGGACTCGACAGCCCCGACAGCTGTCCTTCCGCAAGGCTCCAGCGCTCCTCCGACGGCCACGACATCACACGAACAGGGTGCCAAAACCTCTCCGGCTGCCACGACGGCATGTACTTAGGGCACTAGCTCCTCTCTGCTAGACACGTTAGCACACTGCTACATCTCCCATTGTACACCTGGACCCTCTCCTTACGCCTATAAAAGGAAGGTCCAGGGCCCTCTTATAGAGGGTGGGCCGCGCGGGGGAGGACGGGACGGCGCGCGCGTAAGCCTCTCGCTCTCTCCCACGCGGACGCTTGTAACCCCCTACTGCAAGCGCACCCGACCTGGGCGCGGGACAAACACGAAGGCCGCAGGTTTCCCCTTTTACGCCTGTCTCCCTCCGGCTTTTCCTTCCTTCGCGCTCCATCTCGCGCCGACCCATCTGGACTGGGGCACGCGACGACAATTTACTCGTCGGTCCAGGGACCCCCCGGGGTCGAAACGCCGACAAAATTGGTCGTCCCGACTCATGAACCACCAGTAGAAACAACTTTTCATTAGCGATTGTCTTAAAAATCCTAGATAAATCGTTAATTTTCTACTGACGGTTTTCTTAAGGAACGACCTATAGAAATCGATTTCTACAGGCTGTTTTCTTAAGAAACTGTCACTAGAAATCATTTTTATCCTAGATTTTCTCGAGTTTTTTAAATGACTCGTATGGAAAACCTTCACAATAAAATTTATAGATCTCTAAAATCTATGAAACTTTGTAATTAGCAACTTTTTTATTTGAAATCATTTCAACTCTCAAATTTTGCATTTGAATTTGTCAAATTTAAAATGCAAATTTTGTAAATGACCCTAGATGGAAAAAGTGTCAAAATAAAAGTTGTAGAACTTTAAAAGTTATTGAACTTTGTATTTGACAATTGTTTTGTTTGAATTAGTTTATGGCCTCAAACAATAATTTACACCCAATTAGTTCTAATTTGTGGACAACAAAATTGCAACCTATACACGAACTAAGTGATAGGTGGAGTGGTAGAGGACGGTATATGCGAGGGTGAGGTTGGGGGTTTGATTTCCACCGGTCGCGTCACATTTAAAATGTTGGGACTTGCGACTTACTCGGAATGATGCATTTTTTTAAATGCCTCAATAGTCTTAACCCCGTGTGTCAAAATAATTATTTCAACTAGTCTTTAACGCTAGCGGTTTTGAAAAATATCATTACAAATAAGTTCCCAACCAGTTTTATAGAACTTCTTTGTTCTAGTGAATAGCTATGAATAAAATCTTCTACTAAACTGTTTGGTAGAGATCCTCCAAGCAAGGAGCGCATGAGGATTTTAAACCAAATACATTAACGAGGCGTTTGGATCCCTTCATTTTAAAGGAATTGGAATTCACACAATAAAGTAACTTATTTAGTTTGGAATTTGGCATTTTACCACTTTCCAAAGTTCAGATATAAGCCTATCTCAAATTCATAGGGTGGAGGTTAGGAAATGATTTTATGCATGATTAGAATTTGTTTCTAATCTGTAACTTACATGACTGTCGGCGTTTCGAGACAGGGGGGTCCCTAAGCCGACGAGTGAGTGTGCTGCGTGCCCCAGCCCAGATGGGTCGAGCGCGTGGGCGAGCGCGGAGGGGGGGAGAGGCGAGGCGGCCGGAGCCGAGCGTGAGAGAGGTGGAAGTCCCGCGGCCTTCGTGTTCGTCCCGCGCCCAGGTCAGGTGCGCTTGCAGTAGGGGGGTTACAAGCGTCCACGCGGGTGAGGGAAGCGAGCGGCCCCAAGAGAGCGCCTGTCCCGTCCTCGGTCCCGCGCGGCCAACCTTCTCTGAGAAGGCCCTGGTCCTTCCTTTTATAGTCGTAAGGAGAGGACCCAGGTGTACAATGGGGATGTAGCAGAGTGCTACGTGTCTAGCGGAGGGAGAGCTAGTGCCCTAGGTACATGCCGATGTGGCAGCCGGAGAGATCTGGGCATCCTGCTGGCGCGATGTCGTGGCTATCGGAGGTGCGGCGGAGCCTGATGGAGGGATAGCTGTTGGAGCGGTCGAGTCCCTGCTGACGTTGTCCTGCTGCCGTAAGAGAGCTGGGGGCCGCCGTCGTCATAGAGCTCGTGGAGCGCCATCATTGCCCCTCTGGCGGAGCTGGCCGGACGAGACGCCGGTCTTGTTCTCCGTGACCCGAGTCGATTCGGGGTAGGATGATGATGACGTCTCCTGTTGACGTGGCGGTCTGTGCTCTAGGCAGGGCGACGTGGGGTTTCCTCCGAAGCCGAGGTTGAGTCTTGCCTTCAGTTGCCGTGGCCGAGCCCGAGCCAAGGGGTCGGGCGAGGCGGAGGTCGTTCGGCCGAGGCCAGGGCGGAGTCCGAGCCCTGGGGTCGGGCGGAGCGGAGTTCGCTGTCTTCCGGGTCTTAGCCCGAGTCCGAGCCCTGGGGTCAGGCGGAGCGGAGTTCGCCGTCTTCCGGGTCTTAGCCCGAGTCCGAGCTCTAGGGCCGGGCGGAGCGGAGTTCGCCGTCTTCCGGGTCTTAGCCCGAGTCCGAGCCCTGGGGTCGGGCGGAGCGGAGTTCGCCGTCTTCCGGGTCTTAGCCCGAGTCCGAGCCCTGGGGTCGGGCGGAGCGGAGTTCGTCGTGGCGCCCTTGGCAAGGCCTGATTGCCTGTCAGACTCACTCTGTCGAGTGGCACTGCAGTCGGAGCGGCGCAGGTGGCGCTGTCCTTCTGTCAGACTGGCCAGTGGAGCGGTGGAGTGACAACAGTCACCTCGGCTCTGCCGGGGGCGCGTGTCAGGATAGAGGTGTCAGGCCACCTTTGCGTTAAATGCCCCTGCAATTTGGTCAGTCGGTGTGGTGATTTAGTCAAGGTTGCTTCTGAGCGAAGCCAAGGCCTTGGGCAAGCCGGTGATGTGTCCGCCATAAAAAGGGGGCCTCGGGCGAGACGGAAGTCTCTCGAGGTCGGCTGCCTTCGGCCGAGGCTAGGCTCGGGTGAAGCGTGATCGAGTCACTCGTGTGGACTGATCCCTGACTTAATCGTGCCCATCAGGCCTTTGCAGCTTTATGCTGATGGGGGTTACCAGCTGAGAATTAGGCGTCTTGAGGGTACCCCTAATTATGGTCCCCGACAGTAGCCCCCGAGCCTCGAAGGGAGTGTTAGCACTCGCTTGGAGGCTTTTGTCGCACTTTTTTGCAAGGGGACCAGCCTTTCTCGGTTGCATTTCGTTCCGGTGGGTGCGCGCGAGCGCACCCGCCGGGTGTAGCCCCCGAGGCCTCGGAGGAGTGGTTACACTCCTTCGAGGTCTTAATACTTCGCTTAACGCTTCGGCTGGTCTGGTCGTTCCCTCATGCGAACTGGCCGTAGCCCGGGTGCACGGTCGGGGCCCAAGCTCTCGGGCTGGTATGTTGACGCTGTCAACGATTTGGCCGGAGCCGGTTTTTGCGAGAGCAGCCCCCGAGCCTCTGCACAGGGCGAGAGGACGATCAGGGACAGACTCGGCTTTTTACATACGCCCCTTCGTCGCCTTTCCGCAAGGAGGAGGGGGGAGTGCGCCATGTTACCCTCGATGGGCACCGAACATGGTGTCTCCGGTGAGCTGCAAGCGGGTAATCCGAGTGGACGTCCGTGCCCCGTTCGTTGGGGGTCGGCTAGGGGCCCAGAGGCACGCCCAAAAGTACCTGCGGGTGATTTGCCGGACCCGGTCCCCTGGCGACGGGGTCCGAGGGCTCGATGCCTCCCTCCGATGGGATTCCGTTACAAGATCGTTCCCGCTGGTCTCGGAAATGTCCTAGGGTACCTCGGGAGCGCAGCCCGAGCCTCGGTTATGTATCGAACGTACCCCTGGTCATCCCTCGCTCGGTGTCTGAGGCGACTGTGAACCCTTCGGGGGCCAGCCTTCGAACCCCTGATCAGTAATGGGCGCGGAGCCCGAGTAGCCTGAGGCGGCCATGGAGCCCTTCGGGGGGCTGGCCTTCGAACCCCTGACCAGTAGTGGGTGTCGGGCCCACGCGATCTGAGGCGGCTGTTGAACCCTTGGGGGGCCAGCCTTCGAACCCCTGATCAGTAATGGGGGCTCGGAGCCCGGTTCCTTCGCGGAGAAGGATCCCTTTCGGGGTATCCCCCTTCCCCGGTCCCTGTTGCAAGAGATAGAGAAAGAGGAAAACGGAAAAGGATACGAAATCGGACGGTGTGGCGTACCTTTTCTGACGCGGTTATTACGGCGAAGGTGATGCGTCACGTGCTCCTCCTGCCAGAAGCGCCGCGTGTCCCGCCGCGGAGTTAATGCGACGGGGCAAGTGGTCTGGGTGCCATTGTCGGTGATGATGGAGTTTGGGACCCCGAAGCGATGGATGATGTTGGTGAAGAACGCCACCGCCTGTTCGGACCTGATGCTGTTCAGAGGTCGGACCTCGATCCACTTGGAGAATTTGTCGATGGCGACCAGCAGGTGCGTGTAGCCCCCGGGCGCCTTCTGCAAGGGGCCGACGAGGTCCAAACCCCATACAGCGAAGGGCCAGGTGATGGGTATTGTCTGCAGAGCTTGAGCGGGCAGGTGTGTCCGCTTCGCATAGAATTGGCACCCTTCGCAGGTGCGGACAATTCTAGTGGCGTCGGCCACCGCCGTTGGCCAGTAGAAGCCTTGCCGGAAAGCATTTCCAACAAGGGCTCGGGGTGCTGCGTGGTGGCCGCAAGCCCCCGAGTGTACTTCTTGCAGCAGTTCTGGACCTTCGGCGATGGAGATGCATCGCTGGAGGATCCCCGAGGGGCTGCGATGGTAGAGCTCCTCTTTGTCTCCCAGCAAGACGAATGACTCGGCGCGTCGCGCTACCCGCCGAGCCTCGATTTGGTCGAGGGGTAGCTCTCCTCGACGGAGATATTGCAGGTACGGGGCCTGCCAATCTTGGTCTGGCGTGGCCCCGCTCTGCCCTTCCTCGATGTTCAATGCCCCGCTCTCGGGGGCCGAGGGTACCTCGGGCCGGGCCGAGGGTACCTCGGGCTGAGCCGAGGGTACCTCGGGCTGAGCCGAGGGCGCCTCGGGCCGAGCCGAGGGTACCCCGGGCTCGGGCGCGTCGTCGAGCTTGACGGAGGGTTGATGCAGGTCCCGGGAGAAGACGTCCGGGGGGACTGTTGTTCGCCCCGAGGCTATCTTCGCCAGCTCGTCTGCGGTTTCGTTGTAGCGCCGAGCGATGTGGTTGAGCTCGAGCCCGAAGAACTTGTCTTCCAGGCGCCGAACCTCGTCGCAGTAGGCCTCCATCTTCGGGTCGCGGCAGTGGGAGTTCTTCATGACTTGGTCGATGACGAGCTGCGAATCACCGCGGGCGTCGAGGCGTCTGACCCCTAGCTCGATGGCGATCCGCAATCCGTTGACCAGAGCTTCGTACTCGGCCACATTGTTGGACGCCGGGAAGTGGAGGCGCAGCACGTAGCGCAAGTGCTTCCCGAGGGGCGAGATGAAGAGCAGGCCCGCGCCGGCTCCTGTCTTCATCAGCGACCCGTCGAAAAACATGGTCCAGAGCTCCGGTTGGATCGGAGCCGTTGGCAACTGGGTGTCGACCCATTCGGCCATGAAATCCGCCAACACTTGGGACTTGATGGCCTTCCGAGGGGCGAACGAGATCGTTTCGCCCATGATCTCCACCGCCCACTTTGCGATTCTGCCCGAGGCCTCTCGGCACTGGATGATCTCCCCCAGGGGGAAGGATGACACCACAGTCACCGGATGGGACTCGAAGTAGTGTCGTAGCTTCCGCCTTGTCAGGATCACAGCGTACAGCAGCTTTTGAACTTGTGGGTAGCGGATCTTGGTCTCGGACAGCACTTCGCTGATGAAGTAGACCGGCCTCTGAACGGGCAATGTATGCCCTTCCTCCTGCCTCTCGACCACGATCGCGGCGCTAACCACCTGAGTGGTCGCGGCAACGTAGACCAAGAGGACTTCTCCGTCCGCCGGCGGCACCAAGACTGGCGCCTTTGTAAGGAGCGCCTTCAGGTTGTCGAGGGCTTCCTCGGCCTCAGGGGTCCAAACGAAACATTCGGCCTTCCTTAAGAGGCGGTACAGAGGCAGACCTCTTTCGCCGAGGCGTGAGATGAAGCGGCTCAGGGCCGCGAGGCATCCCATGACCCTCTGTACCCCTTTTAAGTCCTTGATGGGTCCCATGCTGGTGATGGCCGCGATCTTCTCCGGGTTGGCCTCGATGCCTCGCTCGGAGACGATGAAACCTAGGAGCATGCCTCGGGGCACCCCGAAGACACACTTCTCAGGATTAAGCTTGACTCCTTTCGCCTTGAGACACCGGAATGTCACCTCAAGGTCGGAGAGGAGGTCGGAAGCCTTCCGAGTCTTGACTACGATGTCATCGACGTAGGCCTCGACCGTGCGACCGATGTGTTCGCCGAACACATGGTTCATGCACCGCTGGTACGTCGCACCTGCATTCCTCAAGCCGAACGGCATGGTGACATAGCAGTACATGCCGAACGGCGTGATGAAAGAAGTCGCGAGCTGGTCGGACTCTTTCATTCGGATCTGGTGATACCCTGAGTAGGCATCGAGGAAGGACAGGGTTTCGCACCCAGCAGTGGAATCCACGATTTGGTCGATGCGAGGCAGAGGGTACGGAACCTTCGGACATGCTTTGTTGAGACCAGTGTAGTCTACACACATCCGCCATTTCCCCCCTTTCTTCCTCACAAGCACAGGGTTGGCAAGCCATTCGGGATGGAATACCTCTTTGATGAACCCTGCCGCCATTAGCTTGTGGATCTCTTCGCCAATCGCTCTGCGCTTCTCCTCGTCGAATCGGCGCAGAGGCTGTCTGACGGGTCGGGCTCTGGCCCGAATATCCAGCGGGTGCTCGGCGACATCCCTCGGTATGCCGGGCATGTCCGAGGGACTCCACGCAAAGACGTCGGCGTTCGCGCGGAGAAAGTCGACGAGCACTGCTTCCTATTTGGGGTCGAGCCCGGAGCCGATCCGGATCTGCTTGGTGGTGTCGCCACTGGGGTCGAGGGGGACGGCCTTGACCGTCTCCGCTGGCTCGAAGTTGCCGGCATGGCGCTTCACGTCTGGGACCTCCTTGGAGAGGTTCTCCAGGTCGGTGATGAGGGCCTCGGACTCGGCGAGGGCCTCGGCGTACTCCACGCACTCCACGTCGCATTCGAACGCGTGTTTGTACGTGGGGCCGACAGTGATGACCCCGTTGGGGCCCGGCATCTTGAGCTTCAGGTAGGTGTAGTTGGGGACGGCCATGAACTTCGCGTAGCATGGCCTCCCTAGCACGGCGTGGTAGGTTCCTCGGAACCCGACCACTTCGAACGTCAGGGTCTCCCTTCGGAAGTTGGAGGGTGTCCCGAAGCAGACTGGGAGGTCGAGTCGCCCGAGGGGCTGGACGCGCTTCCCAGGGATGATCCCGTGGAAGGGCGCAGCGCCTGCTCGGACGGAGGACAGATCGACGCGCAGGAGCTTGAGGGTCTCGGCGTAGATGATGTTGAGGCAGCTGCCCCCATCCATCAGGACCTTGGTGAGCCTGACGTTGCCGACGACGGGGTCGACGACGAGCGGGTATTTCCCCGGGCTCGGCACACGGTCGGGGTGGTCGGCTCGGTCGAAAGTGATGGGCTTGTCGGACCAGTCTAGGTAGACTGGCGCCGCCACCTTCACCGAGCAGACCTCCCGGCGCTCTTGCTTGCGGTGCCGAGCCGAGGTACTCGCCGCATGCCCTCCATAGATCATGTAGCAGTCGCGGACCTCGGGGAACCCCCCTGCTGGGTGATCTTCGTTCTTGTCGTCGTCGTGGGCCCTGCCACCCTCGGCGGATGGCCCGGCCCTGTGGAAATGACGCCGAAGCATAACGCACTCCTCGAGGGTGTGCTTGACGGGCCCCTGATGGTAGGGGCACGGCTCCTTGAGCATCTTGTCGAAGAGGTTTGCACCTCTGGGGGGCTTCCGAGGGTTCTTATACTCGGCGGCGGCGACAAGGTCCGCGTCGGCGGCGTCGCGTTTCGATTGCGACTTCTTCTTGCCTTTCTTCTTGGCGCCGCGCGGAGCAGACGCCTCGGGGGCTTCTTCCGATGGGCGGCCCTGGGGCTGCTTGTCCTTTCGGAAGATAGCCTCGACTGCCTCCTGGCCAGAGGCGAACTTGGTGGCGATGTCCATCAGCTCGCTCGCCCTGGTCGGGGTTTTGCGACCCAGCTTGCTCACCAGGTCGCGGCAAGTGGTGCCGGCGAGGAACGCGCCGATGACATCCGAGTCGGTGATGTTGGGCAGCTCGGTGCGCTGCTTCGAGAATCACCGGATGTAGTCCCGGAGCGACTCCCCCGGCTGTTGCCGGCAGCTTCGAAGGTCCCAGGAATTCCCGGGGCGCACGTATGTGCCCTGGAAATTGCTAGCGAAGGCTTGGACCAAGTCGTCCCAGTTGGAAATCTGCCCCGGAGGCAGGTGCTCCAACCAGGCACGAGCAGTGTCGGAGAGGAACAGGGGGAGGTTGCGGATGATGAGGTCGTCGTCGTCCGTTCCACCCAGTTGGCAGGCAAGGCGGTAGTCCGCGAGCCACAGCTCCGGTCTCGTTTCCCCCGAGTACTTTACGATAGTAGTCGGGGGTCGGAACCGGGTCGGGAATGGCGCCCGTCGGATGGCCCGACTGAAAGCCTGCGGACCGGGTGGTTCGGGCGAAGGACTCCGATCTTCCCCGCTGTCGTAACGTCCCCCACGCCTGGGGTGATAGCCTCGGCGCACCCGTTCGTCAAGGTGAGCCCGACGGTCGCGTCGATGGTGCTCGTTGCCGAGGTGGCCCGGGGCCGCAGGCGCGGTGTTGCGCGTGCGCCCGGTGTAGACCGAGGCTTCCCGCATGAATCGGGAAGTCGCGGCACGAGGTTCCGAGGGATATCCTTGCCTTCGGGATGCAGTGCTCTCGGCCCGCCGGGCCACGGCGCCTTCCAGGAGATTCTTGAGTTCTCCCTGGATCCGCCGACCCTCGGTGGTTGACGGCTCCGGCATCGCGCGGATGAGCATTGCTGCGGTTGCCAGGTTCTGACCGACCCCGCTGGATGCGGGCGGCGGCCTGATCCTGACGTCGTTGGCGACGCGGTGCTGGAGACCTTGGGGCAGATGACGTATTTCTCCGGCCAGGGGTTGGCCCACCCATGCCTGTCCGACGTCCCGACGGATCGGCTCAAGCGCTCCCGTTTCCTCGTTGAGCCTGGCCTGCGCCTCGCGGACTTGCTCGAGTTGTGGGTCGTAACCCCCCGCCGGAGCGGGGACCACAGCTAGCTCCCGTGGGATGTCGGCGCGAGGCACCGGCCTAGGGAGATCACCATCCTCCGGCATGCCAAGATGGTTGCCTTCGGTGGGATTCCCTAGCTCGATGTGGAAACATTCGCGGCTTGGGCCGCAGCTCTTGTCGCCAAGGCTGCGGCTTCCATCGGAACAGTCGGACAGACAGTAGTCACATGCGGCCATGAAGTCCCGCACGGCACTGGGGTTGCCAAGTCCGGAGAAATCCCAACCGATGCTGGGGTCGTCATCTTCCTCGGACCCAGAGGGCCCGTAGGTCGAGACGTCCGTCAGTCGGTCCCAAGGCGACCGCATACAGAACCTCAGTGGGGTTGCACTCGCCTCAATGAGAGCGCCCGCCAAATCGAGGTCGTTTGGCGGGTGGAGGCCGAGTCGAAATGACGCAAGATGGGAGTTAGTCGTTACCTTTTGGTCGACGAGGAGCGACGTAGTCACATCGGGGACTGGTTGCGCCGTCATCTCTGGTTCGAGGGCGACGTCCTGCAGGCTTTCCGCGAGCGCGCCGGCGTCGTCTTCTTGCTCAGGGTCAGCGTGCCGCGGGGGGACGGCGCTCGCCTCCGTCTCGAACACGAGGTCAACGTCCGGCGTGCCTCCCGTCGGGGCGTCGGGGGCGTCGATTCGCTCGACGGCTGACGAAGCGCGGCCTCCCGTCTGGCCTTGACGGCTCCGCCTTCCCCTCCGTTGGCGGGGGAGAGAACGGAGCGAGCCCGAATATAGCTCTTCCACCACGCGGGGAAGACGTCGTCGATTCCGCCGCCGGCGGGCGGGTTGTCGGCCGCCATTGTCGTAGTCGCGCGGCGGTGGAAGAAGTATCATGTCGTAGCTGCCGTCGAAGGACATGAACTCGAGAGCCCCGAAACGAAGCACCGTCCCGGGCCGGAGAGGTTGCTGGAGACTGCCCATCTGGAGCTTGACGGGGAGCTATTCGTCAGCACGCAGCAGGCCCCTACCTGGCGCGCCAACTGTCGGCGTTTCGAGACAGGGGGGTCCCTAAGCCGACGAGTGAGTGTGCTGCGTGCCCCAGCCCAGATGGGTCGAGCGCGTGGGCGAGCGCGGAGGGGGGAGAGGCGAGGCGGCCGGAGCCGAGCGTGAGAGAGGTGGAAGTCCCGCGGCCTTCGTGTTCGTCCCGCGCCCAGGTCAGGTGCGCTTGCAGTAGGGGGGTTACAAGCGTCCACGCGGGTGAGGGAAGCGAGCGGCCCCAAGAGAGCGCCTGTCCCGTCCTCGGTCCCGCGCGGCCAACCTTCTCTGAGAAGGCCCTGGTCCTTCCTTTTATAGTCGTAAGGAGAGGACCCAGGTGTACAATGGGGATGTAGCAGAGTGCTACGTGTCTAGCGGAGGGAGAGCTAGTGCCCTAGGTACATGCCGATGTGGCAGCCGGAGAGATCTGGGCATCCTGCTGGCGCGATGTCGTGGCTATCGGAGGTGCGGCGGAGCCTGATGGAGGGACAGCTGTTGGAGCGGTCGAGTCCCTACTGACGTTGTCCTGCTGCCGTAAGAGAGCTGGGGGCCACCGTCGTCATAGAGCTCGTGGAGCGCCATCATTGCCCCTCTAGCGGAGCTGGCCGGACGAGACGCCGGTCTTGTTCTCCGTGACCCGAGTCGATTCGGGGTAGGATGATGATGACGTCTCCTGTTGACGTGGCGGTCTGTGCTCTAGGCAGGGCGACGTGGGGTTTCCTCCGAAGCCGAGGTTGAGTCTTGCCTTCAGTTGCCGTGGCCGAGCCCGAGCCAAGGGGTCGGGCGAGGCGGAGGTCGTTCGGCCGAGGCCAGGGCGGAGTCCGAGCCCTGGGGTCGGGCGGAGCGGAGTTCGCTGTCTTCCGGGTCTTAGCCCGAGTCCGAGCCCTGGGGTCAGGCGGAGCGGAGTTCGCCGTCTTCCGGGTCTTAGCCCGAGTCCGAGCCCTGGGGCCGGGCGGAGCGGAGTTCGCCGTCTTCCGGGTCTTAGCCCGAGTCCGAGCCCTGGGGTCGGGCGGAGCGGAGTTCACCGTCTTCCGGGTCTTAGCCCGAGTCCGAGCCCTGGGGTCGGGCGGAGCGGAGTTCGTCGTGGCGCCCTTGGCAAGGCCTGATTGCCTGTCAGACTCACTCTGTCGAGTGGCACTGCAGTCGGAGCGGCGCAGGTGGCGCTGTCCTTCTGTCAGACTGGCCAGTGGAGCGGTGGAGTGACAGCAGTCACCTCGGCTCTGCCGGGGGCGCGTGTCAGGATAGAGGTGTCAGGCCACCTTTGCGTTAAATGCCCCTGCAATTTGGTCAGTCGGTGTGGTGATTTAGTCAAGGTTGCTTCTGAGCGAAGCCAAGGCCTTGGGCAAGCCGGTGATGTGTCCGCCATAAAAAGGGGGCCTCGGGCGAGACGGAAGTCTCTCGAGGTCGGCTGCCTTCGGCCGAGGCTAGGCTCGGGTGAAGCGTGATCGAGTCACTCGTGTGGACTGATCCCTGACTTAATCGTGCCCATCAGGCCTTTGCAGCTTTATGCTGATGGGGGTTACCAGCTGAGAATTAGGCGTCTTGAGGGTACCCCTAATTATGGTCCCCGACAATGACACTCTTCGTTCCACTCCTCTATAATAAAAATATAGCACATAAATATCTAGGACATCTTGCTAATAATAGTATACAAATATATTTTGTATAAAAGTGAATTAGCTTAATTGATATATATCTAGGACATCTTGCTAATAATAGATCGACCCTTGATGTTTCACGGGAGTGTGTGGGCTAGAGGGTTTGGGTATATGGCGCATGGTGCATGTGGGCCCGAAGTGGTCACATGGCATGGCATATGACGACACTAGACACACAGACTTGGCTAAGAGGGGAGGTTCCTGGATTGGGGTTGACCGACGAGGACGTCGGTCTTCTAAGGGGAGTGGATTGTGATATCCTAGCCCCTGGGATGGTGATATCCTGGCCCAAGGCTTAATATAATTAATAGAGTATCCATACCAACAAGGTGCATCTTCTTTTTTCGGAATCCTATCTCAAAAGAACCTCCAAGTTAAGCGTGCTTGGCTTGGAGCAATTTGGGATGGTGACCGACCGGGAAGTTTTCTCGGGTGCGCATGAGTGAGGACAAAGTGTGCAAAAAAGACTCGTGTTGGTCTATGGGGACAATATATAATCCTAGAGAGCTGCCAGGAGTAAGTACCACCGGTCCAGGGATTGGACGGGGTGTTTGATGCATCCTTCTAATTATTATACCCAACTTTGGTGAAAGCTTCATAGTTGTCACCCTTCACTTCTTTCTTAAAAAGAAAGCAATAAGACCAATACAATGCATCTTTTGATTCACTATACTCCAAGCAATCATACTTGCCATACCATTCCTCTTTGAAAGACCTTGAACTTTGTGCATACTGTCTACGAGGGAAATCTAAACCCTTTGGTTGGCATGGACCATTCAGAACATATGCCCTTCTCACTTGGTCTTGGACATCTTTATCATATTCATCAGTTTGCCTCCTTAAAGGGGGATCTGCAACTTTGTCATTCAGATTGAACGTCCTCCCAATAGGTGGTGTGTTATTCAAATTATTATCAGCACAAGTGCCAAAGCCTCTTGAAAGTGGCTAACCTTCTCATTTTCTCTAAAAAATCATAGAAACAATATTTAATAACACACAACAGTTGACCAGTTGTTAACTGAAATTCTATAGGCTTGTGCATTTTGTTGAACACCTTGCGCGCACCAACTGACTGCTGCCCACACTGTAGATCTGCCTCTAGGAGAAGAGGAGGGGGTGCCAGTGGAAAAGCAAAGAAGAGAACCAATGGGATCTCGCTGCCTGTAGTTGGATCTTGTCTGCTCGTGGCCTCACCGGTGGAGGAGCGAAAGAGTGAGGCAACCACCCTAGCGTTGCCCCATGCCCGCAGAGGACAATAGGAGTGCGAGCACGGACCTCTTCTTCCAGAGTTGGAGAAGGGGAGGGGGTGACGATGCAGGAGAAGAAGTTGGCGGCGCTAGTGGAGAAATTTAGGAAGTCATTAGTTGTTGAGGATGGGAGGGAACAAATGATGGCCAAGAGCAATTTATTTACTATATTAATCGCGGGAGCAACTCTCGCCCACAGTTGAGCCACATGAGCTTTAAAAATTTCTATCGTCCGATGGTGAACCAACGTTCCATATCAAACGTCTAGTGTACAGCTTCGAGTGTACGCTAGAACCATCCAGGTAACATTAACAGAAAAAGAAAACAACTAGCTCCTTTGTTCTTCTTTTTGAATGAGGCTGCCTACTTGGGTTTCGTGGCATTCTATTGCTTGTTCTTCTTTTTATTATTATTTGAAGCATTGGAGTTCTTCTTTCGTACCATATTGGCACTAGTAGTCTCAACTCCTTTTCCACGAGTGTATTTTGCTCTCGCCCTCTCCTCAATCAAGAGAACCAATAAGCTCAGCCACGCTGAAAACTCTTGTCTCTTATGTTTTAGAGTGGTAGCAAAATTCGTCCAAGAAGGTGGCAGCTTAGCAATAATACCGCCGACCACGAACTTATCAAGCAAGACACATGGGAATTGTTCGAGTTACTTAGCCAGTGCCTGTATTCCATGAGCATGTTCGACTACAGGACGATTTTCCACCATCTTATAGTCAAATAGCTCCTCCATGATGTACAGTCTCGCTACCAGCATCAAAAACACTGAACTTTTCAACTAATGCATCCCATAACTCTTTTGCAGATGTGCACGTTAGATAAGAATCAACATACTTGTTGGCAAGAGCACCAATCACGGTGCCTCGAAACAGGTTATCGGCAACATCGAACATTCTCTCCTCTTCAGGAGTGAACTATTCGGGTTTCCCCTGTGCAGCGTGATAGCAATTCATTGCAGTCAACCATAGTATCATCTTACTACGCCATCTCTTGTAAAACATCCCATTAAAAGGTTCACTTGGTTTTAACGCAGCAGCAAAACCAGTAATAGCAAAATGCCTAATATCAGGTTTTTGAATAGTTAGAAAATTAGGCATTATCTGTTTTAATTTAATCTAGAAAACCAGTGTGATGTATGTGACGACATGTATGTGCATGTGTGTATGACTACTCGCATAAGAAGTAAACAATAGTAAAACTTGCACAATTACAAAGAACAAAATGTACCCTGCGGAGGGACCGATGCTTAAGGCATCAATGGCTCCATTCACACAAGACATCTCGTGTGTATGTTTGATGTAGTCATACGCAGTTGATGTAGGCAGATGTACGCAGTGCAATCCCTCAAATGGCGCCGACGACGATTAACCGGATTAGCGTTGGTCGAGCAGACGAAGCGAGCAGTCGCGAGTATGCTGCCCAAAAACATGATCGCGTGCACACTCGTGCAAGTGTAGCTCTGCGGACGACGATTTTGGAGGCCTGCTCTCCCACTCTCTCTCTCACTGTGCTTACAGAAGGTGGGATGGGAATGGGCTAAGTGCAACGTGTTGAGAGACTGTTCACATAACTAGAAGAGTGTTCACCTCCTCCATATTTATACACGTGCAGAGGGAGGGGAACAGACAGTAATAGTCGCCATTACAGCCAGCCAGAAACTGATGTGCCATAAGAGACATGTTACTAGCCATAAGACAGTAAACGGTCGGTCATTACTCCTGGCAAAATGCACAACTGTTAGGAAGGAATATTCAGACCAAGGTCAAATCTACCACGAGCCACGATCCACGACCATGGCCTTGGCCTCGGCCATGGCCCGGCCGGCAGCGTGCACGTGCGTGTGATAGTCTTTAATCATTTTCTCAACTTCTCAATAGATACACCAATGGTCCACCTAATTAAGTTGTTTGATTTGTCCATTGAACTTCCAGTATGGTACTAAATTATTAGTACATCATAGCATTAAAGTGGGCCTTTAGCATTGACTATTATTAAATATTACTTTGGGCTAGCCCACATTAATCCAACATTAACAAGAATCACAAATTAGGGATGAAAACTGTTGATTGTGTTTTCCTTGGGTATGCTTTCCACAACATTGGATATAGGTTCTTAATTATAAACACTGGAGTACCAGACATGTTAGTTGGTACTATTATGAAGTCCAGAGATGTTATGTTTTTAGGACAAATTTTCCATGAAAGCTACACATGATACGTCTAATGATGAACCAACGATATCCCATGAGCATTTTATTCCGGTAGAGCACACTGAGGAATTCCATATACATAATCCTGTGAAAGATGACAATGTATCAACTTGAAAGAGTAAGAGACCAAGGATTGCAAAGTCCTTTGGTGATGATTACATTGTATATTTTGTGGATGACACACCAAGTACCATTGAAGAGGCATATTTCTCTCCTGATGCTGAATTTTGGAAGGAAGCAATAAGGAGTGAGATGGATTCTATTATGTCTAATGCAACTTGGGAGGTCATTGAGCGTCCTTATGAGTGTAAGCCCATTGGGAGTAAATGGGTGTTCAAGAAAAAGGTTAGGCCTGATGGTACTATTGAAAGGTACAAGGCGATGTAATTAAAGGTTATTCACAAATAGGAATGTGAGGATTTCTTTGATACTTATTCACCTGTGGCTCGATTGACCACAATTCATGTGCTACTTTTTCTGGCTGCCTCTCATGGTCTTCTTGTCCATCAAATGGATGTTAAGACATCATTCCTAAATGGAGAGCTAGATGAGGAAATCTACATGGAGCAGCTAGCTGAGTTTGTAGCAAACGGTCAAGAAGGCATGGTGTGTAAATTTATTGAAATCTTTATATGGCCTAAAACAAGCACCTAAACAATGGCATGAAAAGTTTGATAGAACTTCGACATCTGTCGGCTTTGTTGTGAACGAAGCAAACAGATGTGTATACTATAGGTATGGTGGGGGTTAGTAGTGGATCCAGCTGCTACGCTTAGGGTGTGCCAGAAAAAATATTAAAAAAAACAAAAAATAGAGATCAATAAGACTCAAACCTTGACTGCCAAGTTCAAAATATAGTACTTACACCACTATGTTAACTAACCTTATATGATCTTAGGGTGTGTCGTGGCTCATATGGATCACCCATCGGATTCGCCTCTGGTGGGGTGAGGGAGTAATTTTATGCTTGTATGTTGATGAATTCTAATCTTGGGGACAAGTCTTGATGTGATTAAAGAGACAAAAGACTTTCTGTCTATTAATTTTGAAATGAAAGATTTGGCAGAAGCTAATGTTATTCTTAACATTAAGCTATTGAGAGAAGGTGATGGTGGGACCACATTTGTGCAATCCCATTATGTGGAAAAGGTTTTGAGTCTCTTTGGTTATAGCGAATATGAACCTGCTCCAACACCTTATGATCCTAGTAAGCAATTGAAGAAAAATCGAAGGATATCTAGGGATCAATTGAGATATTCCCAAATAATTGGTTCACTCATGTACTTAGCTAGCACTACGAGGTCTGACATCTCGTTTGTTGTGAGCAAACTTAGCCAGTTTGTTTCAAATCCAGGAGATGATCACTGATGTGCTCTTGAGAGAGTTCGGCGCTACCTAAAAGGTACTATGAGTTTAGGCATCCATTATACCGGATACCCAACAGTACTGGAGGGTTATTGTGATGTTGATAAGATATATGCCACAAGTAGATATGTGTTTTCACTTTGAGGTGGGGCTGTTTCTTGGAAGTCTTGCAAGTAGACCATCTTAACGAGGTCGACTATGGAAGCATAACTCACAACATTAGATACCGCTTCAGTTGAGCTGAGTGGCTTCTGAACTCCTTATGGATTTTCCGGTGGTTGAAAAACCTTTGCCGACTATTTCCATGAACTGTGATAATCAGACTGTGATAATTAATATAAATAGTTCTAAGGATAATATGAAGTCGACAAGGCACATAAAGAGGCGTTTGAAATCTGTCAAGAAATTGAGAAACTCCGGAGTAATAGCGTTGGACTATGTCCATATGCCTAAAAATCTGGCAGATCAATTTACTAAGGTGCTATCACATATTGTGATAGATAGTGCATCAAGCGAGATGGGCCTGAGACCCGCCTAAAGTTTATCATAGTGGTAACATGTTCTATGTGGTCGGAGATCTCGTAAATTAGAATGGTGAAACAAGCTAGTGGTAGACTGAGAGAAAAGACCCTTAATAAGGTTCATTTCAGATGCATATCTTTCCTTACTGTAATTAAGGTAGATTGGTGTTTACACCTTAATATGTTCCAAGTGGCTTTGTGAAGCAAAGATGTTGTCCTACAAAACATCTTTAGAGGAACATACCAATATGGGTTAACTGCTAGTCACAGTTTATGAAATATGGGTGCTCTAGATACCCATGAAAGGCTATGGAGTTTGACTTATATGCTCCAACCAGAGGGGATGCACTTGGCAATCTAGTATGTACTAGTAAAGAGTTTAGATGAAAAACTTATTCCACACAAAACTGTCAATTCAAGGCCTAGTCCATTGTGTAGTTGTGGTTAAGTGTAGTCTAGGTTCTAGGTGGATGTTCAACTTAACAGTCTCCATCGAAACACCAGTATATCAAACGTTTGAGATGATGAGAGCATTTTAGTGTGACTTAGCGTTTGGTGGGGATTGTTGGATTACTGTGGGCTTGGCCCAAATTAATATTCAATAATAGTTAATGCTAAAGGCCCACTTTAATGCTACGGTGTACCAATAATTTAGTACCATACTGGATGATCAAGGTACAAATCAATCAACTTAAATAGGTGGACCATTGGTGTATCTACTGAGAAGTTGAGAAAATGGTGAAGAACTGCCACATGCGCGCGCGTCGCCGGTGGGGCCGGGCCGTGACCGTGGTAGATCGGACCTTGGTCCGAATATTCCTTCCTAACGGTTGCATATTTTTCCTGAAGTGATGGCGGTCATGATGACTGTCTGTTATTGTCTGTTTCCTGTCTGATGGATAGTAACGGATGAGCTGTAATGACTATCAGTTTCTGGCTCTTATGGCAACCGTTACTGTCTGTTCCCCTCCCTCTGCGTTGTATAAATACATAGGAGGTCACTAGTACAATTTGGCTCTATACAAGCGGTAGGCTTTTTACATCACAGGCGGTTCGGTTAGAAAACCGTCTGTGATGTCCCAGACGGTTCGGTACGCCTGTGATGTAATAGTATCACAAGCGGTTTTTGTTTAGGACTGCCTGTGGTGCTCTATCCTTTTCACAAACGGACCCTAAGGAAAAACCGCCTGTGATTGTGAAAATATGAAAATACAATTTAAATATGAATTAATATTTAATTTTTAACAATAATATGCAAATACAATTTAAATGAATTATAATAGCACACATAGATAACTAGAGAGATTTTAAATTAACTGGCAACCACAATTCATAGTCGATCATACATGATAACAAATACAATTTGATTCATACAATTTTTCATGAACTACCATTTTTCCGCATGTATGGCTTTAAGTTCTTATCAATTTTCTTTTCCACACGCTTGATTCTCTCTGGACCGTTAAAGACGAACATCTCTTCATACTTATTGTATTCCTCATCTTGGTCTCCCACATTCTCAACTCCAACAATTTTTTGCTTTCCAGAAATAACTACATGCATGTTCTCATCTGCTGGATCGAGTACATAGAACACTTGTGCAACACATTCGGCGAGAACCCACGGGTCATCTTTATATCCTACTTTCTTTAAGTCTACCAGTGTGAGTCTATAGTTATCCACTATCACCCCCACGGGATGTTGTACCCATTGGCACTTAAATAAGGGTATTTTCATGCTTGGGCCATAATCAAGTTCCCATATTTCCTCTATGAATCCAAAATATGTGGTCTTCTGTCCATGTAGGTCAAAAGCATCGATACGAACACCGCTATTTTGTGCAACACTTTTCATGTCTTTTGATTTAGTATAGAATGTGTACCCATTGATGTCATATGCTTGCCATGATGTCACAAAACACGATGGCCCAGAAGCCAAATTCTTCATTGTTTTCTCTTCCAAAGAGTCTCCGAATGGGATGTTTTTGTCCATTAACCATTCGTTGAAACGATGTTTGTGCTCCCTCATGATCCAGTCCTCTGTGCGGTTCTGATTTTCTTTACGAAGCTCATCCAGGTGTTCCTCTATGTAAGGCTCGGCTATCGTGAGATGTTGTAGTACACTACCATGAGCACAATGCACTATCTTGTAATCCTCAACGCGAAAAGTTTTCTTGCCCATTCTCCCTCTCCCACATAGTTTACCCTCATGTTTAGGTACAGGCACACCTATCATTGTTCCGTCACTGATGTAATCTATACAGCTCTCAATCACTTCTTCTGTAGTGTATCCCTCCATGATTGAACCCTCTGGGTGAGCGCTATTTCGCACATAACCTTTTAATACTCCCAGGTATCGCTCCAACTGAAACATATGATGTAAATATAGTGGCCCTAATATTTTTATCTGATCCACGAGATGTATGATTAGGTGTACTTGCATATCAAAAAATGATGGAGGAAAACACATTTCAAGCTTGCACATAGTCTCGATGATGTATGCCTTTAGATAATCCAAATCTTCTAAAGCTATTACTTTTTGTGAAACCGCATTGAAAAAGTAACACAAGCGTGTGATGACAACTTTGACATGCTCTGTTTCGAGGGCTCTTACCGCAATTGGGAGGAACACCGTCATCATCACATGGCAGTCATGAGAGTTGTAGCCAAATAGAGACAAGTCCTTCATCCTGACTAGTCTGCTGATATTGGATGAGAAACCTGTGGGCACTTTGACCCCACGCAAACATTTGCAAATCTTTGTTCTCTCCTCAACTGACAAGTTGTAGCTACCTGGGGGAGGTAAGGCTTCCCTTTGCCACTATCCACTGGATGAAGTTCCGGTCTGATTTGAAGATCTACTAGATCATTGCGTGATTTGAGTCCGTCTTTTGTCTTACTCGGCATGCCCAGCAAGGTTCCAATTATGCTGTCAAAAACATTTTTTGTTACATGCATTAAATCAATGCTGTGGCAAATTTCCATATCCTTCCAGTATGGGAGGTACTTGAAAAAAATTGATTGCTTCTTGAAAGTTGTGTAAGTTGAAGGGTCAGTTCTCTTTCTCTTTTCTCCTTTGTTTTTCCCTTTCCGAATACAACATGAATGTTCTTTACAATTTCAAAAACAAGTTTCCCACTATAAGGCTTTGGTGCACCTTCACTTTCCAGTTGATTGTTAAATTCCTCTTTCATCTTTCGGTACTTATGCTGCTTCATCAAGAACCGTCTGTGTCCCATGAACACCAACTTCTTGGATGATTTAAGGTACATGGAAGCAGTTCCATCGACGCACACTACACAACCATTCTTTCCTTTAGTCTTTTGCCCTGATAGTGTGGCGCCACCAGGAGAATCATGGATGGTAACAAATATAATTGCTCTTAAGTTGAAATACTCATGGCAATACTCATCCCATATTCTAACTCCTTCATTCCAGAGCTTTGTCATATCTTCCATAAGAGGTTCTAGGAACACATCAATATCAACACCAGCTGATTTCGGACCTTGAATAAGAATAGTCAACATAATGTACTTTCTTTTGTGACACAGCCATGATGGAAGGTTGTACATCGTTAAAGTCACGAGCCAGGTGCTATGTACACTTCTTTTTTCACCAAATGAATTCATTCCGTCTGTACCCAAAGCAAATCTTACATTTCTGGTTTCTTTGGCAAACTCAGGATACATAAGATCGAAATTTTTCCATTGTGATGCATCAGCAGAGTGTCGAATCTATTTGTTATTCTGCTTGTGATTTTCAGCATGCCAACGCATAAGCTCAGCCTCCCTAGGATTTGAGAACAAACGTTTTAAGCGATCAATTACTGGAAGATACCACATCACCAAAGCTGGGATCTTTGACTTCTTTTTCCCATCCATGTCATCAAAAGTGTCATCGTCACTTTCAGGTCCAATAGTGGATTTCTTGTTTTTATTTTTCTTCGGGAATTTTTTTACACTGTCTTGATTGTAGCTCTTCTTGTATCGACTGACATTGCAAACTGGGCATCTTGATGCGTTCTCAAAATTGCCACGATACAGAATACAATGGTTCGGACATGCATGAATTTTTTGCACACCCAGAGCTGTGGGAGATATAAGCTTCTTCGCTTTATAAGTGCTTGTTGGTAATTTGTTGGGTTTTGGTAGTAATTGGGACAGAAAATTCAAAAGATCTGTGAAGCTAGTATCAGACCATCCGGCGCTAGCCTTCAACTTCAGAAGTTCTAGAACTATACGCAGTGTAGTAAACTCTTTGTCACAACCCTTTGATTCATCATATAAAGGTTCTTTTGAGGCACTTTCCAGTCCCTCCATTTTAGATAGCCCTTTCTGCGATCCCACAGAACTCAACATTTCTGGTTCCATATGGCGCAACATCTCTTCGCAATCAAATTCTTCAAAATCTTGATTAGCATCCACATTATCCACTTTACCATCAACTTTAAGATCTAAAATTCCGACAACTCTCTCGTCATTACCAGGCACTTCACACGGATCCAACTCACCATGTTCTGACCATATCGTGTAATTGTTTTTAAACCCTCTTTTTAGCAGATATGATTGGATTACTCCTGTATCTCTCCAAGCTATCTTATTATCACAATCGATGCACAGACATAATATCTCCTTGCTCTTTCGCAAATTCGCGTGCTTTTTAGCCGCTTCAATAAAGCTTCTCAAATTTCGAATATACGACGGATGTGGTCTTGGCACATTGTACATCCAACCTCGGTCCATTACCTATCCCTATATTGATTAACATCAATAAAATCATTAATTAATTGGATTCATCCATAAAACATGAAACGAATTGATGTGTATGAAAATGAAACAAACATTGCAACAACAGATACCTTGAGGTGAGACAACTGTGTTTTTAAAGAATCTTTAAACTAGATCAACTATTATAAGCACAAATCTTGAATTCCAAAGCTTTTCTTCAAATCCGGTCTATATTACAAAATTGAGGCAAAAAATCGCATCAAAATGAGAAAGAAAACAAATGGAGATCATATATATGCATAAACTATTGAAATCAATCAATAAACTCAAAAACAAAACCTTCTCCCTGTAGATCTCAAAAAAAACCAGCCGCCGCTACAATGCTGTGAATATTCTGCGAGTTAGGGTTCTGGAACCCGTGGGGGGGGCTAGCCCTTTTATAGTGTACACACATCACAGGCGGATATTTAGCAAAACCGCTTCTGATAGATAACATCACAGGCGGTTTTTTATGTCGACCGCCTGTGAAGTTAATTTATCACAGGCGGTCAGAATAAACAACCGCCTGTGATGTTGTCTATCACAGGCGGTTTTGCTAAATATTCGCCTGGGATTCTTTACAGTATAAAAGGCTCGTTGGTCGGCAGGAACCCTAACTCTTCCCGCCCGAGCTGACACAGTTGCGCCGCCAGGCTGCCGTCGTGTCCCCGTCCCCGAGCACGAACCCGAGCGCCACCGTCCCCGTCCCCGAGCTCGAGCGCCGCCGTCCCCGTCCCCGTCCCCGAGCCCGAGCGCCCGAGCAATGTCGTCCCCTTCACCGAGCCCGAGCGCCGCCGTCCCCTTCACCGAGCTCGAGCCCCGCCGTCCCCGTCCCCGAGCCCGAGCGCCGCCGTCCCCGAGCGCCCGAGCAACGCCGTCCCCTTCATCGAGCCCGAGCGCCGCCGTCCCCTTCACCGAGCCCGAGCGTCGCCGTCCCCTTCACCGAGCCCGAGCGCCCGCCGTCCCCGAGCCCGAGCGCCGAGTCCCCGAGCCCAAGCGCCGCCGTCACGGTCCCCGAGCCCGAAGCGCCGCCGTCCACGAGCTCTGTCTTCTTCCTCTCGATAAGGTCGAAGTTCAGGTTCCATTTCTTCTTCCCCGAGCTCTTAATTCACATACGCCGCCATACAAATGTTGGTGATTAGTCGTCGTATGCATCTCTTGATCTGTTGTAATTCAGTCTGTTGGCTACAAGCAAGCAATGTTCTACAAATTGTGTATATGCATTCTTATTTCAGTTCAAGAGCCAAGCAGAAAAATGCTCTTAATAACATTTCATTGTGCATATGAAGGTTTCCTAAGTACTTGGAGTATTTCATAAGTGCTTGACTTGCTGCGTTGAGGTGCATACATTATTCACAAAGTAATAGTCTGCCCAATCGATGGCTATCCCTGATTATCAGTGCTTAGATTAATTACTGTTGGCGTTTTCACTTACATATATTGTCAATATGCTTATTGCTTATTGTTTGGTTGTCAATTACTTCTCATGTATCATATTTTTTATTTCTTTTATCCCTGTTGATTAAATGTTTGTATACCATTAAGGTGTTAGTATCCTTCGAATGAAGTCTATTTTTAGTGTTTTTTGACTACCTATCTTTGTTTGATAATCATTAGGCCTAATGTGCTTATGGCCACATACATCATGGAAGTACATAGCCATGACAATGTTATTATCTCCCTATGTTATAAGACTTGTTCTTATCTCCCTTCTAAGTTTTTTGAATACCTATCTTTGCTTCCCAACCCTATGTTATAAGACTTGTTCTTATCTCCCATCTTTGACTTGTTCATAGCCATGACAATGTTATTTGGACCCCTCTTTTTGCCCTATAAGCCACATCCTTGTTTTCCCTCTGATCCCTGCCTTTGTTGCGATCTCAATTTTGATTGTGAGACTTGGTCATTTTCAGTTTCAGAGATGGAAAAAGAGCCACTTGACATGGTTGAGAGCTCAGTTCGAGTCATCGAGACACATGTTGACATCATTCGCAGTCTAGTGACTGATGGGGTTGTGGATACTAGTGAACCAGAATCAGTGTACACACTTAAGACCACTTTGTTTCAAATTGGAGATGTATGCGACATGCTTGAGAAGTGTGCTCTGTCCATCAAAAAGTATGCTGACTCCAAGAGGGCTAAAATTATTCAAGATGAAGCCCTGCAATATGCTGAAGATGATGAAGCTGCAGATGATTTGGAGGAACTCCCAAGCCCAGATCTCCTTACTCAAGCCGACATATTGGAAAAATATTTTGGAATTGAGTATGATAGCGACCAGTCAAGGGGTTGTTGATGTTTAGTCCTAAACAACACGATATGAGTATTGTAGGTTTCACTCTTAGAGATAATGTATTTTGTATGAACCTCTTAGAGAGTGTCAAGTCAATGAACTATCTTCGAGTACTATTGGGAAGTGGTTCTCTTTGATGTATTTTTTCCCTAGTGATATCGATGGTGCCGAGTAGCACCAAATTTGGACTTGTGTCCATATCTATAGATGCTAGTAGTTGAGCACTAGCGCCTACAATCTTGACTACCTCATCCCTATTCTCTGTTTGGGACTTATATGGAGAATGGCATCGGCTGAATGCCTGAATCGGGTCGGGAAGCACGGAGCAGATAGAAGTGCACTTTCCAATGCAGTTAGACAGAGAAGGCATGGCTGTGATGTTATAATGCTGAAGGACCCCAAGAAGAGATTACGCCCTGTCATCCACCACTGCCCGTTATTTGTGGGCTTCACCGATGGCTGGAAACATTTGGTGATAGCAAACGACCTTCGGGCTGAAGACGTCTGCGAGCTTGTTAAGGGGCCAGACGATGGTGAGCCGGTGTACTATGTCCGGATGTGTGGTCACAAAATTTAAAGCCGCCCCGGCTTCATATGTGTGCTTCTCTTCTCTTAGGTGGGGTGCTAAGTGATCTTAGTAGCCGACATAAGAGAAGAGAAGCGCACAGATGAAGTCGGGTCAGCTTTAAATTTTGTGACCACACATCCGGACAGAGTACACCGGCTCACCATCGTCTAGCCCCTTAACAAGCTTGCAGACATCCCCAGCCCGAAGGTCGTTTGATGTCACCAAATGTTTCCCGCCCTCGGTGAAGCCCACAAATAACGGGCTGTGGTGGATGATAGGGCATAATCTCTTCTTGGGGTCCTTCAGCATTATAACATCACAGCCATGCCTTCTCTGTCTAACTGCATTGGGAAGTGCACTTCTATCTGCTCCGTGCTTCCCGGCCCGATCCTGCCCCGGAGGCGGGTTTGGGCTTTCTGTTTGGGGAGTAAAGGAGGGACACGAAGGCGGGTTTGGGCTCGATTTCTTTTGAATCACCTTTTCTCCAAGTTCCCTTATTGATGGAACCAGTATATCAGACTAACAGTATATCCCTTTATCGATGGAACCAGCTTGAATGGCAGACAACGAGCAGCCTAGGATGGATGTGGTCTGCACCGGTGCGTCTAACAAAGTTGATGAAGACGCGACCAAACTTGAATGGCAGACAACGAGCAGCTCTGGTGAAGGGAGCGGGGAGGATAGTTCTAGTGACGACAATCCTTGTACTCCTATACCTCCAAGGAAGAAAAAAACATCAGATGAGCTTGATGCCGACTATATTCCCAACGATGAAGAGGTAAATAGAAATATGTCGACTATATTCTAAAATAATGTTCATATATGAAAGGCCATTAATTGTTTCAATATATAGATTTCAAATGAAGAGAAGAAAGAGGATGCATGTTCTACACGAAACACGGAGGATGCTCCGATGCCTGAATCATCCGTTTCACATAAGCGGAAACGAGGGCGGCGAGGTCCAAATCAGATGAAAGAAGGTGCAGTTATGTACGTAACAAAACTAAATGCAGAGGGGTTTCCTGAAGAACCACTTGACGTGGTTACAAAGTTTCGAAATTCCTGCGGGTCTACTGTTAGAGATATAGTGCCAATCACACTTCAAAAATGGAAGGATTTAGATGAAGACACCCGCAATAAGCTATGGGCTAAGTTGTCTGAGTCATTCAAGTTCCCAAAAGGCACAGAGGATGCAGTAAGGAAGTCGATGTTCTCTGCTATGGCCAAGATGTTTCGTGGGTGGAAGGCCGAGATGAATAGGGAATTTGTTAAGAAGAATAAGGTTCCTCTGCCCAAGAAAATGGGGAAAATCACTCAAGCTCAGTGGGAGGAATTTGTTCGTTAGAAGACCGAACTGAAGGCCAAAGAACTGGGCGAAACTAATTCTCAGAGAGCGAAGATGAACAAACACCCCCATCGCCTAGGGTCAACCGGATATCACCATAAAGTTGTGCAGTGGAACAGGATAATCAAGGAAGCTATAGCTAACGGCACTTTGGACCCAATATTAAAAGATATCGATGAGCGAGCTATTCGTTGGATCTTAGGTCGGGCAGGTTTGAGTGAGGACGACAAACTTTTGCATCCAGAATTGGTAGGCGAAGTTTCAACAAAAATTCAAGAATATGCAGATAAGAGAAAAAGGCGAATTTAAGCCTCGGAGGGAGAATGACATACTAACTGCAGCACTAGGCAATCCTGAACACACTGGACGGGCTCGGGGAATCTCTTCTAAGATTTCTTGGAGAGAGGCGTTTCCACAGTATGCGTCGTCATATAGGAAACACGAGAAGTCGAAAAGGACCCTTGAAGAGACTATTGATGAAAGGGTACAAAAGGCTATTAATGACGTGATGAACAAAATGAAGAAAACAGAATGCATATCATTTGAACTCAAGCCAAGCCACATGAGTCCACCTATAGTCCCTAGCAGCGTAGGATCTGTGCAAGACTTCACCAAGTACCCTGTAGATGATATTGTTGAGGACAAGCCTTGCTTTCTTCATATTCCAATCAATCGATCTGGGACAAAAACAAAGCAAGCTGCTACTGGTTTGGTAAAACCAGGACTTGTTAACTACAAGGATAATCCTGTCCCGCCACACTATGCTGTGGTCCAAGTTCTAGAAATCACAGACAGTGGTTGTGAAGATTGGGAGATAGACTTTCCAGTTGAGGGGATCATAACTTTGCAGGAGGCAATGAACGAGTTGGTCCTTTGGCATCGACGCGACATCAAGTTGGGTGATGAGCCGATCTTAAGCCGTGTATCGCGTCATAAGTCACCAACGCCGAATTCAACACCAATGCAACAAAAAGATAGTTCGATCATTCCACACCCCATGGTGCAGGAAAATATGACACCGACCTCCAAAAAATTCATTGAAACAATCATATCGCCTCTTGCGAAGGAACTCGACGAGGGGGACGTAGACAAAATTGTTCCTCAGAATGTCGACGTCAACATCAAAAAGGAACCAAAGGTTGGCACCAATGTTGAAGGGCCAACTATTTCAAAGAAAAATCATCAGCGAATCGCCACTGACGATGTCAAGAAACCGTCAGAATCAGTGTCACGCTACCTGCATAAATTGCGGAGAGTTATGACAAATCAAACAAAAGCGGAATCAGCATCTCATGGAGTAGGCACACGGTCCCAAATAGACAATTTCAAAGTATGAGAAGAAGATGGAATGATTCATACTCGAGAATCATTACGTCTTAAAACCAATATCTCGGTATACAAGAAGGAGGATGTTCCTCCAAAATTTGTGAATGGGAGGCCGTTCTTGACGACGGTGCAACTTTCTAAGTTGTCGACTCCGGAGATTAGAATGCATGAGTGGTACATGGTGGCTAGCAACAAATACAAACTCGAGGACTTCACATTTGTTGTGCCAGAAGATGCATTTTGGAGCAATGATCATATAGATCCTGTGCGGCATTTATTCTTTGACGATATCTGGTCGTTGTACCACCGACAAAGGATGGAAACCAACTACTTAACCCTCTTTTGCTTGTAAGTACCTCTAAACTTTCATATTTGTTAGTTTTGTACACGCACACATAAACGAGAGTCTAATGATTAACACTTTTACACGTAAGATGCAATACATGGATGATAAGAAGAAACAACTTAAGACAGGGTTTCTTGACCCGTTGATGATATCCCAAGCTCGCTACAAAGAAGTTGCTCGGAGACATGGAGAAGAATACAAAGACTTGGATGATGCTGAATTTGAGAAAGTCGTCAAACAGAATCAGAGAAAGAAAATGAAGGTAATGGCGGCATACATTGGACGAGCCATGTATAATCATGTACAACATGGCAAGGACTTAATAATAGCTCTGCACCACTTTAAGTAAGTTATCGACATGGTTTTGAACTATAAATTATGGCAATCGTGATCTTAACATGTGTTTTCGTCTATGTCTATATAGTGACCACTACATTTGTATCATGATCTTTCCAAAGGATGGTAAAGTCGTGGCCTTAGACTCACTGAGAATGGAAAAGGCTACGTATAATGCCTTCTTGAAGATTTTAGAGAAGTATGATTATTATTGCACACTTGTACTTATTACAACTTAACAAATGTATTCTTAATCTCACAATGCTATTCTTATATGCAGTGCATACCGCTTTTATTGGAAAGATCTTGGCGGCGAACATCCAGAGGACAAGCCTAATTTGTCAATATCATTATTTCCATATGGTGACAAACAACCTCCGGGTACTGTCCTGTGCGGTTATTATGTATGCGAATGGTGTCGTGTCACCTTCCATTACATGGTCAATCGTGATGATGTAAGTTCGCTATCATTGTCTATGTTGCAATTTTTATGTTATATTGTTGCTCATCACATTACTCTTAGCACTGCTTGCTTTTTGCTTTCATTGCAGGTTCCTAAATCCAAGATCAATGTTGAATGGTTAGAAAGAGATATGGTTTCCGTCGGCGTGGCTAAGGTTGTAAGAGACTTGCTTTACTTTATGCACCGTGAAGTTCTTCATCATCAAGGGCTATTCTACAATACAAATGGAAATTTGCAAAAATTCCCAGAACTAAGTTTGTAGACGATATCACACAGTGTTTAGGTCTTTAGTTAGGAACTTTAGATGTTTAGTTGTCTATGGAACTTTGAGATGTTTAGTTGTCTATGGAACTTGATATGTGTATAAATCTGTGTATGACGATGGAACTTGATATGTGGATGAATCTGTGTATGGAACCTGTTATGGAACTTGATATGTATAAATCTGTGTATGCAATCTGTGTGAATCTGTGTATAATCTGTGTATATTCTGTGTTTGAAAATTATGTATATGAATCTGTATATTGAAAACCGTCTGTGATTTATCTTGTATGCAGTCGGACTTATATAAAAAACCGCCTGTGATGTGTGGCTAACACAAGCGGCTAGGATAAGAAACCGCCTGTGATGTGTGTCTATCACAGGCGGTTCCTTTGAACTGGACCGCCTGTAATGTGTGTCTTTCACAGGCGGTTTTTGATTGACCGCCTGTGATGTTGTTTTACATCACAGGCGGTGCACCACAAGAGGTTCCTGGAACCGCCTGTGTAGAGGCGAACCAAACCGCCTGTACATAGGTTTGCTGTAGTAGTGGGTGGACGCTCTTCTGGTTACGCGAACAGTCTCTCAGACACGTTGCACTTAGCACATTCCCGTCACACCTTCTGCGAGCACAGAGAGAGTGGGAGACCAAGCATCCAAAATCGTCGTCCGCAGAGCTACACTTACACGGGTGTGCGGGCGATCAGGTTTTTGGGGAGCGTACTCGCGACTGCTCGCTCCGTCCGCTCGACCAACGCTGATCAGGTTCCTCGTCGTCGGCACCGTTCGAGGGACTGCACTGCGTACATCTGCCTGCATCGACTGCGTACGACTACATCGAACATACACACGAGATGTCTCGTGTGAATGGAGCCACTGACGCCTTGAGCTTCAATCACTCCGCAAGGTACATTATGTTCTTATTAATTGTGCATGTTTTACTGTTGTTTACTGCTTATGCGAGTAGTCATACACACATGCACATACATATCGTCACATACATCACACTGGTTTCTGGATTAAATTAGAACTGATAATGCCTAATTCTCAAACACAGTCAGTCAATCGATGAGTCGTGTGAAGAGGCACGGGAATCAGTGTCTGCACAACACAGCACAGCCTGAGAGCACCTAGAGGGGGGGTGAATAGGTGATCCTGTGAAACTTGAAACTTAAGCCACAAAAACTTGGTTAAGTGTTAGCACAATAATCGCCAAGTGGCTAGAGAGGAGTCACAGCAAAACACAATAACCACAAAGATATCAATCACAGAGATGGCACGGTGGTTATCCCGTGGTTCGGCCAAGACCAACGCTGGCCTACTCCACGTTGTGGCGTCCCAACGGATGAGGGTTGCAATCAACCCCTCTCAAGCGGTCCAAAGACCCACTTGAATACCACTGTGTTTTGCTTTGCTTTTCTTAATCCCGTCCGCGAGGAATCTCCACAACTTGGAGTCTCTCGCCCTTACAAAGATGTTCACAAAGAAGCACGGAGTAAGGGAGGGATTAGCAACTCACACAAGACACAAAGATCACAGCAAATACGCACACACAAGACCCAGACTTAAGCTCAAAAGACTAGCACACTAGAACAGAGCTCAAATCACTAGAATGTCGAACAAGTGCGCAAGAGTGGAGTGTGAGTGATCAAGATTGCTCAAGGAATGCTTGGTATTCTCCTCCATGTGCCTAGGGGACCCTTTTATAGCCCCAAGGCAGCTAGGAGCCATTGAGAGCAATCTGGGAAGGCAATTCTTGCCTTCTGTCGCCTGGCGCACCGGACAGTCCGGTGCCGATTTCCTTCCTTATTTGGCGAAGCCGACTGTTGGCAGCCTTGGAGCCGTTGGCGCACCGGACACTGTTCGGTGCCCCCTCCTAGTCGTTGGCTCGGCCACGCGTCGCGCCCGGATTAAGCGGCCGACCGTTGGCCCGGCGACCGTTGGCTCACCAGATACTGTCCGGTGCACACCGGACAGTCCGGTGAATTATAGCCGTACGCCGTTTATTTCTTCCCGAGAGCTGCAAGTTCGCCTGAGCCAGCCTGGCGCACTGGACATTGTCCGGTGCACCACCGGACACTGTCCGGTGCACCCAGACAGAGCTGGCTTTGGCTGAACAAGGCCATCTCTCTTCAATTCGATTTCTCCTGTTTCCAGCACTTAGACACAATACATTAGTCTCAAAAACAATGTACTAAGTCTGAGAAACATACCTTTATACTTGAATTGTACTTTGTCCACCATTTTACACTTAGGCACTTGTGTTGGACACTGAATCACCAAAATACTTAGAAATGGCCCAAGGGCACATTTCCCTTTCAATCTCCCCCTTTTTGGTGATTTATGCCAACACAACATAAAGCAAATAGAACAAGTACAAAATCAATTCAAATAATAACTCAAATTTGTTTTGAATCAAATTTGGCATATATGGATCATTCTTTGCCCACCACTTGGTTTGTTTTTGCAAATCAACCTCAACTTCCTATCTCTAAGTCACAAACACTCGTTGAGACATAGCAAGAGTTGTTCCAAGAGAAATTGATCAATGATTTCAAAAACTCCCCCTTTTTGCCATAATTAAACCTTCTCCCCACAAGAGACCAACTTTTGATAATAAGAGGCAAACAAGAGTATTTTGACAAACAAAAACTCTAACTCTACTATTTTTTCAAAATTCACAAGTGGTAGCTAATCCATTTATTGCTTTGGCCTTATTTTCTCCCCCTTTGGCATCAAGCACCAAAACGGAATCAATTTTAGGCCCTTTAACCCCGTTGCCTCACCAAAAATCTTCAACTAAGAGTAAAAAGCAATAAGAGTACTAAGATGAACTTGGAAGTAGTTACTCGTTCATCGGAGTGCAGTGGAAGTCTTGCATGATCCAAGT
Organism: Zea mays; assembly: GCF_902167145.1. Lineage (NCBI taxonomy): Eukaryota > Viridiplantae > Streptophyta > Magnoliopsida > Poales > Poaceae > Zea > Zea mays. The sequence goes on along the minus strand of NC_050100.1, from coordinate 42,499,860 downwards.
TCACCTTTTCCCTTTCAATCCTCCTTTGAGACTAAATTAAGCAAACTCAAGCACACAGTTAGTCTCAAAGGATCAAGTTGTAGCACATCTCGCCCTAAATTTGTGCATCACTTGCAAAGGACTTGTGAGGTCCGGGGAGTGCATGTACAACTTTAGCACCATAAATAAACAACACAATGCAAAAGGAACATGATCAAAGGCATAAACACATGTATGCTACACATCAATCCAAGTTCCACGAATCTAGGACATTTAGCTCACTACACAACTTGCAAAAGGTCTGCTCATCTAAAGGCTTGGTAAAGATATCGGCTAGCTGGTTCTCGGAGCTAACATGAAACACTTCGATATCTCCCTTTTGCTGGTGGTCTCTCAAAAAGTGATGCCGGATGTCTATGTGCTTTGTGCGGCTGTGTTTAACAGGATTATCCGCCATGCGGATGGCACTCTCATTATCACATAGGAGTGGGACTTTGCTCAGATTGTAGCCAAAGTCCCTGAGGGTTTGCCTCATCCAAAGTAGTTGCGCGCAACACTGTCCTGCGGCAACGTACTCGGCCTCAGCGGTGGATAGGGCAACGGAAGTTTGTTTCTTAGAACTCCATGACACCACTGACCTTACTAAGGATTGGCACGTCCCCGATGTACTCTTCCTATCGACCTTACATCCAGCATAGTTGGAGTCTGAATATCCAATCAAGTCAAAGGTAGACCCCTTTGGATACCAGATCCCGAAGCAAGGCGTAGCGACTAAATATCTAAGAATTCGCTTCACAGCCACTAAGTGACCCTCCTTAGGATCAGATTGAAATCTAGCACACATGCATACGCTAAGCATAATATCCGGTCTACTAGCACATAAATAAAGTAAAGACCCTATCATAGACTGGTATGCTTTTTGATCAACGGACTTACCTCCTTTGTTGAGGTCGGTGTGTCCGTCGGTTCCCATTGGAGTCTTTGCGGGCTTGGCGTCCTTCATCCCAAACCTCTTGATCAAATCTTGTGTGTACTTTGTTTGGGAGATGAAGGTTCCATCCTTGAGTTGCCTCACTTGGAACCCAAGGAAGTAGCTTAACTCGCCCATCATCGACATCTCGAATTTCTGAGTCATCACCCTGCTAAACTCTTCACAAGACTTTTGGTTAGTAGAACCAAATATTATGTCATCAACATAAATTTGGCACACAAAAAGGTCACCATCATAAGTCTTAGTAAAAAGAGTTGGGTCGGCTTTCCCAACCTTGAAAGCATTAGCAATTAAAAAGTCTCTAAGGCATTCATACCATGCTCTTGGGGCTTGCTTAAGTCCATAGAGCGCCTTAGAGAGCTTACACACGTGGTCGGGGTGCCGTTCATCCTCGAAGCCAGGGGGTTGCTCCACATACACCTCCTCCTTGATTGGCCCGTTGAGGAAAGCGCTCTTCACATCCATTTGGAACAACCTGAAAGAATGGTGAGCGGCATATGCTAGCAAAATACGAATGGACTCTAGCCTAGCCACAGGAGAAAAAGTCTCCTCAAAGTCCAAACCTGCGACTTGGGCATAACCTTTTGCCACAAGTCGTGCCTTGTTCCTTGTCACTACCCCGTGCTCGTCTTGTTTGTTGCGGAACACCCACTTGGTTCCCACAACATTTTGCTTGGGACGAGGCACCAGTGTCCAAACTTCATTTCTTTTGAAGTTGTTGAGCTCCTCCTGCATGGCCAACACCCAGTCCGGATCTAGCAAGGCCTCTTCTACCCTGAAAGGCTCAATAGAAGAGACAAGGGAGTAATGCTCACAAAAATTAACTAATCGAGATCGAGTAGTTACTCCCTTGCTAATATCACCCAAAATTTGGTCGACGGGATGATCCCTTTGAATCATCGCTCGAACTTGGGTTGGAGGTGCCGGTTGCGTTTCTTCCTCCATTTCATGATCATCTTGTGCTCCCCCTTGATCATACACCTCCTGATCATCATCTTGAGTTGGGGGATGCACCATTGTTGAGGAAGAAGGTTGATCTCGTTCATCTTGTTCCTGTGGCCGCATATCTCCAATCGCCATGGTGCGTATTGTGGCAGTTGGAACTTCTTCTTCATCTACATCATCAAAATCAACACCTTGCTCTCTTGGAGAGCCATTAGTCTCATCAAATACAACGTCGCTAGAGACTTCGACCAAACCCGATGATTTGTTGAAGACTCTATACGCCTTTGTATTTGAGTCATAACCTAACAAAAACCCTTCTACGGCTTTGGGAGCAAATTTGGAATTCCTACCCTTCTTCACTAGAATGTAGCATTTACTCCCAAAAACTCGAAAATACGAAACATTGGGTTTGTTACCGGTTAGTAGCTCGTATGACGTCTTCTTGAGGAGGCGATGAAGGTAGACCCTGTTGATGGCGTGGCAAGCCGTGTTCACGGCTTCCGACCAAAAGCACTCGAGGGTCTTGAACTCTCCAAGCATCGTCCTCGCCATGTCTATAAGCGTCCTGTTCTTCCTCTCTACCACACCATTTTGCTGTGGTGTGTAGGGAGCGGAGAACTCGTGCTTGATCCCTTCCTCCTCAAGATACTCCTCCACTTGAAGGTTCTTGAACTCGGACCCATTGTCGCTCCTTATCTTTTTCACCTTGAGCTCAAACTCGTTTTGAGCTCTCCTTAGGAAGCGCTTGAGGGTCCCTTGGGTTTCAGATTTATCCTGCAAAAAGAATACCCAAGTGAAGCGGGAAAAGTCATCAACTATAACAAGACCATACTTACTTCCTCCTATACTTAGATAGGCGACGGGTCCGAATAGGTCCATGTGAAGCATCTCCAAAGGTCTTGATGTAGTCATCACATTTTTGGTGTGATGAGAGCTTCCCACCTGTTTGCCTGCTTGACAAGCTGCACAAGGTCTATCTTTTTCGAATTGCACATTAGTTAAACCAATCACATGTTCTCCCTTTAGAAGCTTGTGAAGGTTCTTCATCCCCACATGTGCTAAGCGGCGATGCCACAGCCAACCCATGCTAGTCTTAGCAATTAAGCATGCATCTAGACCGGCCTCCTCTTTTGCAAAATCAACTAAGTAAAGTTTGTCGTCTAATACACCCTTAAAAGCTAATGAACCATCACTTCTTATAAAGACAGACACATCTACATTTGTGAATAGACAATTATATCCCATATTGCATAATTGACTAACAGATAACAAATTATATCCAAGAGACTCAACTAAAAACACATTAGATATAGAGTGCTCGGATGAAATAGCAATTTTACCTAACCCTTTTACCTTGCCTTGATTCCCATCACCGAATATTATTGAATCTTGGGAATCCTTGTTTTTGACGTAGGAGGTGAACATCTTCTTCTCCCCCGTCATATGGTTTGTGCATCCGCTATCGATAATCCAGCTTGAACCCCCGGATGCATAAACCTGCAAGGCAAATTTAGGCTTGGGTCTTAGGTACCCAACTCATGTTGGGTCCTACAAGGTTAGTACAAATATCCTTAGGGACCCAAATGCAAGTTTTGTCTCCCTTGCATTTTGCCCCTAATTTTCTAGCAACTATCTTTCTATCCTTTCTACAAATAGCAAAGGAAGCATTTAAAGCATGATATATTGTAGAAGGTCCATTTATAACTTTCCTGGGAACATGAACAATATTCTTTCTAGGCACATGATGAATATTTTTCCTAGGCATATCTCTACCATGCATATAGGAAGAACTAGAAGCAAACATGGCATATGAATCATAAACATGTGAATCAAAAGCATCATAACTTCTATTTGTATTTCTAGCATGTCTCCTATCATGATACATAAAAGCATGGTTCTTTTTAGCACTACTAGCCATAGGGGCCTTCCCTTTCTCCTTGGCGGGGATGGGAGCCTTATGGCTTGTTAAGTTCTTGGCTTCTCTCTTGAAACCAAGTCCATCCTTAATTGAGGGGTGTCTACCAATCGTGTAGGCATCCCTTGCAAATTTTAACTTATCAAATTCGCTTTTGCTAGTCTTAAGTTGGGCATTGAGACTAGCCACTTCATCATTCAATTTAGAAATTGAAACTAGGTGTTCACTACACACATCAACATTAAAATATTTACACCTAGTGCAAACCACAACATGTTCTACACAAGATGTTGATTTATTAGCTATTTCTAACTTAGCATTCAAGTCATCGTTTATGCTCTTTAAACTAGAAATAGAGTCATGGCATGTAGACAATTCACAAGAAAGCATTTCATTCCTCTTTATTTCTAAAGCAAGGGATTTTTGAGCTTCTATAAACTTATCATGTTCATCATATAAGAGATCCTCTTGCTTTTCTAGCAATCTATTCTTATCGTTCAAAGCATCAATCAATTCATTTATTTTATCCACCTTGGTTCTATCTAGACCCTTGAATAGACATGAATAATCTATTTCATCATCATCACTAGACTCATCCTCACTTGAAGAAACATAAGTACTAGTGTTACGAGCGCTTACCTTCTTTTCCCTTGCCATGAGGCAAGTGTGATGCTCGTTGGGGAAGAGGGATGACTTGTTGAAGGCAGTGGCGGCGAGTCCTTCGTTGTTGGAGTCGGACGACGAACAATCCGAGTCCCACTCCTTGCCAAGATGTGCCTCGCCTTTTGCCTTCTTATAATTCTTCTTCTTCTCCCTCTTGTTCCCTTCTTCCTGGTCACTATCATTGTCGGGACAGTTAGCAATAAAATGACCAACCTTACCACATTTGAAGCATGAGCGCTTCCCCTTTGTCTTGGTCTTGCTTGGCTGCCCCTTGCGACCCTTTAGCGCCGTCTTGAAGCGCTTGATGATGAGGGCCATCTCTTCATCATTGAGCCCAGCCGCCTCAACTTGCGCCACCTTGCTAGGTAGCGCCTCCTTGCTCCTCGTTGCCTTGAGAGCAATGGGTTGAGGCTCATGGATTGGACCGTTCAACGCGTCGTCGACATATCTTGCCTCCTTGATCATCATTCGCCCGCTTACAAATTTCCCAAGAACTTCTTCGGGCGACATCTTGGTGTACCTAGGATTTTCACGGATATTGTTCACCAAATGTGGATCAAGTACAGTAAAGGACCTTAGCATTAGACGAACGACGTCGTGGTCCGTCCATCGTGTGCTTCCGTAGCTCCTTATCTTGTTGATAAGGGTCTTGAGCCGGTTGTATGTTTGGGTTGGCTCCTCTCCCCTGATCATTGCGAATCTTCCAAGCTCGCCCTCCACCAACTCCATTTTGGTGAGTAAGGTGACGTCGTTCCCCTCATGTGAGATCCTGAGGGTGTCCTAGATCTGCTTGGCATTGTCCAAGCCGCTCACCTTATGATACTCGTCCCTGCACAAAGAGGCTAACAACACAGTAGTAGCTTGTGCATTTCTATGAATATGTTCATTGATAAACATAGGACTATCCGAGCTATCAAATTTCATTCCACTTTCCACAATTTCCCATATGCTCGGATGGAGAGAGAACAGGTGACTACGCATTTTGTGGCTCCAAAATCCGTAGTCCTCTCCATCAAAGTGAGGAGGTTTGCCAAGTGGAATGGAGAGCAAATGAGCATTTGTACTTTGCGGAATACGAGAGTAGTCAAAAGAAAAGTTCGATTTAACCGGTTTCCTTCTCTCGTAGTCGTTGTCGTCGTTGTCCTTTTGGGAAGAAGTGGACTCGTCGCTGTCGTCGTAGTAGACGATCTCCTTGATGCGCCTTGTCTTCTTCTTCTTCCCATCCTTTCGTTTGTGGCCCGAGCCCGAGTCGGTAGGCTTGTCATCCTTGGACTCGTTGACGAATGACTCCTTCTCCTTGTCATTGATCACAATCCCCTTGCCCTTAGGATCCATCTCTTCGGGCTGTTAGTCCCTTTCTTGAAGAGAACGGTTCTGATACCAATTGAGAGCACCTAGAGGGGGGTGAATAGGTGATCCTGTGAAACTCGAAACTTAAGCCACAAAAACTTGGTTAAGTGTTAGCACAATAATCGCCAAGTGGCTAGAGAGGAGTCTCAACAAAACACAATAACCACAAAGATATCAATCACAGAGATGGCACGGTGGTTATTCCGTGGTTCGGCCAAGACCAACGCTTGCCTACTCCACGTTGTGGCGTCCCAACGGACGAGGGTTGCAATCAACCCCTCTCAAGCGGTCCAAAGACCCACTTGAATACCACGGTGTTTTGCTTTGCTTTTCTTAATCCCGTCCGCGAGGAATCTCCATAACTTGGAGTCTCTCGCCCTTACAAAGATGTTCACAAAGAAGCACATAGTAAGGGAGGGATTAGCAACTCACACAAGACACAAAGATCACAGCAAATACGCACACACAAGACCCACACTTAAGCTCAAAAGACTAGCACACTAGAACAGAGCTCAAATCACTAGAATGTCGAACAAGTGCGCAAGAGTGGAGTGTGAGTGATCAAGATTGCTCAAGGAATGCTTGGTATTCTCCTCCATGCGCCTAGGGGACCCTTTTATAGCCCTAAGGCAGCTAGGAGCCGTTGAGAGCAATCTGGGAAGGCAATTCTTTCCTTTTGTCGCCTGGCGCACCGGACAGTCCGGTGCACCACCGGACACTGTCCGGTGCCGATTTCCTTCCTTATTTGGCGAAGCCGACCGTTGGCAGCCTTGGAGCCGTTGGCGCACCAGACACTGTCCAGTGCACACCGGACAGTCCGGTGCCCCCTCCTAGCCGTTGGCTCGGCCACGCGTCGCGCCCGGATTAAGCGGCCAACCGTTGGCCCGGTGACCGTTGGCTCACCGGACACTGTCCGGTGCACACCGGACAGTCCGGTGAATTATAGTCGTACGCCGTTTATTTCTTTCCGAGAGCTGCAAATTCGCCTGAGCCAGCCTGGCGCACCGGACACTGTCCGGTGCACCACCGGACAGTCCGGTGCACCCAGACAGAGCTGGCTTTGGCTGAACAAGGCCATCTCTCTTCAATTCGATTTCTCCTGTTTCCAGCACTTAGACACAATACATTAGTCTCAAAAACAATGTACTAAGTCTGAGAAACATACCTTTATACTTGAATTGTACTTTGTCCACCATTTTACACTTAGGCACTTGTGTTGGACACTAAATCACCAAAATACTTAGAAATGGCCCAAGGGCACATTTCCCTTTCACAGCCAGACCGCGGAATAGCTGGTGGGGCACCATGAAAGGGATGAAGGGGGTGTCACATGCTAAGGCCAAGAAACCAGTGCTTGCAGGGAAATTGGCTAAGCTTGCTCTTCTTGACCCAAAGAGGCTAAAAGGTTTGCTAAGCTTGCTCTTCTTGACCCAAAGAGGGCTAAAAGGTTTGTTTTCTCTGAGAAATGTATGTTCATCTAATATACAATTTTTTGGGGGTGCTTGGTTCCGTTGGCAGCGCCGGCCCTGGCGGGGGTCGAGCAGTGCCCCCGACCAGGGCCCCAAGATTAGTGGGGCCTCACATCATGTACGAAATAACAATATATATATTGTATACGTTTGTCTGCTAGCTCTATAAAATTTGTAAAGGCCTAATTATAAGTCAACAACACGACAGCAACAAGCAAGGATAATTAGGCATAACCTATCAATCTTGATTTCTATATTCTAGTAGTAGTACTTCATAGTCTCAGGCCCAACCATCTAGACTCTCAGCGTACAACGAGACAATGACGTTTGACATTTCATCTCTATTTCTCGCACAGTTGTAGACAATATATATATACTATATTTATATGTAATAATTATTATTATAAAGGTCTCATTTATAAGTCTTGTCCTGGGCTTCTAAGGCTGGGCGCAGTGAGGTACTGGGAAGCTCTCCCTAAAGCTTTAGAGTGAGGTATAGGGTAACCCGAATGCTGCAGCGGTGTGCTCTAAACCTCACCGTATGGTAGGGTGAACGTTCTCTCACCTCAGCTATGGAGTTGCTGCCGTCGCTCCCCTACCGCTTCTCTTTCTTCACGTGGCAGGCCAGGTCACCGTATGGTAAGGAGAGTGTGGAGAAGAAAGAGAAGGGTAGTTGGTATAGGGTGGAAATATAGGGTAGAGATGAGTGCGGAGGATTGTAGTATAGGGTAGAGAATCTCGCTGATTAGGACAGAATATTGCTTTTAGGGTAGAGAAATAGGGTAGAATAAGTGCGGATAGCCTAAAATATCAGGACCGGCACTGTCCGTTGGCCAGGTTTATTTTTAAAACAAATTTGGCTACGATTATATGGAATTGGCTGCATCATTTGTTGAACATTTTTCATATCAAATGATTGCATCAGAATCTGCTATCGCTATATTCTTAGCTAAAGTATATTGCCACTGCAGGTCCAAGGAGTCGTTAGATGGTAGCATGGTAGGTGAGACTGAAGTATATTGCCACTGCAGGTCCAAGGAGTCGGTTGAATATTTCTCTTGTTACCTGAAGCATGATGATAAGAATTCAACGGGAAAGACTTAGCAGCTACAGTTACACACTATACAGTTTGCATGCATCCGGATTGGAGAGGCATGGCAATATACAAGAAAGTTTTGTAATATGGTTTTAAGTTAGTAGTACTTATCTTGCGGTAAAATACATGGCCATGAGTTTGCAGTCTGTATTATCAAAATGTACGCACTTCAAAGTTTTATGGGCAAATCTCTATCCAGTTTCTCTATTGAATTGATCTGGTGTCAGCTTTTAGTTATAATTATCTCTCCAATGTCACTTAAAAAATGCACTCAGGAACATTCAATGTTCCAATGGTTTATCTTTGTTCCTGTTTTGTTGCGAAAAAAAGTTATTAGCCACACAGCTATTTTCACATAATATTTCGGACAAGAAAATAGTTCTACTTACAGTTCAATCTTCATGTTTAACATATCATGTGTATTTGGTACAAGGGACTAGCTATCACTTATTACGAGCCTAGGAAAAGCTACCTTGTGATTTTAGTTGCATCTTAAATTATTTTGAACTATATAAAATAATAATGCAAACACAGCTGCCTGACGAACATAAGTATATAAATTATCATGTGTGGTTGTGTTGTGCCTAAAATGACACTCTTTTGAGGGACGTTTCAATTGCTAAAACGACAATTATCGTGGGACAGAGAAAGTACCTGTCACAAAATACCAACAAAGAAAAAATTTAGTTGTCGACAGTATCTTGTAGCAACCACCAACCAACACTAGTACACAGAAGCTCTATAGTGGCGGTTTTAAACATATTTACACTGGCGTTTTTCAGTACCGCCAGTGCTAGGGGTCAGTGGAAATCAGCATTTCCACTGGCGGTTATTTTGGAACCGCCAGTGAAAAGTGCATTTTCACTGACGGTTTTCTTAACGAACCGCCAGTGAAAAGTGCATTTCCACTGGCGGCTGAATAAAGAAAACCGCCAGTGGAAATGCATTTACACTGGCGGTTTTATAAAGCAAACCGCCAGTGTAAATGCACTTTTCACTGGCGGTTTTCTTTATAAAACCGCCAGTGGAAGTTTTCCCGCCTTTTTTCAAAATTTCAAACAATACTGAATTATATATATATTTATTTACACACACACAAACATATATATATATATATCTATATTGATATTGAAAGCAACATGAAATTAAATTCTATCATACATTTATATACATCAAAGTATTCTGTTTACAACCATATATGCTTCATGCATTCTATACATCATAAGTTTTCACCTAAGCTCTAATAACTATCTCGGCTAAGAGATAATCTACTAATTTCTGTTAGTATTCTGAACTCTGGCAAAGCTAATGTCCCGGAAGCATCGTGATATTTTCCTTCTGCGGGAATGACCTCTTTCAATATGAATGTGCAGAGGTCCTCGACTATGCCATACAATGCAGCTTCGGTCAAGTTCTCCGGGTTTCCTCGTTGAAATTGCTGTAAAGGAATTTTATAAACATCATCTATTTATACTCAATAATAACACATTTGCATCTTTAATGACATAAATACATACTTAACTATTACTAATAATACCTTGTCAGGGTTCGTGATGTATCGTCCGTTCACTCTCATGAACTCGCACGCATAGAATCCACATAGGACCGATCCTTGTGGTTGCTTGTGGCACTACATAACGGGAGATTGGTTATTTAGTTGCAACATTGTGTATGATATGTATTCATAAAATCACATACTTACCGGCCAGTGATGATGGATGTCTAGTGGCACGAGTTTTTTCGACAGGTCGTACTTTCCACCTCTCATCTTATAGAATCTATAAGCACTGTGATCTCAAATAGAATCACCATGTTATTCTCAAATTTTAATCGATAAAAGTATGCATGCATAGAAAAGGCTTACAGCTCTAAGATGCTGAGGAATGTTGCATATGTCGAAGGGTCGAAGTTCAAGGAGTCGAGCACCAGCACCTTTCCAACCTTAGGATAAATGAGGAAGCATATCCAGTGGTCCCTGTACGAATCAAATTTGTGATGCATGTGTATTGAAATTATTAATTTTATTTATGCAAAATCACACTTACTTAAAGTTGTACGGGGCCATTATGGCTTCCCTGTCTTGAAATTGAAGCATTGCATGTCCTATGTATGTGGCGTATCGAGCTTCAAAATCCTTCTTCATTTCCTTTATACGCTTCTCAACTTCTTCGTCCGTCTTTCCCCTTATTTCATCGTTGTCTTTCCCGATTCTAAAAGTGTGGCTTTCCTCGGATATAAGTATTGGGTTGAGATACCCAACCCTTTTACTGGCACTAGCATTGGGCTTGGTACCGTAAAGAATCTCCTGCTGATCATGTTGCATTCTGCAAGTCACACGTGCATGTCAGATATTGAAATTTTATACAGCTCACTAATAATAACACACATATGTGGAAGTATGAGCGACACTTACAATGCAAACATCGTTACAAGTTGCACGTCGAGTCTCTGAAGGTTCATCATTAACCACATGTCCTCGAATGTAACAACGGCCTTTTGGTTCGAACCAATAAAAGCATGGTCTGGTATATGCACACTGATGGTGTCGATGCCAACCGATGATGCCCGCATGTACCAGTCATGCAACCTTTTAACACCAGCCGGGACCTTTCTTAGTTTGTCAAGAGGTAGCAGAGGTCTGCCCGGCACATATTTTTTAGGCACGTTTTTGTAATCTGCCTTAGTTGGCTTCTTTATCTTTGCGGCAGTTGCCTCAGCCTTTTTTGCAGACTCCTCGTGCTCGGCCAAATCAACAGTTTGTGACGTGAGGCTCCGTCCAATCCCTTTCAAAAACCTAACTGTGCCAGCAGTAGTAGCTTTACTCTTCTTTTTCTGATACGGGGACACCAATTTTGGTATAGGAAGTTTAGATTTCTTTGATGGCCGTGGATCGTTTGATGGCTGTGGAGAAGGTGGATCCCTTGATGGTGGCGTAGACAGTGGGTCACCAAGAGGATGGGGAGGAGAAGGTGGTGGAGCCCTGAATGGTGATGCTTGTGGCGGAGACGGTGGGTCAGAAAAAGGATGAGGAGCAGCATGTGAAGTTTGAGGAGGTGAGGATGGATGTACAATAGGAACAGCAATTTGAGAAGGCGGAGACGGTTGGGCCTGCGACGCCTGCGACGAATTCGACAAATCAAGCAATTCGACATCCCTTCGAGGCCAAAGGATAAAATTCTTAATAGCTTGTCCAAGTTTCTCGATATCTTCGGGCCCAGGGATGTCTAGCATGTCGTCCTCGTATCCTTGGACGACCGTCGTCACTTCTACTTTGCAATAATCATCTGGAATATCGTTTCCATGGTACTTGCGTCCTGGGATCGCAAGGCCTGTGGCTACTATCTTTGTACGTTTATTGTTAATACCATATCTTATAACCAGTGTGCACGCCACAGGCCTTGTGATGTCATCAACTGGATAACGGTCCTTATTTCCCGTTGAAGCAACAGAGCTTGGTAATGTCGTACAATCTGTGGAAGCCGGCGGTTGAGCTGCTGGAATTATTTGTATCTGTGGAGTGGTCATCTGTTGAACAGACATCGCACTCGCCAACTGTTGCATCAATTCTGGAGGAGGATTCGATAGCATTTGAGACATCATGGCTTTGAACTCTTTCTTGGCCTCCTCCTTAAAATAATCCGCGATCTCTTCCTTGTATCGATCACGTTTCTTGTACAGACCTTCCCACTGTGGTCCGAATCCTTCCTTCCATCCTTCCTTAGACGAGATTCCTCGTACACGACCAGGATGCTCAGGGTTACCGAGACCAGCCGTTAGGATGTCTCTTTCCCTTTGTGGCTTAAAAGTTCCTTCGCTCTGCTTAGCTGCCATTGTATATATGTTTTTTGCCGCTTCTTCGACAATGGGATCATCAAAAGATACACCGGTCTCGGTTTCCCTTGGTTTTCTAGCACGGAGCCAATTTGCCGCCCTTTCACCAAGTTGCTCGGACAGCGTCGGCAACCCTGCAGCCTTCTTCTCGGCGTCTTCTTGTGTCCATTTAGGAAGCTGACGCTTGTAACCACCTGTGCCTAGGTGGTGGCGGTACTTGTTCTTCTTTGATAGTTCTGAATTTGCCTCACTTAGAGATATGAAATCAGGGCTGCTCCTCTGCTCTAGAAATACTGCCCACTGACCTGCTGAGATTTTATATTTTTTGGTCGGGTCCAGACCTTTCTTTGCAAACTTTGTGTTCATCTCAGACCTCCAGTTTCGGAAATTTATTGCAAGCTGCTTCATCGTGTATTCCTTCACGAGTTCTTCTGAACCCCGAGGCAGAACGAACCTCATTAATAGCTTATTCCATATTTGATTCTTGACATCATCTGACACATCTCTCCACTGTCGTATTGTTATGTCAAGATTATCTCTAACTAAAAACCCAAGTGCATTCCGAAACTTAGGTAGTGCCTCTTCTGGAGCTAGGGGCTGACCTTTCGGGCTCACGTCTGAGATTTTGTATGTTTTGTCGGGAAATTTGTTCAGCCCCCTGTCACCTCTTTTTCGATCGCTCTGCTTCCTTTTCCTTGATGTCTCGGTTGTTGTCTTGGTCTGTTCCGGTGCGTCTTGGGTCGGCTCTGGTACGTCTTCGTATCGTGCCACGGCTTCTTCGAGTATCGCACGAAATTCAGACACGACCTCCTATTCATGTAATAAAATGCACAAGAGATCATGCATGTGAAATCAGTAGGGTACACATACGAAGCTAAAGATGCGTACTTTTACCTCAGCTTCTCGTGGATCATAAGTAGGGTCACGTTGCAACTCACGGAGAGCGGCCCTATCTATGCTAGTGGTAGGAAAAGGGTCGCTAGGCGTTTCATATCCTTCACTGCTAGATTGTTCTTGAGCAACACTCTTGTCCATGTGCTCGGGCACTAATCCTTGGTCCTTGATCGGAGAACTCATTGAGCTATATATATACAAATACATAAGCAATAATTAAATACATATTAACACATATTAACGTAAGCAATAATTAAATTCATCTTAACAAATAGTATAATTAAATACATCCTCGCGGGCACTAAACCCTTAACCCTAACCCTAACCCAAAACCCTAACCCTAACCCTAACCCTAACCCAAAACCCGAACCCTTAACCCTAACCCTAACCCTAACCCTAACTCTAACCCTGACCCACAACCCTAACCCTAACCCTAACCCTAACCCTAACCCAAAACCCGAACCCTTAACCCAAAACCCGAACCCTTAACCCTAACCCTAACCCTAACCCTAACTCTAACCCTGACCCAAAACCCTAACCCTAACCCTAACCCTAACCCTAAACCCTTAACCCTAACCCTAACCCTAACCCAAAACCCGAACCCTTAACCCAAAACCCGAACCCTTAACCCTAACCCTAACCCTAACCCTAACACCCTGACCCATAACCCTAACCCTAACCCTAAACCCTAACCCTAACCCAAAACCCGAACCCTTAACCCAAAACCCGAACCCTTAACCCTAACCCTAACCCTAACCCTAACCCTAATCCTTAACCCTAACCCTAACTATAACCCTTAACCCTAACCTTAACCCTAACCATAACCCTAAACCCTAACCATATAGTATCGTATAGTCGTATAGTATCGTGTAGGAAGGGGAGAGAGTCGCATAGGACGTATAGAGAGAGGGAGAGTCGTATAGGACGAGGAGAGGGAGAGAGGGAGAGTCGCATAGGACGTATAGAGAGGGAGAGAGGGAGAGTCGTACGGAAATTATCGAGTTCAGATCGAATTCGGATCGGATCGGATACGTATATTATCGAGTTGTGACGGATAAAATTACAATGTATATATTCAACATACATTTGAACACATATGAATTCAACATACATTTGAACACATAAAATTACAATGTATAAAATTCCTCTCTCTCTCACCCTCCTCTCCCTCTCTCACCCTCCTCTCCCTCCCTCTATCTCTCTCACCATACATTTCAACATACATTTCAACATACATTTGAACACATATGAATTCAACATACATTTGAACACATAAAATTACAATGTATAAAATTCCTCTCTCTCTCTCTCACCCTCCTCTCCCTCCCTCTATCTCTCTCCCTCTCTCTTCCTCTCTCTTCCTCCCTCTCGGCGGCGGGCGGCGCGTGCGCCCTCCTCTCTCCTCCCTCTCCCTCTCCCTCCTCTCTCTTCCCTCTCCCTCTCCTTCATCTCTCTTCCTCCCTCTCGGCGGCGGCGCGTGCCCTAGGTACTAAAACGCGGCGGCGGCGGCGGCGGCCCGGCGCGGTAGTAGACGGCGGCGGTACAGATTAGGGGAAAGAGAAAAAACCTGGAGACGGCGGTGCTGGGGCGGGAATGGCGGCGTGGGGACGGGCGCGGGGACGATCGCCGGCGAAAACCCTCGGGGTCGAAATCCAGCAGCCTGACGGCGTCGTCTTCAAGTGAAAGGGCGCCAGGGACTTGTAAAATTTTCGGCTCCCGCGCGCCACCTTTATATAGGCGCCATTTCTACTGGCGGTTGATAACGAGAACCGCCAGTAGAAATGGTTTCCACAGACTGTAGAAGCCATTTCTACTGGCGGTTGACAACGAGAACCGCCAGTAGAAACCATTTCTACTGGCGGTTGTCATAGAGAACCGCCAGTAGAAATGGCTTCCACAGACTGTAGAAGCCATTTCTACTGGCGGTTCTATATGACAACCGCCAGTAGAAATTGTTTTTTGTTATTATTTTAACATAGTTTTTTATATATTGTTTAGTATACTTTTTATATATTTAATTAGTATAGTTTTTATATATTAAGTATACTCTCTCCTCTATCTCTCCTCTCTCTCCTCTATCTCTCTCTCTCCTCTATCTCTCCTCTCTCTCCTCTATCTCTTCCCTCTCTCTCTCTCCTCTATCTCTCCTCTCTCTCTCTCTCTCCTCTTTATCACAAAATGCTGTGGGCACCTCTAGAGTTCAATGAGAAGTAGAGTATATAATACCTGTGGAGATGATCGATAAAGCCTGATACGACATTCAGACATGTCGCCGATCAGATAGCCTGCCTGGTGAGACGACAACAAAATGCAACTTCTTTGATTGACTCGATTGATCAAAGAAGACTTCGACTTCTGCGCTCCAGTGCTGCTGCAGCAGTACACTTTCCCCCGCCGGAGTAGTCGAGGCTCAACTCAAGAGAACTAGAGAAGGCTCCAATCCTAGGGCTAGGAAGCAGAAACCGCCGAAGGTGCCGGTGGGTTCACGTGGACCCCGATCCTCGAGCACCTCGATCCGAGGTCGAGACGTCTCAGTGAGACGTCGGAAACGGCTGACGGGCAGGCCTGCGCGGCCTCCTCGGCTCCTCCACTCAGTGAGAGCATTCAATTGCAGTGTTTAAATCCTATGTAGTCTCCTTGCTTCGCGTATCTTCGTCTTCACTCCCACTGTATGAATTAAATCCTATGTTGTCTCTTGGCTTTGCGTCTCTCGTCACCGTTGGAGATGGTTGTTTCTTACTGCCTGATATATATTAGTCGAATAATCTTCTCTGCTTTTATTTACCTTTCTAGGTGATAAACCATGACTGGGAAAAAGACCACGGCTTCCTCTGCCGGCCGCACTCTAAAGAAGGCTGCACTCTAAAGAGACGGGGTTGGAAGATGAGGAAGAGGCGACTGTGACACTATCCGTGGAGAAGGACGCGCTGGAGTGCGACATCTGCTGTCTACCCTTCCAGTCCGAAGTTTTCATGGCAAGTCAGATTACCATGCATGTATATATACAGTACATATTGATCGGTAGGCTCCAGCATGATGTTCTGCTCTGTGTAAAATCAGTGCAAGAACGGGCATTCTGGATGTGCAAAGTCCTAACAATAATCAATTACATGACAAGTCCTAACAATAATCAATTACATGACAAGTATATGATCTAGGAAGCTATTGTTCTGCCTTGTCCATCGTGGCGTACCCAGGGCAACGAATTGCGTGGGATGCTTCGCTCAACGTTCCTTATCTTGGTTGGATGGTCTATGAAAAGAGACATGTCGTTGAACTGGTTAAAATCCTCTAAATCAGATACACCATCAACTCCTATAGCTTGTTGTTTTCCAGGAAAAACTACATGCTTCGGTTTGTCGGTGCTTTTCTTCTCATTGTTAGAAATGATCTGTTCAGCATAGAAGACCTGTGCAGCACGATTAGCAAGGATCCATGGGTCATCTTTGTAACCTACCTTACTTAGATCAAGAACTCTGACCCCATAGTTGTCTACCGTGACATGTTTGTCTTCAACCCATTGACATCGGAAAACCGAGATCTGAAATGTACCATAGTCTAGTTCCCATATGTCCTCAATAAAGCCAAAATATGTTATAATCTCACCAGTTTCATCATCTATGGCCTCGCATCGAACACCACTATTTTGTGACATGCTCTTTTTGTCCTTGGACTTGGTACAAAATGTGAATCCACTAATGTCATAGGTTTGCCATGTTGTGACCTGGCGTGATGGTCCAGATGCCAAGCCCTTGATGGTTTGTTCTTCTATTGTTTCTCCACGTGGAATGTCCTTCGCCATTAGCCATGTGTTGAATCGCTGCTTATGTTGCTTCATTACCCAATCATTCGTATGCCCAGGATTTTGCTCGCGAAGCTCATTGATGTGTTGTTGGATAAATGGCTCCATTATCGTTAGCTGATGTAGGATGCTCTGATGTGCCTCAAGTACTATATCGTAATCCGGTGGGATGAAAGATTTCCGTCCCATCCTCCCGCTTCCATACAGTCTACCCTCGTGTCGTGACGGAGGCAGACCTATTGCAACCTGGTCTTTTAGGATACTATTGCAGAATGGACCTCCGGACTCAATGGCCTCTTCGGTACAGTACCCCTCTATCATGGATGCCTCAGGACGAGCACGGGTTGATACATAGCCATTCAGTATTGACATGAAACGCTCATACGTCCACATTTCATGCAAGTACATAGGACCCAATGCCTCTATTTGTGGCACCAAGTGCACCACAAGGTGCACCATAATATCAAAGAACGATGGAGGGAAACACATCTCAAACTGTGATATTGTCTCCACTGCGAATTCCTGAAGAGATGCCAACTCATCACGGCCAATTACCTTTTGTGAAATCCTGTTGAAAAAGTAGCACAACCGTGTGATTGCCATCTTTAAAAACAAAGGATTTATAGCCCTGATGGCAATAGGTAGGAATGTAGTCAGCATGACATGGCAATCATGTGAGTTGTAGTTGGTGATTGTCAGGTCTTTCATTGACACAATACTCCGTATGCTAGAGCAGAATCCGGATGGGACTTTCAAATTCTTAAGCCAAACACACATCGCATGTTTCTCATCTACATTGAGATTGTAGCTTGCTGCTGGGAGATGGTACTTCCCATTTTCTTGAAGAACGGGATGTAGTTCCTTTTTTATGCCTAAATCTACCAAGTCCATGCGTGAATTGAGCCCTTCTTTTGTTTTGCCCTTTATGTCTAGCAAGGTGCCCATTATGCTTTCAAACACGTTCTTCTGAACGTGCATACCATCGATCGCATGCCGCACATCTAACTCTTTCCAGTAAGGCAAGTACTCGAAGAAAATAGATTTCTTCTTGAATATAGCCCCCGAAGCTGGTTTGACATCCTTCCTTGTTTTTCCGTCTTTTGTCTTCTTCCCGAAAACAAACTTGATATTCCTGACTATTTCAAAAACTCTATGACCTCTATTGTTACCCGATGGAGCAGTAGAATGTAGTTCACCATTATTGTCGAAGTACTTATCCATCTTTCGCATGCGGTACCTGTGTCCTTCCAATAAAAAGCGTCTGTGCCTCATGTAAACTATCTTCCTAGATGCAGCAAGGGATACGTAAGCAGTTCCATCAATGCATACTGTGCAACCAACCTTTCCCTTAAACTGGCCTGATAATGTGAAGAGAGCAGGGTAATCGTTGATCGTAACAAAAAGAATTGCTCTCAGCGTGAATGAACCTTTACGATACTCATCCAACATTTGAACACCTGTTTCCCACAATATTTTCATATCCTCCATTAAGGGCTCCAAAAATACATCCATGTCAACTCCAGGTTGTGTAGGTCCAGAAATAAGGATGGTTAGCAAAATGTACTTCCGTTTCTGCATCAACCATGGAGGAAGGTTGTATATGGTGAGGATCACCGGCCATGTGCTATGCTTGCTGCTCCTCTCAGCAAATGGGTTCATTCCATCAGTACTCAGTGCGAACCTAACATTTCTCGGTTCATCGGCAAAGTCTCGGTGGTTGTCATTGAAATCTTGCCACTGCTTCCCATCGGCTGGATGTCGAAGCTTCCCATCGTTTTTGTGCTCATCAGAAGCATGCCAGCTCATAAGTCTGGCATCCTCAGGATTAGCGAACAAACACCTCAATCGATCGACGACGGGGAGGTACCACATCACCAAAGCAGGAATCTTTTTGAGCGCATAATAGTCTACTTCTTTTTCTTTGCTCGTGGATTTTGAAGTATTTTTTTGGGCTTTCTTTCGCTTCTTCCCTTTAGACACGGATGCAACACACTCTTCGTCCTCTCGATAGTCTTTATTCGTCTTGTACCTACTTGCACCGCACTTTGGGCAGCTCTCCAAGTCTTTATAATCATCACCTCGATAAAGGATACAGTGATTTCTACACGCGTGGATCTTCTCCACACCCATAGTGAGCGGACTGATTAGTTTCTTTGCATAGTACGTGTTAGCAGGCACATTGTTCTCCTTTGGAAGCATGTCTGCGATAATACTCAAGAACGCATCGAAGCCAGCATCAGACACACCATATTTAGCTTTTAACATCAACAGCTTTAGCACAGACCGGAGCGTCGTGAACTCTTTGGTACAACCCTTAGACTCGTCGTACAAAGGCTCTTCTGCTGCCTTCTTCAGGGACTCCATACCTTTCATTAAGAACATCGATTGATCTGTATGACGACGCAACATTGCCTCTAGCAACTCTGCATCTTCCTCATCCATAACACTTGGCAGAACATGAGGTCTATCATGTTCATTTCCTCGAGCGTAACCATGATCAGTAACATTTTGCACTACATGTTCGCTCTGTGGAAGAGGTTGGTGTGTCTCGTGAACGAACTGAAATCTGTCGTCGATGTTCTCAGGGTTTCCAGTCGTATAAGGCGAAGAGCTACCCTCTCCATGCTTTGTCCAAATTGTGTAATCCTTCATAAATCCTCGGCATACCAGATGAGATATGATTTGTTCTGTGTCATTAAATACAGCAGCATTTTTGCAGTCCATGCATGGACAATATATGTGTTTTGTCTTTGTTCTCCAAGCATGGTTCGTAGCGACATCAATAAACTTATGGACCTCGGATATGTATGATGGATCTAGCCTTGATAAGTTATACATCCAGGATGTCCTCTCCATCACCACCTGTTGGGAAGGATGAAGGGGTGAAACCCTATATCCAAAATGTGGCTAAATTTAAGGAAAATGAACAAAAGTTGGCAAGAGGAACATAAAACTAAACTTTCCTAGCCATACTCTTCTCTTTAACACATGGTGAAGGCCTAGTTCCAAAATTGAGCAAAGATAAACAATAATTGGCAATTAAAACATAATTAAACCATAGCAACTAATAAAAACAATCTTAATTATCAAACCTATCTTCTTCTCTCTCCACACAACACATGAACCATTCATTAAACAACTTAATATGTCATGGATAAACTGATTTGAGAACTAAACATGAAAAAGGAGAGAGGATAGACAAAATCTAACCATATTAAACAACTTTATTTGAGCGAATAGAGCAAAAATGTGGCTAAAATGTGGCTAAAATTGAGAGAGGATACACTCTCTCTCCAATGGTGAAACCCTAGATCCAAAATGTGGCTAAAATTGAGCAAAAATGAATAAAAATTGACATTAGCAACATAAACCAACCTTTCTTAGCAATCTTCTTCCAAAAAATGAAGATCAAAACCTCTCCCCATGTATTTTGTGAATTCTGGACCTCCAAAATCGCCTCCAATGGAAGTTGGCTGCGAGCATACAGTTCACTGTCGGGGGAAGAGGGGTATTTATAACAGACACTTCACTGGCGGTTGTCTTTAAAAACCGCCAGTGAAAATTGATTTCCACTGGCGGTTATCTTTAAAAACCGCCAGTGGAAATAGGATGTTTCCACTGGCGGTTAAGTTAAGATAACCGCCAGTGGAAATCAATTTTCACTGGCGGTTTGTGTTACACAACCGCCAGTGGAAACATCCTATTTCCACTGGCGGTTGTGTTAAGATAACCGCCAGTGGAAATAGGTTTCCACTGGCGGTTTTTAAAGCCGGGCCCACCTGTTTCTTTCACTGGCGTTTGATAACGGAAACCGCCAGTGAAAAGTTCAACGTGCCGCAGGCTTTGAACTTATTTGTACTAGTGCAATACAAGCCCGTCACTCGTATCAAGCAGAAATGCCATAAGACCAAGACACTGACTAAAATCTATGATAGTTTCAACACTAAATTTCGATTAAACCATTCCATAATCTAGATGTTCCTTTTCCAGAAACTTTAGCGTGTCCTTTTTTTCTTCCAGCACCGATTAGTCGCATATGAGCAGCGCATGATGATGAGATCAAGGCATCAAGCTAGCGATGTTTCCACCGATAGCGTGACGACGGCGAGTGGATCGCGCCGCCACCATGCCACTTCTTGAAGTCGTTCCGTGCCAGCTTCCGGCGGTGGCCGCCGCCGCTTCTGTCGACCCTTGGAGGGTTCGTCTTCTCCTCGTCCTCCTCCGGCGGATCTTGGACGAACCAGTAACCAAGGGGTTGTGACAACAGGTCCCTCCGCCAATCAACAGGATCGAAGTACCACGAGCGCGACCTGAACGACATACGATAGGGATAGGGACGCCGCATGGCCTCCACGTACTTGTCCTTCCAGGTCGATGCGACATCGAGAGTCTCATCGTCGGAGCTCTCGGCGTTGGGGAGGAACCACCGCAGAGACCACCACCAGCCCCTGCGCCGGCCCGCAGGTAGGGCCTTGTACAAGGTCCTCCACAGCTCGTGGTCGCGCTCCGCAACGAGCAGCCTCAGCTGGGAGCTAACGCACTCCACCCTCGCAAGGTCCTTGCCGTCGGTGAGCTTTGCCAAGACCACAGCCTTGAGGTCGTCGTGCAGGGACGAGAAGCCGCTCAGCGCCAGACCGTTCCTGCGGCACAGCTTGTCGAGGAAGCACCAACACACGCCGTTGGCGAGCGACTTACAGATCCGCGACGCCCATGGCTCCACGCCCCCAAGGCTGCGGGAGAGGAGCGGTCTCACGATCTCGAGATCCAGATGTTCCAGGTACACGTCCTCCGGCGTGTCGTCGCCGTCGGTGGTGATGAACACGAGGAGCGCCACGTTGCTTCCCTGCACACACAACATCAGCACGGCAGCGTCTGCGCCCTCACGCTGCGCAAGCTCTGGCGCGGTGTACAGTCGGGAGAGGCACGCCGAGCCTCCCCTCTTGCGTGATTGCTTCTTCAGAAGGTATCCCGACCGTGGCTGTCTGCCGTAGGGCTGGAAACCGGCGAAGAGGAAGGCGGCATGCAAGACCAGGCCCAGCCTGCCGGAGATGTCCTCAGCGTCCCATTCTACAGCGTCTACGGACTTCTGGAGGAGGCTCGCCATAGTAGCAGTTCTCTTCCTCCCGATGGATTGGTTAATTTGGAGCTGGTCACAGCCAACAGGCTACAATAATACGAGGGGCGGATCCAACAATGTAATGGTGTAATGGGCTTGGTCATATGCTTGGAGGTTAAGAAATTGACTTGCTGGACCAATGCAACCGTATGGCTGATATAATTAATTTCGTAAACCTTCTAGATGAATAAATGATCTAGCATCAGTGACATTGTCGTAATTAAGTTACCTTATCTATCTAAACCTAAATTACAAACCTGAAATAACACTCATTACCATATAGGATTGGCATAACAATTTTGTATTAATTATTAAGTCATTTTTTATTATTATTAAATCATTCCAGAGTGGCCATCCACCCTACAATAATTAAATAATTAGTAAAGATTTGTTAAGTCATTTTAGAACAAGTGATCATTACCTTAGTGACGAATAGTGTTCACCCACCCTAAAATGACTTACAAAGATAATATATATATATATATATATATATATATATATATATATATATATATATATATATATATATATATATATATATATAGTATTTAGAGCCCTGGGCTCTATTTAACTACAGGAAGCCCTGACCAGGTGTGCAGACCGCACGAACACTTTTTGGCTTATTGTACATACCTGTGCTTACGCTAAATTATAATACGAGTTATGCTGATGTGTGTATCAGTTTATACAAATATAGTCTGCGCATATTACGTGAATCGGGCCCACGATCCTGCCCACGCGCTCACAATTATCCGGTCCCACGCCGTCACTATAAAAACACCCCCACGCCGCCAGGGATTAGGTTTTAGCGGCGGCGGCGGTTCTCTCGGGCGTGCGAGCAGGCGCCCGTGAGCAGGAGAGCCCCGGCCGCCGGGGCACTCTCCAGCCGGCGGATTGGCGGTCGTGGAGGGGGCGCGAGGAGGAGCCTCAGCGTCTGCGGCGGTACAGCTTCAGGAGGCACCGGTCGGGCGCGGCGGAGTGGGCGGCGGTGGTGCTGTTCATGGTGCTGCTGGGCGCCGTGGCCGTCCTTGTGGTGGTGTTGCTGCTGCAGCCCCGCGTGCCGTACTTGGCGGTGCGGGCGGGCTGGCGGTGCTCCGCGCCTACCCGTTCCGCGTGCCCGCCAGGGGCGTCCTCCCGCTGGCGTACGTGGCGCGCGCGCAGGGCGCCCCGCTGGGCGACGCCGGCAGCGCCGCCATGGAGGCCGCGCTCCGCGACGGCGTGGTGCCGTTCCGGGTGGATGGGGAGGCCCAGACGCGATGGAAGGTCGCGGGGATCGTCGGCGTCGACCAGTGGACGCGCCTGGCGTGCCAGCTCCGCTTCTTCTGGCCCAACGGCACCGTGCTCCCCTTCAGATGCATCTCCAAGTCCAAGTTCTTGTTCTTCTGACCGCCGTGCCCTCTGTATTGTCTAGTGGCTACTCTTCTAACCTCAGTTCCATGGTCGGGCGTGAGCGTGACGGATCAAGATTCAGGAACAGCAAATGGCTTCATCGTTTTCTTTCTTGTTTTGGGTTCGTTAAGTTATTAATTCACCCCCATGTCGCATGTATAGGTCGGCAAAAAAAAGATTTTGTCTTGGGTTCTTTCTTATTGCATTTTACGCTTCCACTAAAAAGCAAGTGCCACATTCGTCGTTTTAAAACAGATCATTGATTTACGCTAAAATTCGTATCCATTTACGCTGTTTCGGATCACGTCTTACGCTTAAATCCACCTGACCTAGAACCCGAGCACGATCGGTGCACGGTTTTTACGTCGTAATTTAGGCCACATTCGTTGTTACGAAATAGATTGATGATGTACGATAAAATTTGTACCCATTTACGCTGTTTGGTTCACGTTTTACGCTGAAATTTGACCAAGCCAAAATCCGTGCACGATCGAACGTGATCAATCTACGCTGTTTTAGCTAATATAGGATTTACGCTAAATTTCGTATTCATTTATGATGTTTTAGCTCACGTTTTACGCCGGAATCTGCCCTTGCCAGAACCCGCGCACGATTGGGTGCACGCGATTTTTACGCCGTAATTTTGGGCTTCGTTTGCTGTTACAAAACAGATATATGATTTACGCTAAATTTCGTACTCATTTACGATGTTTTAGCTCACATTTTACGCTGGAATCCGCCCGAGCAGAACCCGCGAACTGCGGCTGTAAATTAAAATTTATTTCCTTCTACTAATGCTCCTCGAACCGTAACTGTCCCTTTATTTACGCGATTATGCAGCACGTCTTTCCTTATATCAAACCGGTCAAAATTTATATAATGCATGGTTTATGCTATCATGTTACACATCGTTATGCAGTCGTAAACGGTGTGCACATGGTAATATTCGTTTCCGTGAGTCAAGGTACAAAAGATCCCTTCTATGCATGATTTATGCGTGCGTATTTTTTTCCTCCTGTAACTACGCCTTTATTTACGCGCACGAAGAGCACGTCTTTCCTTATCTTAAAACCGGTGGGAGATTTTAAATGTTTGCATGGTTTACGCTATCATGTATCACAGCGTTATGCAGTCGTAACCGGCAAGCACATGCAAATATTCGTTCCCGTGATTCGTGGCATAAAATATTCCATTTATGCATGAGTTATGCACATTTGTACATATATTTATGCGTGCGTATATCGCATGTCGCGTCTCAGCCGGGATACGTGGCTATCCTATGCATGGCTGACGCAAGCTGGCGTCCAGTGGGCCGAACGCGACCCGATCGGCCTCCTGGCTGGGGCTTCGCCCACTAACGGAAGCCCAGGGCTTCCATTACCTCTTCCCTATATATATATATATAGTTTATATATTAAGAGCCTTGGGTTTCCAATAACTAGATGAAGCTCAGGTCGGACGGTGCAATTCGGTCGAGCCGGACTAAGTCCGAACGTCTATAAAACAAGACCCGGAGTGCTAGGGTTTAGTTTTTCATGCTCCACCCCGATTCATTAGCGACGGCGCGTGCGACGGTGGTGGTTGCCCGAGAGCGTGCGCAGCGGTGGACTCCCAGCCGGTGGCCGCGGCTCCCTGACCTCGACGCGCGGTGGCGGCGATTCCCAGGTCTGCGGCGGCGCCTCGAGCGTCAGCGGGACCCTTGTGCGGGCAAGCGGCGGCATCCCCGGGGCCCCGAGGCGGCGGCACTTCCAAGGCCGGCGAGCAAGCGGTGCCCCTCGACGTGCGAGTAGCGACGACGACGCATGAGGCGCGAGGTTCGAGCTAGCGACGTCACGAAAGGCACGAGGTGCGCGCAGCGATAATCGCGCGTGACATCCTCCGATCCAGCGTAGTTTGGGCAGCCCGAGTGACGACCTACATTTGTGCTTGTGTCATCTACGACGTCCTCCGGCCACTACCTCATCCGATTCGGGTTTTCTTTTCGATTATTGTGTTTTATGTCTACCACATGTATTATTTAAGCTAAAAACTGTATGATTTTATGCTTATTCACGGAGTTCGTATATCAGTTTGTTGCATGCATATTTTTTGCATGCAAATTGGAAAGGCAATTCCTTGATTTATGCTGTTCGTAATTATCATAAAAATCAAATCAAATCACTTATGTTCGTAAATGCCAGATTTTTAAATCTGCCATAAAATCGTCTCTAATTTTTGTTGGCGTTCTTAGTTGAACCGATATATTATGCTACATGGTGTAAGTATTTATGCGACGTTGTATAAGAATTTATACTCTATGTGACTCATGTCATCCAATTTTTTGCGCGCATGAACTGGAAAGGAAAATATAATCAAAAATTTGCGCGCATGCAATGAAAACTCTCACAATTTGCCATAATTTTTGGATCTGTATAAAAATAGAAACTGCATGCATATGACTGTCATGTTTTTCGGATCTACCATAAAAATAGGATCGTAATAACAACCTACTAGAGCTATCAACCTCTCACATTGTCTCGGTATTTACGCTTATAATTGACGGATTTTATGCTCAAAACTTAAGGTTTTACGCTCCAACCTAGAGATGCGTCCACCAGTGAACAACATGCCAGATTTTTTACGCAGTGTACAAAATTGCATAAATAATTACACCATGTAGTATAATTAGTATCAGTATATATCATAAACTAGTTTTAATGTGTTTAGCTGCATGGCTGTTGGAGTTATCCTATATTTATGAAGGAAATAAAACATTAAATACGATTTTTTGTTTCTATGCATGTAATTCATTTCCTTTCATTGCACATTCTTTTCATTATAAATTCATGCCCATGCAGCTGGTAACAGATTTTTACGCAGTACACCGAATTGCATAATTATTTACACAGTGTAGCATATTTAGTATCAGTATATATCATAAAATGGTCCTTACGAGTCTAGTCGCATGGCTGTTGCAGCGATCCTAAATTTATGGAGTAAATAAAGCATTTAAAAATAGAAACCGTCACACAGATCTTTCCTAAATTTACGCGCATGCAAGGGAACGTGGTTGACTCATGCATGCATTTTACCATAATTTTTGGATTTGTATAAAAATAGAAATCGCATGCATGCGACTGCCATGTTTTTCGGATCTGCCATAAAAATAGGATCGTAATAACAACTTACTAGAGCTATCAACCTCTTACATTGACTCGGTATTTACGCTTATAATTGAGAGATTTTATGCTCAAAACTTAAGGTTTTTACACTACAACCTGGAGATGTGTCCCCCAGTGAACAACATGCCAGATTTTTTACACAGTGTGCCGAATTGCATAAATATCTACAATGTGTAGTATAATTAGTATCAGTATATATCATAAACTAGTTCTAATGTATTTAGCTACATGGCTCTTGGAGGGATCCTATATTTATGAAAGAAATAAAACATTAAATACGATTTTTTGTTTCTATGCATGCAATTCATTTCCTTTCATTGCACGTTCTTTCCATTATAAATTCGTACGCATACAGCTGGTAACAGATTTTTACGCAGTATACCGAATTGCATAATTATCTACACAGTGTAGCATATTTAGTATCATTATATATCATAAAATGGTCCTTACGCGTCTAGCTGCATGGCTATTGCAGCGATCCTAAATTTATGGAGGAAATAAAACATTTAAAAATAGAAACTGTAACACATATCTTTCCTAAATTTACGCGCATGTAAGAAAACCTGTTTGACTCATGCATGCATTCCTTTTTTGCGCGCATAGACGTGGGGCGGGTGGCGCACCCGACAGCCTGGTTGAGTCGGCGCGCTGGGTTGAAGCAAGTTGCATGGGTGGTCGGCCTGGGCTTCCTTTACCCGTGTATTGCGATGGCTCACAACAATACCCGCGTAAATTATCGACCAAAAAGATCTTAAGATTTTTTATTGGTTGTTGAAAGGGAATTAGGCTTACACATTTTTCCTAATTAATTTTGGTGGTTGAATTGCCCAACACAAATAATTGGACTAACTAGTTTGCTCTAGTCTATAAGTTCTACAGGTGCCAAAGGTTCACAATAAGCCAATAAAAAGACAAAGAAAGGGTTCAAACAAAGAGAGCAAAAGACATCCCAAAAGGCACCCTGGTCTGGCGCACCGGACTGTCCGGTGTGCCACCGGACTGTGTCCGGTGCACCAGGGCACTCGATGCTGAACTCGCCACCTTCGGGAAATCAGGAGGCCGCTCCGCTATAATTCACCGGACTGTCCGGTGAAGCACCGGATAGTGTCCGGTGTCACACCGGACTGTCCGGTGTGCCAGCGGAGCAACGGCTACTTCGCGTGCAACGGTCACCTGCAACGGCATTTAATGCGCGCCAGAGCACGCAGAAGTCAGGCATGCGCGAGAAGGCGCACCGGACAGTCTACAGGACATGTCCGGTGCACCACCGGACTGTCCGGTGGTCCAGAAGACTTCAGCTCCAACGGTTAGAATCCAACGGCTCCGTGACGTGGCAGGCGCACCGGACTGTCTGGTGCGCCCGTCGACAGCAGCCTCCACCATGAGTCAAGTTTGGTGGTTGGGGCTATAAATACCCCAACCACCCCCACATTGAAGTCATCCAAGTTTTCCACCTTCCAACTACTTACAAGAGCTAAGCATTTAATACAAGACACACCAAAGTGATCAAATCCTCTCCCAATTCCACACAAGGCTTTAGTGATTAGTGAGAGAGATTTGTTGTGTTCTTTTGAGCTCTTGCGCTTGGATTGCTTCCTTCTTTCATTCTTTCTTGCGAACAACTCAATTGTAACCAAGGCAAGAGACACCAATTATGTGGTGGTCCTTGCGGGGAAGTCTTGTTCCCGTTTGATTGAGAAGAGAAGCTCACTCGGTCCGAGGGACCGTTTGAGAGAGGGAAAGGGTTGAAAGAGACCCGGTCTTTGTGACCACCTCAACGGGGAGTAGGTTTGCGAGAACCGAACCTCGGTAAAACAAATCCGCATGTCACTCTCTTTATTCGCTTACAATTTGTTCTGCACCCTCTCTCTCGGACTCAATTATATTTCTAACGCTAACCCGGCTTGTAGTTGTGATTAAGTTGTTAAATTTCAGATTCGCCCTATTCACCCCCCTCTAGGCAACTTTCAATTGGTATCAGAGCCCGGTGCTTCATTAGAGCCTAACCGCTCGAAGTGATGTCGGAAGATCACGCCAAGAAGGAGATGGAGACCGGCGACAAGCCCACTACAAGCCACGGGAAGGCTTCATCGGAAGAGTCCCGCAACAAAGGGAAAGGGAAGGAGAAGAAATCCTCTTCCCACAAGTCGCATCGGAGTGGCGACAAGAAAAAGAAGATGAGGAAGGTGGTCTACTACGAGACCGATACTTCATCATCTTCCACCTCCGGCTCCGACGCGCCATCCATTACTTCTAAGCGCCATGACGCGCCATCCGATACTTCATCCCCCTACGCTATCCTCGCATTCCTAAACATACGCCTTTACTTTCCGTCCCATTAGGCAAACCACCAACGTTTGATGGTGAAGATTATGCTAGGTGGAGTGATTTAATGCGATTTCACCTAACCTCACTCCACAAAAGTATATGGGACGTTGTTGAGTTTGGTGTACAGGTACCATCCGTAGGGGATGAGATGAGGACGAAGTGGCCCAAATTCAACACTTCAACTCCCAAGCCTCAACTATACTCCTCGCCTCTCTAAGTCGAGAGGAGTATAATAAGGTGCAAGGGTTGAAAGGTGCTAAGGAGATTTGGGACACACTAAAGACCGCACACGAAGGAGACGAGGTGACCAAAATCACCAAGCGGGAAACGATCGAAGGGGAGCTCGGTCGCTTCCGACTTCGCCAAGGGGAGGAGCCACAAGACATGTACAACCGGCTCAAGACCTTGGTGAACCAAGTGCGCAACCTCGGGAGCAAAAAATGGGATGACCACGAAATGGTTAAGGTTATTCTAAGATCACTTGTTTTCCTTAACCCTACTCAAGTTCAATTAATTCGTGGCAATCCTAGATATACACTAATGACTCCCGAGGAAGTAATCGGGAATTTTGTGAGCTTTGAATTAATGATCAAAGGCTCAAAGAAGATCAACGAGCTTGATGGCCCCTCCACGTCCGAAGCACAACCGGTCGCATTTAAGGCGACGGAGGAAAAGAAGGAGGAGTCTACATCGAGTAGAACACCCATCGACGCCTCCAAGCTCGACAATGAGGAAATGTCGCTCATCATCAAGAGCTTCCGCCAAATCCTCAAGCAAAGGAGGGGGAAGGATTACAAACCCCGCTCGAAGAAAGTTTGCTACAAGTGTGGTAAGCCCGGTTATTTTATTGCAAAATGTCCTATTTCTAGTGACAGGGGCGACGACAAGAAGGGGAGAAGAAAGGAGAAGAAGAAGTATTACAAGAAGAAGGGCGGCGATGCCCATGTTTGCCGGGAGTGGGACTCCGACGAGAGCTCCACCGACTCCTCCTCCGACAAGGACGCCGCAAATATCGCCGTCACCAAGGGACTTCTCTTCCCCAACGTCGGCCACAAGTGCCTCATGGCAAAGGACGGTAAAAGGAAGAAGGTAAAATCAAGATCCTCCACTAAATATGAAACTTCTAGTGATGAGGATAATGCTAGCAATGAGGAGGATAACTTACGCATTCTTTTTGCGAACCTAAACATGCAACAAAAAGAAAAATTAAATGAATTGATTAGTGCTATTTATGAGAAGGATGATCTCTTGGACACCCAAGAGGACTTCCTTATTAAAGAAAATAAGAAGCATGTTAAGGTTAAAAATGCTTATGCTCTAGAAGTAGAAAAATGTGAAAAACTATCTAGTGAGCTAAGCACTTGCCATGAGATTATTGACAACCTTAGAAATGAGAATGCTAGTTTGATTGCTAAGGTTGATTCAAATGCTTGTGATGTTTCAATTCCCAATCTTAGAAATGATAATGATGATTTGCTTGCTAAGATTGAAGAATTGAACATTTCTCTTGCTAGCCTTAGGATTGAAAATGAAAAATTGCTTGCTAAGGCTAAAGAATTAGATGTTTGCAATGCTTCCATTTCCGACCTTAGAAGTAAAAATTATATATTGCATGCTAAGGTTGTAGAATTAAAATCTTGCAAACCCTCTACATCTATCGTTGAACATACTTCCATTTGTACTAGATGTAAAGATATTAACATTGATGCTATTCATGATCACATGGCTTTAATTAAACAACAAAATGATCATATAGCAAAATTAGATGCTAAAATTGCCGAGCATGACTTAGAAAATGAAAAGTTTAAATTTGCTAGAAGCATGCTCTATAGTGGGAGACGCCCTGGCATAAATGATGGCATTGGCTTCCAAAAGGGAGACAATGTAAAACTTAATGCCCCTCCTAAAAGATTATCTATTTTTGTTAAGGGCAAGGCTCTGATGCCTCAGGATAACGAGGGTTACATTTTGTACCCTGCCGGTTATCCCGAGAGCAAAATTAGGAGAATTCATTCTAGGAAGTCTCACTCTGGCCCTAATCATGCTTTTATGTATAAGGGTGAGACATCTAGTTCCAGGCAACCAACCCGTGCTAAGTTGCCTAAGAAGAAAACTTCTAGTGCATCAAATGATAATAACATTTCATTTAAGACTTTTGATGCATCCTATGTTTTAACTAACAAATCTGGCAAGGTAGTTGCCAAGTTTGTTGGGGGCAAACACAAGGGATCAAAGACTTGTGTTTGGGTACCCAAAGTTCTTGTATCTAATGCCAAAGGACCCAAAACAGTTTGGGTACCTAAAACAAAGAACTAAACTTGTTTTGTAGGTGTATGCATCCGGGGGCTCAAGTTGGATAATCGATAGCGGGTGCACAAACCATATGACAGGAGAGAAGAAGACATTCTCCTCCTATGAGAAAAACCAGGATCCCCAACGAGCTATCACATTCGGGGATGGAAACCAAGGTTTGGTCAAAGGATTGGGTAAAATTGCTATATCACCTAACCATTCCATTTCCAATGTTTTTCTTGTAGATTCTTTAGATTACAATTTGCTTTCTGTTTCTCAATTATGTCAAATAGGCTACAACTGTCTATTTACTGATGTAGGTGTCACTGTCTTTAGAAGAAGTGATGATTCAGTAGCATTTAAGGGAGTGTTAGATGGTCAGCTATACTTGGTAGACTTTGATAGAGCTGAACTCGACACTTGCTTAATTGCTAAGACTAACATGGGTTGGCTCTGGCACCGCCGACTAGCCCATGTTGGGATGAAGAATCTTCATAAGCTTCTAAAGGGAGAGCACATTTTAGGATTAACAAATGTTCATTTTGAGAAAGACAGGATTTGTAGCGCATGCCAAGCAGGAAAGCAAGTTGGTGCTCATCATCCACACAAGAACATCATGACGACTGACAGGCCGCTGGAGCTCCTACACATGGACCTATTCGGCCCGATTGTTTACATAAGCATCGGTGGGAGTAAGTACTGTCTAGTTATTGTGGATGATTATTCTCGCTTCACTTGGGTATTCTTTCTGCAGGAAAAATCTCATACCCAAGAGACCTGGGTTCTTGAGACGGGCTCAAAATGAGTTCGGATTAAGGATCAAGAAAATTAGAAGCGACAACGGAACAGAGTTCAAGAACTCACAAACCGAAGGCGGCCTTGAGGAGGAGGGCATCAAGCATGAGTTCTCTTCTCCCTACACCCCACAACAAAATGGTGTAGTAGAGAGGAAAAATAGAACTCTATTGGACATGGCAAGGACCATGCTTGATGAGTACAAGACTTCAGATCGGTTTTGGGCCGAGGCGGTCAACACCGCTTGCTACGCCATCAATCGGTTGTATCTACACCGAATCCTCAAGAAGACATCGTACGAACTCCTAACCGGTAAAAAGCCCAATATTTCATACTTTAGAGTCTTTGGTAGCAAATGCTTTATTCTTGTTAAAAGAGGTAGAAAATCTAAATTTGTTCCTAAGACTGTAGAAGGCTTTTTACTAGGATATGATTCAAACACAAGGACATATAGAGTCTTTAACAAGTCCTCTGGGCAAGTTGAAGTTTCTTGTGACGTTGTGTTTGATGAGACTAACGGCTCTCAAGTAGAGCAAGTTGATCTTGATGAGATAGGTGATGAAGAGGCTCCGTGCATCACGCTAAGGAACATGTCCATTGGGGATGTGTGTCCTAAGGAATCCGAAGAGCCTCCAAATGCACAAGATCAACCATCCTCCCCCACGCAAGCATCTCCACCAACTCAAAATGAGGATGAGGCTCAAGTTGACGAAGAAGAAGATCAAGAAGATGAGCCACCTCAAGATGACGGCATTAATCAAGGGGGAGATGCAAATGATCAAGACAAGGAGGATGAAGAACCAAGGCCGCCACACCCAAGAGTCCACCAAGCAATCCAACGAGATCACCCCGTCGACACCATCCTCGGGGACATTCATAAGGGGGTAACTACTAGATCTCGTGTTGCACATTTTTGTGAACATTACTCTTTTGTTTCCTCTATTGAGCCACACAGGGTAGAGGAAGCACTACAAGATTCGGATTGGGTGGTGGCGATGCAAGAGGAGCTCAACAATTTCACTAGGAATGAGGTATGGCATTTAGTTCCACGTCCTAATCAAAATGTTGTAGGAACCAAGTGGGTGTTCCGCAACAAGCAAGATGAGCATGATGTGGTGACAAGGAACAAAGCCTGACTTGTGGCCAAGGAATACTCACAAGTCGAAGGTTTGAATTTCGGTGAAACCTATGCACCCGTAGCTAGGCTTGAGTCAATTCGCATATTACTTGCCTATGCTACTTACCATGGCTTTAAGCTTTACCAAATGGACGTGAAAAGTGCCTTCCTCAACGGACCAATCAAGGAAGAGGTCTATGTTGAGCAACCTCCCGGCTTTGAAGATAGTGAGTACCCTAACCATGTTTACAAACTCTCTAAGGCGCTTTATGGACTCAAGCAAGCCCCAAGAGCATGGTATGAATGCCTTAGAGATTTCCTTATCACTAATGGATTCAAAGTCGGAAAGGTCGATCCTACTTTATTTACTAAAACTCTTGACAATGATTTGTTTGTATGTCAAATTTATGTTGATGATATCATATTTGGGTCTACTAACGAATCTACTTGTGAGGAATTTAGTAGGATCATGACACAAAAATTCGAGATGTCAATGATGGGGGAGTTGAAGTACTTCTTAGGATTTCAAGTGAAGCAACTCCAAGAGGGCACCTTCATTAGCCAAACGAAGTATACACAAGACATTCTAAACAAGTTTGGGATGAAGGATGTCAAGCCCATCAAGACACCCATGGGAACCAATGGGCATCTCGACCTCGACACGGAAGGTAAATCTGTCGATCAAAAGGTATACCGGTCGATGATAGGCTCCTTACTCTACTTATGTGTATCTCGACCGAATATTATGCTTTTCGTATGCATGTGTGCAAGATTCCAAGCCGACCCTAAGGAAGATCAC
This sequence comes from Zea mays, assembly GCF_902167145.1. NCBI lineage: Eukaryota > Viridiplantae > Streptophyta > Magnoliopsida > Poales > Poaceae > Zea > Zea mays. The sequence goes on along the minus strand of NC_050100.1, from coordinate 42,465,928 downwards.
CTTACGGCCGTAAAACGAATCTTGAGATATTTAGTTTATACTCCTAAGTTTGGGCTTTGGTATCCTAGGGGATCCACTTTTGATTTGATTGGTTATTCGGATGCCGATTGGGCGGGGTGTAAGATTAATAGAAAGAGCACATCGGGGACTTGCCAGTTCTTGGGAAGATCCTTGGTGTCTTGGGCTTCAAAGAAGCAAAATTCCGTAGCTCTTTCTACCGCCGAAGTCGAGTATATTGCCGCAGGCCATTGTTGCACGCAATTGCTTTGGATGAGGCAACCCCTTAGGGACTACGGTTACAAATTAACCAAAGTTCCTCTTCTATGTGATAATGAGAGTGCAATTCGCATGGCGGATAATCCCGTTGAGCATAGCCGCACTAAACACATAGCCATTTGGTATCATTTTCTAAGGGATCACCAACAAAAGGGAGATATCGAGATTGCATATATTAACACTAAAGATCAATTAGCCGATATCTTTACCAAGCCACTAGATAAACAAACCTTTAACAAACTTAGGCATGAGCTAAATATTCTTGATTCTAGGAATTTCTTTTGATGTTTTGCACACATAGCTCATTAATATACCTTTGATCATGTCTCTTTTATATGCTATGACTAATGTGTTTTCCAGTAAATTTTAAACCAAGTCATAGGTGTTTTGAAAGGGAATTGGAGTCTTCGGTGAAGACAAAGGCTTCCACTCCACTCCATAACTCATCCTTCGTCGTCGCTCCAAGCAACTCTTCGCTTTTGGTATAATCTTCACTCATATGTTATTTACCAAAGGGGAGAAAGTAGATTCAAAGGGCTCTCATGATTCCGTTTTTGGTGTTTTATGCCAAAGGCGGAGAGAACATAAGCCCAAAGCAAAAGGACCGCACCACCACCAATTTCAAAATTTTAGTCTTTCAATTTGGTTTTAAAGAAGTATTGATATACTTTCAAATTGGTATACTCTCTTCAAAAATAACATCAAAACCCTCTTGAACACTAAGAGGAGGATTTTATTGAGGGGGGGAGTTTTGTTTAGTAAAAGGAAAAGCATTTGAAACAGGGGGAGAAAATTTCAAATATTGAAAATGCTTCTCAAAATATTATTCATTTACCTTTGACTATGTGCAAAAGGACTTTGAAAAGAATTTACAAAAGAATTTGCAAAAACAAAACATGTGGTGCAAGCGTGGTCCAAAATGGTGAAAATAAAGAAACAATCCATGCATATCTTATGAAAATATTTATTGGCTCAATTCTAAGTAACCTTTGCACTTACAATTATGCAAACTAGTTCAATTATGCACTTCTATATTTGCTTTGGTTTGTGTTGGCATCAATCACCAAAAAGGGGGAGATTGAAAGGGAATTAGGCTTACACCTTTTTCCTAATTAATTTTGGTGGTTGAATTGCCCAACACAAATAATTGGACTAACTAGTTTGCTCTAGTATATAAGTTCTACAGGTGCCAAAGGTTCACAATAAGCCAATAAAAAGACAAAGAAAGGGTTCAGACAAAGAGAGCAAAAGACATCCCAAAAGGCACCCTGGTCTGGCGCACCGGACTGTCCGGTGTGCCACCGGACAGTGTCCGGTGCACCAGGGCACTCGATGCTGAACTCGCCACCTTCGGGAAATCAGGAGGCCGCTCCGCTATAATTCACCGGACTGTCCGGTGAAGCACCGGATAGTGTCCGGTGTCACACCGGACTGTCCGGTGTGCCAGCGGAGCAACAGCTACTTCGCGCGCAACGGTCACCTGCAGTGGCATTTAATGCGTGCCAGAGCGCGCAGAAGTCAAGCACGCGCGAGAAGGCGCACCGGACAGTCTACAGGACATGTCCGGTGCACCACCGGACTGTCCGGTGGTCCAGAAGACTTCAGCTCCAACGGTTAGAATCCAACGGCTCCGTGACGTGGCAGGCGCACCGGACAGTGTCCGGTGGCGCACCGGACTGCCCGATGCGCCCGTCGACAACAGCCTCCACCAACGGTCAAGTTTGGTGGTTGGGGCTATAAATACCCCAACCACCCCCACATTCAAGTCATCCAAGTTTTCCACCTTCCAACTACTTACAAGAGCTAAGCATTCAATACAAGACACACCAAAGTGATCAAATCCTCTCCCAATTCCACACAAGGCTTTAGTGATTAGTGAGAGAGATTTGTTGTGTTCTTTTGAGCTCTTGCGCTTGGATTGCTTCCTTCTTTCATTCTTTCTTGCGAACAACTCAATTCTAACCAAGGCAAGAGACACCAATTATGTGGTGGTCCTTGCGGGGAAGTCTTGTTCCCGTTTGATTGAGAAGAGAAGCTCACTCGGTCCGAGGGACCGTTTGAGAGAGGGAAAGGGTTGAAAGAGACCCGATCTTTGTGACCACCTCAACGGGGAGTAGGTTTGCGAGAACCGAACCTCGGTAAAACAAATCCGCGTGTCACTCTCTTTATCCGCTTACGATTTGTTCTGCACCCTCTCTCTCGGACTCAATTATATTTCTAACGCTAACCCGGCTTGTAGTTGTGATTAAGTTGTTAAATTTCAGATTCGCCCTATTCACCCCCCCCCCTCTAGGCGACTTTCAGTTGTCTCCACTCTTCGCATAATATTTTTTATGAACGCATGGGTACCATAGATAGCAAATTAAAGACCCCCTATCCCTCGCCTCCCCCACTTCCAAAGTTTCGTAGAGCAGGAGGGGAAGGGAAGAGGCGAGCATACCTGCTCGTTGCCGGAGAAGGACACGACGAAGACCTAGGCATCTGGAGTCGACATAGGTAGTATACCGCTAGATATATAGGGAGAGAGCACACAAGCGGAGAAAGAAGCCCAGCCGGAGCAGCTCCAGACCAAGAGACACCCGCATCAAGCGTCAGTCCGAGAAGGGCGAGAGAATGCGAGTGTTTTCCAAGCCCTGGACCCGCCAAAGTGACACAACACCACCACCAACTTTGTAGCATATGCCAACTGCTGCCACGCTACGGGCCTTAGTTGTCCAATATCTCAAATCTGGACTCCTCATCGCTAATATAACCTAAGCGTGGCAGGCGTCACCATGTCCTCCTCGACGGCACGCACAAAGAAAGGTCAGGAGCATGACCGACTCGCCCCGTACACGCGTCGACGAGCGTCGGTCGGCTCGTGGCTGCAGCCGTGGGCGGGGGCAACAGGTTGGGGTGGAAGAACAGAGCGAAGACAGGGAAGACGAACGGGACATCCGACGACGGTGAAAACGATGGTGCGCACATTATGTGAAATGTCCTCGTGGACGTGAAATAGCCAATGCGCGAGTGTCGGGGCTGGTGTCGGACGAATACGGGGAGGAGGCGCCTGCTCCTACGCCCTCTGTCGAGAATGGGGTGGCACGGAGGTGGGGGCATGAGGAGAGAGAGAAAATAAGTATAATGATGAACAAGGTGGTGACAACTGAGGCAAGGACCATCATTATCGTGCGAAGGTATAGATGGCCAAATGGATCGTGTATGTCGAGCCGGCCTGAAGCACGACCCATTTAATAGTGTCTGGGCCAACCCGGTACGAGCGTCGTGCGGTGCTTGGGCCGTAGTGCTGGCCCGGTCTGGCACGATTATTTTTTTATTTTACAAAAAAATCATATATACATATGTACAATTTATATTCAATATTATAAACACATGAGCATGATCTTCTACTGGTTAGACAGCTTCGCCCAGTGTCTTCCACCCTTCTTCCATCAGGGTGTGGGTTCAAACCCCACCTCCTGTGCCGCTTTTTAACATACCCTACCTGCTGCACTGCTTTTTAATATTTTACGCTGAGTTGATTTGGAAGAAATGTAGGGACTTTTTTGTAAAAAGATGACGCGGGACGACCGTTGAAATTGTTGCTTTAAGTATAGTAGAGAGAGATATATATATATATCACGAGCCCTAGGTTTTCAATAGCTAGGGAAAGCTCTGGTCTAATGTTGTCATCCGATTCAGCCGCACCAGGTCTCGGGCGTCTATAAAAAGAACCCCAAGCTGTCAGGGTTCAGTTTTTTGACGCCCCCACCACGATGCATGAGCAATGGGCGCCCACCCAGGCACACGCGGCGGCAGCGGTTCCATGAGAGCGTGAGGCGGCGGTGGCCTCCGTTCGTGCGACCGACAGCCGATCCCTGATCCGGAGGCACGACGACAGTGGCTCCCTGATCCGGAGGCACAACGCGACAGCTCCTTAGCGACACGATGGTAGCGGTTCCTCGATCCGAGGGCGCAACGACGACGGCTCATCGATCCGGTGGCACAGTGGTGGTAGTTCCTCGATCCGGGGGTGCCGCGACAGCAGCTCCCTAATCTGGAGGCACGGCGTCGATGGCTCCAAGAGGCGCGGCGACGACAGCTCCCTAGAGGCGCGGGTGGGGTTTGCCATCCGCATCGTGGGCCCCGTGACATCCTCCGATCCGGCACGCTTCAGGCATCCTCCGGCGAGCGGTGGCAGATCTCAGAGGCGAGGTGGTTGTTCTGCGAGTGGCGGCTCTTTTTATGCTATTTTGCATATATATTTTATGCCAACATCAATAGGTGTTTATGACATATATTTCAGTTCATGGCTCCCCTTCCATATATTATCTATTTATGATATTTTCATTCACATTTTACGCAAATGTTTATTGATTTTATGCATTATCTCATTACCTAACCCAATGTGTATATTGGGTTCCTACCATTTACGCTATATGCATAAGATATTTACGACACACGTTTACGCAGTGAAACAAAAATTTACTAAAAAATGTAACCGCTCCCAGAAATAAGGCCATTTGCCACGATTTCATGAAATCTCGCGCATGCAATCACTTGATTTATGTTGTCCACTACTACCATAAAAAATTATATTCCCTAATCACTCCACCTCATTAAATCCCCTAATTAACTCCTCTAATAAAATTTGTTGATTTATGGTGGACGCACAGACGTGGGGGATGTTGATTCGAACCGCATGCTAGATTTTTTTACGAACTATACCGCAGTACATAAATATCTTCACCGTGTAGCATAATTAGTATTAGTATATATCATACATTGGTTCTAGAAATAGAATATGTATGCATGCGCATTCTCGTGGGACGTGGTCCAGTGTATGGGCGGGGTTTTATGCTATCTCTACGAACTATTTATGGTATTTCTATGAACTATTTATGCTATTTACACAAAAAAATAGAACCTCAAATTATGGCGTGCGTCTCATACGGGGCATTGAGCATTGGACCTAGGGTTAGCTGGAGCCCGTGGGAAGGTTTGACCTGATGCACTGACCGACCAGAGGTGTCTAGGGCTTCCGGTCAACATTGGAAGCCCAGGGCTTACAATATTCCTTCCCTATGTATTTATAGAGAGAGAGAGAGATCAGGTAATGGAAGCCCATAGCTTCCATTAGTTATAGGAAGCCCCAACCCAGGGGTGCGGTCAGCGAGTGGGACACTAACCGTGCTTAGTACGTTTTAGCGTAAAACAGATACAAAAAAAGCATAAATTGTGGATAACTTAGTGTAAAATACTGCTTGTGTTATAGCATACAAGGGATCCACTATTTTAGGCGTAAAAAATGCGCACGATTTGGGTAGCTATCGTGTATCTCGCTTCGCACGAGGTTGCGTAAAATCGTTCAAAATGAAACCTAAAATAGTGCATAACTTAGCATAAACTACTGTCGAAGGGATGATGTTATAATGGTAAAGGGATCCCACTATTTCTAGCTTAAAACGCGCACAATTCGAGTAGTTGTTGTGTATCTCGCTTCACACGAGATTGTTGTAAAACGCATCAAGAAGTGTCATAAATTGGCATAAAATGCATCAAGAAGTGTCGTAAATTGGATTGAAACACTTCAAGAAGTGTCATAAATTGGCGTGAAATGCAACAAAAATGATTTGAGGTGATTTTAGTGTAAAACGCAACAAGTGTAGTAAAATTCATTTGATAAAATGCATAAACTATAATCATAGAGACACTTGTTTAGTGCACATTATGCCAAAATATAAGCCTAACCATCTACTGGGGATGATGCATTATATTTAAACTAGCATAAAATACTTATGTGCGGTACATAAAAAGTGATCTTTTTCTCCCATGAGCCAAGGTTCTTTTTCTACTATTGACCCATGAGTTGAGATTCTTTTTCTCCAATGTTACAGCCCACAAAAAGAAAAAAAGGATACATAGAACTTGGGTAGGAATAGCCATACAATTCAAGACATGTACAAGGAGATTTATTCTATCTCAAACTGCTACATATGTAAGAAATGGTATATTTTAGTAAATAATTGGGAACAACAACTAATATACATGCCTTCACTAAGAAGATTACTATAAAAAAGAAATAGACCGAACACGTCTAATACTTGTTTATTGTGGACTAAACGGAGGCCATTTGTGCTTCTTGGTTGTTAGAGTCACATAGAAGTGCATAAACATGGACACATAGGTAGCAGGAATGAGGCAATAAGTCAATAACCAAGAAGACAATAGCAGTAGCAAAGAGATCAAAAAGAACTCTCAAGGCACCATTAGTCTAAACAAAACCTAGGCTAGACTCCAAATGGGCTTCAGTTACACCCTTGGCTCACTGAAATTTCTAGAAGCTTCAAAACCTTCTTCCGTCTTCAAATTTAGAAAGTCATCATAAATTTAGATGGAAGGGTGCATAATAATCCCAATAGTGCTAGTACGGATTGAGAAGGTTGTTTTGGTAATTTCAATATTGCAATAACTAATGGCTTGTGCAGACTATAGAGAAATAGTTTATCCTATCACTAATGCCCCTAAACTGGTTGTGATCCAAGTACATTAGAACCCAATCCAGACATGCAATTCTACCAAGAAGACATTGAATGTTCTCTATTGAACAAGGGTTTGGGGTTTATCTTCTTTGACAACCTTTTAATGTGCCAAAAGAAATATGAACACATATTTCAAACAAAATGGTGTATTTCCCACTAACTAGAAAAAACGCCCTATTGGGTGCCCTACCATGAGTATGTAGAAAATAATATAAGATCAATAATACCAAAGATGTTCTATAGGCAAAAAACCTAGCACCTTTGTTTTCTTTTGTTGAATAACCATTGTGGGTTATCCTTACAAGCAAAAATTCAATACAAGACACAAGCTCACCATAAGCCCATAAAGTATACAGAAAAGTGGTATGGGGTTGATGACCCAACAGGAAAACCTAGAATGCCTGCAAGAGTTTAGCAATAGACATTAGAAAGAAACTGCACAAGATTTTTTTTCTTCTACAAAGAGCACCCTGGAAGTGTCAAGTAAATTGCAGGGCACAAAAAGTGGAGGCCCAAATTGCAAACAGGAAGAGATTATTGCAACTACCAACTAAAGCCACATATACCAACAAATAGTTAGTGGAAACAATCGAAGTAACTAAAATAAACCTTAACTATTACCTTCACAAGAATCGGAATGGTCTCCTACCTCCTTCCCAGCTAGCAAAGTTTCATCTGAAATCACAAGTTTGTCGGTCAATAAGATGAGCTAAAGCGACCAACAGATCATGGTTCTAGGTCGAAAACATGATTGCCCAAGAGAAATGGACGCAAGAAAAATTACTTTCGCAAAATATATCATGTCGCTAGTTTGAAAACATTGACTACACAGGAGAAAAATAAAGAACTTACTATGACTGTATGGATAACCCCTCCACTAGCACCATCATGTGCCATAGCAACAAAATCTACCCTCACCAAAAATTTCTGTATATGTGAACATTAGAAATATATTAGGAAAGTTGGGGTTAGTTTTGTGCTATATCTGCTTTACACAATTAAAAACCTTCAGTCATACTAATATAATAGAAGAATGCCTCATTTCCAAGATCTAAGTAAGAAGGAACTTGGTGACATACCTCTGCCTCTTCCTGGCTAATTCCCACTTTTCATTCATGATCAAGAAGATCATATATGTAACTAGAACCCGAACCTGCAATGCAAAGAACTGGAACCCAAACCTACAATGCAATGACAACATAACATTTGTCAAAGAGACAACACATGATGTACCATGCACTCAAGAAAATAGGCTCTCCTTGTTGCAGCCCTAGCCGCATGTGTGTGAGGAACACACCCAAACTACTGCACCAAGCCACCCCACTAATGCTGGTTGTTGGTACTTGATTTCAATTCCCCTAAAGGTATCAAAATTCAAGCAACATTGTTAGATATAAGGATCTTTGTCCTCCTGATTTAACACTTCTTTTAAGCGTTAAAGCATGGGACGAAGGTTTTCAGTGAGAAATATAATGAAATAACATGAGAGTGATGAAGTATAATTTCATATGTGTCTCATCTCGTATGCCTTGGCATTTTGTTCCATCCCTCTTGATAAATGAATGTACGAGCATACCTTCGGCTCCTACACATAGGAGGACATGAAGGTTCTCAAAGGGAAATGTGTCCTTGGGCCATTTCTATTATGTTTTGGTGATTAGATGCCCAACACATAGAGTTATGGCTTTATAAGCTAAGTGTCAAAGAGGTGCAAATGGAAAAGCAAGGCATGATTCTAGCCTTAGTAATTTGTTTTTGGTACTAACATTATTCTACTAAGTGCTAGGAACCTTGTCAAATCGAGAGAAATCGGATTGGAGAAGTTTGGCTAAGTCCAGCCAAATTTGCACCAGCCTACAGTGCACCGGATTGTCTGGTGCCCAGGCTGGCGCCTAGCGAACATGCCGCTCTAGGGAAAATGTTGAGGGCGTGAAAGGGAAATAGGGTCAAACCTTTTCCTATATGAATTTTGGTGGTTGAATTGCCTAACACAAATAATTGAACTAACTAGTTTGCTCTGGATTATAAGTTTTACAGGTGCCAAAGGTTCAACACAAACCAATAAAAAGTCCAAGAAAGGGTTCAAATAAAAAGAGCAAAAGACAACCCAAAGGCAGCCCTGGTCTGGCGCACCGGACTGTCCGGTGCACCACTGGACAGTGTCCGGTGCACCAGGGAGTTCCACTCCGAACTTGCCACCTTCGAGAATTCGAGGAGGCCGCTCTGTTATAATTCACCGGACTATCCGGTGTGCCAAGCGGAGCAACGGTCGTCCACGCCAACGGTCGTCTGCAACGCTACAGTAAAACAAATCACCGTGTCATCCGCCTTATTTGCTTGTAATTTGTTTTCGCCCTCTCTTTTGGACTCGATAATATTTCTAATGCTAACCCTGGCTTGTAGTTGTGCTTAAACTTTATAAATTTCAGATTTGCCTATTCACCCCCCCCCCCCCCCTCTAGGCGACTTTCAATTGGTATCAAAGCCCGGTACTTCATTAGAGCCTAACCGCTCGAAGTGATGTCGAGAGATCACGCCAAAAAGGAGATGGTGACCGGCGAGAAGCCCGCCACAAGCCATGGGAAGGCTCCATCCGAGGAGTCCGGCAACAAGGTGAAGGGATCCCCTTCACACGACAAGTCGCGTCAGAGCGGCGAGAAGAAAAAGAAGATGAAGAAAGTGGTCTACTACGAGACCGACTCTTCATCGCCATCCACCTCCGGCTCCGACACGTCGTCCGTCACTTCTAAGCGCCATGAGCGCAAGAAGTTTAGTAAGATCCCTTTACGCTATCCTCGTATTTCCAAACGCACCCCTTTACTTTCTGTCTCACTAGGCAAACCACCAGTTTTTTACGATGAAGATTATTGTATGTGGAGTTATAAAATGAGGCACCATCTAACCTCACTCCACACTAGCATTTGGGACATTGTTGCGTTTGGTGCGCAGGAACCATCCGTGGGGGATGAAGGCTATGACTCGGACGAGGTAGCCCAAATCCGGCACTTCAACTCCCAAGCCACTACTATACTCCTCGCCTCTAAGTCGAGAGGAGTATAATAAGGTGCAAGGGTTGAAAAGTGCCAAAGAGATTTGGGACGTCCTCAAGACCGCGCATGAAGGAGACGAGGTGACCAAGATCACCAAGAGGGAAACGATCGAGGGGGAGCTCGGTCGCTTCATGCTTCATCAAGGGGAGGAGCCACAAGCAATGTACAACCGGCTCAAGACTTTGGTGAACCAAGTATGCAACCTCGGGAGCACCAAATGGGATGACCATGAAATGGTCAAGGTTATTCTAAGATCACTTGTATTTCTTAACCCTACTCAAGTTTAATTAATTTGTGGTGATCCTAGATATAAACTAATGTCTCCCGAGGAAGTTATAGGAAAATTTGTGAGCTTTGAATTGATGATCAAGGGCTCCAAGAAAATCATCGAGCAAGGCGTCTCCTCTACACCCGATGTGCAACCCGTCGCATTCAAGGCGACGGAGGAAAAGAAAGAAGAGTCTACACCAAGTAGACTCCCCATCGACGCCTCCAAGCTCAACAACGAGGAAATGGCGCTCATCATCAAGAGCTTCCGCCAAATCCTCAAGCAAAGGAGGGGCAAGGATTACAAACCCCGCTCCAAGAAGGTTTGCTACAAATGTGGTAAGCCCGGTCACTTTATAGCAAAATGTCCTATTTCTAGTGACAGTGATAGGGGCAACGACAAGAGAGGAAAGAAGAAGGAAAAGAAGAGATACTACAAGAAGAAGGGCGGTGATGCCCATGTTTGTCGGGAGTGGGACTCCGACGAGAGATCCACCGACTCCTCCTCCGATGAGGACGCCGCCAACATCGCCGTCAACAAGGGTCTTCTCTTCCCCAACGTCGGCCACAAGTGCCTCATGGCAAAGGACGGCAAGAAGAAGAATGTAAAATCAAGATCCTCCACTAAGTATGCAACTTCTAGTGATGAGGATATTTCTAGTGATGATGAGGACAACTTGCTTACTCTTTTTGCCAATCTTAACATGCAACAAAAAGAAAAATTAAATGAATTGATTAGTGCTATTCATGAGAAGGATGAACTCTTGGATAGCCAAGAGGACTTCCTAATTAAAAAAATAAAAAGCATGTTAAGGTTAAAAATGCTTATGCTCTAGAGGTAGAAAATGTGAAAAATTAACTAGTGAGCTAAGTTCTTGTCATGATACTATTGCCAACCTTAGGAATGAAAATGAGAAAATAATTGCTAAGGTTGAGAGTTCAAATGTTTGTGATGATTCAATTGTTAGTCTTAAGAATGATAATGCTAAATTAATTGCTAAGATTGACAAATTGAATGCATCCCTCTCTAGCCTTAAAATTGAGAATAAAAAATTAATTGCTAAGGCTAAAGATTTAAACGTTTTCAATGTTTCTATTTCCAATCTTAGAGATGAAAATGCTATTTTACATGCTAAGATTGTTGAATTAAATGCTTGCAAACCCTCTACATCTACCGTTGAGCATGTTACTATTTGCACTAGATGTAGAGATATTAATATTGATGCTATTCATGATCACCTAGCTTTAATTAAACAACAAAATGATCACATAGCTCAACTTAGTGCTAAGATTAATGAGCATGACTTAGACAATGAAAAATTTAAATTTGCTAGAAGCATGCTCTATAGTGGGAGACGCCCTGGCATTAAGGATGACATTAGCTTCCAACAGGGAAACAATGTCAAGCTTAGTGCCCCTAAGATATTGTCTAATTTTGTTAAGGGTAAGGCTCCCATGGTTCAGGATAACGAGGGTTACATTTTATACCCTGTCGGTTATCCCGAACACAAAATTAGGAGAATTCATTCTAGGAAGTCTCACTCTGGCTCTCATCATGCTTTTATGTATAAGAGTGAGGCATCTAGTTCTAGGCAATCCACTCATGCTAAATTGCCTAAGAAGAAAACTCCTATTGCATCAAATGAACCTAATATTTCATTTAAGACTTTTGATGCTTCATATGTGCTCACTAATAAATTAGGCAAAGTAGTTGCCAAATATGTTGGGGCCAAACACAAGGGATCAAAGACTTGTGTTTGGGTACCCAAGGTGCTTGTTTCTAATGTCAAAGGACCCAAGACCGTTTGGGTACCTAAAAACAAGGCCTAAATTTGTTTTGTAGGTTTATGCATCCGGGGGCTCAAGTTGGATAATTGATAGCGGGTGCACAAACCACATGACTGGGGAGAAAAGAATGTTCTCCTCCTACGAGAAAAACCATGATCCCCAAATAGCTATCACATTCAGGGATGGAAATCAAGGTTTGGTCAAAGGACTTGGTAAAATTGCTATATCTCCTGACCATTCCATTTCCAATGTTTTTCTTGTAGATTCTTTAGATTACAATTTGCTTTCTGTTTCTCAATTATGCAAAATGGGTTACAACTGTCTTTTTACGGATATAGGTGTTACTGTCTTTAGAAGAAGTGATGATTCAATAGCATTTAAGGGAGTGTTAGAGGGTCAGCTATACTTAGTTGATTTTAATAGAGCTGAACTCGACACTTGCTTAATTGCTAAGACTAACATGAGTTGGCTCTAGCATCGCCGACTAGCCCACGTTGGGATGAAGAATCTTCACAAGCTTCTAAAGGGAGAGCACATTTTGGGACTAACCAATGTTCATTTTGAGAAAGACAGGGTTTGTAGCGCATGTCAAGCAAGAAAGCAAGTTGGTGTTCATCATCCACACAAGAACATCATGACGACCGACAGGCCGCTTGAGTTACTCCACATGGACCTATTCGGCCTGATTGCTTACATAAGCATCGGTGGGAGTAAGTATTGTCTTGTTATTGTGGATGATTATTCTCGCTTCACTTGGGTGTTCTTTTTGCAGGAAAAATCTCAAACCCAAGAGACCTTAAAGGGATTCTTGAGACGGGCTCAAAATGAGTTCGGCTTAAGGATCAAGAAGATTAGAAGCGACAACGGGACGGAGTTCAAGAACTCACAAATAGAAGGCTTCCTTGAGGAGGAGGGCATCAAGCATGAGTTCTCTTCTTCCTACACGCCACAACAAAATGGTGTAGTGGAGAGGAAGAATAGAACTCTTCTTGACATGGCGAGGACCATGCTTGATGAGTACAAGACTTCGGACCGGTTTTGGGCGGAAACAATCAACACCGCTTGCTACGCCATCAACCGTCTCTACCTTCACCGAATCCTCAAGAAGACATCATACAAACTCCTAACCGGTAAAAAGCCCAATGTTTCATATTTTAGAGTCTTTGGTAGCAAATGTTTCATTCTTGTTAAAAGAGGTAGAAAATCTAAATTTGCTCCTAAGGTTGTGGAAGGTTTTTTACTTGGTTGTGATTCAAACACAAGGGCATATAGAGTCTTTAACAAGTCCACTGGACTAGTTGAAGTTTCTTATGACATTGTGTTTGATGAGACTAACGGCTCTCAAGTAGAGCAAGTTGATCTTGATGAGATAGATGATGAAGAGGCCTCGTGCGTCGTGCTAAGGAACATGTCCATTGGGGATGTGTGTCCTAAGGAATCCAAAGAGCCTCCACATGCACAAGATCAACCATCTTCCTCCTATCAAGCATCTCCACCAACTCAAGATCAGGATCAAGCTCAAGATGATGATAATGAAGATCAAGAGGAGCCACCTCAAGAGGGGGACAATGATCAAGGGGGAGATGCTACTGATCAGGACAAGGAATATGATGAGGGTCCAAGACCGCCACACCCAAGGGTCCACCAAGCGATACAACGAGATCATCCCGTGAACACCATCCTCGACGATATTCATAAGGGGGTAACTACTCGATCTCGCGTCGCTCATTTTTGTGAACATTACTCCTTTGTGTCTTCTATTGAGCCATACAAGGTGGAAGACGCATTAAGGGATTCGGACTGGGTGTTGGCAATGCAAGAGGAACTCAACAACTTCACTAGAAATGAGGTATGGCATTTAGTTCCACGTCCTAACCAAAATGTTGTAGGGACCAAGTGGGTCTTCCGCAACAAACAAGATGAGCATGGTGTGGTGACAAGGAACAAAGCCCGACTTGTGGCCAAAGGATATTCACAAGTCGAAGGTTTGGATTTCGGTGAAACCTATGCACCCGTAGCTAGGCTTGAGTCAATTCGTATATTACTTGCCTATGCTACTTACCATGGCTTCAAGCTTTATCAAATGGACGTGAAGAGTGCCTTCCTCAATGGACCAATCAAGGAAGAGGTCTATGTTGAGCAACCTCCCGGCTTTGAAGATAGTGAGTATCCTAACCATGTCTATAAACTCTTTAAGGCGCTTTATGGGCTCAAGCAAGCCCCAAGAGCATGGTATGAATGTCTAAGAGATTTTCTTATCGCTAATGGCTTCAAAGTCGGCAAAGCCGATTCTACTCTCTTTACTAAAACAATTGCTAATGATTTGTTTGTATGTCAAATTTATGTTGATGATATTATATTTGGGTCTACTAACAAATCTACTTGTGAAGAGTTTAGTAGGATAATGGTTCAAAAATTCGAGATGTCTATGATGGGGGAGTTGAAGTATTTTCTAGGATTTCAAGTCAAGCAACTCCAAGAGGGCACCTTCATTAGCCAAACGAAGTACATTCAAGACATTCTTACCAAGTTTGGAATGAAGGATGCCAAGTGAAAGGGAATTAGGCTTACACCTAGTCCCTAATTAATTTTGGTGGTTAAATTGCCCAACACAAAACTTATTGGACTAACTAGTTTGCCCAAGTGTATAGATTATACAGGTGTAAAAGGTTCACTCTCAGCCAATAAAAAGACCAAGTTTTGGATTCAACAAAAGAGCAAAGTGGGAACCGAAGGCCCTCTGGTCTGGGAGCACCGGACTGTCCGGTGTACACCGGACAGTGTCCGGTGCACCAGAGGATTCCAGCTCAAACTCGCCACCTTCGGGAATTTCCAGAGGCGACTCCGCTATAATTCACCGGACTGTCCGGTGTACACCGGACAGTGTCCGGTGCGCCAAGGAAGGTCAGCCTCAGGAACTCGCCAGCTTCGGGAAAACTCCAACGTCTAGTCCGCTAAAATTCACCGGACTGTCCGGTGTGCACCGGACTGTCTGGTGCGACTCCGCAGCAACGGCTCTCTGCCGCGCATTAAATGCGCGCACAGCGCGCACAGAAGTCAGGCGCGCCCATACTGGCACACCGGACAAGGAACAGTGCATGTCCGGTGTGCACCGGACACCCAGGCGGGCCCACAAGTCAGAAGCTCCAACGGTCAGAATCCAACGGCAGTGATGACGTGGCAGGGGGCACCGGACTGTCCGGTGCGCCATCGAACAGACAGCCTCCCAACGGCCACATTTGGTGGTTGGGGCTATAAATACCCCAACCACCCCACCATTCATTGCATCCAAGTTTTCCACTTCTCAACCACTACAAGAGCTCTAGCATTCAATTCTAGACACACCAAAAGAGATCAAATCCTCTCCAATTCCACGAAAGGCTTTAGTGATTAGAGAGAGAGATTTGCCGTGTTCTTTTTGAGCTCTTGCGCTTGGATTGCTTCTTTTCTTTCTCACTTGTTCTTGTGATCAAAACTCCATTGTAATCAAGGCAAGAGGCACCAATTGTGTGGTGGCCCTTGTGGGGAAGTTTTGTTCCCGACTTTGATTAGAGAAGAGAAGCTCACTCGGTCCGAGGGACCGTTTGAGAGAGGGAAGGGTTGAAAGAGACCCGGCCTTTGTGGCCTCCTCAACGGGGAGTAGGTTTGCGAGAACCGAACCTCGGTAAAACAAATCCACGTGTCACACTCTTCATTTGCTTGCGATTTGTTTTGCGCCCTCTCTCACGGACTCGTTTTTATTTCTAACGCTAACCCGGCTTGTAGTTGTGTTTATATTTGTAAATTTCAGTTTTGCCCTATTCACCCCCCCCTCTAGGCGACTATCAATTGGTATCAGAGCCCGGTGCTTCATTAGAGCCTAACCGCTCGAAGTGATGTCGGGAGAACATGCCAAGAAGGAGATGGAGACCGGCGAAAAGCCCACTACAAGCCAAGGGAGCACTTCATCGGAAGAGTCCCATACCAAGAGGAGGGAGAAGAAGAAGATCTCCTCCAACAAAGGGAAGGAGAAGAAATCTTCTTCTCACCACAAAGAGAAGAAGGAAAAATCTTCTTCCCACAAGCCGCATCGGAGTGGGGACAAGCAAAAGAGGATGAGGAAAGTGGTCTACTACGAGACCGACACTTCGTCAACATCGACCTCCGGCTCCGACGCGCCCTCCGTAACTTCTAAACGCCAAGAGCGTAAGAAGTTTAGTAAGATCCCCCTACACTATCCTCGCATTTCTAAACATGCACCTCTACTTTCCGTTCCATTAGGCAAACCACCAACTTTTGATGGTGAAGATTATGCTAGGTGGAGTGATTTAATGCGTTTTCATCTAACCTCTCTCCACAAAAGTATATGGGATGTTGTTGAGTTTGGTGCACAGGTACCATCGGTAGGGGATAAGGATTACGATGAGGATGAGGTGGCCCAAATCGAGCACTTCAACTCTCAAGCGACAACGATACTCCTCGCCTCTTTAAGTAGAGAGGAGTATAACAAAGTGCAAGGGTTGAAGAGCGCCAAGGAGGTTTGGGATGTGCTCAAAACCGCGCACGAAGGAGATGAGCTCACCAAGATCACCAAGCGGGAAACGATCGAGGGGGAGCTCGGTCGGTTCCGGCTTCGCAAAGGGGAGGAGCCACAACACATGTACAACCGGCTCAAGACCTTGGTGAACCAAGTGCGCAACCTCGGGAGCATAAAGTGGGACGACCACGAGGTGGTTAAGGTTATTCTAAGATCTCTTATTTTCCTTAACCCCACTCAAGTTCAATTAATTCGTGGTAATCCTAGATATACTAAAATGACCCCCGAGGAAGTTATCAGGCATTTTGTAAGTTTTGAGTGCATGATCGAAGGCTCGAGAAAGATCAACGAGCTTGACGAACCCACCACATCCGAAGCTCAACCCGTCGCATTCAAGGCGACGGAGGAAAAGAAGGAGGAGGCTACACCAAGTCGACAACCTATAGACGCCTCCAAGCTCGACAATGAGGAAATGGCGCTCGTCATCAAGAGCTTCCGCCAAATCCTCAAGCAAAGGAGGGGGAAAGACTACAAGTCCCGCTCCAAGAAGGTTTGCTACAAATGTGGTAAGCCCGGTCATTTTATTGCTAAATGTCCCATATCTAGTGACAGTGACCGAGGCAACGACAAGAAGGGGAGAAGAAAGGAGAAGAAGAAGTACTACAAGAAGAAGGGCGGCGATGCCCATGTTTGTCGGGAGTGGGATTCCGACGAAAGCTCAAGCGACTCCTCCGACGACGAGGACGCCGCCAACATCGCTGTCACCAAGGGACTCCTCTTCCCCAACGTCGGCCACAAGTGCCTCATGGCAAAGGACGGCAAAAGGAAGAAGGTAAAATCAAGATCCTCCACTAAATATGAAACCTCTAGTGATGAAAATGCTAGTGATGAGGAGGATAACTTGCGTACCCTTTTTGCCAATCTTAACATGGAACAAAAAGAAAAATTAAATGAATTAATTAGTGCTATTCATGAAAAGGATGACCTTTTGGATTCCCAAGAGGATTGTCTTATTAAGGAAAACAAGAAACATGTTAAGGTTAAAAATGCTTACGCCCTAGAAGTAGAAAAATGTCAAAAACTATCTAGTGAGCTAAGCACTTGCTATGAGATGATTGACAACCTTAGACATGAAAATGCTAGTTTAAATGCTAAGGTTGATTCACATGTTTGTAATGTTTCAATTCCCAATCCTAGAGATAATAATGATGATTTGCTTGCTAGGATTGAAGAATTAAACATTTCTCTTACTAGTCTTAGATTAGAAAATGAAAATTTGATTGCTAAGGCTAAAGATTTTGACGTTTGCAAAGTTACAATTTCCGATCTTAGAGATAAAAATGATATTCTACATGCTAAGATTGTTGAACTTAATTCTTGCAAACCCTCTACATCTATCGTTGAGCATGTATCTATTTGCACTAGATGTAGAGATATTGATGTTAATGCTATTCATGATCATATGGCTTTAATTAAACAACAAAATGATCATATAGCAAAACTAGATGCTAAAATTGCCGAGCACAACTTAGAAAATGAGAAATTTAAATTTGCTCGTAGCATGCTTTATAATGGGAGACGCCCGGGCATCAAGGATGGCATTGGCTTCCAAAGGGGAGACAATGTCAAAATTAATGCCCCTCTTAAAAGACTGTCCAACTTTGTTAAGGGCAAGGCTCCCATGCCTCAGGATAACGAGGGTTACATTTTATACCCTGCCGGTTATCCTGAGAGCAAAATTAGGAGAATTCATTCTAGGAAGTCTCACTCTGGCCCCAATCATGCTTTTATGTATAAGGGTGAGACATCTAGTTCTAGGCAACCAACCCGTGCTAAGTTGCCTAAGAAAATTCCTAATGCATCAAGTAAACATAGCATTTCATTTAAGACTTTTGATGCATCTTATGTTTTAACTAACAAATCCGGCAAGGTAGTTGCCAAATATGTTGGGGGCAAGCACAAGGGGTCAAAGACTTGTGTTTGGGTACCCAAAGTTCTTGTGTCTAATGCCAAAGGACCCAAAACCATTTGGGTACCTAAAGTCAAGAACTAAACTTGTTTTGTAGGTTTATGCATCCGGGGGCTCAAGTTGGATCATCGACAGCGGGTGCACAAACCATATGACAGGGGAGAAAAGGATGTTCTCCTCATATGAGAAAAACCAAGATCCCCAACGAGCTATCACATTCGGGGATGGAAATCAAGGTTTGGTCAAAGGATTGGGTAAAATTGCTATATCTCCTGACCATTCTATTTCAAATGTTTTTCTTGTTGATTCATTAGATTACAATTTGCTTTCTGTATCTCAATTATGTCAAATGGGCTACAACTGTCTTTTCACTGATGTAGGTGTCACTGTCTTTAGAAGAAGTGATGATTCAATAGCATTTAAAGGTGTGTTAGAGGGTCAGCTATACTTAGTAGATTTTGATAGAGCTGAACTCGACACATGCTTAATTGCTAAGACTAACATGGGTTGGCTCTGGCACCGCCGACTAGCCCATGTTGGGATGAAGAATCTTCACAAGCTTCTAAAGGGAGAACACATTTTAGGATTAACAAATGTTCATTTTGAGAAAGACAGGATTTGTAGCGCATGCCAGGCAGGAAAGCAAGTTGGCACCCATCATCCACACAAGAACATCATGACGACCGACAGGCCGCTTGAGCTACTCCACATGGATCTATTCGGCCCGATTGCTTACATAAGCATCGGCGGGAGTAAGTATTGTCTTGTAATAGTGGATGATTATTCTCGCTTCAATTGGGTATTCTTTTTACAGGAAAAATCTCAAACCCAAGAGACCTTAAAGGGATTCTTGAGACGGGCTCAAAATGAGTTCGGCTTAAGGATCAAGAAAATAAGAAGCGACAACGGGACGGAGTTCAAGAATTCTCAAATTGAAGGCTTTCTTGAGGAGGAGGGCATCAAGCATGAGTTCTCTTCTCCCTACACCCCACAACAAAATGGTGTAGTGGAAAGGAAGAATCGAACTCTATTGGACATGGCAAGGACCATGCTTGATGAGTACAAGACTTCGGATCGGTTTTGGGCGGAGGCGGTTAACACCGCTTGCTACGCCATCAACCGGTTGTATCTACACCGAATCCTCAAGAAGACATCATACGAACTCCTAACCGGTAAAAAGCCCAACATTTCATATTTTAGAGTTTTTGGTAGCAAATGCTTTATTCTTGTTAAAAGAGGTAGAAAATCCAAATTTGCTCCTAAAACTGTAGAAGGCTTTTTACTTGGTTATGACTCAAACACAAGGGCATATAGGGTCTTTAACAAGTCCACTGGACTAGTTGAAGTCTCATGTGACGTTGTGTTTGATGAGACTAACGGCTCTCAAGTAGAGCAAGTTGATCTTGATGAGATAGGTGATGAAGAGGCTCCGTGCATCGCGCTAAGGAACATGTCCATTGGGGATGTGTGTCCTAAGGAATCCGAAGAGCCTCCAAATGCACAAGATCAACCGTCCTCCTCCATGCAAGCATCCCCACCAACTCAAAATGAGGAAGAGGCTCAAGTTGATGAAGAAGAAGATCAATCAAATGAGCCACCTCAAGATAACGGCATAGATCAAGGGGGAGATGCAAATGATCAAGACAAGGAGGATGAAGAGCAAAGGCCGCCACACCCAAGAGTCCACCAAGCAATCCAACGAGATCACCCCGTCGACACCATCCTCGGCGACATTCATAAGGGGGTAACCACTAGATCTCGTATTGCACATTTTTGTGAACATTACTCGTTTGTTTCCTCTATTGAGCCACATAGGGTAGAGGAAGCACTTCAAGATTCGGATTGGGTGGTGGCAATGCAAGAGGAGCTCAACAACTTCACTAGGAATGAGGTATGGCATTTAGTTCCACGTCCTAACCAAAATGTTGTAGGAACCAAATGGGTCTTCCGCAACAAGCAAGATGAGCATGGTGTGGTGACAAGGAACAAAGCTCGACTTGTGGCCAAGGGATACTCCCAAGTCGAAGGTTTGGATTTCGGTGAAACCTATGCACCCGTAGCTAGGCTTGAGTCAATTCGTATATTATTAGCCTATGCTACTTACCATGGCTTTAAGCTTTATCAAATGGACGTGAAAAGTGCCTTCCTCAATGGACCAATCAAAGAAGAGGTCTATGTTGAGCAACCTCCCGGCTTTGAAGACAGTGAGTATCCTAACCATGTTTATAAGCTCTCTAAGGCGCTTTATGGGCTCAAGCAAGCCCCAAGACCATGGTATGAATGCCTTAGAGATTTCCTATTACTAATGGCTTCAAAGTCGGTAAGGCCGATCCTACACTCTTTACTAAAGCTCTTGAAAATGACTTGTTTGTATGCCAAATTTATGTTGATGATATTATATTCGGGTCTACTAACGAGTCTACATGTGAAGAGTTTAGTAGGATCATGACACAGAAGTTCGAGATGTCTATGATGGGGGAGTTGAAGTATTTTCTAGGATTCCAAGTCAAGCAACTTCAAGAGGGCACCTTCCTATGCCAAACGAAGTACACTCAAGATATTCTAAGCAAGTTTGGAATGAAGGATGCCAAACCCATCAAGACACCCATGGGAACTAATGGGCATCTCGACCTCGACACGGGAGGTAAGTCCGTGGATCAAAAGGTATACCGGTCGATGATAGGTTCTTTACTCTATTTATGTGCATCTCGACCGGACATTATGCTTTCCGTATGCATGTGTGCAAGATTCCAAGCCGACCCTAAGGAAGCTCACCTTACGGCCGTAAAACGAATCTTGAGATATTTGGCTTATACTCCTAAGTTTGGGCTTTGGTATCCTAGGGGATCCACATTTGATTTGATTGGTTATTCGGATGCCGATTGGGCGGGGTGCAAAATCAATAGGAAGAGCACATTGGGGACTTGCCAGTTCTTGGGAAGATCCTTGGTGTCTTGGGCTTCAAAGAAGCAAAATTCGGTTGCTCTTTCCACCGCCGAAGCCGAGTACATTGCCGCAGGCCATTGTTGCGCGCAATTGCTTTGGATGAGGCAAACCCTGCAGGACTACGGTTACAAATTAACCAAAGTCCCTTTGCTATGTGATAATGAGAGTGCAATCAAAACGGCCGACAATCCCGTCGAGCATAGCCGCACTAAGCACATAGCCATTCGGTATCACTTTTTGAGGGATCACCAACAAAAGGGGGATATCGAGATTTCATACATTAATACTAAAGATCAATTAGCCGATATCTTTACCAAGCCTCTTGATGAACAATCTTTTAACAAACTTAGGCATGAGCTCAATATTCTTGATTCTAGGAACTTCTTTTGTTAAATTGCACACATTGCTCTTTTATATACCTTTGATCATATCTCTTTTATATGCTATGACTAATGAGTTTTCAAGTCTATTTCAAACCAAGTCATAGGTATATTAAAAGGGAATTGGAGTCTTCGGCGAAGACAAAGGCTTCCACTCCGTAACTCATACTTCGCCATCACTCCAAGCAACTCTCTATTCTTTGGGGAGAAATGAGCATCAAAGAAAAGGACCGGACTTCGCCTTTGGTAGAATCTTAACTCATTTATTTATGACCAAAAGGGAAGAAAGCACAAGGGCTCTAATGATTCCGTTTTTGGCGATTCATGCCAAAAAGGGGGAGAAATGAGCCCAAAGCAAAAGGACCGCACCACCACCAGTTTCAAAAAATTAGTGTTGAATATTTTCAATTGGTATCCTATTGTGTTCAAAAGGGGGTGAAGTAGTATTTCAAAAATGGTATATCAAAACCCTCTTGAACACTAAGAGGTGGATCTCTTTTAGGGGGAGTTTTGTTTAAGTCAAAGGAGAAGCATTTAAATCAGGGGGAGAAAATTTCAAATCTTAAAAATGCTTTGCAAAATCTTATTCATTTACCTTTGACTATTTGCAAAAGAACTTTGAAAAGAATTTACAAAAGAGTTTGCAAAAACAAAACATGTGGTGCAAACGTGGTCCAAAATGTTATACAAGTAAGAAACAATCCATGCATATCTTGTAAGTATTAATATTGGCTAAATTCCAAGCAACCTTTACACTTACATTATGCAAACTAGTTCAATTATGCACTTCTATATTTGCTTTGGTTTGTGTTGGCATCAATCACCAAAAAGGGGGAGATTGAAAGGGAATTAGGCTTACACCTAGTCCCTAATTAATTTTGGTGGTTAAATTGCCCAACACAAAACTTATTGGACTAACTAGTTTGCCCAAGTGTATAGATTATACAGGTGTAAAAGGTTCACTCTCAGCCAATAAAAAGACCAAGTTTTGGATTCAACAAAAGAGCAAAGTGGGAACCGAAGGCCCTCTGGTCTGGGAGCACCGGACTGTCCGGTGTACACCGGACAGTGTCCGGTGCACCAGAGGATTCCAGCTCAAACTCGCCACCTTCGGGAATTTCCAGAGGCGACTCCGCTATAATTCACCGGACTGTCCGGTGTACACCGGACAGTGTCCGGTGCGCCAAGGAAGGTCAGCCTCAGGAACTCGCCAGCTTCGGGAAAACTCCAACGGCTAGTCCGCTAAAATTCACCGGACTGTCCGGTGTGCACCGGACTGTCCGGTGCGACTCCGCAGCAACGGCTCTCTGCCGCGCATTAAATGCGCGCACAGCGCGCGCAGAAGTCAGGCGCGCCCATACTGGCACACCGGACAAGGAACAGTGCATGTCCGGTGTGCACCGGACACCCAGGCGGGCCCACAAGTCAGAAGCTCCAACGGTCAGAATCCAACGGCAGTGATGACATGGCAGGGGGCACCGGACTGTCCGGTGTTGTGGGGGATAGATATCCCCTGGGTCCACTAAAGAAGTAAAAGGCCTCACGAAAGGCCCAAGGGCCCAATAATTCGTAAGGTCATTCTTTCGTGGGCCTTGGGAAAGACAACCAACAAAGAAGACGTGAGACTGATTAGTGCAAACCCAGGCGGCCCACAACGTCGAACGAATGAATCACAACAGAGACCCGACTTTCCCGCGCTGAAGCCCCCATGCAACAGAGCCATGCGAGGATAAGTCGGCGAAGGTTACGTAGGGATAAACTCAAGAGGTTCACTATCTTTTAGCTACTTGTTGTTATCATATCACATGTACTGCTCCACGGCCGAGTATATAAGGCCTAGGGGGCACCCCTTCAGATCGATCGACCTTGTTCTACTTAGCCACCCACATAAATTCTCTGCGCCCTCTATCCAGAGAACCCTCTTGTAACCACACTCGTATACTCACCAGGACGTAGGGTGTTACGCACTTCTAAGCGGCCCGAACCTGCAAATCTTGTCCATTGTCCCTCGTGCGATCGGCACGAACCATTTTGCTACAGTCGTTGACACCGTCCTACTCCTAAAAACACCTTGAGGGGCAACCCCGGGTGTGCGGTCGGACCCAAAACATCGACAGCTGGCGCGCCAGGTAGGGGGTGTGTCGACGATCCAAGTTAGCTCAATGGCTGTCACCTTCCACAGCAAGATCACCGTGCGTCCCGGATCTGTATTTTGCTTCGGGACAATCTCATCCGTGGCGGACGAAGAGGGAATTCTGCACCGCCTCGCAGATCTGCCGGAACAGAAGCCTCCTCCAACAAACTCCGAAAATGCTGGAAAGACGCTACCTCCGGCTCTTCGGAAAAAGATCGTCTCCGGGGAGGCTGGAGCTAGAAGCTCGCTGACCCGGAAGACTCCGCTGTCTACTTCCCCGACGAGAGAATGGACACGGGTCGTGAGAAAGAAGGAGACCAGGGAGAGGCAAGTCGTTCTTCCCGTTCCTCCGACCTCAAAGGAGAACGGAAAGAAAGTCGCCGCGGCAGCAATACCGTTCTACCCCGACGTCCTCTTCATCGGGAGAGCAGAGTCGCCCGCCGTCTCCGACGATGAACCGACCGCGCCTGGAGAAGAACCACCTCAGCGAGAATCCCGCCGACGAAGGAACCGACGCAGGAACGTTCGACGACATCACGCAGCTGGAGAACGGGATCCGGAGCAGCCTGTCTCGCGAGACGAGGTCTCAGAGATAGGAGAAACTCCGGAAGAACGCGTCTTCAGGGAACGAAGGAACTCCCGACGACGTGATCGCCGTCGGACTCAGGAGCAAGCCGAGCAAGATGCAAGGCAACGACGCGAGAATCCACTCTTCGGGCGCAACTTGAACCCCGACTTCGCCCGAGCTATGAACACGCCGAGCGAAGTCGGAGGCGTTCTAGCCCGGATAGCTGACGGACTTCCTCGGACTCCCGACGCCGAGGGATACCGACGCCTGTTCACTCAAGCAGCCAACCATCTTCTACCGCTCGCTCACCCGCCGAACGATTTGCGACACGCCATCAACAGTCGCCGAGACGCGCGAAGCTCTATCAATGCTTCGCGCGAACGGCGGCACGAGAACGAAATTCGCCGTCGGGAGGAGTATGACCGAGATCATGGCTTCCCGACTCAAAGCCAGGCCACCCGAACTGAGTCGGCAACAGCTTCAACTGGTGGAACCACCCGGGGACGGTCGAGGAACCACCACCGCCACTCCCCTCCCCGGGACAGACGACATCCTCGACAACAGCAGGACACGTGCGGAGTATCCGCCCTTACTCCGCGCCTTAGGGCCATCCAATGGCCTCCCAACTTCAAGATATCCAATGTCGACAAATATGAACCTAAGCAGGATCCAGGGGGTTGGTTAGCCGTCTACACCACCGCTGCTCGGGCTGCCGGGGCATCCGAAGACGTCATGACTGCGTATCTGCCCATCGTCCTCGGGCAAGACGCGCTGCAGTGGCTACGACATCTACCCCGACACTGCATCGACGACTGGGGAGACTTCAGTCGACGTTTCACCGCCAACTTCCAATCTCTCTCCGACAAGCCAGCGCAACCATGGGACCTCAAATCCATCAAGCGCCGGGGGGATGAGACTCTCCGGTCATACCTTAAAAGGTTCCAGACCATGAGAAACCGCATCCCCGAGGTCACGGAGGCGGCCGTGATCGAGGACTTCTACAGAGGATCTAACGACTCGGCTTTCGTCCGAGCCATACTACAAAAGGCGCCGACTACCTCCGAGGAGCTGTTTCGGGAAGCTGACCTCTACATCACCGCTGACGAGCGGGCCCAGGACCTCATCGGAGGAGCAAAGCCCGCACCGGTAGCACCACGACGCGACGCGAACCAGCCGCCCGACAAGCGCTGGGAGAAGAGGCCTCGCGAAGAGGTACACGCCGCCGGACCACCCGCCTCTCGCGCCCGAGGAGGACCTCGTGGAGGCGAACGCACGCTGGACGACATCCTCGACGCCCAGTGCCCGTACCACAAGGACATGCGCCACACTCTCCGCAACTGCCGGGATTTCAAGCACTCCGTCGAGCATGGCCGACCCTTCCAACCTCTACCTCCTCCTCCGCCGAGGGGAGGACCAGATGAACCACGACAGCCCCATCAGCCGGAGGAGGGGGGAGGAGGAGCTTTCCCGCGCGTTGACAGGGAGGTCAACGTCATCTTCGGCGGACATGGGTCGCAGGAGAACAAGAGACAACAAAAGCTCAACGACCGCCAGATACTGGTGGCGACCACCGGCCCTCCCGCCCCGTACCGGTGGTCGGAGCACCCAATCACGTTCACTCGGGAGGATCAATGGCTCAACTTCGACCACCCGGGCAAATACCCGCTCCTCGTCGATCCGGTGATCCGAGAGAGCCGGGTGAAGAAGGTGCTAGTGGACGGGGGGAGCAGCATCAACGTCACCTTCCCCCGTACGCTCCAAGGCTTGGGAGTTCACCTCAAAGAGCTCCACGAGTCAGACACTCCTTTCTTCGGCATCGTGCCGACGGAAGGGGAATACCCGCTGGGCCACATCTACATGCCGGTCACCTTCGGAACTCCGGAGAACTATAGAACCGAGTTCCTGAGGTTCGAGGTGGCGAACTTCGACTGCGGGTACAACGCCATCATCGGGAGGCCGGGACTGGCCAAATTCATGGCCATTCCGCACTATACATACATGATACTGAAGATGCCGGGACCACGAGGAATCATAACTGTGCGTGCCGACTTCCAAGGCGCCGCAGAGTGTTTCCGAGTGGCCATTCAGGCAGCCCTCACCACCAAGTCGTCGACGGTTCCTTCTACATCGGCAAACTCTAAGCCTGAGGAAGGCCTCACGGTACCGGCGAATGAAACTCAGGCCGCGACCTCTATGCGGCCGACTGAAGAAACCAAAAGAATCAACCTGGGGTTCGCTGACGAGCGCAAGACGGCTGTCATCAGCTCCAGTTTGAACGACAAATAGGAAAGCGCGCTCGTCCAGTTTCTGCAAGATAACCGGGATGTATTCGCGTGGCAACCTGCGGATATGCCGGGAGTCCCAAGAGAACTGGCCGAGCACAAACTGAAAGTCTACCCCCAGGCGAGGCCGATTCGACAAAAGCTACGTCGTTTCACGCCCGACAAGAGAGAAGCCATTCGTGCCGAATTAGCTCGCCTGGTCGCGGCTGGATTCATTAGAGAAGTATTACACCCTGAGTGGTTAGCCAATCCTGTTCTTGTACTCAAAAAGAATAAAGTGGATTGGCGCATGTGCGTCGACTATACCGATCTCAACAAACACTGTCCGAAGGATCCCTTCGGGCTCCCGAGGATAGATCAGGTGGTGGATTCCACCGCTGGATGTTCTGTGTTGTCTTTCTTAGATTGCTATTCTGGGTATCATCAGATTAGTTTGGCAAAAGAAAACGAGGAAAAAACGGCATTCATCACTCCGTTTGGTGCCTTCTGTTATACCTCCATGCCGTTCGGCCTCAAAAACGCTGGAGCGACTTATCAGAGAGCCATTCAAACATGCCTAGCCGATCACTGGGGCAAGCGTGTGGAGGCTTACGTTGATGACGTGGTGATCAAAACGGAGAATCCGGAAAACTTCATCGAAGACTTACAGCTGGTTTTCAACAGCCTAAGAAGATATAGATGGAAGCTCAATCCTGAGAAATGCGTCTTCGGGGTACCAGCAGGAAAGTTACTCGGATTTATTGTCAGCCACCGGGGAATTGAAGCTAATCCAGATAAGATTGAAGCTATCATGAAGATGGAAGCCCCTCGGTCACAAAAGAAGGTTCAGCGACTTACTGGATGTATGGCAGCCCTGAGCAGATTCATATCCAGGCTAGGAGAAAGAGGTCTGCCATTTTACAAACTGCTCAAGAAGGTGGATAAGTTTCAATGGACGTCAGAAGCACAAGAAGCTCTAGACGCACTGAAGAAATTCCTGACAACACCACCAGTACTAAAGCCACCCCGGCGAGCTACGCCAACTCAACCAGCTGAAGATTTGCTGCTATATATCTCTTGCACGACTCACGTGGTAAGCACTGCGTTGGTAGTCGAGCGAGAGGAAGAAGGGCATGCTTATCCGGTACAACATCCTGTCTACTTCATCAGTGAGGTTCTGGGTCCATCGAAGAAAAAGTATCCTCAAGTTCAGAAGTTATTATATGCAGTACTTCTAACTGCCCGCAAGCTGCGCCACTACTTTGACGACCACAAAGTCATAGTAGTTACTGGTTTTCCAATAGGGGACATTCTTCACAACAAGGAAGCCATTGGCCGAATAGCCAAGTGGGCTTGCGAGTTGGGATCCCATGATATCGAGTTTCGACCTCGCACAGCCATCAAAACTCAAGCACTGGTTGATTTCGTATCAGAATGGACAGAACAGCAAGTATCAGATAATCCAGAAACCGCAGAAGTATGGCGAATGTATTTTGATGGCTCGCTGAAACTGCAGGGAGCAGGAGCAGGAATTCTCTTCACTACACCTGGAGGCGAGCACCTCAAGTATGCTCTCCAGCTGCTATTCCCGGCCTCTAACAACGCAGCTGAGTATGAAGCTTTGATACACGGATTAAACATCGCCATATCACTGGGCGTCAAAAGATTGATGGTATATGGAGACTCTCTGGTAGTCATTAGCCAGATAAACAAAGAATGGGATTGTTCAAGTGATTCAATGGGAAAATACTGCGCTGCCGTCCGAAAGCTGGAAGATAAGTTCGAGGGTCTGGAATTTCATCATGTGGAAAGGGATCGTAACACAGCAGCTGATACACTATCCAAGCTCGGATCCGGTCGAACTCAGGTCCCACCCGGAGTTTTCGTGCAAGAAATTACACAGCCGAGCATCTCGACGGATCAAATAGAAGAGTGCAACATCATAGATCAACTCGAGTCAGACTCTGATGACTGGAGGCAACCGATTATTAAGTATATAAAGAATGAAGAAGAACCAGATGACAAGAACTCGGCAGAGCGCATTGCCAGACAATCAGCTCACTATACACTCATTGGGGAGGTATTATACAGGAGGGGCGCGTCAGGCGTCCTCATGAAGTGCGTTCTCCCGTCCACCGGAAAGCAACTTCTGGAGGAAGTCCATGCAGGGCAGTGTGGAGTACACGCAGCATCCAGAACATTAGTCGGGAAGGTTTTCAGGTCAGGATTCTATTGGCCGACGGCGAAGAATGATGCAGCCGAGTTAGTTCAGATATGCGAAGCTTGCCAATACCTGTCAAAGCAACAGCACATGCCAGCACAGCAGCTACAAACCATACCAGTAACTTGGCCTTTCGCATGCTGGGGATTGGATATGATTGGACCTTTCAAGAAAGCTCAAGGAGGATGCACCCATGTATTGGTGGCAATTGACAAATTCACTAAATGGATAGAGTTCCAGCCCATTGCCTCTTTAACCTCTGCTAAAGCCGTGGAATTCATACAAAGCATAATATTCAGATTTGGGATACCAAACAGTATCATCACTGACTTGGGATCCAACTTCACCAGTTCAGAATTTTTTGACTTCTGCGAGCAAAAAAGCATTCAGATCAAGTATGCATCTGTAGCCCATCCGAGAGCCAACGGGCAGGTTGAGCGAGCCAACGGAATGATATTGGAGGCACTTAGAAAAAGGGTCTTTGATAAAAATGAAAAATTCGCAGGAAAGTGGATAAGAGAATTGCCTTATGTTGTTTGGAGCTTGAGAACCCAACCTAGCCGGGCCCTGCATGGAAACACTCCTTTCTTCATGGTCTATGGGTCGGAGGCAGTGCTACCTGCTGACCTCAAGTTTGGGGCGTCGAGATTGATCTTCGAAAGCATAGCGGAAGCTGAGGCCACCAGGCTGGAGGATATTGATGTACTTGAGGAAGAACGACTGAATGCAGTAATCCAATCAGCACGGTACCAGCAGACTCTAAGGCGCTATCACGATAAGGCTGTACGGCAACGGTTCTTTTCAGTAGGAGACCTCGTCCTCCGCCGAATTCTAACGGGGGAGGGACGGCACAAGCTATCACCCTTATGGGAAGGACCCTTCATAGTAGCAGAGGTCACTCGGCCCGGATCGTATCGCCTCACCCAGACGGATGGCACAGAAGTTGGGAACTCTTGGAACATAGAGCACCTCAGAAAGTTTTACCCCTAGCTGTATTTCAAAACAGCCGGAGCGACCATGTATTCTGTATAATAGAAATACGTCATCAATAAAGAGAGATTTCAAAGATACTTGGCTCATTTATGATTGACTTGCATTCTTACTTAACTCGGGGTGACCACTATGCCCTACAAACGGAGCAATCGACTTAAGTCGGCAACGACTTAAGGCGGTGCAACATGCTCACGCTTACTTAACTCGGGGTGACCACTATGCCCTACAAACGGAGCAATCGACTTAAGTCGGCAACGACTTAAGGCGGTGCAACATGCTCACGCTTACTTAACTCGGGGTGGCCACTATGCCCTACAAACGGAGCAATCGACTTAAGTCGGCAACGACTTAAGGCGGTGCAACATGCTCACGCTTACTTAACTCGGGGTGACCACTATGCCCTACAAACGGAGCAATCGACTTAAGTCGGCAACGACTTAAGGCGGTGCAACATGCTCACGCTTACTTAACTCGGGGTGGCCACTATGCCCTACAAACGGAGCAATCGACTTAAGTCGGCAACGACTTAAGGCGGTGCAACATGCTCACGCTTACTTAACTCGGGGTGGCCACTATGCCCTACAAACGGAGCAATCGACTTAAGTCGGCAACGACTTAAGGCGGTGCAACATGCTCACGCTTACTTAACTCGGGGTGACCACTATGCCCTACAAACGGAGCAATCGACTTAAGTCGGCAACGACTTAAGGCGGTGCAACATGCTCACGCTCACTTTACCTAGGGTGACCACTATACCCTACTAACGGAGTTACCGGCTAAAAGTCATTGACGGCTTAAACCGGTATAGCATACTCGCGCTTATGCAGTTCAAGGGATGATCTCCATATCCCACAAACAAACTTTATAATCATCGTGCAGCGTTACCACAAACTTGCGAACTAATAAATTCTGATACAATAAGAGAGCAATCACGTCATTCGAATGATAAGCCGATAACCTCTAACGAAGTACTTGATCATGCTAACTGCGCGCTCAGAGCACGCGAACTGTTTCTTTATTTTCCAATGTCTTTCTCAGGAACGACTGACGAAGAAGGGCGATTCGAGGAATCAGGGGCAGCATTCACATCAGCTCTTATATCTTCAGGGACAACCACGTCGGGTCTTCTCATCAAGATTCGTCCCGCCCGAATGGCCTTGTCCAGGGCCTTATCGCGCTGAGCTTTGAAAGTGACAGCAGCTTCTTCAGCAACTTTAACAGCCTGCCGAGCAGTTTCTAACTCCTGAGCAATGGATTTCTTAGAAGCTCGGAGTCCCTTGATGGTGGCATCCTTTGCCGATAGCAACTGTGTAAGACGGGCCACTTCGTCCGAGGATTCTCGCAGCTGACGGCGCTGATTGTCAAGCTCCTCCATCGTAAAACGGTGGCTCCTCTCCAAGATGGTCAGCGAGTTGCTGGAATCTCGGTACAATCTGTCCAAGTTGTCGCGAGAAGCAGCAAGGATGCGTTTTTCTTCCTACAAGCAAAAAATCAACTCATTCAGAATCCAAGAGTATTATAAGGCGAAGCACGGGTTCGTAAGCTACCTTCTCAGAGTCAAGTTGAGCATGAAGAGAAGAACTCAGAGCGTTGGCGTCATCCAAAGCCGCAGAGACCTGACTCAACCCGATCTGACTCTGAGAATACTTCTCCTCGAAGTCAGCGCATCGTCGAGCCATTTCAGCTTGATCTTGGGAATGTTTTTCTTCAAGAACTGTGATCCGCTGAGTCATCCATATCAAGAGGTATTCAAACAAAATGAGGTCAGAAGGTAAAACAATCCACGAGCAAAGGCAAAGAAGAAGAAGGAAAAGAGCACCGACCAGCATTTGCTGCTTCCAACTCAGACACACGACGTTGAAGCGACACTGGATTCCAGCATGCAAGAGACGAAGCCACTTCCGGGACAGAAGCACCCTGCAATCTCAGCTGGCTGGCCATTCCATTCACTAAAGCCTGATGAGAAGAACAGATGAGTAGAATGGCAACAGTTCATACAATGTAGGGATCAAGCTACAATACAGCACAATTACCTGGAGGTTGGAGAAGAACGAAGATATTCCCAAATCAGGATAGATCAGTGGATAATCAGGTGCAAGACCACCACCCGAAGCAGCTTGCAGCAGACCAGCAGGAACGAGCTCAGTACATTCAGCAGAGCCTAACGCCAGACCAGTGGGGATGCTGCCCTCTAAAGCGACCCCCCGATCCGGAGTTTGGGCCACCACCATGCCGCCAGAGTGCGGAGGTGAACCCGCGTGAACGTCCATGGAAGTGCAGGAAGGAGACCCTGCTCGGGAACCCTCGGGGGCTGGGTCACAGTCGGCACTGCCCACTTGAGCCGGATCATCCCCGGCAATACCCTCGGGGGCTGGGCAGTGGCCTACACTCTTCGCCCGAGCTAAGTCACCCCCGACGACATCCTCGGGGGCTGGGCATATATCAGCGCCATTCTTGGGACCCAGGCTCTCTGCCGTGACCACCTCTAAGGTTGACGGGCCTTCAGCTACTTCCATGGGATCAGAATGATCCAGGTCAGCATCCCGACCCTCGAGATCATGCTCTAAGGTCGACGAGGCACGGGATGACCTCAATCCAGCATCTGGCACGGCTGCACAAGTTTCTGTTGCATCAGCATCTGCAGGTTCCAACAACAAGTTCTCAGGGACCATATCCTCTAGAGCTTGATCAAAATTGGCCATGGACAGTTCTTGCAGACCAATAAGGGCAGACAAGGCGGGAGAAGGAACTCCACTACTTCCACCGCTAGCGGCGAACTGCCGACTGTTTTTCCGAGTTAATGGAATTTCATTTTCTTCCTCCTCATCCTCCACAGTAACAGCACAAACAGCATCCTCATTGGGGTCAGCAGCAGGCGGCGCATCTCTAAACTGGCACCTCCGACCAACTGATGTTGCCCCCCGGCCATCCCAGGACGGCAGTGATATAGATACTTCCATAAGCCAAAATGCGGCAGCACGCCAAGATAAGCTTCGCAAAGGTGAACGAAAATAGAGATTTGGAGAATGGAGTTAGGGTTCAAGTGAGTCAGGTTGATGTGATAAAAATCAAGGATGCCACGGAAAAAAGGAGATATGGGAAGGTCGAGGCCGCGAAGAAGGAAATGAGTGTAAACCACTGACTCGTGGGTATCTTCGGTTGGGACAGTAGTCCCGTGGCAAGCCCGCCAAGAACAGAGTTCCCGTGGAGGGAGAACCCCGATGGAGACAAGGCGGAGAAGCTCAGCTTCAGAAATTACAGACATATGGTTACCTGCGAAGGGTAACTGACTGTTGGGGTCGATGGCGGGGATCACTGCGGCAGACGAGTTCGCGGTCTTCCTCTTGGGCGCCATCTTGCTTCTCGCTGGCGAAACAGAGTAGGAGGCGAGTGGTAGAGAAGATTCAGATGTGGAAATGCAAGAACTAGGGCACGGAAAGCAAAGGCGGCTAAAAGCGCGACTCTTAAGGGATATTCTTGAGCCAGATACCTTTTCAAAAAGTGCCCAGTCATCACCCGGCGGTCATCTCCGAAATCCCAGCATGCCACGTGGATATCCAACAGTTATTTCCAAGAAAGCCGATGTGCCACCTCATCACTCGGTCATTTTCCTCAAAGTAACTTGAGAAGCTGGCTATCACTCGGCGCTGCCTCTAAAACGCCGACCACGTGTTCAATCGCTCGGCATTACTTCTAAAATGCCGACGCCGACCTTCAAATCACTCGGAGTTGCCTCTAAAACGCCGACCACGTGTTCAATCGCTCGGCATTACTTCTAAAATGCCGACGCCGACCTTCAAATCACTCGGTGTTGCCTCTAAAACGCCGATCACGTGCTCAATCGCCCGGCATTACTTCTAAAATGCCGACGCCGACCTTCAATCACTCGGTGTTGCCTCTAAAACGCCGACCACGTGTTCAATCGCTCGGTATTACTTCTAAAATGCCGACGCCGACCTTCAAATCACTCGGTGTTGCCTCTAAAACGCCGACCACGTGCTCAATCGCCCGGCATTACTTCTAAAATGCCGACGCCGACCTTCAATCACTCGGTGTTGCCTCTAAAACGCCGACCACGTGCTCAATCGCTCGGCGTTGCCTCTAAAATGCCGAAGCCGACCTTCAATCACTCGGCATGTCCTCTAACACGCCGACCACGTGTTCAATCGCTCGGCATTACTTCTAAAATGCCGACGCCGACTTTCAATCACTCGGCGTGTCCTTTAACACGCCGACCACGTGTTCAAACGCTCAGCATTACTTCTAAAATGCCGACGCCGACATTCAATCACTCGGCGTTATTTCTAAAATGCCGGCCCCGTATTTTGTCGCTTGGCATTACTTCTAAAATGCCGAGGCCGACCTTCTATCATTCGGCATTGCCTCTAAAAACGATGGTCTTGTGTTCGATTGCTCAGTGTTACCTCTAAAACGCTGATGTCAATCTTCACATCGCTCGGCGTTGTTTCTACTATATCAAAAGAATCAGTTCAACATTCAGCAAAAGCAATGACAAGTCATCAAAAAGGGGAGATAAACGACAGTCTTCATTAAAGGGAAGTTAACGAGTTTACAAACCAACTCTTCACGAGTTGGTACTTCCCTAATTCTACTCTACATTACTACTACTACTAAATTACACTAATTACTACTACATTATTCTAGCTATACTAAACTATACTAACATCTAAGAAGACCAGTGGCGTCTAGCCACTGGCCCTGCCCCTGCCGCCGCCGTCGCCCTTGGTGCTGCCCCTGCTGCTGCCCTTGGTGCTGCCCCTGCTGCTGTCGCCCTTGGTGCTGTCCCTGCTGCCGTCGCCGCCGCCCCTGCCACTGCCGCTGCCGTCACCGTCGCCGTCGTCATCGTCGTCGTCGTCGTCGTCGTCGTCTTCACCCTCGTCGCCGCCGTCCGAGTCCTCCTCATCCGAGGAGTACTCCGACTCATCCGAGCCTTCGAGCCCGGAGCGCTCGACGGCCCGGATGTACGTCCAGACCTCCGCGGCTATCCCCTGGGAGTCGTCCGAGTCATCGGACGACGCCAGGGGAGAGACGGGAGCCGGAGACCCCTCGGACTCGGAGGAGAACTCCTCCTCCGAGTATTCCGAGTTGCCGAAATCCTCCGATGGAGGAGTCGGCTCGCGCTTGCGCTTGTTGTTCTTGCCCATGGCGGAAGCAGACAGAGGGGAGGAAAAGAAGGCAGTAAGGAGCAGCGAAGAGATGTGAAGAAACCAGAGAAGCAAAGGGGTTATTTATAGAAGGGAAAGGCAACCGCTCACTTCTAACCGCGGTCACTGAACAGTCGCAAGGCATTCAATAAGCACTTCCACCCATCTGAAGACACGTCAGACGGCGGACGCCGTTTCATGCAACACTACACCCATTGGGACTCCAGTCAACAGCGCAAAGGATATGATTACACTAGTCGTCCCATCGCATTACTACTCAGAGGCAACCGGCTAAAACACTCAGCGTACCAAGCCGTCCCTTGCCCACACCCATTGGGGGGGACGCCCAGAAATTATCAGTATATTTTTCAAACGGTCACATCCGTGCAGGGCATGCAGTGAATACCTCAAGACAAAAATGAGATATCAGTAAGGATCAGAGGAAAGCCAAATATAGCCAACAAAGTACAAGATATGGCCGACAGAAGCGACGTGAAGACTAGACAGAGAACGTCCGTCAAACGTCCAATCAATCGCAGAAGCAAATAAATTGCACTACCTAGCAAGATATGGATGGATTGCAAACTCGGCTGCTAAAGACAAAATATACGCTGACCTCTGCAGCAAAATATTGATGACATAATGCTGACCTCCAAAGCATAATGCAAAGTAGCTTCACGCCAGTTTCCACAAGCGAAAGGAAGACCTTCAAATGGATTATCCATAAAAAATCCATTTGAAGGTCGGGGGCTACACCCATTGGGTGCACCTCCGGTGCACCCCATGGAGTATTATTCTAAACCGATATGGCGCCGACTTCTAAGGCGTAGAGCAAGATTGAAAAGACCAATCCTCAACCGAGATGCAGGAGCGCGAATGAAGATAATCTTTGGAAGAAGACCTTCGAGTAGATTATCCTCTAAAATCTACTCAAAGGTCGGGGGCTACACCCATTGGGTGCACCTCCGGTGCACCCAATGAAGTCCGGAGTCTTACAATCCAAAATGCCGACCTCTAAGGCACAAGCACAAAACCAAACTTTGGTCGGACGAGTGATCAGAGCCAGAGAAGACAGCAGGAAGTCATTTTTTGGGCCTTGGATCTTTGAGTTGATTACCTCTAAATCAACCCAAAGATCGGGGGCTTGTGGGGGATAGATATCCCCTGGGTCCACTAAAGAAGTAAAAGGCCTCACGAAAGGCCCAAGGGCCCAATAATTCGTAAGGTCATTCTTTCGTGGGCCTTGGGAAAGACAACCAACAAAGAAGACGTGAGACTGATTAGTGCAAACCCAGGCGGCCCACAACGTCGAACGAATGAATCACAACAGAGACCGACTTTCCCGCGCTGAAGCCCCCATGCAACAGAGCCATGCGAGGATAAGTCGGCGAAGGTTACGTAGGGATAAACTCAAGAGGTTCACTATCTTTTAGCTACTTGTTGTTATCATATCACATGTACTGCTCCACGGCCGAGTATATAAGGCCTAGGGGGCACCCCTTCAGATCGATCGACCTTGTTCTACTTAGCCACCCACATAAATTCTCTGCGCCCTCTATCCAGAGAACCCTCTTGTAACCACACTCATATACTCACCAGGACGTAGGGTGTTACGCACTTCTAAGCGGCCCGAACCTGCAAATCTTGTCCATTGTCCCTCGTGCGATCGGCACGAACCATTTTGCTACAGTCGTTGACACCGTCCTACTCCTAAAAACACCTTGAGGGGCAACCCCGGGTGTGCGGTCGGACCCAAAACACCGACAGGTGTGCACCGGACTGTCCGGTGCGCCATCAAACAGACAGCCTCCCAACGGCCACATTTGGTGGTTGGGGCTATAAATACCCCAACCACCCCACCATTCATTGCATCCAAGTTTTCCACTTCTCAACCACTACAAGAGCTCTAGCATTCAATTCTAGACACACCAAAAGAGATCAAATCCTCTCCAATTCCACGAAAGGCTTTAGTGATTAGAGAGAGAGATTTGCCGTGTTCTTTTTGAGATCTTGCGCTTGGATTGCTTCTTTTCTTTCTCACTTGTTCTTGTGATCAAAACTCCATTGTAATCAAGGCAAGAGGCACCAATTGTGTGGTGGCCCTTGTGGGGAAGTTTTGTTCCCGACTTTGATTAGAGAAGAGAAGCTCACTCGGTCCGAGGGACCGTTTGAGAGAGGGAAGGGTTGAAAGAGACCCGGCCTTTGTGGCCTCCTCAATGGGGAGTAGGTTTGCGAGAACCGAACCTCGGTAAAACAAATCCACGTGTCACACTCTTCATTTGCTTGCGATTTGTTTTGCGCCCTCTCTCACGGACTCGTTTTTATTTCTAACGCTAACCCGGCTTGTAGTTGTGTTTATATTTGTAAATTTCAGTTTCGCCCTATTCACCCCCCCCCCCCCTCTAGGCGACTATCACCAAGCCCATCAAGACACCCATGGGAACCAATGGGCATCTCGACCTCGACACGGGAGGTAAATCCGTAGATCAAAAGGTATACCGATCGATGATAGGTTCTTTACTCTATTTATGTGCTTCACGACCGGATATTATGCTTTCTATATGCATGTATGCAAGATTCCCAGCCAATCCTAAGGAAGTTCACCTTAGGGACGTGAAACGAATCTTGAGATATTTAGTTTATACTCCTAAGTTTGGCCTTTGGTACCCCAGAGGATCCACTTTTGATTTAATTGGTTATTCAGATGCTGATTGGGCAGGGTGTAAGATTGATAGAAAGAGCACATCAGGGACTTGCCAGTTCTTGGGAAGATCCCTGGTGTCTTGGGCTTCTAAGAAACAAAATTCTGTAGCTCTTTCTACCGTCGAAGCCGAGTATATTGCCGCAGGCCATTGTTGCGCGTAATTGCTTTGGATGAGGCAAACCCTTATGGACTATGGTTACAAATTAACCAAAGTTCCTCTCCTATGTGATAATGAGAGTGCAATCCGCATGGCGGATAATCCCGTTGAGCACAGCCGCACTAAGCACATAGCCATTCGGTATCACTTTTTGAGGGATCACCAACAATGGGGAGATATCGAGATTGCTTACATTAACACCAAAGATCAATTAGCTGATATCTTTACCAAGCCATTAGATGAGAAATCTTTTACCAAACTTAGGCATGAGCTAAATATTTTTGATTCTAGGAATTTTGATTGATATTTTGCACACATAGCTCATTTATATACCTTTGATCATAACTCTTTCATGTGCTATGACTAATGTGTTTTCAAGTGAATATTATGCTAAGTCATAGATTGAAAGGAAAATGGAGTCCTCGGTGAAGACAAAAGGCTTCCACTCCACTCCATCGAATTATTCATCCTTCGCCGTCGCTCCACAACGCTCTCCAATTTGGTATAATCTTCACTCCTATATTATTTACCAAAGGGGAGAAAGTTTGAAAAGGGGCTTATATTTCACTCACAAGTATCCGTTTTTGGCGATTCATGCCAAAGGGGGAGAAAGTATTAGCCCAAAGCAAAAGGACCGCACCACCACCAATTTCAAAACTTTGTAGTCTTTCAATTTGTATTAAAGAAGTGTTTTTTAAAGATTTTCAAATTGGTATCTTATTTTTGATATAATTTTAAATAATAAGAAAACTTCTTCAAAATTAATATCTAAAACCCTCTTGAACACTAAGAGGAGAATTTCTTTGAGGGGGAGTTTTGTTTAGTCAAAGAAAAAGCATTTGAAACAGGGGGAGAAAATTTCATATCTTGAAAATGCTTCTCAAAATCTTATTCATATACCTTTGACTATTTGCAAAAGACTTTGAAAAGAATTTCCAAAATATTTGCAAAACAAAACAAGTGGTGCAAGCGTGGTCCAAAATTTTAAATAAGAAGAAAACCATCCATGCATATCTTATGAAATGAATATTGGTTTAATTCCAAGTAACCTTTGCACTTACATTATGCAAACTAGTTCAATTATGCACTTTTATATTTGCTTTGGTTTGTGTTGGCATCAATCACCAAAAAGAGGAGATTGAAAGGGAAATAGGGTCAAACCTTTTCCTATATGAATTTTGGTGG
The DNA here is from genome assembly GCF_902167145.1 of Zea mays. Classification (NCBI taxonomy): domain Eukaryota; kingdom Viridiplantae; phylum Streptophyta; class Magnoliopsida; order Poales; family Poaceae; genus Zea; species Zea mays. Next base: position 42,426,827 of record NC_050100.1, on the reverse strand, counting down.
TTGAATTGCCTAACACAAATAATTGAACTAACTAGTTTGCTCTAGATTATAAGTTTTACAGGTGCCAAAGGTTCAACACAAACCAATAAAAAGTCCAAGAAATGGTTCAAATAAAAAGAGCAAAAGACAACCCAAAGGCAGCCCTGGTCTGGCGCATCGGACTGTCCGGTGTGCCACCAGACAGTGTCCAGTGCACCAGAGAGTTCCACTCTGAACTTGCCACCTTCGGGAATTCGGGGAGGCCGCTCCGCTATAATTCACCGGACTGTCTGGTGTAGCACCGGACTGTCCGGTGTGCCAAGCATAGCAACGGTCGTCCACGCCAACGGTCGTCTGCAACGCTACAGTGAAACGCTACAGTGTGCGACTATGCGCGCAGAAGTCAGAGCAGGCGCAGATGGCACACCGGACAGTGAACAGGACCTGTCCGGTGGCCCACTTGTCAGAAGCTCCAACGGTCGAACCCTAACGGCCTGGTGACGTGGCTGGCGCACCGGACAGTGTCAGGTGGCGCACCGGACTGTCCGGTGCGCCATACGACAGAAGCCCTCACCAACGGTCCTTTTGGTGGTTGGGGCTATAAATAACCCCCAACCACCACACTTCAATGCATCCAAGTTTTCAGCCATCAAACCTCATACAAGAGCTCTAGACTTCATTCCAAGACACAAACAAAGAGATTAAATCCTCTCCCAAGTCTAAAGATCATTCCAATCAAATAGTGACTAGTGAGAGAGACAATTGTGTTCATTTGAGTTCTTGCGCTTGGATTGCTTTTCTTCTTCCTTCTTTCTTGTTTCCAACTCAATTGTAATCAAGGCAAGAGACACCAATTGTGTGGTGGTCCTTGTGGGGACTTAGTGTCCCGATTGATTGAGAAGAGAAGCTCACTCGGTCTAGGTGACCGTGTGAGAGAGGGAAAGGGTTGAAAGAGACCCGGTCTTTGTGACCACCTCAACGGGGAGTAGGTTTGCAAGAACCAAACCTCGGTAAAACAAATCATTGTGCCATCCGCCTTATTTGTCGGACTCGATTATATTTCTAACGCTAACCCCGGCTTGTAGTTGTGCTTAAACTTTATAAATTTTAGATTTGCCTATTCACCCCCCCTCTAGGCGACTTTCAGGGCGCCACGACTATAATTTACTGGACTGTTCGGTGTGCTAGTCGCGCGCCCAGCCAATGGTCGACCGCGCGATCAGCGGGTGACACGTGGCTCAGCCAACGATCAGAAGGTCGCACCGGACTGTTCGGTGTGCCACGTGGCCTGTGGCTGACAACGGTCGGCTTCACCAGAAAAGCAAGGAAATCGTGCACTGTTCACTATCTGGTGGTGTACCGGACTGTCCGGTGCGCCCACAGACAGAAGGCAACCAGGGCATTCCAAATGGAGCTCAAACGGCTCCTAGCTGCCTTAGAGCTATAAAAGGGCCCCTAGGCACATGGAGCATCATAATACCAAGCAGTCATTGGACATTCAACAACGTCGAGACATCAAATTCATGCTTGTGCTTTAAGAGATTGATATTTGGGCACTTGTCTTGAGCTGTAACATTGTTTGTTGTCTTTGCGCTCTTTTCTCTTGTCTTTGGGGACGTTGGGTGCGAGCTGAGCAGCGAGATCTGAGCCGCAATCGTTTTTTCCAAAATAAATGTTTGAATCCTTGAGTTTGACCTTCAAGGCTGGTGTTCTTAATTTGTTTATTGTCATGCTGCTTCTACGATTTCCACTTGCAGAACGGCCTCCAATTGGTTTGTTTGTCTATTGGAGGTTCGGTACGAACATTGAATTTTTTAGATTTTTCATCTTGCAAGCTAATTATTGTAGATTTCAACGTGATATTGAATAGTAGTTTTGTTGATCAGCTCTCCAGTGCTATTGCATATTCAATCTAAGGGCTTCGATCTTTGGATTCATCTAACATCTGTGTTAACTTTGTGGTGGCCTAGAGCAAGATAGTTATTTCTCCATTTCATGTCCCTTCTCACAGCGAACCTGTAATTTTATAAATCTATCTACAATTGTTAACATTCCATACACTTGGATGCAACATTTTGTATTGGTTCTTCAGTAGGAGCTTTCAACAGTTAGAATCATGATTTTCTTGACGAAGATGAAGTATGATCCTTGTAACTGCTAGTATGCTACAAATCCTTGGAACTTAACTAATACTTGCCTGCACAATTATTTGTTTTGTTAAGAAATCTGTAATGATTTTCATGACTCACGGTTTGAATAATCTTGTGATTGTCTTGTTTATGGTTATTTTGCAGAACTGAGAAATGTGTTATGTTCATAGCAGAAATGTGTGTGTTCGGTATGTGAGACTTGAGTATTTCTATGTTTCCAGAAATCATGCATTAGGGGCATGGTACACTTGAAGCAAGTTGGACAACACATTCTCTGCTCATTTTATTGATTTTGAGTCAGAAAACTAATTTGTGGTTGAGCTCATTCTACCATATATCTGAAGACTGCTAAATTGGTCTATGCTGAAACATTGTTGATGTCTGTAGTGTTGAGTCTTCCTACTGTGATATGATTAAGTATTTGTACCATCTCACTCAACCGACTATCAGCTTGGCAAATGCACCAGCAGTTTGTATGTGTTGTCAACACGCCTTTATCCATCAGCTTGATTCTTCTTCTCTTCTCTTTTCTATGGGATTTTCTTCTAGGTGATTTGTATCTGTAACTTAATGTGATATACACTAGCGGTGCTGATTCTTCTATTGGATCTTGGCCTCTGTGATCTAATCTACTTTCGTTTGGACGTAGTTAGTATCTCTGTAGTTGTCGCTTGTTGTGAAAAGAAAACAGGAAAGCACAGATAGTGCAAGAGATGTATCACCTTGACAGATGTCCAAGGCAAGGCAAAAGATCACAAACATGGGTGGTAGCAGTGCGTTGGGTGATTCACATCCTGCATGCAAAAGAGAAGGATGGTAGTTGTGGTAGTTAAAGTAAAAATAGTATTATATGATTGTGGTGGGTTTTAGGGGATGAGACAGAGGAAACTGGTGCGGGAGTTAGTGAAATAGAGGGAGAGAGAATACTGATGTGGAGGAAAAGTATGATATAAAAGGATAAATTTAAGGACAGCCGTTACGGATAGCCTTAGCCGGACAGTTGCGCCTACGTCATGACGTAGCTGTATGTCTGTATAGGATCCCAAGGAGGGAGGGAATGTGGGCGTCGTTGGAATGGGGCTTAAACACTCGACCAACCATAAAAAGCCTAAATATTGGATAATTTAGCCTAGTTAGAAATCTCCACCATGTCACTTATATTGCATCTCCAAGTTATTTAGAGAGTAACTTAAAGTTAATTTAAGATACAAAAGAGGATTTCTGTAGAGATTACCTAAAACTTATCTCCTATATTTATTTATTTAGCATAGCGGGGGAAGGGTTATCTTTATGCGAAATGATGTTTATTTTAAAAGATCTTTTCAAAATTATAGGTATAGAAAAAAGTACTATTTTTTAGATATAGGACATCTCCTAAAGTACTACTTTTTAGATATAGAAGATGGGATAAGGATATCTTGTGGAGATGCTCTTCGCTGGCTTAGATAGTCTAAGCCCCAAATGTCTTCGTGTGGCCAAAATGAACATCTTTCCATTATATGGCTCAGACCGACACATCTTTGCATCGAGTGGTTAAGCATCGGATAAGAAACTTTAGCACAAATCCTCTTCATATAAACCAAACATACACATTGTAGACTTGTTAACCAGATCCATACCATCCTGCCTTCTGTAACTCAGTTCCAGAAGTGCTCAAGTGATCAACAATCGAAGCAAAAGAACACTGAAGATAAACCTTGATGCCAGTTAAAACCGAATGAAAAGTAATGATTTAACAACACGGCGACATAGTGGCTAAATTGACAATTTGATCTGCTCTAACCAGTTTCATGCAAGAAAACATGTTCTAGCTAAATTGGCATCCTAATCCTACTTGATAACCATTACAGCTACAAAATTTTAAGTGCATAATATGGCCATAACATACAGATCTCAGAGAACTGAAAGTCTTGTGGCATCCTCATTGTTATCATAATTAGAAGTTAATAATCCAAGAGAAGCCATCCAGGTCAAATGTGATCAAACGTATGGCAATTCTTCCATGCCCCAATTCACACTAACATTCAAACTATATACTTCATAATAAGAGTTATATTATCGTTCCTTTTTAATTAGCTCCAAATATTTTATTTGAGCTGTATACATGCATACATACAGAGGATGTGTATAACAGGAACAAGAAGCCTGGTCATGTCGCCGCCGCCGCCGCGCCCTCCGGTTCCTTCTTCTTGGCCGCTTCGTCCTCCTTATCATCATCGTCATCCTCGAGCTCCGCGACAAGATCCTCTAGCACCACGGACTTGGGGTTGGCCATAGGGGGTCCCTTCTCCCTGCCCTCGAGCTCGTCGAGGTTGAAGGTGATGAGCCTGTCCCACACTCCTCCCTCGAAGAGCACCGCGACCTTGCCGTCGCTGACGCGCTGCACGATACCGCAGTACATGTGGTAGGCGTTGTTGGGGTTCTTGACCAGCACCACCATGCCGGGCAAGAACAGCGGCAGCTCCGGCGGCCGCGGCGGCGCGGAGAGCGTGGCTTGGGGCTGGGATTCTGATTTCTTGGGAGGAGGCGGGTTCTTGGCTACGAAGTCCTTGAGGCCGACCTCACCGCCAGGGAAGCCGCCTGTGAGGCCCATCATCTCCTTCTCGAACGCGTCCGGATCAACCGCGGGCGGAGGAGAATCTGTCGAAGGAGGAGGAGAGGGCGCGGGCGAGGAGGTGGTGGAGCCGGATGCGAGTTCTTTGCGGACGCCGACCTCACCATTGCAGAGGCCCCGACCGCCGAGTATTTCGGCGACGCGGAAAGAGGCGGAGGGAGGTCGCAAAAGGAGGCGAGGGTGCGGGTGGTGTGGCAGCGGCGGCGGGCGGAGGAATGAGGGGCTGGTGGGTGGCGGCGCCATCGGAGGAGTGGAGATGAGCGCCCGCGAGCGAAGCAGAACAGACAAAGTCGGGAAGCTGTGGATGAGTTTGTACAGAGTGAAAAAGAAAAAAGTTGTGGATGAGTGGCGGTGGAAAACGGAGAGGGGATGAGGCGTCAGCGCCACGTGGCCCTGCCGCTATGTTGTGTGTGGCGGTACTGAACCTGAATCGAGGGGGTTGACGTAACCGACAGAAGTTTTTCTGTCCTGTTTTTTATTATTAGGGTTAGTATGGAAACTTTATTATTAGATTAGATTAAAAATAAACTAATTTTATTTGAGAAAATAAATTTTTGGAAAAAAAATAAGTTTTTCAAACTAGCTCCTACATGAGAAAAAAGGTTTTCCGATCATATTTACACATGCATATCGAACTCTGTATTGGAGAGACTGAAACAGGTTATTTTAATTTAAAATAATTAAAGCATCTTCGAGAGCTCTTTAAAAACTACTTAGTAAACCAATAATAATTATATTAAATAAATAAAATACTGGTAAATGTACTCGTGCATTGAAATAGAAGAAAAACTATTAAATATATTCACACAAAATGAGGATGTGAAATGCTATGTGCGTATTTATATTTTCCCTTTTCCGCAAAGTTTAATGTGGCTCGTTTATTTTATGACTAGTCAATGTTTTTGCGTTTACGACGACAGCTTTTAGGACGAGACGATGTATCATTGCTATCTTCTGTATACATACTCACTTTCATATACAAATCCGTAGCTTACGTCATGGTCGCGATAATAGTATCGCTCGCTACGCCTGCGCTTCAGCTCTCTCACCATCTCATCTTTCTCGACAAGTCACTGTTCGTGGCAGCTCCGGCTCCGCTCAATTTCCACTTTGTCCTCTCTAAGACTGTCTTCAGCGGTTACCCCTAAATTTGGCCCCCTATATCTCACTCACGTGTCACGTCAGCGTTCTCTTTCCCCCTATATCTTAACCCTGTACAGCGGTTCCCCCTAAATTTTTCCCCTACACCCCACTACAACCATAAAATATCATTTTTTATACCTTCTTTTTATCTCCTATCAATTTTTCATTTACTAATAATTGGAAGTAGGCCCACGTAAACAGTGTTAGAGGGGGTGAGAGATGCACGACAGAATGAGGGGGAGAAAGAAACTTGCTAGGGGGAACGGCAGCGTAGGGTGCTTGATAGAGTTAACCATTGAACGTTTTAGGGTGCTCCTGTAGCCGCTATCGTAGGGGAGGGGGCCTTCCGGCGGTAAGCGGTGAACACAGTCTAAGCCAGTGTCTGTCCCTCCCCTTCCTTCTCTCCCTTCCATATTCTAATCCTTCATATGGTTGACGCGGATCATTTCCTCCTTTCCCGTCTATAAATTAAATTTTATTTATAAATTATATAGTTTTTATCCTTAGGTTTATGTTATGTAATTTATGGCATGTGGCTATGGCGTTTGCGATGGCATGGGGGTTTGCTTGTGCTGTGTGCTCTGCTCGACAACTCCATAGAAAAGTGAATTTGCAGCGGTTGTCTTTTTAGGTGAATAGAAGGGAAACGAGTTTATTACAAAGAAATATAAGATTTTTTTGTAAAAAATGATGACGATAAAAACTATAGAACCGTGACTATAACATCTATAATTTAAGTCAGTGATAACAACATACTATTAAGTCTATATCAGTTAAAAAAATGTAATATTGACATTTTTTCGTTACAAAGCACAAAAAATACTTTTAAATATATTCCAACATCTATTTAAATCTAAAAAGAGTAATTGTTGACATGTTAGGAACTGGTCTGTTCATTGACGCTTACGGAAAAAAAACTTTTTTAAAATTTGCACGGTAACTCCTATCAATAATCAGCAAGTTGTCTGTACTTTACTACGGCTGTTATATATCATATATATGGTGTTGAAATATTTATTCTTATATAATTATTGTTTATTTTTAAACACTAAGTCATGTGTGGTCTAGTGGTTAGTCCATATTTTTAGAGATGGGGCGTGGGTTCGAGTGTGCGCTCTGTGCCAAGGCGGGGCGAGTAGGCAAGAGAACTAGTTGGGGCACGTGAGGCGGGCCTAGAGTATCAGTACGGAAGGTAAAGCCATGGTAGCACCAGATGTTCAATTAAGTTCTTAATAGAGTAGTATAGATACGTACAATTTGGATATTCATATATTTATATTAGATTTAATAGACTTGTTTTAATTCTGGATTTGATTAGTTAATCATCAGGTGTTGGTCACTCATTTTTTATTTCTGGATGATATAAAAAACAAGGCAACATAAGTTTGTAAATTAAGAGCTTCTCTTTTCATCTAACTCTTCTTCAAAGGTTAGCCGAAGGAAGAAGATAAACAAACATGCTCATCTCATATAATGACGAAGCTGGTATGTAAATTAAGAAGAGTAAACATATCACTCATCTGGATGGGCACACTTCGCATTTCTTCTTTACTTCGTAGAATACAGCCTTCAGCGACGAAGCTATCCGCTACGGCTCATTTCTTCGCATTATCAATGCCTAGACGAAGCTTTGCATCTTCTCTTCTCGAGTTTGTTTATGGCTATGGGAAAGGGTTTGCTTCATTGACTCACTGTGTTGTACCTGAAACACATTATTTCGACACGACGGTGAAGGAGTTTGATGATCTTCGGCAATATAGGCCTCCAACAGTAGCCTCTTACGGAATGAGTTCGTTTTTTATAACGAGCTTAGATCGCAAAAAAATATAATTAGGAGGTCTTGTGACGAAGGTCCGAAAAACACCTTCCCGAGCTTAGTAATGAAAATGACGAAAATATGTGCTTCAGCTTAGATAGAAATATGTATGTGGTCCACTGGACAACGAGAAGTTGGGAACGTGACTTTTTGCGCGCGCAAAATTTTCCATCTCGCGTGTCCTTGCGTTTGTCTTGCTGTTTAAAAACATAAGAGTGTGCGAGGCGGGATCACATTTACTGTCCTCACCTACTTGTTGTAGCCTTTTCCTGTGACTCCGAAGCTTTCTGTCACAACCCGTTTTTTAAAGCTAGCTTCAGAAAAAAATCTCTTTGGGTCAATCCCCTGTTGAGATGCAAGAATTCACACAACTGCTAGGGTAGCCACCCCCACTACTTCAGAGGCCTGCCAAAGTGATGAGAATGCTTTGGATACTGTGCCAATTTCTATGGCGCCGATTTCTGAAGTCATGAAGGCTTCGTCGGTTCTAAAATCTAAGCGCAGCTCGAAGGTTGCCGTAGAAGGGCACGAAGATAGGCCATCCAAACCAAGCTATATTGAGATGGGTCGATCTATTCCGAAGGAGAAGGACTTGAAGGAGATGAAATAGCTTGGCTACTTTGGGATAAGGACAAGGTACGGCTTGCTGGTGATAAGACAACTCCGAAGCCAAAGAGCAAGGAGGTCATACTTTTTAGAAGCTTCTTCCGAGCTGGCCTTCGTCTGCCAATGTATGGGATGATAGCGAAGGTCTTTGTGGTGGAACCGCCAAGATTATTCCAGTTTAAGTGCCTAAGTCCCGTCTTAGAGGCAGGCGGGCCCAGGATTTAAAGAATGGGTATTCGAAATTGTACTAGAGAAAAAATTGAACTATTTCCCTCATCATGACCACGAAAAGCCAACCCTTGATGCAACAGAAATCTTATGCACTTAAGTGACCATGTCAAACGAGCTAGGTATTGAGCCTTATACAATGAAGTATTTGAGGCAACTGACTCACGGATTGATGCTTTAGGTGTCAAAAATAAATTATATTTCTCCTCAGCTTCACAATGAGCACTATCAACAACACCAACATGCTTAAGCAAACTAGCTTTAACATTCCAATTTCTAAATCCTTCATTAACGAAAGCATCTCCACCGGGTAATTTGTTGTTAACTTTGAACAAATAGCAAACAAAACAATATGCAGCATCTTTATCCACACTATACTCAAGCCAACTAAACTCGGAAAACCACTTTGGTAGGAAGCGACGCATACCTCCACATTCATGTTGGGGAAAATCATCCTTCTTCATCTTTGGTCGACATGGCCCTAATGCAATATAGGCCCTTCTAACTGCATCTTGGATATTAATAGAATAGCTTGAGATTGGAGTCCTCAATCCAGGATCATGCTCAATGCCATAAATATCATTATCATCACTATCATTATCCTCACTCGATGTTGTCCCATTCAAGTGCACTAATTCAAAATCATCATTGTCTTCAACATCTACTATTATTGGAGGTTCAGGCTCAACCCTCTCTTGTTCTGCGGGTGTTGCATTACTAGTTTCAGTCTGTTCTTGAAATATCACCAATTACATCTCTCTTTCATTGGAAGATGGAGCAACAATATCCTTCTTTTTTGCAGCAGCTCTTGATAAAAAAGCTCTTAGATCAGTGGTAGCACTGCTCTTCCTCTTTATTTTCAAATCTGCAAATAAATCACAATACACTCAATTCAATGCCTAGTCTAAAACAAATTAAGATACGCTCAAATCAAATTAGTGAAACCAAGCGGCTGGGCGAGCATACCAACAGGCAAGCGGCAAAGCCTTGTTTCATTGTGGCATGTGGGTGGGCAGCAAGCGGTAGCCGGTAGCCAGCCTAGCAGCAAGCAAGCAAGAGGCCAAGAGCAAGCGGGACTGCAGGTCTGCGGGAGCCTGGGTGTGGCTGGATGCACGGGCTACCGCCTGCGGCCTACCGGCTAGCCTGGCGGCTAGCGCTAGCGCCTGGCCGATGGTGGCTAGAGTGCTGCCGTGCTGGGGCAGCGGAGTGACGCAGACACACAGTGGCACTGTTGCAGACCTAATGGGCAAGCCGGCCAGATGGGTCGAGCATGTTAATATGTTATGGAAGGCCATGTATGCCGAGCAGAGTATATTCATGTATTTTCAATATTTCAGAGTATATATATAGCATATACATGTATATATAATTTTTTTTTACCAAAAATACTGGGTATTCAACTGAATACCCTTGTTTCATTATGGGCCCGCCCCTGCAGTGACACACTAAAATCAAAATAAACTATCAGTCTGTCGGATCTAGTCCGATAAAAACCACTTATACCAGATCGAATGTCACTTGCTCACTCGAAGGTGAGACACAAAGAAATATAATAAAGCATAATACCACAAATTTAAGAGCACCAATAGTTATTACATCTTCAGAGTTCAGGGTAGTAAACCATAGTTTTTAGTGCAGCGGAAATTAACTAACGAAGATAACTGGGAAGTATGGCGAATCCTGGCCAACTACTCCTGGTCCTCTCCTGCAGAGGCAGCATCTCACTCAACTGTCCAACCCGATGGCAGGGTGGAAGGCCAAGTCACACCATCAACCATTTCATGCAAGATACCTAAATATTTTGGTGCCACAAGCAAGGCTAAGTATACTAATACTCAGCTAGACTTATCTGGTGTGAGGAGTCTACACCTCTACCTCTAGACCATGAAGTTATGTGGCTGAGAGGATTGTTTTACCGAAAGCACTATCTGAGTCTAAGTCAAGTTTTAGCTTTTCAAGTTCTAGAATATTCCTTAAATTATCTTAGCATCCTTCTAATCACCACATGGTAACAAGCATTTATAGCAAACAACACTTTATATCATGAAACCTTATTACACTTCTTACTCGATGCAACAACATGTATCAAGCAGTCTCATTAGCTGCAAGAAGCAAACGATTCAAATCGAGTTTTAACATTGCAAGGTAAACCTAAACACATGACATGTAGGGGAACTCCGTCCCCACAAACGTCTACCGTCCCCATCAATTCCCCGTCAATGGATCAGAGCCTCACTGCCTTGGGTACAATGCTCCACTGCCCCGGACCCAGCCATGCAGTGACCGTCGTTGTACCCACCATAACTGCAATGGGAGACCATTTCTCATGATAGGTGAGGATAAAGTCTGTTGGCAGGTTCACTCAGGTACTCGACTTACCGATTTACCATATTTCTTGGCATGTGCTTAGTACTTTCAAATGCTTGCTTGACCTAGTATACTAATTCTATCTTGATTGATTTACCATCTTGACGGTGGCTAGGCGAGAGGTGGGCGGCTGCTCGTTTACTGGTGGCGAATTAGGGTTCACTTAATCGTGCCCCTGTCCCTCATTATATAGGCGTTTTGGTGGGCTTCTGACTCCGAAGCCCATTATTAACCCTAAAGCCCTGTCTAATTTCGGATCTAATCGAGTTAGGATTCCTTCCCCTTAAGTGTGTGACCCAATAGGTTCACGTACATATAGACATGGCCTGAGTACTCTTACTTGGCCCAATAATTGATAGCGGCTTCTAGCAAGACATGTCAACTCCTATGCACACGTAAAGATCATATCAAACGAACCGTTGCAACATTACATACATGGTGTTCACTTTGTCTCGTGATATTTGGTTTGGCTCTAAGCTGACCTCTCTTTCTCTATACTGTGAATTGGAATCCTTTCATTTGTTAACACTTAACTCTAGTATGGCCATGCATTTCTTGATTCAATCACTTGAGGGGCCCAGAGATATCTCTCTCAAGAAGAGAGGGACAAATTCTATCTTGACTGACCATGTCTCACAACATGCTTCCTGACAAACCCAAAACTACCTTTATAACTACCTAGTTATAGAGTAGTGTTTGATAGTCCCTAAGTAAGTCAATTCACATCTTGAGAACATGCGACAATCTTAGGTCTAAGGACACATTATACATGTTGCAAAAAAAGAACTATATTACAATATCTCACGTTGGGTCGGTCCAGCCTCATGTCATACATGCGCCCACATTATTAGTTTAGCATCTCCATGTCCATGACTTGTGAAATGTAGTCATCAACTAATACATGTGCTAGTCATCGACTCTAACTAGGGACATCATTTAGAATAACCATACAAGTAAAGAATCTCAAACAATTGACATAATTGCTAATCAATACAAGGTGCCTTTCATGGATATGCAATTAAGCAATATATATATATATATCATGGATACAAAGAAATATGCTCATCTCTACGATTATCTCAATGGCATATTTCTAACACCACTAGCACTAGGATTGTCCCTTCTTCCAGTACTGTCGAAGTTAGGGAATGTAGAGACTACCCACCATTAGCAACTGCCCCGAGTTCATGTAGTCACAACAACAATGGTGCCACACCTCTAGTTTTCCAGTGGCTTGGACCCAAGATGACACGACAACATGAGCCAATCCAGGAGGTCCCACCACTTTGAGGGCCTGCTCAGTGGGCTGCACGTCATCAAGAGCCGGCCAATGATGAAGACCTATAGGGAAACATTTGTCAACCTTAATAGTACCCGGACAACCTATTATGGTCACAAAATGTTGTGTACAACACTATGAAGCCTAGAGCATGCAGAATAAGAGTACCTTTGCCTTCACAGAAAGGTCAGCAGTATCCACCGCTATAGGGACCCTCCACATCTCCCAATCATGAACCATTACCCCATCCTAGAGACTAGTATGGCACCAGAAGACTGAAGACAAAGATGACAATGGGTCATCCCCCTCGGTAGCAGTCAACATTATCTCCGTGACAAAAAAACATGGACAAGCCAATCCAAGCAACCAACCTAAAAAATAATCAACTTGAAGAGGCTTTAGTGGATAACCATGATGACTGTGTAGCAGATGTTCTTACATAATTGTTGGATGAGGCTAGTTCATGTAACCGACCAGTAGGAAAACGTCGATGTAACATGAGTCTATGTGAGGCTGATTCTAGCATTCGAACAAAAAATGTAATGTACTTCACATTATAATAAAGAAATAAAGGCTAGTGCTAGCCACCGGATTAATTCGATTTATCAGTCGACTAAATCTTATGTGGTGTGTGACATCGAGCTTGTAGAAGAAGGAAAGTTATGGCTAGGTTTCACCCTATCTAATGAGATGGAAACAATCAACATTGGGCTAGGAGATCGTCCATGCCCCCACTAATATCAGTAAGAAGATTGATCTAGAAATGAGAACATAGATGATAACACTACTGAAGGAATATGTCAACTAGTTTGCATTGCAGTTTTGATCAGACAGTGGTGTGGCAGGTTATGAGTCTAGGTTTAGCGACCATTGGTTAGATCAAATGACCTCACTAGGTGGTCCCTAGTCCCCCTTCCACGTCCACTTGCATCTCAAGATTGAATTTGATGAATTTTGAGTTGATTTTTTGCATTCAGTTTACTTCCAAGTACAAGTGGAACTAAGTTAATTGAAAACATACTTAAGTCTTTTAATGTTGATGTACCTTCACTTTGGTGCAATATTGATGGTAAGCAATGGTGTTTAGTGACCGTCAACACAAAGAGTGGTGGAAGATTCAACTTTTTGTGGTCATCGAGACGCACAAGTAAAGATGTGTCGCAATGAAGGCAAAAGAAAATTGTTAGGATAAATGAACACACTTCTTCATATAGTAGATATAAAAGATTTAGAAAGTAGCATTAGAAAAATGGTTGGGAATATTATTAATAGATTTGTGGATCTCTATATGAATAGTATGGTGGATCTAACGATCCAATAAAGATAATATTGCATCAAATGGAAGATTATTTGATGCCTTGTTGTTCACTAAGTTATTATTCTCGTAACTTATATTTTTTTGAATGAAAAGGAATTCTATTATATCTAAAGAGAAGTTGCATCAATGTTTATGTCTAAGTCTCTAAACAATAAGAAAGGTATATTATAGTAGACTCGAGCTCCCTAATAACATTATTCAACTCCAATACATGTCCTTGACAGTTGCCTAGGTTTGGCATGTTGAAACTTAGCGACTCAAATCATCCACAATGATAGGCCCTAAGCCTTGGAAACATTGCATGATTCAACACCATGGGATCTTTCCATTTGACGCATCTGACACATTGAAAGAGCATTGAATGTCTCATCATCAAAGCTATCCAATGGACCCAATCTAGCACCACTAGTAATAGCCATGTTGAAACTAGATGGTTGGATGACTTTGTGGACATAGCAAGATCGAAATCTAATGAGACGATGACACAAAGATGTAAAGAAGAAACAAGATGACCCTCCAGCCATAACAACCCCCCAAAAGAAGTGAACATCGGCTTAGATGCCTATATAGCCCATAGAGGACCTAAACCGTAATAACTATGACTAGACTCGATGAAGAAGGGTTCGTGATCTTAAGGCTATTCATAGTTGTAGGTTTCATATTTATGTTTCCAAGATGCCACTTAATCAAGAAAGAAATGTAATCATGGTTGAACAGACAATATGTCCACATAACAGTGTAGACCAAGATGCCACATAATCAAGAAAGAAAGAAAATCTTGGTTGAAACAGTCTCTCATAGTGAAGAGTTTCATTCGACACGGTTTCATAGGTAACATGCAAGAGATATGTCTAGATAACTGTGTATACATGGTTTCATCTCCATGAAGCCCATTTAATCTCTTTCTTCATTAAATACTTGACACATCATCCAAATTGTTGGCATGGCACATCGTTTAATGAGAATGAAACTACCATTGAAAATGGCCTAAGAATGTCATCGCGTGGTGAGGAGGGGTAATGATGGTGCTGCAAAGGAACCTAGGCCCTAGGGCTTCAATAGTAGAAATATGAGGAGACATATATCTGTCTCATGATTAGTAACTTAGATTATTATTCTTTTGAATTTGAAACATTATCTTTCAATCTAAAATATTATTCCATTTTACTTCAATATTTTTCTCTCAACTGGATTACTTTGTTTTAACCTAAAATATTATTCCTTTTAACTAAAATATTTTTTTCTTGGATATTATTATTGTCCTGAACCTAGAATGTTATCGTCCTAAACTAGAAATATTATTCTTCTAAAACTAGAATAGCATTCTTCTAAGGTGGAATATATAAATAAATATATTTAATTTTTGTTTTAATTTCATTTTTAGTTATTTTCCAAAATCATTAGAAGAATTTTTATATAAAATTTCATCGAAATATACACCACGGGTAACCTTGTTTTAAATGAAGTGTATAATGCTCCATAGCATTTACATCCAATACAATGAGCCCGTACATACACAAAACTTTAAAATGGCTTTGGCTCTAACTTCTTTGTCAACTAGGTGAGTGCCCGTGCGATGCAACGGGGACATATAATATCACAGTGAACTTGCACGACACCAAAAGCCATGCACATTGAATTGGAGCAAACAGCACCGCAACCACCAGTTAAGCATCCCACATTGGTTCCAGAGTGAACTTGCACGACACCAAAAGCCATCAAGGAACCTATTTTGGGCAACAACAAACAAACTATGCCACTGGCAAATACTTACAGATCCTGCTATCAGTCGAATCGACTCAGAAAAGATGGAGTCACATTTCACCTGGAGATAAAACTTGAGAGCACTTCCCGGATGTGTTCTATTTCTATATGCTGACAGACTGCTACAGAAGGCCAGAAATGAGAGAGACCAAAGACCATGGTCGGGCTCACACGAAAAAAACAGATCAGGTCTATAAACACAAGCCCGGTAACCTGTCCACTCACAAGGAGGCTCGACACTGAACTGAGCCAATTGCAACCAGATAACAATAGATGACGTAGATAGGCCTAATAAATCTTGCTTCATAATTACAAACCGGACCGATGAAAAATCCGACTGGCAAATTAGCAAATAATTCAGGTGAACCACACCGTACAGATCTGATCAAAATGCATAGTACATCAATATGTGGCTTATCACACCATCACCATATCCCTAACTGTGGGAATTCGACCCACAATTGTTCCTTCTGAAAACAACACCTAGTAAAGTATATTTATTCTTCATTTAATCTCACTGCTTAGCTAGTTATATACTCCACTCCATACATATGTGTCACTTGACATGATGGACATGCATGGTCTTGAAGTTAAAGATACGAGAGGAGGCATGAAGGACCCCAGTCATCCTTGACATTGAACCCCCAGACTCTCTTCTTGTCTTCTTCTTCCTACTTAGGACTGATGTTGAGAAAAGCAGACATGTCTGGGCGGGCAGTGAATGGCATCTTCCCAATCCCCATACCAGTGCAGCAGCAAGGGTCCAGTCGCTGTTCAAACCGGTCCTTGTCGTTTCCACAGGCGAACTTATGGCAGCCCTTAGGGTGTAAAATGTCCCGGTAGTTGGGACAAAAGACACAGCTACGCCTATATTGGGATAGAGGTTCCTCTGCATGTAGCATATCAAAATACACAATGCAACCAACACACATTACAGTATGTCTGATCTGATCTCTACAAGTTGAGGAGGAGGATCTTGCTAGCTTACCGATAATGATGCATATTTCAACTATAGGAACTGCAGTTATTGCAAGTGATGATGAAGACGATGAGGGGCTGCTGATTGAGGTTGGCTTGTAGTGCGCCTCAGCAAAGAAGCACTTGATTGTCTTGTTATTACTGCTGCTGCTGCTGCGGGGCGAGCCCAGAAGTTGATATGGAACCATGTCTGGCCCCGGAATCCCACGCCGCTCTGCTTCAGGGGCTTCACAGCATCGAACTCGCCACCCTGCAATGCATACTCCAATTAAGCTAGGTCATGTCCACGGCATTGCAGTATAATGCAGATATTTGCGATCTAGTACTAAAGGGCAGACGTACAGGGTGTCTGGCATTGTAGTGGGCGAGAGCGTGGAGAACCTGGGGAATTTTGAAGAAGTTGCACTGATCCCTGCGTACATGCATTTAGAAACCATCCAAATTCAAGCAGGCAATTAGGAGCAATTGATGGGTATACTACACTGTGCGTTCATGCCAATAATTCACCATATGATACATCACAATATATATAAAAACAAAGTTCTTATGTAATGCAATAATAAGACGGTATATGATAATTATTTCGGTAAATAAAATTGTCGGGGACCATAATTAGGGGTACCCTCAAGACGCCTAATTCTCAGCTGGTAACCCCCATCAGCATAAAGCTGCAAAGGCCTGATGGGTACGATTAAGTCAGGGATCAGTCCACACGAGTGACTCGATCAAGCTTCACCCGAGCCTAGCCTCGGCCAAGGGCAGCCGACCTCGAGAGACTTCCGTCTCGCCCGAGGCCCCCTTTTTATGGCGGACACATCACCGGCTCGCCCGAGGCTTTGGCTTCGCTCAGAAGCAACCTTGACTAAATCGCCGCACCGACTGACCAAATTGCAGGGGCATTTAACGCAAAGGTGGCCTGACACCTTTATCCTGACACACGCCCCCGGCAGAGCCGAAGTGACCGCCGTCACTCCACCGCTCCACTGGCCAGTCTGACAGAAGGACAGCGCCGCCTGCGCCACTCCGACTGCAGTGCCACTCGACAGAGTGAGTCTGACAGGCAGTCAGGCCTTGCCAAAGGCGCCACAGCGAACTCCGCTCCGCCCGACCCCAGGGCTCGGACTCGGGCTAAGACCCGGAAGACGGCGAACTCCGCTCCGCCCGACCCCAGGGCTCGGACTCGGGCTAAGACCCGGAAGACGGCGAACTCCGCTCCACCCGACCCCAGGGCTCGGACTCGGGCTAAGACCCGGAAGACGGTGAACTCCGCTCCGCCCGACCCCAGGGCTCGGACTCGGGCTAAGACCCGGAAGACGGCGAACTCCGCTCCGCCCGACCCCAGGGCTCGGACTCGGGCTAAGACCCGGAAGACGGCGAACTCCGCTCCGCCCGACCCCAGGGCTCGGACTCGGGCTAAGACCCGGAAGACGACGAAACTCCGCCTCGCCCGACCCCAGGGCTCGGACTCCGCCCTGGCCTCGGCCGAACGACTTCCGCCTCGCCCGACCCCATGGCTCGGGCTCGGCCACGGCAACGGAAGACAGACTCAACCTCGGCTTCGAAGGAACCCCCACGTCGCCCCGCCTAGGGCACAGACCGCCACGTCAACAGGAAGCGCCATCATCATCCTACCCCGAATCGACTCGGGTCACGGAGAACAAGACCGGCGTCCCATCCGGCCAGCTCCGCCGGAGGGGCAATGATGGCGCTCCACAAGCTCTATGACGACGGCGGCCACCAGCTCTCTTACGGAAGCAGGACGACGTCAGCAGGGACTCGACCGCTCCAACAGCTGTCCCTCCGCCAGGCTCCGTCGCACCTCCGACAGCCACGACATCACGCCAGCAGGGTGCCCAGATCTCTCCGGCTGCCACATTGGCATGTACCTAGGGCACTAGCTCACCCTCCGCTAGACACGTAGCACTCTGCTACACCCCCCATTGTACACCTGGATCCTCTCCTTACGACTATAAAAGGGAGGACCAGGGCCTTCTTAGGAAAGGTTGGCCGCGCGGGACCGAGGACGGGACAGGCGCTCTCTTGGGGCCGCTCGCTTCCCTCACCCGCGTGGACGCTTGTAACCCCCCTACTGCAAGCGCACCTGACCTGGGCGCGGGACGAACACGAAGGCCGCGGGACTTCCACCTCTCTCACGCTCGACTCCGGCCACCTCGCCTCTCCCCCCTTCGCGCTCGCCCACGCGCTCGACCCATCTGGGCTGGGGCACGCAGCACACTCACTCGTCGGCTTAGGGACCCCCCTGTCTCGAAACGCCGACAAAAATAAAATACTAAATGTATCGGTCCGGCCGAAATAACGCTAGATCTCTTTTTTGTTCCTCACCCAGATTGAAATTTTGGCAGAGAGAAATTGCACAGATGAATTCAAATTGAGAGATGAGGAGCTAGACGCCGACCGTACGTACCATTCCGAGAACGGGGACGGACGGGGACGAGGAGCGTGCTTGTTATGTGGCTTCAAGATGCGGTCATGTCTGCGGGCTTTGTTTTGCAACCGTAGCTGCTCCTCGCGGGAAAGATCCGGCAGCAGCTCCTCCAACGCCGGCGCCACGAAATCCATTCCCATCGATCCCATCTCCATCACGTACCGTACCGAGATCAACGACGGACGGGGAGGAGGAGAGTGCTTGTTATGTCGCTTCCGGATGCAGTCATGCTCGCGGGATTGGTTCTGCAACTGTGGCTGCTCCTCGAGGGAAAGTTCCGGCAAAAGCTCCTCCAACGCCGACGCTACGAATTCCATCGATCCCATCTGCATTACCCTGATTCTCTTCGATCTCTCTCTTCCCCAACCGCAGCCGTAAGGGATGGGGTTTAGGGAGCTGAGCAGGGCGACATCGTTAGGGAGAGAGCAGCAGCGTTGGGGAGAGGGCGGCGGCATGGGCGTCTGGAGGACGACGAAGAGCGGCGGGCAGTGGTGGCTCGGATTTGGGGGCCGAGGTGAGCGACGAAACAGGTGGTTTGAGGCGGGGCGCCGATGGAGGGGCACGGATGGGGCACGACGCGTGGATGGGATCGCCGATGGCTATCGGCGGGTGGGGGCGCGAATCACGGACGCAACAGCTAGGATTGCGTCCTTGACGCTGACAAAGGAGCGGGATTGCGGAGAGCGCGCTGTTGATTGATGGAAGCCGCAGCGCCATGGATGGAAGCCGCGGCTGCGGCGCTGCCGAGATGCGGGCAGTTGCCTGCGGGGCGGCTGCGGGTGGCAGAACGGTCTGTGTGGACGCCTACACTGCTAACATATAGAGTAGTAGAGATGTATCTTTTCTAGAGGATCCAAAGCCATTAAAATTATTTTGCAGAATAACTTGTAGACTGATTTTTGAAACTTCCTACCAAATCCATAGTGCATCGTCAGTTGTCGTGTGGCCTGCCCTATGCTGGCAACAGTGAGCCCATGGATAGACCTGACGTCAAGCGTGAGTTGGAGACGAGAGGCGACACACGATGGAACAACGTTTGCAGCCAGAGCAGAGCAGATTGAAGACGAGGGCGGGGAGCTCACTAGGGGTCGGCGATGTGGTCTTGACGTTTGCAGCCAGAGCAGAGCAAATTGAAGATGAGAGTGAGGAGCTCACTAGGGGTCGGCGGTGTGGTCTTGTGCGGTGTAGAACCCGAAACAAGATTTATGTGAACAGCTGATGTATCTAGTGAGTAGGGTTTTTTGTTAGGATTTATGGGCTAGGCCCAATTGAGAAATTCAAATAAATTCTAGAAAAATCACAAAAGTCTATATAAGTGTATGGCTAGGGAATGGTGAAACCAATAGCATCATATTGCTAGCTCTAGTGGAGTAGAGCTAGCTTAAATATGGAAGCCACACTCACTCACCAAGTCATGGATGAGAAGAGAGAGTGTGGAGAGCCACACGCGCGCGCTCGCTCGCCTCGACTGGCCTGGGCGGGGCGCGGGCGCACGACATGCGCGTGAATGTCCGCCAAAATCCGGCCCCTCGCCTTGCGGGGGCGCAGCTTACTTTTGCCGTTTGATTTTTTGGTTAATTGGCTGTTAAGTTTAGAATCCTAACCGATCGCTATAAAATCTAAACTGAACGCGAGATTTTCGCGGGCGGATAAGATCGAAGATAGCTATCTGGTCACAGACTCGGCCCTATAAAAGGAGCCTAGCAGCCAGCCTCTAGATCATCCCAGTTTCGCTTTCGCCTCTCTTCATAGCTTAGCCGCCTTCCAGTTCTCTTCATCCCGACCGCAGGTGCATCTGCGATCAGGAGAGCAGGTCTCCGGAACCCTTCGTCTTCTAGATTCTGCACCGGGAGAGGGCGAATAAGGTTTTTGGGAAGCGTCCTCACGCGACTGCTCGTGATCTTCTGACCTCGTCGACCCTGCTGATTTCGCTGCTTCGACGTCGTCGACCCTGCTGATTCCGGCTCACGCCATCAACCAGTATGTCTGATCAGTACGTATCATCTGATTTGACTTTTTACTTCTGTTCTTCTGATTTGGTCATGATTTATATTCAGAATTTAATCTGGAATTTGTCTAATTATTCAAAAATCCAAAAACCTTATTGTAGACAATTTCCTAGTTTTTCTATGGCTGCTTTTGCCGACGCGCTGAAGCTAGAAAAGTTCAATGGTATGCACTTTAAGAGATGGCAAGTCAAGGTCATGCTCTGGCTTACTGCTATGAATGTCTTCCATGTTAGTAAAGGCAAACCTGAGGGTCCACTGACTCCTGAACAGGAGAAAGAGTACGATCATGCCAATACTATCTTTACAGGAGCAGTTCTTAGCGCCCTTGTTGACCGTCTGGTTGATGCGAATATTCAACACACAGACGGAAAAGAGTTATGGGATTCACTTACTACTAAGTATGGTGCATCGGATGTTGGCAGTGACCTGTATATCATGGAGAGGTTTCATGATTATAAGATGGTTGATAATCGCTCTATTGTATAGCAAGCTCATGAAATACAGTGTATAGCCAAGGAGCTCGACCACCTTAAGATAGTCCTTCCTGACCGATTTGTGGCTGGATGCATTATTGCAAAGTTGCTTTCTACATGGAGGAACTTTGCCACATCTCTGAAACATAAGAGACAGGAGATATCAGTTGAAAATCTGATAGCGTCTCTGGATGTTGAGGAGAAAGCTTGGGCTAAGGACACGAGATCTAAAGGAGGCGAGGGCCACTCCAGCGCCAACATGGTTCTAAAGAACGACAACAAGGGCAAAGGAAAGCCAAAATCTAACAAGCCCAACAAAACTACCAACTTCAAGAAGAAGAAGAACAAGGCTGAATTGACATGTTTCGCATGTGGCGAGGCGGGTCATTTTGCCAAGGATTGTCCTGATCGAGCGGATCGCCGTGGCAAAAAGGGCAATGTCAACACAGTGGTCGCTAG
Source organism: Zea mays (assembly GCF_902167145.1). Taxonomy (NCBI): domain Eukaryota; kingdom Viridiplantae; phylum Streptophyta; class Magnoliopsida; order Poales; family Poaceae; genus Zea; species Zea mays. Next base: position 42,405,198 of record NC_050100.1, on the reverse strand, counting down.
CAATGAGGAAGACAAAGGGTATGGTAATTTACCTTTCATCTTCTCAGTATTTCAATCACCTAGTTGGTGGCTTGATACTGGTGATAATGTTCATGTGTGTTCTGACATTAACTTGTTCTCTTCTTATCAGGGTGCCTAGGATTCTTCTGTCCTAATGGGGAATGGGTCACATGCTTCTGTTCATGGCACTGACACGGTGGATCTGAAGTTTACTTCGGGAAAGATCGTGCAACTGAAGAACGTGCATCATGTCCCTTCTATACACAACAATCTCGTTAGCGAAACCCTTCTATGTAGAGATGGGTTCAAGGTAGTTTTGAAGTCCAATAAATTAGTTGTGTCTAAGTCTGGACAATTTATTGATAAAGGCTATGATTGCGGAGGCTTGTTCCGCTTTTCTCTGTTAGATTTCAATAATAAGTCTATGAACCATATTTGCGCTAATGTTGATGACCTTGCGAGTATTTGGCATTCTCGTTTGTGTCATATTAATTTTGGCTCTATGTCTCGGCTTGCAACCATGAGTTTAATTCCGAATATCACCATAGTCAAAGGTTTTAAGTGCCATAGTTGTGTGCAATCGAAGCAACCTCGAAAGCCTCACAAGGCTGCTGAGGAGAGACACCTGACACCTCTAGAACTCATACATTCTGATCTTTGTGAGATGAATGGTGTGTTGACAAAGGGTGGCAAGAGATACTTCATGACATTGATTGATGATGCATCTAGATTTTGCTATGTATACTTGCTAAAAACTAAAGATGAGGCTTTAGACTACTTTAAAATCTATAAGGCTAAAGTTGAAAACCAACTAGAGAAAAAGATCAAACGTCTTAGATCAGATCGTGGTGGCGAATTCTTTCCCAAAGTCTTTGATGATTTCTGTGCAGAACATGGCATTATTCATGAGAGGACGCCTCCCTATTCACCCGAATCAAACGGGATTGCTGAAAGGAAAAACCGTACATTGACTGATCTGGTGAATGCCATGTTAGACACTTGTGGTTTATCTAAGGCATGGTGGGGGAGGCAGTCCTAACTTCATGTCATGTTCTGAATAGAATTCCTATGGGCAAAGAAGAGAAAACCCCTTATGAGAAGTGGGTTGGCAGAAAACCATCACTTTCATACTTGCGCACTTGGGGGTGCATGGCGAAAGTCAATGTACCAATTAATAAAAAGCGCAAGCTTGGTCCAAGGACAATGGATTGTGTCTTTCTTGGATATGCTTCGTGTAGCATAGCATATAGATTTTTAGTAGTTAAATCTGAAGTTCCTGATGTGTATGTTGATACTATTATGGAATCATGTGATGCTACTTTCTTTGAACACATATTTCCAATGAAAGACATTCATAGCAATTCTAGATACTCTTCTGAGATAACTCCTGAACATAGTACACATGTTGAGAGTTCTGAACAGCCACATGAAATTATCCTAGAGGATGACAATGATGCTCCTAAAAGGAGCAAGATACAAAGGGTTGAAAATCCTTTGGTGATGATTTCATTGTGTACCTTGTGGACGATACTCCTACTACCATTGCAGAAGCATTTGCATCTCCAGATGCAGATGATTGGAAAGAAGCATTTCATAATGAGATGGACTCCATTCTTTCAAATGGTACGTGGGAAGTCACTGATCGACCCTATGGATGCAAACATGTGGGTTGTAAGTGGGTGTTTAAGAAGAAGCTCAAGCCTGATGGTACAATTGAGAAGTACAAGGCTAGGCTTGTGGCTAAAGGCTATACTCAGAAAGAAGGAGAAGACTTCTTTGATACTTACTCACCTGTTGCTAGAATGACTACTATTCGATTACTACTTTCCTTGGCTGCCTCATATGGTCTCCTTGTTCATCAGATGGATGTAAAGACAACTTTTCTTAATGGAGAGCTGGACGAGGAAATCTATATGGAACAGCCTGATGTATTTGTAGTAAAGGGTCAAGAAAGCAAGGTGTGCAAGTTATTGAAATCTTTGTATGGTCTGAAGCAAGCACCAAAGCAATGGCATGAGAAGTTTGACACGACTCTAACATCTGCAGGCTTTGCCATTAATGAGGCAGACAGGTGTGTATATTATCGCTGTGGTGGGGGCGAAGGAGTTATATTGTGCTTATATGTTGATGATATATTGATATTTGGCACAAACATTGATGTGATCAATGACGTCAAGTCTTTTCTATCAAAGAGTTTTGATATGAAAGATCTGGGGGAAGCTGATGTGATTCTAAACATCAAGCTAATTAAGGCAGATGGTGGGATTACTCTCTCGCAATCTCACTATGTTGAAAAGGTTTTGAAGCGATTTGTCTTCTCTAAGTGCAAACCTTCTCCAACACCTTATGATCCCAGTGTGACACTGCGAAAGAACAAGAGAATTGGTTTAGACCAATTGAGATACTCTCAGATTGTTGGTTCACTCATGTATCTTGCTGGTGCAACAAGGCCCAATATTTCTTTTGCTGAGAGCAAATTAAGTAGGTTCATGTCAAACCCCGGGACTGATCATTGGCATGCACTTGAGCAGGTTATGCGCTACCTGCAAGGTACAATGAGTTATGGAATTCACTATTCTGGTCAGCATGCAGTACTTGAAGGATTAGTGATTCGAACTGGATATCTGATGTAGATGAGCTTTATGCCACCAGTGGTTATGTATTTACTATTGGTGGAGGTGCGATATCATGGAGGTCATGCAAACAGACCATCTTGACGAGGTCAACCATGGAAGCCGAGCTAGCTGCACTTGACACAGCAACCGTTGAGGCAGAATGGTTTTGTGAACTCTTGATGGACTTGCCGGTGGTTGAGAAACCAATACCAGCTATCCTTATGAACTGTGACAATCAGACAGTGATTGCTAAAGTGACAAGTTCTAAGGATAATGGGAAGTCATCAAGACATGTCAAAAGACGAATGAAGTCTGTCAGAAAGTTGAGAAACTCCGGAGTTATAAGTGTGACTTATATTTCAACAGATAAAAATCTGGCAGATCCTTTTAGCAAGGGACTACCACGTAATGTGATAGAAATCACATCAAGAGAGATGGGTATGAGACCCATATAAGTTGCCATGGTGGAAACCCAGTCTATGTGATCGGAGATCCTGTGAATTAGGTCCTAGGAAGAACAAGCCATTGGTGAACTGAGGAGAGTAACTTTTGACCCTCTCTAAGTAAAGATGTGATACTCTCAAATGCTGTAAGGTAGGTTGGCTTTGTGCCTTAATGTGTTTTGTTGGCTTGTATTAGCGAAGATGTTGTCCTGCAGAACATTCTTGAAAGAACACACCTATATGAGTTAGACTGTCTAACGTCACAGTCTATGAGATCTGGGTGATCTCTAGTAAACTCATGAAGAGACCTTGGAGTACGACGTATATACTCCACCCGAGAAGGGGACTACTGGTAGCCAAGTAGTGGTCATGACTTCAAGTGAAACCCATTCATGCAAAACTTGCAATTCAAGGCATAGTCCATTGTCCAAGTTGTGGGTTGGTGTAGCTTGAAGTTCTAGGCAGAAGTTCAACTTAACAGCCTCTGCTGAAACACTAGTATATTAAAGTAGTGAACAGTGGCGAAAACTGCAGATGGGCATTTGAGATCTGGTGGGGGATTGTTAGGATTTATGGGCTAGGCCCAATTGAGAAATTCAAATAAATCCCAGGAAAATCACAAACGCCCATATAAGTGTATGGCTAGGAAATGGTGGAACCAATAGAACCATATTGCTAGCTCTAGTGGAGTAGAGCTAGCTTAAATATGGAAGCCACACTCACTCACCAAGTCATGGATGAGAAGAGAGAGTGTGGAGAGCCACACGCGCGCGCGCTCGCTCGCCTCGCTTGGCCTGGGCGAACGGCGCGGGCGCACGACATGCGCGTGAATGGTCCGCCAAAATCCGGCCTCTCGCCTTGCGGGGGCGCAGCTTCCTTTTGCCGTTTGATTTTTTGGTTACTTGGCTGTTAAGTTTAGAATCCTAACCGATCGCTATAAAATCTAAACTGAACGCGAGATTTTCGCAGACGGATAAGATCGAAGATAGCTATGTGGTCGCGGACTCGGCCCTATAAAAGGAGCCTGGCAGCCAGCCTCCAGATCATCTCAGTTTCGCTTTCGCCTCTCTTCATAGCTGAGCCGCCTTCCAGTTCTCTTCATCTCGACCGCATACGTGCATCTGCGATCAGGAGAGCAGGTCTCCGGAACCCTTTGTCTTCTAGATCCTGCACCGGGAGAGGGCGAATAAGGTTTTTGGAAAGCGTTCTCACGCGACTGCTCGTGATCTTCTGACCTCGTCGACCCTGCTGATTTCGCTGCTTCGACGTCGTCGATCCTACTGATTCCGGCTCACGCCATCAACCAGTATGTCTGATCAGTACGCATCATCTGATTTGACTTTTTACTTCAGTTCTTCTGATTTGGTCATGATTTATATTCAGAATTTAGTCTATAATTTGTCTAATTATTCAACATTTTTTTGCAAAATGTATGCAAGCCAAAGCTGTTTGAGCCAGTATTTTTGGCTTCCACTATTTTGATGGAAATGATGGAAGTGCTTTGAGGCGAATTTATTTTTAAAAAAACATCGTCTGATATGTCTTCCTTAAAAAATAACGAAACCAGAATAGAAATCGACTCAAAGAAACTCTGCCAAAGGGGGCCTCAATGTACTTAAGATCTTGCGCCCCACATGCTTGCCAGCCCAAATGGTAGGGGAAGCTGCTTATAGTGCTAGTTGGCAATGGCATCTTGGAGTGCTCGTGCTTTTTCCTCCAACAACACCAGAGAAATTTGCATGCTTTGAAGGCCGAATCCAATGGTGAAAATGATGACTACTGAGTTATTGTCAGTATTGACCACGCTGGTGAGTTGGATTGGTCGATTAGTGGATCTATGTTGGAGTTGATGTCGGTTAATATCAACCGATGTGTTGAATGATTCGATCAGTATCGACCAAATTTATTAATATGGTGTATTTTGATTGGTTCGTATGTGTTATGTTAATTATCTATTTTTTAAAAACATTTTAAGTTTCAATTTTTTTTAAAAAATACATTTAAAAAACTAAAAATACGAATTATGAATCATGTAAAATTTGTTTGCTTATTTTTTGTACTCCAAAGTAAAACGTCGTGCTTTATTTCAAATAAAATCTGTAAAAAATAAAATTGATGTGTCGTTGAGATAGCTACTAATTAACGATAAATGTTACGATAGATAAGAATTAACGCTGACTATAGTATATTTATCGTCTATTAGTTTATTTTAAATAAAACGTGAGAAATAAAAAAAAAGGATGGAATAGTATAATTGATAGCTGATGTAGCGATCACTACAGACCACCTCTCCGACCACGTGGAGGCTAGCAGTAGCAGCGCGCCCTCGGTACACTCTGCGCCTGGCGAGTGTGTTGTCTATTTCTGTAGAGAAATGGAATCAGCAGGTTTGTTTCCTTCCCACAACATAAACAATCCTAGTGGGAGGTGCTTCGAAGCCCAAGAAAAAAAAAGCCCGTTTGGAATAGACAGGGACTGAGAAAAAGATCTAATAAAGCCTGAAAACAGGGTAATGGGCCTTAACCGCTTTCTTCCCTCCACCGAGGTATCAAAGACTGCTCCAATCACTCGTTCATCTGGTCACCGTCCATTCATGTCGTCATCCGCAGTACATGGAAGTCCAAATGCTCACGCAACACTTGCTGCCTCACTAAAAACAGGGAATATGTTTTTGATCCATCTGACATCTGAGCGGTATTTCATTTGCTTCCTTATTTGGATGTATCGTCATCCACTAAGCTCCAAGCCGGTGAGCGGGATGTCGTTCCTTACTGGACGAGCCCGACCAGCTATTATTAGCTATTTCTTTAAAGCCGGTTCAAAACAGAAGCTATGACGCCATCCACGTGGTCATTTTTTCTGTGCTCCACCCGATTGTGAATCAACGGCTATAGTCGGCCTCCAGCCTTGGCTTGCGAACGACGCGAGCCTTCTAGAATCTGGAGGATGACACACAAGTGAGGAAAAAAGACACGTCTCATGTTGGGTCAGCCATGGGGACGTCCCTCCCGGCCTCCCCCACCCGCCATCGCCCAAAAGGAGCAGCGATCCATCCATCCTATCCCCTGTGCCAAACCCTAGCCGGCTATGGAGCATCCCGCCGCCACCTCCTCACCTGATCCGACGCCGTAGCACCTCTCCCTGTCCCTGTCCCCATCTCCCTCCGTCTCCCTGGCCAAGCACTCCACCTGGAAGCACCCTGCCCCGAACTGCACCGCAGTCGTCGACGCTAAGCGCTGGCCCACGCTCTCCAAGGTTGCAAGGGTATGAAGCTCCTAGACTCCTCGGATCCCTTACTTGCGCCCATCGCTGCCCAATCGGTCAGATCCCTTCTCTTTGCGTTCGTTGGTGTTTCGTGCCGCCGGCATGGCCTGCGTGGTGACAGTGAGGTATGAGGCGGAGCTGACGTTGATGCAAAATTCATGTACATGAAGTGCCAGATGGTACAAAAGGGAGTCATGAAGGACCATGACATTTCATTATCCTCTTGCCATCCCCCCCCCCCCCCCCCCCCCCCCACGCCATGATAGTGCAGGGCCACTCAATCTTGATGTCAATGACAAGATGATTACAGGTTTGCCATATTTATTCATGTGTACCTTCAGTTGATTGCTCTAAATCTGGAGTTCCATCACATTCCTGCTAGCTTGTCTATAGTAATATGTTTGTAGATATGACTACTGCAACTGAACTGTTGTGCTGTAATATTAACCGGTCTTTTTTCTCGCCTCAGGTGATCAACTTGCTATTGGGAAGGAAACAACACGTCGTTTGGGAATGGGTACTAAATGTAAGGATGAGTCACTTGCTTCATTGCCAATTGATGAATTGACCGAGAAGGCTGATGGCTTTGCTAGAGTCTTTCCAGGTACAACTATGCAGATTGCCTTTTTTTTATTACTCCTGTTTGATAGGCTCAACAGTTCTTCAACATATATAGGCAGTACTTATGTCTAATTCATATTTTGTTAATGCTTGATAGAACACATGTATGAAAAACATTTATGTGGCATGACTTGGGATGGTGTAAATGATGCCCCAACTTTAAAAAAGGCGGATATTGGTATTGCAATAGCAGACTCTACTGACGCAGCCCGTGGTGCTTCTGACATTGTCCTAAATGAACCCGGCCTTAGTGTAATTAATAGAGTTGTGCTGATGAGTCGAGCAATTTTCCAAAGGGTTAAGAATTACACAATAAGTCAATACTGCAGTTTCTTTTCGGTCTCCTCAGGGTGATTCTAGTATGGGGCGGAGGGGGCAATGTCCCACCTAAGGCCATCTCTAGCAGGCTGTGTAAACGGCCGTGCAAAGTACTATTTTACACTGTAAATTGCACTGTTTGCAGGATTGAAGTTTGAAATAAGGAGTGAGATAGAGAATGGGATATGGAGTCTATTGAAGATAGTCTAACCCTCCTCAAATTTTATAGGAGCTACTAAAATTTTTAGCTAATCACCATATAAATAATGTAAAATACCTTCTAACAGCCCTCACAATCTGATTTGTCACCGCAATCTCAAATCCTCGCTTTGCCCCCTGAGTCTCCTAGCATTCTGTTTCTATGTTCAGTATTTTCAAAGTTTATTTTTGTTTGCAGATCTATGTTGAATCAATTACCATCTGTATTGTGGTATGTATAGACTTCTGCTTAATTTTTAGAAAATAACGCTCGCTTGACTGAATAGATAAATAATACTCACTTCATTTTTTTATATTTGTCGCATTTTAGTTCAAAAATGAACTGGTCAGACGATAAATATTCGAGAACAGATGTAATATATCTGACTCATACATACTTTGTTGTAACAGCTTGGTTTTATGCTTCTTGCGCTGATATGGAAGTTTGACTTCCCAACATTTACCGTCCAGATCATTGCCATCCTCAATGACGGTAAGCCTCCTTTTGGTTGGCTATAGTTCATGATGAGGGTAAAATCTGTAGTTGATCCTAATTTCTTCGGTTCATATTGTCAGTACAAGCAGCATATTAGGTAAACTAACAACATCAACCTGGCGACATGAATAAGTACCATTGTGGCTATCTCGAAGGACATAGTAAAACCACCTGCACAACCTGACAGTTGGAAGTTATTTGGTCGTGATGACTGTCATTTTTTCTTCTGGGCTACGTACAAGACTGACTTCTTCTCGGTATGGGCCAGTGGCTGGTTTAGCATTATTTAAAGTTTTGAGAAATCATCGTAGTGTGCCCATCCTTTTCATGGTTGCTAATATACAGAAATTGTTCCATGTCGAAAGCCTTGAGAAAATTTCCCAGGGTGATTTTCATACGCTTTCCTCTGCCATGTACCTTCAAGTCAGCACAATCAATCAGGGCCCTTAACTTACACGGTCTCGCACGCTCGCAACTGGTCATTTGTGTACCGTCCTAGGTTCTTGCTAACCTTTGCCTTCTTGGTGGCGCAGCTGCTGAGTCATCCGACTCTAGTTCCATACCTTACTGTTGTATGTGGTCTTTCCGCGTCTCCTTACATTTTATGGTGTTTGCAGAATGCCACTCTGATTGTTGTATATGCCAACTGGGCATTTGCTGCTATTAAGGGCATTGGATGGGGCTGGGCCGGTGTCAAATGGCTCTACATCATTGTCTTCTACTTCCTGCTGCGCATCATCAATTTCCTCATCCTGCTATACGCTGAGTAGGAGGGCATGGAACCTCGTCCTTATGTATATACTAGGTGTGTGCCCGTACGTTGCAACGGGAGTATGTTAGGATGAGCATCGACACATATTTGATCGGATATTATATTTTTTGGGATCTGGAGAAAGTTTGCTCGGAAGCCAAACATGTTAAGACCTGAGCATGTGTATGATATGCAAAGGCTGGGGCTCGAACGCGCTTGTATGAGTCTTGTTAATTTGCATGTCTCGTGCATAGTCTCTCACCATCTATTCACTATAATATACAAAATCTGTGTCTATCTATATTTATTTTAAGCTTCTAACGGCCTTCCATGATTCCATCAGGTTCTTGCCACTTTTGTTACAGCCATGTTCTTGGACAGAGCGAGCAAGGGGTGTTAATTGTTTGTTACAACCATCGGCTGAACGAAGTATTTGAGAAGAAACTATTAATATTTACAAACATGCTTAATAAAATCAACAAAAAATTTAGTAGTTTAGGTATGTGCCCGTGCTTTACAACGACACACAAAATATTCAACAAAACATTAGTGCACAACAATTACATAGAAATGAAGAACACTTATATTATCACCGACTTTAATATCTCAAAAATTGTTTGCTAACAAATACAATGTTACACTTATACGATTAGTGGCAGCGGCATGAACACGTCTGAGAGTAGCCATGAAGTAAAACTATTTTGGTACTTCTCTCACAAAGACAGAAATATCTAAAGTTGTGTAATATGACATAACAGTTAACATGACTCATGAAAAAAGATGAACCAAAATATGGTCTCTCGCAAGCCAAGCACGCTCTCTCTCTCTCTCTCTCTCTCTCTCTCTCTCTCTCTCTCTCTCTCTCTCTCTCTCTCTCTCTCCTTCAACACGAGCAGAGTTCATCCCATCCACACCCAGTCGAGCCTGATGACATCGTCCAACTCCATCAGCGCTATGGTGCCATCCTGCGCAGCAGGCATGAATACGAAGAAGAGTGAGAACGACCTAGATGCCTCTTGTGATGCACAGGACTCCGAACCACCTACAATATAGCGTGTGAAAAAATATAGAATAAGATGAAACCAAAAGCAGGGTAAATGCATGTAGTTCTTTGTGTGAATACACACCTCGTTTATAGAGTTCGATGTATCCACAATCTCTGCAAAGGTTGGTCTTAGAGTAGGATCTTTCTGCCATCATCTCTGTAGTAATTCAGCGAGCATAGGATGTGTATCAGCGACAATAGTAAGCCTCAGATCCTGCATGCAGAGGTATCGTATCTGCCAAATTAGGATTCGAAACAGGAACTCCACAACACTTTCAGAAGAGTATTTACTTCCCCACCAAGCACTGAAAAAATACAAATGAGTTACAACTCAACATTCGCCTTCTATTTGGAACCTTTTCCTTTCAGCAAATTAAAGCGGTATGATAACAGCAAGATGTGCTACTGTTCTTTTTTTCGACAAACCACAGTAACTTGTGTGTTAAACTGCGATACCTTTTGAACACCGGCAACTGCTGCTTGAAGAGGTGTCATGACTTCATATGGAAGCTAAAACAAAAAGGCCAACTCAACAATTAGCAAAACCACACTCCTGCTCTACCATTACACCGACAAAACAAAATGATGGTGAGAGAAAAATAACCTTTGCACTGGATTCTAGTAACAAGATATCAAACTAAAAAGGAAGATATTTGCACCCAGAAAGCTTGGCTAGTAATAATTTGAGCATAGTTTCTTGGGATGATCATCGAATACAAAATAGCCAGGTGATAAGAAACATGTGTAGTTTAATAGTACTAAAAAATCATTCCAACAAATTAGAAAAAACATTATATATCTTAAACTACTGCACGGAATCCTAGTAACATGAGATCAAACTGAAAAAGGCAAGATATTTGTGCCCACAAATCTTGGCCAATAACAATCTGAGCATAGTTTCTTAGGAAGATCATAGAATACATAATAGCTAGGTGATAAGAAACCTGTGTAGTTTAATGGTACTAAAAAATCATTCCAAAAAATTAGATAAGAATATTTATCATAAACCAGTGCACTAAATCTCAGTAACATAAGATTAAACTGAAAAGGAAAAAATATTTGCACCTAGATCTGTTACCAATCTCTCACGAATGCCAGGTTCGTACAGATTACTAATTTAGTATTGATTTGGTGTTATTTTTGTATTTTCTTTGATGCAGACAGTTTTGGGACATGATACACTTTGCGTGAGTAGGCTTTTTTGTCAATCATAAAATGAATGTCCTTGAAATCCTGCTGGCAAGTAAGCCTTTGTATGACATGTCTTATTATTCACACTAATTTGATTATGATAGTTGTATTGTTATATCCAAATGAACACATATCTTACACATCCAGAAATGAACATGAAGGGAATGAAACAGCAATAGACCAGCAATGAGACCATAATGCATATTCCCCATATATAGGTCCATCTAACAGATATCCATGTCTGGAATAGAGAATATGGATAGCTGGGTATGAATACAGAATATGGTGCTCCATTCGAAAGGAAAAGTCGAATGCTTGCATTATAATAAGGATCTGTGAAGCACCACAGCAATGCAGAAACATCAACATAGTCCCAGTCTCCCAGAGGTGACTGAGGCTAACAGAACTTGGGAGTATAGCAGCAGCATTCAATATAGCATGGAGGATTGACTCATCTTCTCATTTTTTTCCTACTACAAATGAGAAATAAGTCAATCCTCCATGCTATCCCCACTTTAGTTTAACCAACCCTCCCTACTGCACTCCTAAACATAGGAAGATGAAGCGAAACATACCTTCCGAAGCATCTCTTCTGCAGTTGGTTGATCCTCACGCTGCAGGCTGGTGAAATAAGACTGGAGCTTCTTCGCAGCCTCCATGAAATCCCTCGCGTGCGTTTCAACATCAACTGTCTATCTCCTTTTGTTTTCCCTCTCCTGTTCATCTCTCTCCTCTTTGGCCTTCCTTTCCTTGCGACGACGACTGGGACGAGCGCCCCCGCGCTTCTGCAGGCGAGCACCCTGCCACCAGATTGAAAAAAAATTACCGCACCCCTGTGTGCAGTCGGAGATGAACGCGTCCAGGAAATCCAGCCATCTCTCAAGCAAGGACAGTGCAGAGACCGCGAGGGATATCATCACCACGTCCGGCCAAATCCAACCCCTCAAAATCCCGGACGCTATTGCTGCGCTCGCACAGGCTGCTGCAAAGGCAAATGGTGAGACCGAGAAATATCTTCCAGGGTGGTCGTTGTTCTCGCCTCCTAAGGTGCAGCTGAACAAGTGTACCAAGTGCTCCAGAGAATTCTATTCTGCAATCAACTTCCGGAGGCATACACGTGTTCATCGTAGATCCCTTAAGAATTTAAGATAGATAGGGATTTTCCAAAGAATAGAGACCTTCTCGCTGCATTCTGGAATAAACTCACTGTGGATGATGCCAGCAAAATTTTGTCCTTGACAGGTGTTGTTATTGAGGGTGTAACTGGTTCATCAATTTTGACAGCACTGTCATCATGGATGTGTAAACCAGGGTATGCTTCGTTGCCAGTTGCATATGCCAGAGCTGGCAGTGAGCTTCTGGATCTAATTCAAGCAAAGCCTTCAATGCATTTGCCTGTGTCATCGGATGAACTATTTAGTTTGCTCGATGAAGCAAGTGAAAAAACATTTCTTTGCACAAATATAGTTGCTTGTATACAGAAGTTTTTATTTGATGGAGAGGTAGAAAAAAATGCAACTGAGTTGAAAAATGTTGTTTCGTGCGCTAGTTACATGCTTGAACAAAAGCTGCTTGAAGCATGGTGTGCTGATAAGACTGCTGAAGCATTAAGATGCCAGAAGTTGCTGGAGGATGAAGAGGAAGCTGCTCAGAAAAGGCAAGCCGAACTGATGAAAAGGAAGCGAATGAAGAAACTTAGGCAGAAAGAACAGAGGTTAAAAAACCTCAAGGATGAGGATGTGTCAGTTCAGTCACCTGACATCATGGATGATGCGACATGTTCTACGGCCATTCAAAGTGTGAATTCCATTTATGATCCTGACTGTTTTGAGCAAGAAGAATCACAGTATCTTCAATTTCCAGCACTAATTACTTTGGAAACTAACAATGATTTTAATGTGGACCTACCAGTAGAAGATATCAGTTGTGATTTAGGGCCTAAAATGGATAAAGGTGTTGTATTAAGGCAACAAGTTGTTTCAAGGCATCATTTAGGTAGAACGGAGAAGCTTGCTGAAAGTAGCATTTTATATGGTTCCGTAGTTACTTCAAAGCATGTAGCTTCAGCAAGGCCTTCAAATTACAAGGATCCAAATGTCTGTTCTGCACCAAGTAGAAACAAAACTTGTGAATTGAAACTATGGTCTGAGATTGAAGAACAGTGCCAAAAACATGAGTTAGATGTAGATGAATGTGGCATGGGTCCTAGCAAAAACTCTCGTGTGCTAATAGGATCTATAATTGTCGCAATTGAAGATGGTAGTGAACACTTGCTGGACTTAGGTTCCAAGAATGACCCAGTACCTCCCAGTTCAAAGACAAAGAAACATGCATCAGTCAAGGTGGTGCAACAAGTTACCTCTGAGGGAAACAGAAATGAAGGTGTTCCTGATAGTGATAATCGTTCTAGCCTCAGTGTTACTACAGATGAAATTAATACATATATTCAGCAGATTAGGTGAAATTAATCATGTTGGTTGTACACCAGATTTAAATCTTCAGTCTTTTGTCTTGTCACCATCCTCCGCCGAATGAATGACGAGAAGAACACCATTGACTAAACTCCGCATCAAATCCCCACAAAATCACGGCAGCCTTAGGCCGAAAGCGGGTAGAGCTTCGCCGATTGCGCGCAAGATTTGGACCACACTCTAACTTAAAAAAAAGATTTGGACCACACTCGCCGTCACAGGGTGAACAATTAATAGATGCAACAGGGTTGTTAGGCTTGCCTGGTATGCGGTGAGGCCGATGAGGACCATGACGGAGACGAAGGAGAAAAGCCACAGGATGAGCTCCACAGACATGGCTGCCGTGAGGGTTGACGACTCCTCGCCAACAGCCTGGCGAGCAATCGATCTAAGAACGGCGTGGCGTGCAGTGCGTGAGGCCGTTGCGCGAGCGGGGGTTTCACGGCGCGGGCGTGCGGGAGCGGGGGTTTCGCGGCGGCGCGCGGGCGTGCGGCGGACGGCGGGGCGTGCGGTGCGGGAGGGCGTTGCGGGGCGGGATTTGGCGCGTGCGGGTAGGGAGCGGGGGCAGTCTACACTGTCCCCTTAATAGTTAGTATAGATTTTTTTGTCTGGTAGATAACTACTGAAGTTATGCATGATTCCACCATATAAAGTATTACAATTTCTCATTTCTCCTCCTGATTTTTGTTGTAACTTAACCCAACTTTCCTGAGACTAAGGGTGGGTTTGGTTGCGGGGCACCTAGGAATAGCTAGGTCAGTAACGTTCCTGGGCGTCTCCTTTCGTCCCTCTAATTTCAAGGGACAACTGGGGATAACACTGGGACCAACCTTTGACCCTGAACCAAATAACCTTATCTGGGGATCATCTCATTTTGTCCTGTAACCTTATCTGAGGATTATCTTATTTTGTCATGTTCTATCATTGCAACCAACCGTACCCTAAAAGACTTTGTTGTTGTTGTCATGGTTCCCCCACACAATTCACATGATGTCTTTATCCATTTGTCAAAAGGGTTTAATATCATTGTCTATTTCAATTATATTTTATGCCACTAGAATTTAGTGGTTAAGGACTTCCGAGTAGCACCTTCAAGTCCTGGGTTCGATTTTCATCGGGAGCGAATTTTCATGCTTGTTAAAAAAATCCCCTCGTTGTGCCTCATCCGCTCTCGGGTTACGATGTCATGTGCGCCACCCTCCGGTTGGGTCGTTGCAGAGTGGACAGTTGACGCCGGCCCGTTAGTGATGGGGGCCAGGGTTCGGGGATTTTCTCGGTCGAGACCATTGTTTCGGTCTTTTCTTAATATAATACCGGGAGGGCGGTCTTTCCCTCTCGGCCGAGTTTTTATTTTCTGTTCGCGTCTTCTAGGTTGTCTATTCTACGCACATTCTCAGTCACCACGAAAGCAAAACTAGATGCTAGGAAGGTCCACGTCATTTTTTTTCTTGCTCATCATCCGATGCTCTTTCTATCGGTCTAACGGACATGTATCAACCTGAATACATCCGTTGCTCTAAAAGAAAAATAGAATAGAAACAATTGTGCTTCTGGATGCATACACGCGCCGCGCGCAAGGGCGCGCGTCCTACACTAGTTAGCTATTATTGTATACCCAACCCTATTAATTAGAGGTCTCTTAAAAAAGAACCTAAATTGTAAGTAAAAGAAAAGAGATTTAACTGTATTTATAACCCTCTTTATATATTCTATCTTAACTGTATTTATAATTAGAAATTTAAGGCTTGTTTAAAAGGACACCCGTTTTAAAAAACACGGTTTCTATCTTCAGCTTATAAAAAACTGTTTTATGAAAAAAAAATAGGGCGAGTGTGTTAGGAACTTAGTTTCTAAGAAACCAATTTCTAATTTTTTGATACATAATTACAAGCATACTCTTCCTCTATTTTAAAAAGCAGTGACAATAGATATAAATTCCATAAAACCAACAACGACATGATATAATTAAACAAACAAAACCTAGTTTTAGGTAGGAATATTAACTTCTTGGCTTTTAAGAAATCGGATTATATAAACTAGGACATAAACTGTTATGTTTGGAACCACTCTAGTGTATATAAACCAGTTTCTATAAACTGAGACATAAACTGGTATGTGTTGGCGTCGATCCGGGCGCCAATCACTGCGCTAAGAACCGGCGGCGGTGCTCTTCGCGGAGGCGCGGACGGTCCGCGACATGGCACAAAGGCTAGTTCTCTGCCTGACGGGTCGAACGGTCCGCGCCTGTAGGCCAGATGGTCTGCGCGTGCGCAGGGGCGGCGGAGTTCGCCGACAACGCCTGGATCTCGCTCCCGGGAGAGACCCCATCTGGGAGCAGAGGTCCTAGGCCTTATCTAGGGTCGGCAGGCCACCCTAGACACCTCTAATTAACGTAGAGCCGAAGAGAAGCGGAGAATTTGGGATTGAGGAAGGCTAATCTAAGGCTAAACTAGAACTACTCCTAATGCATAAGGTAAAAACGAGATGTAAACTGATTATTGATTCGATTGTTGATGCTCAATCGATCGTAGTCCTCCATATATATAGAGACAGGGGAGGTCTGGACCCGTTACAATCCATCTCCCGAGCTAATTCCGCGGTTTTAGCTAACAAATCAAGCAAGAAACTCGGAACCCTAACTGATTCTGCACACGCGCGGACCTTTCAAGCCACCACTGCGGACCGTCCGACCTCGGGGTCGGACCGTCCGCGCGGTCCCTTTCTGCGCTCAACATATGCTCCTGCCTTTTGGTGGAGGTTGACGAACCTAAAGCATATGAACTAAGCCTGATGCAAGTCATCATCTTTTCAATCCAATATGGTGATCATTCAATGGAGCCGCAATGCATAAAGGCCGTTTCGGATAGCATTTTTCTCGGCCATGACCATTTGATCAATGGATCAAAAGGAATAGGGTGGAGGTGCCCCCAGCCTGAATAGACAAAGGGACTATGCATATACCATGAGTTCATCGTCGTACTATTCCATATTTGAGGAGGACAATATATCAACGAGAGTAGGCGGGTGGAAAGCATCTTGGCATCACATGATGAATAGGTGAGGCTTGTTGCGTCGCCTTTCGGACCGTTTTTGTTTTAGCGGTGACCAAGGTTTCTTTGTTGGGCGATCACATAGAATGGCCTTCTTGCTAGCATATTTGGAGAGCAACTGATCAAAAGTAGGACCGGCATTGACCAGCCGACCATGTGTGCTTTGCCCTTGCATTTCTTTCCTTGCTTTATGTGGAGGTCGACGCCTCTGGCCATGGGCGGACTGTCTGGCTGAGTCAGCTAGACCGTCTGGCTGAGCACCGGACCGTTCGCCTGTAGGTGCTAGACCGTCCACGATTCTCGGGTCAGGTTGCCGTGCTCGGCTCCTTAATTGAGTTTGCCCCCGACGCCTCCGGACTTTTTATTCTTCTTGTCCGGAGCCTTCCGAGCAATCTCTTCTTGTGATATATTTGACGTGCGAGGATCGCTAATGACAATGTTTTTGCCTTTGCCTTTATCGGCCACTTTGGGCCGAACCAAGACCTTTTTGCATGTGGGTTCTATTGTATTGACAGGAAATGGTTGTGTGTCCACTTGTATCTCCTGAAAAGTCAACCGGGCCTCATTTATGGCTAATTGTATCTGTCGACGGAAAACATTACAATCATTGGTAGCATGGGAAAAAGAATTATGACACTTACAATAAGCACGCCTCTTTATTCATCAATAGGAGGAATAATATGAGTTAATTTAATGTTGCTATTTTTAGTAGCTCCTCAAATATTCTATCGCATTTAGCAATATTAAATGTAAAATTAATCTCTTCTTGTCGATTCTTTTGAACCGGCTGTAAGAAAGAACATGCAGAAGATTTGGCCTTTGTTGGGAAAACAAACTCAGTGGTATATACATATGCGGATTCATCATCTGAACTATCACGCTCTACTAGATATATAGTACGACCGACCGATTTTGATGTCTCTTTAAATCGGCTTTCACGGACTAAAGCTCGCTGATGTAGCTGAGCTATTAAAAAGAATTGGGTCCCATCTAATTTGTCTCTTAAATATGATAGCAACCCATTAAAAGCCAGTCCTGCTAGCTCTTTCTCTGTGACATGGACTTGAAAGCATCGGTTTTTAGTGTCCCGGAACCTCCAGATATAATCGTTAACCGATTCTTCGCGTCCCTGTCGGACTAAAGCTAAATCAGCTAGAACTAATTCATATTCCTCGGAAAAGAAATGTTCATGAAATTTACTCTCTAAATCATTACAGGAATTAATGAAATTAGGAGGTAGGGTGGCATACCATGCAAAAGTGATACCAGTAAGGGATAAAGAAAATAAACAAACACGAATTGCTTCCAATCGGCCAATTCGCCTAGGTGTGCTAGGAACTAGCCTATATGCTCATGTGTGCTTCTCCCATTTCACCAGAAAACTTAGAAAAGCTCTGGTATCCTTACCCCTTGTGGATATGGGACAATGTCAAACCGGTGATCATATGGCTTTTGATATGATTGTCCCACTCTGGCTACACTAACTCTGAGCCTATCTCGAAATAATTCAGTCATCTCTTCCCTAATTTTCTCCATTGCGTCCGGTGGTAGACCACCAGACCTTGGGCTATGGGGCGCATTTGGTCGGGTGTTTCTATGTCAACCTTCTTGTCGTGACCAATCGATAATATTGATGGTTTAAATATGTAGGGGGCGAGCAATAGATGAGAAAAGATTTGAGGAAAGTTTAGAAAGAATCAGAGTAATAAATGTAAGTGATCCTAGCACACATGTGAATCGCGCCCGAGTTTGGACCCCTAAATCCGGATGTGAGAGAAGTGGTATCAGAGGAATGTTGACTATAGGACGACGACCTAGACCTCTCACGAACATCATCGCAACATCCTTCATGCGCCTCATCCTGTGGTACCTATCCTTGACCTAGGGAATGTGAGTACAGCATGGACGAGCTCACATACTGTCGGCGTTTTGGACCCGCGAGGACCCTCAACCGACCAGTGAATTTGATGTTGCGTGTCCCTGCCCAGATGGGTTGATGCAAGATGAAACACAAGAGGGAGGATGAGGCTTATATTATCTTGCACCGGGGTGCTCGTAGTAGGGGTTACAAGCGTCACGAGAGAGAAAGGGTTTGGCCTTGGAGTGAGCCGTCTGAGTTGGCCTCCTTCGCCTCCGCCCTCGCCTTCTCTGCCTGCCTCTCCTTAGGAAGGCCCTGGACATCCCCTTTTATAGATACAAGGAGATGATCCAGCTGTACATATGAGGGTGTAGCTATGTGCTAATGTGGCAGGCGGAGAAGTGCTTGAGCCCTGTAGGAGCGTAGTTGAGGGTGCGGCCCGGGGTCCTATTGACGTTTCTTTGCCTTCGTGGGGAGTTGAGGACAATCAACGTCATGGACGCATGCAGGGAACCATCATTACCTGTGGCCGGAGTAATCTATATGGGACACCAGTCTTGTTCCTTCGTAGCCTGAGGCAGCTAGCTAGGGGTAGGGTAATGATGTATCCCCTGCGGCGCAGTCGGTCCGAGGTCGGGCGAGGCGGAGATTTCTCCTGAGGCCGAGGATGAGGTCGGGCGAAGCGAAGATTTCTCCTGAGGTCGAGGATGAGGTCGGGCGAGGCGGAGATCTTCTCCCGAGGCCGAGGCTGAGGCCGAGGCCTGGGGTCGGGCGAGGCGGAGGCCTTCTCCTGAGGCCGAGGCCTGAGGTCGGGCGAGGCGGAGACCTTCTCCCGAGTCACAACTTGAGCTTTAAGTTCACACACGGAGTTCTCAACTCAAGAGGAGCTCAAATTGCTATCACAAAGAATCAAATGTGCTAGAATGAAGTCTTGGTGCTTAGAGATGATCAAAGAATGCTTGTGTATCTCCTCCATGTGCCTAGGGGTCCCTTTTATAGCCCCAAGGCAGCTAGGAGCCGTTGGAGGCAATCAGGGAAGGCAATTCTTGCCTTCTATCGGGTGGCGCACCGGACAGTCCGGTGCCCCCATCAGACCGTTGGTTCGGCCACGCGTCACGCGCGGATTGTGCGGCCGATCGTTGGCGCAGCTGACCGTTGACTCAGCGGACAGTCCGGTGCACCACCGGACAGTCTTGTGAATTTTAGCCGTACGCCGCCGACGAATTCCCGAGAGCGGCTAGTTGACCAGAAGCCAGCCTGGCGCACCGGACACTGTCCGGTGCACCACCGGACAGTCCGGTGCACCCAGACTGCGCAGAGTCTTGGCTGCTCCAGCCAAGTCTTTTTCCTTTTGTATTTTCTCTGATTCTAGCACTTAGACAAATATGTTAGTACAAAAAAACAATGTACTAAGTCTAGAATCATACCTTATTGATGATTTGCACTTCATCCACCATTTTGCACAATTTATACTTAAACCATTTGTGTTGGGCACTTAATCACCAAAATACTTAGAAATGGCCCAAGGGCACATTTCCCTTTCACGAACTTCGTCGCAGTAGGCCTCCATTTTCCGATCGCGACAGTGAGAGTTCTTCATGACTTGGTCAATAACGAGCTGCGAGTCGCCACAAGCGTCGAGGCACCGAACCCCTAGCTCGACGGCGATGCGCAATCCATTAACCAAGGCCTCGTACTCGGCCATGTTGTTTGACGCCGGAAAATGGAGGCGCAGTATGTAGCGCACATGTTTCCCGAGGGGTGAGATGAAGAGCAAACCAGCACCTGCTCCTGTTTTCATAAGCGACCCGTCGAAGTACATGGTCCAAAGTTCGGCATGGATTGGAGCTATTGGCAATTGGGTGTCGACCCATTCAGCCAGGAAGTCTGCCAAGACTTGGGATTTTATGGCCTTCCGAGGAGCGAATGAGAGTGTTTCCCCCATGAGTTCCACTGTCCATTTTGCTATCCTACCCGAGGCCTCTCGGCACTGGATGATCTCTCCCAGGGGGAAGGATGACACCATAGTCACCGGATGAGACTCGAAGTAGTGTCGCAGCTTTCGTCGTGTTAGAATCACTGCGTACAGTAGCTTCTGGATTTGCGGGTAGCGGATTTTGGTCTCGGATAGCACCTCACTGATGAAGTAGACTGGCCTCTGGATGAGCAGTGCATGCCCTTCTTCTCGTCTCTCGACTACGATCGCAGCGCTGACCACCTGAGTGGTTGCGGCTACGTAAATCAAGAGACTCTCTCCCACAGCGGGGGGCACCAAGATGGGCGCATTAGTAAGAAGTGCCTTTAAGTTTTGAGGGCTTCTTCGGCCTGGGGAGTCCAAGTGAAGCGCTCGGCCTTCCTTAAGAGGTGGTACAAGGGCAACCCTTTCTCGCCAAGGCGCGAGATGAAGCAGCTCAGAGCCGCAAGGCATCCCATGACCCTTTGTACTCCTTTTAAATCTTTGATGGGTCCCATGTTGGTGATGGTCGCGATTTTCTCCGGGTTGGCCTCGATGCCTCGTTCGGAGACGATGAACCCCAGGAGCATGCCTCGGGGTACTCCGAAGACACACTTCTCGGGATTGAGTTTCACGCTCTTCGCTTTTAGGCACCTGAATGTCACTTCAAGGTCAGAGATGAGGTCGGAGACTTTCCTTGTTTTGACAACGATGTCATCGACGTAAGCCTCGACCGTTCTGCCGATGTGTTCCCCGAACACATGGTTCATGCACCTTTGGTATGTTGCACCTGCTTTTCTCAAGCCAAATGGCATAGTAGTATAACAATACATGCCAAAAGGTGTGATGAAAGAAGTCGCGAGCTGGTCGGATTCTTTCATCTTGATTTGGTGATAGCCTGAATAGGCATCGAGGAAAGACAGGGTTTCGCACCCAGCGGTTGAGTCCACAATTTGATCGATGCGGGGCAGAGGGTAGGGAACCTTTGGACATGCTTTGTTTATACCAGTGTAGTATACACACATCCTCCATTTCCCACCTTTTTTCCTTACAAGTACAGGGTTAGCCAACCATTCTGGATGGAATACCTCTTTGATGAACCCTGCAGCCATTGTGGACCTCCTTGCCTATGGCTCTGCGCTTTTCTTCATCAAAACGGCGCAGGTGCTGTTTCACGGGTCGGGCTCCGGCTCGGATGTCCAGTGAGTGCTCGGCGACATCCCTCGGTATGCCTGGCATGTCCGAGGGACTCCACGCAAAAATTTCGGCGTTTGCGCGGAGAAAGTTGACGAGCACTGCTTCCTATTTGGGGTCGAGCTCGGAGCCGATCCGGACTTTCTTGCTGGCGTCGTTGCTGGGGTCGAGGGAGACGGACTCAACCGCCTCGGTTGGTTCGAAGTTGTCGGCGTGCCGCTTTGCATCGGGCGCCTCTTTGGAGAGGCAATCCAGGTCGGCGATGAGGGCTTCGGACTCGGCGAGGGCTTCGGCGTACTCCACACATTCCACGTCGCACTCGTAAGCGTGGCGGTATGTGGATCCGACGATGATGGTCCCCTTGGGGCCTGGCATCTTGAGCTTGAGGTACGTGTAGTTGGGGACGGCCATGAACTTGGCGTAGCACGGTCTTCCCAACACCACGTGATAGGTCCCTCGGAACCCGACTACCTCGAAAGTGAGGGTTTCCTTTCGGAAGTTGGAGGGAGTTCCGAAGCAGACGGGCAAATCAAGTTGCCCAAGGGGCAGGACACGCTTGCCTGGGACGATCCCGTGGAAAGGTGTTGCACCGGCCCGGATCGTGGACAGATCGACCCCCAAGAGCCCTAGGGTCTCGGCGTAGATGATGTTGAGGCTGCTGCCTCCGTCCATGAGGACCTTGGAGAGCCTAGCGTTGCCGATGACAGGGTCGACGACAAGCGGGTACCTTCCTGGGCTCGGTACGCAGTCGGGGTGGTCGCCTTGGTCGAAGGTAATGGGTTTGTCGGACCAGTCTAGGTAGACTGGCGTTGCTACCTTCACCGAGCAGACCTCCTGGCGCTCTTGCTTGCAGTGCCGAGCCGAAGCATTCGCCACCTGTCCACCGTAGATCGTGAAGCAGTTATGGACTTCCAGGAACTCCTCTTCCTTTTCGCCCCCCTTGTTGTTGTTGCCTTGGTCCTTGCCACCTTCCGCCGGGGGCCCGGCCTTATTGAAGTAACGCCGGAGCATGTCGCACTCTTCAAGGGTGTGCTTGACGGGACCCCTGTGATAGGGGCACGACTCCTTGAGCATCTTGTCGAACATGTTGGCCCTTCCAGGAGGCTTCCGAGGGTTCCTATGCTCGACAGCAGCGACGAGATCCGCGTCAATAGCGTCATGTTTTGCTTGCGCCTTCTTCCTGGTCTTCTTCTTCGTGCCACGCTGGACGGACGTCTCGGGGATGTCTTTCATCTGTCTTCCCTGAGGCTGCTTGTCCTTCCGGAAGATGGCTTCGACCGCCTCCTGACCAGAGGCGAACTTGGTGGCTATGTCCATCAATTCGCTCGCCTTGGTGGGTGTCTTGCGTCCCAGTTTGCTCACCAGGTCCCGGCAAGAGGTGCCGGCGAGGAATGCCCTGATGACGTCCGAGTCGGTGATGTTAGGTAACTCGGTGCACTGTTTTGAAAACCGCCGGATGTACCCTCGCAGGGATTCCCTTGGCTGCTGGCGGCAGCTCCGGAGATCCCATGAGTTCCCAGGGCGTATGTACGTACCTTGGAAATTTCCAGCGAAGGCCTTGACTAGGTCGTCCCAGCCGAAGATCTACGCAGGAGGTAGATGCTCCAGCCAGGCCCAGGCAGCATCGGAGAGGAAAAGGGGGAGGTTGCGGATGATGAGGTTGTCATCGTCCGTCCCTCCCAACTGGCATGCCAGCCGGTAGTCCATGAGCCACAACTCCGGCCTTGTCTCCCCTGAGTACTTGGTAACGGTAGTCGGGGCTCGGAACCGGGCCGGGAACGATGCCCGTCGTATGGCCTGGCTGAAGACTCGCGGACCTGGTGGTTCGGGCGAGGGACTCCGATCCTCCTCACTGTCGTAGCATCCCCCGCGCCTGCGCTGGTAGCCTCGATGCACCTTCTCCTCGAGGCGGGCTCGATGGTTGCGGCGGTGTTGCTCGTCGCCGAGGCAATCCTAGGCTACAGGTGTCCTGTCTCCTGTGTGCTCGGTGTGGACCGAGGCCTCGCACATGCGTCGGGAGGACGCTACGTGATGCTCCAAGGGGCCTCCTCGCCTTCGGGAGGCAGAGCTCTCGGCTCGTCGAACAGCGGCATTTTCCATGAGGTCCTTGAGTTCGCCCTAGATACGTCGCCCCTCGGTGGTGGATGGCTCCGGCATTGTTCGAAGTAACATCGCCGCTGCAGCTAGGTTCTGGCCGGCCCCGCTGAAGGCCCGGGGCAGCCCTGCCCTGGCATCGTCAATGATACGGCGTTGGACGTCCCGGGCCCGATGACGCGCTCCTCCGGCGAGTGCTCGGCCTGCCCACTCCTGCTCGATGTTTTGTCGAAGCTGCACAAGTCACCCTGTTTCTTCGTCGAGCTTGGCCTGCATCTCGTGGAGTTGCTCGAGCTGTGTGCCCTGACCCCGTAGGGACTCGGACCACAGCTAGCTCCCGCAGGATCTCAACGCGAGACGCAGGCACAGGGGCGTCGTCATTTTCTGGCATGCCGAGGTGGTTGTCTTCGTCGTGATCCCCCTGATCGATGTGGAAACATTCGCGACTTGGGCCATAACCCTCGTCGTCAAGGCTGTGGTCATCGTCAGAGTAGCCGGAGAGACAGTGGTCACATGCGGACATGAAGTCTCGCATGGCACTGGGATCACGGAGTCCGGAGAAATCCCAACTAAAGTCGGGGTCGTCCTCTTCCTCGGAACCCACGGGTCCGGAGGTTGAGGCGGCCGTCAACAGGTTCCAAGTTGACCACATATGGTACCCTGGAAGGTTAGGATATGCCCTCGCGAAAGCGCTCGCCGAAGTGGGGTCGCTTGGTGGATCGAAGCTGAATCTAAAAGGAACAGGATGAGAAATGGATGGTACCTCCTGGTTGATGGACGGTGGTGAAGTCGCATCGGGGACGGAATGCGCCGTTATCTCAGGCGCGAGACTAATGCCCAACAAGTCCCTCGCAAGGGTGCTGGTGTCATTAGTCCGCCTGGGGTTGGCACGTTGCTGGGAAGCGACACCCGTCATTGTCTCAGGTGCGAGGATGATGCCCGACATGTCTCCCATAGGGAGGTCGGTGTCGTCGACTCGCTCTGGTCTGACAGCCGATGAGATGCTGTCTCCTGCCTGGCCATGGTTGCTCCGTCTCCTCCTCCTTCGGCGAGGAGGGTGGTGGGGCAAACCCAGGTGTTCCTCTTCCGCCACGGGGGGAAGTCATCGTCGAGTTCGCCTCCGCCGGGCGAGCCAGCGGCCGTCGTTGTTGTCGTGCTGCCGGGGGAGGAGTACCATGTCGTAGCTGCCGTCGGGGGACATGAACCAGAGACTTCCAAAGCGGAGCACCGTCCCGGGCCGAAGAGGTTGCTAAAGATTATCCATCTGGAACTCAACGGTAAAGTATTGCCAACACGCAGCGAGTCCCTACCTGGCGCGCCAACTGTCAGCGTTTTGGACCCACGAGGACCCTCAACCGACCACTGAATTTGATGTTGTGTGTCCCTGCCCAGATGGGTTGATGCAAGATAAAACACAAGAGGGAGGATGAGGCTTATATTATCTTGCACTGGGGTGCTCGTAGTAGGGGTTACAAGCATCACGAGAGAGAGAGGGTTTGGCCTTAGAGTGAGCCGTCTGAGTTGGCCTCCTTCGCCTCCGCCCTCGCCTTCTCTGCCTGCCTCTCCTTGGGAAGGCCCTGTACATCCCCTTTTATAGATACAAGGAGATGATCCAGCTGTACATATGGGGTGTAGCTATGTGCTAACGTGGAAGGCGGAGAAGTGCTTGTGCCCTGTAGGAGCGTAGCTGACGGTGCGGCCCGGGGTCCTGCTGACATTTCTTTGCCTTCGTTGGGAGTTGAGGACAATCGACGTCATGGACACATGCAGGGAACCATCATTACCTGTGGCCGGAGTAATCTAGATGGGACACCGGTCATGTTCCTTTGTAGCCTGAGGCAGCTAGCTAGGGGTAGGGTAATGATGTATCCCCTGCGGCGCAGTCGGTCCGAGGCCGAGGTCGGGCGAGGCGGAGATTTCTCTTGAGGCCAAGGATGAGGTCGGGCGAGGCGGAGATTTCTCCTGAGGCCGAGGATGAGGTAGGGCGAAGCGGAGACCTTCTCCCGAGGCCGAGGCCTGAGGTCGGGCGAGGCGAAGACCTTCTCCCGAGGCCGAGGCTGAGGCCGAGGCCTGAGGTCGGGCGAGGCGGAGCTCCCTGTTGCGCTCGAGGCTGAACTTGGGGGAGTTCGTGACTTACTGTCGTTAGCTTTACCCTGGTGGTTGGCACAGTAGTCGGAACAGGGTGAATAGTGTTGTTTTCCTGTCAGAACGGTCAGTAAAGGGGGCGAAGTGACTGCGGTCATTTTGACCTTGCCGACTGAGGCGCGCGTGTCAGGATAAGATGTCAGGTGATCCCCGCATTAAATGCGCATGCGATACGGTCGGTGGTAAGGCGATATGGCCGAGGTTGCTGTACGACAAGGTTTGCCCGAGCTTGGCCTCGGGCGAGCCGGGGGTGCGCCTACTGCTTGAGGAGGCCCTCGGGCGAGGCACGAATCCGTTCGGGACTACTGTTCTTACCCGAGGCTGGGCTCGGGCGAGACGAGATCACGTCTTTTTCGTAGACAAGGCCTTGACTTGAACCGTGCTTATTAGTCTTTATGGTTCGTTCTGAAGACGCATTTTAGCCATGCTTAGGAGCATTGGGGGTACCCCTAATTACGGTACCCAACACATATGTTCATCGCTCAACAAGTTGTGGGGAATAATGTGCATGAACTCACCAAAGGTGGGACCTCATGTGAAGTGTAAGGCTTACCAAAGGAAATGATTAAAGCTGAGCATTGCTTTTAAAGTTGGTCAAAGTTTTATTAGCAGTTACTAAGTATAAGTAGATATCAACCCAAATAAATATGAGATCGCAATTGATAATAACAACCGTGATGCAATGCATATGACATACTAAGTTTAGTTCCATAAATTAATCATGCCAGAGTTTTGAGTCGCTCTTGATCGTGAGCACGACTAATATACCAGTTTTACACTCTGTAGAGGTTGCGCCCTTTACCCACAAGTCGTGTATCCCGTCTAGCTAGGGTTTGCAAGGCCCTTAGACACTTTCGAGGTGAATGGCTAGGGATCCACTACGAGGCTTTTACAAAGTTCCACTAGCTTCAGAAAACCCGCTACGGTTTCTGAGAAGGGCAATAGGAATCCCTCGTCCGAAAAGCCATCGCAGCATGATCGACCCGAGAACCTCCCTATATGCAGCTCCTCTACCGTCCTTGCCCCTTTTGGGTAAAGTAGTCCTCCACGAGCTTTCTAAAAGGGAAATGAGCTTAATCATTTCCTATAATCGATTTTGGTGTTTGACGTCCACCACAAACCATGTGGACTAACTAGTTTGCCTAGTCATCATTTATCTCAGGTGCATAAAGTTCAACACAAACCAAGAAAGAAGTTAAGTTGCTGAATCAACAAAGTTTGGAGCAAAGACTTTAAATGGTGCTGCCAGTGGCGCACCGGACACTGTCCGGTGCCCCAGGCCGAGCACCACTCAAACATGCCACTCTCAGTTTTTTCCATGGGACACTCCGCTATAATTCACCGGACTGTCCGGAGTGCACCGGACATGTCCGGTGAGCCAACGGAGCAATAGTCACTGCGCGCAACGGTCGACTGCAAAAGTGAACAGTGCGCGGTCAGAAGTCAGAGCATTAAGTCAGAACGCACCAGACATGTCCGGTGTGCCACCGGACTATCCGGTGCAACTACAAGACAAAGAACTTCAACGATCAATCTCTCCAAACCCTAACGGGCAGCTGACGTGACACGCACCAAACATTGAACAGTGTCATGTCCTGTCCAGTGCACCACCGGACTTTCTGGTGCGCCATTGACAGCGACGGCTAGAATAGTGGTTGGGGCTATAAATACCCCCAACCACCTCCATTCAAGCCATCCAAGTTTTCTGAACTCAACATTCAATACAAGAGCAAAAGACTACACTCCAAGACACAATAAATAGATCAAATCCTCTCCAAGCCTCCAAATCAACTCAATTGCTTAGTGACTTGAGAGAGGGTGTTTTGTGTTCTTTTGTTGCTCTTGTTGCTTGGATTGATTTATCCTTCTCATTCTTATTTCTCTAAGTGCTTTATAAAGCTAGCAAGAGACACCTAAGTGTGTGGTGATCCTTGCGGGGTTTTAGTGACCCAAGTGATTAAGGAGAAGCCTCGACCGGTCTGTGTGACCGATTGAGAGTGGGAAAGCGTTGGAATTTACCCGACCTTTGTGGCCTCCTCAACGGGGACTAGGTTCTTTGGAACCGAACCTTGATAAACAAATCACCGTGTTCATTTGTGTTGATCTACACTTGATTTGTTTCCCTTTCTTTCCTCTCTCCAAAAGTTCCCTTGCTCACATTGATTTGAGTTTGCTCCCAAATGTTATCCGCATTGATTGAGCAACTCTAAGCAAGGAGAACTATCTTCCTACTTTGATTTAATTCTAACGCTAACCCCGACCTTAGTGCGTGGTCAAAGTTTGTAAAATTCAGGTTTCGCCTATTCACCCCCTCTAGGCGACTTTCACTTTCCTAATTAGTCAGCCAAGGGCGTCCCATTCTACCCTTATGGTAGCACGGATATCTCAAGTTAAGCTCCATGTTCCAATTAACACAATGATCTTGTCATGAACAATAATTAAAACAACAACATAACTAGAACATGATCATAATGTAACATTAATCCCAAAACCAGGTAGATCAATAGCAAAACTACCCAAAAGTTCAGTGGTAAACAATGTGTGGGATAAACAAATCTAGGGAAACCTATTAGGTCCCATCAAATTGACCTGAGCATGTCACAGTGACAAGAGTGATCAAGGGCACAACTTGCCATAAATTCGAGATTCGTAGGTACTTCACCAACTTGGTCTTCAAGTGACTCGTAACATCATTGCTACTCGTAGTAATACAAACAAACATAGTATAGGCAAAATTAATATCACACCAATCATGAGAACAAACTGCGTAATAATGTTCTACGTGTCGTAACTAGATCCTAGGTTCGAGAACCACTAAATTCGGAGTTACAGTTATAAAGTTATGATTTTCTGAAGGTTTAAGTTTCTATTATAAAGCAAACGAGGTATAAGATTTTAACCATATGTTTCATGGTAATACAAATTTACTAGTTGATAAACAATATTAATGTGAGATTAATGCAACTGGAATGGACTAAATCAGAGTTAAAACGGTCAAGTTATGATTTATCTAAGATTTCTAGGTTTATTTTTATATCAAAATCATTTTCCAAAGTTAATCCTAATTCCTGGACTGCGGATATTAATCTCCAATTACTTAGGGGCTTAGCTGCAAATTTCAGGACCCTACCGTGATGGTTTTAATACTAAGATGGATGGCGGGTTTATTCTTAAGAAACACATGGACTCTTTAGCAAAAATACGCAGCCGAAGGGGTATCAGTGATTTCTGACCATTGGATCCACACCGAGCGCCCAAATTAGATCACAAATAGGTGTGAGTAATCGACCCTTGGATCTAAATCTGACGGTGGAGGTTTTAAAGATAACCCAGATCCGATCGCTACCCTTCTAGGAAAGATGGACGACTAAGATGAAGTTCCTCGAATCGATACACATCACGTGACCCCGGCCTTCCAATACGGATCAACGACCATGAACCCATCTTCAACCTCCCGATGGTCAGGGAAGGTGGAGCAGAGGTCTGTGACGCGCGTGAAGGGCTCCGCAAGCGCGCCCTTGTCGTCGGCGAGGAGGTGCACGTACTTGACTGTGTAGCGTGCGGAGTTGCAATAGCCACGCGCGAGCGCAAAGTCGAGGATGGCGGCCACGAACCAGATCCTGTGGAAGCCGACGTCATCATGGCGGACCTCGACATCGGTGTCGGGAGGCAAGGGCGCTGGCGGTGTTGTGGGGAGGAGACCAGGGTGTTTAGTGGAAGAGGGGATGGGGTGGCGGTTTTATAGGGCCAGGGTACTATCTGGCCAGGTCCTAGTGGTCCAGGGAGTCATTGAGCCAGCAAGGAAGTCGGCGCGCGAGGTTAGCAGCGGCCAAGGCAGCGGTGGTTGTTGCGCCTAGCAGCTAGGTCCCACGGCGTAGGAGTTCAGTGACCGCGTGAGGGATCTCGAAGGGGAGACCAGACTGACCACAGGTGCCCACGAGTAAGTGACCTGGGAAGGAGAGAAGGAAAGGAGAAGGTCTGACATGTGGGTCCCAAAACGTAGAGGCTTTGAGTGCGAACAAGTGAGGGAGGGGTGTCGGTGTTTTGGGTCCAACCGCGCACCCAGGGTTGCCCCTTGAGGTGCTTTTTGGAGTAGGACGGTGTTAAAGACTGTAGCTCGATGGTTCGTGCCAGATGCACGAGAGACAGTAGACAATCTTGTACAGGTTCGGGCCGCTTTGAGATGCGTAACACCCTACGTCCTGATGTGGATCTTTTGTGTGGTGGGTTACAAGGGAGTTCTCTAGTATGAGAGATGCTAGAGAGCTGAGTAGATGGCTGAGTAGTGAGGTGTTTTTGAGGGGATGTCCCCTAGGCCTTATATACTCGACCATGGGGCGTTACATGCGGATGTGATAACAGCGTGTGCCTAAGTAATAGTGAACCGACTGAGCCTATCTTCCTATAATCTCGTCGACTTATCGTCATTCAGTTCCGACGTCTAAGGATGTCGCGCGGGAGAGTCGTGTCGCTGCTGTGGACGTCGTTCAAATCCATTGGGCCGTCCGGGCTTGAGTTGATCCAATCTTGCGTCAATCCACTTTGCTAGACGTTCCTCCCCAGGCCCACGAAGGGATGGCCTCGCGAAATATTGGGCCCAAGGCCTTTCGCGAGGTCTTCTAGCCTTCCAGTGGACCCGGGGGATATCTGTCCCCCACAAGCCCCCAATCTTTGAGTTGATTTTGAAATAATCGGCCCAAAGATTCTAGGTCTAGCCTGCGGTTTTTGATTTTGATAAGGAATACCTTAAAAAATGGGCCTATCAAGTTGTTGCTTCTGAAATCTGAGTAACTTGGTAAAAACGGTCTTCTGTTATCCTCTCCTGTCATTATTCATCGGTCTTCGCTTTATTTTTTAGAAATTGGTGTTCTGCCTCGGGCTTATGCCTTGGGGATCAGCATTTTGCTCTCTGGGGTTCATGCTTCATTGGGTGCACCGAAGGTGCACCCAATAGGTGTAGCCCCCGAGCTTCGAGTGGATTACTGAAAATAATTTGCTCGAAGGTCTTCATCTCAAGCTTTTTTTTAGAAATCATTTTCATCTTCATCTCGTGCTTTAGAAATCAGCATTGTCTTGTCTTCATCTCATGCTTTAGAAATCAACATTTTATCATTAGTTCATGCTTTAGAGATCAGCATTCTAGCTTTTGGAGTTGATGATTCATTGGGTGCACCCAATGGGTGTAGCCCCCGAGCTTTGAGTGGATTACTGAAAATAATCCACTCAAAGGTCTTCATCTCATGTTTTTTTAGAAATCAACCTTTTTATCTTCGTCGGATGCCTTAGAAGTCAGCATTATATTATCAGCCTTATGCTTTAGAGATCAACATACGGTTTTGCCTTTAAGATCAACAATGCGGTCTACCCATGTCTTGTTAGGTTTGGAATTTATTTGATCTGCGAAAGATTTGACATCCGGTAAATGTCCCTTGGCTAGTCTTCATTTCGCTTTGTGCTTCAATGCTCCTGTTGATTAGACTTGTACTTCATCAGCTATTTTTGGCTTTCCTCCGATCTCCATCGATATCTTCCTTCTGTCTTGATACATTCATTGCGTATACTGTGTGGATGTGACTGCTTGGGAAAATCTATTAAAAATTCCTGGACGTCCCCCCAATGGGTGTAGGCAAGGGACGGCTTGGTGCGCTGAGCGTTTAGCAAACTGCTCCTGAGTAGTAACTTGATGTGACCGCGGGTGTAATCATATCGTCCGAGCAGTTGACTTGAGTCCCAATGGGTGTCATGTTACGTGAAACGGTGTCAGCCGCCTGACTTGTTTCGAGACGATTTGAATTGCTTAATGAATATTTGTGACTGTTCAGTGACTGTGGTAAGAGATGAGCGGTTGCCTTCTTCTTCTATAAATAGAGTGTTTGCTTCACTAGCGTCTTCACATATTGAAAGGGAAATGTGCCCTTGAGCCATTTCTAAGTATTTTGGTGATTAAGTGTCCAACACAAGTGCCTAAGTGTTAAATTGTGCCAAGGACTCAAGAAGTGCAAATCAAGATTAAAGGTATGTTTCTAGACTTAGTACATTGTTTTTTAAGACTAATGTATTGTGTCTAAGTGCTAGAAACAGGAGAAACAATTTTTGGAGAAGTTGGTTGTGTACAGCCAAAAGGCTGCTCGGTCTAGGTGCACCGGACAGTGTCCGGTGGTGGACCGGACAGTGTCCGGTGATGCACCGGACAGTGTCCGGTGCGCCAGGCTGGCGGCTGTCAACTGGCTGCTCTCGGGACTTCGACGGTGGTGTACGGCTATAAATCACCGGACTGTCCGGTGGTGCACCGGACTGTCCGGTGAGCCAACAGTCGGTCGGGCCAACGGTCGGCCGCAGAATCCGCGCACGACGCGTGGCTAGAGCCAACGGTCAGAAGGGGCACCGGACTGTCCGGTGTGCACCGGACAGTGTCCGGTGCGCCAACGGCTATGAATCTCCAACGGTCGGCTTCGCCAAAGAAGGAAAGAAATCTGCATCGGACAGTGTCCGGTGGTGCACCGGACTGTCCGGTGCGCCAGGCGACAGAAGGCAAGAATTGCCTTCTTGAAATGCTCTCAACGGCTCCTAGCTACCTTGGGGCTATAAAAGGGACCCCTAGGCGCATGGAGGAGAACACCAAGCATTCCTTGAGCATTGTTGATCACTCACACTTCATTCTTGCGCACTTGTTCGACATTCTTAGTGATTTGAGCTCCGTTCTAGTGAGAGCCTTGAGATATTGTGTTGAGCTCAAGTCTTGATCTTGTGTGTGCGTATTTGCTGTGGTTTTGAGTGTGTTGCTTCCCTCCCTTACTCTTGTGCTTCATATTGATTCTTATTGTAAGGGCGAGAGACTCCAAGTTGTGGAGATTCCTCGCAAACGGGAAAGAGTAAAGCAAAGAAGATCACCGTGGTTTTCAAGTTGATCATTGGATCACTTGAGAGGAGTTGAGTGCAACTCTCATCCGTTGGGACGCCACAACGTGGAGTAGGCAAGTTTTGTACTTGGCCGAACCACGGGATAAATCCTCGTGTCTCTTGTGCTTGTCCTTACTGTTTCTATTGGGTCTCACAAGAGAACTCCTCTCTAGTCACTTGGCTTTATTGTGCTAACACCTAATCAAGTTTTGTTGGATTAAGTTTCAAGTTTTTACAGGATCACCTATTCACCCCCCTCTAGGTGCTCTCAATTGGTATCAAAGTCGTTCTCTTCAAGAAAGGGACTAATCGCCCGAAGAGATGGATCCTAAGGGCAAGGGGATGGTGGTCAACGATAAGGAGAAGGAGTCCTTTGTCAATGATCCAAAGGATGACAAGCCTACTGACTCAGGCTCGGGCCACAAAAGAAAAGACGGGAGGAAGAAGAAAACAAGGCGCATCAAGGAGATAGTCTACTACGACAACGACGAATCTTCCTCTTCCCAAAAGGACGACTACAACGACTATGAGAAAAAGAAGACGGTTAATTCAAACTTTTCCTTTGATTATTCTCGTATTCCGCAAAGTTCCAATGCTCATTTGCTTTCCATTCCCCTCGGCAAACCCCCCCCCACTTTGATGGAGAGGACTATGGATTTTGTAGTCACAAAATGCGTAGCCACTTGTTCTCTCTCCATCCAAGTATATGGGAGATAGTAGAAAATGGAATGCACTTTGATAGTACGGATAGTCCCATGTACATTAATGAGCAAATACACAAAAATGCACAAAGCTACTACTGTTCTTCTAGCTTCATTGTGCAGGGATGAATACCATAAGGTGAGCGGCTTGGATAACGCCAAGCAGATTTGGGACACCCTCAAAATCTCACATGAGGGGAACGACGTCACCATGCTCACCAAGATGGAGTTGGTAGAGGGCGAACTTCGGAGATTTGCAATGATCAGGGGCGAGGAGCCAACCTAAACGTACAACCGGCTTAAGACCCTCATCAACAAAATAAGGAGCTATGGAAGCACGCGATGGACGGACCACGACGTCGTCCGCCTAATGCTAAGGTCTTTTACTGTCCTTGATCCACATCTTGTGAACAATATTCGTGAGAATCCTATGTACACCAAGATGACGCCCGAGGAGATACTTGGAAAGTTTGTAAGCGGGCGGATGATGATCAAGGAGGCTAGATACGTTGATGATGCGTTGAGTGGCCCAATCCAAGAGCCTCAAACCATTGCTCTCAAAGCAACTAGGAGCAAGGAGGCGCTACCTAGCAAGGTGGCACAAGTTGAGGCGGCCGAGCTTAATGATGAAGAAATGGCCCTCACCATTAAGCGTTTCAAGACGACGCTAAGGGGTCGCAAGGAGCATCCAAACAAGACCAAGACGAAGGGGAAGCGCTCATGCTTCAAATGTGGTAAGATTGGTCATTTTATCGCTAACTGTCCCGATAATGATAGTGACCAGGAACAAGGGAACAAGAGGGAAAAGAAGAAGGCGTACAAGAAGGCTAAGGGCGAGGCACACCTTGGAAAGGAGTGGGACTCAGATTGCTCGTCGTCCGACTCCGACAACGAAGGACTTGCCGCCACCGCCTTCAACAAGTCGGCCCTCTTCCCCAACGAGCATCACACCTGCCTCATGGCAAGGGAAAAGAAGGTAAGCACTCGTGATACTAGTACTTACGCTTCCTCAAGTGATGAAGAATCTAGCGATGATGAAATAGACTATTCATGTTTATTCAAGGGCTTAGATAGAACTAAGGTTGATAAGATTAATGAATTAATTGATGCCTTGAATGATAAAAATAGGTTATTAGAAAAGCAAGAGGATCTTTTGTATGAAGAACATGATAAATTTGTAGAGGCACAAAAATCTCTTGCTTTAGAAGTTAAAAGGAATGAAATGCTTTCTTGTGTACTATCTACTTGCCATGAGACAATTTCTAGTTTAAAAAGTGTTAATGATGATTTGAATGCAAAACTAGAAGTAGCAATTAAATCTAACTCTTGTGTAGAACGTGTTGTGATTTGCAATAGGTGTAAAGATTTTAATATTGATGCTTGTAGTGAACACCTAGTTTCTATTGCAAAGTTAAATGATGAAGTGGCTAGTCTTAATGCCCAACTTAAGACTAGCAAGGATGAATTTGACAAACTAAAATTTGCAAGGGATGCCTACACGATTGGTAGACACCCCTCAATTAAGGATGGTCTTGGCTTCAAGAGGGAGTCAAGAACTTAACAAGCCATAAGGCTTCCATCTCCGCCAAGGAGAAAGGGAAGGCCCTATGGCTAGTAGTGCTCAAAAGAACCATGCTTTCATGTATCATGATAGGAGACATTCTAGGAATGTGTATAGAAGTTATGAGGCTTTTGATTCTCATGCCATGATTGCTTCTAGTTCTTCTATTATGCATGATAGAAATTTGGCTAGGAAAAATGTTGTTCATCATATGCCTAGAAGAAATATTGTTCATGTTCCTAGGAAAGTAACGAATGAACCTTCTACAATTTACTATGCTTGCAATGCTTCCTTTGCTATTTGTAGAAAGGATAAGAAGGTAATTGCTAGGAAATTAGGGGCCAAATGTAAGGGAGACAAGACTTGCATTTGGGTCCCTAAGACTATTATAACTAACCTTGTAGGACCCAACAAGAGTTGGGTACCTAAGACCCAAGCCTAAATTTGCCTTGCAGGTTTATGCATCCGGGGGCTCAAGCTGGATTATAGACAGCGGATGCACAAACCACATGACGGGGGAAAAGAGGATGTTCTCTTCCTACGTCAAGAACAAGGATCCCCAAGATTCAATCATATTCGGTGATGGGAACCAAGGCAAGGTGAAAGGGTTAGGAAAAATTGTTATTTCATCCGAGCACTCTATTTCTAATGTATTCTTAGTTGAGTCGCTTGGATATAACTTGTTGTCTGTGAGTCAACTTTGTAATATGGGATATAACTGTTTATTCACAAATGTAGATGTGTCTGTCTTTAGAAGAAGTGATGGTTCATTAGCTTTTAAGGGTGTACTAGATGGTAAACTTTATTTAGTTGATTTTGCAAAAGAGGAGGCCAGTCTAGATGCATGCTTAATTGCTAAGACTAGCATGGGCTGGCTGTGGCATCGCCGTTTAGCACATGTGGGGATGAGGAACCTTCACAAGCTTCTAAAGGGAGAACACGTGATAGGTCTAACTAATGTAACTTTCGAAAAAGATAGACCTTGTGCAGCTTGTCAAGCAGGTAAACAGGTGGGAAGCTCTCATCATGCCAAAAATGTGATGACAACATCAAGACCCCTGGAGCTACTTCATATGGACCTCTTCGGACCCGTCGCCTATCTAAGTATAGGAGGAAGTAAGTATGGTCTTGTTATAGTTGATGATTTTTCCCGCTTCACTTTGGTATTCTTTTTGCAGGATAAATCTAAAACCCAAGGGACCCTCAAGCGCTTCCTAAGGAGAGCCCAAAACGAGTTTGAGCTCAAAGTGAAGAAGATAAGGAGCGACAATGGGTCCGAGTTCAAGAACCTTCAAGTAGAGGAGTATCTTGAGGAGGAAGGAATCAAGCACGAGTTCTCCGCTCCCTACACACCACAGCAAAATGGTGTGGTAGAGAGGAAGAACAGGACGCTACTAGACATGGCGAGGACGATGCTTGGTGAATTCAAGACTCCCGAACGGTTTTGGACGGAAGCCGTAAGCACGGCTTGCCACGCCATAAACCGGGTCTACCTTCATCGCCTCCTCAAGAAGACTTCTTATGAGCTTCTAACCGGTAACAAACCCAATGTGTCTTACTTTCGTGTATTTGGGAGCAAATGTTACATTCTAGTGAAGAAAGGTAGGAATTCTAAGTTTGCTCCCAAAGTTGTAGAAGGGTTTTTGTAGGTTATGACTCAAATACAAAGGCATATAGAGTCTTCAACAAATCATCGGGTTTGGTTGAAGTCTCTAGCGACGTTGTATTTGATGAGACTAATGGCTCTCCAAGAGAGCAAGTTGTTGATCTTGATGATGTAGATGAAGAAGACGTTCCAACGGCTGCAATGCGCACCATGGCGATTGGAGATGTGAGGCCACTGGAACAAAAGGAGCAAGATCAACCTTCTTCCTCAACAATGGTGCATCCCCCAACTCAAGAAGATGAACAGGTTCATCAAGAGGAGGCGAGTGATCAAGGGGGAGCACAAGATGATCATTTAATGGAGGAAGAAGCACAACCGGCACCTCCAACCCAAGTTCGAGCAACGATTCAAAGGATTCTTCTCGTCGACCAAATATTGGGTGACATAAGCAAGGGAGTAACTACTCGTTCTAGATTAGTTAATTTTTGTGAGCATTACTCCTTTGTCTCTTCTATTGAGCCTTTCAGGGTAGAAGAGGCCTTGCTAGATCCGGACTGGGTGTTGGCCATGCAAGAGGAGCTCAACAACTTCAAGAGAAATGAAGTTTGGACACTGGTGCCTCGTCCTAAGCAAAATGTTGTGGGAACCAAGTGGGTGTTCCGCAACAAACAAGAGAGCACGTGGTGGTGACAAGGAACAAGGCACGACTTGTGGCAAAAGGTTATGCCCAAGTCGCAGGTTTGGACTTTGAGGAGACTTTTGCTCCTGTGGCTAGGCTAGAGTCAATTCGCATATTGTTAGCCTATGCTACTCACCATTCTTTCAGGTTGTTCCAAATGGATGTGAAGAGCGCTTTCCTCAACGGGCCAATCAAGGAAGAGGTGTACGTGGAGCAACCCCCTGGCTTTGAGGATGAACGGTACCCCGACCACGTGTGTAAGCTCTCTAAGGCGCTCTATGGACTTAAGCAAGCCCCAAGAGCATGGTATGAATGCCTTAGAGACTTTTTAATTGCTAATGCTTTCGAGGTTGGGAAAGCCGATCCAACTCTTTTCACTAAGACATGTGATGGCAATTTATTTGTGTGCCAAATTTATGTCGACGACATAATATTTGGTTCTACTAACCAAAAGTCTTGTGAAGAGTTTAGCAGGGTGATGACTCAAAAGTTCGAGATGTCGATGAAGGGCGAGTTGAACTACTTCCTTGGGTTCCAAGTGAAGCAACTCAAGGATGGCACCTTCATCTCCCAAACAAAGTACACGCAAGACTTGATCAAGCGGTTTGGGATGAAGGACGCCAAGCCCGCCAAGACTCCAATGGGAACCGACGGACACACCGACCTCAACAAGGGAGGTAAGTCCGTTGATCAAAAGGCATACCGGTCTATGATAGGGTCCTTACTTTATTTATGTGCTAGTAGAGCGGATATTATGATTAGCGTATGCATGTGTGCTAGATTTCAATCCGATCCAAGGGAGTGTCACTTAGTGGCCGTGAAGCGGATTCTTAGATATTTAGTCGCTACGCCTTGCTTCGGGATCTGGATATTCAGACTCCGATTATGCTGGATGTAAGGTCGATAGGAAGAGTACATCGGGGACATGCCAATTCTTAGGAAGGTCCCTGGTGTCGTGGAGTTCTAAGAAACAAACTTCCGTTGCCCTATCCACCGCTGAGGCCGAGTATGTTGCCGCAGGATAGTGTTGCGCGCAACTACTTTGGATGAGGCAAACCCTCAGGGACTTCGGCTACAATCTGAGCAAAGTCCCACTCCTATGTGATAATGAGAGTGCTATCCGCATGGCGGATAATCCTGTTGAACACAGCCGCACAGAGCACATTGACATCCGGCATCACTTTTTGAGAGACCACCAGCAAAAGGGGGATATCGAAGTGTTTTATGTTAGCACCGAGAACCAGCTAGCCGATATCTTTACCAAGCCTCTAGATGAGTCGACCGTTTGCAAGCTGCGTAGTGAGCTAAATGTCTTAGATTCGCGGAACTTGGATTAATTTATAGCATACTTGTGTTTTATGCCTTGATCATGTTCCTTAATGCATTTTGTTGTTTATTTATGGTGCTCAAGTTGTACAAGCACTCCCCGGACCTCACAAGTCCATTCGCAAGTGATG
Organism: Zea mays; assembly: GCF_902167145.1. Lineage (NCBI taxonomy): Eukaryota > Viridiplantae > Streptophyta > Magnoliopsida > Poales > Poaceae > Zea > Zea mays. The sequence goes on along the minus strand of NC_050100.1, from coordinate 42,366,586 downwards.
CACACATTTGGGGGGAGATGTGCTACAACTTGACCCTTTGAGACTAACTGTGTGCTTGAGTTTGCTTAATTTAGTCCCAAAGGAGGTTTGAAAGGGAAAAGGTGGACTTAGACCATGCAAGACTTCCACTGCACTCCGATGAGAGAGTAACTCACTCTGAGTTCATCTATGTACTCTTATTGCCTTTTTTTACTCTTAGTTGAAGATTTTGGTGAGGCAATAGGGTTAAAGGGCCAAAATTGATCCTGTTTTGGTGCTTGATGCCAAAGTGGGAGAAAATAAGGCCAAAGCAAGAAATGGATCAGCTACCACTTGAGAATTTTGAAAATAATAGAGTTAGGACTTTTGGTTTGTCAAAAATCTCTTATTGTCTCTTTTGTCAAAAGTTGGGCTCTTGTGGGGAGAATGGTTGATTATGGGAAAAAGGGGGAGTTTTTGAAATCATTGATCAATTTCTCTTGGAACAACTCTCTTTATGTCTCAACAAGTGTGGTTGACTTAGAGATAGGAATTTGAGGTTGATTTGCAAAAACAAAACCAAGTGGTGGCAAAGGATGATCCAAATATGCCAAATTTGAATCAAAACAAATTTGAGTTTTCATTTGCATTGATGTTGCACTTCTTTTAGTTGCTTTTTATTGTGTTGGCATAAATCACCAAAAAGGGGGAGATTGAAAGGGAAATGTGCCCTTGGGCCATTTCTAAGTATTTTGGTGATTAAGTGTCCAACACAAGTGCCTAAGTGTTAAATTGTGCCAAGGACTCAAGAAGTGCAAATCAAGATTAAAGGTATGTTTCTAGACTTAGTACATTGTTTTTTAAGACTAATGTATTGTGTCTAAGTGCTAGAAACAGGAGAAACAATTTTTGGAGAAGTTGGCTGTGTACAGCCAAAAGGCTGCTCGGTCTGGGTGCACCGAATTGTCCGGTGGTGCACTGGACAGTGTCCGGTGCGCCAGGCTGGCGGCTGTCAACTGGCTGCTCTCGGGACTTCGACGATGGTGTACGGCTATAAATCACCGGACTGTCCGGTGAGCCAACAGTCGGCTGGGCCAACGGTCGGCCGCAGAATCCGCGCACGACGTGTGGCTAGAGCCAACGGTCAGAAGGGGCACCGGACTGTCCGGTGTGCACCGGACAGTGTCCGGTGCGCCAACGGCTCTGAATCTCCAATGGTCGGCTTCGCCAAAGAAGGAAAGAAATCTGCATCGGACAGTGTCCGGTGGTGCACCGGACTATCCGGTGCGCCAGGCGATAGAAGGCAAGAATTGCCTTCTTGAAATGCTCTCAACGGCTCCTAGCTACCTTGGGGCTATAAAAGGGACCCCTAGGCACATGGAGGAGAACACCAAGCATTCCTTGAGCATTGTTGATCACTCACACTTCATTCTTGCGCACTTGTTCGACATTCTTAGTGATTTGAGCTCCGTTCTAGTGAGAACCTTGAGATATTGTGTTGAGCTCAAGTCTTGATCTTGTGTGTGCGTATTTGCTGTGGTTTTGAGTGTGTTGCTTCCCTCCCTTACTCTTGTGCTTCATATTGATTCTTATTGTAAGGGCGAGAGACTCCAAGTTGTGGAGATTCCTCACAAACGGGAAAGAGTAAAGCAAAGAAGATCACCGTGGTTTTCAAGTTGATCATTGGATCACTTGAGAGGAGTTGAGTGCAACTCTCGTCCGTTGGGACGCCACAACGTGGAGTAGGCAAGTTTTGTACTTGGCCGAACCACGGGATAAATCCTCGTGTCTCTTGTGCTTGTCCTTACTATTTCTATTGGGTCTCACAAGAGAACTCCTCTCTAGTCACTTGGCTTTATTGTGCTAACACCTAATCAAGTTTTGTTGGATTAAGTTTCAAGTTTTTACAGGATCACCTATTCACCCCCTCTAGGTGCTCTCACATATCTCTCTGCCGCTTGTAGCTTACTCTCCTCTTTTCTCTTCTCTTCTACTCCACCATGGGCAAGAGCAAGAAGGGTGGAAGTTCGTCGCACGATTCTGGCGACAAGCGGAAGCGCGAGCCGACCCCTCCCTTGGAGGACTTCGGCGATTCTGAGTACTCGAAGGAGGAGTTCTCCTCCGAGTCCGAGGGGTCGCTAGTCCACGCCTCTCCCCCGGCATCGTCCGATGACTCGGACGATTCCTAGGGGATCGCCGCCAAGGTGTGGACATATATCCGGGTCGTCAAGCGCTCTGGGCTCGAGGGCTCGGATGAGTCAGAGGTCTCCTCGGACGAGGAGAACTCCTCAGACTCGTCCGAGGAGGAGAGCGGCGGTGATGACGACGACGAGGGCAACAGCGACGACGGAGGCGACAACGATGGTGACAGCGACGGCGGCAAGGGCGACGGCAAGGGCGGTAGCGGCAGCAGCAAGGCCAATGGCTAAGTACCATTGGCTTAGATGTTAGTATAGATAAATAGTAGTAGAAGTAGTATTAGTGGAATAATGTAGTAGTAGTTAGTAGTATAGCGTAGTGAAAATGTAATGTAGTAATGTAGTGTATCGAAAAGTGGGAAGAAGACCGTCTCAAAATGAGTCGGTTTTGAAGTTTGTGGAAGGACTTCCCCTTTTTATATAATGAAGAAAACTTCAGCTTGTTCTGTGTGCATTTCTTGCCTTTCCATCGTTCCTTTATAGTCGATTGACATCTTGTATTTGTGCCCAATGCAACCGTTGTTCTCAGAGATAACGCTCGAGTAACGACTTGTAATTGTTGTGTCGTATTTTAATTCCGCCTGCATTTACGTAGAGAAAGGATGACTGAGTTACTGTCGGTGTCTTCAGAAGTAACATCCGAATGGTTCTTGGCGAACGTCAGCGTTTTAGATTGTAACAGCCGAGTTCTGCTGAGCCACGTCGGCGTTTTAGAAATAACGGACGAGTGATGAATGGTGACGTCAGCGTTTTAGAAGTAGCAACCGAGTCGTATTAGGCCATGTCGGCGTTTTAGAGATAACGACCGAGAGATGAATGGCGACGTAAGCGTTTTAGAAGTAATAGCCGAGTCGTATTAGGCCACGTCGGCGTTTTAGAGATAACGACCGAGTGATGACTAAGCACAATGGTGTCTGACCCGAGAAAACCCCATTTGTATTACATCGCCGCACGCTTTTGCATTCTAAGCCCTAGCCTCACTTTTTGCCTCCGAACTTCCTCTGTTTTCCTTTGATTTTGCTTCCGCTCAGTCCGCCGACGAGATTGTGATGGCACCCAAGCGGAAGAGTCAGAATTCTGCTGCTGCGGTTATTCCTCCCATCAATCCTGTGACGGAACCTCCCAAGTAATCAGGCCCACCTACAGTTGTCCTTGTCCAACGGACATCAGACAACCCTGTAGGTGCCCCTGAACTACTTGACAAGTTCGGTATCTTTCCTTACCTCACCAGGAACGTCTCACCCATCTTGTAGACATTACAGAACATCGGAGATGAAGAAAATGCGGAAGCGAATTACATAATCTTACATTTATTTTAAAAGCAAGCTTGAGTTATGTTATTACAGACCAAACTAAAAGGTGAGTGCATAGAAGTAATATTATACAAACCAGGGAGGCACAAACTCCTCCCGAGAAGCTAAAAGCAAAAGATCTTAAGTGGAGGACCGAGTCCTCCCGCACTTCAGTCTTGATTTTCTTCTTTTGGAACCACCTTGGCACAGAAGCAGCAAAAGTCTGCTACTTCCTCACCTAAAAACAACAAAGGGATAAACCCTGAGTATGGAATACTCAGCAAGTCTTACCCGACTAAAGAAAAGACTCTCAAGGGTATGCTGGTTATATGGGAGTCAAGGTAAGGCTTTTCAATATTCAAAGACTCTGTTTTGCAGAAATGCTTACTAAAGTGGATCCTTAAAAATCCAGTTTTAATTTGTCAAGTTAAGTAAAATTACCTGCACTAGAGTTCTTTCTACCCTAGTTCAATCACTGGTCCTGCACTAGCCATTTTTTACAAAAGCCCATTGTCTTTAGTGGAATGCTACGTGTAGGGCAGTGACCAAGTCTTCATAACCGCGAAGGTACGGCGATCCGAATCGATTATACTCAGCTGAGGATCTCCAATCACACGACATATGTAGCACTTAACCCTTGCATATGTCAACCCGCCACCGGGGTTCTTAAGACCGGATCAGGTTCACGCAAACCGAGAGCACAGCTACACCACCGTCCAGCCTCTTGCCACGGAGGGTACACGCTACTCTCGCCACCGCTCCACGCCCATTTCGTGTTATCTTATTCCGGCCTTAGTCTGCCCGAGGCAAGGCTTACCCATGACGAGGCATGTGACCAGTTAAAGGGTCCTCGATCATCAAGCCTACATCGAGACGGTCCTTAATCGACTCAGACGGAGACACTACACCGAGACTCTCTTCTCGTGCAAGTCACCCGCCCGGTCTCAGCTTAATCATTTCAAACCCAAAGTTGGTACCTGGCAGAGGTACATCCTTTTCGATGTTGAACCTATCAAGGCCTTTGATAGATCCATCATCAGGTTTTTTTTTCGAAAAACATCCCACCCACTTTTGCCACATCATATTTTGTAAAAACAAAACCTTTTGTTTTTCTAAAGCAAAGCTAAGCATTAAAAAGCTTTTGTAAAACAGGTGATCAAGGAAGGTAATTAAATTCAAGGAAGGTAATGCAGGAATGGTTTTATCAAGCAACTCCTATCACCTAATGCAGCAATCAAGTGAGAAAGATTTTAAAATAGCAAGGGAGGTGGCAAATGCACCGGGGCTTGCCTTCGTTCACAGGTGAATCAGGCTCAGGTCCACAAATGTCGAAGTAGAAACTATTCCCGGCCTGAGTGTCCAAAGGTGGTTGTGGTGTCTCCTCTTCGGTAACTTCGATTTCTTCCTCACGTTCTAATCATAACCATACATATGTATAAGAATGGATGCCATGGGATGCTCATGAGGATGCAAAGACAACATAAACTTATTATTTATGTCTTGAATATAACTTTCCTTCACGGAGTTCCGGGAACTTAGGGTTTCCGGAGTCGGTAAAGGAGTTCATAGGGCAGGGGGGTGTTTTGGGGTTTGGTGATCAAACAAGGTCCAAATCAATTCAAACTCTACCCAAGGCTTCTAAATATTATATAACACTCTTATAAAAATTTTGGGCATTTTAGGACTTATCAATTATTTTCTAAAAATCTATAACCAAGACTTTTAACTACTTTAAATACCCTAAAATTTCTTACTTTCACTAAAAATCACCAACTTATTTTTATTAAATACTATGGAAAATAACAAACCTAGGAAAATTAGTTTCATAATTTTAGCATTTTTCTACATTTTTCTACATATTTTAAAGCTCTGCTGGAAAAAGAAAAAGAAAAAGATTAAGGGGAACTGGGCCAGATTCAGCCCAGCGGCCCAAGACCAGGGAGGAAAGCGCCCGCGCGCGGCCGCGCCCTGGCGGCTTTACAGAAAGGTCCTCGGGGTTTTTGTTAACTGGAGATGGGTTCGGTCACTGTTACGTTGAGTCACTGACTGTTTGCAGAACACCCCTCTGATTTCTATTCCTTCGCGGGGGAAGGTCCACGACGACGGTGAACGCGACCGAGCTCCGGTGAGCTCGTAGGCCGGCCGATTGGGGCAAGTACTGGCATCCCCGAGCAGCTAATGCCAAATTGGATCTTCCCCGATCAATTCCCCCAACCCAATTTCGCAAATGGGTGCCTGGTTGGTTCTGGCCACAGTGACCGAGAATGTTGTGGCGAGATAACCATGTTCCCGGCGACTAGAGGGTTTTTAGTTCAATTGCGTGGGTCGGCGAGCATCACCAACATGCACAGATGCTAGAACAGGAACAAGGAGGGTATGAGCAGACCTGTGGAGGGCTGGCCGCGGTGAGGTTGATTTCGGGTGGCGGAAATTTGATTTGGGGGAAAACCAAAATTCAAGCGCACTGATGCACGATTGCTAGCGAATCACGGTGGCTAGGTGGGTGATGATGTTGCGAGGCTAGTGGGGGCTTCAATTTATAGGGCTCAACGTCGGTGGCCGAGGAATCGAGCAACAACGTGCGGCGGTCGGAGGAGGAAGAAGGGTACTGGTGCAGTGGCTGGGTGTCCAACACCGTGGCACTTGCTCCGGCGATCAACGAGGAGCAAGGGCGAGTCACGGCGATGCGGTGGAAAGGGGCAGACACGCGGCGCAAGACCGAGCGACGGCGATCACCGGCGTGCCTATCACTCCAACCGCAAAGCAGAAGGGGGAGACGACGGTGAGTCACCGGAGTGACCTCCAGCTCATCGGCGGCAAAGATCCTTTACCCCGCGACGTTATCCATCTACCCCAAGCGTGAATCCTGGCGCCGGTGACACGAATCACGGCGAGGCACATCGGCGGTGAGATCTTTTGGGGGCGCAGTCGGTCTGATCCCAGCCGGGTACTGTACCATGGCGATAGCCATTCAGTCAACCTGACAGACAGAGTTTGGGTCTCATTTCCTCTCAGATTTCTATGGCAGCAAGATCAACACTTTGCAGCAAAGTGGTGGAGCAATATTCCATCTACAAGATTGCTATATGGTGTTACCACAAAAAGTCACTGGATCATGTCTGAAATTGGGTTTGAAGTTGGTGGTAATTCACTGTTAGTCTGAAAATTCAGTCCTTTAGCAGTCTGACAGCCTGACTTTGAGCTTAATTATCTCCAATTTACTATTAACAACTATGCTTACACTCTTAAGCAAAGTTGTTCTCCTATGATTGAGCTACAAACTTGATGTGGTGACCTAGGGCAAAAACCCTATATTCTGAAAGATACATGGCTCCAAAGTTGAGCCAATATCACTGAAATCCAGACTTAGACTATATAGAGGTCAAGTGGTACTTTTTGCAAATAAACCCAAAACTTAGGGTTTTGCTTTCAAGTCCACATATTTGTGAACCAAAGGACTTAAGATACTTATTTGGCTTGGTTTTTGCACTTTAGTCCAAAAGTGGACTAATTTTGCATATAAGCCCTTAGGGTTTGGTTTTAGGGTTTTCCTGGGTTCCAATTAGGGTTTTTGGTACCTTAGGGGTATAAAAGTAATTCAAGTTTATTTTTGGGGTCATTTTATGGCTTTTACCCTAAAATCTTTAGGTTTCTTAACTTGGGTTAAATTCTACCCCTTTAACCACTATTTAGGATTAAGTCCATTAACCAGGGTTCTTTTTGCAAAACACTTTAAACAACACAACTTGTTTGAAATTTTTGCCTAGTGAATGCACTCTAGGTGTGTCAAACATATGCAATGCCAATGCTTATGATGCCATGCTCAAGTTTTAGTTATAGTAACACCAGGGGTGTTACATCCTTCCCCCCATAAAAGAATCTCGTCCCGAGATTAAGATCCTAGGGTAGGTAATGGTAAAGGAAACACATTACATTTTTATTTCCTTATTTTTGGTACAAGACAGGGGTGATGTGGGGGTTACTTCCTTATTACAACCGCTATACAAGCTTTACAATTTACATGAGGCTAGGAAGCCTGGGAAATTCTTATTTAAAAAGTCTTGGGTTTCCCATGTAGCCTCATCTTCCGAATGCTGGTTCCACTGTATCTTGTAGAACTTGAGAGTCTTTCTTCGGGTGACCCTGTCCTTTTGATCCAGAACTCGAATAGGATGTTCCGAGTAGGTTAAATCTGGTTCCAGGACAACATCAGTTATTTCAACAGTTCGATCAGGAATCTGAAGACACTTCTTCAATTGTGACACGTGGAACACATTATGCACAGCAGACAATGTTTCGGGGAGTTGGAGTCGGTACGCCACTGGCCCATATCTTTCCAGAATAAGAAAAGGACCAATATATCGTGGTGCAAGTTTTCCTTTAACTCCGAAACGCGATACGCCCTTCATTGGTGAGATCTTCAAGTAGACATAGTCTCCTTCAAGAAAATATAAGGGCATTCGCCATAAGACAGTGGCAGGAAGTCTTACGACTCAATGCATCTGCCACCACATTGGCCTTGCCTGGGTGATAATGGATCTCCAGTTCATAGTCTTTAATGAGCTCAAGCCATCGTCGTTGTCTCATATTCAACTCTGACTGGGTGAAGATGTACTTCAAACTTTTATGATCTGTATATATGTGACAGATATTTCCCAGCAGATAGTGACGCCAAATCTTTAGGGCATGAACCACAGCAGCTAGCTCCAGATCATGAGTTGGATAGTGCTCCTCATGCCGGCGCAACTGCCTTGAAGCATACGCAATCACTCGGCCCTCTTGCATCAGTACACAGCCGAGCCCACTGCCAGATGCATCACAATAGACGTCAAAAGGTTTGGTGATGTCCGGTTGAGCCAATACCGGAGCAGTGGTCAATAGTGTCTTTAGTTGCTCAAAGGCTTCATTGCACTTAGAAGACCAACTGAACTTAATGTCATTCTTCAACAAACTTGTGATTGGCTTCACAAGCTTAGAAAAATCTGGTATGAATCTGCGATAATACCCAGCTAGTCCAAGAAAACTCCGGACTTGGTGAACAGTTGTTGGGGGTTTCCACTCCAGAATATCTTTGACCTTGCTAGGATCTACCGCAATTCCTTTAGCTGATAACACGTGCCCCAAAAATTGAATTTCTTCCAGCCAGAACGCGCACTTACTGAACTTGGCATATAGCTGGTGTTCCCTGAGGCGCGTCAATACAATCCGTAGATGCTGAGCATGGTCCTCTTCATTCTTAGAATATATCAAAATATCGTCGATGAAGACTACCACGAATTTGTCCAACTCGGGCATGAACACCGAGTTCATCAAATAAGTGAAATGGGCAGGAGCATTTGTGAGCCCAAAAGACATTACCAAGTATTCAAACAATCCATACCGCGTAGTAAACGCGGTCTTCGGTATATCCTCGGGCCGAATACGGATTTGATGATAGCCCGACCTGAGATCAATTTTGGAAAATACCCTCGCCCCAGTCAGTTGATCAAATAAGATGTCGATCCTTGGAAGAGGGTACTTATTCTTAATAGTGACCTCATTTAGGGGTCGATAATCCACGCACATTCTCAAGGTTTGATCCTTCTTCTTAACAAAAATGGCGGGACAACCCCAAGGGGACGAGCTTGGCCGGATGAATCCCTTATTCAATAGATCTTGTAATTGAATCTTCAGTTCCGCCAATTCATTAGGGGGCATACGGTACGACCTTCGGGAGATGGGAGCCGTACCGGGCTTTAGCTCAATTACAAATTCTACATCTCTTTCAGGGGGCAGTCCAGGCAAATCTTCCGGAAATACATCTGGAAATTCACATACTACCGGAATGTTCTTGATTTCCGGTACAATGGCTTCATAGACTCTACCAGAAGCTTTGGCTGGATTGGTTGCGGGGAGAGTCAAAAGAATCTCTTCTTGGTTATAGCTCAACCTGACGGTTCTGAGTTCAGTGTTGAGGATTGCCTTATGTTGGGTTAACCAATTCATACCCAGAATTACATCTATATCCTGGCCCTTCAGAACAATCATGTTAGCAGGAAAGTTCCGTTCGGCCATTGTTACTGGCACTCCATAGGCCACTTCTTTAGTATAAATGTGTCCCCCAGGTGAATGTATTTTAAATCCCTCCTTTGATTCATGGTATGCAATATGATGTTGTTCCACAAACTTCTTGCTAATAAATGTATGTGAAGCACCAGAATCAAAAAGAATAACTGCTGGGTGACTGGCCACGGGAAACGTACCCATCATCACCGGCTCTCCTTCCGGTGTAGTAGCCACTTGAGTATAATACACACGCCCCGTTTTCTTCATATTCTTCCCCGTAGCATTTCCTTTAGGCTGAACTGATTTCCCAGATCCTTGCGAAGCATTAGATTGATTTTGCCTAGGATATGGGCAGTCTTTGATAAAATGTCCCGACTTGCCACAGTTAAAACACCCAGTTGAAGAACTAGGCAAGGCAGGGAATCGAATGCCTGGGGCACCCGGCTGTTTTGGGGTAGTGGGGGTATTATTGGGGCGGATAATGATAGGCTGTTTGAAGGGAAATGAAGGTGGACGAGAAAAAGGGCGATTTTGGTTTGAGGGTCGAATCACAAACCATGGTTTCTTCACCTGGCCCTGATTAGGCCTCTCACCACCGAATCCCTTATTCTTTCCAGAATTTGTGTATTTGGCTTCAACAGATAAGGCTGTGCTGACAGCCTTTCCATACGTGAGGTCTATGCATGTGGCCATTTTCCTTTGTAGCCGATCATTCAGTCCCCGCATAAAACAGTTCTTCTTCTTTAAATCCGTATTCACCTGGTCAATGGCATACTGTGACAGGTGATTGAATTTGTTGAGATATTGAGTAATGGTATCTCCGCCTTGTTGTAACTTCATAAACTCCTCTTGTTTCATATGCAGCACTCCTTCGGGGATGTAGTGTTCACGGAAAGCTGCTTTAAACTCATTCCAGGTGACTTGATGGTTGTCGGGTTGAATAGCCATAAAATTTTCCCACCAGGTACTGGCAGGACCACGGAGTTGTTGTGCGGCGAACAACGGCTTCTGCGTCTCTGAGCAACGAAGAAGACCAAACTTTTGCTCGATAACTCGAATCCACTCGTCAGCTTCTAAGGGATCTTCTGCCTTGACGAATAGAGGTGGTCGAGTTTCCGAGAAATCCAGATAGGTGGTCTCACGGGGACCTTGCGGATAACCTCTTGCTGCTTGCTGCTGGAATTGTTGCTGACCCGCCATTTCCCTAAGGAAGCGGGTATTATCGGCGGTGGCATTCACCAAGGCGGCGATCGCCTCGGCTAACGTGGGAGGAACTGGAGGTGGGTTTGGGGTAACATCCCGTCCCCCAGAAGTTCCTGCTGCATCCTGTCCTCGAGTCCTGGTCGACATCTGTGGCAGAAACATTTGAAGTAAACATAATGTGCCAGAGAAAACCTTCCATTTTACATTACTATAAAAAGTAATGATACAGACTCGATATTACATAACAGGATACAATACCCATTATACAAAAGTTCAACCTATTATACAACAGTACACCCTACAATACCCTACAATATACTACTCTACTTTTATTACACCCTTATTCCTGCTTGCCATTACTCTTGGCGGCCTCATCGTCAGGTGTGGGAGTCCAGACATCAACCAACCTCAAGGAAGGAGGAGGCTCAAAAAGGTCTAACTCCCCACCCAGCGCACGTCCCGCAACGTGAGATGGTCCAGCTTCGGCCTCAGCAGGTGGTGCAGGCTCACTTGGGTGTAGTTGTGAGTATAATACATGGACTTCCTCGTGCAACGTATTGCAGTAAACCTGCAGGTCATCGACAGTCGAGCTAAGTTCTTTAATTCGGGCCTGAGCCCTTGCTTCCTTAGCACACATTAGCAAACGAGACTGCACGGCCCAGTCAAGTGCTAAGTCTCGATCAGCGAGTTGATCCTGCAAGTGTCGGATGTCCCTTCTCAGTTCGTTGATTCTATCACCGTCAGCGACCCAAGCATCAGTCCTATGTTGCAGTGCTGCCTGAAGTCGGCTCACACGAGCTTCAAGGTCTCCGATAGGGTCGTTACTTCCACTGCTGCTGCTTTCATGTCGGGGAGCCAATTGATGCCGAGGCACCCCAATTGGTCCCGTGGACTTGCGTGCCGTTAGCCTGGTACGTGGCGGCATCTTTTCTAAGGGGGAAAATGTTATTAGTATGATTCTTAGCATGATGCATGTATAATTACAGAATCAACCTTAGTCGATTCCACCTTCTATATGTTGCACTCTTCCTATCTGGTCTTTAAGATAGACTTCTTCAGAATACTTAGGTAAGAAGAGAAAAGAATTTTTAGGTAAGACTCTTAAAAATCCTTTTGAAGATGCTTCATAATATCTGCCAAGAAGGGCTACGCTCCGATACCAGCTGTGACGGAACCTCCCAAGTAATCAGGCCCACCTACAGTTGTCCTTGTCCAACGGACATCAGACAACCCTGTAGGTGCCCCTGAACTACTTGACAAGTTCGGTATCTTTCCTTACCTTACCAGGAACGTCTCACCCATCTTGTAGACATTACAGAACATCGGAGATGAAGAAAATGCGGAAGCGAATTACATAATCTTACATTTATTTTAAAAGCAAGCTTGAGTTATGTTATTACAGACCAAACTAAAAGGTGAGTGCATAGAAGTAATATTATACAAACCAGGGAGGCACAAACTCCTCCCGAGAAGCTAAAAGCAAAAGATCTTAAGTGGAGGACCGAGTCCTCCCGCACTTCAGTCTTGATTTTCTTCTTTTGGAACCACCTTGGCACAGAAGCAGCAAAAGTCTGCTACTTCCTCACCTAAAAACAACAAAGGGATAAACCCTGAGTATGGAATACTCAGCAAGTCTTACCCGACTAAAGAAAAGACTCTCAAGGGTATGTTGGTTATATGGGAGTCAAGGTAAGGCTTTTCAATATTCAAAGACTCTGTTTTGCAGAAATGCTTACTAAAGTGGATCCTTAAAAATCCAGTTTTAATTTGTCAAGTTAAGTAAAATTACCTGCACTAGAGTTCTTTCTACCCTAGTTCAATCACTGGTCCTGCACTAGCCAATTTTTACAAAAGCCCATTGTCTTTAGTGGAATGCTACGTGTAGGGCAGTGACCAAGTCTTCATAACCGCGAAGGTACGGCGATCCGAATCGATTATACTCAGCTGAGGATCTCCAATCACACGACATATGTAGCACTTAACCCTTGCATATGTCAACCCGCCACCGGGGTTCTTAAGACCGGATCAGGTTCACGCAAACCGAGAGCACAGCTACACCACCGTCCAGCCTCTTGCCACGGAGGGTACACGCTACTCTCGCTACCGCTCCACGCCCATTTCGTGTTATCTTATTCCGGCCTTAGTCTGCCCGAGGCAAGGCTTACCCATGACGAGGCATGTGACCAGTTAAAGGGTCCTCGATCATCAAGCCTACATCGAGACGGTCCTTAATCGACTCAGACGGAGACACTACACCGAGACTCTCTTCTCGTGCAAGTCACCCGCCCGGTCTCAGCTTAATCATTTCAAACCCAAAGTTGGTACCTGGCAGAGGTACATCCTTTTCGATGTTGAACCTATCAAGGCCTTTGATAGATCCATCATCAGGTTTTTTTTTCGAAAAACATCCCACCCACTTTTGCCACATCATATTTTGTAAAAACAAAACCATTTGTTTTTCTAAAGCAAAGCTAAGCATTAAAAAACTTTTGTAAAACAGGTGATCAAGGAAGGTAATTAAATTCAAGGAAGGTAATGCAGGAATGGTTTTATCAAGCAACTCCTATCACCTAATGCAGCAATCAAGTGAGAAAGATTTTAAAATAGCAAGGGAGGTGGCAAATGCACCGGGGCTTGCCTTCGTTCACAGGTGAATCAGGCTCAGGTCCACAAATGTCGAAGTAGAAACTATTCCCGGCCTGAGTGTCCAAAGGTGGTTGTGGTGTCTCCTCTTCGGTAACTTCGATTTCTTCCTCACGTTCTAATCATAACCATACATATGTATAAGAATGGATGCCATGGGATGCTCATGAGGATGCAAAGACAACATAAACTTATTATTTATGTCTTGAATATAACTTTCCTTCACGGAGTTCCGGGAACTTAGGGTTTCCGGAGTCGGTAAAGGAGTTCATAGGGCAGGGGGGTGTTTTGGGGTTTGGTGATCAAACAAGGTCCAAATCAATTCAAACTCTACCCAAGGCTTCTAAATATTATATAACACTCTTATAAAAATTTTGGGCATTTTAGGACTTATCAATTATTTTCTAAAAATCTATAACCAAGACTTTTAACTACTTTAAATACCCTAAAATTTCTTACTTTCACTAAAAATCACCAACTTATTTTTATTAAATACTATGGAAAATAACAAACCTAGGAAAATTAGTTTCATAATTTTAGCATTTTTCTACATTTTTCTACATATTTTAAAGCTCTGCTGGAAAAAGAAAAAGAAAAAGATTAAGGGGAACTGGGCCAGATTCAGCCCAGCGGCCCAAGACCAGGGAGGAAAGCGCCCGCGCGCGGCCGCGCCCTGGCGGCTTTACAGAAAGGTCCTCGGGGTTTTTGTTAACTGGAGATGGGTTCGGTCACTGTTACGTTGAGTCACTGACTGTTTGCAGAACACCCCTCTGATTTCTATTCCTTCGCGGGGGAAGGTCCACGACGACGGTGAACGCGACCGAGCTCCGGTGAGCTCGTAGGCCGGCCGATTGGGGCAAGTACTGGCATCCCCGAGCAGCTAATGCCAAATTGGATCTTCCCCGATCAATTCCCCCAACCCAATTTCGCAAATGGGTGCCTGGTTGGTTCTGGCCACAGTGACCGAGAATGTTGTGGCGAGATAACCATGTTCCCGGCGACTAGAGGGTTTTTAGTTCAATTGCGTGGGTCGGCGAGCATCACCAACATGCACAGATGCTAGAACAGGAACAAGGAGGGTATGAGCAGACCTGTGGAGGGCTGGCCGCGGTGAGGTTGATTTCGGGTGGCGGAAATTTGATTTGGGGGAAAACCAAAATTCAAGCGCACTGATGCACGATTGCTAGCGAATCACGGTGGCTAGGTGGGTGATGATGTTGCGAGGCTAGTGGGGGCTTCAATTTATAGGGCTCAACGTCGGTGGCCGAGGAATCGAGCAACAACGCGCGGCGGTCGGAGGAGGAAGAAGGGTACTGGTGCAGTGGCTGGGTGTCCAACACCGTGGCACTTGCTCCGGCGATCAACGAGGAGCAAGGGCGAGTCACGGCGATGCGGTGGAAAGGGGCAGACACGCGGCGCAAGACCGAGCGACGGCGATCACCGACGTGCCTATCACTCCAACCGCAAAGCAGAAGGGGGAGACGACGGTGAGTCACCGGAGTGACCTCCAGCTCATCGGCGGCAAAGATCCTTTACCCTGCGACGTTATCCATCTACCCCAAGCGTGAATCCTGGCGCCGGTGACACGAATCACGGCGAGGCACATCGGCGGTGAGATCTTTTGGGGGCGCAGTCGGTCTGATCCCAGCCGGGTACTGTACCATGGCGATAGCCATTCAGTCAACCTGACAGACAGAGTTTGGGTCTCATTTCCTCTCAGATTTCTATGGCAGCAAGATCAACACTTTGCAGCAAAGTGGTGGAGCAATATTCCATCTACAAGATTGCTATATGGTGTTACCACAAAAAGTCACTGGATCATGTCTGAAATTGGGTTTGAAGTTGGTGGTAATTCACTATTAGTCTGAAAATTCAGTCCTTTAGCAGTCTGACAGCCTGACTTTGAGCTTAATTATCTCCAATTTACTATTAACAACTATGCTTACACTCTTAAGCAAAGTTGTTCTCCTATGATTGAGCTACAAACTTGATGTGGTGACCTAGGGCAAAAACCCTATATTCTGAAAGATACAAGGCTCCAAAGTTGAGCCAATATCACTGAAATCCAGACTTAGACTATATAGAGGTCAAGTGGTACTTTTTGCAAATAAACCCAAAACTTAGGGTTTTGCTTTCAAGTCCACATATTTGTGAACCAAAGGACTTAAGATACTTATTTGGCTTGGTTTTTGCACTTTAGTCCAAAAGTGGACTAATTTTGCATATAAGCCCTTAGGGTTTGGTTTTAGGGTTTTCCTGGGTTCCAATTAGGGTTTTTGGTACCTTAGGGGTATAAAAGTAATTCAAGTTTATTTTTGGGGTCATTTTATGGCTTTTACCCTAAAATCTTTAGGTTTCTTAACTTGGGTTAAATTCTACCCCTTTAACCACTATTTAGGATTAAGTCCATTAACCAGGGTTCTTTTTGCAAAACACTTTAAACAACACAACTTGTTTGAAATTTTTGCCTAGTGAATGCACTCTAGGTGTGTCAAACATATGCAATGCCAATGCTTATGATGCCATGCTCAAGTTTTAGTTATAGTAACACCAGGGGTGTTACAAATCCCAACAGCCAATTGCCTTTCGCAGGTAATCATATGTTTGTTGTTTCTGAGTTGGATCGTCTCCATCTTGTCTCTGTCGGAGTTCTTCCTCCGAAGGAGCTTTGCTCTTGGTGGATTTGTTGTGGGGTTACTGTCCCGATAGAGGATACCCACAAGTCCGTTGTTTACATCCCTTTTCTTATCCGCGTCCTTACTCTTCCCATTTCTCCCTTCTTTCGCGGTCTCCTTGACTTTTACCATCTGAATCTGACTCACCTGAATCCCAACTCTATTCTGCAAATTTCTGTCTTTGTTCACCTGTGCGAAGCCTACCTTGGAATTCTCCCTCACTTTGGTTTGTGGAAGTACTTGTATCATTGTCATCCTGGGATGGCTGGGGGGCAGCACCAGCTCGTGGGTGGTGCGAGTCTGGAGATGCGCCGCGGGAGGAAAACGGAATACCTTGACATCCCACTCAAGGATAGCATTAAAGGATGGTGTTTAGAGTGGTTCATTGTGGAAAACCATGGCAAGTCCCTCCCCCTCGGTCAGGGAGACAACAAGATGTTCATGCTCCAAGTTGGATTGAGTCCCCCACAGACTTGGAGATAACAGAAGCCAAGGTTCTGCTTGATGAGATTTGTTTGTTGAATGAAAGAGGTCTGAGTGCTGAAGTTGTGGTTGCAGACTTTGTTTTTAAGAATATTCAGCCACTGAAGGACAGAGCGTACCTGGCTTATTTGTATAGTGGTGTCACCGACTCAACCTCGGTTACCAACAAGAGGATTCCTGCTTTGGATTTGGTGAGCCGACTGGAAATGATCCTTAGAGGCAAAGTATCAAATAATGGTGCTCCTGTTGCGTATTCTGCTTGGAATCTGCCACCTTCCAAGTCCTTTTTCGATTTTGTGTCCAATCCTCCTGCTGGCGACAGTGGTTTGGGTCTTAGAGAGAGACCCTCTCTCGAAGAAGTTGAGGTTCTGGTTGCTTCACTTGGTGATCTTCCCAATGATGACAAGCAAGTTCACTTTGAGATGCCTATGAGTCCAGGTGATGCACAGATAAGTGCTATACTGGACATGTTGGCTGAGGATTCATCTGACTCGGTCCCTGTTGAAACAATGGCTGTTGCGACTATCCCAGAGCCTGAAAAAATCGTGAACACTCAAAAGCCTGACGGTACTCGCCCGAAACGCCTCCGCCAGGCCAGTCATCCAACTGCGCCTGCCGAGGGGAAGAAAAAGAAAAAGAGACGGCTTCAGCGAGTGTCGTGTTTGGACCAGAATGTTGGCCCTTCTGCTCCTGCTGCTGAAGAAGTACCGGTGGAACTCTTTACTAGAGCTGATCCCAATGGGTGTGGCCCTGCTGATGCTGATCCCAATGGGTGTGGCCCCTCTGATGTTGATCCCAAAGGGTGTGGCTCTGCCAGAGCTAATCCCAATGGGTGTGACCCTGCCAGAGCTGAATCCAATGGGTGTGACCCTGTGCCGTTTATTGTCTGTATTATTGACGAGGACGAGGAAGAAGAAGAGGAAGTCCCCTTAATTCGAAAGAACAGTCGGCGTTACAGAGTCAGTGGGGGGAGTAGCGATATTCCTTCTCTAGCTTTGTCTGCTCTTGTTGGTTTGCAAGAATTATCCATAGCAAATTTTGATCAGGCTCTCGAGAATGTCGTTCCTGAAGATATGCTGTCCGAGCCAACTGATGGTGATATGATGGACATTTGTTCTGACATTCCAGATGTGGGATTAGAGTTATCCCGAGCAGCGTCTCGTGCCTCGTCGACCTTAGAAGGCGGTCTTCGGAGCCAAGAGGTTGGTCAAGGTTGTTCAATTCCCATGGAGGTGACTGAAAGTCCTTCAGCCTTAGAGGTGGCTGTTGCGGAGAACCCAGTCCTCAAGGATGGTGCCAGCGGTTGCCCAGCCCCCGAGGGTGTTGCCGGTAATGATCCGGCTCGGGTGGGTAGTGCGAGCTGCAACCCAGCCCCCGAGGGTGTTGCCGGTGGTGATCCGGCTCCGATGGGCAGTGTGGGCTGCAACCCAGCCCTCGAGGGTGTCCAAGTGGGCTCCCCTTCTCATACCTCCATGGATGTCCACGTTGGGTCTTCTCCTCCACATTCTGATGGCATGGTAACATCGCATGCTTCAAATGAGGAGGTCGCCTTAGAGGTCGGCACACCGGATGCTAGAGTTCTGATGCCTGCTGGTGGTGCTAAGTTGATCCCTGGTGATGTTCTTCAGATTGCCCCGGTTGATATTCCTTCGTCGAGCCACCACCTGGCTTCTCGTGATTTGGGATTTCCTTTATTCTTCTCTAATCTTTAGGTAATTTGGCTTTTCATGTTCTGGCTACACTCCAGGCAAATTACTGTCTTTGTACTCATTTGTTTTCAATATCAGGCTTTGGTCGACGGGATGGCTAGTCAATTGAGATCACAAGGTGCCTCTGTTCCATAAGGAGCTCTATCTCTGACGTATTGGAATCCGATGCTGCTTCAGAGGCAGATATCTGATTTGAAAATGACAAATGCTGGTTAGTGTCTTTGTTTCTTCCTTGGCTACTTGATTAGTCTGTTTTTAACTGAGTATCCTTTTTCAACTGTTTTTTGTTAGATATGGCCCGGCGGTACTCTGGACTCGAAGAGAAGTATTCTCAAGGTCAGATTGACCTGGCCCGGGTTTCTGCTTCCTTAGATGATGCCAATTCATTGAATTCCTCTGTCAGTGCTCAGCTTGACTCTGAAAGGGCGGCTAATGAAGTAAGCTTACTTGACTTTCTCTGCTGTGTTTTACTGCTTGCTGAGTGTTTGAGAGCTGATTCCTGTCTGTAGGAGGAAAACGTGTACTTGCGGCTTCTCGTGATAATCTTGACAGGTTGTATCGTGACACCAACAATTCTTTGACTATCTTGGAGAGGAGCCATCTTTTTACCATGGCAGATTTGGAGCACCACCGTCACGAGTTGCAAGTGTCCCAGGATGAGGTCCTTCGTCTTAGGCAATTGGTGTCGAGCAAAGACTCCGTCATCAAGAATCTGCGCGCCTCCAAAAGATCAGTCGTCTAGGAGCTAGAAGCTGCTCGATTGGTTACCAAGGTTGCCGAAGACAATTCCACCATTCTGAAGGCTCAGCGCGACAAGGCTATGGATAAAGCCATTCGAATTCGCGCGGGGCGGATCTTGATGAGGAGACCGGGCGTGATCGTTCCTGATGATATAGTTGCCGATGTCAAAGCTGCTCCTGACTCTTCAAGTCGCCCTTCTTCATCGGTTGCTCCTGAGAAAAACATTGCCAAGTAGAAATACTGAATACATTCATGAACCATATGTGTATGTGATCAATGTGCCCGAATACTATGTTGGAACGTGTTCCTGGTACTGAATGCTATTTTTGTTTTTCTGTTGTTTGAATTCAATAGTTGTTACGATTGCAGAAGTAAATGTAGTATGCTAGTTTTGAAATTTCTTCCTATTTTTATGAGGCATAGAGATCGCCCTAAGATGAGTGATTGTAAGCATGTTTATACTAGGTCGAGTAGACGTGAGCATGTCGCATCGCCTCAAGTCACTACTGACTTAAGTAGATTGCTTCGTTAGTAGGGTATAGTGGTCACCCTAAGTTAAGTAAGAGTGAGCATGTTGCACTGTCTTAAGTTACTGCCGACTTAAGCCGATTGCTCCGTTAGTAGGGTGTAGTGGTCACCCTAAGTTAAGTAAGCGTGAGCATGTTGCACCGTCTTAAGTCACTACCGACTTAAGTCGATTGCTCCGTTAGTAGGGTATAGTGGTCACCCTAAGTTAAGTAAGCGTGAGCATGTTGCACCATCTTAAGTCACTGCCGACTTAAACTGATTGCTCCGTTAGTAGGGTATAGTGGTCACCCTAAGTTAAGTAAGCGTGAGCATGTTGCACCGTCTTAAGTCACTACCGACTTAAGCCGATTGCTCCGTTAGTAGGGTATAGTGGTCACCCTAAGTTAAGTAAGCGTGAGCATGTTGCACCGTCTTAAGTCACTGCCGACTTAAGCCGATTACTCTGTTAGTAGGGTATAGTGATCACCCTGAGTCGAGTAAGTATGCAGATTGATAATAAATAGTTTGAGTGCCTTTGAGAATGAAGTCTTTTTATTGATGATGTATTTTCCGATTACAGAATACAATGCTGCCCCGATAGCCTTTGAAATCTGGCTAGGGGTAAAACTTCCTGAGATGCTCTATATTCCATGAATTCCCTATTTCCGTGCCATCCATTTGAGTAAGTCGGTATGATCCTGGCTGAGTGACTTCTGCTACCATGAATGACCCTTCCCATAGTGGCGATAATTTGTGTCGTCCTTCCCTCCTTAGAATTCGGCGAAGGACCAAGTCTCCCACTGCGAAGGATCGATGTCGTATGGCCTTATCATGATAGCGCCTCAGGGTTTGCTGGTACCTGGCTGACTGAATTACTGTATTCAACTGTTCTTCCTCCATTATATCAATATCCTCCAGTCTAGTTGCTTCTGCCTCAGCTATGTTTTCAAAGATCAACCTTAGTGCCCCAAACCTGAGATCAGCAGGTAGTACTGCCTCCGAACCATAAACCATGAAGAAGGGAGTGTTTCCATGCAAAGTTCGGCTAGGTTGAGTTCTTAAGCTCCAAACCACATACGACAACTCTCTGATCCACTTCCCTACGAACTTTTCATTTTTGTCGAAGACTTTCTTCCTGAGTGCTTCCAATATCATTCCATTAGCCCTTTCTACCTGATCGTTGGCTCTTGAGTGTGCTACTGATGCATATTTGATCTGGATGCTTCTTTGTTCGTAGAAATCAAAGAATTCCGAGCTAGTGAAATTGGATCCCAGGTCAGTTATAATGCTATTCGGTATTCCGAACCTAAATATTATATCTTGTATGAATTCCACTGCCTTAGCTGAAGTCAGAGAAGCGATGGGTTTGTACTCTATCCATTTAGTGAATTTGTCAATGACAACCAGCACATGAGTGTATCCTCCTTGAGCTTTCTTGAATGGTCCAATCATGTCCAGTCCCCAGCATGCAAATGGCCATGTTATAGGTATGGTTTGCAGTTGCTGTGCTGGTAAATGCTGCTATTTTGATAAGTATTGGCAAGCTTCACACCTCTGGACTAACTCGGCTGCATCACTCTTTGTTGTTGGCCAGTAGAAACCAGACCTGAAGACCTTCCCAACCAGAGTCCTGGACACTGCGTGTATCCCGCATTGCCCGGCGTGGATCTCATCTAGTAGTTGCTTCCCAGTAGCCAAAAGAATGCACTTCATGAGGACTCCTATTGCACCCCTTCTGTACAGTGCTTCCCCAATGAGAGTGTAGTGGGCTGACTGTCTTGCGATGTGTTCTGCTGCAGTTTTGTCATCCGGCTCCTCTTCATTCTTTATATATCTGATGATTGGCTCCCTCCAGTCACCAGAGTCTGACTCTGACTAGCTCAGAACATTGCACTCTTCTGCCCGATCTAAGGAAATACTCGGGTGTGGTACTTCTTGGACGAAAACCTCAGGTGGTACCTGGGTTCGACTGGATCCTAGTTTTGACAACGCGTCTGCTGCCGCGTTGCGATCTCTCTCCACATGATGAAATTCCAGCCCTTCAAATTTGTCTTCCAGCTTTTGGACGGTTGTGCAATACTTGCCCATAGAGTCATTCGAGCAATCCCATTCTTTATTTATCTGACTTATGACCACCAGTGAATCTCCATATACCATCAGTCTCTTAATGCCTAGTGATATGGCAATGTTTAGTCCATGAATCAAAGCTTCATATTCTACCACATTATTAGACGCCGAGAATAATAACTGAAGAGCATATTTGAGTTGTTCACCTCTAGGTGCAATGAAGAGGATCCCTGCGCCTGCTCCCTGCAGCTTCAACGAGCCATCGAAATACATCCGCCATACTTCTGTGATCTCCGGGTTATCTGGCACTTGTTGTTCGGTCCATTCCGAGACGAAGTCCACTAGTGCTTGAGTCTTTATTGCAGTGCGAGGTCGAAACTCGATGTCGTGAGCTCCCAGCTCGCAGGCCCACTTGGCTATTCTTCCGATGGCTTCTTTGTTGTGGAGAACATCCCCTATTGGAAATCTAGTGACAACTATGACTTTGTGGTCGTCAGAGTAGTGACGGAGCTTGCGTGCAGTTAGAAGTACTGCATACAATAGTTTTTGAACTTGAGGATATTTCTTCTTTGAGGGTCCCAGAACTTCACTGATGAAATAGACGGGATGTTGTACTGGATATGCATGACCTTCCTCTGCTCGCTCGACTACCAACGCGGTGCTCACCACGTGAGTCGTGCAAGAGATATATAGCAGCAGATCTTCGGCCGGCTAGCACGGCGTGGCTCGGTGCGGTGGCTTTAGTACTGGCGGCGTTGTCAGGAATTTCTTCAGTGCATCAAGAGCTTCCTAGGCTTCTGAAGTCCATTGGAACTTGTCCACCTTCTTGAGCAACTTGTAGAATGGTAGGCCTTTTTCTCCCAACCTTGATATGAACCTGCTTAAAGCTGCCATGCATCCAGTAAGTCTTTGTACTTTCTTCTGTGACCGCGCGCGCTTCCATCCTCATGATAGCCTCGATCTTTTCTGGGTTAGCTTCAATTCCTCGGTGGCTGACAATGAATTCGAGTAATTTTCCTGCTGGTACTCTAAAGACACATTTTTTGGATTAAGCTTCCATTGATATCGCCGCAGACTGTTGAAGACCAGCTGCAAATCTTTAATGACATTTTCTGAGTTTTCTGTCTTGATCACCATGTCATCCACATAAGCTTCTACACGCTTGCCCCAGTGGTCGGCTAAGCATGTCTGAATGGCTCTCTGGTAAGTCGCTCCAGTGTTTTTGAGGCCAAACGGCATGGAGGTATAGCAGAAAGCTCCAAACGGGGTGATGAATGCTGTTTTTTTCTCGTCTTCTTTTGCCAGGCTGATCTGATGATATCCGGAGTAGCAATCCAAGAAGGACAACACAGAACACCCGGTGGTCGAGTCTACCACTTGGTCTATTCTAGGAAGTCCGAAGGGATCCTTCGGACAGTGTTTGTTGAGATCTGTATAGTCGACGCACATGCGCCAATCCACTTTATTCTTTTTGAGTACAAGAACAGGATTTGCTAACCACTTGGGATGTAGTACTTCTCTAATGAATCCTGTCATGACTAAGCGAGCCAGCTCAGCACGGATGGCTTCTCTCTTGTCGGGCGTGAAACAACGCAACTTCTGTCGGATCGGCCTCGCCTGGGGATAGACCTTCAGTTTGTGCTCGGCCAGCTCTCTCAGGACTCCCGACATATCCGCAGGTTGCCATGCGAATATGTCTCGGTTATCTTGCAGAAACTGGACGAGCGCGCTTTCCTATTTGTCATCCAGGCTGGAGCTGATGATGGCAGTATTGCGTTCATCAGCGAACCCGAGGTTGATTCTCTTGGTTTCTTCAGTCGGCCGCATAGAGGTCACGACTTGAGCTTCATTCGCAAGTACTGTGAGGTCCTCCTCAGGTTTTGAGTTTGCCTGCGCAGAAGAAGTCGTCGATGGTTTGGTGGTGAGGGCCGCCTGAATGGCCACTCGGAAGCATTCCGCGGCGCCTTGGAAGTCAGCGCGCATAGTGATAATTCCTTGTGGTCCCAGCATCTTCAATATAATGTACGTATAATGCGGAATGGCCATGAACTTCGCTAATCCAGGCCTGCCGATGATGGCGTTGTATCCACAGTCGAAGTTCACCACCTCGAACCTTAGGAACTCGGTTCTGTAGTTTTCCAGAGTTCCGAAGGTGACCGGCATGTAGATGTGTCCGAGTGGATATTCTCCTTTAGTCGACACGATGCCGAAGAAAGGAGTGTCTGACTCGTGGAGCTCTTTGAGTGCGACTCCTAAGCCTTGAAGTGTCCGAGGGAAGGTGACGTTGATGTTGCTTCCCCCGTCCACTAACACCTTCTTTACCCTGCTCTCTCGGATCACCGGATCGACGAGCAGCGGGTACTTGCCTGGGTGATCGAAGTTGAGCCACTGATCCGCCCGAGTGAAAGTGATTGGGTGTTCAGACCATCGATACGGGGCGGGAGGACTGGTGGTCGCCACCAGTATCTGACGGTCGTTGAGCTTCTATTGCCTCTTGCTTTCTTGCGACCCATGTCCGCCGAAGATGACGTTGACTTCTCCGTCGACGCGCGAGAATGCTCCGCCTCCTCCCCCTTCCTGTTGTTGAGGCTGTCGAGGTTCTCCGGGTCCTCCTCGAGGTGGGGAAGGCGGTAGAGGTTGGAAGGGTCGGTCGTTTCCAACAGAGTGCTTGAAGTCTCTGCAGTTCCAGAGGGTGTGGCGCATGTCCTTGTGGTACGGGCACTGGGCGTCGAGGATGTCATCCAATGTACGTTCACCTCCGCGAGGTGCTCCTCGGGTGCGAGAGGCGGGTGGTCCGATGGCGTGGACTTCTTCACGAGGCCTCTTCTCCCAACGCTTGTCAGGTTGTTGGTTCGTGTCGCGTCGCGGTGCCGCCGGTGTAGGCTTCGCTCCTCCGATGAGGTCCTGAGCTCGTTCGTCGGTGGTGATGTAGAGGTCCGCTTCCCAGAATAGCTGCTCGAAGGTAGTCAGCGCCTTTTGCAGTATGGCTCGGGCGAAGGTCGAGTCGTTAGATCCCCGGTAGAAATCCTCGATTACTGCTGCTTCCGCAACCTCGAAGATACGATTTCTCATGGTCTAAAATCTTTTAAGGTACGACCGGAGAGTCTCATCCCCTCGGCGCTTGATGGATTTGAGGTCTCATGGCTGCGCCGGTTTGTCGGACAGGGATTGGAAGTTGGCGATGAAGCGCCGACTGAAATCACTCCAGTCGTCGATGCAGTGTCGAGGTAGGTGTCGTAGCCACTGCAGCGCATCCTGCCCTAGGACGATGGGCAAGTACGCGGTCATCACATCTTCAGTTGCCCCAGCGGCTCAGGCAGCGGTGGTGTAGGTAGCCAACCAGCCTCCCGGGTCCTGCTTAGGCTTGTATTTGTCGACGTTGGAGACTTTGAAGTTAGGGGGCCACTTAATGGCCCTAAGACGTGGAGTGAGCGCTGATACCCCACATGTGTCCTCCTGTCAACGATGATGATGTCGGTCTCGGGGAGGGGGAGTTGTTGATGCGGTGTTTCGACCGTCCCCGGGTCGTGCCGCCGGTCGAAGTCGTTGCCGACTCAACTCTGGTGGCCTGACTTCGCGTAGGGTTGCCGTGATCCCGATCATATTCTTCTCGTCGCTTAATCTCGTTCTCGTGTCGTCGTTCGCGCGAAGCATTGATGGAGCTCCGTGCGTCCCGCCGACTGTTGATGGCGTGTCGTAGATCACTCGGTGGATGGGCGAGAGGTAGAAGATGATTAGTTGCCCGAGTGAGCAGCCGCCGATAGCCCTCAACGTCCGGGGTCCGGGGGAGGCCATCGGCTATTCGAGCCAACACTCCACCGACCTCGCTCGGTGTGTTCATGGCTCGGGCGAAGTCGGGGTTCAAGTTCTGTCCGAGAAGAGGGTTCTCTCGACGTTGTCTTGCCTCCTGTTCGGCCTGCTCTTGAGCTTGCCGATGATCACGTCGTCGGGAATTCCTCCTTTCCCTGAAGACCCGTTCTTCTAGAGTTTCTCCCATCTCCGAGATCTCATCTCGTGGCACAGGCTGCGCCGGGTCCTGCTCTCCGGCTTCATGATGTCGTTGGATATTTCGGCGTCAGTTCCTTCGTCGGTGAGATTCCCGCTGAAGAGGTTCTTCTCCCGGTGCGGTTGGTTCATCGTCGGAGACAGGGGTTGATTCCATGCTTCCTCCGATGAAGAGGACGTCGGGGTAGAATGGAACCGTCGCAGTGACAAGCTTCTTTCTGTTCTCCTTTGAGGGCGGAGGTACCAAGAGAGCAGCTTGTCGAGCCTTTACCTTGTTTGCTTCCTTTTTCCTTGTGATCCGTGTCCATTTTTCCGTAGAAGAGGTGGACGGCGGAGTTCTTCGGGTAGATGGTGTTGGGGCGAAGGCAAAGACGCCACCCTTCGCTCGAGGCCTTTGCTGCAGTCGCTGGTCTGACAGAGACAAAACGGGCAGGGACACCCT
The DNA here is from genome assembly GCF_902167145.1 of Zea mays. NCBI lineage: Eukaryota > Viridiplantae > Streptophyta > Magnoliopsida > Poales > Poaceae > Zea > Zea mays. Next base: position 42,340,618 of record NC_050100.1, on the reverse strand, counting down.
TCGCTCTATTCGGCACCAGACGAAGGCCTGCGACGGCGTCATCCCACAGTGCAGCCTCGCCCAGCTCAGAGGGCCACGTGTGATCCGGCCCATTGTAACGGGCCCTGCGTGGCCGCCGCGTGTTACGGGCCTAATTTGTAAAGGCATCCCTATAATTACAGTCTGTAACCCTGCTTTATGGGAATATTCTGGGGATAACCTAGGTAGCTGAGGGCACATGCATCCTTAACACAAGGCGATGGGCGCTCAGGTACCTATAAATACCCCCGCACAGTGCCCGTGAGAGGCCAGATTAACAGAGCTATTGCCATCTTGCGCGTAACCATGTTGACGTCACTGTTCACCCTTGTTGGCCCCCCTTGCGACCGAGAGCAAGTTCCAACATTTGGCGCCCACCGTGGGGCTCGAACCCACGACCCCAGCAGCGCGCACAACTGGAAGACACGCGCGAAGGCCACCTCGGCCTGCAGCATGGGCCACCCCTGCAAGACCGCGCACAACAGGAAGACCCGCGTTTCCCCCAGCGCGACCATACCTTCCCGCACGCCGCGCCATTCCAAGGGGTTAACTATCTCGACGAGCGAAGTCCCCTGGCGCCACACCTGCAAGTGACGCCTTGGCCAGCTAACTTCCGGGCAGGGACCTATCCCAAGTACAACGGCAGCACCGACCCGGCGCAGTACATAATGAGTTATCAGGTCGCCGTTGCATCTTCCGGAGGGGACGACGCCACAATGGTGAAGTCTTTCATCATTTCCCTAGAAGGCCCCGCTCTCACCTGGTTCACCAGGTTGCCTCCGCTGTCCATTGATTCCTGGAGAAGCCTCCGGGACAAGTTCCTGCTCAACTTCCAAGGGTACCGCCCAGACACCGACGACTTGGCCGAACTCTCGCTCTGCAAGCAGCTGGAAAAGGAGACTCTGCGGGAGTATTACCGCAAATTTTTAACACTCAAGTCACAACTGCCCTCAGTCGATGACCAGATCGCTATCCACTACGCTATCAGTGGCCTTCGCGCCGGCGTCCTTTATAGCCACTGCATCAGAGATCCGCCCAGGAACCTCCAGGAATTATATCAGCTGTTTGAAAAATACGCCAAATCCGAAGAGCTCCACCAGCGTAAGGTTGAGTCTCAAAGGAAGCCAAAAGATGCTCCACAGTCCAGCCGCACGTGGACGAGGACTCCGCAGCCGGACTCCGGACGAGACGGCCGCAATCAACAGCAAGTGCATAACATCGCCAACCAGCACCCCGCTGCTGACGCCCCTCGTCGCCAGGAGTATCCCCCCCAGGGCCGCGGAAATGGAACTCACGGTAGGGGTCGGGGGCGTGCGCAGCCGCCACGCCGATTCTACTGCCTCTTCCACGGCGAAGACTGTGCCCACCAAACCAAAGACTGCCCAGAAACGAAGGCCACTAGAGACAGGATGGCACGGGCGCAACCAGCCGACAACCCCAGAGTTGTCGCACACACTTACTAGCAACCCCCTCCACCATATATCCACGCCCCCGCCCCGCATCCACCGCACCACGCTTACCAACACCATCAGGAAGTACAAATCGTACCTCCCCCACCACCACCACCACACCAGCAACATCAAAACATCCCCCATGCTCCAAAGCAGGAAGACTTCGCCGATCAGCCATATCGCGGAGTCATTCACATGATAACTGGGGGGGTCCAACACTGACTTCGACACAAAGAGGCAGAAGCGGGACCACTACCGCAGCATCAACCACGTCGCCGTCACCGGCCCAGTCGTGCAGACAAAGTGGTCCCACATACCGCTAACCTTCGACGCACGGGACGTCGACCTGCGCAGCGCCCCCACTACGACGCCATGGTTATCAATTGCAGCGTGGCAGGCTGGGACCTGCACAAAGTCCTAGTTGACAATGGCAGTCAGGCGGACATCATCTTTCTCCACGCCTTCGATCGCATGGGCATAAGCCACAGCCTGCTCAAGCCTTCTGACAACCCGTTGTATGGCTTCGGCGGCAAGGGCACCTTTCCTGTCGGCAAAATAGAGTTGCCCCTCTCCTTCGGTGTAGCACCCAATACACGAAGTGAGCAAGTGACATTTGATATTGTGGATATGGTATATCCATACAACGCCATCATGGGCCGGGGCTCCATCAATAAGTTCGAAGCCGCCATTCACGGACTGTACCTATGTATGAAGATACCAGGTCCGTTAGGCGTTATTACGGTCTACGACAACCAACAGACGGCGCGCAACATAGAGCAGGACTTCGTGCCCAGTCAGAGAAACGTGCACTGCCTCACGGCCCAGCGCGAGGTCCCCGCGCCCGCCAGCCCAACCGACAAACAACACGACAAGGCACAGCTGCAGAGCAACGACGGGACAAAGATTGTCCCCCTCGATCAGGCCACGCCCAAGCAGACAGTCACTATCAACGAAGACCTCACTTCGCATGAAGAGGAGAAGCTCCTCTGCTGCCTTTCCAAGAACAAAGATGTCTTCGCCTGGTCAGCACTCGATCTGGTCGGGGTCAGCCGTTCCATAATTGAGCACAGCTTGGGAATCGACCCTTCGGTAAGGCCGAAAAACAGCGGCTTCGCAAGATGTCCGACGAGAAGACAGAGGCCGCCAAGGCAGAAGTGCACCGCCTCCTGGAAGCCAAATTCATCGAGCCGGTGGCTTACCCCACGTGGCTCTCCAATGTAGTGATGGTGCAGAAAAAGAGCGGGAAGTGGCGAATGTGCATCGACTTCACCAGTCTCAATAAGGCATGCCCAAAGGACAATTTCCCGTTGCCGCGGATCGACAAAATAGTCGATAGCGCGGCCGGATGCGAAGTCATGTCACTCCTCGACTGCTTCTCCGGTTACCACCAGATATACATGAAGGATGAAGATAAGGCTAGCACCAGCTTTATAACACCCTTCGGCACATATTGCTTCATCAGGATGTCAGAGGGACTCAAGAACGCCGGGTCCACCTTCTCCAGGCTTACCAAGACAGTGCTCAACGGGCAAGTTGGCAGAAATATATTCACATATGTGGACGACATTGTTGTTGCCAGCAAGAGCAAGGCGGACCATCTCACGGACCTCGCCGAGACGTTCGCGAACATGCGAGACGCACGACTCCGCCTAAACCCGGAAAAGTGCGTCTTCGGCGTTCGCCAAGGCAAAATATTGGGCTACCTGGTATCGCACCGCGGCATCGAGGCCAACCCAACCAAGATTCAGGCCATCATAAACATGACGCCTCCGCAGTCCACCAGAGACGTCCAGCGCCTGACAGGCAGATTGGCCGCTCTCAACAGATTCATCTCCAGGTCCGCCGAGCGAAGTCTCCCCTTCCTCAAAACACTTCGTGGTGCAAAAGACTTCGCCTGGGGACCAGAGCAGGCGGCGGCCTTCGCCTCATTAAAACAGTACCTGACAGAGTTGGTCGTCCTGACAAGTCCCGACTCCTCGCTCCCCCTGTTGCTCTACGTCGCGACTTCGCCGCACGCGGTCAGCGCGGCACTAGTGCAGGAGCAAACAGTTGTGGGCGTGGTCAGGCAGTGCCCCGTTCACTATGTCTCCGAAGTGCTGACACTGTCCAAGTGCAACATGACAGAGCTGGAGAAGATTGCCTACGCAGTCGTTATGTCTTCGCGCAAATTGCACCATTACTTCGAAGCATTCAAGGTCCGAGTCACCTCAGACAGGGGACTCGGCGAATTATTCAGAAACCTGGAGTCATCGCTGAGGATTGCCAAGTGGGCGGCCGAACTCTCCGGCTACCACATCAGCTTCGAGCCCAGGACAGCCATCAAGTCGCAAGTCCTGGCAGACTTCGTCGTCGACTGGACTGGGCCAACAACGCAGCCAGACCCGTCCGCAGAGAAGGTTTGGACGATCCATTGCGACGGCGCATGGTGCCATGCGGGGGCAGGCGCCGCTGCAGTCATCACCTCACCAGTCGGGGTCAAGCACAGATATGCAGCACGCCTCAGCTTCGCTCTGGAATCCGACAGATGCACAAATAATATAGCAGAATACGAAGCAGTCATCCTCGGCCTCCGCAAGCTAAGGGCCCTCGGAGTCACCACCTGCATCATCAAAACAGACTCCAAGGTAGTTGCCGGCCAAGTCGAGAAAGACTATGCAGCAAAGGACCCCGCGCTTATGCAATACCTCGCGGCCATCCGAAGCCTTGAGAGACAATTCAAGGGATTCACCTTGCAGCATGTGGATCGGGCCAAGAATGAAGAGGCCGACGCATTGGCCAAGGCCGCCGCCAGGGGCGAGTCCTTGCCCTCCGACGTATTCTTTCATGTCATCGGCACGCCAGCCGTCCGGAGCCCCGAAGGGCTCCAAATAACTAATGACAGCGAGGGCCACCGCATAGTCAACCTTATCATGACCGAAGAGTGGCGGGCACCAATAACCCTGTTCCTACAGGGGTACTATCATCCAACCGACATCAGTGAGGCCAAGCGCCTCGGACATCGAAGCCGAGACTTCGCACTGATTGAAGGCCAACTCTACAAGAAAGGGGTCAGTCAGCCAATGCTTAAGTGCGTCACCGAAACCGAGGGCATCCAGATCCTACGCGAAGTCCACAACGGCACGTGCGGCTCGCACGCAGGGCCAAGGGCCCTAGCTGCTAAGGTGATCCGCCAAGGCTTTTACTGGCCCGCAATGATCTGCGCCGCAAATCGGGTCACAAGGTCCTGCGAAGCCTGCCAGAAGTTTTCTCCTCGGTCAAGCAACCCCTCGCAGTATACAAAGCTGATTGCCCACGCATAGCCTCTCCAGCGCTGGGGCCTGGACATTGTCGGGTCCCTGCCCACCGCTCAGGGGAACCTTAAATTCGCCTTCGTCGCTGTCGAGTACTTCACCAAATGGATCGAGGCAAGGGCTGTTTCCACAATAACATCAAAAACTGCCTAGAAATTCTTTTGGCAAAACATTGTTTGCCGCTTCGGAGTACCGTCCGAACTAACAGTTGACTACGGCAAGCAGTTTGATAGCCAAGACTTCAAGGATTTTTGCTTCTCCATTGGCACCAAGCTTGCCTTCGCCTCAGTCTATCATCCGCAGTCCAACGGAGTTGTGGAACGCGCCAATGGGAAAATCTTCACAGCTGTCAAAAAGATGCTCCTCGATGAAAAAAGGGCAGATGGACCGATTTGTTACCCGAGGCAGTCTGGGCACTAAACATGACTGAGTGCAGGGCGACTGGGTTTACTCCTTTCCGCCTTCTATACGGATCGGAGGCCATGACCCCACAAGAAATAAAGCATGGGTCCCCGCGAACAGTTCCGTCAGCCGTCCCCGACGTGGACGAGCCAACTTCAAAGGATCTCATTGACGGAGACCGAGTCTTTGCCCTACAGGCCCTAAACAAATACCAAGCCCAGACAAAAGCATGGCGCGACCACACAGTCATCCCGAGGGAATTCAGCGAAGGGGACCTTGTACTCGTCCGAACAGCTCGGACAGAGTCCAAGGGCAAGCTAGAGCCCAAGTGGGAGGGCCCCTTTATAGTCAAGACGAAAGCTTCCCCCAGCGCTTACAGACTTACAACGCCAAACGGCGAAGACCTGGAGCACTCCTGGAACATCGACAACCTCCGCAAATTTTTTGTTTGACTCATCAGGGCTGATTCGCCCTTGTAATCCGCAAAAACAATCTTATACCGGCCCGCACTCTTTTCCTCCTGGGGGGTGAGGTTTTTAACGAGGCGGAGCCATGTAATATATGTGTGAAAAATCCCCCGCAAAAACATGCGTCGAAAAAAGACAGCGACGACGGTCTTCGACATTCGACCACTACGAGGTCACCGCGAGGCTCAGCGCTAGCCACCCTCGCGTGCGACAAATCCGCGCAGAAGTCGCCTAAGGGTGCAGCCGGACTAGCACAACAAGTGCGAAAAAACCGAAGTCTACCGCGCAGACTATCCGCGCAGAAGTCGCCTAAGGGTGCAGCCGGACTAGCACAACAAGTGCGAAAAAACCGAAGTCTACCGCGAAGACTATCCGCGCAGAAGTCGCCTAAGGGTGCAGCCGGACTAGCACAACAAGTGCGAAAAAAACAACACGAGCCAACAGCTTACCACCAAGATAGTCGTCCACACTAATATCGGTGGCGAAGTCGGCGACACGCTTGCCTGACGACGGCAACGCTCGGGCCGCCTTCGCGACCGTCGGCACTCTGCTGGACGGCGGCACAACCTTCGTCGATTTGGAGCCTCCGGCGCCTTGCTAGATGCAGGGACGCCCGACTTCGCCGCCAGCGGCGGCTTGCCTCCGCCGGGGGCCGCAGCCTTCGCAGCCCCCCGCTGCCTCTTCGGCCTGGCTTCATGAAGCCTGACAACCGCCTGGCGCTTTTGTGCAGCTCCCTGGCGATCCTTGTCCATCACTGCCAACACAACAGCAGCAATATTCCGCCCGTAAGGAAAAACTATCCATTCACGAACCATGCGAGATGTAAAAAAGTCCTCGCCAGCCGCGCGGGGGATAGGAACATTCCTAGGCCAACAACCCCCGGTAACCCTCAGCATCCGAGTCGAAGACTCCCGGAGCTCGGGCGAAGACATCCTTCCCCCCGGGGCCGCGCATGTCCTCATCAACTCTCTAGCAAAACCATCGGAAACCCCAAGTCCTCCCATGGCAGTACCTAGTTTCCTCTTCTTAGAGGATGGGGCGGCCGCCGGCGCAGGGTCGTCTCTAGTCTCCACCACCGGCTTCTTCCCACGGCGGTCCACATCGTCTTGACCGGGATAGCCGTCATACGGCAATTGATTCAATTCAAAAACCCTGTTCAGACGGTCATTCGACCCACGGATTTCCCAGCTGCGCTGGCCCTCTGTCCTCGGCACGTAACGACCAACGAGCCGCACCGCCCCATCCTCCGCCTCACGCACAAAGGCGGCCGGATCGCGGCTTTGCAGATTTAGCGCGAAGGCGGTACTTCGCACCACCCTACCACCATGGAAAGGCATCTGGCGAGGGCACACTTCGCCCAACGCCCAGCCATGCGCCAAGGGCCATACCCCGTACGCCACAAATTCTTCAACCAAATCGCGCCCACTGCTCAGGCCGGCGGCGCACCGAAGGGCCCCTTCGTCCGCATCCTCCTCCGCCACCTCAAAGGGCGGGTACGCCGAGTAAAAATGAGAACACATCTCGGACACGGGGAGTCCCTCATGGTCTTCGACGGTACCCTCAGCAACGTAAAACCAAAACTCATTCCAGTTGCCCCACTTGTTGCGGGCGCAAGGAACCAACTCGACTACCTGCATCGTGGTCTTGCCGGTCTTCGGCGTAAACGTGCAAGACCCAAACTGAGCAACTTCATCTCCAATCATCCTCTTCTGCCAGTGCAAGCAATAATACTTCGCAAAGACTTCGACCGATGGCTGTCCGCCGTACGAAGTCGTCGCCCAGACATACTTCGACAGAGCCACCACGGCGTTCGGTGTCAGCTGATGTATCTGAACGTTAAACCTACGCAGGACTTCGCCAACAAATCGGTGCACAGGCAGGCGGAGACCGGCGGCGAAGAACGCCTCGAACACAACCAACTCGCCCTCTGGCTCGGGGACTTCCTCCGTCCCCGGGACACGAGCAACTCCGCCGCCGAAGTAACCCAACCGCTGCATATCTTGCACGCGAACCGACGACATCCGCGACACGCCAAAATCCACAGAATCGCCGGCGCGCAACTCCTCCGCCATCAAACTACTCAGCGTCTCCTCAGACGAGGCGTTGGCCGGCGTAGCGGCAGCGGAAGAAGAGGAGGTCGGCATCGCTACGTACCGTCGGCGGCGGCGGGCGGTCTGCTTCACTCGAGCCAGATCTCCGGCGAACAAGAGCACGGCGGGCAGACGAGCAACAAGACGGTGAAAAAGGCGGCTAGGGTTTTCACGGAGCGCGGAAAGTGAAGTTCAAAAAGCGCCGACCCCCGCCCCCTTTTATAGACAGGGCGCGGCGCTTCGGGAAACCCGCAATCCAACAGTACGCTGTCAATCAACGGTCATGCCAAAAACCCCCGCGGAACCACTTCGAGCGAGGGCAGCGTCTCCGCCATCTAGCGACGTCTTCGGCACCAGGTGACTTTGTCGAACTGGTCCCTCGGAGGGCAAATGTTGGGGCGAAGGCAAAGACGCCACCCTTCGCTCGAGGCCTTCGCTGCAGTCGCTGGTCTGATAGAGACAAAACGGGCAGGGACACCTTTCGCTCTATTCGGCACCAGACGAAGGCCTGCGACGGCGTCATCCCAGAGTGCAGCCTCGCCCAGCTCAGAGGCCCACGTGTGATCCGGTCCATTGTAACGGGCCCTGCGTGGCCGCCGCGTGTTACGGGCCCAATTTGTAAAGGCATCCCTGTAATTACAGTCTGTAACCCTGCTTTATGGGAATATTCTGGGGATAACCTAGGTAGCTGAGGGCACATGCGTCCTTAACACAAGGCGTTGGGCGCTCAGGTACCTATAAATACCCCCGCACAGTGCCCGTGAGAGGCCAGATTAACAGAGCTATTGCCATCTTGCGCGTAGCCCTGTTGACGTCACTGTTCACCCTTGTTGGCCCCCCTTGCGACCGAGAGCAAGTTCCAACAGATGGGTCCTCTGCTCCTGGCTTGCAGGAGGTAGTCTTCGCTCGGAGCGTTGGAGGTTGCGCTTTTTCCTGCTTCGCTCCGGCTTTCCCGGAGATTGTTGAGGAAGGTTTTCTCTCCGGCGGATCCGCGATGCGATGTAGAGTTCCCTCTTCGTCTGCTACGGATGAAATGGTTCCGAAGCAGAACACACACACGGGGCGGAAGATGATCTTGTGCTGGAAAGTAATGGCCATTGAGCTAGCTTGGATCAGTGACACCCCCCTACCTGGCGCGCCAGCTGTCAGTGTTTTGGGTCCGACCGCGCACCAGGGTTGCCCCTTGAGGTGCTTTTTGGAGTAGGACGGTGTTACCGACTGTAGCTCGATGGTTCGTGCCAGATGCACGAGAGACAGTAGACAATCTTGTACAGGTTCGGACCACTTTGAGATGCGTAACACCCTACGTCCTGATGTGGATCTTTTATGTGGTGGGTTACAAGGGAGTTCTCTAGTATGAGAGATGCTAGAGAGCTGAGTAGTGAGGTGTTTTTGAGGGGATGCCCCCTAGGCCTTATATACTCGACCATGGGGCGTTACATGCGGATGTGATAACAGCGTGTGCCTAAGTAATAGTGAACCGACTGAGCTTATCTTCCTATAATCCCACCGACTTATCGTCATTCAGTTCCGACGTCTGAGGATGTCGCGCGGGAGAGTCATGTCGTTGCTGTGGACGTCGTTCAATCCATTGGGTCGTCCGGGCTTGAGTTGATCCAATCTTGCGTCAATCCACTTTGCTAGACGTTCCTCCCCAGGCCCACGAAGGGATGGCCTCGCGAAATATTAGGCCCAAGGCCTTTCGCTAGGTCTTCTAGCCTTCTAGTGGACCCGGGGATATTTGTCCCCCACAAGGGGTCGCTGACGAGGAGGTCCCACGTGTCGGCGCAACCAGGTCACGGCGTGGGTGGGCTGGTGGTGTTGGGCAGCGCGATGAGGAGACTGGGCCGATAGTGGAATGGGCCCAAGCATGTAGGGTTCCTGTTTTTTTTTCTTTTTTTTCCTTCTATTTCAATTTCCCAAATTCAAATTCAATTACGAATGCAAATCAAATTCACATCTTTGTTTCAAATCTTAATGCACAATCAAAAGTAAAACTCCAAGATGAATGCATCATTTTAATTTTTTTATTTTAATTATTTCCTTCTCTTTATTTAGGCAAAGGCCTAAAATATGACATGCACACACATTATTTCTTTTTAAGGGAATAAAATTTCTAATGTAAATTATATATACTAAGAGCATCTCCAACAACGTGACCTATAAAAATGCCCTATAATTTGAAAATAAGTATATTTTATAAAATTTAGGGCACCAACAAAACACATCGCTCCAACAGTAAAGCCTCAAATCTAGATTATAGGGCAGCCCACTACGGTGTAGTATACTTGAGTCACTTGAGAGGGTGCCCTATAGTTTTTCACAAAAAAATATGAAATATGACACTGTTGGAGTAGTTTTTCCTGTGTAAAGCCCAATATTTCAATTTGAGGCACTAGTTTGAGGCATTGTTGGAGATGCTCTAAGAAATAATTTTACACAACCCTTTTATATGACCCATTTTATATCCTCCAACCAAGGATAATTTAGTGTCTTTTATTTAGTCTCTTATTAGAAACGTATTTAATTTGGGAGAAATTACTTTGGAGGTAAGTAAATCATTATGAAAAGGTCTCTTAAATTAGAATATTTGAAGACTTTTTCATACCTCTAAAATTGTGATTTTGAGGTGTTACAAGTAATACTCCTGGCACTAACGAAAACACAAATCAAGAATATTATCAATACTACTTGTCTACTTTGCGAAATAGAATTTCAAATGGGTGGTTCAGTGCCTTGATATACTGAATGGGAGATATATATAAGCCTTAATGACTGTATGATCACTGAACGTTCTCAAGCCATAAGTAAACGTAGAATGCCATTGCCTACTACTCTTATTACTACTCATGGTTAGCAAGTAGTAACCTAGTGGTATATTACATAATGTTTTATTGCTACACATATGCTACATATAAACTATTTTTTTGTTACACTAGCACCTCCTTAATTCCAGTCCTGCGTCCGCCGCTGAAAACACACGACGACTTTTGCTGACTTCCATATTTCTAGATACTTCGTAGAAGTTTGAACTCCCAAAAAAAATGCTAGTTAGACCTCAACATTCAACTAACACTTTGCACAAAAAAACTGGACATGCATGTATACATATGAAAAGATTGAGCATCCGAGAAAATTTCTTGACACTGGACAAATAATGCCTGTTGCCAGTATTTTAGCTTGTGCGCTAAAAAAAGGCACTGTTTGGAAAGTTTTTACTGCTATACACCGAGTTTAGGAGTACAACATAAATGGTTCCAAGTCACGTTTAGGACAAGTAAGCAATGCCGTTGGACATCACCAATAATCAGCGCAACGAATTGATTAGTGTACCTTAAATAACCGTGGCGCTAGAACCCGCCCGCGGAACATCCCCATCCATTCCACGAGCCATCATTCATTAATCGGAGATACTTGCTCATACAGTCATACCACGACCCAGCCTGAAAGCAAAGCGAGAAAGGAAAAAAAAGGCAGGGGGGGGGGGGGGGGGGGGGGGGGCAGTTGCCCTGCAGATTCTCCTTGCATTCCGTGTCCCTCCTAATCCTACCGTCCAAATTAATCCGCCGCTCCACTCCCCGGTCTCCACACACCACCCAAATTTCTTTTTTTTTCTTCCTCATCTCGTCTATGCATTAGCAGCCGACGCCATCCAAAAAAATAACCCATTAATTAATCAATAGGATAAATGATTTATTTATTTTGAGGAGATGATTAATTATCTATTATATTACCCCAGGAAAAAAGCACGTACTCATCTACGGCCCTTTTCCCCCACCGCACTTGATTATCCCTTCATGTTTTCACTTTTCAATAAAACCAGAATATTTTCTCATTCCTTGGGTGACAATATTTTTTTTATTATCCGGAGTGCTGTTCAGTTGACGTGTGAGTATGAATGAAAAAGAGATAGCAAAGGATATAATCGAGAAGAAAACAAGGGAAGTGAACTGGAGACGAACTCCAACCTGGTTCGACCGCACCGAGATGCGGACACGCAGTCGCCCACGCGCCCCCACCGGTTCGCACCGCCCCACGCCTACGCGCGCACGGGGGCTCGCCCCCGGCCCTCGCAGACAACTGGCTCCCACCAGACCCTGGCCCCACAATACAGTGAGATAAACCGTCGTGAGTGGGATTCGTTTGGTGCGCGTAGCGCGGGGGCAGTAGCCACGAGCTTGAGCGCTATAAATTCAGCCCCACCCCTGGCCTCCTGCCCTCACACCCACCCTTCCTCCTCCTCCCTCCTCTCTTTCTCTCACCAAGTCGTTCGTCACGCAGAGGACCGGACGCTCGTGAGAGGCGAGACGAGCAATCGAAAGCCGGAAGGAAGCCTAACCTCTCTTCCAAAGCCAAACCGAAAAGGGAAAAAAAGTATTGTCGAAGAGAAAAGGAAAAAAATAATAAAGGAACACAAGCAGCCCACCGGCGCATCACAGGGGAAGCAAACAGGGGAGAACCCTAGTCAACAGACGCCGCCGCCCTCCCTGGCTGGATCTGGCCGCCGTCTCCTCCGCCGCCCGACGATCGCCTGGTACGGAGATCCTACCCCCCAATCAGGACCATTAGGACTGCTGTGTCACAGTCTCACGGAACGGACGGATTGGAACGGAGCGGGATCCTTAGCGCGTCGCGTGCCCGCCGGGGTGGGTGAGACGCGGCGCGGTTAGTTAAGAGGACGGACTGATTTCCAATTTCATTTCTCCGGACTGCTTGGGATGCCGAATTCGCGCTTTTAGCGCAGCGAGGACACCTTTGTTTTTTAATTCTTCCGCGGGGTGATTATGCCAAATCTGAAAGCGGAATGGGATCAAGGCTATGGCCGGGTTGCCGAATCTACCAACTGTTACGGTGCGATCCTTACTTTATAGGAAGAATTTAGCGATATTTATTGATTCAAGGCAGGCTATAAATACAGTCCGTAGATCGAGGAAGGCAGAGGTAGTGTTATCTAGAAGGGAGTAGAAGTTAAGGCCCCTTTCCTCTGGAGTGAAATGTGCTGTTGGGATGGTCCTTCTGTTATTGCTCTGCTGTTCAGCTAACTTTCCTGCTGAGATTAACTTAAACCTAGTTTCTTCTAAGAGGTCGTATCCTGTGCAATCTGTTTCTCCAAGCGTGCAGTTACATGATTTAAGCCATCTAATGCATACCTTCAACCCGTCCCACCTCACCCTCTATCTCTTTAATCCTTGCTGGGTTAAACGTAAAATTATCTGTCACCATTAGATATGCGTTAGATGGCTAATTGCAAGCTTGCACAACTTAACAGATTGCGCAGCACACATCCACTTCTTCTATTGCTTTGACCTAGGGTTAACTGCTATCTAATGTTTCTGTTACTATCTTGTCATTTATTTATATATGCAGGGATACATTGTATCCTGTTTTAGTCAGGTCCTAAGTTAGATCAACATTAAACTGTTGATGCGTTTGTTTGAGATTAGGAACAGGTGTTGCCCATGGGTTTTGAATATTTCCTTAAGAAAATTACCCTTTTAGTCATGTTAGATTGCATCAGCTCGCAAGTAGAAGGCCGAAATATTCAGTATTCTCCTGTTCTTATGTGTCCTGTTTTTCAGTTACATCTACATCCACAGTTGTGATATAGCTGAAAGAAACTGTGCTAGAATTGGACTGGTTCTAGTTACATTTGTCAAAAGTGTATACTGTACATCCTGTGCTCTTGGCTTCCCATTCTGAGTACATGTGCACTATTACAGGTTGAGATGTTATTTGTTGGTCATACATATACACCATTTCTGTTTTAGTCTTTCTCTCTGGATCGCTCTGAATCATCTATATTTCGGTTTAGTCAATATAAGGAGATAATCAGCTATTTGTATTAGTTAGCTCTAAATCAGCCTTGAGTGGTTGGACAGTTATTTTTTCATGTTTTGCATTTAGAGATGCTGGAGTTCAGCTTATTCACTTTCTTAGCTTTTAATTTGGAGTATTAGCTATGTGTTCTGCTAATTTTGAGGGATGGTTTATGTTGTTTATTGGTAGCATATAGACTTGAATAACATGTAATACACTATTATTTGGACCATGTGCTTTGGGTGACAAGCTAAGCAACTGATGTTTTTTAATGTGTTCATACTTAATACTGTAGGATTATATGGAGTTGTCTTCCATTCATTTTTATCTTCCTTTCTAGAGCTTCTATTTGTTTGGAAAAATCATTTTATGTAGAATGGACTTAGCCAACCTCGATCCTCATATATGTAATCTATTTTCGTGCTGTTGCGAAAGCCAAAAGCTAACCAAAGGGATAAAGGGCTTGTTTGGTTCGCTGCCTAACTTGCCACAGTTTGCCTAATTTTTTCTGCCTAAGTTTAGTTCTTTAATTTGTCCGACTAACCTTAGGCAAGTTGTGGCGCAGTTAACCGAGAACCAAATAGGCCCAAAAAGCAAACTGCTTTGGGTCAAAAGCTGCTTTTGCTCTAGTACAAAACTCACAACACCTTTACCCTTGCTTTCACGTGCTTTTGGCTTCCAAATTTACCCATCTGCCATCGGTTATGAAAAATACTGATTCGTTTCCCTTTGTTCCTATCGCGTGAAAGAAAGGCATGTCCCTTCCCCAGTGTTGGTGTGGCTTCGGTGGTGGCCCCGACATGCGTGCGGCCCTACAACATGGCTTTGGCACATGCGTGACCCTTTTTGGCGCGAATGGTGGCCCTAGTGCATGCCCTTTCTTGGCATGTGGCCTCAACATGGGCGTGGCTCCGGCGGCAGCCCTAGCGTGGGGGTGCTACCATAGTTATTAAGGCGAGTAACACCTAAGCGGTAAGGCGATCGGGAGCAAGAAAGGCGTCCTGTTGCCTTGTTGCACGACTAAGGCGGGGGGAAGAGGCGGCGGCGGGGCGCAGGAAAGAGGTGGTGACGGGGCGCGGGTCGCGGCGGCGGCACGCAGGGCGGCTGTGGTGAGCGAGAAGCTGTGACGAAGAGGCAATTGTGCGTGGAAGGAGAACTGGCGGCTGCTGGCTTCGTGGAACAGTGAGGTTAACCTAATATCGTGGTGTTGGGCTGGACATAGTTGTTAAGGCATTCGTTAAGCGACGCTTAAGCGGTAAGGCACTGATTAGCAGCAAGGTGTCCTTGTCGCCTTAGACTGGAGAGTAAGCGGTGGCGTGCAGGGCTCTGGGAGGGTGCGACAGCGGCGTGGGGATAGGAAGAGAAAACTGCGGGAGAGGGAGGGAGAAGAACGGCAGCACTGGGGGAGAGGGAGAAAGAGGGGAGCGGCGGTGTGGGGGACAGAGGATAGAGAAGAGCGTCGGCGCCAGGGGAGAGGGAGAAAGAGAGAGCGGCGGTGTGGGGGAGACGCTTGCTGTGCGGACGGGCACCGGGTGGTGGCTAAGAGAGGGATATGAGACGTCTAGGTTAGGTCAAGTAGTGGGCTAGGAAACAGCAGGCCGGTGGCCCATATGTCTTTAACCCCTTTATTTTTTCTTATCTTTTTAGTTCTCTATAGAATCAGTGAGTCTATTAGTTATATATTTATTTATTTTTTCTAATCTTCTACTACTACCTATTAATTATGTTGTATTATAAGTCTATTATGTTGTCTTATGTTGAACTTGTACTCCTAATAGTACTATCATCCCTACCTATTTAAGACTATATTCCTATATTTATATATTAGTAAGGCGTCGCCTCGCCTTACTCCTTACCGCTTAAAAAGGTAAAAAGGGGGGCGACCGCTTTACCTTGCCTTACCGCCTTAACAACTATGGGGCTGGGCTAGGCTAATTGGTAATGGGCTTCTTTCTTTTCCCTTTTTTTTACTGTTTTTCTTTTCTACTAGACTAGAATGGGCCTACTAGGAGGCCATACAGCTGTGCTACTTGCTTATTAGCTTCTAATTAGTGATATGTAACTAATATTTGGTATAATTTTTATATTTATCTATATAATTAAGGCCTCGCCTCGCCTTACGCTTTACCGTTTAAAAGGTAAAAAGGGGGTCGATCGCCTTATCGCCTTACCGCTTTAATAACTATGGGTGCTGCATCGGTGAGTGGCCCTGCCCTGGTGTTGGTGTGGCCCTTCCCCATGCTCCCCGTCCTCGTGGCACCGCACGGTCGCTCCGGCGAGTAGCTCTGACTATAGGAGAAAGATGAAGATGTGAGTTTGACAAGTGAGTTTCTCTGGTAAGTGAGAGGCATTCAAGTGGATGACATGTGGGATCCTGTCTTTGTGGTGCCACATGGTCACTCCAGCGAGTAGCTCTGGCTAGAGGAAGATGAAGATGTGAGTCTGACAAGTGAGTTCCTCTCGTGAGAGGAATTTAAGTGGATGACATGTGAGGTCCACTCATGAGTGTGTTAGATTGGGCATAGTTTTTTTGAAAGCCATAGTTCCACCAAACGGCTTTCAGCTTTCTCACAGCCCATAGCTTTTCTACGGCCCACAACTTACAACTGCTTTTTTAAAAGCCACAACTCAACCAAACACACCTTAACTACCTAAAACTTAACACGTGCTTATCGTATTTGCTTTTGTCTGTATGGTGTTGCTTTGTGGTTTCCCTTGGAGAAATGATACCACGTCTAGACTAGCTTATGCTCTTGCGTTGTCATCATAACTTTTTTTTACATATATGCAATATGCACAACCTTTTCTATTCCTGGCATGTATATGTACTTATTTACTTTGTCTATAAAAGGGTCTGCGTGGATGCTGAGATCCTGTAT
This sequence comes from Zea mays, assembly GCF_902167145.1. NCBI lineage: Eukaryota > Viridiplantae > Streptophyta > Magnoliopsida > Poales > Poaceae > Zea > Zea mays. Next base: position 42,324,204 of record NC_050100.1, on the reverse strand, counting down.
CACTAGAATCCAAATTCTTGAGATGGGTAGGAAGTGGACAACAAGAGGAGGAAATGGTCTGGGTCAGAACGTGAAAAGAATCCAGCGGAGAATGATATTCAGGTTGCACCACCTGATTGAAATTATTCTTCCCTGCAGTACCAAGAAATGATCAGTCTGCTGTATCTGTTCACTTCTTAGTTCATCCCGTGTTGGCTGGCCACCTCACTAGCGGACTGAAGCATCCAAGCAACCTTTGAAAAATCCTATTCTGGTTTTATTGCTGATATATTATGCATGTTTGTGTTGCAGATGCTTGTCCCGACAGAAAGGCAACAATAACTTCCCTCCATTGGGTGCCTTAATATTCCCGGAAATTGCTACTGGTTCCACTAGTTGAAAGATTCAATCTATATGCATCTACACATGACATGGGTTCTCGAGGAAGGATGTTATTTGACCTTAACGAACTCCCAGCAGAAGTTGAAGAAGCAGCAGCTGCTGTCGTGCCAAAAGAATCTGCTGCTGTTGTGCCAAAAGAATCTGCTGCTGTCGTACCACAAGAAGCTGTTGTTGTGGCGTTACAAGAAGCTGCTGTTGTCGTGTCACAACCTCAGAAATCCCTTCGTGTTCCGACGACATATGCCCCAACCTTGTTTCAGCGAGGGGAAGGATCACAGTCGCAGGGGATATTGAACAATAATGCCTTTAAGCATGCATCCATTGGTTCTGGATTTCAGCCTTTTGTGAGGAACAGCAAAGATTCAAACAATACAAAGGAGCCGATGAAGGTGGAAGATAATCATAATTCTAGTATAGCATCACTGTCCATGGTAAACAATCAGATCACCGACAGTGCTGCTTCAAAGGTTGAGACTTGCAATAAGGTGTCACAAGCCATTGAAAGAGAAGAAGGAGAATGGTCTGATGCAGATGGCATTTCTGAAAATGCAGGGAGTAGCAACAAAGATGAGTTCACTGGTACCGCAAGCACTAATTTGAAGAAAGAATCCCAAGAGAGCGAGCCCCATCTTATTAAATCTGGTGATGTGACTAAAGATGATACTGCTGCGGAATGTAGTGATGCTGAAAAGGTTGATGCATCTGAAGATCGGGTTCACGGGTCCACAGGATCAGATAACATGCAAAATTCTGAATGTAAAGGAAATCAGCCTGGTGATGATCTAGATCTTTGCAACAGGTCAAGGGATGTTAAAGGAGTCGAAGCCAATTATGCTTTGAGGTTTGCGAGCAACCCCGCAAAGAGGCCCAAGTTAAATGAACACAAAGAGGCCATGTTAGGCAAAAAACGAGCTAGGCAAACTGTCTTCATCAATGTAGAGGATGCGAAACAAGCTGGTACAATGAAGACATCAACACCCAGGAGGCAGTCATCTTTTCCAGCACCGATTGTTACACGTACAGTGAAGGAAGCTTCTCGTGGTGCTGGTGAAAAGGCTGCAGAAAAACAAAGTCAGCAAGCAATCAGGGATCAGAGACAACCTGAAATGATGGGATCAGAGCGAAGCAATTCTGCAGATCCTAGTGACCAATACACTGAATCCAATGGTGATGCTGAGTTGGGTACCCAGGGCCGGTCAAAGAAAATGAATGCAGAAGATCCAGCCTCAGATGGGTATCAGCAGCCTGTCCAAAGACAAGCTTCATTCAAGCAATCCATGGACTTGAAGCAACCAAAAAGCCGATCATTCTCTTCCCAAAGAACATTTCTAACAGGAACAAACAATGCTGATCAGAAGCCAGCCAGCAAAAGGTCTATTATTTCCAAAAAGCAAACTTTTGTAAACAATGTACAGGATTCATCTGTTGAGCGACTTATAAGGGAGGTGACAAACGATAAGTTCTGGCACAATCCAGGTTGCTTCTTTATTGTCATGTTTGATTTGGTTGTATATGATTTTTACCTTACTGGAAAATTTAGAATTTGTTATAAATATACATTTTATTACATGCATGCGAGATTTGTGGAATTTGTTTAGGTCATGCCTTTTAACAATTACTGCCCCCATGTTTTAGTGTCCCTCGTTAAGTAATAGCTTATAAAACAAGTAGGACCAGGACTTGGACGCAGGGAGGTAATACCCCTGTCCATGTATTTTAAAATGATATCTTAAAAATGTGGCAGCTCCATGTTACACTTCGCCACTTGCTCTGTACTGAAGATTGTTGATATTTTGGTCATTGTGTTTCTCACTAATGATCACATATTTGATGTTATCTTGTTCCATTCCAGAAGTTGTAAAATCACTATTGTGTTTGCATGTGTGTGTGGTTGTAATTTGGCATATAAATAACATATATTTCTTTATCTGAACAGAGGAGGCAGAACTTGAGTGTGTTCCTGGAAGCTTTGAATCTGCTGAGGAGTACATTAGAGTTTTTGAGCCTTTGCTTTTTGAGGAATGCAGAGCTCAGCTTTATAGTTCGTATGAGGAGAGTCTTGAGGCTGTGGGAAGGGATGCACATGTAGCGGTCCGAGTAAAAACTGTCGATAGACGTGAAAGAGGTATGTGGGATTGGTTTGTTGCGCTTTTATAGAACACGAAGTTGAATACCCCAATCAGTGCAGTAACCTGAATATTAATGCATCCAGGATGGTACGATGTTGTCGTTCTACCGATCCATGAACAAAAATGGAATTTCAAAGAAGGCGATGTTGCTATTCTATCGTTTCCACGGCCTGGTTCAGGTATATTTACTGAATTGTCTTAGTTTTTTATTTGCAATAACTGTCGATAGACGTTTTTCTTAGTTAGCTGTTGTGTTGGTATTTTCAGCTGCACAATCAGGCCGATCTAGTAGGAGAGCTATGGGTTCAAATGAGGATGCTGTATCAGAATGTGGCCGGCTTGTTGGTACTGTTAGGCGCCACATGCCTATTGATACACGTGATCCTATTGGAGCTATTATCCATTTTTATCTTGGTGATTCATTTGATTCTAACAGGTATGCCAAATTTTGTAACATATGACTGTTCTTGTATTTGTCATATCTTTGAAGTTCCATTTTGACAACCACATTTATCATGGCTTGTACATTCCCAAAGCATCTGAACTTATGTTTATTTAGCATATTGTTTATCTTTGGAAAGATCTTATGACTTGTTTGTTGTGTGTTTGTGTCACTGAAGTTATTTTATTAGATATATTTATAAACCATATAATGTGTTACAGATACTTGTACATAGAATTGTCCACAAAACAGTACTCTCTTAGATGGATTTTTCTCTAGCTCAGCTTACGATAGGTAAGCTTATTTTGGTTAACTATGCCTAGGGAAGTAAGGATATCTGTTATTTTGGTTAACTATGCCTAGGGTTGTACTTGTTAGAAGCTGTAGTTTCATGTCTTAGTTCAATAAGTAACATGTTTTAAAGTCGGGCGACTAGTCGACGACTAGTCGAGAAGTCGGTGCAGAGGTGATAGTCGATCTGAACGACTCAACTTTCTCTACTAGTCGCTCGACTCGTCGATTAGTCACGACTAGTCGCGGCAGTTGAGTCGAGCGACTTATTTGGGCCTAGGTATAAAAATGTGAGACCACCCAGCCATCTCGACACTAGTAGGTAGGATGCTAATGGACAAGTTTTCTACCTTATTTATCTATGGATATGGAATGATTCATGACTTGATGATGACCAAGACAAATGATAGAGATATTGTGAGGCATGCAACTACTCTGTTTGTAACATCCTTCCTTACGTTGGCTAATATATGGAAACAAAGACAAGGGTTGAAAGGTCTCTTTGTTAGTAATGAATGGTGTGAGTACAAAGAACGAATAATGGATGACGTAATTTCTATTGTTGATAAAAGGGGGACAATCATATGGATACCAATATGTATAGAGCAACTTTGTTTTTGAATCCAAACAAAAAAGTGGCCGCCTAGAACCCCCACACCTATGTATAGATTTTGAATGCTTGTTCCTATTGAATGGCGTAAAAACCCTAACTCTGGCCGCCTAGACCCCCCGCATGCGCTCGCATTATTTGTTTCCATTTGCATGCGAGAAAAAAGTGGAAGACATATATGTTTCTTGCTGCATGCTTAGAAACAAAAAAACTGATTTAAATGCTTTATTTCGTTCATAAATATAGGATCTCTACAACAATTATGTAGCTAGGCTCGTTAGAACCAATTTATGATATATGCTGATACTAATTATGCTACACGGTGTAGGTATTTATGTAATGTGGTGCGTTGCGTAAAAAATCTGTTTTCTGCTGCATGCGCACAAATTTAGCATGACAAAAATGTGCGTTGAAAGAAATTGGATTGGCTTGCATGGAAACAAAAATATGATTTTAATGCTTTATTCCTCCATAAATATAGGACCTCTCCAACAATCACGCAGTTAGATTATGCTACACAGTGAAGGTGTTTATGCACTGTGGTTAGGCTGTTTAGAATCAGTTCCTATTTTTACGGAGCGCAGGCTTGCGGTTTCTATTTTGATGTAGATCCCAAAATTATGGTATGTCGTGAGAGTTTTCATTGCATGTGCGCAAAATTTGGATGACAGTTTCGTTCACACTGCATGCGCATAAAAAATGGATGACATGTATCACGCAAAGCATAAAAATCTGGCTTGTAGTACACTAGTGGCGCATCTCCAGACCCGAGTATAAAAACATCCACTTTAGAGCGTAAAAGCCACAATTATGAACATAAATTACCGAGCCAAACCCCCACGTCCATGCATCCACCATAAATCAAGGGATTTGATTTGAGGAGTTGATTAGGGGATTTAATAAGGTGGGTTGATTAGGGAATTTTAATTTTTTATGGCAGTAACGAATGCCATAAATCAATAGATTATATGCCCAAGATTTTATGGAATCGTGGCAAATGGCCTTTTTTTGGAGCGATTACCTTTTTTGTGAATTTTTTGTTTCGCTGCGTAAATGTTTGTGTCATAAATATCTTGTACATATGACGCAAATGGTAGAACCCAATATACACACTGGGTTATGTAACGAGAAATGCATATATAACCAATAAACGTTTGCGTAAAATGTGAATAGAAATATCATAAACAGACAATAGATGAAAAGGGAGCTATGAACTGAAAATGTATGTCGTAAAAACATATTGACGTTGGCATATAATTATGTATACAAAGTAGCATAAAAACAGGGCTGCCGCTTGCGGAACCACCGCCTCTCCTCTGGGATCTGCAACTGCTCGCGCCTAGGGGAGGCCGCCGTCGTCGTCCGCGTCTAGGGAAATTCGCCGCTGCCGCTCCCACCTCGGATGGCGTCGCCGATGTGCGCGCCTCAGGGTGCTGTCGTTGCATGCGTGCCTCCAGGATCGGATGCCGTAGCCGCTCCCACCTCCCCGTCGTCGTACGCGCCTCAGGGGGCCGCACTGCACGCCCCCCTCGGGATCTGTCGTAACCGCTCCCACCTCATCGTCGTGCGCGCCTCAGGGGCCGCTGCCGGGCGTTTGCCCCCCGATCCACCACCGCACGCTTGCCTTCCAGTTCTGCCGTCGTGCGCACGCCTGGGGGGGGTCACCGTCGGAGCCGCTAAAAATTTAACCTTAGCGCCCTGGGGCTCCTTTTATAGACGCCTGGGACCTGGTGCGACTGAACCGGATGCAACGTTGGACCAGGCCTTCCCTAGTTATTTGGAAGCCCAGGGCTCCATATATATATAAACTATATATACACACACACACATATGCTATGTCACCCTAGGTGAAGCTTCACCCGGGCACAAAACGACTGAGCAGCCCACATGCGGGGGCGGTCCCCACACACGCCGCACCGCATTGCACGCATGTGGGGGAGCGCTCGCTTTTTCCTTTTTTTGTGCATGCATGGTTAGACTTTTTACTTTTTTTGCGGCACGCCACACACATTTCTCGCATGCATGGCTAGTCTATTTCCTTTTTTGCGGCACACATCACACATTTTTCATTTTTTTGCATGCATGCTGCTTGGTTTTTTTTGTATGCACATACAATCAGTAATTTTATAGTAATCATTTAGTAATAGAATGCAATTGATAATATTGCAGACACCAATCAGTAATTTCACAGTAGTAATCGCTCAGTAACAGATGCAATCAGTAATTTTACTGAGTCATCGCTCAGTAATAGATACAATCAATAATATTGCAGTCATTAGTCAGCAATTTTAATGCAGTCATCGCTCAGTAATAATTCCAGCAGTGAAGAAGTGTTTGGTTATTACTGACGGAACGTTGGATTATTTACCGACAAAACGTTAGATTATTACTGACGAAGCGTTGGGTTATTACCGACGAAACGTTTGATTATTACAGACGAAGCATTGGGTTATTATCGATGAAACGATCGATCATTATCGGCGAAGCGTTGAGTTATGACCGACGACACGTTGGGTTATTACTGACGAAACATTTGGTTAGCATCGACGAAGCGCTGGGTTATTACTGACGAAACGTTCGATTATTACGGACGAAACGATCGGTTATTACCGGCGAAGCATTGGGTTATTACCGACGAAGCGTTGGGTTATTACCGACGAAACGTTCGATTATTACTAATAATTTTGAACTATCGGCGAATATCACCTACAAAGTGAATGCATGCACAAAAAGGAAAAATGTGCATAGTTACTTGATCCCGCAAAAAAGAAAAAGAATTAATGCGCATGCGGGCTGTACGGTACAAAAAAGGGAAAAAGGTGCCTTCCATGGAGGCGGGGCTTGCATGCGGGCATGCATGGGTGGGTGACCTGGTCCAGGACGACGAGGTGGGACTGGTCCGGGTGAAGTTTCACCCTAGGTGATAAATAGCGCTAGCCTCTATATATCAGATTACATGACCTGGTATCTAGGCCCATTGTATCGAATTCAAGATGAGACGGTGCATCATGAGTCTATTCCACAAATTTGGTGGAATAAACTCATTCCTCATATTATCACTAATTATTAGCCTAAAGAATGAAATGGTGATGGATCAACTCATTCCATTCCACAAGCCAAACAAGAAAGTGAATGAGAAAATGATGGACTATGTTATGACTGGGCGCCACTATAGGCGTCGTCGAGCAGCTGGCGGCAGCCTAGCCTAGGCGCCAACAATAGTTAGAGAAGATTTAGGAGATAAGATTTAGGAAAGATTAGTTAGATAAGGAGAAGAAGATTAAGGAGATAAGATTAGTGAGAAAAGGGGATCTCAGATCTGATCTCTTAAGATAAGGATTATGAGGGAGTATAAATACTTGTAAACATCTCTATGGAAAATTAGTGGAAAATTAAGCAGGAAAAGTATTAGCCCGCTTCCTCAATAAGAAGCCGGGCGCCCCTTCACCTGTGCGTCCCTGCGTCCTCGTCCATCAGCTTGCAGCGACGGCGCCCTTGCGCTAGCAGCCGTCGCGTCCAGCCTTCTCTCATCCCTACAACCTGCGCAACCTTCCGGGTAGGATCTGTGATCCTATCAGAACCAAGGTTATATGGCGTCGCGTAGGCGTCCAGGCGTTTTTTTGGCTTAGGCGTCTCACTCGCCACGCCTTGGATGGATATGGCGTCGCCTGGCGTGCCTAGTCGTCGCCTTGGCGTCCAGTCTGTCGCCGCGGATGCCACACAAACGAAAAATCGAGTTTGCGCGCGTGCGGGAAACGGGAGGGCACGGCACGCGCACGCTTTTGGAGCGCATACAGGGTTTAGGGTTTGCGCGCGTGCGGCCCTTCCTGCAGCGTGCCAAATCGAGAGAGTGGGAGGGAAAGAGAGGGAAGAGAGGAAGAGAAGACCGAAGAGGGCGGCGGTAGCAGCTGCAGTCCGACGGCCGTTCGCCTCCATCCGGTGCGCTGCCTCCTCAATCCGGCGTGCCGCCTCCATCCGGTGCGTCGCCTCCAATTTTGCTATTGCAAGTGTTAGATTGTTAGGTTTTTTTTGCATATCCTCGCCTAGGCGATGCTCATATGGCGTCGCCTCGCCGCACGCCTAACTCGCCTAGGCGTTTGGAAGGGGGTCGGTCACCATGTCTCGCCTTAACGCCTTAATAACCTTGATCAGACTACCTCATTCCGCAAACCAAACACACTGTTAGTGTCATATCTAATGTTTTGTTTCTCTGCTTATTGATCCCATGACCACAGTATCGAAGACAGAATAATTCTGTTATTAGTCAGAAAATAAGAAAGGCACATGGCATACTCTGAGGCTCATTTCTCAACTGGTGTTCAAGATAATTTGTGAAGAATTCCTATTATGAAAGTTTCAAATGAGAATTTGATAAGGAAACTACAGTAGGAGTGTTATGTGTGATTTAAAAGGTTGCAATGTGCTGTAGATGTAAAATTTTACGTAGTGTATCCAAGTTCAAATGTTAATCTTTTTAGTCAACAGCCATTTGTTGAATACAAACAGGATCTCCAATGAGGCTGGTACTGCCCTGTAGATTGCGCTTGACTTGACCATAGCAGCCTATTTGGATGAATTGAGCTAAAACCGATTTATGAACTGACAAATCTTGTATGCCTCTTTAGGTAATGCTGCCCCACTTAATCCTAGCAGCCTGTTGGGTGATTAATAAACCCCTTTCATGAAGTTCTATCTTGTACGCACTTGATTGCTAACTATGAAACACCTTGAAATTGCTTTGCTATAGTTTCATTTTGGAACATTATTAACTTATTCTCCATCACTTGCATATTTGTTTGCTAAGTTATCTCGTTGTTCTTGTGTTGTATCCATAGCAGTGAGGCTAATGTTCTGAATAAACTCCAACCTCGGAGTACCTGGTATCTAACTGGACTTGGTTCTCTTGCAACAACACAACGAGAATATGTTGCTTTACACGCTTTCCGCCGTCTTAGTGTGCAGGTAATGCTATATTACGCCTAACCAGTATCTTTCTTTATTACTAACATAGAAAAAGTCGATTTTGACAAACAAATTTCCGTTAGATGCAAAATGCAATACTTCAACCAAGTCCAGAGCATTTCCCGAAGTATCAAGAGCAACCACCAGTCATGCCAGACTGCTTCACCCCAAATTTCGCTGACCATCTCCATCGTAGCTTCAATGGTCCTCAATTGTCGGCAATTCATTGGGCTGCAACACATACAGCTGCTGGCACAAACAATGGTGTCCTAAAGAAACAAGAACCATGGCCTTTCACGTTGGTACAAGGTCCTCCTGGGACAGGGAAAACTCATACTGTGTGGGGGATGCTAAATGTTATCCATCTTGTTCAGTATCAACATTACTATGCTGCTTTGCTTAAGAAGCTTGCTCCTGAAAGTTACAAGCAAGTTAGTGGTAGCACTAGTACCAGCTCAGAGACTGTTGCAGCAGGGTCAATTGATGAACTATTGCAGAGCATGGACCAGAATCTATTTCGCACTCTTCCCAAGCTTTGCCCTAAGCCTCGGATGCTTGTATGTGCCCCATCAAATGCTGCAACAGATGAGCTTCTTGCTCGTGTTCTTGACCGTGGTTTTATAGATGGTGAAATGAAGGTATACCGCCCTGATGTTGCTCGTGTTGGAGTTGATTCACAGTCTCGAGCTGCACAGGCTGTTTCAGTTGAAAGAAGGACAGATCAGCTTTTAATGAAGGGCCGTGAAGAAGTAATTGGGTGGCTACATCAGCTAAAAGCCCGTGAGCAGCAGCTATCACAGGAGATTGCCTATCTTCAAAGGGAACTCAATATAGTTGCAGCGGCTGGTAGATCCCAGGGTTCAGTAGGGGTAGATCCTGATGTTCTTGCTCAAAGGGATCGTAACCGTGATATTCTGCTTCAGAAACTTGCTGCGTCAGTTGAAAGCAGGGATAAAGTATTGGTGGAGATGTCACGGCTGCTGATATTAGAAAGCAGGTTCGGTCTTGGCAGCAACTTCAATATGGAAGATGCTAGGGCTAGTCTGGAAGCCAGTTTTGCCAATGAAGCTGAGATTGTTTTTACAACTGTGTCAAGTAGCGGGCGTAAGTTATTTTCCCGCCTGACTCATGGCTTTGATATGGTTGTTATTGATGAGGCTGCTCAGGCTAGCGAAGTAGGAGTCCTTCCTCCATTGGCTCTTGGTGCAGCTAGATGTGTCCTGGTTGGTGATCCACAGCAACTCCCTGCTACTGTTATTAGCAAAGCAGCTGGAACTTTGCTTTACAGTAGGAGTCTATTCGAGAGGTTTCAGCAGGCTGGTTGTCCTACCATTTTATTGTCAGTGCAATACAGGATGCATCCCCAGATCCGTGAATTTCCATCAAAATACTTTTATCAAGGCCGTCTTACAGATAGTGAGAGTGTTGTTAAATTACCTGATGAAGCCTATTACAGAGATGCACTTATGGCACCTTATATCTTCTACGACTTGTCACATGGCCGTGAGTCTCATAGGGGTGGGTCATCTTCATATCAGAATATTCATGAAGCGCAGTTTGCATTGCGTTTGTATGAGCACCTTCAGAAGTTCTTGAAAGCTAACGGTGCCAAGAAGGTTTCTGTTGGTATAATCACACCATATAAGTTGCAGTTGAAGTGCCTTCAGCGGGAATTTAAGGATGTTATGAATACTGAGGAAGGGAAGGATATCTACATAAATACAGTTGATGCTTTCCAAGGACAGGAGCGTGACATAATTATTATGTCATGTGTCCGTGCATCAAACCATGGTGTGGGTTTCGTTGCTGATATACGGCGTATGAATGTAGCTCTAACTAGAGCTAGGAGAGCTTTATGGGTATGTCTCTGCCTCCCTACAATATGCATTTAGTGTGTTCTACTGTTGTTCTTCAATGATATTTTTGATGCATCCCATGTTACTTATAGTCTTTATTGTTTCTCAGGTTGTTGGTAATGCTAATGCTCTCATGCAGTCTGAGGACTGGGCATCGCTAATAGCGGATGCGAAGGCCAGGAAATGTTTTATGGACCTGGATTGCATTCCCAAGGACTTCTTACCAATGAAGGTTCCATCTAATACTCCAGGTAGGAATTCTTCCAACAACATCCGGAACATGAGGACTGGTGGTGGACCTAGACCAAGACACTTGGACATGTTCTCAGAACCGAGAACTGGTATGAACATGAGGCCCGATGAAGATGAGCGTCTGAATTCTGTTCCAAGAAATGGTAGTTACAGGAATTTGGATGATTTTGTCCGACCTGGTGATCGTCCCAGGGATAATCTGCAGTTTGGAGTTCCCAGGAGGCCAAATTCTTCTAATGGCAGGAGAGAAGTGTAAGGAGTGTGTTGCTATCTACAACTCTGGTACAGCATGGAACAATGGTGAAGAGCTCTGGGACGGTCCAGATTCAGCAAGGTGCAGATTCATGTTCAGAAGATTAGTTGCCTCTGCATTAGATCCCTTGCACCATGTGGTGGGGCTGGTCACAAGAAAGCATTGCTATCAGCAGAGGATGTGCGAATCTACCATGATGTGACCTCCAGTCAGTGGATCAAGACGCTTTCATGGTGGGTGATTATAGGCTCATGATGTCAGGTTGAAGAAAGGCTGCTGTAGCCCTCAGTGTTATGGAGTTCGCAGGAGTTTCTTTCTCAGAACAAGGCTGTCTGATGTGTTTTGACATTGCTATCCTTGCTTTAGCCAGCTCCATCTTTCGGTAGATACATACATGCATGGGCATATCCATTTTGAAACATGCCAGGAGAAAGCTCACTGGCTCTAGAGCAGGGTAGGTCTCAAGCGTTGTTGCCTGATTGCTGCTGCGATCGTTGCATGCTTGACATGTCTAGTAGGATCAGTATGCTAACATAGGCAGGGCTTCTGTACCATATGACATAAGTTCCTTCTGTATACAGGGTCGAGATCTAGAGAAAAGAAGTTCATTATTTCATTCAGCTCATGTTGTTACCCTTTGTTCTTGTCAACATGTTCTGTGCATATTGTTGAAAGATGTTACCATGTTTGCAGTAGTGATATTTATTTTCCTGATTATCAGTGGCATGAGTCTGTGCTTGTATGTTAATCTATGGATTAGTTTTGGCACTCGGTGACAGTGTCCTGCTGATGTTTGATACATCATATTTAATGAACTCAGTTTTTCTGCAACTGATCTACTTTTTCTGATACTTGCATGTCGAAGCTAACAGAAATACTTTAGGTTAGTGAAGCAGCTATTTTAATTAGGCACATTCTCTGCGATGCATATATATATATATTAGAGAGCTGAACATGAGGAGGTGATGTTTCAGGAGTACAGGCACCCTGAAATCTGAAGTGCGCCTTGGATCATCTCTACTTTGGCGCTGGTGGTTTTGTGGATGTCCTCTCAGTGCCACTCCCAGAATACCAGGTAGCTGCATTTGTTTGCCTTATGATGGTGCTCATGATTTTTGTTTCTTCAGTATCAGATTCATCTAGTGGTTTCTTGATCTATTTAAGTGGTGCTGAATTTCTTGTGTACATACTGTGATAAGTAGCATGTTGACTGCAATTCTGGCTGTTCGAGAATCGGTCGGCTGTTGTTTTAAAAATAATGTTTTTTTGGATATCTTTCATTTGTAAGTTAAATTTAGGGGTGGTCATTGTATTAATGCTTACAGGCCAGTTGAAGTCCTCAAGCTTCTGCTTGGATTCTAGTGTCACTCTCAACTCTTGTTATCTTTTGAGAAGAGATCCCCTGGTAGCAGCCCTTTGCCTTTTCTTTCTGTTCTCTTCCTTTATTGTCTTGCTAATCTTTGATAAACTCCGGTGTTGTGATTGGTTGTATGTGCAGGGCCCATGACGAACTCCAGGAATGCATGGTTGCCTGCATGATAGATGTAGAGATGGCGGTCATATAGTTAAATTACACGTTCTGCCGTATGTATATGATTTTATTGGAGCTAATGGATTTTTTATCTGCTTTGTTTGGAGAAAAACATAGTTTGCATCTATCTCTACACGACTTGCTTTTGTACCGGAGGCACGCAGCAGCAGGGTTGTATATGTCCAACCTCTGATGGGTCTGCGGTCTGCCGTTGAAAGAGGGGCTTTGGAGATCTGAAGGTATTCCACGCCAGGTGCTCCTGTAATGTGCTGGACTTCTGTTCTGCCACTTTGGTTACGCAGAGCTGATCCATTACAAATGGTACTTGTGATGCTTTGTTGTTAGCTTGTGAGTTGTCTGTTTCTGCGCTTGTGATTCAGTGGCCGGCAAGCGTTTTTTTTTTTGACTCGGCCGGATTGTTCATCGATCTATTTTTGGATCTTTTATTGCTCTGGTGAAAACAGCTGGGCCCCATTCACAAGGAGACGCGCCACAACGCTCCAAAGGCCAAACCAGAGATTATCTCCGGGTTGTTTACACATTGAACTTGTCTTTCACCTTGACCTTGTTTATACATGAACCCGCCTCGGATCCGTCACCAGGACACGCCCCCTAACAAGCCACCGTACCATATTATGCCATCACGCGGCGGTAGCGGCAACACGCAGCGGCAACAGGATCCAACTGTGGTGGTGGTAGCCTTTGCGCAGCCGAGGAGGAGAACGAGACGGCGACGCGCCATTATGCCGGTGAAGAGCAGCGCCAGCTTCCGCATGACCGCGCTGCCTATGGTGGTGACGGCGCAGCTGCTGGCGGCTGCCGTGCTCACGCTCACGCTCGTCTGGGTGCTGCACTTTCGTGGTGGCGTCTCGTGGAAGCCGACATCCAACCCTCTCTTCGTCTACACGGTAATAATCGAACCGTGTATTTTCGAACAGTAGGAGTAAACTCTATAACGTGCGCACCCTTTTCTCAGGCACACCCTCTGTTCATGGTGATCGGCTTTATCATCTGCACCGGAGAAGGTAAAGGAACAAACGCGCGTCTGCAAAACTCAAGCGATGGAAGGGAATCAAACGTGTTGTGTCTGACTGATCACTGATGCTTGTATGATGGTGTGGTGTGTGGCGCGCGCGCGCAGCGGTGATGGCGTACAGGATCGTGCTGGGCCCGAGGTCGGCCAAGAAGGCGGTGCACCTGCTGCTACATCTCGTAGCCCTCACCTTCGCTGCCGTCGGCCTGTACGCCGCCTTCAAGTTTCACCATGACGTCGGCCTTCCTGACATCCGTTCCCTGCATTCTTGGCTCGGGATTGCCACGATAGCGCTCTATGGTCTTCAGGTGAGTCGGTCACCAAGGGTGGCTCTACTTCTTTGTTGTAAGCCCAATTTGTAGCCCACGTAGGCTACAATCATTCTGGCCTGCCGTTGCCCATGGGCTTGTCATGCATGGGCCTCATCCCACCTCTGGACGCCCGACATTCCTCCATTTATAAAACCGTATCCTTTAGCTTCTTAAAACCATTTGTTTTCGATTTCGATGGTGTTTTAATCTACAGAGTGCCACGTCAGCCAATAGGGAGATAAATTAGTTTATAGAGACAAAGATAGTTCAATACGATCAAATAGACTTTACCAAAACATTTATACAAATATATTTTTTTTAAAATTTTATCAATATATTTTTTTACAAATATATATTCCCATTTATGATATTGAAATTTTATTTATCTCAAAAAAAAACTAAACTAATTTTATTCATTGCAGTGAAAACATTTTTTAATGAATTTTGTATGTTTACATTTTTTTATAACTTTTAATTGTGTAGCTTTCCCAATTTTTTAAATAGGATCAAGATAACCAACTGGAGAAGATGAATAGTCATTTTAAAAAGCTAATCGTATGAGAGCTATCCACTACACCCCCTCTAACTAAAATTGGGTCACACCTTAACAAAGGATATACCTAGTAAGTTAGTAGGGCAATGAGCTAGTGAGAGCCCACTTAAACAAATCTAGTAGGCAAGATCAAACAATCTAAGGGTCTATTTGGTTCAGCTATAGATTCCTAAAAATCCGATTCTAGCCATGAGCTCTGAGAAAACTGAGCCATGAGCTATTTGGTTCAGCTATAGATTCCTAAAAATCTGATTCTAGCCATGAGCTATGAGAAAACCATTGTAAGCTGATGATTATGGAAAAACTAAAATTTGTTTTGTTGAAACAACTGTCAACTATAGATTTTTATAGGAGCATGATAAATTGTAACATGGATGACATGAATCTAGAAAATATGGGGGTACAAGGTGATTCCAAATTGAACTAGAGGAATATGTAGATTTTCAGTAATCTATTCTGCTATTGTACCTGTTTGGTTAAGGTTTCAGATTTTTAGTAGCGAATATAGTCCAGAAAGCTAAACCAAACACACCCTAAGTCACTAGGGCACAAGCAGTGCAATGGAGCTCCTATGCATACTAGTGTGAAAACGGTAACAACTAAGATCAACACTAGTAAGCAATTACACGAGGCACTAGCTTAACAATGCAAGCACAATAAAATTGCAATGAAGTAAACCTTTGTTGAGGTATGTAAACCATAATACAGATGATCACAATGTTTTTACTGTAGTCTGTTGGGTCACTTCATGTTTAGGCGAGTTCTATGATTGTCGCTCCTATTATTAGCTCCAAAGTTTGCAAGCATTAGACTATCCATCAATGTAGGACCAACATGCGCACTAAACCTTGAGTCACATGAATCAATTAGACACCCACACAAGCCTCAGTTCTATTAGAGATGCACTTTGCATTCCTTTAGCGGGGATGAGGTCAATAGCCCTTCACATTTTGGGAATCCCACTATATAGAGGGACAAAAACTATCCATTAGTGTGTTGCAATGGCATCCCCGAACACTCCACCATTCAAGGCCCATACTGTCTGCATTCAACAAACTATTCATTGGATTCAACCTAATCGATAGACTATCCCCATGGTGCAAACTATCCACCATTGATCACAACGACTTGGACAAAACCTACTCACAACTCTATACTTTAGAAAATTAGCTAGCAGATTGTTTGCCTTTATGGACATGTCTGTTCACCATTCACATGATAGCCTAAGAACTTTTGTAACATGTGTTGTGTTTTTGAGTTTGGTCGATGGATTGTTCCCAGTACTAAGCCAAAACAATCCATGTTTAACTAGAAAACCCAACGTCAAGCGCTCTGCCTCTATTGCTTTAGTCCACCATTCTAGACTAATGGAGGGTTCCAAAGCTTTCCAATAACACCAATATGCTCAAGACCTTGCCAAAGCAGGCCAATCACCAAGAGATGATCTCTTGTGAGACAATCATACAACTCGCCACCAATTAGGTTTTAGCTAACCTTTCATAAAGTTTTTTTAAATTTTTTTGCCACTCACAACCAAATGTATCACAACATGTAAGTTCACAAGTGGCTCTTGTTGAAGTATACAAGTGGATTATCTATCTTCTCCTAATAGCTTAAGTTTTTGGGTTGAACTGGTTAGTGAAACCACTCTAACATGGTATCAAATCCAGAGCTCTTGAGTTCGAATTCTAGCGTAGGCTTTATTTGTGCATCTGCCCCTTTATTTCCATGTTTGCGTATTTCTCCTTGGTTGCATGTGAGTGGGGGTCAACTCTAACTTGTTAGAGTGGACACACTAACTAGTTCAACCCAAAATCTTAATTTGATGTGACAAGGTAGCCAATCCACTTATACACTTCAACGCCTCACTCATATGCAACTAGATAGAAAGGCACAAACACATCTAGAGAGAAATGCACAAATGTGGAAATCAATGGGTGGAGGCAAAAATAAAGCCTCGACCAGGATTCGAACTCGAGACCTCTGGCTTTGATATCATGTTAGAGTGGACACACTAACCAGTTCAATCCAAAAGCTTAAGCTGATGGGAGAAGGTTGTCAATCCAGTTATACACTTCAATAGTACTAGATAACCATAATGCAAAACATGTTTGCCTCTCTTAATTGTATGCCTATCTATCCTAAACCTGGCCATTAAATTTCTCTACACACCTGAAAGTCGGTTAAATGAAACACCATATGTTTTTATCTTTGCCTTGCACAAATCTAATTCCTCACAAATCAGTGCCCATAAAGAAAAGCATTATCTGGCATATTCATAAAGCCACTTGATATGATCATTGAGTGTTTAGCTTGATATTCAAAGTTGATTGGATCACTCAAATCGCCGCATGGTCTTCTAGTCCATCAACCTTTGTCTCACTTGCTCTTCTCTGTTACCTTTGTCCATCAGCGCAAGCTCTCTACTTGTACTTCACCGCCTTGATCATCCATCGTGTCTTGAACCTCTAACTTACCCTTCACCATTGCCTCGGTCCATCGGCGCCAAGCCCTCTAACTTGTTCTTCACCATTGCATTGCATGGCTAAGTGTTGTTTTGGTCTTCACCTTTTCCATGCTTGAATTGAGCTTTCCAACACGCCAACAATCAAATACATGTCAATGACCATCTCATCTTGTGAACTAAACCAACTTTTCTTCACACACTCAAATATAATGATTAGTACAAAAATGTTGTCATTAATTACCAAAACCCAAACAAGGGCCCAGATCTTCAAAGGCTGTATTAAAATCTTTGTATAGTACACACCTAAATTTAAATTTGAAAAATGAAATAAAGTTAAAATATTTTATCTAGATTCTTTCGTATCCCTCTTCCATAGTGTTTTCCTTGACGTAGCTAATGCTCCAGATGAAGGAAACCTTGTTGAACACCAAAGCTAGATGTAATCCTTATACTGACTCCTATGATGGCCTCGTTTGGATCTTTTGAATTGAATTTCATTGTAATAATCATAATTTAGCAGTGGATCAATTAATCTAATATGATTTTATGTGGAATATATTTGTATATTATTGTTGTCAATATGGATTAGATATTTATGTGCTAGATTTCTACTAGGAGAGCGAGGCAAAGAGTGTGTTATAAGTTGCAGAGTCAAAATATAGTCTCTAGTGATACATAAAATCAATTTCTATCATCTACCATATGAACTTGAGATAGACTTAAATCTGAACTCAGGAAAGTGGTGGAATGCCAAATTCTAAACCAAATAGGCTACAATATTAATTATATTTCAATTTCTCTAAAATGAACGGATCCAAACGCCCTCTAAAAGGAAAACAATCGATTTGAAACGCATTGGCAGACTATTGGTGGAAGATTGAGGGTAGTGCTAAAGCGCGCTGTGGTTTCTTTTTCTTTTAAAAAATATAAGATGACCCTCTTGAGAGTTTATGTGGTCCAAATTTGGGCCGCTGGGCTGATATCATGCGTATTTCCGACTTTAGGTGCAGGCGTGCAGCCTAGCAAGCATGTGGAGTTCATTTGGGTACTTTGGGTCTCCAAAGTTTTGTGAAAATTCTGTACTTCCTATGCTTTTGCAGATTGTTTTGATTCGACGAGTCCACGTACATCGACTAGTGCACTACAGCCGACAAATAGGACATACGAATCAAGCAGACAACAAGAAACCAATCATAACTTTCCTGTAGCAGCTGTTCATTTTATTTTTGTTGATTTCGCAGTGGTTGATGGCATTCGTGTACTTTGTCTTCCCCGGGGCTGTGATGACGATGAGGGCGGACTACGCTCCATGGCACATCTTCTTTGGCCTCGCCATCTTTCTGATGGCCATTTGCACTGCTGAGACCGGACTGGCCAAGTTCGTCTCCGCCTTCATCGCTTACCCAGGCGAAGTGTTTGTCGTCAACTTCACCGGGATCGCCATCCTCATGTTTGGCGTTGCCGTCGTCTTGGCTGTCATCCTTCCGTCAAGATACTAGCAAGTGCTTAACGATTATAAGTCCTTCCGATCCATGCTTCTTCTCAAGTCATATTGTTTTATTTGGACTGTGCATGCATGCTGAAATGATTTTGATATATTGTTTCATTTACAGAGCTGCATGCTGCTGGCGGTATAAGTTTGATATATATATGATGATACTAGTAATGCCATCTAATTGTCGTTTTACCTTTTAGGCCCCTTTATATGCAAAGGGGATCCTTCTTCATGTCCTGAACAAATTGATCAATTTTTTCTTGGTGAAACGTGGCGCTTGTGCATTGTAATATGAAAAAAACGAGGCAATTGTTTTTGTGTGGCACTAAAAAATAACATGGTTGCTTCCTTGTGTGCCAATAAGCATCTTAATTTTCCTCATCTACTACTATTTAAATTTTATTTCGAAAAAATGGAGATTCAGGAAAACTAACCAATATCTTTTTTTACATAAACGAATGAATAGCCAGGTTGTCTTCCTCCTATGTGGGGGCAAGTGAAAGGGAAATAGGGTCAAACCTTTTTCCTAAATGATTTTGGTGGTTGAAGTACCTAACACAAATAATTGGACTAACTAGTTTGCTCTAGATTATATATTCTACACGTGCTAAAGGTTCAACACAAACCAATAAAAAGATCCAAGTTAAGGTTCAAAAGAAAGGAGCAAAAGAAACCGAAGAGAACCCTGGTTTGGCGCACCGGACTGTCCAGTGTGCCACCGGACAGTGTCCGGTGCCCAGGGCCGTACTCCTTCAAACTTGCCACCTTCGGGTTTCTGGAGAGCCGCTCCGCTATAATTCACCGGACTGTCCGGTGTGGCACCGGACTGTCCGGTGTACCAGCGGAGCAATGGCTATCCAGCGCAACGACCGTCTGCAAAAGTGTGAACAGTGCACACAGAAGTCAGAGCAGGCGTCAGAGGCACACCGGACAGTGAATAGTGTCTGTCCCGTGCGGCACCGGACTGTCTGGTGCCCCCAAGAAGTCAGAGCTCCAACGGTCGAAACCGTCAGAACCCTAATGGTTAGGTGACATGGTTGGCGCACAGGACTGTCCGGTGCACCCATCGACAGACAGCTTCCCTAACGATTGAATTGGTGGTTGGGGCTATAAAACCCCCCCAACCACCACCACTCCAAGCATCCAAGTTTTTCAGACATCTCATTCAATACAAGAGCTAGTGCAATCAATACAAGACACAATTCAAAAGAATCAAAGCCTCTCCAAGTTCCAAATACACTCCAAACATCTAGTGACTAGAGAGAGTTTTTGCTCGTGTTCTTTGAGCTCTTGTTCTTGGATCGCTTTCTTCTTCCTCATTCTTGTTCTTCAAAGCACTTGTAATCAAAGCAAGAGACACTAAGTTTGTAGTGGTCCTTGCGAGGTCTAAGTGACCTGGTTGATTAAGGAGAAAGCTCACTCGGTCTAGGTGACCGTTTGAGGGAGGGAAAGGTTGAAAGAGACCCGGTCTTTGTGACCACCTCAACGGGGACTAGGTTCTCAAGAACCGAACCTCGGTAAAACAAACACCGTGTCATCCGCTTCATTTGCTTTTGATTTGTTTTTGCCCTCTCTTTTGGACTTGAATTTATTTCTAACACTAACCTCGACTTGTAGTGTGTGCTTAAGTTAGTAAATTCCAGATTCTGCCTATTCACCCCCCCTCTAGGCGACTTTCAATTGGTATCAGAGCCCGGTACTTCATTAGAGTTTAACCACTCAAAGTAATGTCGGGAGGATCCGCCAAGAGGGAGATGGAGACGCCCACAAGCCACGGAAAGGCTCCATCAAGGGAATCCGACGCCAAAGGAAGGGAGGAATCACCTCCCTGCGTCAAGTCGCACCGGAGTGGCGACAAGAAGAAGATGATGAAGAAAGTGGTCTACTACGAGACCGATTCTTCGTCGCCATCCACCTCCGGCTCCGACGCACCGTCCGTCACTTCTAAGCGCCATGAGCGCAAGAAGTTTAGTAAGATCCCCTTATGCTATCCCCGTATTTCCAAACACACTCCTTTACTTTCTGTCCCATTAGGCAAACCACCGGTTTTTGACAGTGAAGATTATTGTATGTGGAGTGATAAAATGAGGCATCATCTAACCTCACTCCACGCTAGCATTTGGGACATTGTTGAGTTTGGAGCGTAGGTACCATCCATGGGGAATGAAGGCTACGACTCGGACGAGGTCGCCTAAATCCAGCACTTCAACTCCCAAGCCACTACTATACTCCTCGCCTCTCTATGTCGAGAGGAGTATAATAAGGTGCAAGGGTTGAAGAGTGCCAAACAGATTTGGGACGTGCTAAGACCGCGCACGAAGGAGATGAGGTGACCAAGATCACCAAGCGGGAAACGATCGAGGGGGAGCTCGGTCGAATCATCCTCAAAAAAGGAGAGGAGCCACAAGCCATGTACAACTGGCTCAAGACCCTGATCAACCAAGTGTGCAACCTCGGGAGCACCAAATGGGATGACCATGAAATGGTCAAGGTTATTTTTAGATCACTCGTATTTCGTAATCCTACTCAAGTTCAATTAAAACGTGGTGATCCTAGATATAAGCTAATGTCTCCCGAGGAAGTGATAGGAAATTTTGTGAGCTTTGAGTTGATGATCAAAGGCTCCAAACAAATCATTGAGCAAGGCGGCACCTCCACACCTGAGGTGCAACCCGTCGCATTCAAAGCAACGGAAGAAAAGAAAGAAGAGTCTACATCAAGTAGGCTCCCCATCGACGCCTCCAAGATCGACAACGAGGAAATGGCGCTCATCATCAAGAGCTTCCGCCAAATCCTCAAGCAAAGGAGGGGGAGGATTACAAACCTCGCTCCAAGAAAGTGTGCTACAAGTGTGGTAAGCCCGATCACTTTATAGCTAAATGTCCTATGTCAAGTGATAGTGACAGGGGCGACGACAAGAAGGGAAAGAGGAAGGAAAAGAAGAAGTACTACAAGAAGAAGGGCGGCGATGCCCATGTGTGTCGGGAATGGGACTCCGACGAGAGCTCCACCGACTCCTCCTCCGATGAGGACGCCGCCAACATCACCGTCAACAAAGGCCTCCTCTTCCCCAATGTTGGCCACAAGTGCCTCATGCCAAAGGACGGCAAAAAGAAGAAGGTAAAATCTAGAGCCTCCACTAAATATACAACATCTAGTGATGAGGGTAGCTCTATTGAAGATGAGGATGATTTGCTTAGTCTTTTTGCCAACATTAACATGCAACAAAAGGAAAAACTAAATGAATTGATAGGTGCTATTCATGAGAAGGATGAACTCTTGGATAACCAAGAGGAATTCCTTATTAAGGAAAACAAAAAGCATGTTAGGGTGAAAAATACTTATGCTCAGGAAATAGAGAAATGTGAAAAATTGACTAGTGAGCTTAGCATTTGTCATGACACTATCTCCAACCTTAGAATTGAAAATGCCAAATTGATTGCTAAGGTTGAGAAGTAAAATGAATGTGATGATTCAATTGCCAATCTTAAAAATGAGAATGCTAATTTAATTGCTAAGATTGAAAAAATGAATGAATCAATTTCTAGCCTTAAGATTGAGAATGATAAACTAATTTCTAAGGCTAAAGATTTAAATGTTTGCTATGTTTCTATTTCCTGTCTTAGAGATGAAAATGTCATGCTGAAATCTAAGATAGATGAATTAAAATCTTGCAAACCCTCTACATCCACCGTTGATCATGTTTTTATTTGCATGAGATGTAGAGATATTAATGTTGATGCTATTCATGATCACCTAGATTTAATTAAAAAACAAAATGATCACATAGTTCAACTAACTGCTAAAATTAATGAGCATGAGATAGAAAATGAAAATTTTAAATTTGCTAGAAGCATGCTCTACAATGGGAGACGCCCTGGCATCAAGGATGGCATTGGTTTCCAACAGGGAAGCAATGTCAAACTCAATGCCCCTTAAGGATTGTCTAATTTTGTTAAGGGCAAAACTCCCATGGCTCAGGATAACGAGGGTTACATTTTATATCCTGGTGGTTATCCTGAGCACAAATTAGGAGAATTCATGCTAGAAAGTCTCATTATGTTTCCCATCATGCTTTTATGTACAAGAATGAGGCATCTAGCTCTAGGCATTCTACCCATGTTAAAATGCCTAAAAAGAAAACTCCTACGGCGTAAAATGAACTCAATGTTTCATTTAAGACTTTTGATGCTTCATATGTGCTTACTAACAAATCAGGCAAAGTAGTTGCAAAATATGTTGGGGGCAAACACAAGGGGTCAAAGACTTGTGTTTGGGTACCCAAGGTGCTTGTTTCTAATGTGAAAGGACCCAAGACCGTTTGGGTACCTAAGAACAAGGCCTAAACTTGTTTTGTAGGTTTATGCATCCGGGGGCTCAAGTTGGATAATTGATAGCGGGTGCACAAACCACATGACAAGGGAGAAAAGGATGTTCTCCTCCTACGAGAAAAACGAAGATCCCCAAAGAGCTATCACATTCGGGGATGGAAATCAAGGTTTGGTCAAAGGATTTGGTAAAATTGCTATATCACCTGACCATTCTATTTCCAATGTTTTTCTTCTAGATTCTTTAGATTATAACTTGCTTTCAGTTCTCAATTATGCAAAATGGGCTACAATTGTCTTTTTACAGATGTAGGTGTTACTGTCTTCAGAAGATGTGATGATTCAGTAGCATTTAAGGGAGTATTAGAGTGTCAGCTATACTTAGTTGATTTTAATAGAGCTGAACTCGATACTTGCTTAATTGCTAAGACTAATATGTGTTGGCTCTGGCATCGCCGACTAGCCCATGTTGGGATGAAGAATCTTCACGAGCTTCTAAAGGGAGAACACATTTTGGGACTAACAAATGTTCATTTTGAGAAAGACAGGGTTTGTAGCGCATGTCAAGCAGGGAAGCAAGTTGGTACCCACCATCCACACAAGAACATCATGATGACCGACATGCCGCTTGAGCTACTCCACATAGATTTATTTGGCCCGATCGCTTACATAAGCATCGACGGGAGTAAGTATTGTCTTGTAATTGTGGATGATTATTCTCGCTTCACTTGGGTATTCTTTTTACAGGAAAAATCTCAAACCTAAGAGACTTTAAAGGGATTCTTGAGACAGGCTCAAAATGAGCTCGGATTAAGGATCAAGAAAATAAGAAGCGACAACGGGACGGAGTTCAAGAACTCTCAAATGGAAGGATTTCTTAACGATGAGGGCATCAAGCATGAGTTCTATTCTCCCTATGCACCTCAATAAAATGGTGTAGTGGAGAGAAAGAATAGAACTCTACACGGGAACCAATGGGCATCTCGACCTCGACACGGGAGGTAAATCCGTAGATCAAAAGGTATATCGGTCGATGATAGGATCTTTACTCTATTTATGTGCATCTCGACCGGATATTATGCTTTCCGTATGCATGTGTGCAAGGTTCCAAGCCGATCCTAAGGAAGTTCACCTTAGGGCCGTGAAAAGAATCATGAGATATTTAGTTTATACACCTAAGTTTGGTCTTTGGTATCCCAAGGGATCCACTTTTGATTTTATAGGTTATTCTGATGCCGATTGGGCAAGGTGTAAAATTGATAGGAAGAGCACATCAGGGACTTTTCAGTTTCTGGGGAGATCCCTGGTGTCTTGGGCTTCAAAGAAACAAAACTCAATAGCTCTTTCCACGCCGAAGCCGAGTACATTGCCGCAGGACATTGTTGTGTGCAATTACTTTGGATGAGGCAAACCCTTAGGGACTATGGCTACAAATTGAGCAAAGTCCCTCTCCTATGTGATAATGAGAGTGCAATCCGCATGGCGGATAATCCCATTGAACACAGCCGCACTAAGCACATAGCCATTCGGTATCACTTTTTGAGGGATCACCAACAAAGGGGGGATATCGAGATTGCTTATGTTAGCACCAAAGAACAATTAGCCGATATCTTTTCCAAACCATTATATGAGAAAACCTTTACCAAACTTAGGAATGAGCTAAACATTCTTGATTCCCGGAATTTTGATTGAAACATTGCACACATAGCTCATTTATTTACCTTTGATCATATCTCTTTTATGTCTACGACTAATGTGCTTTCAAGTGTACTTCTATATTTAGTCCTAGATTGAAAGGGAAATTGAGTCTTCGACGAAGACAAGGCTTCCACTCTACTCTATCGGTATCATTTACACTTCGCCATCACTCTCAATTGGTATAATCTTCACTCTTATTATTCATACCAATGGGGAGAAAGTAAAAGGGCTCTCAAAAGACTTCGTTTTTGGCGATTAATGCCAAAGGGGGAGAGAGTATTAGCCCAAAGCAAAAGGACCGCACCACCAACCTTCAAATTTTTTTTCGAAATAATGATTTATGTTTGTCTTTTCAATTGGTATCTTATGATGAAATTTTTTATTGACTCACATCAAAATTGGTATCTTTTTCAATTGGTTAGTATTTTTCAAATTGGTATCTAAAAATATTTGATCTTCTTTCAATTGGTATTTACAAAAATTGGTAAAAATCCTCTTGAACTCTAAGAGGAGAATTTCATCCAGGGGGAGTTTTTGTTTTAGTCAAAGGAAAGGCATTTGAAATAGGGGGAGAAAATTTCAAATCTTGAAAATGCTTCTTGCAATCTTATTCATATACCATTGACTATTTACAAGAAGACTTTGAAAAGATTTTCCAAAAGAATTTGCAAAAACAAAACAAGTGGTGCAAATGTGGTCCAAAATGTTAAAAGAAAGAAAGCAATCCATGCATATCTAGTGAAAGTATAAATTGGTTTATTTCCAAGCAACCTTTGCACTTCCCTTATGCAAACTAGTTCAATTCTGCACTTATATATTTGCTTTGGTTTGTGTTGGCATCAATCACCAAAAAGGGTGAGATTGAAAGGGAAATAGGGTCAAACCTTTTTCCTAAATGATTTTGGTGGTTGAAATGCCCAACACAAATAATTGGACTAACTAGTTTGCTCTAGATTATATATTCTACAGGTGCTAAAGGTTCAACACAAACCAATAAAAAGATCCAAGTTAAGGTTCAAAAGAAAGGAGCAAAAGAAACCGAAGAGAACCCTGGTTTGGCGCACCGGACTGTCCGGTGCACCACTGGACAGTGTTCGGTGCACCACCGGACAGTGTCCGGTGCCCAGGGCCGTACTCCTTCAAACTTGCCACCTTCGGGTTTTTGGAGAGCCGCTTCGCTATAATTCACCAGACTGTTCGGTGAACCAGCGGAGCAACGACTATCCAGCGCAACGGTCATCTGCAAAAGTGTGAACAGTGTGTGAACAGTGCACGCAGAAGTCAGAACAGGCATCAGAGGCGCACCGAGCAGTGAATAGTCCCTGTCCGGTGCGGCACCGGACTGTCTGGTGCCCCAAGAAGTCAGAGCTCCAACAGTCAAAACCGTCAAAACCCTAACGGTTGGGTGACGTGGCTGGCGCACCGGACAGTGTCCGGTGGCGCACCGAACTGTTCGACGCGCCCATCGACAGACTGCCTCCCTGAAAGTCGCCTAGAGGGGGGGTGAATAGGCAAATCTGATATTTATAAACTTTAAGCACAACTACAAGCTGGGGTTAATGTTAGAAATATAATCGAGTCTGAAAGAGAGGGCGAAAACAAATCAACCAAAGAAATAGAGTGAATGACACGGTGATTTGTTTTACCGAGGTTCGATTCTTGCAAACCTACTCCCCGTTGAGGTGGTCACAAAGACCGGGTCTCTTTCCACCCTTTCCCTCTCTCAAACGGTCACTTAGACCGAGTGAGCTTTTCTCCTCAATCAAATGGGACACTTAGTCCCCACAAGGATCACCACACAATTGGTGTCTCTTGCTTTGATTACAAATGTCTTGGGCACAAGAAATGGGGAAGAAGAAAAGTGATCCAAGCGCAAGAGCTCAAAGAACATGGGCAAAACTCTCTCTTCTAGTCACTAATTGCTTTGAGTGGAATTGAGACTTGGAGAGGCTTTGATTCAATCTAATTGTGTCTTGTACTGAATGCACTAGCTCTTGTATTGAATGTGTTGGCTAAAAAACTTGGATGCCTTGAAGTGTGGTGGTTGGAGGGTATTTATAGCCCCAACCACCAAAGTGGCCGTTGGGAAGACTGTCTATCGACGGGCGCACCGGACAGTCCGGTGCGCCAGCCACGTCACCCAACCGTTAGGGTTCGACCGTTGGAGCTCTGACAAGTGGGGCCACCGGACAGTCCGGTGGTGCACCGGACAGTCACTGTTCACTGTCCGGTGCGCCTGCTCTGACTCTGCACGCGCTGTCCGCGCACTGTTCACTTTTGTAGACAACCGTTGGCGCTGTTAGCCGTTGCTCCACATGGCACACCGGACAGTCCGGTGCCACACCGGACAGTACAGTGAATTATAGCGGAGTGACTTCCCAAAAACCCAAAGCTGACCAGTTCAGAGTGGATCTCCCTGGTGCGCCGAACACTGTCCGGTGGTGCACCGGACAGTCCGGTGCGCCAGACCAGGGCAGCCTTCGGTTGTCTTTTGCTCCTTTCTTTTAAACCCTATCTTGGACTTTATATTGGTTTGTGTTGAATCTTTGGCACCTGTAGAACTTATAATCTAGAGCAAACTAGTTAGTCCAATTATTTGTGTTGGGCAATTCAACCACCAAAATCATTTAGGAAAATATTTGACCCTATTTCCCTTTCATTCCCCAACGGTTGAATTGGTGGTTGGGGCTATAAAAACCCCCCAACCACCACCACTCCAAGCATTCAAGTTTTTCAGACATCTCATTCAATACAAGAGCTAGTGCAATCAATACAAGACACAATTCAAAAGAATCAAAGCCTCTCCAAGTCCCAAATACACTCCAAACATCTAGTACTAGAGAGAGAGAGTTTTTGCTCATGTTCTTTGAGCTCTTGTTCTTGGATCGCTTTCTTCTTCCTCATTCTTGTTCTTCAATGCACTTGTAATCAAAGCAAGGGACACTAAGTTTGTAGTGGTCTTTGCGGGGTCTAAGTGACCTAGTTGATTAAGGAGAAAGCTCACTCGGTCTAGGTGACCGTTTGAGAGAGGGAAAGGGTTGAAAGAGACCCGGTCTTTGTGACCACCTCAACGGGGACTAGGTTCTCAAGAACCGAACCTCGGTAAAACAAACACCGTGTCATCCGCTTCATTTGCTTTTGATTTGTTTTTGCCCTCTCTTTTGGACTCAAATTTATTTCTAACGCTAACCCCGGCTTGTAGTGTGTGCTTAAGTTAGTAATTTTCAGATTTCGCCTATTCACCCCCCCCCCCTCTAGGCGACTTTCAGCAAGCTAGCTGGTTAGGGTGGCAATCGTATCTACGGGCGGACCGTCAGGGTACCTTTAGCTATTGTATCCTACACGTGTGTGTATACATTACGTCCATGGGGCTAGAATGGATATGTATGTTCCACTCATGGTAATGGTGTGGCTAAGCCTATTTATTTGGGATTATAATCTATTCAGATTATATAACTCTATCTTATTTTGAACTTCACTATTAATGCTTGAAATACAAGTGATTATGTATATTCTAAGGATACTCCAACTTGCAGGTGAAGCTATGATATCTTATTACCTTTTGGGTGCAAACTATTAGCCACTTGTACAGACTTGGCTATCAAGTTTTACTTGTAGGTTGTTTAAAATTTTACTAGTCTGCCACCATTGTTTTTTAATACATTAGGGCAAAAGAGCTACAAACTATGTTAAAAGAAGAATATGCCTAAACTTCCCATTCGATTTAAAAGAGCTCAAGTATGATAGCCCGTGCTAACACAATGATTCTGCGGAGGGGAGGGAAGGAGTTGACGGCGGTGGCAGTGGCGGCAGCGGCGGCGGCACGATGGGAGCTAGAGGTTGGCAGCGGCGACATGAGTGAGGGGGAGGGGGGCGGGGACGCGAGAGAGGGAGAGGCTTGGGGCGGCCGGATTACGGTGGAGGGATATTCATTAGATTTAGTGAGCAAGGGAGTGGGCTGAATCATTGATTTTGATGAGTCTAGGTACAATTTGTTTGGTGTATTTAGTGGAGGTTATGAATGTGGGGATTTGGTTGGATGAGTTTTGTAAAGTTTTTAAACTGGTGTATTATATAGTGGTATAGATAAAATCGGTAGTTGGTTGAGTGTCCTAAATGACCTCGATAAATACATTTAACAAAAAAGATCGTAGTCGATTAAGAAAATATATATCACTTACATAGAGTTTGTAGCGGAAGTAATATTAGAAACCAGGTTCATAAATAAATAATACAGTATTGATTTCCAAACTAGTTATATATATATAGTTTATATATTAAGAGCCTTGGGCTTCCAATAATAGAGGAAGCCTAGGCTAGTCAATATGCACATTTGGTTGAACCAGACCTGGTCAACAATTACACTGTCATGGCGCCATTATCCCTATTTCTCCGTCAGCCCAGCCCACGTCCCCCCCGTTTCTCGGTTTCCAAAACCGTCTTCGCGCAATCAACAGAGAGAAACCCACGCGAGTCCGGGATTACAGCTTCTACAACTGCCGAATAGGAAGGAAACCCCGTAACCCCTGCGGCCGAGGCGACTTCCCCTGGAAACCCCGTAACCCCTACGGCCGAGGTGACTTCCCCTGCGTCCGAGGCGATTTGCCAGTCGATTTCTGCCGCTCCAATCCAGCTGCGCTCCTTCAATCTCCGAACATTGGAGCCCGATTGAAGAGCCATTGCTTTCCCAAGAAGTTCCAGGTAATCCATCCAATTTGAAATACATCGAGGTTTTCGTCGATTCTTGAAGCTTTTTTGTCGATTTGAAGTCGGTTTGATTGTTTCCCTTAGTTTTATGTTGTGTGTGATTTGTATCCGATTATACATTTCTCTAATCGGCTCATTGCATCGCTCATTGCATCTCTCTTTGGTTCAGGAGCCCCGATTTTAGAGCATCTGCATTTCTTATAGATCCGTTGTATCGCTCGGCATTCAAAGACCTAGGCAAAGGCTCTGGTTAAGGTATTTATTCATGAGTTTGCAGAGAGTAATTTTTTCACAATATTAGTAACACGTATATGCTTATTGGTATTGATATATATGCACATTGTCAATACTCTTTATGCACATTTGTACAGATGTTTATGAACATTGGTCAAGATATTATGCACAATTGTATTGTTCTATCTACTTGAATCATTAGTTTACACACTTGTTGTATTATATATAAATACATACAGATACTATTATTTATGCAATAGTTATTTAAATATTCATGTTTGCATATCAGCTAAATGTGTATATTATTATGAACCAGTTATTAAAATATGTTGTATAGTTAGTTGATGCAAAATAGGCACTTATTTTATCATGCACCAGTTACAATTATATGAAATATTAAATTAATCTTTATGTTTGTATATAACCATGGTTCATTAAATGTTGTCATATAAATGGAAAAGGTAGTTTAAGTTATGTAACTCCATTTAGTATTATGTAGTATGCATTGTAGATAGTTATAGACAACATTCGATTTTTTGGCATATATTCATGCATAAATCATTGTATTTAAAAACAATATTTTTTCAACAGATATATTTAGTATTTAACCATGAGATCTGTTGATCGCCCTCCAACTAATGCAAAAAGATTAACGATTGAGTCAAGTTAGGAGGTTTTTTCCGTTGACATTTCAAGACGAACTCGATCTAGCAGCTCAGCACATCATGCTGATAATCCCCATATCCAGCAGCAGATTGATCCACAACCAGCACCAGTTCATCGTGTCCGTAGAAAGGCACTAGCTTGTCGTGTAAAAAAATCCTCCTTCAGCTCCATCCACATTGTCCGATGATGATTTCATGGATGCTCCAACTTTGAAGCGCTAATTCAGATCAGCTGCACCTTCCCTTCAGAAAAAAACCGTGCAAAGAAGATAAAAGTCCCTTCCCACAAGTTCCGATTGTGACAAGCAGATCAAAGTTTGATATAGATGTCAAGTCAAATATCATTACAAAAACAAGCTCTCCTAAACAGAGGACACCCAGAAAATCCCAGGTACTATGTATATATTTCTGGTTGTTTATGTGTTAATTTTGGTGCACAATCAATGTTGTATTACCCTAATGTTACATTTTTATATATTATTATTTTTGGTATGCTGTTTATTTTGTTAGTGTTTTAGACTTTAGTTATTTCCAAGAATTTAATAAATATCACTTGTATGTATATATAGTATCCTTAGTTATAACAATATATATACATTGTGTATTAATGCATATTCATTTATGCTTTCAGAAATTGAATATCCGTTGCATTCCTTATGATGTCATTGTCTCAACTTGTATAATGAGCGATCGATAGTGGGATGCTGTTGCTAGGTTGGGATTTTCCAGTATATTTGATTTGCGTACTGATGCCTTAGAGAGCAGATCTCTCATAAGGTGGTTGATGGATAAGTTGGATCCAGATGACATGACAATACGCCCAGGGGCTGGCAAAGAACTGAAGATAACAAAAGAGACGGTTCGTCTTATTTTGGGATTGCCTAGTGCTGGAGGGGGTAGGGAGTTCACTGATTGGTATGGTGAAGTGGACGCTGCTGCAAAACTGAGACGGGATCTCAAAATTTGTAAAGAAGAGTTTGATATTGTCAAGCTTCAGGACAAGATAGTGCTTGGCAATGATGATGAGTTATCAATTAGATGTTTTTTTCTTCTGATTTTATTCAATCGACTTCTTTTCCCATCTGCTTCATGGGGCATTACGAACAATGAGGTACTAATGACATCAAACATGGACCGGATGGCTGATATTGATTGGTGTCAACTAGTTTATACTAATTTGTGTGATGCTGCCAGTCGTTGGCACAAGAGGAACAAAACAAACATTACAGCAACAATATATGGATGTTCACTCATTGTTCTTGTAAGTAATTCTCTGTTTACCAAGCATATATATGATATCCAAATATTTGTTTTGTACTAATTATATATGATTTATTTTCTTTTTTGTTTAGATATACTATCTTGATCACTTACACCACCCTGCATAACCTGAGAACAAGTATGGTACTCCCCGCATTAAGTATTTTGATAATGAGACAATAAGAGATTTGGCTAGGGGTGACAGACGTGCCCCCCGTCAAACTAGTGAACCATTCGGTCATGCAGAGGTTAGACATAAACATTTTTTCCTGTTATGCAGATGTTACAATTCCAATAACTGCTAACAGTTATAACTTGGCTTTATACAGTTTCGTAGCCGTTCAGAAACATGTTATGTCATTGCACCAGAACGGCCTGTTTCTGATGTATTCAACATATATGTGCCACGCATCAAGCATTTGATTGACAACAAGCTGAAATGTCTGCCCTCCCAGCATCGACCAATGTTCGAATCAATGTTTGATGTGCATGACAAGGAGGTGGATAAGTACCGTGATTCTCTTCAACAGAGCCATCAGATGCTTGTTTCTAAGCAGATTGAACTATCTGAGACCTTTGGTGAAATGATCGATGAAGTTCTAAGGGCTGCCACGCAGCGTGATACTCAGCAAGAAGGTATTAATAGTTATGTTTATTTTAAAAAATTAATTAAGCTCACGGATAATTAAAACTAAAGTTGTATTTAGGTATACGATTTCAAATACTTTATTTTATGCAACATAGTATATATTACTTATGCATTCATTTGCATTAATACATCACCAACACCTATCAGTTGATTTTATTTTGAAAACTCTCATTTATTTTATGCACCCCGATATTATATTGATGTAGTTTGCGCTAATATGTATGTATAACCATCATTTTTATTACTCTACATTTATATTTCTGGTTCATTTCAACAACAACTAATTTATTATTTTATTGTCCAAATGTAGATATCCCACCCACTACCTCAATGCCCCCGACAAATGCTCATGTATCCACTCCTCCTGTTCGAACCCCTGATCATCAGCAACACGATCAGGAAATACATGTTCCTACTGATGATAACAAAGTATCAGAACAGGTAAGTTTTTTCATACAAACTTTATATATTAATCATATATTAAACATAGCATACAAGTTCTCATTTACACCAATTTCATATGTTTCCATTACAGGTTATCAGTGGAAACGTTTGTGAAAAAGATTCAGTTATGGATGTCCCAATATTTGACAAGACTCCAAAATCAAATGTTTGTTTTACTTTATTCCCAATGATTATACTTTCAATTACAATTTATGATAGTAACAATAATATCGATGCATGTTTTTATTTATTTTCTTCACTAGGCTCCCACAACCGACAAGTGTGTTGTTTCTAAATTAACACCACCCATAAATACTGTCAGTATTTATTCTTCATTATATTATGTTAATATTAGTCATAACTTGTGGGGGACAGATATCCCCCGGGTCCACTGGAAGGATAAAAGACCTCACGAAAGGCCCAAGGGCCCAATAAATCGTAAGGTCATCCCTTCGTGGGCCTGGGGAGGAATGACCAGTGAAGCGGATTGACACAAGGCCGGATCGACGCGAACCCAGACGACCCAACGACTTCGAGCGAGTAACCACAACAGAGACCCGACCTTCCCGCGCTGGAACCCCGTACAACGGAACCGAGCGAGGATGAGTCGGCGGAACTATAGGAAGATAGACTCAATCGGTTCACTATTTCTTAGGCGCACATTGTTATCATATTTGCATGTATTGCCCCACGGTCGAATATATAAGGCCTAGGGGGCACCCCTTCAGAACGATCGAACTCACTACTAGCCTTCCACCCGATTCTCTGCGTTCTCAGGGTCAGAGAACTCTCTTGTAACCCATCACATAAAACACTCTCGCCAGGACGTAGGGTGTTACGCATTTCAAAGCGGCCCGAACCTGTAAACCACTGTCCATTGTTCCTCGTGCATCCAGCACGAACCATTTAGCTACAGTCGGTAACATCGTCCTACTCCTACAAACACCTTGAGGGGCAACCTCGGGTGTGCGGTCGGACCCAAAACACCGATAGCTGGCACGCCAGGTAGGGGGGGGTGTCGCCGATCTAAGCTAGCTCAATGGCCGTCACCTTCCAGCGCAAGATCACCCTCCGCCCCGGATCCGTGTTCTGCTTCGGAACTATCTCATCCGTAGCAGATGAGGAAGGAACTCTACATCGCATCACAGATCCGCCAAGGAAGAAGTCTCCTCCAGCAACCTCCGAAAATATCGGAGTAAGGCAGGGAAAAGCGCAACCTCCAGCGCTCCGAAAAAAGATCGCCTTCAGCAAGTCAGGAGCCGAGGGCCCGCTGACCCGGAGAACTCCGCTGTCTACCTCTCCGACGAAAGAATGGACACAAATCGCAAGGAAGAAAGAAACAAGTAAAACTGGGGGGAAGCAAGTTGTTCTTTCTGTGCCTCCGCCCTCAAAGGAGAACGGAAAGAAGATCGCCATGACAGTCGCACCATTCTACCCCGACGTCCTCTTCATCGGGAGAGTGGAGTCGCCCCCCGTCTCCGACGACGAGCCGACTGCACCCGGAGAGGAACCTCCTCAGCGGGAATCCCGCCGACGGAGGAACTGACTCAGAAATATCCGGCGACATCACGAGGCGGGAGAGCGGGACCCGGAGCAGCCCGTATCTCGAGACGAGGTCTCAGAGATAGGGGAGACTCTGGAGGAACGTGTCTTCAGGGAACGAAGGAATTCCCGACGGCGTGATCGCCGACGAGCTCAGGAACAAGCCGAGCAGGAAGCAAGGCAACGTCGAGAAAATCCACTCTTCGGGCGCAACCTGAACCCCGACTTCGCCCGAGCCATGAACACGCCGAGTGAAGTCGGAGGGGTACTGGCTCGGATAGCTGATGGGCTCCCTCGGACTCCCGATGCCGAGGGCTATCGACGACTGTTCACTCAAGCAGCCAACCATCTTCTACCTCTCGCTCACCCGCCGAACGACCTACGACACGCCATCAACAGTCGCCGGGACGCGCGGAGCTCCATCAATGCCTCGCGTGAACAGCGACATGAGAACGAGATCCGCCGCCAGGAAGAGTACGACAGGGATCACGACATCCCAGCCCGGAGTCAGGCCACTAGAACTGAGTCGGCAACGGCCTCGATTGGCGGTACCACCCGGGACGGTCGAGGCACCACGACAACCACTCCCCTCCCCGGGACAGACATCATCCCCGATGACAGGAAGACACGTGTGGAGTGTCTGCACTTACTCCACGCCTTAGGGCCATTCAATGGCCCCCTAACTTCAAGGTATCCAATGTCGACAAATATGAACCTAAGCAGGATCCAGGAGGCTGGCTGGCCGTCTACACCATCGCTGCTCGAGCTGCTGGGGCGTCCGAGGACGTGATGACCGCATACTTACCCATTGTCCTCGGGCAGGACGCACTGCAATGGCTGCGACATCTACCCCGACACTGCATCGATGACTGGAGCGACTTCAGTCGATGCTTCACCGCTAACTTTTAGTCCCTCTCCGACAAAACGGCGCAACCATGGGACCTCAAATCCATCAAGCGCCGGGGGGACGAAACTCTCCGATTGTACCTCAAAAGGTTCTAGACCATGAGAAATCGTATCCCCGAGGTCACGGAGGCGACCGTGATCGAGGACTTCTACAGAGGATCCAACGACTCGGCCTTCGTCCGAGCCATATTACAGAAGGCGCCGACTACCTCCGAGCAACTGTTCCGGGAAGCCGACCTCTACATCACCGCCGACGAGCGAGCTTAGGACCTCATCGGAGGAGCGAAGCCTGCGCCAGCAGCACCAAGACGCGATATGAACCAGCAACCCGACAAACGCTGGGAGAAGAGGCCTCGCGAAGAAGTTCACGCCGCCGGACCACCCGCCTCTCGCGCCCGGGGAGGACCTCGTGGAGGCGAACGCACGCTGGACGACATCCTCGACGCCCAGTGCCCGTACCACAAGGATATGCGCCACACCCTTCGGAACTGCATAGACTTCAAGCACTCCATCGGGCACGGCCGACCCTTCCAACCTCTACCTCCTCCTCCGCCGCGGGGAGGACCAGGAGAACCGCGACAACCCAGCAACAGGAGGAGGGAGGAGGTGGAGCCTTCCCACGCGTCGACAGAGAGGTCAACGTCATCTTCGGCGGACACGGATCGCAGGAGAACCGAAGACAACAAAAGCTCAACGATTGCCAAATACTGGTGGCGACCACTGGTCCTCCCGCTCCGTACCGATGGTCGGAGCACCCGATCACCTTCACCCGGGCAGATCAGTGGCTCAACTTCGACCACCCAGGCAAGTACCCGCTCCTCGTCGATCCGGTGATCCGAGAGAGCAGGGTGAAGAAGGTATTAGTGGACGGGGGGGGAGCAGCATCAACGTCACCTTCCCCCGGACACTCCAAGGCTTGGGAGTTCACCTCAAAGAGCTCCACGAGTCAGATACTCCTTTCTTCGGCATCGTGCCGACTGAAGGAGAATACCCGCTGGGCCACATCTACATGCCAGTCACCTTCGGAACTCCGGAGAACTACAGAACCGAGTTCCTAAGGTTTGAAGTGGCGAACTTCGACTGCGGGTACAACACCATCATCGGGAGGCCGGGATTGGCAAAATTCATGGCCATTCCGCATTACACATACATGATATTGAAGATGCCAGAGCCGCAAGGAATCATAACTGTGCGCGCTCACTTCTAAGGCGCCGCAGAATGTTTCCGAGTGGCCATCTAGGCGGCCCTCACCACCAAACTATCGGCGACTTCTTCTGTACAGGCAAACTCTAAGCCTGAGGAAGACCTCACGGTACCCGCAAATAAAGCACAAGTCGCGACCTCTATGCAGTCGATTGAAGAAACCAAAAGGATCAACCTCGGGTTCGCTGACGAACGCAAGACTGCCATCATCAGCTCCAGCCTAGATGACAAATAGGAAGGCGCGCTCGTCCAGTTCCTGCAAGATAACCGAGACGTATTCGCATGGCAACTTGCGGATATGTCGGGAGTCCCGAGAGAACTGGCCGAGCACAAATTGAAGGTCTATCCCCAGGCGAGGCCGATTCGGCAAAAATTACGTCGTTTCACGCCCGACAAGAGAGAGGCCATTCACGCCGAGCTGACTCGCTTGGTCGCAGCTGGGTTTATTAGAGAAGTGTTACATCCCGAGTGGTTAGCCAACCCTGTTCTTGTACTCAAAAAGAATAAAGTGGATTGGTGCATGTGCGTCGACTATACGGATCTCAACAAACACTGTCCAAAGGATCCCTTCGGGCTCCCTAGGATAGATCAGGTGGTAGATTCCACTGCTGGATGTTCCGTGCTATCTTTCTTGGATTGCTACTTCGGGAATCATCAGATTAGCTTGGCAAAAGAAGACGAGGAAAAAACAGCGTTCATCACTCCATTTTGTGCTTTCTGCTATACCTCCATGTCGTTCGGCCTCAAAAACGCTATAGCGACTTATCAGAGAGCCATTCAAACATGCTTAGCCGATCACTGGGGCAAGCGTGTGGAAGCTTATGTGGATGATGTGGTAATCAAAACAGAAAATTCAGAAAATTTCATTGAAGATCTACAGCTGGTTTTCAATAGTCTACGGCGATATCGATGGAAGCTTAATCCTGAAAAATGTGTCTTCGGGGTACTAGCAGGAAAGTTACTCGGGTTTATTGTCAGCCACTGGGGAATTGAAGCTAATCTAGAGAAGATCGAAGCCATCATGAAGATGGAAGCACCGCGATCACAAAAGAAGGTTCAAAGGCTTACCGGGTGTATGGCAGCCCTGAGCAGATTCATATCCAGGCTGGGAGAAAAAGGCTTACCATTTTATAAGTTACTCAAGAAGGTGGACAAGTTTCAATGGACTTCAGAAGCACAGGAAGCCCTAGACGCATTAAAAAAGTTCTTGACAACACCACCAGTGCTGAAACCGCCACGACGGGCCACGTCGACTCAACCAGCTGAAGATTTGCTGCTATATATCTCTTGCACGACTCACGTGGTGAGCACCGTGTTGGTAGTCGAGCGAGCAGAGGAAGAACATGCCTACCCAGTGCAACATCCTGTTTATTTCATCAGTGAAGTTCTGGGTCCCTCGAAGAAAAAATATCCTCAAGTTCAGAAGCTATTATATGCAGTACTTCTAACTGCACGCAAACTACGTCACTACTTTGACGACCACAAAGTCATAGTAGTCACTGGTTTTTCGATAGGTGATATTCTTCACAACAAAGAAGCCATTGGCAGAATAGCCAAGTGGGCTTGCGAGCTAGGATCTCATGACATTGAATTTCGACCTCGCACTGCCATCAAAACTCAAGCACTGGTTGATTTCGTATCAGAATGGACTGAACAACAAGTACCAGATAACCCAGAAACTGCAGAAGTATGGCGAATGTATTTTGATGGCTCGCTAAAGCTGTAGGGAGCAGGCGCGGGGATCCTCTTTACCGCACCTGGAGGCGAGCACCTCAGATATGCCCTCCAGTTGTTATTTCCAGCCTCTAACAATGCAGCCGAATATGAAGCTCTGATTCATGGACTGAACATTGCTATATCACTGGGCATCAAGAGACTGATGGTATACGGAGATTCTCTGGTAGTCATAAGTCAGATAAACAAAGAATGTGATTGTTCGAGCGATTCTATGGGAAAATACTGCGCCGCCGTCCGGAAACTAGAAGATAAATTTGAAGGTCTGGAATTTCACCATGTAGAGAGAGATCGAAACACGGCAGCTGATGTATTGTCCAAGCTAGGATCTCGTCGAACTCAGGTCCCACCTGGAGTCTTCGTACAAGAGATACCACACCCAAGCATCTCACTGGATCAGGCAGAAGAATGTAATACCTTGAACCAGCTAGAGTCAGATTCCGACGACTAGAGGAAGCCGATCATCAGATATATAAAGAATGAAGAGGAACCAGATGACAAAAATGCAGCCGAGCGCATCGCTAGGCAGTCAGCTCACTACACACTCATTGGGGAAACACTATACAAAAGGGGTGCATCGGGCGTCCTCATGAAATGCATTCTCTCATCTAATGGGAAGCAACTTCTAGATGAGGTTCATGCTAGGC
Organism: Zea mays; assembly: GCF_902167145.1. Taxonomy (NCBI): domain Eukaryota; kingdom Viridiplantae; phylum Streptophyta; class Magnoliopsida; order Poales; family Poaceae; genus Zea; species Zea mays. The sequence goes on along the minus strand of NC_050100.1, from coordinate 42,285,621 downwards.
AATGTGGAATACACGCAGCATCCAAGATGCTAGTCAGGAAAGTCTTCAGGTCGGGATTCTACTGGCCAACAGCAAAAAGTGATGCAGCCGAGCTAGTTCAGAGGTGCAAAGCCTGCCAGTACTTGTCAAAACAACAACATCTACCAGCGCAGCAATTGCAGACCATACCAGTAACTTGGTCGTTCGCATGCTAGGGACTAGATATGATTGGGCCTTTCAAGAAAGCTCAAGGAGGATACACTCATATACTGGTAGCAATCGACAAATTCACTAAATGGATAGAGTTCAAACCCATTGCTTCTTTAACTTCAGCTAAGGCCGTGGAATTCATACAAGACATAATATTCAGATTCGGGATACCAAATAGTATCATAACTGACCTAGGATCCAACTTCACAAGTTCAGAATTCTTCGATTTCGGCGAACAAAAGAGCATTCAGATCAAATATGCTTCGGTGGCACACCCAAGAGCCAACAGGCAGGTTGAAAGAGCTAACGGGATGATATTGGAGGCACTCAGAAAAAAAAGTCTTCGATAAAAATGAGAAGTTCGCAGGAAAGTGGATAAGGGAGTTGCCCTACGTCGTTTGGAGCCTAAGAACTCAACCTAGTCAAGCTCTGCATGGAAATACTCCTTTCTTCATGGTCTACGGGTCAGAGGCAGTACTACCTGCTGACCTCAAGTTTGGGGCGCCAAGGTTGGTCTTTGAAAGCATAGCAGAAGCCGAGGCTACTAGGCTGGAGGATGTTGATGTACTCAAAGAAGAACGGTTGAACACGGTAATTCAATTAGCACGGTACCAGCAAACTTTGAGGCGTTATCACGATAAGACCATGCGATGTCGATCCTTCGCAGTGGGAGACCTCGTCCTCCGCCGAATTCTAACGGGGGAGGGACAGCACAAGTTGTCACCTCTATGGGAAGGACCATTCATAGTAGCAGAGGTCACTCGGCCGGGATCATATCGCCTCACTCAAATGGACGGCACGGAAGTTGGGAACTCATGGAACATAGAACACCTCAGGAAGTTTTACCCCTAGCTGTATTTCAAAAGCTATCGGGACGACGATGTACTCTGTAAACCGGAAATATATCATCAATAAAGAGACCTCAAGAATACTCATATTGTTCATGGTCGACCTGCATTCTTACTTGACTCGGGGTGACCACTATGCCCTGCTAATGGAGCAATCGGCTTAAGTCGGCAACGACTTAAGACGGTGCAACATGCTCGCGCTTACTTAACTCGGGGTGACCACTATGCCCTGCTAACGGAGCAATCGGCTTAAGTCGGCAACGACTTAAGGCGGTGCAACATGCTCGCGCTTACTTAACTCGGGGTGACCACTATGCCCTGCTAACAGAGCAATCGGCTTAAGTCGGCAACGACTTAAGACGGTGCCACATGCTCACGCTTACTTAACTTGGGGTGACCACTATGCCCTGCTAACGGAGCAATCGGGTTAAGTCGGCAACGACTTAAGACGGTGCCACATGCTCGCGCTTACTTAACTCGGGGTGACCACTATGCCCTGCAAACGGAGCAATCGACTTAAGTCGGCAACATGCAACATGACTTAAGACGGTGACCATTATGCCCTACTAACAAGAGCAATCGGTTTAAGTCGGCAATGACTTAAGACGGTGCCACATGCTCACAGTTACTCATCTAGGGGCGTCCTCTATGTCCCATGAGGAAGTCTCAAAATCATCACGCAACATTTTACTTCTACAAATTTAGATACTGTTGAATTCTAAACAATAGGAGAAGAATAGTAGCATTCAATATTAAGCAGGTGTCCTCTAACAAAATATCTGAACACGTTAACCGCGTGCTCAAAGCACGCAATGTTTTTCTATTTTGCAACATTCTTCTCAGGAGCAACCGACGAAGAAGGGCGAGTTGAGGAATCAGGAGCAGTGTTCACATCAACCCTTATGTCATCGGGGACAATCACACCAGGTCTCCTCATCAAGATCCGCCCTGCGCGAATGGCCTTATCCATGGCTCTGTCACGCTGGGCCCTCAGAGTAGCGGAAGTTTCTTCAGCAACCTTGACGGCCAACTGAGCGGTCTCTAGCTCCTGGGCGATGGACTTCTTGGAAGCACTCAGTTCCTTGATGACAACATCTTTAGCCGATATTGACTGCTTGAGACGAATCATGTCGTCCAAGGATTCCTGCAACTTATAACGATGATTGTCTAACTCCTCCATGGTGAAGCGATGACTCCTCTCCAAGATGGTTAACGAGTTGCTAGAGTCACGATATAGCTTATCAAGATTGTCACGAGAAGTAACAAGGGCACGTTTTTCTTCATGCAAACAAAAATCAGCTTCTTCAAACGTCAAGCAAGCAATAAGAAAACAACAAAACAAAGCCCAAATTCATAGGTCACCTTTTCAGAATCAAGCTGAACGCGAAAAGTAGAGTTCAGCATGTTAGCATCATTCAGAGCAGCAGAGACCTGGGCCAGCTCAGTCTGGCTTTGGGAATACTTTTCCTCAAGATCAGAGCACCGCCGGACCAGTTCAGCCTGACTTTGAGAATGTTTCTCTTCAAGAACAGAAAACTGCCGAGCCATATCTAGCGAGAAACAGTCAAGCAAAAGGGTTAAAGTAAGAAGCAGTTTAATAAGGTAGCTGAAAGGAAGCAGAAAAGCACTAACCATCATTCGCCGCCTCTAAGTCAGAAACACGCTGTTGAAGCAGCACCGGATTCCAACGTGCCAGAGACGAAGCTCTTTCTGGAACAGAAGCACCCTGCAACTTCAGCTGACTAGCCATCCCGTCCACCAATGCCTGATATTGAGAACAGATGAGTATAATGACAGCAGTTCATCCGGTGTAAAAGTCAGACTAGAATAGACCATAGTACCTGGAGGTTGGAGAAGAATGAGGGGACCCCCAAATCGTGAGAGATCAACTGATGGCTCGGCGAAGGATCACCACCCGAAGTGACTTGCAACGAACCAGCAGGAACCAATTTAGTGCCATCAGCAGAGCCCAAAACTTTGTCGTCAGGTACGCTAGCCTCTAAAGCGACTCCTTGACCAAAGGCTTGGGCTACCACCATGCAACCAGAGTGTGGAGGAGACCCTACATGAACATCCAAGGAAGTACAAGAGGGAGAACCCGCTCGGACACCCTCGGGGGCTGGGTCATAATTTGCGCTACCCATTCGAGCCGGATCGTCTCCGGCAACACCCTCGGGGGCTGGGTCGCAGCTTGCGCTACCCACCCGAGCCGAATCATCCCCGGCAACACCCTCGGGAACTGGGTGAGCGCCGACACCATCCTTAAGGGCCAAGTTCTCTGCAGCAGCCACCTCTAAGGCTAAAGGTCCCTCAGTCACTTCCATGGGAGCAGGACAATCCAAGTCAGCTTCCTGACCCTCAAGACCGCGCTCCAAGGTCAATGAGGCGCGGGACGCTGCCCGGGATGACCCCAACCCAGTGTCGAGCACATCAACACAAACATCCATCGTGCCACCATCTGCCGGCTCTGATAACAGATCTTCTAGAACCATGTCTTCAAGAGTTTGATCAAAGTCCACCAGAGATAATTCTTGCAGACCAACGAGGGCAGACAAAGCAGGAGAAGGAACTCCACTACTTTCCCCACTGGCTATGTAGCGTCGACTGTTCTTCCGAATCAGAGGGATTTCATCTTCTTCTTCCTCCTCATTTTCATCAACAACACGGACAATACACCCATTGGGGTCAGCGCTAGATTGGTCACACCCATTGGGATCAGCCTCAGTAAATGCAGGCACGGGCACTTCCTCAGCAGCAGGAACCGAAGGACCAGCATCCCGATCCAAGCTAGACACTCGGCGAAGACGTCTTTTCTTCTTTTTCTGCCCATCAGCAGGAGAAGCAGGCTGACTGGCCCGGCAAGGGCGTTTCGAGCGAACACTGGCAGGCCTCTGAATATCCAAGGCTTTACTAGCTTCTAGGAGAGGCGCCACTGCCAATGTTCCAGCAGGGGTGGTATCAGAAGAATCCTCGGCTAACATATCAAGCATAGCACTTATCTCTGCATCACTGGGATCCAAAGGCACCTCAAAGTGAACCTGCCATTCATCATCAGGAATTTCTCCAAGCAAAGCAACCAAAGCACTAACTTCTTCGGCAGAGGGCCGCACTCTAAGGCCCAAACCGCCATCACCAGCAGGAGGATTTGACACGAATTGGGTAAAGGTCTTGGAAGGAGGCAAGTTCCAGGCCGAGTAGGCAGCAGGGGCACCAACATTTGACACCTTGCCCCTAAGTATCATTTCAAGCCGGCTCACCAAATCCACAGCAGGAATTCTTCTATTGGTGACCCGGGTGGAGTCAGCTAGGCCTCGGTACAGGTAGGCCGGGTATGCCCTATCCTTCAATGGCTGAATATTCTTGAAGATAAAGTCAGCAACCACAGCTTCTGCAGTCAGACCCCTTTCCTTCAACAATCCGACCTTAGCTAGCAGAACTCCTGCCTCAGCCACATCTTGGTCTGTGGGGGATTCGGTCCAGCTTGGAGTACGAACGTTCGGCTGTCTCCCTGACCGTGAGGGGAGAGAATTTCCGTGATTCTCGACAATAAACCACTCCAAGCGCCATCCTTTAATGATGTCCTTGAGGGGGATGTCGAGATAATCAGTCTTCCTTCCGCGGCGCCTCTCCAAGCTTGCGCCCCCCACCAGCTGATGCTGTCCTCCGGCCATCCCAGGCCGACAGTGATACAAATATTTCCACAGTCCAAAGTGTGGCAGGATGCCGAGAAAAGCCTCACATAAATGAACAAAGATGGAGATTTGCAGAATGGAATTAGGGTTCAGATGGGTCAGATTCAAGTTATAGAAATCAAGGAGACCGCGGAAAAAAGGGGAAATAGGAAGAGCAAGACTGCGGAGAAGAAAAGGAACATATACAATGGATTCGTGGGTGTCCTCTGTGGGAACAGTGACCCCACGGCAAATCCGCCAAGAACAGAGCTCCTTCGGAGGAAGAACTCTGATGGACACAAGATGGAGAAGATCAGACTCAGAAACAACAGACATATGGTTACCTGCGAAAGGCAACTGGCTGTTGGGATCGATGGGGGGAATAACAGCAACAAATGAACTTGATGCTTTCCGCTTGGGCGCCATCTCTATCTTGCTGACAAGCGGAACGGAAGCAGTATCGCACGGGCGCAAAGAAAGCTTGGATGCAGAAAAGCAAGAACTAGGGCACAGAAAGCAGAGGCGCACAACAATGCAGTACGTATGGGGTTTTCCTGGGCCAGATACCGTTTCCAGAAAGCACCCAGTTATCACCCGACGTTTATTTTTAGAAAAAGCTGGCATGCCATGTCATCACTCGGTCGTTATCTCCAAAACGGCCGACGCGGCCCATTCTAACTCGGTTGTCACCTCTAAAACGCCGACATCACAATAAGTCACTCGGTCGTTACCTCTAAAACGCCGATGTGCCGTCAATCACTCGGCTATTACCTCTAAAATGCCGGCATTGCCGTCAATTACTCGGCTGTTACCTCTAAAACACCAATGTTGCCATTAATCACTCGGCCGATTACCTCTAAAACACCGACACGGCCCACCGTAACTCGGCCGACATTCCTAAAGCAACGATGGGATTTCGGATGACTCGGCCGCAACCACCAAAGCGCTATCATTACAAATAAGGCAATCAGAAGTGTAATTTGATGATCACAGATACTCCTCGCGCATTGATTGGCGTACAACGAGAAAGCAGCATAACACATACAGAAGTGGAGCGAAATCACTTTTCATTATAAAGGGAAGCTACCGAACTTACAAATCAACTCGTTATGAGTTGATGCTTTCCCTACTACTACTACATTACACTTCACTACTCTATACTACTAACTACTACTACATTATTTCATTATACTACTTCTAATCTATACTAACATTTAAAAAACCAGTGGCATCTAGCCACTGGCCTTGCTGCTGCCCTTGCTGCCGCCGTCGTTGCCGCCCTTGCTGCCGCCGTCACCACCCCTGCCGCTGTAACACCCTGAATTTGGGGGTAGAATTTTTTTCTTCTTTTCTCTCACCAAATTCGGGCGTTACTCTCTTTTCTCTTCCTGATTCGCTCTTTCTTCCCAATTTCAAACCAGTATAGTGACAAGTGTCTGTGTCGTGTATGAACAAAGACCTAAGTGTTATGGGTGTTGCATCATGCTGAAGCACATTTCTTTGTCTGATATTGCGTGTTCATCTCGTTCTGTCTCGGTTTTCGGTTCGCGATTGGAGCCCGTGTCGTGCGTCTCAGATTGGGTCGTGCGTGTCGTGGGTTTCGGTCCGCGAAGTGGCCCAGCCCAGCCCGGCCCGGCCCGGCGCACCCCTGGCGCCCACACCCCCCCATGCGCCCCCTCCTCCTCTCCCTCTCTCATTTGGATTTCCCGCGCAACAACCTCCCTCTCCCTCTTCCACCTCTCTCTCCCCGTGGTGCCCCAGGGATTGGAGACGGCGATCACCGGAATTTGGACCCCAAGGTGAGCTCCCCTCCCCTTCCCTTCTCCTCTCTCCCTCTCCCTCCCCTTCCCTTCCCTGCGCGCCCCCCTCTCTCTCCCCCGCGCGGCAGCGCTCGCCCACCCCCTGCCCCTCCCCTCGGCGCGGCGGCGCCCGCCCCCTGCCCTTCCCCCCGCGCGGCGGCGCCCGCCCCCTGCCCTTGCCCCCGGCACGGCGGCACTCCCCCGCCCCGGCCTCCCCCCGCGGCGGCGCTCGCCCGCCCCGCCCCGGCCTCCCCTGCGGCGGCGCTCGCCCGCCCCTGCCCCTCCCCCGCGCGGCGGCGCTCGCCCACCCCCTGCCCCTCCCCTCGGCGCGGTGGCGCCCGCCCCCTGCCCTTCCCCCCGCGCGGCGGCGCCCGCCCCCGGGGCGGCCTGCCCCCGGCACGGCTCGGCCCCCGGCGCGCCCCTGCCCCCGGTGTGTAGCTCCCGGCGCGCAGCCCCGGCCCCCTGCGCGCGGCGTCCCGGCCCTCGGCGTGGCTCGCGTGGCCTTGGCATGGCCTCGCGCTTCCTCGTTTACCCCCTAACGCATTTCCCGCGTGCGTAAACCCACACGCGCGGTGATTATTTCTGGTTTGTAGTTGATTTCAAACTCTGTTAGTTAGTGTGCTGCGTCGCGCGACGATTCAATTTAAATTTGTGTTTATTAATGTGTTGCGTCACGCGCTTCGTCACGCGACGATCTATTTTAATTTCAGGTTGTTTAAGGTGCGATGTCGCGCGTCCAGACACGCGACGTTCCACTTTAAACCCAGCTCTGTTGGAGTATGTCGTCGTGCGCTTCATCGCGCGATGCTTAACGTCTATTTATAATTAGTGCAAGCGTCTCGTTGGGCGCTTTGTCACGCAGCGAGTCGTTTACTTGTTAATGCAATCTAAAGGTCGTGTCGTACGTCTCGACGTGGCCACTCCCTTTCATTCATCTTCAATTGCTTATAATGATTAAATGTGGAACTTGACTTTACTTTATGCCAAACGTAACATCCAAATTAATTCCTTTCCATTAAGCGAGTAGTTTGATTTACAACCTTGTAACGTGATCGTTTCTCGACTGTCTTTTTCTCTCTCTCTCTCTTAGCCTTAAGTGTGAACCCGCATGGAACGTCTGTTTACTTACTGCACTCTATTGTATGGTGTATTGTTCTTTTGTATTAAATATGTGGATGCATGTATGTTTGCGCTCGCATAGAGAACGATCTGGTTGAGGAGCCCGAAGAACACGCAGGAGAAGCCCCTGAGCAGCAGTCAGTTGGTGGAGGCAAGTGTCCCTTGACCTATCTCTGTCCTATTCATTATTTAATTCACCTCCCGCATTACACATTTATGCCTAAGGATTTACTAGCTTTGCTATCCATGTCCTTGTTTACCTATTTGGGTTGGATTATTATTGCTTAGTCTTATGCTATTGCTCAACTATAATCAATGAACATGATGAGAATTATCAATGATACGATGTTTTCCCTCTTCTTATTATGATGTTCTACTTGTGGCCTTTAAGGGGGGCTCGAGCGGTTTCTCGAGTGCCTCTCTGTAAGGACCTGTTCTTTGGATGACCGCCCAGGAAAACAGTGCAACCATGAGGGTGGAATGGGGTGCCCTTAGCTGAATAATTAGAGGATCTGGGGTGTAGTTCGCTTAGCCGTTGTGCCGTCAATGGGGCTCGGTGTATGCGGCTCGCTCTGCCAAGGTTGATTTGTCCCTTGGGGAGGAGTGCGGTACATTTAGGAAACCTAACGGGCGACTACAGCCCCGGGGAGTCTTTGTAAAGGCTACGTAGTGAAACCCTGCTGGGTCACCTTGGTAGTGATCAATGGAGAGTCATGATCTCCGGGTAGAAAGGGAATCACGACTTGTGGGTAAAGTGCACAACCTCTGTAGAGTGTTTGAAAACTGATATATCAGCTGTGCTCGCGGTTATGAGCGGCCAAGGGAGCTCCAGTGATTAGTGATACTTGATCAGAGACATTTTGGTTTACAGGTGGCAATGAGATTGATGGTTCTGGTTATGACTATGGTACTGGTAAGTGGTATTCTTTCCATTTGGAAAGGGTACATCGGGCTAATAACTTGGGCAAATGTTAAAATCTGGCTTTCTACTAGCAAATAATAATCTGACCAACTAAAAGCAACTGCTTGACTTACCCCCACATAAAGCTAGTCCACTACAGCCAAACAGGATACTTGCTGAGTATGTTGATGTGTACTCACCCTTGCTCTACACACCAAAGCCCCCATCCCCAGGTTGTCAGCATTGCAACCACTGCTCAGGAGAAGATGAAGCTGTGGAAGGAGACTTCCAGGAGTTCCAAGACTACGACGAGTTCTAGGCGTGGGTTAGCGGCAACCCCCAGTCGGCTGCCTGTGAAGGCCGCGTTTATCTATGTTTCTTTTCCGCACTTTGATTATTTGTAAAGACTATGTGGATGTCTCAGACAGATGATGTAATCGACTATTATTTCCCTTTTTAATACTATTTGAGCACTGTGTGATGATGTCCATGTTATGTAACTGTTGTGTACGTGAATTGCTGATCCTGGCACGTACATGGTTCGCATTCGGTTTGCCTTCTAAAACCGGGTGTGACATAGGTGGTATCAAAGCCGTGCTGACTGTAGGACCGCTAACCTAGAGTAGAATGGTCGTTCTAAGGACTATAGACCTCTGTCCCTGCCTTGACTTTGATATCCCTTCAAAAGTTGGTCATATTGACCAAACCTTTGTTCTACTATATATTATACCTTGCTGAAAATTATGTTTTATTCTAATCCTTCATTTATTTATGGTTCATTATTTGCTGGTCATATTAATTATGTTCTCACTCTTTTGCTTGCGGTGTCTTTTGTAGATGGCTCGTCTTAGACACACTGCACGAAAGTCCGTCATCCCCTTCTTACCCTCCCGCCTTGCTGAGCGTCCGCTTCACCGTCCCGTGGCCGGTCAGTCCAACCACTTGGAGAGGCTGCACCACCGCCTGCATGAGGAGCAGGAGCGTCGACGACAGGAGCAGCAAGGCTCTTCTTTCTCGCTCCAACAGGAGATAGAGTCTGTGAGGAGCTGCTCCCCTGTGCTTCCTCTGGAGGCGCCCCCTGCACCACCACTGGACGCCCCAGCCCCTGGAGTAGCTGCTGGAGGAGACCCAAACGACGGAGGTGGCGACGACAGCTCGAGCCACGACACCGACTTTTCTGCTGACCAGGAGCCGGAAGGATGGGTTGCTCGACCCATCACTCGCGACGCTGCTCGTGGGTGTCACTTCCACAACGCGCTCGACACCCTGCTACGTCGGGCACTTAACCGGCGTACTTGGTCTATCGAGTATCGCTGTGTGGTCTACCAACACAGTTGCGGGGTCTACCCGGACCGCTGGGAGGCGACCTGCTTGGTGCACCGTCCGGAGAACAGTCTCCAGGGTGCGGAGGCCTGCTCAGAGCACTATTCCATCTCTGAGCGGGACTCAGCTGAGGCGGCCATGCAAGATGCCGCACGGCGTGTGCTTTCGCACTACTGCTCGGTTCTCGGTGGGGTAGCTGACGGTCTCGACCTGAAGTATTACCCCCGCCATCCATCTGGCAGCACAGGAGGCGTGATTGTCTCACCTGTTGGTGAGGACAATCCTAGGTTGAGCAGCACAGTCAACCTAGCTGTCGTGCTAAACACGGAGCTGGACCATGCATTAGACGAGCTGAGTAGGGCTCGTGCTGAGATCGCCCTGCTGCGGGCTGAGCGCGCGGAGCGTCGTCACCTGGATGATGGTTCCCCCGCTCCCGTCGGGACTCAGCACCCGTACCGCTCACCTCGGCGTGGACACCAGTCTTATGGCAATCCCGACTGCAAGACCAAGATAAATCTAGAACCGTAGATCGCTAGAGTCGGATCTTGTAATTAATACAAAATACATATACGTAGAAGCTACAGTCTTAGCGTTAGTCTCGCTTTTAGTTAGTCTTAGTTAGACAGGGTAGTTTGCTATATCCTGTGCATTTATGTTTGTCATGATGAACTATGTTTGGTTTGGATCTTTGTAATGACTGTCACCAGAGTGTGGGTATCCCCTGCATTTTGGTCTACCTATTATATTAATGGAGTTAGTTATCTAGTTGGGAAAAACCTTTTGTTCCACTTTCCTCTTTATCTAAGAAGCTGTGTTGGTCTGTGTTGGAGATCAGTGAAGATGCTCGTCTTTTCAGTGTGGTGGAGAATTCTATACTCTTTTCTTATGCTGCAAGATTTGCAAAATCAGTTCTGATGTGTGATTGCATTCTGCAGATGTCAGAGAACATGCGCAGAGGAGGAAGGCGTGCTCAGCAGGAGCAAGCCGCTCAGCAGGAAGAGGTACCGCAGCAATAGCAGCTGCCGCCCCCGCCCCCGATGTCCATCGAGCAGATGTTCCTGATGCAGACTCAAGCAGTTCAAGCCATCGGTCAGACTCTGGTCGCCATTCAGCAGCAGCAGGCCCCACCTCAGCCTCAGATGCCTCAGATGCCTAGGGACAAGCGTGCTGAATTCATGAGAGGTCATCCACCAATGTTTGCTCATTCTTCTGACCCCATGGATGCTGAAGACTGGCTGCGCACTGTGGAGCGGGAGTTGCATACCGCTCAGTGTGACGACAGGGAGAAAGTCCTGTATGGTCCCCGTCTATTGAGAGGAGCAGCTCAGTCATGGTGGGAGTCTTATCTCGTCACCCATGCCAACCCCGACACCATCACCTGGGAAGAGTTCAGAGGAAGCTTTCGTCATTACCATGTGCCTGCAGGTCTAATGACAATGAAGAAGGAGGAGTTCCTGGCCCTCAAGCAAGGGTCATCGTCTGTTAGCGAGTACCGGGACAAGTTTCTGCAGCTGTCTCGCTATGCTCCTGAGGATGTCAACACCGACGCCAAGCGACAGTACCGTTTCCTGAAAGGCTTGGTCGACCTTCTGCAGTATCAGCTGATGAATCATACCTTCCCGACATTTCAGCACTTGATTGACAGAGCAATCATGACAGAGAGGAAGCGTAAGGAGATGGAGGATCGCAAACGCAAGATCAGTGGACCCCTGCCTGGAAGCAGCAATCGTCCTCGTTTCTCAGGCAATCAACCTCAGCAGTTCAGGCAGAACCAGCGTCCACCTCAGTATCAGCAGTTCCAAAGGCAGTATCCTCAGCACCAGTATCAGAATCGTCAGAACAATCAGTCAGGAGGAGGTCAGTTTCAGAGGTAGAATCGGCAGACACCTCGTCTTCCTGCCCCAGCAGCCCAGCAGAACAGTCAGGCAGCACCAGCTCAGATTGGGAACAGAGCATGTTTCCACTGTGGAGAGCAAGGCCACTGGGTGATGCAATGTCCGAAGAAGGCAGCCCAGCAGCAATCAGGCCCCAATGCCCTAGCAAAGCAGAACGTGTCTCAGCCTGGAGCAGGCAATCGCTCTCAGCCGCGTTATAATCATGGAAGACTGAACCACTTGGAGGCTGAAGCAGTTCAGGAGACCCCCGGCATGATAGTAGGTATGTTCCCAGTCGACTCCCATATAGCAGAAGTGTTATTTGATACTGGAGCAACGCATTCTTTCATTACTGCATCATGGGTAGAAGCACATAATCTTCCAATTACTACCATGTCAACCCCCATTCAAATTGACTTAGTCGGTGCTAGAATTCGAGCCGATAGCATTTGTTTGAATGTATGTGTGGAAATAAGGGGGATAGCGTTTCCCGCTAACCTCATAGTAATGGGTACTCAAGGAATAGATGTCATCCTAGGGATGAATTGGCTAGATAAGTATCAGGCAGTTATCAGTTGTGATAAGAGGACAATTAAGTTGGTGTCCCCACTAGGAGAGGAAGTGGTGACCGAGTTAGTCCCGCCTGAGCCGAAGAAAGGAAGTTGTTATCAGATGGCTGTCGTTAGCATTGAAGCAGACCCAATTGAGAGTATCAAGGTTGTGTCCGAGTTCCCGGATGTGTTTCCAAAGGACTTACCGGGTATGCCACCAGAGCGAAAAGTTGAGTTTGCCATAGAGCTTCTTCCTGGAACCGCCTCCATCTTTAAGAGAGCTTATAGAGTATCAGGACCAGAGTTAGTTGAACTTAAAAAGCAGATCGATGAATTGTCAGAGAAAGGTTACATTCGGCCAAGCACCTCGCCTTGGGCCGCCCCTATCCTATTTGTGGATAAGAAAGATGGCACCAGAAGGATGTGTATCAATTATCAAGCTCTGAATAAGGTCACCATCAAGAACAAGTACCCCTTGCCCAGAATAGAAGATCTGTTCGACCAGTTGAGAGGAGCCAGTGTGTTCTCCAAGATTGATCTGAGGTCAGGTTATCATCAGCTCAGGATCCGACCTTCAGACATTCCGAAGACGGCATTCATTACCAAGTATGGGTTGTATGAGTTCACTGTGATGTCTTTTGGTTTGACAAATGCACCAGCCTTCTTTATGAACTTGATGAACAGTGTATTCATGGATTATCTTGATAAGTTTGTGGTGGTATTCATTGATGACATTCTGATTTATTCTCATAGCGAAGAAGAACATGCAGATCATTTGAGGATGGTATTGCAGAGATTGCGAGAGCACCAGTTGTATGCAAAGTTGAGCAAGTGTGAGTTCTGGATCAGTGAAGTCTTGTTCCTGGGTCACATAATCAACAAAGAAGGATTGGCTGTGGATCCGAAGAAAGTGGCAGACATTCTGAACTGGAAAGCGCCAACAGATGCCCGAGGAATCAAGAGTTTCATTGGAATGGCCGGATATTATCGGTGATTCATTGAAGGGTTTTTGAAGATTGCAAAACCAATGACAGTGTTGCTAGGCAACAAGGTCGAGTTCAAGTGGACCCAAAAATGCCAAGAGGCCTTTGAAGTGCTGAAAGAGAAGTTGACAACAGCGCCTGTCCTAGTCTTGCCTGATGTGCACAAGCCCTTCTCGGTGTATTGTGATGCTTGTTACACTGGTTTGGGATGTGTGTTGATGCAAGAGGGAAGAGTTGTGGCTTACTCGTCCCGACAACTGAAAGTTCATGAGCATAATTATCCAATCCATGACCTAGAGTTGGCAGCAGTGGTTCACGCACTGAAGACATGGAGGCACTATCTGTATGGACAGAAATGCGATGTTTACACAGACAACAAGAGTCTGAAGTACATATTCACTCAGTCAGAGTTGAATATGAGGCAGCGAAGATGGTTAGAGCTGATCAAAGACTATGAGTTGGAGATTCATTACCATCCAGGCAAAGCGAACATAGTGGCAGATGCTTTGAGAAGAAAGAGTCAAGTCAATCTGATGGTCGCTCGTCCGATGCCTTATGAGTTGGCCAAAGAGTTTGACAGGTTGAGTCTCAGATTTCTGAACAACACGCGAGGAGTCACAGTTGAGTTGGAACCTACCTTGGAGCGGGAAATCAAAGAAGCGCAGAAGAACGATGAGAAGATCGGTGAGATCTGGCGACTGATTCTAGACGACAGAGGCAAAGATTTTCGGGAAGATGTAGAAGGTGTGATATGGTTCAAAGACCGCTTGTGTGTTCCCAATGTCTAGTCTATTCGGGAGTTGATCCTCAAGGAAGCTCATGAGACAGCCTATTCGATTCACCCTGGCAGTGAGAAGATGTATCAGGATCTGAAGAAGAAATTCTGGTGGTATGGAATGAAGAGGGAAATCGCAGAACATGTGGCTATGTGTGATAGTTGTCGGCGGATCAAGGCAGAGCACCAGAGACCAGCTGGACTGTTGCAACCGTTGCAAATCCCTCAGTGGAAATGGGATGAAATCGGCATGGATTTCATAGTCGGATTACCTCGCACTCGAGCCGGCTACGATTCCATTTGGGTAGTGGTGGATCGCTTAACCAAGTCAGCCCACTTCATACCTGTCAAGACCAACTACAGCAGTGCAGTATTGGCAGAGTTGTACATGTCTCGGATCGTCTGTCTTCACGGTGGGCCAAAGAAGATAGTGTCAGACCGAGGAACGTAGTTCACCTCTCATTTCTGGCAGCAGTTGCATGAGGCCTTAGGCACACATCTGAATTTCAGTTCAGCCTATCATCCGCAGACGGATGGTCAGACCGAAAGAACCAACCAAATCCTTGAAGATATGTTGAGAGCCTGTGCGTTGCAAGATCAGTCCGGATGGGACAAGCGATTGCCTTATGCAGAGTTTTCCTATAACAACAGTTACCAGGCCAGTTTGAAGATGTCACCATTTCAGGCGCTTTATGGAAGGAGTTGTAGAACTCCGTTGCAATGGGATCAGCCTGGAGAAAAACAGGTGTTTGGACCAGACATTCTGCTTGAAGCCGAAGAGAACATCAAGATGGTCCGAGAGAATCTGAAGATAGCGCAATCAAGGCAGCAAAGCTATGCAGACACAAGAAGAAGAGAGCTGAGTTTCGAAGTCGGAGACTTTGTCTATCTGAAAGTGTCACCGATCAGAGGAGTCAGAAGGTTCGGAGTCAAAGGCAAGCTAGCACCCCGCTACATTGGCCCATATCAGATTCTCGCAAGGCGTGGAGAAGTGGCCTACCAGCTCAGTCTGCCAGAGAATTTGTCTGTTGTGCATGATGTCTTTCATGTGTCTCAGTTGAAGAAGTGCTTGTGTGTGCCAGAAGAGCAGTTGCCAGTGGAAGGTCTTGAAGTCCAAGAGGACTTGACATACACAGAGAAACCAGCGCAAATACTTGAGACCGCAGACAGAGTCACCCGAAGGAAGACCATCAGAATGTGCAAAGTCAGATGGAATCACCACTCTGAAGAAGAAGCAACCTGGGAGCGTGAAGATGATCTAATGGCCAAATACCCTGAGCTCTTTGCTAGCCAACCCTGAATCTCGAGGGCGAGATTCTCTTAAGGGGGATAGGTTTGTAATGCCCTGAATTTGGGGGTAGAATTTTTTTCTTCTTTTCTCTCACCAAATTCGGGCGTTACTCTCTTTTCTCTTCCTGGTTCGCTCTTTCTTCCCAATTTCAAACCAGTATAGTGACAAGTGTCCGTGTCGTGTATGAACAAAGACCTAAGTGTCATGGGTGTTGCATCATGCTGAAGCACATTTCTTTGTCTGATATTGCGTGTTCGTCTCGTTCTGTCTCGGTTTTCGGTTCACGATTGGAGCCCGTATCGTGCGTCTCGGATTGGGTCGTGCGTGTCGTGGGTTTCGGTCCGCGAAGTGGCCCAGCCCAGCCCAGCCCGGCCCGGCCCGGCGCGCCCCTGGCGCCCACACCCCCCCCCCATGCGCCCCCTCCTCCTCTCCCTCTCTCATTTGGATTTCCCGCGCAACAACCTCCCTCTCCCTCTTCCACCTCTCTCTCCCTGTGGTGCCCTAGGGATTGGAGACGGCGATCACCGGAATTTGGACCCCGAGGTGAGCTCCCCTCCCCTCCCCTTCCCTTCTCCTCTCTCTCCCTCTCCCTCCCCTTCCCTTCCCTGCGTGCCCCCCTCTCTCTCCCCCCGCGCGGTGGCGCTTGCCCGCCCCCTGCCCCTCCCCTCGGCGCGGCGGCGCCCGCCCCCTGCCCTTCCCCCCGCGCGACGGCGCTCCCCCGCCCCGGCCTTCCCCCGCGGCGGCACTCGCCCGCCCCCTGCCCTTCCCCCCGCGCGGCGGCGCCCGCCGCGCCCCAGCCTCCCCGCAGCGGCGCTCGCCCGCCCCCGCCCCGGCCTTCCCCACGGCGGCGCTCGCCCCCCGGCCCCCGGCGTGGTCCGCCCGCCCCCGGCGCGGCCTCCCCGGTCCCCGGCGAGCCCCCTGCCCCCGGCGCGCAGCTCCCGACGCGCAGCCCCGGCCCCCTGCGCGCGGCGTCCCGGCCCTCGGCGTGGCTCGCGTGGCCTTGGCATGGCCTCGCTGAAAGTCGCCTAGGGGGGTGAATAGGGCGAAACTGAAATTCTCAAAAATAATCACAACTACAAGTCGGGTTAGCGTTAGAAATATAATCGAGTCCACGAGAGAGGGTGCAAAACAAATCGCAAGCAAATAAGGAGTGAGACACGTGGATTTGTTTTATCGAGGTTCGGTTCTTGCAAACCTACTCCCCGTTGAGGTGGTCACAAAGACCGGGTCTCTTTCAACCCTTTCCCTCTCTCAAACGGTCCCTCGGACCGAGTGAGCTTTCTCTTCTCAAATGCTTGGAACACAAAGTTCCCATAAGGACCACCACAAAATTGGTGTCTCTTGCCTCAATTACAAATGAGTTTGGTCGCAATGAAGAATCAAGAAAGAAGAAAGCAATCCAAGCGCAAGAGCTCGAAAGAACACAAGCAAATCTCTCTCACTAGTCACTAAGGCGTCGTGTGGAATTTGGAGAGGATTTGATCACTTGGGTGTGTCTAGAATTGAATGCTAGAGCTCTTGTAAGTAGTTGAAGTGGGAAAACTTGGATTTCTTGAATGTGGGGTGGTTGGGGGTATTTATAGCCCCAACCACCAAACTAGCCGTTTGGTGGGGCTGTCTGTCGCATGGTGCACCGGACAGTCCGGTGCACACCGGACATGTCCGGTGCGCCAGCCACGTCACCAAGGCCGTTGGGTTTCGACCATTGGAGCTCTGTCTTCTGGGCCCGCCTGGATGTCCGGTGGCACACCGGACATGCACTGTAGAGTGTCCGGTGCGCCACTTCGCGCGTGCCTGACTTCTGCGCGCTTTGGCGCGCATTTAATGCTTCTGCAGGTGACCGTTGGCGCGAAGTAGTCGTTGCCCCGCTGGCTCACCGGACAGTCCGGTGTACACCGGACATGTCCGGTGAATTATAGCGGAGCGAATTCCCGAAGCTGGCGAGTTCCTGAGACGCCCTTCCTTGGAGCACCGGACATTGTCCGGTGAACACCGGACAGTCCGGTGAATTATAGCGAAGTGCCTCTGGATTTTCTCGAAGGTGAGGAGTTCAGCGTGAAGTCCCCTGGTGCACCGGACACTGTCCGGTGTGCACTGGACAGTCCGGTGTGCCAGACCAGGGCACACTTCGGTTATCCCTTGCTCTCTTTGTTGAACCCAATTCTTGGTCTTTTTATTGGCTAAGTGTGAACCTTTGGCACCTATATAACTTATACACTAGAGCAAACTAGTTAGTCCAATTTATTTGTGTTGGGCAATTCAACCACCAAAATCAATTAGGAAATAGGTGTAAGCCTAATTCCCTTTCAATCTCCCCCTTTTTGGTGATTGATGCCAACACAAACCAAAGCAAATATAGAAGTACATAATTGAACTAGTTTGCATAATGTAAGTGCAAAGGTTGCTTGGAATTGAGCCAATATAAATACTTATAAGATATGCATGGACTGTTTCTTCATTTTTAACATTTTGGACCACGCTTGCACCACATGTTTTGTTTTTGCAAAAAAAAATTGTAAATCTTTTCAAAGTTCTTTTGCAAATAGTCAAAGGTAAATGAATAAGATTTTTCGAAGCATTGTCAAGATTTGAAATTTTCTCCCCCTGTTTCAAATGCTTTTTCTTTGACTAAACAAAACTCCCCCTAAATGAAATTCTCCTCTTAGTGTTCAAGAGGGTTTTAAGATATCAATTTTGAAAAATCTACTTTCTCCCCCTTTTGAACACAATAAGATACCAATTTGAAATTTATCAATTGAGAATCATACCAATTGAAAAACTCTTTTTAAAATTAGGTGGTGGTGCGGTCCTTTTGCTTTGGGCTAATACTCTCTCCCCCTTTGGCATGAAACGCCAAAAATGGAGTCATTAGAGCCCTTAGAATTACTTTCTCCTCCTTTGGTCATAAATAAATGAGTGAAGATTATACCAAAGACGGAGTGATGCTCGGAGTGACGGCGAAGGATGAGTTACGGAGTGGAAGCCTTTGTCTTCGCCGAAGACTCCAATTCCCTTTCAATACACCTATGACTTGGTTTGAAATAGACTTGAAAACACATTAGTCATAGCATATGAAAGAGACATGATCAAAGGTATATAAAAGAGCTATGTGTGCAAATCAACAAAAGAAGTTCCTAGAATCAAGAATATTTAGCTCATGCCTAAGTTTGTTAAAAGTTTGTTCATCAAGAGGCTTGGTAAAGATATCGGCTAATTGATCTTTAGTATTAATGTATGAAATCTTGATATCTCCCTTTTGTTGGTGATCCCTTAAAAAGTGATACCGAATGGCTATGTGTTTAGTGCGGCTATGCTCAACGGGATTATCCGCCATGCGGATTGCACTCTCATTATCACATAGAAGAGGAACTTTGGTTAATTTGTAACCGTAGTCCCTAAGGGTTTGCCTCATCCAAAGTAGTTGCGCGCAACAATGGCCTGCGGCAATGTACTCGGCTTCAGCGGTAGAAAGAGCTACGGAATTTTGCTTCTTTGAAGCCCAAGACACCAAGGATCTTCCCAAGAACTGGCAAGTCCCCGATGTGCTCTTTCTATTGATTTTACACCCTGCCCAATCGGCATTTGAATAACCAATTAAATCAAATGTGGATCCCCTAGGATACCAAAGCCCAAACTTAGGAGTATAAACTAAATATCTCAAGATTCGTTTTACGGCCGTAAGGTGAGCTTCCTTAGGGTCGGCTTGGAATCTTGCACACATGCATACGGAAAGCATTATATCCGGTCGAGATGCACATAAATAGAGTAAAGATCCAATCATCGACCGGTATACTTTTTGATCGACGGATTTACCTCCCTCGTCGAGGTCGAGATGCCCATTGGTTCCCATGGGTGTCTTGATGGGCTTGGCATCCTTCATCCCAAACTTGCTTAGAATATCTTGAGTATACTTCGTTTGGCTTAGGAAGGTGCCCTCTTGGAGTTGCTTTACTTGAAATCCTAAGAAATACTTCAACTCCCCCATCATAGACATCTCGAATTTTTGTGTCATGATCCTACTAAATTCTTCACATGTAGACTCGTTAGTAGACCCAAATATAATATCATCAACATAAATTTTGCATACAAACAAGTCATTTTCAAGAGTTTTAGTGAAGAGTGTAGGATCGGCCTTTCCGACTTTGAATCCATTAGTGATAAGGAAATCTCTAAGGCATTCATACCATGCTCTTGGGGCTTGCTTGAGCCCATAAAGCGCCTTAGAGAGTTTATAGACATGGTTAGGATACTCACTATCTTCAAAGCTGGGAGGTTGCTCAACATAGACCTCTTCCTTGATTGGTCCATTGAGGAAGGCACTCTTCACATCCATTTGATAAAGCTTGAAGCCATGGTAAGTAGCATAGGCTAATAGTATACGAATTGACTCAAGCCTAGCTACGGGTGCATAGGTTTCACCGAAATCCAAACCTTCGACTTGGGAGTATCCTTTGGCCACAAGTCGAGCTTTGTTCCTTGTCACCACACCATGCTCGTCTTGCTTGTTGCGAAAGACCCATTTGGTTCCTACAACATTTTGGTTAGGACGTGGAACTAAATGCCATACCTCATTCCTAGTGAAGTTGTTGAGCTCCTCTTGCATCGCCACCACCCAATTCGAATCTTGAAGTGCTTCCTCTATCCTGTGTGGCTCAATAGAGGAAACAAAAGAGTAATGCTCACAAAAATGTGCAACCCGAGATCTAGTGGTTACCCCCTTATGAATGTCGCCGAGGATGGTGTCGACGGGGTGATCTCGTTGGATTGCTTGGTGGACTCTTGGGTGTGGCGGCCTTTGTTCTTCATCCTCCTTGTCTTGATCATTTGCATCTCCCCCTTGATTATTGTCGTCATCTTGAGGTGGCTCATTTGCTTGATCTTGTACTTCATCAACTTGAGCTTCATCCTCATTTTGAGTTGGTGGAGATGCTTGCGTGGAGGAGGATGGTTGATCTTGTGCATTTGGAGGCTCTTGGGATTCCTTAGGACACACATCCCCAATGGACATGTTCCTTAGCGTGATGCATGGAGCCTCTTCAATACCTATCTCATCAAGATCAACTTGCTCTACTTGAGAGCCGTTAGTCTCATCAAACACAACGTCACAAGAAACTTCAACTTGTCCAGAGGACTTGTTAAAGACTCTATATGCCCTTGTGTTTGAATCATATCCTAGTAAAAAGCCTTCTACAGTCTTAGGAGCAAATTTAGATTTTCTTCCTCTTTTAACAAGAATAAAGCATTTGCTACCAAAGACTCTAAAATATGAAATATTGGGCTTTTTAGCGGTTAGGAGTTCGTATGATGTCTTCTTGAGGATTCGGTGTAGATATAACCGGTTGATGGCGTAGCAGGCGGTGTTGACCGCCTCGGCCCAAAACCAATCTGAAGTCTTGTACTCATCAAGCATGGTTGTTGCCATGTCCAAAAGAGTTCTATTCTTCCTCTCCACTACACCATTTTGTTGTGGGGTGTAGGGAGAAGAGAACTCATGCTTGATTCCCTCCTCCTCAAGGAAGCCTTCAATTTGTGAGTTCTTGAACTCCGTCCCGTTGTCGCTTCTAATTTTCTTGATCCTTAAGCCGAACTCATTTTGAGCCCGTCTCAAGAATCCCTTTAAGGTTGCTTGGGTATGAGATTTTTCCTGCAAAAAGAACACCCAAGTGAAGCGAGAATAATCATCCACAACAACTAGACAGTACTTACTCCCGCCGATGCTTATGTAAGCAATCGGGCCAAATAGGTCCATGTGTAGGAGCTCCAGTGGCCTGTCGGTCGTCATGATGTTCTTGTGTGGATGATGGGCACCAACTTGCTTTCCTGCTTGGCATGCGCTACAAATCCTGTCTTTCTCAAAATGAACATTGGTTAATCCTAAAATGTGTTCTCCCTTTAGAAGCTTGTGAAGATTCTTCATCCCAACATGTGCTAGTCGGTGGTGCCAGAGCCAGCCCATGTTAGTCTTAGCAATTAAGCAAGTGTCGAGTTCAGCTCTATCAAAATCTACCAAGTATAGCTGACCCTCTAACACTCCCTTAAATGCTATTGAATCATCACTTCTTCTAAAGACAGTGACACCTACATCAGTGAATAGACAGTTGTAGCCCATTTGACATAATTCCGAAACGGAAAGCAAATTGTAATCTAATGAATCTACAAGAAAAACATTGGAAATAGAATGGTCAGGGGATATAGCAATTTTACCCAATTCTTTGACCAAACCTTGATTTCCATCCCCGAATGTGATCGCTCGTTGGGGATCTTAGTTTTTCTCGTAGGAGGAGAACATCTTCTTCTCCCCTGTCATGCGGTTTGTGCACCCGCTGTCGATAATCCAACTTGAGCCCCCGGATGCATAAACCTACAAAACATGTTTAGTTCTTGACTTTAGGTACCCAAATGGTTTTGGGTCCTTTGGCATTAGAAACAAGAACTTTGGGTACCCAAACACAAGTTTTTGACCCCTTGTGCTTGCCCCCAACATATTTGGCAACTACCTTGCCGGATTTGTTAGTTAAAACATATGATGCATCAAAAGTTTTGAATGAAAAGCTATGTTCATTTGATGCATTAGGAATTTTCTTCTTAGGCAACTTAGCACGGGTTTGTTGCCTAGAGCTAGATGTCTCACCCTTATACATAAAAGCATGGTTAGGGCCAGAGTGAGACTTCCTAGAATGAATTCTCCTAATTTTGTCCTCGGGATAACCGGCAGGGTATAAAATGTAACCATCATTATCTTGAGGCATGGGAGCCTTGCCCTTAACAAAGTTGGACAATTTCTTAGGAGGGGCATTAAGTTTGACATTGCCTCCCTGTTGAAAGCCAATGCCATCCTTAATGCCAGGGCGTCTCCCACTATAAAGCATACTACGAGCAAATTTAAATTTTTCATTTTCAATTTCATGCTCGGCAATTTTAGCATCTATATTTGCTATATGATCATTTTGTTGTTTAATTAAAGCCATGTGATCATGTATAGCATTAACATCAACATCTCTACATCTAGTACAAATAGAAGTGTGCTCAATGGTAGATGTAGAGGGTTTGCAAGATTTTAATTCTACAACCTTAGCATGCAATATATCAATCTTAGTTCTAAGGTCGGAAATAGTAGCATTGCAAACATCAAAATCTTTAGCCTTAGCAAGCAATTTGTCATTTTCAATCCTAAGGCTAGCAAGAGACATGTTTAATTCTTCAATCTTAGCA
Organism: Zea mays; assembly: GCF_902167145.1. Classification (NCBI taxonomy): domain Eukaryota; kingdom Viridiplantae; phylum Streptophyta; class Magnoliopsida; order Poales; family Poaceae; genus Zea; species Zea mays. Next base: position 42,263,085 of record NC_050100.1, on the reverse strand, counting down.
AGCAAATCATCATTATCATTTATAAGATTGGGAATTGAAACATTACAAGCAATAGAATCAACCTTAGCTAATAAATTGGAATTCTCATTTCTAAGGTTGTCTATAGTCTCATGGCAAGAGCTTAGCTCACTAGAAAGTTTTTCACATTTCTTCTAGAGCGTAAGCATTTTTGACCTTAACATGCTTCTTATTTTCTTTAATAAGGAAGTCCTCTTGGGTGTCCAAGAGATCATCCTTTTCATGAATGGCACTAATCAATTCATTAAGTTTCTCTTTTTGTTGCATGTTGAGGTTGGCAAAAAGAGTGCGTAAGTTATCTTCCTCATCACTAGCATTTTCATCACTAGAAGACTCATATCTAGTGGAGGATTTGGATTTAACCTTCTTCTTTTTGCCGTCCTTTGCCATGAGGCACTTGTGGCCGACGTTGGGGAAGAGAAGTCCCTTGGTGATGGTGATGTTGGCGGCGTCCTCGTCGTCGGAGGAGTCGCTAGAGCTTTCGTCGGAGTCCCACTCCCGACAAACATGGGCATCGCCGCCCTTCTTCTTGTAGTATCTCTTCTTCTCCTTTCTTCTCCCCTTCTTGTCATCACCCCTGTCACTGTCACTAGAAATAGGACATTTAGCTATAAAGTGACCGGACTTACCACATTTGTAACAAACCTTCTTGGAGCGGGGCTTGTAATCTTTCCCCCTCCTTTGCTTGAGGATTTGGCGAAAGCTTTTGATGACAAGCGCCATTTCCTCGTTGTCGAGTTTGGAGGCATCGATTGGTTGTCTACTTGGTGTAGACTCCTCCTTCTTCTCCTCCGTCGCCTTGAATGCAACCGGTTGAGCTTCGGATGTGGAGGGACCGTCATGCTCGTTGATCTTCCATGAGCCCTTGATCATAAATTCAAAGCTCACAAAATTCCCGATTACTTCCTCGGGAGTCATTAGTGTATATCTTGGATTACCACGAATTAATTGTACTTGAGTAGGGTTAAGGAAAATAAGAGATCTTAGAATAACCTTAACCACCTCGTGGTCATCCCACTTTTTGCTCCCGAGGTTGCGCACTTGGTTTACCAAGGTTTTGAGCCGGTTGTACATGTCTTGTGGCTCCTCCCCTTGGCGTAGACGGAAGCGACCGAGCTCCCCCTCGATCGTTTCCCGCTTGGTGATCTTGGTGAGTTCATCACCCTCATGCGCGGTTTTGAGCACGTCCCAAACTTCCTTGGCGCTCTTCAATCCTTGCACCTTGTTGTACTCCTCCCTACTTAGAGAGGCGAGGAGTATTGTTGTGGCTTGGGAGTTGAAGTGCTCGATTTGGGCCACCTCGTCCTCATCATAATCCTCATCCCCTACGGATGGTACCTGTGCTCCAAACTCAACAACATTCCATATACTTTTGTGGAGTGAGGCTAGATGAAATTTCATTAAATCACTCCACCTAGCATAATCTTCACCGTCAAAGGTTGGCGGTTTGCCTAATGGAACGGAAAGTAATGGAGTATGTCTAGAAGTACGAGGATAATGTAAGGGGATCTTACTAAACTTCTTGCGCTCATGGCGCTTAGAAGTTATGGAGGGCGCGTCGGAGCCGGAGGTAGAAGGTGATGAGGTGTCGGTCTCGTAGTAGACCACCTTCCTCATCTTCTTTATTTTGTCGCCACTCCGATGCGACTTGTGAGAAGAAGTTTTCTTTTCCTTCTTCTTCTCCTTCTTCTTGTCCTTGTTGTGGGACTCTCCCGATGAAGCCTTCCCGTGGCTTGTAGCGGGCTTGTCACCGGTCTCCATCTCCTTCTTGGCGAGTTCTCCCAACATCACTTTGAGCGGTTATGCTCTAATGAAGCACCGTGCTCCGATACCAAATGAAAGTCGCCTAGAGGGGGGTGAATAGGGCGAAACTGAAATTCTCAAAAATAATCACAACTACAAGCCGGGTTAGCGTTAGAAATATAATCGAGTCCACGAGAGAGGGTGCAAAACAAATCGCAAGCAAATAAGGAGTGAGACACGTGGATTTGTTTTACCGAGGTTCGGTTCTTGCAAACCTACTCCCCGTTGAGGTGGTCACAAAGACCGGGTCTCTTTCAACCCTTTCCCTCTCTCAAACGGTCCCTCGGACCGAGTGAGCTTTCTCTTCTCAAATGCTTGGAACACAAAGTTCCCACAAGGACCACCACAAAATTGGTGTCTCTTGCCTCAATTACAAATGAGTTTGGTCGCAATGAAGAATCAAGAAAGAAGAAAGCAATCCAAGCGCAAGAGCTCGAAAGAACACAAGCAAATCTCTCTCACTAGTCACTAAGGCGTCGTGTGGAATTTGGAGAGAATTTGATCACTTGGGTGTGTCTAGAATTGAATGCTAGAGCTCTTGTAAGTAGTTGAAGTGGGAAAACTTGGATTTCTTGAATGTGGGGTGGTTGGGGGTATTTATAGCCCCAACCACCAAACTAGCCGTTTGGTGGGGCTGTTTGTCGCATGGTGCACCGGACAGTCCGGTGCACACCGGACATGTCCGGTGCGCAAGCCACGTCACCAAGACCGTTGGGTTCCGACCATTGGAGCTCTGTCTTCTGGGCCCGCCTGGATGTCCGGTGGCACACCGGACATGCACTGTAGAGTGTCCGGTGCGCCACTTCGCGCGTGCCTGACTTCTGCGCGCTCTGGCGCGCATTTAATGCTTCTGCAGGTGACCGTTGGCGCGAAGTAGTCGTTGCCCCGCTGGCTCACCGGACAGTCCAGTGTACACCGGACATGTCCGGTGAATTATAGCGGAGCGAATTCCCGAAGCTGGCGAGTTCCTGAGACGCCCTTCCTTGGAGCACCGGACACTGTCCGGTGAACACCGGACAGTCCGGTGAATTATAGCGAAGCGCCTCTAGATTTTCCCGAAGGTGAGGAGTTCAGCGTGAAGTCCCCTGGTGCACCGGACACTGTCCGGTGGTGCACCGGACAGTCCGGTGTGCGAGACCAGGGCACACTTCGGTTATCCCTTGCTCTCTTTGTTGAACCCAATTCTTGGTCTTTTTATTGGCTAAGTGTGAACCTTTGGCACCTGTATAACTTATACACTAGAGCAAACTAGTTAGTCCAATTTATTTGTGTTGGGCAATTCAACCACCAAAATCAATTAGGAAATAGGTGTAATCCTAATTCCCTTTCACTCGCGCTTCCTCGTTTAGCCCCTAACGCATTTCCCGCGTGCGTAAACCCACGCGCGCGGTGATTATTTCTGGTTTGTAGTTGATTTCAAACTCCGTTAGTTAGTGTGCTGCGTCGCGCGCCTCGTCGCGCGACGATTCAATTTAAATTTGTGTTTATTAATGTGCTGCGTCGCGCGCTTCGTCGCGCGACGATCTATTTTAATTTCAGGTTGTTTAAGGTGCGATGTCGCGCGTCCAGACGCGCGACGTTCCAGTTTAAACCCAGCTCTGTTGGAGTATGTCGTCGTGCGCTTCGTCGCGCGATGCTTAACGTCTATTTATAATTAGTGCAAGCGTCTCATTGGGCGCTTTGTCGCGCAGCGAGTCGTTTACTTGTTAATGCAATCTAAAGGTCGTGTCGTACGTCTCAACGTGCGACCACTCCCTTTCATTCATCTTCAATTGTTTATAATGATTAAATGTGGAACTTGACTTTACTTTATGCCAAACGTAACATCCAATTTAATTCCTTTCCATTAAGCGAGTAGTTTGATTTACAACCTTGTAACGTGATCATTTCTCGACTGTCTTTTTCTCTCTCTCTTAGCCTTAAGTGCGAACCCGCGTGGAACGTCTGTTTACTTACTGCACTCTATTGTATGGTGTACTGTTCTTTTGTATTAAATATGTGGATGCATGTATGTTTGCGCTCGCATAGAGAACGATCTGGTTGAGGAGCCCAAAGAACACGCAGGAGAAGCCCCTGAGCAGCAGTCGGTTGGTGGAGGCAAGTGTCCCTTGACCTATCTCTGTCCTATTCATTATTTAATTCACCTCCCACATTACACATTTATGCTTAAGGATTTACTAGCTTTGCTATCCATGTCCTTGTTTACCTATTTAGGTTGGATTATTATTGCTTAGTCTTATGCTATTGCTCAACTATAATCAATGAACATGATGAGAATTATCAATGATACGCTGTTTTCCCTCTTCTTATTATGATGATCTACTTGTGGCCTTTAAGGGGGGTTCGAGCGGTTTCTCAAGTGCCTCTCCGTAAGGACCTGTTCTTTGGATGACCGCCCGGGAAAACAGTGCAACCATGAGGGTGGAATGGGGTGCCCTTAGCTGAATAATTAGAGGATCTGGGGTGTAGTTCGCTTAGCCGTTGTGCCGTCAATGGGGCTCGGTGTATGCGGCTCGCTCTGCCAAGGTTGATTTGTCCCTTGGGGAGGAGTGCGGTACATTTAGGAAACCTAACGGGCGACTACAGCCCCGGGGAGTCTTTGTAAAGGCTACGTAGTGAAACCCTGCTGGGTCACCTTGGTAGTGATCAATGGAGAGTCATGATCTCCGGGCAGAAAGGGAATCACGACTTGTGGGTAAAGTGCACAACCTCTGCAGAGTGTTTGAAAACTGATATATCAGCCGTGCTCGCGGTTATGAGCGGCCAAGGGAGCTCCAGTGATTAGTGATACTTGATCAGAGACATTTTGGTTTACAGGTGGCAATGAGATTGATGGTTCTGGTTATGACTATGGTACTGATAAGTGGTATTCTTTCCGTTTGGAAAGGGTACATCGGGCTAATAACTTGGGCAAATGTTAAAATCTGGCTTTCTACTAGCAAATAATAATCTGACCAACTAAAAGCAACTGCTTGACTTACCCCCACATAAAGCTAGTCCACTACAGCCAAACAGGATACTTGCTGAGTATGTTGATGTGTACTCACCCTTGCTCTACACACCAAACCCCCCCATCCCCAGGTTGTCAGCATTGCAACCACTGCTCAGGAGAAGATGAAGCTGTGGAAGGAGACTTCCAGGAGTTCCAAGACTACGACGAGTTCTAGGCGTGGGTTAGCGGCAACCCCCAGTCGGCTGCCTGTGAAGGCCGCGTTTATCTATGTTTCTTTTCCGCACTTTGATTATTTGTAAAGACTATGTGGATGTCTCAGACAGATGATGTAATCGACTATTATTTCCCTTTTTAATACTATTTGAGCACTGTGTGATGATGTCCATGTTATGTAACTGCTGTGTACGTGAATTGTTGATCCTGGCACGTACATGGTTCGCATTCGGTTTGCCTTCTAAAACCGGGTGTGACAGCCGCTGTCGCCGCCGCCATCGCCGTCGCCTCCATCGTCGCCATCATCACCACCATCGCCGTCGCTGCCCTCCTCGGACGAGTCCGAGGAGTCCTCCTCGTCCAAGGAGTACTCCGACTCATCCGAGCCCTCGAGCCCGGCACGCTCGACGACCCGGATGTAGGTCCAGACCTCCGCGGTAATCCCCTGGGAGTCGTCTGAATCATCAGACGTCGCCGGGGGAGAGACGGGAGCCGGAGATCCCTCGGACTCGGAGGAGAACTCCTCCTCCGAGTACTCCAAGTCGCCGAAGTCCTCCTAGGGAGGAGTCGGCTCGTGCTTGCGTTTGTCGCCAGAATGGTGTGAAGAACCGCTACCTTTCTTGCTCTTGCCCATAGTGGGGAGGAAGGAAGAAGAAGAGAACAAACAGCAGAGAGCAGTAAGAGATGTGAAAATACCGGGGAAGCAAGAACACTATTTATAGAAGAAGAAGAAGGCAACCGTTCACCTCCTACCACGGTCACTGAACAGTCGCAAAAATTCAATATGCAATTCAAACCGTCTGAAGACACGTCAGGCGGCTGACGCTGTTTCACGCAACACAACATCCATTGGGTCTCCAGTCAACTGCGCGGGCGATATGATTACACCCGCGGTCACATCAAGTTACTACTCAGAAGCAGTTTGCTAAATACTCAGCGTACCAAGCCGTCCCTTGCCTACACCCATTGGGGGGGACGCCCAGGAATTATCAGTATATTTTTTTCAAAATTGTCACATCCAAGCAGTGCGTACAATGAATACCTCAAGACAAAAGGGAGATATCAGCAAGGATTAAAGGAAAAACCAAACATAGCCGGTGAGATACAAGTTTGATCGACAGAAGCAACATGAAGGCTAGCCAGGGGACGTCTGTCGAACGTCTAATCAGTTACAGATCAAATAAATAGCTCTACCAAGCAAGATATGGGCAGATCATAAACTCGGCCTCAAAGACAAAATACACGCTGACCTCTAAAGCATAATATCAATGACATAATACCGACCTCTAATGCATTCGGCAAAAGAGAGGATGATTCTCAGCAAAAGGGCACGAAATGAAGACCTTCGAGTGGATTATTTTCAAAAATCCACTCGAAGCTCGGGGGCTACACCCATTGGGTGCACCTTCGGCGCACCCAATGAATCGTCGTCTCAAATCAAGACAATGCTGACCTCTAAAGCATAGGGCAAGATCAAAACAAGGCTGACCTCCAACAAAGTACAAGTGGAAAATAAAAATGATTTCTGATAATACTCGAAGCCCGGGGGCTACACAATGAAGTTCAAGGTCCTACAGTACGAAATGTTGACCTCCGAAGCACGAGTCTGAGACAGAACACCAATTTTTGAGTGATAAAAGCAGAAGGAGACAGTAAGGAATCATTTTTACCAGATTACACAGAAAGTATTTCCTATCACAAACAAAGACCACAAGCTGGACCTAGGATCTTTGGGATGATTATTTCAAAATCAACCAAAGATCGGGGGCTTGTGGGGGACAGATATCCCCCGGGTCCACTGGAAGGATAAAAGACCTCACGAAAGGCCCAAGGGCCCAATAAATCGTAAGGTCATCCCTTCGTGGGCCTGGGGAGGAATGACCAGTGAAGCGGATTGACACAAGGCCGGATCGACGCGAACCCAGACGGCCCAACGACTTCGAGCGAGTAACCACAATAGAGACCCGACCTTCCCGCGCTGGAACCCCGTACAACGGAACCGAGCGAGGATGAGTCGGCGGAACTATAGGAAGATAGACTCAATCGGTTCACTATTTCTTAGGCGCACATTGTTATCATATTTGCATGTATTGCCCCACGGTCGAATATATAAGGCCTAGGGGGCACCCCTTCAGAACGATCGAACTCACTACTAGCCATCCACCCGATTCTCTGCGTTCTCAGGGTCAGAGAACTCTCTTGTAACCCATCACATAAAACACTCTCGCCAGGACGTAGAGTGTTACGCATTTCAAAGCGGCCCGAACCTATAAACCACTGTCCATTATTCCTCGTGCATCCAGCACGAACCATTTAGCTACAGTCGGTAACACCGTCCTACTCCTAAAAACACCTTGAGGGGCAACCCCGGGTGTGCGGTCGGACCCAAAACACCGACATAACCTATGTTGGATTTCGTATATAATAATAATTTTATTGTGTTTCAGGAAGGGCAAAATATTGTTAAACATGATACTCCCACATCTGGTGCACCACAGTTTGACAGAACCCCATGGATAGAAGTTTGTCATGTCGTGTCATCTTCTTATATTTTTATATATGTACACTACAATCCATAATTATTTTTGCCATTGATTACTAACAAATATATATATTAGGCAACTACTGAACTTGTTGCAAGGGATATTTCCTCTAAATCTGCAGTTGGTGAACATCCCCACGTATCACGTGAAGAATGTGCTCTCCAACTATTTAAGTTCATTTGTTCAGGACAACTAGATCCGAACATGTATGTATTCGTTATTCAAACTTCAATTAAGTATAATTAGATGGTTTGTAATTCAAGTTGCATTTTTAGGTCTATCATTGATTTTGGAGGATATGGTGGTTCTGTCCTGGATGTTATCCAATCGTTTTGCCCTAATAAATGCCTCGAGAACTTTTTCATGCAGGGATTTATTGACTGTTCGTGATGATGATTTATTATACAATCCAGATACCATAAGCAACACACTCATACTAAATGCCAATGTTGGGGTATTTTTTTGCTCTTCAACTTTGTATCATGTTTCAATCCTTAGTGTATAAATATATAATACTAATCAATATATTTTTTGTGCAGACTGTTTTGAATATCGAGGAGTTCGAACAACACAGTACAAATCCACAGCCCTTCTCAACATCAGTTCTTAAAGAACAACTAGAACCGACGCTTCCTCTAGATGAAGTTCTGAATCAAATTAAATTGGTGAGCCCCAATCAGTATTATTTGTAAGAATTTTTTAATATTCATTTGGTAATAAGTTATATTTTACGTTATCTTTATTTTTCCATAGACACATTATTGTTCATTCATAACCTTATACATATATGTTAACATATCATGGTTCCTATGCTACGTCGTAGTCACTGGACCCTTTATGCAATCAACTTTCAACTTCGTCGAATAGACATTTTAGATTCAAATCCTTATGGGCCATTGCTTGGAGGCACTTCCTGGAAACAAATCTGAAATGATCAATTGTTGATAAATGGAACGAAAATACCTTGGTCTAGATTAATAATGAGAAGACTTAGCATTGTGTTACATGAAGCTCGACCAGATTCTAGTTAACCAAAGTTTGGCAACTACAAGATTGGGCTTCTTCCCAATTGTCCAACCATGTTACCAGGGTCAAATGATTGTGGTTTTTTTGTCGCAAACTTCTTCCGATGCTACGATTTTGATGATGGCGACATATCAGAATTTGTTGTACTGGTATGTTACTAAATTAGTGTTTTGATCATGCATATATTACTCCTCCATACATCTTCTTAGCATTAATTCAACTATTATGACTATTTCAGGATGAACCATTGGACCAACGTGCTTTTGTTCTGCATTACCTGACCTTTCATCGCAACAACAGGGTTTACCCCTTCCCTGCAGAACTGATGCCTTTCAAGTATGTTCTAAGGAAACGACGTTGTTTGAAAGCCAAGACTTAGATATCATAGCTGAACAAGATTCCCTCTGGGATCCCAAACTGTTTATGTTACTTCTTAAGGCACTTATGTCAAGTGTTGCTCATTTGTATGCTACTCCCCATGACACTTATGTTTGTTGTGTCCAGTGTTTATGCTACTTCATATCAGTATTTATTTCAAGTGTGTAAAACAGAAGTGGTACCAGAATTTCTAGTTATGTTATCTGTGATGAGCTTCTATGCCACTCATGCCCGGATTGTCAGATTGTTAATCGTTTCCGTCCAATGTTTGGCGTATTTTTATTATCATATTATCCTTAATATTCAAGTTTTATGCAACATATATACTTCCATATATTATATGCATTATGTTCCTTTTTCAAATTTACCATGTTAATTATGCTCACTTGTCCAGTGTCTATGCTACTACATTTCTGGTTTATATGAAGTGTGAAACCCGAAGTATGTAATACCAATTGTTTAGTTATGTTAAATGTCTTGAGTTTATATACCATTCCTGTCCAGATTGGCCGATTGTTAATCGTTCCATACCAATTGTTGGCATATATTTAGTTTCATATTTTTGCGTGATGGTCAAGTTTTATGCAACATATTATAGTATTATATCAACGCATTATATGACCCAGTCATGCAAAATATTAATTTCCTCAACCAAACATAGGTCATTGTGCTATTACAAATTTTTACTACATCAACCTCTCTTTATTCACACTTCAAATTATTCACCCAATTCCATATGCTCAGCGGCTGATTCATTTTCTACTTCTTCATCAATATGATGTTTTTTAGCAGTCGAGGTTTCATTCCATTGTGGAGCAGTTGTTTTATTGTTTAGTCTTGATTCAGCCGGTCGTCCTCTCTTTCGATTAGCCAGTTTTGCTAGTCTTGCTCTGTTCTCTTCCACAGACAGACACGTTCTGCTGTTATGTCCATCTGCAATTCCACATAATTGGCATCTCCTATTCTTATTTTTTTCTCCTTTGGCACCTAGTTTCATAATCATTTCTTCTGTATTTTTTATTGTCTGTCTTTTTGGTCTTGCACGATCCGGCATACTCAGATTTATAACATCCACATTAAAATTCAACCTCTGTATAATAAAAAAACGATATTAATTAGTATACACATATATACATAAAGTATTTTTGTACCACTCAGCAAAATCAGTTCTCAATGCTGACCTTCTTAGCTTAATAGCAGGTCGAATTCCGGCATTGAATAGATCCACGGATAAGAATATTTGTCCATCTGTAATTGAAATTACATTAGTAGGAATATAGGCGGAAACGTCTCCAGATTGAGTCTCCACTATTGGTAAAGCGGTCATACTCCCTTCGCCTAAAAGAGAATTTAATTTAGCGGCTCTTTCTAAAAGGCGTGAATGCAAATAAAAACATCCCCTGGATAAGCTTCGCGGCCGGGAGGTCTTCTTAATAGAAGGGACATTTGGCGATAAGCTTGTGCCTGTTTGGAGAGATCATCATAAATTATTAAGGTATGTCGTTCGCGGTACATAAAATACTCAGCCAGGGCTGCTCCCATATAAGGAGAGGATGCACCAATCTGTTCCATTTGGTCGTGTGCTACGTGACACAGAGAACTTGTATCACAAACCTCATGTGGAACTCTCATGTTGTCCACCTATATAGCATAACCCAAATACATCATCATTTCAATGCAGCATAAACATCTATTTCACTATATACAAATGAACACTAAATTTTGAATATGTACCTGGTAACCAGCTGTTATTAATGTCAACGCATGTTCACATCCAGTCATGGGGTTATGATCATCCTACAAAATAAAATATTTTTAGTACATTGATTTCATATATTCATTACATACAATACTTCATGCAAGATTATATATTTATCTTTTACATACTATTTTATGGCATGTAATTGAATTGTCATCTTCCATTCCATCGCCAGCATTATTATTATTTATTTCTTCTTCCTGTTACAAATAATATGTGACCATACATACTCATATGTTCCAAATAGTTTAACATTAAAAATAATTGAATTTTATTACCTGGTTTTCCTCATCATCACTAACATCACATGACTCATTACATCCAATGTCTGGCTCTAATCGGCATAGAACGCCATCGAGCTCATCCAACACATCCATTGCCTTGTCGTACCCTGCTTTTGACATACACGCCTGGCGAACAACTTTTATTGTTTTCGTTAGCAATATTTTCTATCTGTATGATTTAGTAACTCCATCCTTTCCCCTGAAGCTCTTATCAATTCTTTCAAACGGTACATCTTTTCTTGATGAGACAATGTACCTTTGCAATATATACTTTGAAGGTATCTTTTCAACTTGTAGATGCATGAAGGCTCTTAAAAGATGAACACATAATAGACCTGAAATCATGAAGACCAACCATTATTTTTTTAATGATAAACATTAATTTGTACTACAATCAACAAATTATATAATATGCAATTTTATTCGTTTAATCAAGACAATATGTACAAACCTGTATGTTCCCACTGTTTGCACTCGCATGTATACTCTCCAGCTTCTATGTCCGCTGTTATCTTGAATTGATGTTATCCCCACACAATTTTATTAGATCTTTTTGTTTGTTGTACAATCCAATCTTTATCACAACCGTCTATGTCCTTCAATATTCTGTATGCGGTGGCGTATTTCATTGATTCCTCAAATCTATTCATAACAGCTCTGGTGTATGCCCTAGAGACTCTCACTTTGAACCTATACAATGTATCTGTTGTCCTAGGTCCCTATAAGACGTTAATATCATAATTAAACAACGTATTTACATAAACATGTATGCCATACATTATTGATAACAAACACGATATACCTTGCTCATCAATGCCTCCTTTGATTCTTTCATTTTCTTGCTATGCAACATTTTCATCATTTGTTTAGCAAACTCATGCAGAGGGGTGTTCGCATCTACATGTGATTGCTTCACTAATCTGTTCATGCTCTCACTTCGTTGTGTAGACACCATTACCCCACAGAAGTCATTTTTAAAAAATGCTGGTATCCATTCTTTCCTTATTTCATATAATTTGCGTAGAGTCATATCTTCATGCAGATTGAATTCTTCTAGCATCATTTCCCAGGTACATTCAAACTCATGAGGAGTTAATGGATGATGTATAATAGATTGTAATGTTATTTTAAAATCCTTATCAGCAAACCTTGCATATAATTCATTTAAGAATGACATAAATCTGTTCTGGACATGCCATAAACACAGTATGTGAATTGTTTTTGGAAATACAATTCTCAAAGCAATTGGCATTGCAGGATCTTGATCTGCAATTGCTCACAAACTATTATTTTACTTTCACAATAAATTATTTGACATGTTTGCATAACAAATTCACATACCACATACTTGTTAGCATAACTCTCGGACCCTCGCATCCCATACATGTTTTGAATGAATTAAAAGCTCATTCAAAAGTCTGAACTGTTTCATCTCCTAACAAAACAAATCCAAACACTGTACACTACAGATGACTGTTAGCTCCAATAAACATGCCCAATGGTTTATCATATATATTCATCTTGTGTGTTGTATCAAATGTCACAACATCACCATAATCTGCATATTCCCCCTGCATACTTGTGTGTGACAAAAAATACTCACTATTTTCCCATCATTGTCTAGCTAAAAATCACAAAAAATTGTGGATTCTGTTTCTTGCATTCCGTAAAGAAAGACAGACGTTTGGCTACATCATTTGCGCAGTTTTCTCGTCTCCTTGCTGCCCTCCTACATTTGTATGCACAAAAAATGATTATCCAAATATTTACTATAGTAATATTTATGGCACTCAATATATACATAGGCAACATAAAAGATTCCTTACATGTTTTTCAGATCTTGAGCAGTTACTGGTACGTTCTCTGGCCCATCATGCATGTCTGATATAAAATCAACTATGCAATGCTGCAGCACTCGGCTATCATGCATTGCATCAACAAAATTAATGAACTCAGCATCCCTACTTTTGTTGCAACGTAAATGTTGTTTCTCTGCTTCGTCAGTTATGAACTCATGGTTATGCTCCACATTCATCAGTTCAATCTTTGCAGCTACGACCATTTTTTTTCATCATCATATATTTTTTAAATTTCATTCCAACCTTACATTGCGTACAACCCGAATTCCTATTCCTCATCCTAGGTGTATCATTTGGTTTTGGTGCACTTTTACCTTCACGTGAACAATTTATCCACTTATCGAATGTCTTCTCTCTGTATTTCTTCAATGGAAATCCAACTTCATATGCATACCTTTTATAAAATTTATATGCATCATCAACATCCTTGAAAGTCATCCCTACTGTTGGCACTATATTCGGATCAATGTTTTTTTCTGCAATTCATTGACATTGTTGTTTGTACCACAGAATATGATCATAACAATCTAATCAATTAATAATAAAAAACAACAATTATACTTACATGTGAATGGAATATTTGAGGCGTATCCATCTCTCTGGAGCTAATGTTGAACATTAGCGGTCGAATCCATTATTGCCCTTCATCCCCCATGCTTGAAGCGTCGATTACAGGCCCCAGTAGACCAGGAGGTGGTGTAACCATTAAGTTACCATCAACTACTCCCTCACTGTTTGGACCAAGATGATCGCCATCTCCTACCATCGCCGGCGATTGTCCACAGCCGGCCATCTCCATCGCCAACTAGTTCTCCAGTAGTCGGATATTTTTTTCGAATGCAAGGAAATCACGGATGATACTCTAAACAAGTAACCGCACCCACGTTTCCAGGGTATTTCCATAATTTCCGTAACCATATCGATATTGTAGGAGTGTAACTTCAATTCAAAAAAACATTATAACTTCTTACGCACAATGACTCAACGTTTTACGCCATTCTGTATATACTATATATGCAACATTTATAGCGTAACTGTTTTATGCCAAACCATTCATCACCTTATACGATATTATCTTTAACTGCCTTAATTAAACACCATGCAAGATCCATTAATTCCGCGCCCACGTTTCAGAGTACACACGTTTGCATGCGAAATCTAATCCCTATAATTCCGCCCATTACCATATGATTCCCGCCTTCCCATTAATCCACCCTGTCACGGCGCCGCCGGTTCTGCATGTTCTTTGTCTCCTCTCCATCAGACCCACGCGCCGACGGCTGAGCGGACCAGACCCCCTCCACGACCCGGGCTCTCTTTAATATCCGAAGCCCAGGGCTCCCATTATACCTGCCCTATATATATATTAAGAGCCCTAGGCTTCCAATAATAGAGGAAGCCCAGACTAGTCAATATGCACATTTGGTTGAACCAGACCTGGTCAGCAATTACACTGTCACAGCGCCGTTATCCATGTTTCTTCGTTAGCCCAGCCCACGTCTCCCCCGTTTCCCGGTTTCCAAAACTGTCTTCGCGCAATCAACAGAGAGAAACCCGCGCGAGTCCGGGATTACAGCTTCTGCATTTGCCGAATAGGAAGGAAACCCCGTAACCCCTGCGGCCGAGTTGACTTCCCCTGGAAACCCCGTAACCCCTGCGGCCGAGGCGACTTCCCCTGCGGCCGAGGCGACTTGCCAGTCGATTTCCGGCGCTCCAATCCAGCTGCGCTCCTTCAATCTCCTAACATTGGAGCCCGATTGAAGAGCCATTGCTTTCCCGAGAAGTTCTAGGTAATCCATCCAACTTGAAATACATCGAGGTTTCTATCGATTCTTGAAGCTTTTTTGTCGATTTGAAGTCGGTTTGATTGTTTCCCTTAGTTTTATATTGTGTGTGATTTGTATCCGATTATACATTTCTCTAATCGGCTCATTGCATCGCTCATTGCATCTCTCTTTGGTTTATATATATATATATATATATATATATATATAGAGAATATTTGTGGAGTTCACCTACACTCTACTCACCAGGGCACCACCCTTAGCAGGGCTGAGACAATTAGCATTGTAGCCAAGGGCGCATATAGAGGAAAATAGAGGGGGTTGCGGTACTTTATAAAAATAAAAGGTATGTCCGAGTTTAAAAAAATGTGTTTAAATTTTGAGGGTAATAATTGGATTTTTGATTTTCTAGCCATCGCGTCCACACTTTATAACCTAGCTTCAGTCCTAATTGTGGCCATCATACAACACTCCACCTACTATTGGATAGGGCTAAGTACTTACTCCCTCCGGTTCAATTTATAATTTTTTTGATTTTTTTGTCAAATTTGACCAACTCGGCTTTTTTCAAAAAAATTATGACAAAATAAAAAAAATTCAAAGACATACTTTATATATATGATATGTTAAATGATATAACAATAATCATTAATAATAATTATGATTTTTTGAATAATACGAGCCGGTCAAACTTAGGATAAAAAAAGTCAAACAAATTACAAATTGGAAAGGGAGAGTACTAAAAAAATACTTACGTGGTACATAACCACTATTCCAGCTGTTGCTGTCGACGGACACACCGGACAGTTCGATGGTGCACCGGACAGGACACTGTTCACTGTCCGGTGCCTGCCACGTCAGCAAACCGTTGGAGTTTGGAGCGGTTGACCGTTGAAGTCTTTTGTCCTCTTGCTGCACTGGACAGTCCAGTGCGTCCTGACTTCGCAACTCTAACTTATGACTTCTGCATTATGCTCTTTTACTGTTCATCGCAGTCGACCGTTGGGTGCAATTGACCGTTGCTCCGTTGGCTCACCGGACACTGTCTGGTGCACACCGGACAGTCCGGTGAATTATAGCGGAGCAACTCCCAAAGAATCCCGAGAGCGGCCAGTTCGCGAGTGCCTTGGCCTGGGCACCGGACAGTGTCCGGTGCGCCACTATCAGCACTAATGCTTGTCTTTGCTCTAAACTTTGTTGAGTTCATAACTTATTTTCTTTGTTGGTTTGTGTTGATTTTTAAGCACCTGAGATAAATAACAATTAGGCAAACTAGTTAGTCCACGTGGTTTGTGATGGACATCAAACACCAAAATCAATTATGGGAAATGATTAATCTCATTTCCCTTTCAGAAAAGGCTTAGGTTGGGGATCAAAAGGGAGGAGGGAGTTGTACCATCGCCGAGTAGGACAAGCTCAAAGGAGACGCCAGGCGGCCTCGAGTTCATTGGCGACAGCGAGGCGGGGTCTTTCACGACAGGCGGCCTCAAGCCCATAAGCACGTCGAGGTCTTCCATCGCGCGGCACCGCGATGAGTGCCGGGTAGAAGGACACTTGCGCGACGACGACGTGTGGGGGTGGGGGGTAGCGTGCGCATCTGGGTGGTGGGAGCGTGGCGGTCACGGACCTATGTGTGGGTGGGGAGCGCGGTAGCCACGGAGGCGGGGGCATGGTGTACTCAGTGTGGATGTCCACGCTCAGTCCTTATAGAGTAGTAGAGACTGGAAACTTCTGGACGCTAAAATTCTCCACTACAAATTATCATGTGTAAGAAAATTTTACCACACTTTTATAAACCATTTACGAATGAAACCAGTATAATAGGAGAAAGATCTTAGCATGCCCCTATTTGTTTCGGCTTCTGGCAGCTTCTGGCCACCAAAAGCTATTGCGGACTGCCAAACGCTCAGCTTTTCAGCCAGCTTCTATAGAATTCGTTGGGGCAAAAACCATCTAAAATCAACCTAAACACATAATCGGTTGAGTCGTTGTAATAGTAGGAATCCGTCACTTTCTAGATCCTGAGCCCTATGAACAACTTTATCTTTCTCCACACGTAATCGTAATGATACTCAGATACTTCCCACAGCCACATTCTCCCCATAGCCAGATTTTCAAGTTGGTCAGAAAAAAGCTGAACCAAACATGCCTCATAGATTGCCACATATATGGCTAGCCAAAACTATCTAATCTAGCAATGAAACTCGGGCAAGCGCGGCACCGAAAACAAGTCAGGGAGCAGACGTCCAAACAACCATCCGTTTCGTGTCCGTTGTGTCGGGACCCTGCCGCGTGGGCCACTTCACGGTCTTGACCTAGTCCCGTGCGTTCGTTGCTGGGCCGCCTCGACCGCAACAAAGACTACAGGGGGGAGACACATCTCTCCCCACCTCGCTTCGCACCTCTCCAGCCGCCGCCTCCTCCTTCGCCGGCGTCGACGATGGGTGACTATGGCCACGGCGGGGGGCAGATGCGGGGCAACCCGGACTCCCGCCCCAGGGGCCAGGGCCAGCGCCCTAACGTCCAGCAGCTCAAGCTCGTAAGCCACCGATCCCCTCGTCTCCCCTGCTAAACCCTAACCCTAGCTGCCTGATTCGTCTCTGATCCGTGGTTTGGTTTCACCTCGCTCGCAGATGGGGCAGATCCACCCGACGGGGCTCACGCCCAACCTGCTTAAGCTCTTCGAACCGCGTCCACCGCTCGAGTACAAGCCCCCGCTGGAGAAGCGCAAATTGCCGGCCTACACCGGTGAGTCGACGGATTTTGGGATTGTCTAGTAGATGTTTTCAAGGGTTTGCTCACCGATTGTTTGGTGTGGCTACTGATTTGGATGCAGGGATGGCACAATTTGTGTCGCACTTTGCTGAGCCCGAGGATCCAGAGTATGCTCCGCCAGTACCCAAGTGTGAGACCAGGGTATGTTTTTGTCTATATGCTGAGTGTCATAGGTTTGCCTGCTATCATATCTGTACAACGTTCTCTAATCAGACTTTGTGACTTGGTTTCTGAGGTAGTCGAATTACACCACAGTGCTAGTGTGCAACTGGATGGTGTGCCAAGTATTTTTCGTAAAGAATTACATATTGTTAGAACAGTAGCTTCCGAAACCTGCTTGTAGCACACGATATCTACTGAGCGCATGATATTTTGGGCATTTCTGGTCAACTTTAGTAGTTGCTTCTGCTACAAAAGCATGCATGGTTTGACTATGTTCTGGATTTTCAATGTTTTGAGATGATATCATGCATTCAACTGTGTGAAGGCATTGTCACATTTCTTTCTGCTGAGAT
The DNA here is from genome assembly GCF_902167145.1 of Zea mays. Taxonomy (NCBI): domain Eukaryota; kingdom Viridiplantae; phylum Streptophyta; class Magnoliopsida; order Poales; family Poaceae; genus Zea; species Zea mays. Next base: position 42,245,175 of record NC_050100.1, on the reverse strand, counting down.
CACATGGGCCTAAATCATTCTTGAACTGCACAAATTCTCTCTCTCTTAATAATGCATTGGATCATATCTTACTCAATTTTGGGGCATATCTTAGCATTGTTCTACCCTTTACTATTTTATTTTATCCTGCACCTGATTATTATATATATGCTCTATATATGCAGGCAGAGAAGAAGGCTAGAATTCGCAATAATAAGCTCGAGCAAGGCGCAGCTAAGGTTGCTGAAGAGCTTCAGAAGTGTACGTCCTTAGGGCATGGTGTCACCCCAATTATTTTAAAGTTATGGTTGTAATAACATCATTGTTCTGATTTGGTTTTATGCAGATGACCCACAAAGTGACCCCAATGCTACTGGAGATCCATACAAAACACTCTTTGTTGCTAGACTTGTAAGTAATTTTGCCTGAAATTATTGGCAGTTTGGCACATTCCTTAGTCCTTACTGATGAGAATTTGATGGCAAGTTATCTTTGTAAAACCAAGCTAATTGGCTTTGCCATTGTTGCAGAACTATGAGACATCTGAGCAGAGGATCAAACGCGAGTTTGAAGGTTATGGTCCTATTAAAAGGGTAAGTAATGTGGTAATTCCTGTGCAGGTGAAGTTATTGCACTTTGGTAAGGTTTATGGATTTTTCAATCATTCTAAAATGTAAACAATCATTGGACAAAACTGTGGAAAAGTTGCCTCATTAGTTTATGGCTTCCTTTTAAGCTCCTCCGACAAGTGTTTGCAACACCAGGGGTCCTTATAACCGCTTTCTTGCTCCATTTCATATCTAGAATCAAAATCTGCAGTTTCTTCATTTCCTTTCTGGTTTCTGAAAACTTCTCTGGAAATGCTTTCAAAGAAACTGGGAACTCTCAGTTTCATAGTCATTTTTGGTAAACTTAGCATCAATGTTTTAATTGAATTTTTGTTTTTGGAGCCAACAACTTGTTTGCTCTGTTTCACGCACATGTATAGTGTTTGCTCTAGAATGTATTCCATGACAACTTTTTTTTTATGGTTTTGAGCTGTGAATTTGATCATTTAGCTGTAATTCATTTTATTTGATTACTTAATTATGAAATTGGTTCTAGAATAAAATATTTTCAGTAGTTTTATACAGTTCAATGCAATGATGTAAAATTTTACCTAGTTAAGGGTATTTAAACATCAGACAAGAAATTTTTCATGGGGAGGGGTGTGGAGTAACTCTTGGCAGTTGTGTTGTCCTAAACTAAGGAAATAACAATCATTTCTGTGGCACAGAAGGTCTACAACTCTTCACAATCTCTCTTTTTAAGCGATCTTTATACCTTTTGGGGCTTAGATGGAATACATTTCAAATGGAAAATTATATAGGGTTCAGGCATATGTATGCTCGCTGGTAATTTAGTTAAATCTTTTGGACTTTCATTGGAAAGCCATTTTACTATGTGCATGGTTGGTACAACCAATTAATGACAAGGCATCTCTGGGAACACAAATATGCGTAAACAGGTAATTATGGCTGCACCTGTATGTGGCCCAGGTTCTCTATTTCCTAGTACTTTTTTGTCGTCAGCAAGAAATTTCTTGAGAAGAGCAAATTGCTTCTAACGAAGGTAGTAAATGGTTGAGCTGTTCTCTCATTCCACAGATTTGCATCTACCATAATGGTCAACTGGGGGTAAACAAGCTTGAAAAATGCTGACAGTGGCACAAATTAGCATAGATCACTTTGTATTTTTCAAAAAGCAGCTTGTCTGTAGACAGGGATTTTCTACTGTATGTAGGCTTAATTGGGTAGGCTTGCTGGTGAGTATAGTATTTATAGTTCCTTCAGATTAGCTATGAAAGCTATCACTGCTACCAAATTTTGGTTGTGGAGCAATCAGCAACCTTACACAATACTAATTGCATCTCTCAACTCCTAGAGTCGAAGATCCATCGATTTTGTGCATAAGGGGTATACATCACTCACTTGGTATTTATCACCTTTCTGTTAACTTCGTTATCATTCTGTTTGTTTGGAAAACGAAGGCTGAACAAATTTCACCGATGGAGGGCAACTTGGTATAGTATTTAGTTCTATCGTACACCCTTTCCTTTAGTATAAAATTCCCTGGTAAGGGGATATCCAATTTATTTCCCAACGTATGCCAATCGGCCAGACAGCGCTTTTCCTCCAACTGTGTTGATCTGTGCTGGATTTCACTCCTCGTGTGGAAGCTCTACATGTGCAAGGTTAGCACGGCTGTTTTAGGCTTTATGCCTGTCTGTCGTGCAGCATAAAATATGCTAAAAATTAAAAGAACAAACACAATTACAACTAAAAATATAACATATTCTTAACTTCAGGGGAACTTTCTTATTGAATATTGTTTCATTACTAAATTTGATCTTTCCAGGTTCGTCTTGTAACTGAGAAAGATACAAGTAAACCTAGAGGATATGCATTCATTGAGTATGTGCACACACGAGACATGAAAAGTAAGTTTCTCTTTTTGTTGCAAATTTTCCGTTTGGTTTATTCTCTTTCATAATAGCTTACATTTTCTCTGCTAACTTGGGTTCTCACCAGATGCCTACAAGCAAGCAGATGGGAGAAAAGTGGACAACAGGAGGGTATTAGTTGATGTTGAGCGAGGCAGAACTGTTCCAAATTGGCGTCCTAGGAGATTGGGTGGTGGGTTGGGATCAAGCAGGATGGGTGGTACTGATACTGACAAAAAGGATTCCACTAGGTACATCTGTTTCTCATTTTGATCACCTGTAAAAAGTTATTGCTTTTAGAAAGAGGCACTGGAGTCAAACTCGTCAGTGATGCTTATACTGGTCATATGTGTTCACTTTGCTTCTACATGTTTGTTTGTTCCCTTTGTCTTTTATATGCTTTTCTGTAGGAGGCCTTCTGTACCATCTGTGATCTGATACATTGACATGCCATTGTTGATGTTGAAAAGTGTGATGACCTTGGTGTATTACTTGTGCTACATTTATGTTGACATTACGATATCTGATTGTTGTTAACACGTATGCATATCTTATTATCAGGGAGCAACAACAAGGTGGACGCCCTAGATCAGAAGAGCCTCGGAGGGATGATCGTCGTGCCGATAGGTAAGCCATGGGGATTGTTGTGTTGATATCATACTTTTGATGCTTATTAATTGCTTCTTCGTGTGATTATTTTTACTTGAAGGGATCGTGAAAAATCTCGTGAAAGGGTACGGGAAAGAGACCGTGAGGAGAGGACCCGTGAACGTTCGCATGACCGGACTCGTGATAGAGATCTACGAGATGAGAAGCATCACCATAGAGACCGTGAGAGGACTCGGGATAGGGAGAGAGGAAAGGACCGTGAAAGAGACCACGGCCGTGACCGGGAGCGTGATCGTCGTGACAGGGACAAGGATCGTGGTCGGGACTATGATAGAGAAAGGGACCGTGGTCGCTCTCATGATCGCCATCGTGAGAGAGGCAGGGACCGTGGTGAAAGAGATTATGAGCGCACCAGCCATGAACGTGACCGTGGTCACATGCATGAGAGGGATGCAGACTATGGCAATGGTGGGACAAAGCATGACAAAAATCTGTCTAGTTATGGGCAGGATTATGGCTATGGTCAGTATGAGCAACACAAAGGTCATGATGCATATGGTTACAGTCAAGATGTACGTGGACATGAAACTGAACACTCAAAGCGGCATGAGCACGAATATTATCGTGTTGACTCGTATGGTAAAATGGAAGCTAACTATCAGATGCCGCCAAACAATGCTGAGCCAGAAGGCCCTGAGGAAGGTGAGGCATATGAGGAAGGCGACTACCAGTATCACCGGTCTGGTGAACACATGAAGGAAGCTTGATTGCAGCGATGAGATTTGCCTGCAGCTTTATACTGATACACAACGATGGTTTCAATGTTGGTTCTTTGTATGAATTAGTTTCAGCTGCATAGTGCCTGTCAGTTGTGTTCTTCCATGTTGGGGAATTCTCAAAAGGAAGCAAAATCTTGCCCAACTGCGTGGATTTTTGAATTTGAAGCCTATGGCTGCCAATATCTTGTGGAATAAGATATTTGTGTAATCTGGTTGTGGAGATCCATATGATCTGCCGTTATCCATCTACTCTTCTGTTAAGAAGTTTTGTATGACAGTTCCTTCAAATTATTTGTTCCAACATTTTGCAGAACTTCAGAATTGTTGTTCTATTTGGCCTTCTAACAAAAAGTTGCTTGGTAACAACTGCAACCTTTGTCCTCTACATCCAAGCACATAGGTCTCATCAATAAAATGTAATCATTTTTTTTTGTAATTTAGTCTTTTTTTTTTGTAAAAATTTAAGTTCAGCCCGTAGGATGACGTTCTATCGGTTGTAGATCTTTTGCTCGGCGTTTAACACGGCTCGGCGTAATAGCTTAAGGTACTAGATACACTGGCGTACCCATGTTGTGTTAAAGCCTACGTGACACTTAGCTTTCCTTGGCGGAGAACTAGTTTTAGCCAGTCTTCTTCCTCGTTTTCTTCGTTTTCCATACCGTACAATTGCCTCCGGTTGTCGTTTTTGAGTCTGAAAGCTTCGATTTGGTCCATACAACTTAAAGAGCAAGGTATGATGTCTCATCGATTCATTTGCTATATATTCATTCGGTATATATATTACGTGGTATGGTTCCTTAGGGTTTAGATTAATTAGGTGATTGGTGGACAAACAACACACTAGCAAAAGCCTGCACAAACTGCTTCATACCCTTTCATACACAAACTTATCGTCAAAGAACACCAAAATACATCGACACTAAGGGATATGATGTGGCATGGGCACCAGTTAGGCCAAAGGCCATGACGCGAAACTCATAATGGCTCATGTTTGTCTGAAATGTTGTTCTGTGAGTCTCAGCCGGCTGCAACAGAATGTGGTTATAAACCACCGTAAGATCTAGGCTACAAAACCATGAGGCCTGACCCAATTCATCTAATAACTCTTCCATGACCGGTACTGGGAAGACCGACTTAACCGTGATCACGTTCAACTGGAGAAAATCAACGCAAAATCGCCAGGAGTTGTCCTCCTTAACCAAAAGAACTAAAGAGGAAAATGGACTGATACTTGGTTGAATGAGACCGAAGTGCAACATCACTGATACTTGACGCTCAATTATTTCTTTGATTGCTGGTGGATACTGATATAGCCTCACATGTACCGGAGCTGCACCGAGCACCAATGAAATAGTGTGGTCACATTCCCTAGAAGGAGGAAGACTGGTGGGGGGCAAACACTACAGCAAATTCAGTTAAAAGGGACACTAGAGATGCAGGCAACCTATCGTCCTAAAATGAAGGTGTGGCCGCATCAATGACTGTAACATCTACAACTGAACTAGGCATCAAAGTTGCAGAGATACGATGGAGCAAAATTGGCAAGTTGTGATATGATATGACCATCCATTTATGCAGCCAATGAACCTTCATGGGACTGTGCAACGATAACAAATCCATGTCCAAAATCTCATCATAGGAAGACAACTCTAGGATACGAAAATCCATGATAAAAACACACTGCTGAATAGACCAAGAAACCCCTAATAGTTGACGAGAACAATATAGGCAACCTGTAGGATTATGGTGAGGCTACACAAGCGTAAAAATAAATTTTTTGACCCCATAAAACCAAGATCTACTACTGTTATAGATCATGGGCTTACCACTAGACGTGCAGGAAAACGTCTCGATATAGACGAACACGTCAAGCAGTGTCGTGTATTCACCGACGTCCTTCACGTACTTACGTGGTTTGTCCTAGTGCTCTAGATGCAGCACCTACAAGATATCCACACATACAGGGAGGAAGCGCCCGTACTGAACTGCTAGGTTCACGACGGGAACTTGGGAAGAGCGAGAGGGGTGCGACTATTGGTTTGCTGGTGGGCGAATTAGGTTAACCTAACCGGTAAGGAAAATTGACCTCGACCCATTTGACTAATTGATTTTTGTGTTTGATGATCTACAGAGCCCGTGAACTAATGCGTCTGCTAGTGTTTGTGTTTGTAGTTCAAAGGATGCAGAGAGGATTGGGCTGAGGCTCTGAGGATGCAACACCTCAAAAGACTCAAGACCAAAAGAAGCCTAAGGAAATAGTGAAGAAATCCAAGAAGAGGACAGTCAGCCAGCGCTCTAGTGGTGCACCAGACAGTCTGTGCATAGAGGTCCGCAACCGAGGACTCTCAGGTGCTGTAGCACCAGACTATCCAGTGTGCACCGGGCAGTCTGACCAACGATCGACTGCTACATACCTCAACGGTTGACTGTTTACCTTCTGCATTTACATTAAGTACTTAAGTTTCAATCTCTCCTTTCTAGTTAGAATATTTAGGATTGGAACTTAGGTTTTGCGGTAGAGAGAGAGAGAGAGCAACACTTAGATAAAACCTATTTTGCACATTCTAGGTTGTTTATTTGCATAGGTTTTGCTATAGGGATTTAATTGTGGCCTAGTTTATAGATAGTCTTTAGAAGTCCTAATTCACCCCTCTTAGGTGTCGCCGTTTCCTACAAGTGGTATCAGATCCCGGTTTGGCTCATTTGAAACGTTTTAGCTTCACTGCTAATCGAGCCGACACTTTTTAGAGTAAGGGGATGGATACCCATAGACCACCACACTTCGACGGCACTAACTTCCCATATTATAGTGCTAGAATAACTTGTTACCTGGAAGCGGTTGATCTAGGTGTTTGGAGAGTCACTCGTGACAGGATGAAACCACCTAAGAATCCCAAGAAACTCACCACGAGTGACGAAAAAAAATCACTTGAATGCTAGAGCGAAAAATTGCTTGTATGAATCTCTTAGCATAGATTTTTTTAATCAAGTATTTATCTTGAAAACTGCTATTGAGATTTGGCAAAAATTTCATTAGTTCCACGATGGAACATCAAATGTTCGTGAGCAAAAACATTGCTTAGTTTTTAATGAGTATAATTCTTTTGCTATGAAAGAAAATGAGCTTGTTAGAGACATGTATTCCTGCTTAAATCTTGTGATTAATGAGCTCAACTCTATTGGAATTAATAAGCAAGGTGATGCGGACATTGTGAGGAAGATCATGTCCCTAATACCACGATAAAGATATGGGAGCATCATCACATTCTTTACAACCTCTAGGTCTTGAGCCAAATGACCCCAACGATTGTGATTGGAAAAATTGCGTCATTTGAGATGTCGCGGAAAATGGGTCAACAAGAGGAGCCAACTTCTTCAAAGCCATATGCTTTTGCATGTGATGAACACAAAAAGATGAAAGGAAAGAAGAAGGCTCCAAGCTCAAGTGTAGAAGATGAGGAAGAAGAAGAAGATGATGAAGATGATCAACCCTCAATATCATCCTCCGAGGATGAAGAAACAGTCCGACGCGTCGGAAAGGTAATGGGGATGATTCGCAAGATTAATCTAATGGGTGTGCCTCTGTAGGTCGAGGATCTTCTCTTTAACATTGACAGGAAAAATCAAAGAAAGAGATGATGCTTCACATGGGGGAGAAGGGCCACTTCAGGGACAACTATCCTAATATGGCCGAACCCATAAAGAGGAGGAGCAAAGGCAATGCACTCACAAGTGTCAAGACTTTGGATGACTCTTCAAACGAAGATGATCCTCCAAGGACACGTAGCCATCGCTCTTCATCACGCTCTTCACGGTCATCTCACAAATGCCTTATGGCAAGAGGTAAAACAAGTATCCCATCCTCTAGTGATGATGAATGTGATGATGAGGGAAAGCCCTCCATAGATGAACTTGCGCATGTCGTTATATTTTTTGAGGATGTTTGCACTGAACAAAAGGCTCAACTTCAAACTTTGAAAAACAAGTTGATTAGCTCTTAAAATGATTATAAATGTTTGCTAGAAAAATTTGAAACATTTGCAAATTTGAATTGTGAGTTAACAACTAAATTTGAGCAATAAGAGTTTAATGCTCCATCCTCAACTACCGATGATAGCCTTGTCAAAAAGAATGAAAAACTTAAGGCTAAGTTAGCTAGCTCTCAAGAAGCCATTGAAAACTTGCTAGAGAAGATGAAAATTCTTAGCATACACAATAATGAGCTAACTAGTAAGCTAGAGAGCATCGGTAGCACCCGAGGAGCATCTTTAGTTGAAATTCCTAAAATTATTAAGAAATATGCTTCTACTTCTTGTTTTGATTTAATTGATGATTCTAATCCATGCAATCAAGTTCTTGTTAAGAATGTTGTTATAGAAACATGTTCTGATGAGATTGCAATGGAGAATGAGCAATTAAGGCAAGAGGTGGCTCGCCTAGGCAAGGCTCTGTAGGAAAAGAAAGGCAAAGCCAAACAAATCCAACCTCCTCAGGATAACACCAATGTGGGAATGAACAAGCCCGTGGAGGAAGAAATTGTGATTTATAGGTTATGCCACAAGGAATGCCACAAGTCTTACCAATGCAAGGCAAAGATCGGGATAAGCAAAAGGAAAAGCTCAAGCAAACACCAACAAATAAAATCTCCTACACCTACATCAACAAGGTGGACAAAAAGGCCACTACACCATATTTGATCAAGAAGAAAAAATGGAAAGGTGATAGCAATCAAGGCTAACAAACATGCCAACAAAGGAAAGGGGGGCAAACGTATTTGGATGCCAAAGGGTATATTCTCAACCATGAAAAGCACCAAGAAAGTTTGGATCCCAAGTGGGAAGTGAGAAGTTCGAAGGACACCAGAGAATTTGGAGACTTGGCAAAATTAGGATGTACATCATGGGATGCATCATATTGGATCAAGTCTATTGCCAAGTGGGTTAGTGAATACTTTGGACCTAAATTCCCCATCCATGACTAAGGTAACTAGATTTATTGTATTTCCTATTTTTAGATGTGTATCTATTTTCTTGTTTCTAGTTTTTACCTTACATGCCTAGTTTTACATTTAGTATTTTTGTTGTAAGCAGAATTGCATGCACATTAGGTCAATCATATGTTAGGAATGTTCATTTTCAATTCATATTCTTGAGCAAACCTACATGGTTTAAAAATGTTTAGTTAAGCACGTCACATAGCTTATTTAACATTCCTAAATAAATGACACTAATGCTTCAAAGTTTATATCCTACTAGTGGTATTCTTCTTATATGTGCCAAAGCTCAGATTATAGACAATTTTCCCCTCTTGATACCAAAATCAAAGTGCATGTCTCCTACAAGTATTCAAAACTTGTATGCACACTTTTATAGGGAGGTTACTCTATAATCTAAGTCTTTGAGACTATACTTGTTTTGAAGTCTATTATGTGTAGTAGTCTCATGAAGGAAAATGGAGTCCCTAGGAGAAAGACAATAAGCTTCCACTACAAATCTACAAGTACTTCCACAAGTGGTTTCATTCCACTATGATATCATTTACATGTCTTTTCCAGATTTTGATTAGACTATATTACATATCTTATGCTTCCCGTGTTGCTAAATGCATATGTTGTTAAAATATATCTTCTACCTATGCATAGGGGGAGTTAGTCTAATCAATCATATCTTGTCCCTCTCTTTCTCATGTGCTTTTCCTAAGTAGAGGATCTCCAACAGGGGGAGTATATCTTCTTTTATGACAAAGAGGGAGAATATTCTTTGAAAGTGGGAGAATACTCTTTTATGGGGAGTAATATTTTAGAGGGAAAGTCTTATTTGCTTCCTATATGCTTTTAATGTCTTCTTTTTCGATGTTTGATTCCAAAGGGGAGAAGTTTTAGGGACCAAAGCAATTCAAAATATATCAATCACCAAACACCACCCAATTTAAAAAATTTAAAATCTTAAGTTACAAGTGGTTTTTGTTCTACAAGTATCTTTGGTCTAAAATAGGAAGTATGTGGATTATGGAGTTAGGGGGAGGCTTAAGTTCATAATCTCACATTGTGGGGGACATTCATGCATCCTAGAAAGTAGATTGCACATTTTCATCAAAATATTTGTTATATTTGCTTGTTTTGGTTGTGTTGTCATCAATCACCAAAATGGGGAGATTCTAAGGAAAATGGACCTCATCCCATTTAACTAATTGATTTTAGTGTTTGATGATCAACATAGCACTGAACTAATTCATCTACTAGTGTTTGTGTTTGTAGTTCACAGGATGCGAAGAGGATTGGACTGAGGCCCTAAGGATGCAACACCTCAAAATAAGACCTAAAAGAACCGTAGAAGTCCAAGGCTCAAGACCAAAAGAAGCTCAAGGAAATAGTGAATAAATCCAAGAAGACGACAATCAGCCAACGCTCTGGTGGTGCATTGGACATGTTCGGTGCGCACCAAACTGTCTGTGGAGAGAGGCCCGCAACCGAGGACTCTTAGGCACTGTAGCACCATACTGTCCTATGTCTGTGTGCACCAGACAGTCTGGCCAACGGTCGGCTCCAACGGTCAACTGCTACAGGCCTTAATGGTCGCCTGACGTGGTTAGGGCACCAGACATGTGTCACACCGAGGTTTCGGGGCACCAAGACCTGGGCGCTGTTGGGGGCCTTCTTTTCCGCCGAAGGTACTCTAAGCAAAAACACCTTCGATATGACGATATGTAATCAGATACGACATGAAGATATATGCCGAAGTTACAATTGAAGGAGCTTCGACATGATGGCATACTTAAGACGAAGGATGGCACCGACTTAAAGAGGAAAAGACCACATAGTCCCTGATAATTTGTACTATGATTATGATTAGTTTTCAAGGATACGAATGTAATTTCATCCAAGCTGCGTCCTGTGCCTATAAATAGATGAACAGTACCCATGTACTGTTCACGCTGACTTGTAATCACTCACGCGTCACTTTGGGATTTTTGCCTTCTATCAAGAGGAAGGTACAAATGTAATCTAAATATATTATTGATGTTTGTTCATGATTTTATAATGATAATGTGAATAATCTAATGATTCAAAATGATTATTCATATTCTTGTTGCGTTTCATATGTCCGTGTTTATATCTTTTCATATTGAAATGATGAAGGTACTTCCTTCATGACCGTCGTCCGAAGATCATTATATCCTAAAGGGGATAATGTTATGAAGGACGAAGGTCTTTAACCATTAACATTTGTGTTGCCTTGTTCTTGATTTATAGCTTTTGAGAACAAGTGGCCAACATTGGCGCCCACCTCCGGTAAACTCACTTCCACTATTGTGATGATGGCTTCGTACAACAACCAAGCTGTAGCACCTTCGGTCACGAAGTTGGTGCTCCCAATCACAGGTGGTTCAAGCTCAGAACCAGCCAATAAGAAGCATAAGAAGGAAGCACAAAGAAGAGTGCAACATGTTGGGGTGCAAGGACCCTTCATCAGATCCAAGTGGTCTCACATCCCAATTACCTTCTCCCAGGAAGACCTTCAGCTCAAAGATTATCCTCATAATGATGCCATGGTTATATCTTGTGTCATCAAAGGATTTCTGGTCCACAATGTTCTGGTTGACACAGGTAGTGCAACGAACATCATCTTTGCAAAGGCTTTCAAGCAGATGCAAGAGCCAGAAGACAAGATACATGACGCAACACACCCCCTTTGTGGCTTCGGAGGAAGACAGATTGTGGCACTTGGCAAAACAACAATGTCAGTTACCTTCGGTTACGTCCACAACACAAGAACTGAACAAGTTGTCTTTGACATTGTTGACATGGAGTACCCATACAACGCAATCATTGGTCGAGGGACGCTCAATGCCTTCGAAGCAATACTCCATCCAACATACTTATGCATGAAGATACCTTCGGAACAAGGGCCTATTGCTGTTCATGGGAGTCAAGAAGCTGCCAGGAGGGCTGAAGGAAGTTGGACGGATTCAAAGGCTATCCATAACATAGATGGAGCCGAAGCTTGTCAGCAATATAAACACAAAAGAGAGAAGGCTGCTTCGGCAGATCAACCGAAGCCTATGCTCCTATGTGAAAACATAGCAGATCAAAAGGTACTGCTGGGGTCTCAATTATCTGGTGAACCAGAAAAGACTGCTAAGGTTTTTGTTCAACAACAAAGATGTCTTCGCTTGGACAACTAACGATCTCTATGGTGTTAATAGAGATGTCATTGAGCATTCACTCAATGTAGATCCATCTTTCAGGCCAAGAAAACAGAGACTTCGGAAAATGTCTGAGGATAAAGCCGAAGGTGCATGAAATGAAGAGACTTCTCAGTGCCGGTGTTATCAGGGAAGTAACATATCCAGAGTGGCTAGCTAACACTATTATGGTGAAAAAGGCCAATGGGAAGTGGAGAATGTGCATTGATTTTACAGATCTCAACAAGGCATGTCCGAAGGATGAATTTCCCTTACCAAGAATAGACTCCCTTGTAGATGCAGCAGCTTCTTCAAAGCTCATGAGCTTATTAGACTATTACTCGGGTTATCACCAAATCTGGATGAAAAAAGAGGATGAGCCAAAGACAAGCTTTATAACTCCTAGTGGCACCTATTGCTACCTTCAGATGCCCGAGGGGCTCAAAACTGATGGAGGAAGCTTCAGCAGAATGACTGCCAAGGTTCTTCACTCTCAAATAGGCAGGAATGTGCTAACTTATGTTGATGACATCATAGTAAAAAGCATGAAACAAGAAAATCATATTGCCGATTTGCAAGAGACGTTTGCAAATTTCAGGCAAGCTGGTCTCAAGTTAAATCTAGAAAAGTGTGTTTTCGGAGTAAAGAAGGGCAAGTTTCTTGGCTGTCTGGTATCAATAAAGGGTATCGAAGCCAACCCAAGTAAGATCGAAGCTATCCTTTGGATGGAACCGCCAAATTCAAAGAAGGGGCTCAACGATTGGCAGGAAGGCTTGCATCGCTGAATAGATTTATATCAAGATCAGTAGAGAGGAATCTACCATTCTTTGAAATACTAAAGTCAGCCGAAGTTTTTCAATGGGGTCTGGCTCAACAGAAGGCTTTTGAAGAGTTAAAACAATACCTGATAGATTTGACAACTCGAACTCCACCTTCATCAGGAACTCCTTTACTCCTGTATGTGGCTGCCTCTCATTCTGCAGTTAGTGCGGCACTGGTACAGGAGAAGCAAGATGGCCAAGTAAAAAGACAAGCACCGGTATACTTCATCTCCGAAGTACTCAGTTTATCAAAGAAAAATTACAGAGTTGGAGAATGTATTGTATGCTGTGTTGATGGCCTCCAGGAAACTTCGGCATTACTTTCAAGCATATCATATAATAGTACCTTCAACACAACCTCTGAAGGATATAATGAGAAACAGAGAAGCTACTAGGAAGAATTGGAAAATGGGCTGCGGAGCTTAATGAATTTACTATTGATTATGTACATAGATCCTCAATTCAATCTCAGGCGTTAGCAGATTTCATTGCTAATTGGACGCTAGGGGCTCAGGGAGAAGAAACAACAAAAGATGCCAAAGCCTGGATGGTATTCTGTGACGGCTCTTGGGGGACCTTCGGCACAGGAGCGGCTGCTGTTCTAGTAGCGCCCTCTAAAGTCAGGACATGTTATGCAGTAAAATTGGACTTTAGTTGCACAAATAACATTGTCGAGTACGAAGCTCTTCTTTTAGGGCTTTCGAAGCTAAAGGCAATGGTAATAAGAAGGGCAATTCTCAAAACTGATTCCCAAGTTATTTCTGGCCATGTAGACAAAAGTAGCAAGGCAAGGGATCCGAAGCTTGAAAAATATTTGGAAGCAGTCCGAAGATTGGAAGCTTCTTTTGAAGGATTTTCTGTAAAAAATATTCCAAAGGGGAAAATGAGCATGTAGATTTGCTAGCCAAGTCAGCGGCACAGGGGCTCCCTTTGCCTTCGAAAGTGTTCTTCGAAACAATAAAAGCACCTTCAGTCGAACTTATGGAGAGAGCAGTGCTTACAATATCACCTGTACATAGTGAAGATTGGAGGACTGAGATTACATCTTTCCTCCAAGGCAACTGCCTTTCGGATGACGAAGTTTATAATAAAAGAATGGAAGCAAGAACAAGACCATATGTGATCATAGAAGGGGAGTTATATAAATATGGAGTCTGCTCTCCATTACTCAAGTGTTTGACCAGAACCGAAGGTCAAGAATTGATGAAGGAAATACATGCAGGATTATGTGGGTCTCATATTGGGTCTAGGCCTTTGCTGGGGAAGGTTTGCAGACAAGGATTTTATTGGCCGAAGGCAGCTTCTGATGCAGCAGATCTAGTTCAAAAATGTGAAAATTGCCAAAGATGTGCAAAAGATCAGAAACAACCTTCGTCCTTAACCCAGTTAATATAGCCAACTGGGCCACTGCAAAGGTGGGGTCTGGATTTGTTAGGTCCACTTCCACCAGCTCAAGGAAATTTGAAATTTGTCGTCGTAGCAGTGGAATATTTCTCTAAGTGGATCGAAGCAAAGCCCTTAGCCACAATAACTTCGGCCACAGTATAGAAATTCTTTTAGCAAAACATTGTTTGTCGCTTCGGCGTGCCGAAGGCAATAACCGTTGACAATGGAACTCAATTTGATGCTAAAACGTTCAAAGATTTTTGTGACCGAATTGGTACAAAAATTCATTTTGCATCAGTAAGGCATCCAAAATCAAATGGGTTGGTAGAGAGAGCAAATGGAATTATAATGACATGAATAATGAAGTTAATCTTCAACCAGCCCAGAGGAAAGTGACCAGATGAGTTGATTAAAGTGGTGTGGAGCCATAACACAACTGTATCAAGGTCAACAGGTTTTACACCCTTCAAGCTCCTGTTTGGTGACAAAGCAATAACACCAGAAGAAGCAAAGACAGGATCAATAAGAACATCAGCTTCAGCGAAGGATGAAACTGATTCTCAAATAATAAAATACACTATAGAAGGGACCAGACTTCAGGCCATAGAACACATCAATAAGTATCAAGCCAAAACAATAAAATGGCGTGATAGGAAAGTTTGATTGAAAAATATCAAGCCAGGTCATTTGGTGATTCGGAGAGTAGCCAACCCAGATACAGTGGGCAAGTTACAACTGAAGTGGGAAGGTCCTTTTCTGGTAGTATCTTCGTTAAGACCCGGTTCTTACAGATTAAAGGATATGGACGACAATGACATACCCAGATCTTGGAATGCGGATGAGCTTCGACGGTACTATGTGTAATTGATGTAATCTTTTTCATTTTTCCTGTGGCACCCTTTTCCATTCAGGAGGGGAGAAAGGTTTTTAATGGGGTCATAGTTTGTAATTTTCATTCTTATTTAGCCCCATGCAATACAAGGGCAAAAATCCCCAAAAGATGTAATATGTAATATCAGAACCTGCACCATCGAGTGCAAAAAACAGGGAAAAGCTCAAAAGACGTCCCTAAGGGGATGCAGAGCTGTAATCACCCCAAGGATGACGAAGCTGCAAAAGTCGTTCCTAAGGGAGCGCAGAGTAAGTTCCGAAGCTGCAAAAGTCGTTCCTAAGGGAGCACAGCGTAAGTTCCGAAGCTCCAAAGTCGTTACTAAGGGGATGTAGAGCTTAAATGACACCGAAATAGAAGATGAAGAAGCTCCAAAGTCGTTCCTAAGGGAATGCAGAGCTTAAATGCCACCGAAATAGAAGGTGAAGAAGCTCCAAAGTCGTTTCTAAGGGAATGCAGAGCTTAAAGACTCCAAAGTCGTTCCTAAGGGGATGCAGAGTATAGGTGTGACTTCGTGTGCGTTTGGGACATTCATCTGCATATTACATCACATCATGCATTGCATTCATACAGACATTCATTTAGACATCCGTAGGATCATCATCATGACATAAAGCACGAACAGAAAAACTCCGGCTTCGACGACAGTGCTTCGATGAACGCAAAGAAGCTTCGTTTCAAACATACATATTTTATGCAAGGAAATGCTTCGATGTGTACAAAAAGAAGGGAAGGTGTTTTTCGCCTTCGACTCAAAAGATACAAGTTTCATCCACAGCAAAGAAATTCGTACATGGATGAAAAGGTAAAAATATATTACAAGGTATGGACAAATATACACAGTACTGTTTAATTCTCGATTACAATCTTTTGCAAAGATAATGCATATTTTCCTAAGCTCTATACAGTAAGGCTTAAAGAGAAGCTTCATCTCAGCAACCTTCGGAATGTACTTTGGGTTATCAATCTTCAGCATCGCTATCCTGCAGACAAACAATGGTATAAGGTAAAAGTAATTATAAGAATCAAGGCAAGCAACATGTATAAGTTCCGTACTGGTTTAAGCAGTTTTCGGGCTTCGTCCCCAGCCAACTCTCGTCCACCCTTAGCCCAAATTTGAGTTATGAATCTGTTTCCGATGCTTCAGGCTTCACTAGGAATATCAATCAAATCTGATAGCGACATGCTGAAGGTTGGTCTATTTACTGTCTTCGCATGCGTGCAACTGACTTTCAAGAATGCGACAGCTATGCCGCGAGAAGCTAGCAAAGCACAGAAGTCACCATGCCTAGCTATCACTTCATCGAGTGCATCAACTTCATCTTTAATATGTTTGAAGGTATTTGATATGTTTTTAGACGAAGGGGTAATATCTTCAGAGCTGGCTCCAACCGAGCTGAAGACCCCTTTCAACCGTTGCACGCAGCGACTGCCAAAATTTAAACATGTATCCCAAAGGTCCTTCAAAAATTTCTGTAGCTTGGTATTTTTATCAGCTTCGGCTTCATATTTTGCTTGTAGATCTTTCTTCTCTTGTTCGAAGCTCTCTGATTTTTCTTTTAAGACTGTTTGACTTTGAAGAAGCTCCTCACTTAGTCTAGCTTTTTCAGCTTGAATTTCTGCAAGTAAACCCTCTGTTGCTTGAAGCAAGAAGTCCTTCTTCTCTAGAGAAGCTCGTAATCCTTAATTTTACTCTCCAAGCCCTCGATTATGATTTCATTTTTCTTATCCTCAAGGTCTTGTTGCATCCTCAATGCTTTACTTAGCAGCATACTCTGTGCAAATAAGCTGACATCAAAAAATTTTGATTCATCACAAATATAACAGAAATCTAGGTGAAAGTCGCCTAGAGGGGGGGGGGGGTGAATAGGCAAATCTGAAATTTATAAACTTTAAGCACAACTACAATCCGGGGTTAGTGTTAGAAATAAAGTCAAGTCCGAAAGAGAGGGTGAAAACAAATCACAAGCAAATAAAGTGGGTGACATGGTGATTTGTTTTACTGAGGTTCGGTTCTTGCAAACCTACTCCCCGTTGAGGTGGTCACAAAGACCGGGTCTCTTTCAACCCTTTCCCTCTCTCAAACGGTCACCTAGACCGAGTGAACTTTTCTCCTTAATCAATGGGTCACTTAGACCCCTTACAAGGACCACCACAACTTGGTGTCTCTTGCTTGATTACAAGTTGCTTGAGAACAAGAATGGAGGAAGAAGAAAAGCGATCCAAGCGACAAGAAGTCAAATGAACACAAATAACTCTCTCTCACTAGTCACTATGAGGTTGGAGTGATTTTCGGACTTAGGAGAGGATTTGATCTCTTGTTTGTGTCTTGGAGTGAAGTGTAGAGCTCTTGTATTGAAATGCAATGGCTGAAAACCTGGATGCCCTGAAGTGTGGTGTTTGTGGGGGTATTTATAGCCCCAACCACCAAAATGGCCGTTGGGAAGGTTGTCTGTCGATGGGCGCACCGGACAGTCCGGTGCGCCAGCCACGTCACCAAACCGTTAGGGTTCGACTGTTGGAGCTCTGACAGCTGGGACCACCAGACGGTCTGGTGGTGCACCGGACAGTCGTTGTTCACTATCCGGTGCGCCTTCTGGCGCTGCTCTGACTCTGCGCGCGCTGTTCACGTTCACTGTTCACTTTTGCAGACGACCGTTGGCGCAATAGCCATTGCTCCGCATGGCACACCGGACAAGCCAGTGCTACACCGGACAGTCTAGTGAATTATAGTGGAGTGGCTTTCCAAAAACCCGAAGCTGAGTAGTTCAGAGTTGATCTCCCTGGTGCACCGGACACTGTCCGGTGGCACACCGGACAGTCCGGTGCGCCAGACCGGGGTAGCCTTCGGTTGGTTTTGCTCCTTTCTTTTTGAACCCTATCTTGGACTTTTTATTGGTTTGTGTTGTACCTTTGGCACCTATAGAACTTATAATCTAGAGCAAACTAGTTAGTCCAATTATTTGTGTTGGATAATTCAACCACCAAAATCATTTAGGAAAATGTTTGACCCTATTTCCCTTTCAATCTCCCTCTTTTTGGTGATTGATGCCAACACAAACCAAAGCAAATATTGTTGGGGCGAAGGCGAAGACGCCACCCTTCGCTCGATGCCTTCGCCGTCCTCGCTGCACCAACGAAGACAAGACAACGGGCAGACTCACCCTTCGTCCCACACGTCACTGGACGAAGACCTGTGACGAGGTCGTCTCATCTTGCGACCTTGTCCAACATGGAGGCCCACGTGTGATCCGGCCCATTGTAACAGGCCCTGCCTGGCCGCTGCGCATTACGGGCCTAATTTGTAAAGGTCTCCCTGTAATTACGTTCTGTAACCCCGCTTTATGAGAATATTCCGGGGATAACCTAGGCCCCTGAGGGCACATGCGTCCTTAACACTGGACGCTGGGCACTCAGATACCTATAAATACCCTCGCACAGTGCCGTTGAGAGGCTAGATGAACAGAGCTATTGCCATCTCGAGCAAAAACCCTGTTTACATTGCTACACTCCCCCGTTGGATCAACTTGCACCGGAGAGCAAGTTCCAACATTTGGCGCCCACCGTTCGTGCTACGAAAAAACCACCCGCGATGGCACCCAATAAAGCTAGCTCGAAGGCTGACGAGGCTGCGAAGGCAGCACTACTGGCCGCAAAAAAGGGCAAGGCCCTCACCCTCGTCCACACCACCCACCAAGAGGCCACTGAAGACGACGCTCTCCGCACCTGCGGCTCTGAAGGACAGCCGCAACCTCCCCCAGGCTTCGCTCCACCGGAGGGCGCGGACGTCACCGAGGACGGCGAAGTCATCGGTGTCTCAGCGGAAGAACAGCTACAGCTGCGCGCCTTGCGCATCAAGAACCGCAATCTCCAGAAGCAAAAAGAGATACTTGAGGCCAAGCGCCAACGTGTGTCTGCACAAGCCAAGGTGCGGCAAATGATACACGACGAAGATCAGAAGGCCCAGGAGCTCGAACAGGAGATCGCGCTAATGTAGCGCGAAGGCCACCTCGGCCTGCAACACGAGCCACCCCTGCAACAGCGCGCACAAGTCGAAGACCTACACTTCCCCCAGCGCGACCACACCATCCCACACGCCGCGGCATTCCAAGGTGTCAACTACCTCGATGAGCGAAGTCCCCTGGCGCCACACCTGCAAGTGACACCTTGGCCTGCCAACTTCTGGGCAGGGACCTATCCCAAGTACAACGGTGTCACACCCGGTTTTAGAAGGTAAACCGAATGCGAACCATGTACGTGCCAGGATCAGTTATTCACGTACACAGCAGTTACATAATATGGACATCATCACACAGTGCTCAAAATAGTATTAAGGGAAATAGTTGATTACATCATACGTCTGAGACGTCCATATAGTTCTTACAATAAATCAAAGTGCGGAAAAGAAACGTAGATAAACGCGGCCTTCACAGGCAGCCGACTGGGGGTTGCCGCTAACCCACTCCTAGAACTCGTCGTAGTCTTGGAACTCCTGGAAGTCTCCTTCCACAGCTTCATCTTCGCCTGAGCAGTGGTTGCAATGCTGACAACCTGGGGGGGGGGGTTTGGTGTGTAGAGCAAGGGTGAGTACACATCAACATACTCAGCAAGTATCCTGTTTGGCTGTAGTGGACTAGCTGTATGTGGGGATAAGTCAAGCAGTTGCTTTTAGTTGGTCAAATTATTACTTACTAGTAGAAAGCCAAGTTTTAGCATTAACCCAAGTTATTAACCCAAACGTACTCCTTTCCAAACGGAAAGAGTACCACTTACCAGCACCATAGTCATAACCAGAATCATCGATCTCATTACCACCTGTACCAAAGTATCTCTGATCAAGTACCACTAATCACTGGAGCTCCCTTGGCCGCTCATAACCGCGAGCACGACTGATATATCAGTTTTCAAACACTCTGCAGAGGTTGTGCACTTTACCCACAAGCCGTGATTCCCATTCTGCCCGGAGAGAGCTACTCCCCATTGACCACTACCTAGGTGGCCTAGCAGGGCATCACTACGTAGCCTTTACAAAGATTCCCCGGGACTGCAGCCACCCGTTAGGTTTCCTAAATGCACCGCACTCCTCCCCAAGGGGTGAACCCAAACTTGGCAGAGCGAGCCGCATACACCGAGCCCCATTGATGGCACGACGGCTAAGTGAACTACACCCCGGGTCCTCTAATTACTCAGCTAAGGGCATCCCATTCCACCCTTATGGTTGCACTGTTTTCCCGGGCGGTCATCCATAGAACAGGTCCTTACGGAGAGGCACTCGAGAAACCGCTCGAGCCCCCTTGATGACCACAAGTTCAACATCATAATAAGAGAAGGGAAAACAGCGTATCATAGATATTCTCATCATGTTCATTGATTAGAGTTAAGCAATAGCATAAAGCTAAACAGTAATAATCCAACCCAAATAGGTAAACAAGGACATGGATAACAAAAGCTAGTCAATCCTTAGGCATAAATGTGTAAAGCGGGAGGTGAATTAAATAATGAATAGGACATAGATAGGTCAAAGGACACTTGCCTCCACCAACCGGCTGCTGCTCAGGGGCTTCTCCTGCGAGTTCCTCGGGCTCTTCAACCGGATCGTTCTCTAAGCGGGTGCAAACATACATACATCCATCCATTGAAATTAGGAAACCAACAGTACACCATACAAGAGAACAAGTAAAGCAAATATGCATAGAGTACCACATACGATAATGAATTTACCTTGGTTAGAAAGAAACGAGGGAAAGTTTCGCAGGGGTTGAGGCTTATACTCGAGAGACACTACGGGTAGACGAAAGACTAGACGTCACGTGCTCTAGTTTTAATTAGTCCTAACAAAAGAATTAGCTACATGCACTAATGTAATCGCAACCACTTTTAGTAGATTAACATTGAACGAGATAGATGATTAGTTATACGAATTAACTAACGTAACCAATTTCCAAATTGAGACTCCTATCTTATTAATATAAACGACGTGATTAGCGCATATAGGAGACGGGGGGGGGGGGGGTAGACGAGGGGTTAGGGGGTAGACGAGGCACGACGAGTCGTGCCAAGGCACGCGCACTACGCGGGCACGCACGCGAGGTCGCACGCACACGCTACGAACTAACCGTACGCACGTCGGGGCCGTGCGCTAGCCGAGCTCTAAGCCGCGCGCCATAGGCACGCTGGGCCAAGCTCGAGGCCACGCAGGGGCCAACACGACGCGAGCAAGGCACGGCGGGGCGAGCGGGCAAGCACGCCGGGGCCAGCGAGCGTGAGCGAGCGAGGGAGCGACCGGACGAGGCCGAGCGCGGAAACGGGCGGTCAAGCCGGGGCACGGGGGCGGTTGAACCGAGGGGGGGCGCTGAGCTCGCCGGGAGGCGGGCGCGAGGGCGGGGCCGAGCGGGGCCGGGCGAGGGCGGCTCGCCGGAGGGCGGCGAGGCGGGGCCGACGCGGGCGCGGGGCTCGCCGGGGGCGAGGCAGCCGAGGGCGGCCAAGCCGGGGGCGGGGCCGAGGGGCGCGACGGGGCGGGGGCTCGCCGGAGGCGGGGGCGGGCGCGGCGGCGCCGGCCGAGCTCGCCGGGGGCAAGGACGAGCCGGGCGGCCGGGGCGGCGAGGCGGGGCGCGCCGGGGCGAGGACGGGCCGGGCGGCTCGCCGGAGGCGGCCGGGCGCGGCGGCGCGGGGCGCGCCGGGGCGAGGCGAGGGCGGGCTCGCCGGAGCGGCCGAGCCGAGCGGCCGGGGGCGGGAACGAGCCGGGCGGCCGGGGCGGACGAGGGCGAGGGCGGCCGGGCGCGGGAGGCCGCGGGCAACCGGGGGAGAGGCGGCGCGGGCGGGGCCAAGCCGGGGGAGGTCGGGGCGCGGGCTCGCCGGGGGCCGAGGCAGCCGCCGGGGCCGGACGGGGCGGGGGCTCGCCGGAGGCGGGGGCGGGCGCGGCGGCGCCGGCCGAGCGCGGGACGGGGGCAGCCGGGTGTAGGATCTAGGACACCGGCTAGAGGGGGGGGGGTGAATAGACGGTTTTGACTAAAAACAACAATACTAAGTAAATTTAATCAATACAACAAGGGGAATAAATTTACTAGTGTCAATAAGTAAACAAAGTATGAAAGACAACTATGGAGATTGAATACTCGAAGAACAATAAGCAAAACACTAATCAATTGCATGGCAATAAGTAATGCTAGAAGGAATAGACACCGAAATTTATCCCGTGGTATCGGTGATTTGCCGATCACCCCTAATCCACGTTGAGGTGGACTTCAAGCTCTCACTTGCTCCTCTATCAAGACACGACTTGATCTTTGAGCCAAGTGGACAAGAAATCACTCAATACCTCGATTCCACTAATGTCACCTTTGCCGCTCCGGCGAGGTAGGCGCGAACCCCTCACAATCAACACCGCGGCTTCTCCACAATCTTCTTGGAGAGCTCGACGGAGACAATCACCCGAGCCGTCTAGGAGGCGGCAACCTCCAAGAGTAACAAGCCAACGACGCTTGCTCGGTGTACCACCTAGTGCCTCAAGAATCACCAAATGATGCAAATGCACTAGGAACCCTCAATCTCTCACTAGAATGCAATCTCAAGCAAAGAGTGTGAGAGAGTGAGTTGGAAGATCACAAATGAGCTCAATGTGTGCAAGGAATGGCCAAGAGAGATCTCACACACGAGCTACTCTTCTATTTATAGTCCCCCATCTAAAACCAACCGTTATGTGCAAAAGAGGGCAGTTCTGCGCAGGCGTGGACCGTCCGCGCCCTAGGGCCGGACGGTCCGCCGTACACCATAACGGCTATAATGACCGTTGGAACATGTCAGAGTTGACTCAAAAGGTGGGTCCGGACAGTCCGCCCTTCAAGGTCGGACCGTCCGCGACCTGGCAATTTCAAACACCCGAGCCTCGGATCAAACGGAGTTAACACACGCGGACCGTCCGGCTATAAATCCCGGACCGTCCGCGACCTGAGACAGTACTGTCCGGACTGGTCCCCCGGACCGTCCGTAGTACAAATCAATAAAAACACACAGTCCCTGTCCAAAAACGAGTTAGACACATGCGGACCGTCCGCGCCTCACAGGCGGACCGTCCGCCTATAATTCAGGGACTGACCCGAAGCCACCTTCCTTTGGTCAGGACTGCGGACGGTCCGGCCCTAAGGCCCGGACGGTCCGCAGTGCAAAAGAACACAGAGTCAATACAAATGGTCAAACCTCGGACTCTCTGGAGGATCGCGGACGGTCCGCCCCCAAGGGCCGGACAGTCCGCGCGACCAAGACTTCTCAAGTTTCAAACAAGCTTTTGAATGAACTTTTAACTCACGAAATGAGAAGCGCTGTTAGTCCTTATGCAAATGCAACTACTTGATGCTCTATGAGGCACTAAGTCTTACACAGATCTAAGTCATTGACCCCTCTTAATAGTACGGCTATCTAGCCTACTAATCCGGTCAAGCATCTTCTCTAAACTCCTCAAGACCGGCAAAAGTAAAACCTATATTATACCTTTGCCTTCATCTGATCCACAACCAATGCGTATGACTCTTCAACATTTCCTGTTCTATGTGGTCCAACCCTGCATTCTTATTTCTCCAAGAATCATTAGTCCACAAGTAGTTGTCATTAATTACCAAAACATTACCATAGGGGCCTAGATGATTCACAATCTCCCCCTTTTTGGTAATTGATGACAACACCACATAGTATATTAAAGAGAAGTTTTAGTTTCTCCAAATCTCTCTCATACCTAAGGTATAAGATAGATCTTGGAGATGAGTTTCATAGGACTTATCTTGATTTGAAGTTCTGTCCAAGAGATAGATAAATCCAAATGAAAACTCAGTATGCAAGAAAGGCTCCCCCTAAGTGTGTGCAGGATTATTTGAAGTTGAAGATATAACACACATAATATATTGGAGCTTGATGGAGACTTTCCTACAATCATGGTTATCGAGGCATACAAGAAATGATTCGTAGAGTGAGCGCAGCAATTATAATCACATCTCGATTAACCACACACAGAGTAATTTGAACTAACACATAGTTCATCCCACAGAATATTACAGATAATAGTCCACAGACATACGACATAGAGTTAATAGATCAAACCAAGTTCCAAATGCATAAAACATAAACTAAAGCGGCATAAAAAGATAAGATGCATATGCATGGTCTTAGTGTCCACATAGAACCACCAACTCCCCCTGAAGGAGACACCTCGCCTGACAACTTCTCACATCACTTCTCTCCCCCTTTGGCATCAATTGCCACAAAGGAGAGGCCCTACTGATCACTCGGCGGAGGATGCATGTTGTAATAATGAGTGCTGAAGGTGTCAAACAGGGAGGAGAACTGGCCAAAGTCCTGCTGGAGCTGCTGCTGCCTCTGACTGATATCATGCATGTTGTCAGTTGTAGAAAGATTGTCAAACTGACTGGAGAGAGCACCCATGTTATCTTGAAAACTTTGTTGCATATTGTTCAGCCTTGACATGATGGGATCAGTGACATTAGTGTGAATTTGATCACGAAAGTCAGAAAATTCAGAGTTGAGCGCATCCCAGTTGCTGTCAAAGCGAGACTGCATGTCATCGAGGCGGTGATCCACATGTGTCATCAACCCCTCAAATCGAGTATCAATATGAGTCTCCAGCCCTTGCTGCATGTTTTGAAAATAAGGATCAAAATATCCTGGAGCAGGCTCCCAATAGTGCTGAGGCTGAGGAGGAGGTGGAGGAGGAGGCATCTGCTGTTCCTCAACATTAGGCGCTGCTCCACCCTCATAGCCAGGGTCTTCCTCATCATCTGGGAATGGAGTGAGTGGCCTGGTGAGAAACCCTATCTCATTCTTGAAAGGCCTGAATGGAGTGTGAACAATCTCACATGGGCCCTCAAATCTTGTTTTGGATTTGATAAGAGCCATAATGTATGGAGCATAGGCCAAGTTTTGATTCTTGTCCATCTTTAAATCATTAAGCTGCCTCATCATGAAAAGAACAATGTTCATGACTTCTCCATTCATGATGTGCTGAATTATGTTCCAGAACTTATCTCGAATTTTACTCTTATCACCACTCTTGGGAAGAATGGTGACTCTGGCAATCTTGTTGATGACAGCAGGATGATGTCTGAGTCCTGCTGTTTCTCCAAATCTCCTGGGTATACTGAGCCTGGCTGGCTCATAAAACTGCACAAAATCCTCAAAGTTATCTTCAGTATATAGATCCACCCCAGCAGAAATAGTGCCATAGTCCAGACTGTTTGCAGCGGCAAAGTCAGCAAAAGATGCAGAATACCGCTTGAAGCCAGTCATCCAGGTGATAGATTCTTCTGCAATATCAATCTCTGAGGTAGCCAAGAATTGCTTAACTGCCATTTCATTGAAATCGGTGCGCTGCCCCATAAACTGATATAACCCACATGTTTCAAATTTGGGGATAAGACCCTCCATGACTGATTGACTGAGCAAGAAGGACCAATCAATCACCTGATGCTTATGAAAGTTGGTATCCACCAGGGTGCCCCAAAAGACATCAAACTGCAGCTGAGTGTGGAAGAACTGAATATTGGTATCTGATGGCAGACCATATTGGTTCACAGTCCGTCTAGAGCAGTACCCAGCCATAGAAAATCGCCGCTTGGGATAAGTCCATCCTTGGATATCAATGGGATAATCTGGATGAATATGAAGAAAATCTTCAGCATCCATGGATTCAGTGCCCCCAGCTGAGGATTGGGCCTCTGAATCAGTGGTCGGTGTATAATCATCATCATTGCCACGAGGGCGCTTTGATTTAAAGCGACCTGCAAGTTTCTTGCGGAGACCACCAAAACCACTGCAACAAGGTGACAGACATCCAGAGATAAATAATTGATACCAATCGCCACTTATAAAAAGGAATGGAATGGTAATACTCTGCCAGGGTCCGGACGGTCCGCGCTAGGGGGCCGGACGGTCCGCGCCAGAGGCCCGGACGGTCCGCGTCCACCAGGCGGACGGTCCGCGACCGACCAGGGGCGACTCCAAGAACCCTAGCCGCCACAAGTGTTCAATTTGATGTTTTTGCAGATAATACCCAGCCAAATAAGTTGAAAATTTTGCATAGCATTGATATTGAGAAGAACTAACAATCCCACCAATCAGATTTTGAAACCCACTGCTCAATTTCAGATCAGAGAAGAAATCCAAATAATCTCAAAGTTGATGAAATTTGATTAAATCCACAAGATTTGAAGATACCGTGATGAAGACATGTTGAGGGAATGGTGCTGCAAGCTGTCGGACTGTCCGCACGCAACTTCACTTCACGGTCCGCGCACACTCGACACAAGAGAGTATATGTGTCGGGGACCATAATTAGGGGTACCCTCAAGACGCCTAATTCTCAGCTGGTAACCCCCATCAGCATAAAGCTGCAAAGGCCTGATGGGCGCGATTAAGTCAGGGATCAGTCCACACGAGTGACTCGATCACGCTTCACCCGAGCCTAGCCTCGGCCAAAGGCAGCCGACCTCGAGAGACTTCCGTCTCGCCCGAGGCCCCCCTTTTTATGGCGGACACATCACCGGCTCGCCCAAGGCCTTGGCTTCGCTCAGAAGCAACCTTGACTAAATCACCGCACCGACTGACCAAATTGCAGGGGCATTTAACGCAAAGGTGGCCTGACACCTCTATCCTGACACGCGCCCCCGGCAGAGCCGAGGTGACCGCCGTCACTCCACCGCTCCACTGGCCAGTCTGACAGAAGGACAGCGCCGCCTGCGCCACTCCGACTGCAGTGCCACTCGACAGAGTGAGTCTGACAGGCCATTAGGCCTTGCCGAAGGCGCCACGGCGAACTCCGCTCCGCCCGACCCCAGGGCTCGGACTCGGGCTAAGACCCGGAAGACGGCGAACTCCGCTCCGCCCGACCCCAGGGCTCGGACTCGGGCTAAGACCCGGAAGACGGCGAACTCCGCTCCGCCCGACCCCAGGGCTCGGACTCGGGCTAAGACCCGGAAGACGGCGAACTCCGCTCCGCCCGACCCCAGGGCTCGGACTCGGGCTAAGACCCGGAAGACGGCGAACTCCGCTCCGCCCGACCCCAGGGCTCGGACTCGGGCTAAGACCCGGAAGACGGCGAACTCCGCTCCGCCCGACCCCAGGGCTCGGACTCGGGCTAAGACCCGGAAGACGGCGAACTCCGCTCCGCCCGACCCCAGGGCTCGGACTCAGGCTAAGACCCGGAAGACGACGAAACTCCGCCTCGCCCGACCCCAGGGCTCAGACTCCGCCCTGGCCTCGGCCGGACGACTTCCGCCTCGCCCGACCCCCTGGCTCGGGCTCGGCCACGGCAACTGAAGGCAAGACTCAACCTCGGCTTCGGAGGAAACCCCACGTCGCCCTGCCTAGAGCACAGACCGCCACGTCAACAGGAAACGTCATCATCATCCTACCCCGAATCGACTCGGGTCACGGAGAACAAGACCGGCGTCTCGTCCGGCCAGCTCCGCCAGAGGGGCAATGATGGCGCTCCACGAGCTCTATGACGACGGCGGCCCCCAGCTCTCTTACGGCAGCAGGACAACGTCAGCAGGGACTCGACCGCTCCAACAGCTGTCCCTCCATCAGGCTCCGCCGCACCTCCGATAGCCACGACATCACGCCAGCAGGATGCCCAGATCTCTCCGGCTGCCACATCGGCATGTACCTAGGGCACTAGCTCTCCCTCCGCTAGACACGTAGCACTCTGCTACATCCCCATTGTACACCTGGGTCCTCTCCTTACGACTATAAAAGGAAGGACCAGGGCCTTCTCAGAGAAGGTTGGCCGCGCGGGACCGAGGACGGGACAGGCGCTCTCTTGGGGCCGCTCGCTTCCCTCACCCGCGTGGACGCTTGTAACCCCCCTACTGCAAGCGCACCTGACCTGGGCGCGGGACGAACACGAAGGCCGCGGGACTTCCACCTCTCTCACGCTCGGCTCCGGCCGCCTCGCCTCTCCCCCCTCCGCGCTCGCCCACGCGCTCGACCCATCTGGGCTGGGGCACGCAGCACACTCACTCGTCGGCTTAGGGACCCCCCTGTCTCGAAACGCCGACAGTTGGCGCGCCAGGTAGGGGCCTGCTGCGTGCTGACGAATAGCTCCCCGTCAAGCTCCAGATGGGCAGTCTCCAGCAACCTCTCCTGCCCGGGACGGTGCTTCGTTTCGGGGCTCTCGAGTTCATGTCCTTCGACGACAACTACGACATGATACTTCTTCCACCGCCGTGCGACCACGACAATGGCGGCCGACAACCCGCCCGCCGGCGGCGGAATCGACGACGTCTTCCCCGCGTGGTGGAAGAGCTATATTCGGGCTCGCTCCGTTCTCTCCCCCGCCAACGGAGGGGAAGGCGGAGCCGTCAAGGCCAGACGGGAGGCCGCGCTTCGTCAGCCGTCGAGCGAATCGACGCCCCCGACGCCCCGACGGGAGGCACGCCGGACGTCGACCTCGTGTTCGAGACGGAGGCGAGCGCCGTCCCCCCGCGGCACGCTGACCCTGAGCAAGAAGACGACGCCGGCGCGCTCGCGGAAAGCCTGCAGGACGTCGCCCTCGAACCAGAGATGACGGCGCAACCAGTCCCCGATGTGACTACGTCGCTCCTCATCGACCAAAAGGTAACGACTAACTCGCATCTTGCGTCATTTCGACTCGGCCTCCACCCGCCAAACGACCTCGATTTGGTGGGCGCTCTCATTGAGGCGAGTGCAACCCCACTGAGGTTCTGTATGCGGTCGCCTTGGGACCGACTGACGGACGTATCGACCTACGGGCCCTCTGGGTCCGAGGAAGATGACGACCCCAGCATCGGTTGGGATTTCTCCGGACTTGGCAACCCCAGTGCCGTGCGGGACTTCATGGCCGCATGTGACTACTGTCTGTCCGACTGTTCCGATGGAAGCCGCAGCCTTGGCGACAAGAGCTGCGGCCCAAGCCGCGAATGTTTCCACATCGAGCTAGGGAATCCCACCGAAGGCAACCATCTTGGCATGCCGGAGGATGGTGATCTCCCTAGGCCGGTGCCTCGCGCCGACATCCCACGGGAGCTAGCTGTGGTCCCCGCTCCGGCAGGGGGTTACGACCCACAACTCGAGCAAGTCCGCGAGGCGCAGGCCAGGCTCAACGAGGAAACGGGAGCGCTTGAGCCGATCCGTCGGGACGTCGGACAGGCATGGGTGGACCAACCCTTGGCCGGAGAAATACGTCATCTGCCCCAAGGTCTCCAGCACCGCGTCGCCAACGACGTCAGGATCAGGCCGCCGCCCGCATCCAGCGGGGTCGGTCAGAACCTGGCAACCGCAGCAATGCTCATCCGCGCGATGCCGGAGCAGTCAACCACCGAGGGTCGGCGGATCCAGGGAGAACTCAAGAATCTCCTGGAAGGCGCCGCGGCCCGGCGGGCCGAGAGCACTGCATCCCGAAGGCAAGGATATCCCTCGGAACCTCATGCCGCGACTTCCCGATTCATGCGGGAAGCCTCGGTCTACACCGGGCGCACGCGCAACACCGCGCCTGCGGCCCCGGGCCACCTCGGCAACGAGCACCATCGACGCGACCGTCGGGCTCACCTCGACGAACGGGTGCGCCGAGGCTATCACCCCAGGCGTGGGGGACGTTACGACAGCGGGGAAGATCGGAGTCCTTCGCCCGAACCACCCGGTCCGCAGGCTTTCAGTCGGGCCATCCGACGGGCGCCATTCCCGACCCGGTTCCGACCCCCGACTACTATCGTAAAGTACTCGGGGGAAACGAGACCGGAGCTGTGGCTCGCGGACTACCGCCTTGCCTGCCAACTGGGTGGAACGGACGACGACAACCTCATCATCCGCAACCTCCCCCTGTTCCTCTCCGACACTGCTCGTGCCTGGTTGGAGCACCTGCCTCCGGGGCAGATTTCCAACTGGGACGACTTGGTCCAAGCCTTCGCTGGCAATTTCCAGGGCACATACGTGCGCCCCGGGAATTCCTGGGACCTTCGAAGCTGCCGGCAACAGCCGGGGGAGTCGCTCCGGGACTACATCCGGCGATTCTCGAAGCAGCGCACCGAGCTGCCCAACATCACCGACTTGGATGTCATCGGCGCGTTCCTCGCCGGCACCACTTGCCGCGACCTGGTGAGCAAGCTGGGTCGCAAAACCCCGACCAGGGCGAGCGAGCTGATGGACATCGCCACCAAGTTCGCCTCTGGCCAGGAGGCAGTCGAGGCTATCTTCCGAAAGGACAAGCAGCCCCAGGGCCGCCCATCGGAAGAAGCCCCTGAGGCGTCTGCTCCGCGCGGCGCCAAGAAGAAAGGCAAGAAGAAGTCGCAATCGAAACGCGACGCCGCCGACGCGGACCTTGTCGCCGCCGCCGAGCATAAGAACCCTCGGAAGCCCCCCGGAGGTGCAAACCTCTTCGACAAGATGCTCAAGGAGCCGTGCCCCTACCATCAGGGGCCCGTCAAGCACACCCTCGAGGAGTGCGTTATGCTTCGGCGTCATTTCCACAGGGCCGGGCCATCCGCCGAGGGTGGCAGGGCCCACGACGACGACAAGAACGAAGATCACCCAGCAGGGGGGTTCCCCGAGGTCCGCGACTGCTACATGATCTATGGAGGGCATGCGGCAAGTACCTCGGCTCGGCGCCGCAAGCAAGAGCGCCGGGAGGTCTGCTCGGTGAAGGTGGCGGCGCCAGTCTACCTAGACTGGTCCGACAAGCCCATCACTTTCGACCGAGCCGACCACCCCGACCGTGTGCCGAGCCCGGGGAAATACCCGCTCGTCGTCGACCCCGTCGTCGGCAACGTCAGGCTCACCAAGGTCCTGATGGATGGGGGCAGCTGCCTCAACATCATCTACGCCGAGACCCTCAAGCTCCTGCGCGTCGATCTGTCCTCCGTCCGAGCAGGCGCTGCGCCCTTCCACGGGATCATCCCTGGGAAGCGCGTCCAGCCCCTCGGGCGACTCGACCTCCCAGTCTGCTTCGGGACACCCTCCAACTTCCGAAGGGAGACCCTGACATTCGAAGTGGTCGGGTTCCGAGGAACCTACCACGCCGTGCTAGGGAGGCCATGCTACGCGAAGTTCATGGCCGTCCCCAACTACACCTACCTGAAGCTCAAGATGCCGGGCCCCAACGGGGTCATCACTGTCGGCCCCACGTACAAACACGCGTTCGAATGCGACGTGGAGTGCGTGGAGTACGCCGAGGCCCTCGCCGAGTCCGAGGCCCTCATCACCGACCTGGAGAACCTCTCCAAGGAGGTCCCAGACGTGAAGCGCCATGCCGGCAACTTCGAGCCAGCGGAGACGGTCAAGGCCGTCCCCCTCGACCCCAGTGGCGACACCACCAAGCAGATCCGGATCGGCTCCGGGCTCGACCCCAAATAGGAAGCAGTGCTCGTCGACTTTCTCCGCGCGAACGCCGACGTCTTTGCGTGGAGTCCCTCGGACATGCCCGGCATACCGAGGGATGTCGCCGAGCACCCGCTGGATATTCGGGCCGGAGCCCGACCCGTCAGACAGCCTCTGCGCCGATTCGACGAGGAGAAGCGCAGAGCGATTGGCGAAGAGATCCACAAGCTAATGGCGACAGGGTTCATCAAAGAGGTATTCCATCCCGAATGGCTTGCCAACCCTGTGCTTGTGAGGAAGAAAGGGGGCAAATGGCGGATGTGTGTAGACTACACTGGTCTCAACAAAGCATGTCCGAAGGTTCCCTACCCTCTGCCTCGCATCGACCAAATCGTGGATTCCACTGCTGGGTGCGAAACCCTGTCCTTCCTCGATGCCTACTCAGGGTATCACCAGATCCGAATGAAAGAGTCCGACCAGCTCGCGACTTCTTTCATCACGCCGTTCGGCATGTACTGCTATGTCACCATGCCGTTCGGCTTGAGGAATGCAGGTGCGACGTACCAGCGGTGCATGAACCATGTGTTCGGCGAACACATCGGTCGCACGGTCGAGGCCTACGTCGATGACATCGTAGTCAAGACTCGGAAGGCTTCCGACCTCCTCTCCGACCTTGAGGTGACATTCCGGTGTCTCAAGGCGAAAGGAGTCAAGCTTAATCCTGAGAAGTGTGTCTTCGGGGTGCCCCGAGGCATGCTCCTAGGTTTCATCGTCTCCGAGCGAGGCATCGAGGCCAACCCGGAGAAGATCGCGGCCATCACCAGCATGGGACCCATCAAGGACTTAAAAGGGGTACAGAGGGTCATGGGATGCCTCGCGGCCCTGAGCCGCTTCATCTCATGCCTCGGTGAAAGAGGTCTGCCTCTGTACCGCCTCTTAAGGAAGGCCGAATGTTTCGTTTGGACCCCTGAGGCCGAGGAAGCCCTCGACAACCTGAAGGCACTCCTTACAAAGGCGCCAGTCTTGGTGCCGCCGGCGGACGGAGAAGTCCTCTTGGTCTACGTTGCCGCGACCACTCAGGTGGTTAGCGCCGCGATCGTGGTCGAGAGGCAGGAGGAAGGGCATACATTGCCCGTTCAGAGGCCGGTCTACTTCATCAGCGAAGTGCTGTCCGAGACCAAGATCCGCTACCCACAAGTTCAAAAGCTGCTGTACGCTGTGATCCTGACAAGGCGGAAGCTACGACACTACTTCGAGTCCCATCCGGTGACTGTGGTGTCATCCTTCCCCCTGGGGGAGATCATCCAGTGCCGAGAGGCCTCGGGCAGAATCGCAAAGTGGGCGGTGGAGATCATGGGCGAAACGATCTCGTTCGCCCCTCGGAAGGCCATCAAGTCCCAAGTGTTGGCGGATTTCATGGCCGAATGGGTCGACACCCAGTTGCCAACGGCTCCGATCCAACCGGAGCTCTGGACCATGTTTTTCGACGGGTCGCTGATGAAGACAGGAGCCGGCGCGGGCCTGCTCTTCATCTCGCCCCTCGGGAAGCACTTGCGCTACGTACTGCGCCTCCACTTCCCGGCGTCCAACAATGTGGCCGAGTACGAAGCTCTGGTCAACGGATTGCGGATCGCCATCGAGCTAGGGGTCAGACGCCTCGACGCCCGCGGTGATTCGCAGCTCGTCATCGACCAAGTCATGAAGAACTCCCACTGCCGCGACCCGAAGATGGAGGCCTACTGCGACGAGGTTCGGCGCCTGGAAGACAAGTTCTTCGGGCACACTCACTCCTCAACAAGAGAATGCAGCCGCCGGCCCGCACCGCTGCGCGGATCCTCCTCTCCCCCGTCGACAAGGCGAAAGGCTCGGCGAAAAAGAAGTAAGTCCACAAATCCCAATGGGGAGCAATCCCCAGGTACCCTTCGCATAGCGCTACGAAAATAGCGGCCTGCGAGATGGAGTTGGGGGAGAGGTTGTGCAACTCCACCCCATAGTGGAACAAGATGGCCCGCATAAAGCGGCCCGCCGGCGCACCAAATCCCCGCTCATGGAAGGAGACGAAGCTCACAACATACCCTGGCGGTGGGGACGGAGCGGCTCCGCCCACGGGAGGAATCCACTCTGGCCGCTGCTTGTCGGTGAGGGGACGGAGCAGACCTTCGCCGACCAGCTCCTCCAGATCGCTCGCCGTCACCGTGGAGAAGGGCCACGGATCGCGCGGGGGGATTATGGTCACTCGGTCCGCCATCACCAAGATGGAGAAGATGGCGGCGCGGGGGCAGGGAAGGTGGTTTCTCTCTCCTCCTGCTAAAGTTCCCCGGGTGGCGAAAACCCGAAGGGAAAAGAAGGGAGCAGAGTGAAGAACCGTCACCGGGCCCCCTCTCAAGTATATGAAGGCCAGGGCGAAACCGTTTCCAGCACGCCGCCTGGACCGGACGCAGGATTCGAAAAACGCGAAGCGGCACAGCCGTTCCTCAAAACGGCTCTCACTCGCGTAACGGCCGCCCCGCCAACCACTCGTCCCGTCGCATTAACTCCGCGGCGGGACACGCGGCGCTTCTGGCAGAAGGAGCACGCGACGCTTCACCTTCGCCGTAATAACCGCGTCAGAAAAGGTACGCCACGTCGTCCGATTTCGTATCCTTTTCCGTTTTCCTCCTTCTCTATCTCTTGCAACAGGGACCGGGGAAGGGGGATACCCCGAAAGGGATCCTTCTCCACGAAGGAGCCGGGCTCCAAGCCCCCCATTACTGATCAGGGGTTCGAAGGCTGGCCCCCCGAGGGTTCAACAGCCGCCTTAGATCGCGTGGGCCCGACACCCACTACTGGTCAGGGGTTCGAAGGCCAGCCCCCCGAAGGGCTCCATGGCCGCCTCAGGCTACTCGGGCTCCGCGCCCATTACTGATCAGGGGTTCGAAGGCTGGCCCCCGAAGGGTTCACAGTCGCCTCAGACACCGAGCGAGGGATGACCAGGGGTACGTTCGATACATAACCGAGGCTCGGGCTGCGCTCCCGAGGTACCCTAGGACATTTCCGAGACCAGCGGGAACGATCTTGTAACGGAATCCCATCGGAGGGAGGCATCGAGCCCTCGGACCCCGTCGCCAGGGGACCGGGTCCGGCAAATCACCCGCAGGTACTTTTGGGCGTGCCTCCGGGCCCCTAGCCGACCCCCAACGAACGGGGCACGGACGTCCACTCGGATTACCCGCTTGCAGCTCACCGGAGACACCATGTTCGGTGCCCATCGAGGGTAACATGGCGCACTCCCCCCTCCTCCTTGCGGAAAGGCGACGTAGGGGCGTATGTAAAAAGCCGAGTCTGTCCCTGATCGTCCTCTCGCCCTGTGCAGAGGCTCGGGGGCTGCTCTCGCAAAAACCGGCTCCGGCCAAATCGTTGACAGCGTCAACATACCAGCCCGAGAGCTTGGGCCCCGACCGTGCACCCGGGCTACGGCCAGTTCGCATGAGGGAACGACCAGACCAGCCGAAGCGTAAAGCGAAGCATTAAGACCTCGAAGGAGTGTAACCACTCCTCCGAGGCCTCGGGGGCTACACCCGGCGGGTGCGCTCGCGCGCACCCACCGGAACGAAATGCAACCGAGAAAGGCTGGTCCCCTTGCAAAAAAGTGCGACGAAAGCCTCCAAGCGAGTGCTAACACTCCCTTCGAGGCTCGGGGGCTACTGTCGGGGACCATAATTAGGGGTACCCTCAAGACGCCTAATTCTCAGCTGGTAACCCCCATCAGCATAAAGCTGCAAAGGCCTGATGGGCGCGATTAAGTCAGGGATCAGTCCACACGAGTGACTCGATCACGCTTCACCCGAGCCTAGCCTCGGCCGAAGGCAGCCGACCTCGAGAGACTTCCGTCTCGCCCGAGGCCCCCCTTTTTATGGCGGACACATCACCGGCTCGCCCAAGGCCTTGGCTTCGCTCAGAAGCAACCTTGACTAAATCACCGCACCGACTGACCAAATTGCAGGGGCATTTAACGCAAAGGTGGCCTGACACCTCTATCCTGACACGCGCCCCCGGCAGAGCCGAGGTGACCGCCGTCACTCCACCGCTCCACTGGCCAGTCTGACAGAAGGACAGCGCCGCCTGCGCCACTCCGACTGCAGTGCCACTCGACAGAGTGAGTCTGACAGGCCATTAGGCCTTGCCGAAGGCGCCACGGCGAACTCCGCTCCGCCTGACCCCAGGGCTCGGACTCGGGCTAAGACCCGGAAGACGGCGAACTCCGCTCCACCCGACCCCAGGGCTCGGACTCGGGCTAAGACCCGGAAGACGGCGAACTCCGCTCCGCCCGACCCCAGGGCTCGGACTCGGGCTAAGACCCGGAAGACGGCGAACTCCGCTCCGCCCGACCCCAGGGCTCGGACTCGGGCTAAGACCCGGAAGACGGCGAACTCCGCTCCGCCCGACCCCAGGGCTCGGACTCGGGCTAAGACCCGGAAGACGGCGAACTCCGCTCCGCCCGACCCCAGGGCTCGGACTCGGGCTAAGACCCGGAAGACGGCGAACTCCGCTCCGCCCGACCCCAGGGCTCGGACTCAGGCTAAGACCCGGAAGACGACGAAACTCCGCCTCGCCCGACCCCAGGGCTCGGACTCCGCCCTGGCCTCGGCCAGACGACTTCCGCCTCGCCCGACCCCCTGGCTCGGGCTCGGCCACGGCAACTGAAGGCAAGACTCAACCTCGGCTTCGGAGGAAACCCCACGTCGCCCTACCTAGAGCACAGACCGCCACGTCAACAGGAAACGTCATCATCATCCTACCCCGAATCGACTCGGGTCACGGAGAACAAGACCGGCGTCTCGTCCGGCCAGCTCCGCCAGAGGGGCAATGATGGCGCTCCACGAGCTCTATGACGACGGCGGCCCCCAGCTCTCTTACGGCAGCAGGACAACGTCAGCAGGGACTCGACCGCTCCAACAGCTGTCCCTCCATCAGGCTCCGCCGCACCTCCGATAGCCACGACATCACGCCAGCAGGATGCCCAGATCTCTCCGGCTGCCACATCGGCATGTACCTAGGGCACTAGCTCTCCCTCCGCTAGACACGTAGCACTCTGCTACATCCCCATTGTACACCTGGGTCCTCTCCTTACGACTATAAAAGGAAGGACCAGGGCCTTCTCAGAGAAGGCTGGCCGCGCGGGACCGAGGACGGGACAGGCGCTCTCTTGGGGCCGCTCGCTTCCCTCACCCGCGTGGACGCTTGTAACCCCCCTACTGCAAGCGCACCTGACCTGGGCGCGGGACGAACACGAAGGCCGCGGGACTTCCACCTCTCTCACGCTCGGCTCCGGCCGCCTCGCCTCTCCCCCCTCCGCGCTCGCCCACGCGCTCGACCCATCTGGGCTGGGGCACGCAGCACACTCACTCGTCGGCTTAGGGACCCCCCTGTCTCGAAACGCCGACAATATGCGAGAGGAGAGCAAAAGAGAACAACCGAATGGGCACAACTGACAAGTCTGCGGGCTCTGTCCCTTTTTCTGCCCTGTCGCGGACGGTCCGCGCAGGGGCGGCGGACGGTCCGCGCCCTGATGATCTCAGACGGTCTGCGAGGCTGCTCGGACTGTCCATTTCCTGATGCTGCGGACGGTCCGCGGTCCATGGGCGGACGGTCCGCGGCCTGATACTCATTTTTCCAATTTCTGTCCACTTTCTGATTTTGAATTCCGAATCCGAATTGGTGCTCATATATGGACATTTTGACCAATCCAAAAGTTGGTATGCATGCATATACTTATGATGTATTTGAGAAATGCAAGATTTTTGAATTAAACTATCTAGAGCAATTAGAAATGAAAAATGCACAAATAATACCAAATAAATAGCATAAAAAGCATACTTAGACCCAAGATGCAAGGCGACACATGTGTGATCAACTTCAAGTCACATTAGAGATATCGATCACATTCATTTCACTTCTTAGAGAACAAAATCTTGTTTCATCCAAAGGTTTTGTAAAAATGTCTGCTAATTGATCATCGGTGCCAATGGAATAAATAGAGATATCTCCCTTGCCAACATGATCTCTTAAGAAGTGATGCCGTATATCAATATGCTTGGTTCTTGAGTGTTGGACCGGATTGGTAGCCAATTTCACCGCACTCTCATTATCACACATGAGAGGCACATTTTTGAAAATAATTCCATAGTCCAATAAGGTTTGTTTCATCCATAATAGTTGAGCACAACAATTTCCGGCCGATATATATTCCGCCTCGGCGGTAGATAGAGCAACCAAATTTTGTTTCTTAGAAGACCATGAAACAAGAGATCTACCAAGAAATTGACAACAACCGGAGGTGCTTTTTCTATCAACTTTGCACCCCGCATAGTCCGAATCCGAATATCCAATTAATTCAAATTGAGCACCTTTGGGATACCATAGACCAATATTGGGAGTATACTTCAAATATCTTAGAATTCTTTTAGCGGCCTTCAAGTGAATCTCTCTAGGAGAAGCTTGAAATCGAGCACACATGCATACACTAAACATAACATCGGGCCTAGATGCGGTAATATAAAGCAAACTACCAATTATTGAACGATAAAGTTTTTGATCAACTATAGTACCTCCTTCATCTAAGTCTAGATGACCATTTGTTGCCATTGGAGTCTTGATAGGCTTAGCATTTTCTAAACCAAACTTCTTGAGCATGTCCCTCAAATATTTTGATTGACTTATAAAAATTCCATCTTTCAATTGTTTGATTTGAAGGCCAAGAAAGAAGCTCAATTCTCCTATCATAGACATTTCAAATTCCTTTGACATCATTTTTCCGAACTCCTCACAAAATAATTCATTAGTAGATCCAAAAATAATATCATCAACGTAGATTTGACAAACAAATAAATCTTTGCCAATTCTTTTAGTGAATAGAGTAGTGTCAACCTTCCCAATTTTGAAGTCTTTGGAAAGCAAGAAATCCCTAAGCCTTTCATACCAAGCGCGTGGAGCTTGCTTAAGCCCATAGAGAGCTTTAGAAAGCTTGAACACATGGTTAGGTCTTTTGGGGTCCTCAAAACCGGGAGGTTGTTCAACATACACTAGTTCACTAATCTTACCATTTAGAAAGGCACTCTTTACATCCATTTGGTAGAGCTTGATATTGTGTGCACAAGCATAAGCAAGTAGAATCCGGATTGCTTCTAATCTTGCTACGGGAGCAAATGTCTCCCCAAAATCCAATCCTTCAATTTGAGTATATCCTTGTGCAACTAATCTTGCCTTGTTTCTTACTACCACACCATCTTCATTGTGCTTGTTGCGAAACACCCATTTTGTACCAATAACATTGTGGTTCTTTGGTCTCTCAACAAGCTCCCAAACTTCATTTCGAGCGAAGTTATTTAATTCTTCATGCATTGCATTCACCCAATCAACATCAAGTAGAGCTTCATCTACACGGTTAGGTTCCATACAAGATACAAAAGAGAAATGTTCACAAAATGAAGCTATGCGAGAGCGAGTTTGAACACCCTTACTAATATCACCCACAATTTGATCAACCGGGTGATCCTTCACAATGGAATGATGAATTCTTGATACCGTTTGATAGTTGCTTGTTGAAGCATTAGGAGGAACCGTAGGTCTTGAAGTACCTTGATCATGAGTATCCAAGGTTTCATCGAGTTGTTGGCTTTGGTGATCTTCCTCATTTATAGTTGAGGATGAAGGAATAACAACTACACTATCTTCATCATCATCTTCCTTAGGTTTTATTTCACCAATGGCCATTGTTTTCATTGCATTTATCAATTGAGTTCCCCCAACATCATCGAGATTATCACTCTCATCTTGAGACCCATTTGTTTCATCAAATTCAACATCATATGCTTCCTCAATAATACCATGAGATTTGTTGAAGACTCTATAAGCCTTACTATTTGATGAATATCCAAGAAGAAAACCCTCATCACATTTCTTCTCAAATTTAGAAAGCCGGCTTCCCTTTCTCAAAATATAACATTTGCAACCAAATACCCTAAAGTATGAGATATTTGGCTTTCTACCAATGAGCAATTCATATGGAGTTTTCTTCAAGAGTTTGTGACAATATAGTCTATTTGATGAATGACAAGCGGTATTTATTGCCTCGGCCCAATAAGAATCCGATATATTATATTCCGCTAACATAGACCTTGCCATATCAATAAGAGTTCTATTCTTTCTTTCAACAATACCGTTTTGTTCCGGGGTATATTTGGAAGAGAATTCATGTTTGATACCCTTGTCATCACAATATTGATCAATCCTTGCATTTTTGAATTCCGACCCATTATCACTTCTAACCTTTTTGATGTCGAAATCAAATTGATTTTGAGCCAATATAGCAAATGACTTGAATGTTTCAAACACATTGGATTTGTCTTGTAGAAAATAAACCCAAGTAAATCTTGAATAGTCATCCACAATCACAAGACAATAAGAATTACCACCAATACTTACAAAAGATGTGGGCCCAAATAAATCCATGTGAAGTAATTCCAAAGGTCGATGAGTGGACATTTGACTTTTATTTGGATGAGTATTTGCCACTTGCTTACCGGCTTGACAAGAGCTACACAATTTGTTCTTTTCAAACTTCACATCTTTCAAGCCTCGAACTAAGTCATGCTTGGTTAACCGATTGAGTTGCTTCATCCCAACATGACCAAGTCTTCTATGCCATAACCAACCTAGTGAAGCTTTTGAAAATAAGCAAGTTGTGAGCTTTGCCTCATTAGATGAGAAATCAACAAGATAAAGATTTTCATGTCTAAAACCTTTAAATTTAAGATTGCTACCGTCAACACTAGAGATAATAACATCTTCAACTGTGAAATTGCAACAAAATCCTAAATCACATAATTGAGCTACGAAAAGTAAATTAAAATTCAAAGACTCAACCAATAGCACATTTGATATAGAATGATCATTTGAAATAGCAATTTTACCCAAACCTTTAACCTTTCCTTTACGATTATCTCCAAATGTGATACTATCATAATTTGAGCAATCTTCCTCACTCATTTGGGTAAACATCTTCATATCCCCGGTCATGTGTTGAGTACATCCACTATCCAACACCCAATGATTCCCTCCCGCCTTGTAGTTTACCTACAAAAGGAAATCAATCTCTTTTAGGTACCCAAACTTGCTTGGGTCCTTGGATGTTAGTGACCAAGGTCTTTGGCACCCAAATAGCTTTCTTTTTGTTTCCAACAATTGAAGTACCAACAAATTTAGCATGAACACCTTTTGCATT
Source organism: Zea mays (assembly GCF_902167145.1). Taxonomy (NCBI): domain Eukaryota; kingdom Viridiplantae; phylum Streptophyta; class Magnoliopsida; order Poales; family Poaceae; genus Zea; species Zea mays. The sequence goes on along the minus strand of NC_050100.1, from coordinate 42,204,449 downwards.
ATGAGAAAGAACATAACAATGCTCAAAACAAGTGGAGGATACATGTTTGAACTTGGGACAATTTTTCTTAACATGTCCCTTTTTGTGACACTTGTGACACACTTTGTCACATTCTTTCACAAACAATGTCTTTTGCTTTACAAAAGCATTCTTTCCTTTCTTGGGAACATATCCAAGACCTTCACGGTTAAGAGAACATCGTTGACTTCCCAATATGAAATCCAACTTCTTCTTTCCACCATATGCCTTTTCTAGGTCATGAGTTAGAGTATTTATTCTATCCACTAACACTTCATTCTCAACAATAATTTTTGATTCATCAAGAGCAATATTATCATTGAGAGAAATTTTGCATTTATCACAAATAGAGTTAGTAGGTAGTGGTTCACTTGTAAGACTATCAAGTAAGTCACAAGTGACTCCAACATCCTTAGTGACCACCTCAACTTCATGCACAATAGATGATTTTTGAGCATCCGCAAGCTTCTCACAATTTTCTTTGAGATCATTGTGAGAGATCTTGAGCTCCTCAAAAGACACTTGGAGGTTTTTATATAATTCCTTCAAGGCCTTAAATTTTTCTTTTTCTTTGTGCATGTAGTCATCGGCCTCACCTAACATTCTAACAAGATCATCATATGAATAGCCATCATCATCAACATCATCGATATCATCATCATCATTTATATCATTTAAATCGGTGATGATTTTTACCTTAGCATCTCCCTTTGCCATGAGGCAATGGGGGGATGAGAAGAGTGAGGGAGCTTCCTTGATGGCAATTCCGGCATTGAGCTTGGATGAGGTGTCATCATCATCATCATCCGAGCTATCATCCGAGTCCCATTCAACTAAGTAGGCTTTGCCATCTTTCTTCTTGTTATAGTATTTCTTTTTCTTCTTGTCACTTTCATCTTTGCCCTTCTTCTTCTTGCTTGGACAATTCATGGCAATGTGACCGGGTTCCCCACACTCAAAACATTTTCTATCATTGAAAGCATTTCTTCTAGATGTTTGACCTCTTCTAGGTTGACCTCTTTTCATCTTCATGAATTTATTGAATTTCCTTACAAATAAAGCCATGTCACCATCACTCTCACTTTCATTTTCTTCATCATTGCTATCTTCCTTTTCAATTGCCTTTGAGGCCTTGGCTTTGAGAGCAATAGATTCATTTTTCACCTTCTTTGCCAAACTTAAAGCATCGGCTTGTGACTTCTTAAATATATCTTGAGTGAGAATTTCTCCCAATACTTCAGTTGGAGAGGTTGTAGATAGATCACTCCTTACTAGCATTGTCACAATAGTCTCATATTTCTCCGGAAGTGATCTAAGGAACTTGTGTGTGAAATCCACATCCGGAACATTAAAACCAAGTCCTTTGAGTTCATTTACAATCTCATTCAATCGATTGAACATATCGGATACACTCTCATCTTCTTTCATAATAAATTGCTCAAACTTCCCTTTGCACACATATAGTTTGGCACTCTTCACAATTGTAGTTCCTTCATGAATTTCCATTAGTTTTACCCAAATCTCATGAGCGGTTGTGAGATTCTTGATACGATTGAACTCATTTATATCAAGAGCATCATAAAAGACATTCATGGCTTGATCATTTGTGAGGATATTCTCATTATCACTAACGGATGGTTCATCTTCCTTCAATACAACAAATCCATCTCTGACAATTGGCCAAATTTTTCCACCCATTGCTCTAAGATGCATTGACATTCTTATTTTCCAATAATCATAATTGTTTCCATCAAAGTGCGGTGGCTTCCCAATGTGCACATTGTTGTTACTAGCCATTTTGTCCCACTCCGGGATGATTAGATCCACAAACAATGGAGTCCTCGCCTCTGATACCACTTGTAGGATCTAGGACACCGGCTAGAGGGGGGGTGAATAGACGGTTTTGACTAAAAACAACAATACTAAGTAAATTTAATCAATACAACAAGGGGAATAAATTTACTAGTGTCAATAAGTAAACAAAGTATGAAAGACAACTATGGAGATTGAATACTCGAAGAACAATAAGCAAAACACTAATCAATTGCAAGGCAATAAGTAATGCTAGAAGGAATAGACACCGAAATTTATCCCGTGGTATCGGTGATTTGCCGATCACCCCTAATCCACGTTGAGGTGGACTTCAAGCTCTCACTTGCTCCTCTATCAAGACACGACTTGATCTTTGAGCCAAGTGGACAAGAAATCACTCAATACCTCGATTCCACTAATGTCACCTTTGCCGCTTCGGCGAGGTAGGCGCGAACCCCTCACAATCAACACCGCGGCTTCTCCACAATCTTCTTGGAGAGCTCGACGGAGACAATCACCCGAGCCGTCTAGGAGGCGGCAACCTCCAAGAGTAACAAGCCAACGACGCTTGCTCGGTGTACCACCTAGTGCCTCAAGAATCACCAAATGATGCAAATGCACTAGGAACCCTCAATCTCTCACTAGAATGCAATCTCAAGCAAAGAGTGTGAGAGAGTGAGTTGGAAGATCACAAATGAGCTCAATGTGTGCAAGGAATGGCCAAGAGAGATCTCACACACGAGCTACTCTTCTATTTATAGTCCCCCATCTAAAACCAACCGTTATGTGCAAAAGAGGGCAGTTCTGCGCAGGCGCGGACCGTCCGCGCCCTAGGGCCGGACGGTCCGCCGTACACCATAACGGCTATAATGACCGTTGGAACATGTCAGAGTTGACTCAAAAGGTGGGTCCGGACAGTCCGCCCTTCAAGGTCGGACCGTCCGCCCTTCAAGGTCGGACCGTCCGCGACCTGGCAATTTCAAACACCCGAGCCTCGGATCAAACGGAGTTAACACACGCGGACCGTCCGGCTATAAATCCCGGACCGTCCGCGACCTGAGACAGTACTGTCCGGACTGGTCCCCCGGACCGTCCGTAGTACAAATCAATAAAAACACACAGTCCCTGTCCAAAAACGAGTTAGACACATGCGGACCGTCCGCGCCTCACAGGCGGACCGTCCGCCTATAATTCAGGGACTGACCCGAAGCCACCTTCCTTTGGTCAGGACTGCGGACGGTCCGGCCCTAAGGCCCGGACGGTCCGCAGTGCAAAAGAACACAGAGTCAATACAAATGGTCAAACCTCGGACTCTCTGGAGGATCGCGGACGGTCCGCCCCCAAGGGCCGGACAGTCCGCGCGACCAAGACTTCTCAAGTTTCAAACAAGCTTTTGAATGAACTTTTAACTCACGAAATGAGAAGCGCTGTTAGTCCTTATGCAAAGGCAACTACTTGATGCTCTATGAGGCACTAAGTCTTACACAGATCTAAGTCATTGACCCCTCTTAATAGTACGGCTATCTAGCCTACTAATCCGGTCAAGCATCTTCTCTAAACTCCTCAAGACCGGCAAAAGTAAAACCTATATTATACCTTTGCCTTCATCTGATCCACAACCAATGCGTATGACTCTTCAACATTTCCTGTTCTATGTGGTCCAACCCTGCATTCTTATTTCTCCAAGAATCGTTAGTCCACAAGTAGTTGTCATTAATTACCAAAACATTACCATAGGGGCCTAGATGATTCACACCGGGGGAGGTCGGGGCGCGCCGGGGCGAGGACGGCCGAACCGGGTGGCCGGGCGGGCGAGGGAGGAGGAGGGAGAAGGGGGAAGGAGAGGGGAGGAGGGGGGCCTCACCGGAGGGGGGCGGCACGGCGGCGGCGCCGGGGAGGGGAGAGGCGGCGGCGGCGGCGGCGCTAGGGCAAGGGCGGCGCGGTTAGGGTTTGGGGAGAGAGAGAGCGAGAGAATGACGGGTGGGGCCCGCGGGGGGGGGGGGGATTTTTGGGAAAAAAGAAAAGGGTGGGGGGGGGGGGGGGCGGCTGGGCCGGATGGGCCCAAAGTGGGGGAAGGGGGGGGGGGGCGCGGCTGGGCCGGCCGGGGCCCACGCGGGAGGGGAGGGGGGGAGAGAAAAAGAAAGAGTTTTCTTTTTCTAAAATCTAATTTTCTCGGGGTGAAAGCTTTTACGTTTTAAACAACCAAAAGTATGCATGGTTCGGCATGGTGCATCACACGAAATAAAGTGTTTTAGGGTTTTGCTTTACACGAGGTCTAAAGCCAAAACCCGCTGCGACTTTGGAAAAGATCAAGGCTTAGAGAGAAGAAAAGGGAAAAGGAAAGAGTAACGCCTGAATTTGGTGAGAGAAAAGAAGAAAAAAATTCTGCCCCCAAATTCAGGGCGTTACAAACCTATCCCCCTTAAAAGAATCTCGCCCTCGAGATTCAGGGTTGGCTAGCAAAGAGCTCAGGGTATTTAGCCATCAGATCATCTTCACGCTCCCAGGTTGCTTCTTCCTCAGAGTGGTGATTCCATTTGACTTTGCACATTCTGATGGTCTTCCTTCGGGTGACTCTGTCTGCAACCTCAAGGATTTGCACTGGCTTCTCAACGTAGGTCAAGTCCTCCTGGACTTCAAGACCTTCCACTGGCAACTGCTCTTCTGGCACACGCAAGCACTTCCTCAACTGAGACACATGAAAGACATCATGCACAGCAGACAAATTCTCGGGCAAACTGAGCTGATAGGCCACTTCTCCACGTCTTGCAAGAATCTGATACGGACCAATGTAGCGGGGTGCTAGCTTGCCTTTCACTCCGAACCTTCTGACTCCTCTGATTGGTGACACTTTCAGATAGACAAAGTCTCCGACTTCGAAACTCAGCTCTCTTCTTCTTGTGTCTGCATAGCTTCGCTGCCTCGATTGCGCTATCTTCAGATTCTCTCGGACCATCTTGATGTTCTCTTCGGCTTCAAGCAAAATGTCTGGCCCAAACACTTGCTTTTCTCCAGGCTGATCCCATTGCAACGGAGTTCTACAACTCCTTCCATAGAGCGCCTGAAATGGTGACATCTTCAAACTGGCCTGGTAACTGTTGTTATAGGAAAACTCTGCATAAGGCAATCGCTTGTCCCATCCGGACTGATCTTGCAACGCACAGGCTCTCAACATATCTTCAAGAATTTGGTTGGTCCTTTCGGTCTGGCCATCCGTCTGCGGGTGATAAGCTGAACTGAAATTCAGATGCGTGCCCAAGGCTTCATGCAACTGCTGCCAGAAATGAGAGGTGAACTGCGTTCCTCTGTCTGACACTATCTTCTTTGGCACACCATGAAGACAAACGATCCGAGACATATACAATTCTGCCAATACTGCACTGCTATAGTTGGTCTTGACAGGTATGAAGTGGGCTGACTTGGTCAAGCGGTCCACTACTACCCAAATGGAATCGTAGCCGGCTCGAGTGCGAGGCAATCCGACTATGAAATCCATACCAATTTCATCCCATTTCCACTGAGGGATCTGCAACGGCTGCAACAATCCGGCAGGTCTCTGGTGCTCTGCCTTAATTCTTCGGCAACTATCGCACATAGCCACATGCTCTGCGATTTCCCTCTTCATTCCGTACCACCAGAATTTCTTCTTCAGATCCTGATATATCTTCTCACTGCCAGGGTGAATCGAATAGGCTGTCTCATGAGCTTCCTTGAGAATCAACTCCCGAATGGACTGGACATTGGGAACACACAAGCGGTCTTTGAACCATATCACGCCTTCTGCATCTTCTCGAAAATCTTTGCCTTTGCCTTCTAGGATCAATCGCCGGATCTCACTGATTTTCTCATCATTCTTCTGCGCTTCTTTGATTTCGCGCTCCAAGGTAGGTTCCAACTCAACTGTAACTCCTCGCGAATTGTTCAGAAATCCGAGACTCAACCTGTCAAACTCTTTGGCCAACTCATAAGGCATCGGACGAGCGACCATCAGATTGACTTGACTCTTTCTGCTCAAAGCATCTGCTACTACGTTTGCTTTGCCTGGATGGTAATGAATCTCCAACTCATAGTCTTTGATCAACTCTAACCATCTTCGTTGCCTCATGTTCAACTCTGACTGAGTGAATATGTACTTCAGACTCTTGTGATCTGTGTAGACATCGCATTTCTGTCCATACAGATAGTGCCTCCATGACTTCAGTGCGTGAACCACTGCTGCCAACTCTAGATCATGGATTGGGTAATTCTTCTCATGAACCTTCAGCTGTCGGGACGAGTAAGCCACAACTCTTCCCTCTTGCATCAACACACATCCCAAACCTGTGTAGCAAGCATCGCAATACACCGAGAAGGGCTTGTGCACATCAGGCAAGACTAGGACAGGCGCTGTAGTCAACTTCTCTTTCAGCGCTTCAAAGGCCTCTTGGCATTTCTGAGTCCACTTGAACTCAACTTTGTTGCCTAGCAACGCTGTCATTGGTTTCGCAATCTTCGAAAACCCTTCAATGAATCGCCGGTAATATCCGGCTATTCCAATGAAGCTCTTGATTCCTCTAGCATCCGTTGGCGCTTTCCAGTTCAAAATGTCTGCCACTTTCTTCGGATCCACAACCAATCCTTCTTTGTTGATTATGTGACCCAAGAACAGGACTTCACTGATCCAGAACTCACACTTGCTCAACTTTGCATACAACTGGTGCTCTCGCAATCTCTGCAATACCACCCTCAAATGATCTGCATGCTCTTCTTCGCTTTGAGAATAAACCAGAATGTCATCAATGAATACCACCACAAACTTATCAAGATAATCCATGAATACACTATTCATCAAGTTCATGAAGAATGCTGGCGCATTGGTCAAACCAAAAGACATCACTGTGAACTCATACAAACCATACTTGGAAATGAATGCCGTCTTCGGAATGTCCGAAGGTCGGATCCTGAGCTGATGATAACCTGACCTCAGATCAATCTTGGAGAACACACTGGCTCCTCTCAACTGGTCGAACAGATCTTCGATTCTGGGCAAGGGATACTTGTTCTTGATCGTGACCTCATTCAAAGCTCGATAATCGATACACATCCTTTTGGTGCCATCTTTCTTCTCCACAAATAGGACAGGGGCGGCCCAAGGCGAGGTGCTTGGCCGAATGTAACCTTTCTCTGACAGCTCATCAATCTGCTTCTTAAGTTCAACCAACTCTGGTCCGGATATTCTGTAAGCTCTCTTAAAGATAGGGGCGGTTCCAGGAAGAAGCTCTATGGCAAATTCAACCTTCCGCTCTGGTGGCATACCCGGTAAGTCCTTTGGAAACACATCCGGGAACTCAGACACAACCTTGATACTCTCGATTGGGTCTGCTTCACTGCTATCAACAGCTATCTGATAACAACTTCCTTTCTTTGGCTCAGGCGGGACTAACTCGGTCACCACTTCCTCTCCTAGTGGGGACACCAACTTGATGGTCCTTTTATCACAACTGATAACTGCCTAATACTTATCTAGCCAATTCATCCCTAGGATGACATCTATACCCTGAGTACCCATTACTATAAGGTTGGCGGGAAACACTATCCCCCTTATTTCCACACTTATATTCAAACAAATGCTATCGGCTCGAATTCTACCATCGGCTGAGTCAATTTGAATGGGGGTTGACATGGTAGTAATTGGAAGATTATGTGCTTCTACCCATGATGCAGTAATGAAAGAATGTGTTGCTCCAGTATCAAATAACACTTCTGCAATATGGGAGTCGACTGGGAACATACCTACTATCATGCCGGGGGTCTCCTGAACTGCTTCAGCCTCCAAGTGGTTCAGCCTTCCATGATTATAGCGCGGCTGAGAGCGATTGCCTACTCCAGGCTGAGGCACATTCTGCTTTGCTGGGGCACTGGGGCCTGACTGCTGCTGGGCTGCCTTCTTCGGACATTGCATCACCCAGTGGCCTTGCTCTCCACAGTGGAAACACGCCCTGTTTCCAACCTGAGCTGGTGCTGCCTGACTGTTCGGCTGGTTTGCTGGGGCAGGAAAACGAGGTGCCTGCTGATTCTGCCTTTGAAACTGACCTCCTGACTGATTGCTCTGACGGTTCTGGTACTGAGGCTGAGGATACTGCCTTTGGAACTGCTGATGCTGAGGTGGACGTTGGTTCTGCCTGAACTGCTGAGGTTGATTGCCTGAGAAACGAGGACGATTGCTGCTTCCAGGCTGGGGTCCACTGATCTTGCGCTTACGATCCTCCATCTCCTTACACTTTCTCTCTGTCATGATTGCTCTGTCAATCAGGTGCTGGAATGTCGGGAAGGTGTGATTCATCAGCTGATACTGAAGAGGGTCAACCAAGCCTCTCAGGAAACGGTACTGTCGCTTGGCGTCGGTGTTGACATCTTCAGGAGCATAGCGAGACAATTGCAGAAACTTGTCCCGGTACTCGCTGACAGACGATGGCCCTTGCTTGAGAGCCAGGAACTCCTCCTTCTTCACTGTCATCAGACCTGCAGGAACATGGTACTGACGAAAGCTACCTCTGAACTCTTCCCAGGTGATGGCGTCAGGATGGGCATGGGTGGCGAGGTAAGACTCCCACCATGATTGGGCTGCTCCTCTCAACAGACGGGGACCATACAGAACTTTCTCCCTGTCATCGCACTGAGCGGTATGCAACTCCCGCTCCACAGTGCGCAGCCAGTCTTCAGCATCCATGGGGTCAGAAGAGTGAGCGAACGTTGGTGGATGACCTCTCATGAATTCAGCACGCTTGTCTCTGGGCATCTGAGGCATCTGAGGCTGAAGTGGGGCCTGCTGCTGCTGCTGCTGCTGAATGGCGGCCAAAGTCTGACCGATGGCTTGAACTGCCTGAGTCTGCATTAGAAACATCTGCTCGATCGACATCGGGGGCGGGGGTGGGGGCGGCAGGTGCTGCTGCTGGGGCACCTCCTCCTGTTGAGCGGCTCGCTCCTGCTGAGCACGCCTTCCTCCTCTGCGCCTGTTCTCTGACATCTGCAGAATGCAACCACACATCAGAACTGATCTGGCAAATCTTGCAGCATAAGAAAAGAGAATAGAATTCTTCGACAGCACTGAACAGATGAGCATCTTCACTGATCTCCAACACAGGCCACACAGCTTCTCAGATAGAAAGGAAAGTGGAAAAAAGGTTTCCCAACTATATAACTAACTTTATTAATATAATAGGTAAACCAAAATGCAGGGGATACCCACACTCTGGTGACAGTCATTACAAAGATCCAAACCAAACATAGTTCATCATGACAAACATAAATGCACAGGATATAGCAAACTACCCTGTCTAACTAAGACTAACTAAGACCGAGACTAACGCTAAGACTGAAGCTTCTACGTATATATTTCGTATTAATTACAAGGTCCAACTCTAACGAGCTATGGTTCTAGAGTTATCTTGGTCTTGCAGTCGGGATTGCCATAAGACTGGTGTCCACGCTGAGGCGAGCGGTACAGGTGCTGAGTCCCAACAGGAGCGGGGGAACCACCATCCAAGTGACGACGTTCCGCACGCTCAGCCCGCAGCAGGGCGATCTCAGCACGAGCCCTACTCAGCTCATCTAATGCATGGTCCAGCTCCGTGTTTAGCACGGCGGCTAGGTTGACTGTGTTGCTCAACCTAGGATTGCCCTCACCGACAGGTGAGACAATCACGCCTCCTGTGCTGCCAGATGGACGGCGGGGGTAATACTTCAGGTCAAGACCGTCAGCTGCCCCACCGAAAACCGAGCAGTAGTGCGAAAGCGCACGCCGTGCAGCATCTTGCATGGCTGCCTCAGCTGAGTCCCGTTCAGAGATAGAATAGTGCTCTGAGCAGGCCTCCGCACCCTGGAGACTGTTCTCCGGGCAGCGCACCAAGCAGGTTGCCTCCCAGCGGTCCGGGTAGACCCTGCGACTATGCTGGTAGACCACACAGCGATACTCGACAGACCAAGTATGCCGGTTAAATGCCCGACGTAGCAGGGTGTCGAGCGCATCATGGAAGTGACACCCGCGAGCAGCGTCGCGAGTGATGGGTCGAGCAACCCATCCTTCCGGCTCAGGGTTAGCAGAGAAGTCGGTGTCGTGGCTCGAGCTGTCGTCGCCATCTCCGTCGTCTGGGTCTCCTCCAGCAGCTACTCCAGAAGCTGGGGCGCCCAGTGGTGGTGCAGGGGGCGCCTCCAGAGGAAGCACAGGGGAGCAGCTCCTCACAGACTCTATCTCCTGGTGGAGCGAGAAAGAAGAGCCCTGCTGCTCCTGTCGTCGACGCTCCTGCTCCTCACGCAGGCGGTGGTGTAGTCTCTCCAAGTGGCTGGACTGTCCGGCCACGGGTCGGCGAAGCGGACGCTCAGCAAGGCGGGAGGGTAAGAAGGGGATGACTGACTTTCGTGCAGTGTGTCTAAGTCGAGCCATCTACAAAAGACATCGCAAGCAAAAGGGTGAGAACAGAATTAATATGACCAGCAAATAATGAATCATAAGTAAATGAAGGATTAGAATAAAACATGATTTTCAGCAAGGTATAATATATAGTAGAACATAGGTTTGGTCGGTATGACCAACTTTTGAAGGGATATCAAAGTCAAGGCAGAGACAGAGGTCTATAGTCCTTAGAACGACCATTCTACTCTAGGTTAGCGGTCCTACAGTCAGCACGGCTTTGATACCACTTATGTCACACCCGGTTTTAGAAGGTAAACCGAATGCGAACCATGTACGTGCCAGGATCAGTTATTCACGTACACAGCAGTTACATAATATGGACATCATCACACAGTGCTCAAAATAGTATTAAGGGAAATAGTTGATTACATCATACGTCTGAGACGTCCATATAGTTCTTACAATAAATCAAAGTGCGGAAAAGAAACGTAGATAAACGCGGCCTTCACAGGCAGCCGACTGGGGGTTGCCGCTAACCCACTCCTAGAACTCGTCGTAGACTTGGAACTCCTGGAAGTCTCCTTCCACAGCTTCATCTTCGCCTGAGCAGTGGTTGCAATGCTGACAACCTGGGGGGGGGGGTTTGGTGTGTAGAGCAAGGGTGAGTACACATCAACATACTCAGCAAGTATCCTGTTTGGCTGTAGTGGACTAGCTGTATGTGGGGATAAGTCAAGCAGTTGCTTTTAGTTGGTCAAATTATTACTTACTAGTAGAAAGCCAAGTTTTAGCATTAACCCAAGTTATTAACCCAAACGTACTCCTTTCCAAACGGAAAGAGTACCACTTACCAGCACCATAGTCATAACCAGAATCATCGATCTCATTACCACCTATACCAAAGTATCTCTGATCAAGTACCACTAATCACTGGAGCTCCCTTGGCCGCTCATAACCGCGAGCACGGCTGATATATCAGTTTTCAAACACTCTGCAGAGGTTGTGCACTTTACCCACAAGCCGTGATTCCCATTCTGCCCGGAGAGAGCTACTCCCCATTGACCACTACCTAGGTGGCCTAGCAGGGCATCACTACGTAGCCTTTACAAAGATTCCCCGGGACTGCAGCCACCCGTTAGGTTTCCTAAATGCACCGCACTCCTCCCCAAGGGGCGAACCCAAACTTGGCAGAGCGAGCCGCATACACCGAGCCCCATTGACGGCACGACGGCTAAGTGAACTACACCCCGGGTCCTCTAATTACTCAGCTAAGGGCATCCCATTCCACCCTTATGGTTGCACTGTTTTCCCGGGCGGTCATCCATAGAACAGGTCCTTACGGAGAGGCACTCGAGAAACCGCTCGAGCCCCCTTGATGACCACAAGTACAACATCATAATAAGAGAAGGGAAAACAGCGTATCATAGATATTCTCATCATGTTCATTGATTAGAGTTAAGCAATAGCATAAAGCTAAACAGTAATAATCCAACCCAAATAGGTAAACAAGGACATGGATAACAAAAGCTAGTCAATCCTTAGGCATAAATGTGTAAAGCGGGAGGTGAATTAAATAATGAATAGGACATAGATAGGTCAAAGGACACTTGCCTCCACCAACCGACTGCTGCTCAGGGGCTTCTCCTGCGAGTTCCTCGGGCTCTTCAACCGGATCGTTCTCTAAGCGGGTGCAAACATACATACATCCATCCATTGAAATTAGGAAACCAACAGTACACCATACAAGAGAACAAGTAAAGCAAATATGCATAGAGTACCACATACGATAATGAATTTACCTTGGTTAGAAAGAAACGAGGGAAAGTTTCGCAGGGGTTGAGGCTTATACTCGAGAGACACTACGGGTAGACGAAAGACTAGACGTCACGTGCTCTAGTTTTAATTAGTCCTAACAAAAGAATTAGCTACATGCACTAATGTAATCGCAACCACTTTTAGTAGATTAACATTGAACGAGATAGATGATTAGTTATACGAATTAACTAACGTAACCAATTTCCAAATTGAGACTCCTATCTTATTAATATAAACGACGTGATTAGCGCATATAGGAGACGGGGGGGGGGGGGGGGGGGGGGTAGACGAGGGGTTAGGGGGTAGACGAGGCACGACGAGTCGTGCCAAGGCACGCGCACTACGCGGGCACGCACGCGAGGTCGCACGCACACGCTACGGACTAACCGTACGCACGTCGGGGCCGTGCGCTAGCCGAGCTCTAAGCCGCGCGCCATAGGCACGCTAGGCCAAGCTCGAGGCCACGCAGGGGCCAACACGACGCGAGCAAGGCACGGCGGGGCGAGCGGGCAAGCACGCCGGGGCCAGCGAGCGCGAGCGAGCGAGGGCGCGACCGGACGAGGCCGAGCGCGGGGACGGGCGGTCAAGCCGGGGCACGGGGGCGGTTGAACCGGGGGGGGCGCCGAGCTCGCCGGAAGGCGGGCGCGAGGGCGGGGCCGAGCGGGGCCAGGCGAGGGCGGCTCGCCGGAGGGCGGCGAGGCGGGGCCGACGCGGGCGCGGGGCTCGCCGGGGGCGAGGCAGCCGAGGGCGGCCAAGCCGGGGGCGGGGCCGAGGGGCGCGACGGGGCGGGGGCTCGCCGGAGCGGCCGGGCGCGGGCTCGCTGGAGGCGGGGGCGGGCGCGGCGGCGCCGGCCGAGCTCGCCGGGGGCGGGGACGAGCCGGGCGGCCGGGGCGGCGAGGCGGGGCGCGCCGGGGCGAGGACGGGCCGGGCGGCTCGCCGGAGGCGGCCGGGCGCGGCGGCGCGGGGCGCGCCGGGGCGAGGCGAGGGCGGGCTCGCCGGAGCGGCCGAGCCGAGCGGCCGGGGGCGGGAACGAGCCGGGCGGCCGGGGTCGCCGGGGCGGACGAGGGCGAGGGCGGCCGGGCGCGGGAGGCCGCGGGCAACCGGGGGAGAGGCGGCGCGGGCGGGGCCAAGCCGGGGGAGGTCGGGGCGCGGGCTCGCCGAGGGCCGAGGCAGCCGCCGGGGCCGGACGGGGCGGAGGCTCGCCGGAGGCGGGGGCGGGCGCGGCGGCGCCGGCCGAGCGCGGGACGGGGGCGGCCGGGGGAGGTCGGGGCGCGCCGGGGCGAGGACGGCCGAACCGGGTGGCCGGGCGGGCGAGGGAGGAGGAGGGAAAAGGGGGAAGGAGAGGGGAGGAGGGGGGCCTCACCGGAGGGGGGCGGCGCGGCGGCGGCGCCGGGGAGGGGAGAGGCGGCGGCGGCGGCGCTAGGGCAAGGGCGGCGCGGTTAGGGTTTGGGGAGAGAGAGAGAGAGCGAGAGAATGACGGGCGGGGCCCGCGGGGGGGATTTTTGGGAAAAAAGAAAAGGGTGGGGGGGGGGGGGGCGGCTGGGCCGGATGGGCCCAAAGTGGGGGAAGGGGGGGGGGGCGCGGCTGGGCCGGCCGGGGCCCACGCGGGAGGGGAGGGGGGGAGAGAAAAAGAAAGAGTTTTCTTTTTCTAAAATCTAATTTTCTCGGGGTGAAAGCTTTTACGTTTTAAACAACCAAAAGTATGCATGGTTCGGCATGGTGCATCACACGAAATAAAGTGTTTTAGGGTTTTGCTTTACACGAGGTCTAAAGCCAAAACCCGCTGCGACTTTGGAAAAGATCAAGGCTTAGAGAGAAGAAAAGGGAAAAGGAAAGAGTAACGCCTGAATTTGGTGAGAGAAAAGAAGAAAAAAATTCTGCCCCCAAATTCAGGGCGTTACAAACGGCAGCACTGACCCAGCACAGTACATCATGAGTTATCAGGTCGCTGTTGCATCTTCCGGAGGGGACGACGCCACGATGGCCAAGTCCTTCATCATCGCCCTCGAAGGCCCAGCTCTCACCTGGTACACCAGGTTGCCCCCGTTGTCCATCGACTCCTGGAGAAGCCTCCGGGACAAATTCCTACTCAACTTCCAAGGGTACCGCCCAGACACCGACGCCTTGGCTGAACTTTCACTCTGCAAGCAGCTGGAAAAAGAGACTCTGCGGGAGTACTACCGCAAGTTTCTGACCCTCAAGTCACAGCTGCCTTCGGTCGATGACCAAATCGCCATCCACTACGCCATCAGTGGCCTTCGGGCCGACGTCCTTTACAGCCACTGCATCAGGGATCCGCCCAAGAACCTCAAGGAGTTGTATCAGCTATTTGAAAAATATGCCAGATCCAAAGAGCTCCACCAGCGCAAAGTCGAGTCTCAGAGGAAACCCAAAGACACTCCACAGTCCAGCCGCACGTGGACGAGGCCTTCGCAGCCAGACTCCGGTCGGGACGGCCGCAATCAGCAGCAAGTGCACAACATCGCCAACCAGCACCCCGCTGGCGAGGCCCCTCGCTGCCAGGAATATCCCCCCTAGGGCCGCGGGAACGGAACTCGCGGTCGGGGCCGGGGACGTGCGCAGCAGCCGCGCCGATTTTACTGCCTGTTCCACGGCAAAGACTGCGCCCACCAAACCAGAGACTGCCCAGAGACGAAGGCCACCAGAGACAGGATGGCACGGGCACAACCAGCCGACAACCCTAGAGTTGTCACACACACATATCAGCAACCCCCCGCCATACATCCACGCCCCCGCTCCGCATCCACCGCACCACGCATACCAACACCACCAGGAAGTACAAATCGTACCTCCCCCACCCCCACCTCCACACCAGCAACAACAAAACATCCACCACCCCCATGCCCCAAAGCAAGAGGACTTCACCGATCAGTCGTATCGCGGAGTCATTCATATGATCACTGGGGGGTCAAGCGCTGACTTCGACACGAAGCGGTAGAAGCGGGACCACTACCGCAGCATCAACCACGTCGCCATCACCGATCCGGTCGTGCAGACGAAGTGGTCCCATGTGCCGCTAACCTTCGACGCCCGAGACGTCGATCTGCGCAGCACCCCCCACATCGACGCCATGGTTATCAACTGCAGCGTGGCAGGCTGGGACCCGCACAAAGTCCTAGTCGACAATGGCAGCCAAGCAGACAACATTTTCCTCCATGCCTTCGACCGCATGGGCATAAGCCACAGCCTGCTCAAGCCTTCGGACAACCCACTGTATGGCTTCGGCGGCAAGGGCACGTTTCCCGTCGGCAAAATAGAGTTGCCTCTCTCCTTCGGTGTAGCACCCAATGCCCGAAGTGAGCAAGTGACCTTCGATATCGTCGATATGGTGTATCTGTACAACGCCATTATGGGCCGGGGCTCCATCAACAAGTTTGAGGCAGCCATTCACGGACTTTACCTGTGCATGAAGATACCAGGTCCGCTAGGCGCCATCACGGTCTACGGCAACCAGCAGACTGCGCGAAACATAGAGCGGGACTTCGTCCCCGGGCAAAGAAACGTGCACTGTCTCACGGCCCAGCGCGAGGTCCCCGCGTCCGCCAGCCCAACTAACAAAGAACACGACAAAGCACAGCTACAGAGCAACGACGGGACCAAGACTGTTCCCCTCGACCAGGCCACGCCCAAGCAGACGGTCACCATCAGCGAAGACCTCACTTCGCATGACGAGGAGAAACTCCTCTGCTGTTTGTCCAAGAACAAAGATGTCTTCGCCTGGTCTGCCCTCGACCTGGTCGGGGTCAGTCGCTCCATCATCGAGCACAGCTTGGGAATCGACCCTTCGGTGAGACCGAAAAAACAACGGCTCCGCAAAATGTCTGATGAGAAAACAGAAGCCGCCAAGGCCGAGGTACATCGCCTCCTGGAGGCCAAATTTATCGAGCCAGTGGCCTACCCCACATGGCTCGCCAACGTTGTGATGGTGCAGAAAAAGAGCGGCAAATGGCGGATGTGCATCGATTTCACCAGTCTCAACAAGGCCTGCCCAAAGGACAACTTCCCGTTGCCTCGGATCGACAAAATAGTCGATAGCGCGGCCGGGTGCGAAGTCATGTCACTTCTCGACTGCTTCTCCGGTTACCATCAAATATACATGAAGGAGGAGGACAAGGCCAGCACCAGCTTCATAACACCCTTCGACACGTATTGCTTCATCAGAATGCCGGAGGGACTCAAGAACGCCGGGTCCACTTTCTCCCGGCTTACCAAAACGGTGCTCGAGGGGCAAGTCGGCAGAAATATATTCACGTATGTGGACGACATCGTCGTCGCCAGCAGAAGCAAGGAGGATCATCTTGCTGACCTCGCCGAAACGTTTGCGAACATGCGGGACGCACGACTTCGCCTAAACCCCGAAAAGTGCGTCTTCGGCGTTCAACAGGGGAAAATATTGGGCTACCTGGTGTCACACCGCGGAATTGAGGCCAACCCAAACAAAATTCAGGCCATCATCAACATGACGCCCCCGCAGTCAGCCAGAGACGTCCAGCGCCTGACAGGCAGATTGGCAGCCCTCAACAGATTCATCTCCAAATCCGTAGAGCGAAGTCTCCCCTTCCTCAAAACTCTCCGAGGCGCAAAAGACTTCGCTTGGGGACCAGAGCAGGCGGCGGCCTTCGCCTCATTGAAACAGTACCTATCGGAATTGGCAATTCTTACAAGCCCCGACTCTTCGCTACCCCTGTTGCTTTATGTTGCGGCTTCGCCGCATGCGGTCAGCGCGACATTGGTTCAGGAGCAGACAGTAGAGGGCGCGATCAGGCAATGTCCAGTTTATTACGTCTCCGAAGTGCTCACACCATCAAAATGTAATATGACAGAACTGGAAAAGATAGCCTATGCAATTGTTATGGCTTCGCGCAAATTGCGCCACTATTTTGAAGCATTCAAGGTCTGGGTCACCTCAGATAGGGGACTCGGCGAATTGTTCAGAAACCCGGAGGCATCGGTCAGGATTGCCAAATGGGCGGCCGAACTCTCCGGCTACCACATCACGTTCGAGCCCAGGACAGCCATCAAGTCACAAGTTCTGGCAGACTTCGTCATCGACTGGACTGGGCCAATAACACAGCCGGACCCGTCCGCAGAGAAGGCTTGGACGATCCATTGCGACGGCGCATGGTGCCACGCGGGGGCAGGTGCTGCTGCAGTCATTACCTCACCCACCGGGGTCAAGCACAGATACGCGGCATGCCTCAGCTTTGCTCTGGAATCTGACAGATGCACCAACAACATAGCAGAATACGAAGCTGTCATCCTCGGCCTCCGCAAACTAAGGGCCCTTGGTGTCACCACCTGCATTATCAGAACAGACTCCAAGGTAGTCGCCGGCCAAGTCGAGAAAGATTATGCAACAAAGGACCCCGCACTTATGCAATACCTTGCGGCTATCCATAGTCTCGAGAGACAATTCAAGGGTTCCACCTTGCAGCATGTGGACCAGGCCAAGAATGAGGAGGCCGACGCATTGGCCAAGGCTGCGGCCAGAGGCGAGTCCCTGCCCTCCGACGTGTTCTACCATGTTATCGGCACGCCAGCCGTCCGCAGCCCCGAAGGGCTCCAAATAACCAATGACAGCGAGGGCCACCGCATAGTCAACCTTATTATGACCGAAGACTGGTGGGCACCAATAACCCTGTTTCTACAGGGGTACTACCACCCAACCGACATCAACGAGGCCAAGCGCCTCAAACATCGAAGCCGGGACTTCGCGCTGATTGAAGGCCAGCTTTACAAGAAGGGGGTCAGTCAACCAATGCTTAAATGTGTCACCGAGACCGAAGGCGTCCAAATCCTGCGCGAAGTCCACAACGGTACTTGCGGCTCTCACGCAGGGCCAAGGGCCCTAACCGCAAAGGTGATCCGTCAAGGTTTCTACTGGCCCGTAATGATCTGCGCTGCAAATCGGGTCACAAGGTCCTGCGAAGCCTGCCAGAAGTTTACTCCTCGATCAGGCAGCCCTTCGCAATTCACGAAACTAATCGCCCACACATGGCCTCTCCAGCGCTGGGACCTGGACATTGTCGGGCCCCTGCCCACGGCTCAGGGGAACCTCAAGTTCACCTTCGTCGCTGTCGAGTATTTTACCAAATGGATCGAGGCGAGGGCAGTATCCACAATAACATCAAAGACTGCACAGAAATTCTTCTGGCAAAACATTGTTTGCCGCTTCGGAGTACCGTCCGAACTCACAGTTGACAACGGCAAGCAGTTTGACAGCCAAGACTTCAAGGATTTCTGCTTCTCCATTGGCACCAAGCTTGCCTTTGCCTCAGTATACCACCCGCAGTCCAACGGAGTTGTGGAACGCGCAAATGGAAAAATTTTCACAGCTGTCAAGAAGGTGCTCCTCGACGAGAAAAAGGGCAAGTGGGCCGATTTGTTACCTGAAGCGGTCTGGGCGCTAAACACGACTGAGTGCAGGGCGACTGGGTTCACCCCTTTCCGCCTTCTATATGGATCGGAGGCCATGACCCCGCAAGAAATAAAACATGGGTCCCCACGGACAGTCTCGTCAGCTGTCCCCGACGTGGACTAACCCACTTTGAAGGATCTCATCGATGGAGACCGCGTCTTCGCCCTATAGGCTCTAAATAAATACCAAGACCAAACAAAAGCATGGCGTGACCACGCAGTCATCCCGAGCGAATTCAGCGAAGGAGACCTCGTACTCGTCCGAACAGCTCGGACAGAGTCCAGGGGCAAGCTGGAACCCAAGTGGGAGGGCCCTTTTATCGTCAAGACGAAGGCATCCCCCAGCGCATACAGGCTCGCAACGCCATCCAGCGAGGACTTGGAGCATTCCTGGAACATTGATAATCTCCGCAATTTTTTTGTTTGACTCATCAGGGCCAGCTCGCCCTTGTAATTCGCAACAACAATTTTATTCTGGCCCGCACTCTTTTCCTCTCGGGGGGTGAGGTTTTTAACGAGGCGGAGTCATGTAATATACAAGTGAAAAATCCCCCGCAAAAATCTACGTCGAAAAAAGACCGCGTCGACGGTCTTCGACATTCACCAATACAAAGTCACCGCGAGGGGCAGCGCTAGCTACCCTCGCGTGCGACACTCCGCGCAAAAGTCGCCTAAGGGTGCAGCCGGACTAGCACAACAAGTGCGAAAAATCGAAGTCTTCCTCAAAAAGACTATCCGTGCAAAAGTCGCCTAAGGGTGCAGCCGGACTAGCACAACAAGTGCGAAAAATTGAAGTCTTCCTCAAAAAGACTATCCATGCAAAAGTCGCCTAAGGGTGTAGCCGGACTAGCACAACAAGTGCGAAAAATCGAAGTCTTCCTCAAAAAGACTATCCGTGCAAAAGTCGCCTAAGGGTGCAGCCGGACTAAGCACAACAAGTGCGAAAAATTGAAGTCTTCCTCAAAAGACTACCCGTGCTAAACCCTACACCAAACTGTCCACGCAAAGACCGACTACAGGCGCGCCGGACTAACATAATAAACACACTAGACCAAGTGCGCAACGCCTTTATGAGCATAGCCGGATGTGCGAAGGCGCACAGCCTCATCATACAAGCTATAGTTACATATGTACAGCGAGGGCATCACACCTTACATCGGTTCAACCTTTGGAATGATTCCCATCTCCCTATAGTTAAATAGTATTATCCTCAGCTCCTCACCCTCAAAAAGACTTCACAGCTCCCCCTCACCTACACTCGCAACGACCGGCGAGGACAACAATTCCTGCTTGCTAGCCCTGCCCACACGAAGCCGACCGCCGTCCGCCTCACTCACTCTACGCTTCGCAACCGCCCTTCGCCGCCTACGCCCAGCACTCGGACCAGGCACAACTTCAGCATCCGCAGCACGCGGCGAAGCCTGCGCCGCTGCCACATCCAAGGCCGCAAAGTAATCCAAGTCCTCATCCGACGACTCTTCCGTCCACTCAACCGAACTCCCAGAGTCACCAAAATCAGAAAACTTAGAAACAGACTCATCCGATTCATTCCCAGCATCCACGGTCGAAGCCGCCACAAAATTAGCAGTAGCGGTTGCGTGCGCAGGCCCAAAATCTTGAACCTGCGCAGCAACCAAGGTTCAGCAACATAGACAAAATTCTCTAACTACCCACACCCACTAAGTGTCACACCCGGGTTTTTGGGGCACCACGACCCGGGCGCGAACATAATCACCAGGTGTGCTGGGACCAAGTCTCACACATATGATGAATCATGGCACAGGATCGAATGTCACATCTTTACTACATAATAGGAGTTCTGTACAAAATAAATAATTACATTATAAGGAGACAACGGTCCAGCAAACCAAAGTTGACTGGGAGACGACGACCTAGACCTCTCACGAACATATCGCAGCATCCTCCATGCGCCTCATCCTGCAGTACCTGATCTTGACCTGTGGGGGGTGTGAGACAGCAAGAGTGAGCTCACATACGTTCATCGCTCAACAGGTTGTGGGGAATAATGTGCATGAACTCGCCAAAGGTGGGAGCTCACGTGAAGTGTAAGGCTTACCAAAGAGGATGGTTAGAGCCGAGCATTGCTTTTAAAGTTGGTCAAAATTTTATTAGCAATTACTAAGTATAAGTAAATACCAACCCAATTAAGTAGTATAACAAAAGTAACAACCTCACCTGTGATGCAATGCATATGACAAATTGAGTTTAAGTTCCATAAATTAATCATGTGAGTGTCCGAGCTGCTCATGACCATGAGCACGACTAGTATACCAGTTTTACACTCTGCAGAGGTTGCACATCTTTACCCACAAGTCATGTTACCCATCTGCCAAGAGACGGACAATCCCATACACCTCTACCGAGGAGGCGAGGCAGGGTAACACTACGAGGCCTTTACAAAGTTCCATTAGCTTCAGAAAACCCGCTACAGTTTATAGGAAGCTCCAATGCAGGAATCCCTCGCATGACCGCCATCACAGCAAAATCATCCCAAGGGCCTCCCTACACTGACCACTCCCCTACTGCCCTTGCCCCTTTCGGGTAAGGTAGTCATCCACTAGCTTTCCTAATTAATCAGCCAAGGGCATCCATAAACCCTTGTGGTAGCACTGTTTTCCCGGGTGGTTCTCCATGTTCCAATTAACATAATGATCTTAACATGAACAGTAAATAACAACTGATAACAAAAGTGTAATCATGAATAATGTATCTCCATACCCAAAACCACATATAGCACTAGCAAGTACTTCCAAGAAAGTTCAGTGGTAAACAAGGTATAAAGATAGACAAACTAGGGTATCCTATTGGGTCCCATCAAAATTAACCTATGCAGATCATTATGATTAATTAGAACATGAGTGGGTAAAAAGAAGTGATCAAGGGCACAACTTGCCTGGGACTTGAGCTTCCAGGTACCAACTTGCTCTTCAGATGACACGTGACCTCGCGCTAGTCGTAGCAATACAAACATACATGGTATAGGCAAAATTAACATCACACCAAACATAAGAATAAACTGCATAAGAATATTCTACGCATCCTAACGAGATCGTAGAAACAAGAACCACTAAATTTGAGGTTACGATTATGAAGTTATGGTTTTCCTAAATTATTAAACACTTAGAATAGATTAATTCAAATGAACAATTTTAATTCAAGTTTCATGGTTAGACAGTGTTACTAGGTGGTAGACAATATTAAAACAAAACTATTGCAACTGGAATGAATCAATTTGGAGCTAAAATGAATTAAATATGAATTATACAAGTTTCTAGCATTTATTTTCACATTAAAATCAACTTCTAAATTTATTCTTCTGATTTTTCTGTCTCTCTGGATCGCACATCAAATTCTGTAAAGTATCGGGGCCCCTGCGCAAATGTTCTCAACACTCAGAACCACACCCGCATGGACGGCGGGTTTATTATAACAAAACCGAGGGGCTCTTTAGAAAGAAAGCCAGGGCGAAGGGGTATCACTCAATCTAGGCCGTTGGATCAACAGCTGAGGGCACGGATCAGATCGGGTCTTAGGTGAAACGGTATTCAACCCGGGCCGCACGATCCGAGATCGACGGCCCACGATCCCCCAAGTTAGCTTCAGTCTGCGCGTGACCTAGTCCCCACGATCCCGATCTAACGGCCAGTTGCTCACCCGCCTCTGGATCTAATCCTGGCCCTACATCTAGATCCAACGTCGCAGAGCGCTCCTTCTACACCCGGTCACCAGAGCGGCGGTGCACAGGCATCCGCCGGTGGACCATCGCCGGCGCATGCCCTCCCGTTGAGCTAGAACTCCAAGCTCACAACTAATCGGTCCCACGTGAACTAGATACGATAGCGGACCAATCGGGTAGCTTCTAACCTGTAGTTATGACACAGACCATCGCGACTACGCACCACGACGGGATTTGTCCCACGGCGAGCAACCGGTCGATCCAGCCATGTCGCCCGGCACTGGCTAGTTCATGAGTGCCCTCCCTGGATCCCAGCAAACCCCAACGAGCGATCATCAAGGGCTCGACGATGGTATCCACGAAAGACGCTGATGGCGGCTCCCACTGCAATACTCGACGGCGATGTTCTCTATTTCTCGGTTCACGGCAACGATGTGGCTCTCGGCGCTTGTTAGTGGGTTGGACGAAGAGGGGGAGGCGAGCTTGGTACTTATAGCTTGGGAAAATTCCGAATCCCAACAACCCAATCGATCCCGGCGGCGACGGAAACGCAGCTCTGCGAAGAGGATAAGCCTGACATGCGGGGCCCGTAGAGCAGCTAGCGCCCAAAGGCCCTGCGAGTGGTACCCGTGCGTCAGCCATAGAACTCAAGCGCGCCGTGGGATGAGTGGCTGATGGGCTGGAGTGGGCTGGCGCGGGGAAAGGATAAATGGGCCGACCAGGGTGTTTTTGGGCCCACGCGCAGGTCTGCCCCTTCCTCTCTTTTTTTCTTTTTATTTCATTTAAACCTCTAATTTCAAATGGTCTTCAAATAAAGTTTAAATTCTAAACTTAATTATAATAAACAATCAAAAGGATATCAGTAGGAGATGCAACTTTATTTATATTATTTATTTTATTCAATTATTGGGGCAAATGATTCAATTGTGAAATGTTCAATTACACAATGCATATAATAGAATCTTTATTACTCTTGTAGGTTAATTTAAAATTATGTTCCTATTTATTTAAGGGAGAGGACTTTCTAGTGTGTAATGTTCATTAAATTATATATATATATATATATTTTAACTTAGTTCTTTTGGATGACATTTCTAATCATATTATTCAACAAAGGTTGGTCTAAGTTATATGAGGGTATTTTAATCTCTGATTATAAAAGACTTTTGTTTAAATCTTGGAATACTATCAAAAAAACATTTTCTTTATTTTTTTATTCTACCAATTTTTGGGCTTTACAAATCCTACCCCCTTAAAAATAATCTCGTCCTCGAGATTAGTAAGAAAGAGGATATAGAGAGATTGGTATTAGCTTTTAGTTTCCCATTAGTTCGAAATTAAGAGTCCATTTTTTTTATAATAATCTTTAATGGGTGATAAGGAGAGTATAGATATCTAACCACATATTATGTAGGGTAATGAATGGATAGGTCGGCATAACCAAGATTATGGTAATGAAAGACTCCATCGTGGACAGTGGACCTTGATTCATCTGGCGATCTAGCTTATCTTTGAAGACTTGAGTTGATGCTTATCCTTCTTTGACGTGGTTGGTCTCCTTTGGCCTTTCTTGTTAGAGTTGCCATCTGAGTTAAGGACATATGGTTAAGATATATGTGAGTAGCATGGATTATGTGGTGTAGGTAGGTTAGAATCTCTTGCTAGGTTAAAATCGAGGGGTTATGCAACTATCGGATGGTTAAGGTAGTTGCATATGGCCAAGTCGGTCTGTCATTCTTAATTTAGTGCAGGGTGAACCAAGTTAAGACATGTTCTATTGGAGTAGAGTCTAATCTATTTCATCAGTATTATCTAACATGTTTGATAAGTCACTTTAGATTAGATCAGATCTAGGTTAGATCGGTGTGACTAGCTTGAACTAGATAAGATCTAATTAATTTGGATTGGATCATGATTGTTACTGTGAGGTGAGATAAGCAAAGTGGTTAGGATAAGATAAGATGAGATAGATTCTTTTAAGATAAGAATGGATCTATGAAGCTAGATCCATTTTTAATGAGGGATAATCTAAGTTTGATTAGTTATATATATGCCTAAGTATATGTAGATGCAATTGTGGACACTACTCCACAACTAATCACACTCAATCAAAGATCCAAATCAAACAAGTATCATAAGAACAAGCATTCAAGCATATAGATACAAAAAAATAGTTTTGTTTTTGTTCCTAAGAGTATGTCTCCTATTCCTAAAAGTTACTTTAAGAACATGATTTCAAAGTGTGAAATCCAAGTTTGTCTTTAGAAGAAAAAGGTAAGAGTAATCAGAGTAAAGCGGAAATAGATGAGAAAACGATTAAGATAAGTTTAGAAAAGAATCAGAGTAGCAAAGGTAAGTAGATAATGGTTGTCCAGTTCTATCTAGGTTATGTCATACAGTCAACATTCCTCTGATACCACTTCTGTCACACCCGGGTTTTTGGGGCACCAAGACCCGAGCGCGAACATAATCACCAGGTGTGCTGGGACCAAGTCTCACACATATGATGAATCATGGCACAGGATCGAATGTCACATCTTTTACATAATAGGAGTTCTGTACAAAATAAATAATTACATTATAAGAAGACAACGGTCCAGCAAACCAAAGTTGACTGGGAGACGACGACCTAGACCTCTCACGAACACATCGCAGCATCCTCCATGCGCCTCATCCTGCGGTACCTAATCTTGACCTGTGGGGGGGGGGGGTGTGAGACAGCAAGAGTGAGCTCACATACGTTCATCGCTCAACAAGTTGTGGGGAATAATGTGCATGAACTCGCCAAAGGTGGGAGCTCACGTGAAGTGTAAGGCTTACCAAAGAGGATGGTTAGAGCTGAGCATTGCTTTTAAAGTTGGTCAAAATTTTATTAGCAATTACTAAGTATAAGTAAATACCAACTGTTGGGGACCTTCGGCATCCGAAGGTCCTCAAAAACAGGATTTAATAGTGTTTCTGGAGTATAATGTGTGAACAGGTATCTTCGGACTCAAGTCAGGCATTACAGTAGACCAGAATAATACGAAGGTTGATGAACCGCCGAAGGTGTAAGCAGGAAAGCTTCGGCGTGACAGCAGCAGATGAAACCGACTTAAAGATGAAAAGGCTATTTAGACCTCGACAAATTGCTATAGAATTATTATCGAGTGTAAAGGGCATTAATGTAATTTTGCACGAGCTGCGTCCCGTGCTTATAAATAGGTGAACAGTAGCCCCGTACTGTTCACGCTGACTTGGCATTCGCTTTTTGCGTCACGCTTGTATTATCATCTCCTTCCAATTGAAGGTACACTTGTAATTCAACGATATTTCCGTTTATGCTTAATGATAATATATAACTATTCATGATGCCATTTATATTCCTTACATTTCATCCTTCGTCATTATGTAATGAATTTATGAAGGTATACTCTTCATAACCTTCGTCCGAAAATCATTATACCCCAAAGGAGATAATGTTTCGAAGGACGAAGGACTTTTAACGAGTAACATTTTCTATGTTGCCTTGTTCTTAACTCATAGCATTTGAGAACAAGTCCCCAACATTGGCGCCCACCTCCGGTGAACTCACTTCCACTCTGAGTTTTTTGAACACCTTCGGCGATCGTAAACCTTCGTTATGGCGCCGAAGAAGGCTTCAGCGACTGGGGCTGCAGCTCTGCAACCACTGGACCACAATCAGGAGACAGTCTCCCTGCGGGAGGCCCGAAGCCAGAAGAGGAAGGCTGTCAGCCCGACACCACCAGAGGACGAGATAGATCAAGAAATCAGAGATATGGAGATGCTTCATCAACAAGTACAGAGGAAGAAAGAAAAGATGGCCAGGCTAGCTGAACTGCAGAGGCAGATAGACGAAGCCTCTGAAGAAGTTCGTCATCTTGCTCAGGATGAGCAACACCGAAGGCCTCAGCACCAAGACCTTCATCAGGAGGGTTTTCCCAACGAAGATGATTGGTATGACAATTTCCATCATGGGAATTTTGTTTTTGATGATGCTTCTCCTCTGTCCGCTGAGCTGCAGGCTACACCTTGGCCTCCGTCCTACAAGCCGCCTCAGCTTCCCGTATTTGATGGCCACTCAGACCCAAAGCAGTTTTTGATGAGCTACGAAGCAACAATATCTTCGTATGGCGGCAATGCTTCAGTCATGGCCAAATCTTTCGTTATGGCTGTCAGAAGTGTTGCTCAAACCTGGTATTCCTCCCTTCGACCAGGGACGATCACTTCATGGCAGAAGCTGAAGGATTTGTTATTAACCAGCTTTCAAGGATTTCAGACGAAGCCGGTCACTGCTCAGGCTCTGTTCCAGTGCACCCAGGATCACGAAGAATATCTTCAGGCGTATGTCCGAAGGTTCTTGCGTTTGAGGGCACAGGCACCAACGGTGCCCAATGAAATTGTCATCGAGGCCATGATCAAGGGGCTTCGGCCAGGACCGTCAGCTCAGTACTTCGCCAGGAAGCCTCCTCAAACTTTGGAGAAGCTGCTCCAGAAGATGGACGAGTACATTCGGGCCGATAATGATTTTCGCCAAAGAAGGGAGGAGGCTTTCAGGTTTTCTGAAATGACCAGGGGCTTCGGAGGGAGGTTCTACCCAAGGCACGTGAGATCAATTCATAACTCTACACAAAATGATGACAGAGGAAGCCAGCAGCAAAGGCCACAATGCTCCTCACAGGCTTCGGGACAACAGCAAAGCTCCTTCCGACCACCAGCTCCAAGAGGCAGAGGCGCCAGGGGCTTTGGAGGAAGATTTGGCGATCAACCGAGAAGAATCTTTTGCTTATTCTGCGGTGAGAACAAAGGCCATACTACCAGGATGTGCCATGTTACTATTCAGAAGCAAAAGGAAATAGCTGAAGCAGCAGCACAACAAGCTCAGCCGAAGCAGGTCATGCATACAGCCTCGTATCATTCGCCCTACATTCCAGAATATGTGGGCAATCATCCTGCAGTTTCTGTTGCTTCGGCGAGTCAGCCTCAAGCTTCTTGGCAACAGCCTCCGCCTCCACCTCCGTTGCAACAAGGCCAGCAGCCAGAAGGGAGCCAGTATGCTCCACACCAGAGGGACTTCAGAGAGCAGTCCGAAGCTCGTACAGTCAATAGCACTGTGCCAGAGTCAAAGCACATCTATTGACAAATATCCTACCTTAATAGCAATCTTTTTCATTCAGTTTTATTTTCTGTAATAAAGGACATTGTTTAGATTTCATGTAATTAGTTTCGTTGAATCCTACAAGGAAAATATATTTTCTTCACAGGCTTATGATAACAAAGAGGACCTTCGAACTATCGAAAATTCTTCGAAGCAACAAAAAGTCGTTCTAAGGAACGCAGAGTAAGTTTGCCGAAGTCACAAAAAGTCGTTCCAAAGGGAGCGCAGTGTAAGTTTTCTGCTCCAAAGTCGTTCCAAAGGGAATGCAGAGCATACAGCGAAAAATAAACGCTGATACCGCCTAAGTAAAAGGCGAAGCGCGAAAAGTCAACGCGAATACCGCTGAAAGTAAAAGGCGAAGAAGCTCCTAAGGGAGGCTTACAGCGAAAAATAAACGCTGATTCCGCTGAAGTAAAAGGCGAAGAAGCTCCTAAGGGAGGCTTATAAAAGATTGTGTTTTATTGCAGGGATGCGATGTATCTTCAGAATAAACATCATCTCACATGACATAACATCATCGCATCATTTCGCATAGCATAAGCATCATACATCATTTTGCACATGGCACAAGAGGTGGACGCATTATCAATCTACAGAAGAACGCTTTGAAAAAAGGGAGAAATCATAGTCACAAAAAGATACATCATTGATCTTCGGAAGTATAGCTTCGGAAAATATTTTCACGAAGCCTGGATATTATTCATCAGAATATTGGATATTGTTGTGACAAAGAAAAATTCTTCTTCACGAAGCATGAAAAGAAGGGAAGGTGTTTTTTCGTCAAAGACTCAAATGCGGTACGTGTAAAGTTTCATGCATCGTAAAGAATTGACTAACAAAAATAGGTATATTACATTTGGGGTTACAAAATGTTACAGTATATTACATTTCAGAAGTTTTCACAAAAATACTTAATCCTCTCTCAAAACGACTTCTGCAGCCTCGTTCAGAAGCCGATTGACGACTTCGTCCATAATATCTTCAGCCATCTTTTTAATTTCGTCGTCTCCTTTCGGCTGAGGGCCCGAAGACGTTTTAGCAGGATCTGAAGTAAGACAAGATACGACTACATTGCTATTACAAATCGCAAACAAATTTTAAAGCCCAAAGATTACAACACAATAAAAATTATTAGTTAATACCTAATTGACCTTCAGCCTCTGCGCTCTTTTCAGCAGCCTCAGCTACTTCTCTAGCATCGTGAATGCCCTTTTCACTTCTTCGAATAATTTCTCCGGCCATTTCTCGGCCACCATTATCCCAGATATCGGAAAAAAATTTTCCACCAATTACACTAGCTTCGGCCGAAGGATCTCTTGCATCTTCAAAAGACAAAGCAGCTTCAGACTGTGCTAAAATTTTTACATGTTCGCAGCCCTTCTTCTCTAAGATGGCGGCAATCCCTCTGGCACCAGAGAAGGCACATATATCTCCTCGGCTATTTAAAATTTCTTCGAAGGCCTCAGCTTCGTGGTCGATCCATTCGATGGGACCTTCGGGATTGCCTCTCGTAAAGTTTTCTTCGCTTGAAAAGGCGCCAACCCTGGCGAAGCTAGCTTTTAACTTTTTAACACACTCTATAGATTTGTTATAGCATCTCTTTTTGGATGAACGAAGCTCTTCAACAGTTATTTCTAGGTGATCGGCCCATTGGTCGCTGAGTTCTCGCTTTGTTTCTTCAAGTATGCGTTCTTCCTTGGCTCTGGCCAGTTGTTTCCGAAGATCTTCAATTTCCCGCTTCTGAGCTTCAGCTTGGCCTTTAAAAGCAGCTTCGTCCTCCTTTATTTTATTTATCAATGAGTACAACATTTTATCTTTTTCGAGACCTTCGTTCCTCAGTTCAATAACTTCGGAACGAAGGTTGCTCAGGGCTATAGAACACCCTTCGTCTTCAGCATCTTTCTGTGCCCTGAGGGCATTGCTGAGTATCAGGCCCTGCAAAGAGAAATATGTCTGCGTCAATAGGTTTAAACAAATGAAAAATTTTGAACTCAACAAAAAATACAAGGATTTCATTTGTCGCACCTTTAAGCTATTGTAAGCTAGGCTGTCGGCCAGATCGTTCTTTGACAGCACCGAAAGTCCGTCTTCTAAGGTTGGGAATCCGAAGCTCCTGCTCATCTCCCGACAGACATAAATTTCCTTGCTGTCAGGGAGACAATACAAGAAGTCTTCTTCTCCACTGCCATTGAATATTAACGCCCCCTTTGGATATTTCAGTTTTTGGGCGTAGTGCTGGGCCTCTTGCTCTTCTTTTTCTGATAATTTTTTCCCCGAAGCATGACGAAGAATATAATCACGAACTTTAGGGGATGCTTCGGGGGCAATGACACCGGTTTCTTCAACGAAAGTTGGCTTTCTTATTTTTTCTGCCTCACTTTCCAAGGATTTTATCTTTGCAGGCTCTGAGGGCCCAGCTTCGGCTTCAGTTTCTTGCCCTGGAGCTCTAGAACCAGAAATTTCAGTTGTTGTTTCAGGAATGACAGCAGCCCTCTTCGGAGGTGTGCTTGAAGATTTGATCGTTTCCAGTACATCTAGCACATTAGCCATTCTCTTTCTTTTTGGAGTCACTGCTGGCACTTTTTGATTTTTTATTGTATCAATGTTTGCTGCGGGACTCAAAACTTCTGATGTTTTGGATCCCTCAGTTGCTTCTCTTACCTCTTCCATTTTTTCTGAGGACGGCGCTTCGGCCTTCTTTTCCATTTCTGATAACAAAATCTTCGATTGTTCCAATTCTATCTTTGTTGGCACTTCGGCCGTTTCTGCGACTTCTGGCAGTAAGGTTGGCTCGGCTGGTTTTTCAGTTTCGGCGGCCGAAGGAGTTTCTCCGCTAAACTCAGGCACCGAAGCTGGTTCAATATAGCGCGGCCGATGTGTGAGGACCTTTATCTTCTTTCTTTTCGGTTCTGGCTCGCTAGGAGCAATTGCAGCTTCTTCCTTTGCAGAGGTTGTGCTTTTTCTCTTCTGCCTTCGAATGGGATAGCAATAGTCAGGGTAGACAAACCCGATTGCATCAAATACCCGATTCAGCCTTTTCTTTTTTCGGCCTCCGAAGGCTGCTGACATTGCAGTGTCTTCGGCCTTCGAATAAGCCCCAAGCAGTTCATCGCTTAAATTTTCAATACTTTTTAACCAGTCATCATCTGGCTCAACGAATTTATCTCCAAATTTAAAAGTGTACTTCAACCTGATAAGACCACCTTCGTCGGCCTCTTTTACGGTTTCTTGTGGCATTTCCCAATTCTCCGCGAGCGGCCATACCCTGAAGGCAATATGCTCTTGTACTAAGTCTCTTGTCCCAATGAAAGAACAGACTGCGCCGAAGGCCCTCTGGCATTCTTCGGCAACTTCATTCATTTCAACCTTCGGCCTTCGAAGGCTGAAGCTTTGCCAAATAGGGCGCATAATTATACCTTTGATATCTTCTCGTATTGTCAGATCACTCTTCACATAAAACCATTCTGTCATCCAGTCTCCGGGCCATCTTTTCCGAAAGGTTGGCACGGGGCAACTTGACCCGGACCGAGAAACAAAGCTGTAGCAGCCAAAATTGTTGTGATACTGTTCCTTACCCCAAGGTTTTGTTTCATATGATAATTCATGTATATTGCAGAAGCTTTTTGCGTCAGGCTTCAGACCTTGGCTTCTCACGGCCCACACGAAGATATTCAGCTTTATAATTGCCTCGGGGGTAAGTTGATGGAGATAGATTTGGAATATTTTTAGCACCTCCACAACGAAGCTGCTCAAAGGAAATCGCAGTCCAGCTTTCAAAAAGCTTCGGTAAACTACGACTTCATTCTCTTCAGGGTGGGGGCAAGTTTTCTCCCCTTCGTCGGCCCTCACAATGGACAAATCCCGAAAATACCTTCCTCTCATGTTGATAAGATGATTCTCTTTGATAGTTGATTTACCATAAACTGAATGGCTTGGTCGCCATGGACGATCTTCGGAGTCTTCACCACCACTGTCCACATCATAGCTGTCACTATCACCAGTATCCTCAGACAAACCTTCCAGAATCTCCTTGGTGATTTTTTCTGTGTTGGTCTTTGACATCGCTATAAGAAACCCCAAATTTTTCTCTTCGTCGAGGCTCAGCTTCATCTCAGCAGCAGTTTTCTTATCTTCGGACATCTTCGGAGACACTAAAAAACTATTTTCAAAGCCGAAGCTTCAAAACTAAAAGCTTAGCAAATCGTAGTGCACAAGAGCTAAAAATTGAGTAAGCGGGAGCAGTTGGCCAGAGAGCGTGTCAAATGCGTTTGCGGTATGGCCGTATTTATACGCCGAGTGCGTTGAAAATTGAAAGACCCCGCTTGTCAGTGAATATTGCTATTCTAGCAAAGGGAAGGTGTTTTTTCGGACCTTCGGCGTAAAGCCTTCGTCCAGGTCGCAATCTAAATTTATTATTTTGAACAAATTAATATTGCGAGGGGCTACTGTTGGGGACCTTCGGCATCCGAAGGTCCTCAAAAACAGGATTTAATAGTGTTTCTGGAGTATAATGTGTGAACAGGTATCTTCGGACTCAAGTCAGGCATTACAGTAGACCAGAATAATACGAAGGTTGATGAACCGCCGAAGGTGTAAGCAGGAAAGCTTCGGCGTGACAGCAGCAGATGAAACCGACTTAAAGATGAAAAGGCTATTTAGACCTCGACAAATTGCTATAGAATTATTATCGAGTGTAAAGGGCATTAATGTAATTTTGCACGAGCTGCGTCCCGTGCTTATAAATAGGTGAACAGTAGCCCCGTACTGTTCACGCTGACTTGGCATTCGCTTTTTGCGTCACGCTTGTATTATCATCTCCTTCCAATTGAAGGTACACTTGTAATTCAACGATATTTCCGTTTATGCTTAATGATAATATATAACTATTCATGATGCCATTTATATTCCTTACATTTCATCCTTCGTCATTATGTAATGAATTTATGAAGGTATACTCTTCATAACCTTCGTCCGAAAATCATTATACCCCAAAGGAGATAATGTTTCGAAGGACGAAGGACTTTTAACGAGTAACATTTTCTATGTTGCCTTGTTCTTAACTCATAGCATTTGAGAACAAGTCCCCAACACCAACCCAATTAAGTAGTAGAACAAAAGTAACAACCTCACCTGTGATGCAATGCATATGACAAATTGAGTTTAAGTTCCATAAATTAATCATGTGAGTGTCTGAGCTGCTCATGACCGTGAGCACGGCTAGTATACCAGTTTTACACTCTACAGAGGTTGCACATCTTTACCCACAAGTTATGTTACCCATCTGCCAAGAGACGGCCAATCCCATACACCTCTACCGAGGAGGCGAGGCAGGGTAACACTACGAGGCCTTTACAAAGTTCCACTAGCTTCAGAAAACCCACTATAGTTTATAGGAAGCTCCAATGCAGGAATCCCTCGCATGACCGCCATCGCAGCAAAATCATCCCAAGGGCCTCCCTACACTGACCACTCCCATACTGCCCTTGCCCCTTTCGGGTAAGGTAGTCATCCACTAGCTTTCCTAATTAATCAGCCAAGGGCGTCCATAAACCCTTGTGGTAGCACTATTTTCCCGGGTGGTTCTCCATGTTCCAATTAATATAATGATCTTAACATGAACAGTAAATAACAACTGATAACAAAAGTGTAATCATGAATAATGTATCTCCATACCCAAAACCACATATAGCACTAGCAAGTACTACCCAGAAAGTTCAGTGGCAAACAAGGTATAAAGATAGACAAACTAGGGTATCCTATTGGGTCCCATCAAAATTAACCTATGCAGATCATTATGATTAATTAGAACATGAGTGGGTAAAAAGAAGTGATCAAGGGCACAACTTGCCTGGGACTTGAGCTTCCAGGTACCAACTTGCTCTTCAGATGACACGTGACCTCGCGCTAGTCGTAGCAATACAAACATACATGGTATAGGCAAAATTAACATCACACCAAACATAAGAATAAACTGTATAAGAATATTCTACGCATCCTAACGAGATCGTAGAAACAAGAACCACTAAATTTGAGGTTACGGTTATGAAGTTATGGTTTTCCTAAATTATTAAGCACTTAGAATAGATTAATTCAAATGAACAATTTTAATTCAAGTTTCATGGTTAGACAGTGTTACTAGGTGGTAGACAATATTAAAACAAAACTATTGCAACTGGAATGAATCAATTTGGAGCTAAAATGAATTAAATATGAATTATACAAGTTTCTAGCATTTATTTTCACATTAAAATCAACTTCTAAATTTATTCTTCTGATTTTTCTGTCTCTCTGGACCGCACATCAAATTCTGTAAAGTACCGGGGGCCCTGCGCAAATGTTCTCAACACTCAGAACCACACCCGCATGGACAACGAGTTTATTATAACAAAACCGAGGGGCTCTTTAGAAAGAAAGCCAGGGCGAAGGGGTATCACTCAATCTAGGCCGTTGGATCAACAGCCGAGGGCACGGATTAGATTGGGTCTTAGGTGAAACGGTATTCAACCCGGGCCGCACGATCCGAGATCGATGGCCCACGATCCCCCAAGTTAGCTTCAGTCTGCGCGTGACCTAGTCCCCACGATCCCGATCTAACGGCCAGTTGCTCACCCGCCTCTGGATCTAATCCTGGCCCTACATCTAGATCCAACGTCGCAGAGCGCTCCTTCTACACCCGGTCACTAGAGCGGCGGCGCATAGGCATCCGACGGTGGACCATCGCCGGCGCAGGCCCTCCCGTCGAGCTAGAACTCCAAGCTCACAACTAATCGGTCCCACGCGAACTAGATACGATAGCGGACCAATCAGGTAGCTTCTTACCTGTAGTTATGACATAGACCATCGCGACTACGCACCACGGCGGGATTTGTCCCACGACGAGCAACCGGTCGATCCAGCCATGTCGCCCGGCACTAGCTAGTTCATGAGTGCCCTCCCTGGATCCCAGCGAACCCCAACGAGCGATCATCAAGGGCTCGACGATGGTATCCACGAAAGACGCTGACGGCGGCTCCCACTGCAATACTCGACGGCGATGTTCTCTATTTCTCGGTTCACGGCAACGATGTGGCTCTCGGCGCTTGTTAGTGGGTTGGACGAAGAGGGGGAGGCGAGCTCGGTACTTATAGCTTGGGAAAATTCCGAATCCCAACAACCCAGTCGATCCAGGCGGCGACGGAAACGCAGCTCCGCGAAGAGGATAAGCCTGACATGCGGGGCCCGCAGAGTAGCTAGCGCCCAAGGGCACTGCGAGTGGTACCCGTGCGTCAGCCATAGAACTCAAGCGCGCCGTGGGATGAGTGGCTGATGGGCTGGAGTGGGCTGGCGTGGGAAAAGGATAAATGGGCCGACCAGGGTGTTTTTGGGCCCACGCGCAGGTCTGCCCCTTCCTCTCTTTTTTTTCTTTTTATTTCATTTAAACCTCTAATTTCAAATGGTCTTCAAATAAAGTTTAAATTCTAAACTTAATTATAATAAACAATCAAAAGGATATCAGTAGGAGATGCAACTTTATTTATATTATTTATTTTATTCAATTATTGGGGTAAATGATTCAAGTGTGAAATGTTCAATTACACAATGCATATAATAGAATCTTTATTACTCTTGTAGGTTAATTTAAAATTATGTTCCTATTTATTTAAGGGAGAGGACTTTCTAGTGTGTAATGTTCATTAAATTATATATATATATTTTAACTTAGTTCTTTTGGATGACATTTCTAATCATATTATTCAACAAAGGTTGGTCTAAGTTATATGAGGGTATTTTAATATCTGATTATAAAAGACTTTTGTTTAAATCTTAGAATACTATAAAAAAACATTTTCTTTATTTTTTTATTCTACCAATTTTTGGGCTTTACACTAAGCCACCTGCGAAGGCCCAGCCGTCGTGGGATCATCCTCTGCCGGCTCCGTCGCCGTCTTCGGGGGATCCTCAGCCCTCGGCACAGCGGTTGGCGACGAGCCACCGCCGGACGTGGTAGCCGCAGGGGCAGCGAGGGAGCCTTCGCCGGTTTCCGGGGGCGGCGCCGGGACGACCTCAGCCTCGGCCGCCACCGGGTTCGCCTCGGCTTCGGGCCGCGCGCTGTTCAAAGATCCGAAGTCCTCCACGGTCTCAGCACGCGCCGCCTAAAACACAGCACACCGATTCAGCAAGCCCACGTATAACCCACATCCAACAACCCTAAACAAAAGACGAACATTACCTGATCCCTCGCCCGGTCGGACCGCTCCCTAACCACCTCCCGACCGTGAGGGCCCCACATCCGGTCAAATAGGGCCCCCGCGGACTCCTTCACCACAGGGTCCTCGACCTTGTAAATCTCGCGCTCAAAATCTTCATCAGATCGGTCGAAGACCTCATAGTGGCTGCACCCTTCGCGGGACAGCGCGTTCATCGCCCCTTCGCAGGTGACGAGGGAGGCAAAAGACATAAAACCCTCCACAATGGTCGGGAGCGCCAGCAACTCCTCTTGCAGCCACTCGAGACAGCGAAGGCCCGACTCTCGGTCGGGCACTTCGAAGTCAGCGGTCCGCGCGCCCAGCTCGCGGTATGAGTCCATAAGCTGTTTGCGCGTCCGCTCAACTTCCGAGCGCGTAGAAGCCTCGGCCCTCTCCATGCGGGCCTGCAGAGCGTTGAACCGCTCCTCCCATTCCTCGGCGCGCTGGCTGGCGAGGCTACCCTCCACCCGCGCCAAATTGGCCTCCGCCTGCGCAGACTGCGCCTTGGCGAGGGCCTGATTAGCCTCCCTCCTCTCCTCCGCCAGCTGGCGCCGGAGGTCAGTCCTCTCGCCCTCCAGCGCGACCACCTTCTCCGCCAGCTTGCGGCACTTGCTATCGGCGGTCGACTTTTCCGGGACGGTGTCAGCATGCTGCGCCCGAAGTCTCTCGACTTCGGCAGACACAACTGCCGTAAGGGCCCCCGATGCCACGCGGTCAGCGAAGTCAGCCGCCTAAAAGACAAACATAAGACCACAATCCCAACGAAACCGGTAAAAACCGAAGTCTAGCTCAACTTACCTGACTTAGCCGCTGCGACGCCTCCTTCAGCCGGCGGGACACAGCGCCCGCCTCGTCCTTGACGGCAGTGAGCGCCGGAATCTCACCACCAGCGCTGAGAGCGCTACCCTTCGCCCCAGGCACAGTGGCAGACACCGCGGTCGCCACCGCAGGCGGAACAACAACAAGTTTCCCCTCGCCCGATCCTGCAACGTATCAACAGTCAGAAAAAAAACTCGGGCCAACGACTTACCAACGAGATAATCGTCCACACTAATATCGGTGCCGAAGTCGGCAACGCGCTTCCCCGGCGAAGGCAATTCTCTGGCCTTCGCGGCTCCGGCCGAGGCAGACTTGGTTCCGCCGGCTCCGGCCGCCTTCACGACCTCCGGCACCTTGCTGGATCCAGGGGCGGCCGACTTCGCCGCCAGCGTCGACTGGCTACCGCCGGGGGCGGCAGCCTTCGCAGTCCCCCGCTCCCTCTTCGGCCTAGCCTCGGGCAGCCTGATGACCGCCCGACGCTTCTGCGCAGCTTCCTGACGATCCTTGTCCATCACTGCCGACACAACAACAGCAATATTCCGTCCATAAGGAAACACTCTCATATCACGAACCATGCGAGATGTAAAAAAGTTTTCGCCAGCCGCGCGGGGGATAGGAACGTTCTTAGGCCACCAACCCCCGGTAACCTTCAGCATCCGCGCCGAAGACTCCCGGAGCTCGGGCGAAGACATCCTTCCCCCGGGGGCCGCGCATGTCCCCATCAACTCCATAGCAAAACTATCGAAGACCCCAAGTCCTCCCTTCATAGTACCTAGCTTCCTCTTCTTGGAGGATGGGGCGGCCGCCGGCGCGGAGTCGTCTTCAGTCTCCGCCGTCGGTTTTTTCCCGCGGCGGTCGGCAACGTCTTGCCCGGGATAACCGCCATACGGCAGACGGTTCAACTCGAAGACCCTATTCAAGCGATCGTTGGATCCGCGTATATCCCAACTACGCTGGGCCTTCGTCTTAGGCACATAGCGACCAACAATCCGCACCGCCCCATCCTCCACCTCACGCACGAATACGGCGGGATCTCGGCCATGCAAATCCAGTGCGAAGGCGGGACTCCGCATCTGCATCTCGCCACGGGAAGGCATCTGGCGAGGGCATACTTTGCCCAGCGCCCAGCCACGCGCCAAGGGCCACACCCCATACGCGACAAACTCCTCAACCAGATCGCGCCCGCTACTCATGCCGGCCGCGCACCGTAGGGCCCCTTCGTCTACATCCCCCTCCGCCACTTCAAACTGCGGGTACGCTGAGTAATAATGCGAGCACATCTCGGCCACGGGGAGCCCCGGATGGTCTTCGACTGTGCCCTCGGCAACGTAGAACCAAAACTCCCACAAGTTGCCCCATTTATTGCGGGCGCAGGGAACCAACTCAATGACTTCCATCGAAGTCTTGCCGGTCTTCAGCGTAAATGTACAAGATCCAAATTGAGCAATCTTATTTCCGATCATCCTTTTCTGCCAATGTAGACAATAATACTTCGCGAAGACTTCGACCGATGGCTGCCCGCCATACGAAGTCGTTGCCCAAACATATTTTGACAGGGCCACCACGGCATTTGGTGTCAGCTGGTGGACCTGGACGTTTAATCTACGCAAAACTTCTCCCACAAATCGATGCGCGGGCAGACGAAGGCCAGCGGCGAAGAAAGCCTCGAAGACAACCAACTCGCCTTCTGGCTCGGGGACCTCCTCCGCCCCCAGGACACGTGCCACTCCACCGCCAAAATAACCAAGCTGTTGCATGTCTTGCACGCGGACCGAGGACATCCGCGACACGCCGAACTCCACTGTGTCGCCGGCGCGCAACTCCTCCGCCGCCACATTGCTCAGCGTCTCCTCGGACGACGCATCGGCCGACGGTGTAGCGGCAGCAGAAGAGGAAGAGGACGACATCGCTACGTACCATCGGCGGCGGCGGGCGGTCTGCTTCACACGGGCCAGATCTCCGACGAGCAAGAGCAAGGAGGGCAGACGAGCAACGAGCGGTTTGTGAAGGCAGTTAGGGTTTTCGCGGAGCGCAGAAAGATAAAGTTCAAAACGCGCCGCCCCTGCCCCCTTTTATACACAGGGCGCGGCGCTTCGGGAAACCCGCAATCCAACAGTACAACGTCAATCAACGGTCATGTCAAAAACCCCCGCGGAACCACTTCGAGCGAGGGCTGCGTCTCCACCATCTAGCGACGTCTTCGGCACCAGATGACTTAGTCGAACTGGTCCCTCGGAGGGCAAATGTTGGGGCGAAGGCGAAGACGCCACCCCTCGCTCGATGCTGCACCAACGAAGACAAGACAACGGGCAGACTCACCCTTCGTCCCACACGTCACCGGACGAAGACCTGTGACGAGGTTGTCTCATCTTGCGACCTCGTCCAACATGGAGGCCCACGTGTGATCCGGCCCATTGTAACAGGCCCTGCCTGGCCGCTGCGCATTACGGGCCTAATTTGTAAAGGTCTCCCTGTAATTATGGTCTATAACCCCGCTTTATGGGAATATTCCGGGGATAACCTAGGCCCCTGAGGGCACATGCATCCTTAACACTGGACGCTGGGCACTCAGATACCTATAAATACCCCCGCACAGTGCCCTTGAGAGGCTAGATGAACAGAGCTATTGCCATCTCGAGCAAAAACCCTGTTTACGTTGCTACACTCCCCCGTTGGATCAACTTGCACCGGAGAGCAAGTTCCAACAAATATATAAGTGCAGAATTGAACTAGTTTGCATAAGGTAAGTGCAAAGGTTGCTTGGAATTAAACCAATTTAAACTTTCATAAGATATGCATGCATTGCTTTCTTTCTTTTAACATTTTGGACCACGCTTGCACCACTTGTTTTGTTTTTGCAAATCTTTTTGGAAATTCTTTTTCAAAGTCTTTTGCAAATAGTCAAAGGTATATGAATAAGATTTCAAGAAGCATTTTTAAGATTTGAAATTTTCTCCCCCTGTTTCAAATGCTTTTCCTTTGACTAAACAAATCTCCCCCTTAATGAAATTCTCCTCTTAGTGTTCAAGAGGGTTTTACAAATTGAAAGAAGATCAAGTATTTTAGATACCAATTTTTGAAAAAATCCTCCTTAAGATATAGATACCAAATGAGATAGAATTTCTTAGAGGAATACTAATTTCAAAGATAGCAATTGAAAACAACTTTGTTTCGAAGAATTTTAAAATTGGCATGGTGGTGCGGTCCTTTTGCTTTGGGCTAATACTCTCTCCCCCTTTGGCATTAATTGCCAAAAACGAAGTCTTTAGAGCCCTTATTAAATTCTCTCCCCCTTTGGCAAACAATATATGAGTGAAGGATTATACCAAAGTGGAGAGCGATGCGGAGTGACAGCGAAGGGTAAATAATACGATGGAGTGGAGTGGAAGCCTTGTCTTCGCCGAGGACTCCATTTCCCTTTCAATCTATGACTTAGCATAAGAGTTGACTTGAAAACACATTAGTCATAGCACATGAAAGAGATATGATCAAAGGTACATAAATGAGCTATGTGTGCAAAGTATCAATCAAAATTTCGAGAATCAAGAATGTTTAGCTCATTCCTAAGTTTGGTAAAGGTTTTCTCATCTAGTGGTTTGGTAAAGATATCGGCTAATTGTTCTTTGGTGCTAACATAAGCAATCTCAATATCCCCCCTTTGTTGGTGATCCCTCAAAAAGTGATACCGAATGGCTATGTGCTTAGTGCGGCCGTGCTCAACGGGATTATCCGCCATGCGGATTGCACTCTCATTATCACATAGGAGAGGGAATTTGGTTAATTTGTAACCATAGTCCCTAAGGGTTTGCCTCATCCAAAGAA
The DNA here is from genome assembly GCF_902167145.1 of Zea mays. Taxonomy (NCBI): domain Eukaryota; kingdom Viridiplantae; phylum Streptophyta; class Magnoliopsida; order Poales; family Poaceae; genus Zea; species Zea mays. The sequence continues at coordinate 42,164,253 of NC_050100.1, read as the reverse complement.
ATTGCGCGCAACAATGGCCTGCGGCAATGTACTCGGCTTCGACGGTAGAAAGAGCTACTGAATTTTGTTTCTTTGAACCCCAAGACACCAGGGATCTTCCCAAGAACTGACAAGTCCCTGATGTGCTCTTTCTATCAATCTTACACCCTACCCAATCAGCATCTGAATAACCTATTAAATCAAAAGCGAATCCCTTGGGGTACCAAAGACCAAACTTAGGTGTATGAACTAAATATCTCAAGATTCTTTTCACGGCCCTAAGGTGAACTTCCTTAGGATCGGCTTGAAATCTTGCACACATGCATATGGAAAGCATAATATCCGGTCGAGATGCACATAAATAGAGTAAAGAACCTATCATCGACCGGTATACCTTTTGATCTACGGATTTACCTCCCGTGTCGAGGTCAAGATGCCCATTAGTTCCCATAGGTGTCTTGATGGGCTTGGCATCCTTCATTCCAAACTTGGTGAGTATGTCTTGAATATACTTGGTTTGGCTGATGAAGGTGCCCTCTCGGAGTTGCTTCACTTGAAATCCTAGGAAATACTTCAACTCCCCTATCATAGACATCTCGATTTTTTGTACCATGATCCTACTAAACTCTTCACAAGTAGATCTGTTAGTAGACCCAAATATGATATCATCAACATAAATTTGGCATACAAACAAATCATTTGCAATAGTTTTAGTAAAGAGAGTAGGATCGGCTTTGCTGACTTTGAAGCCATTAGTGATAAGGAAATCTCTTAGGCATTCATACCATGCTCTTGGGGCTTGCTTGAGCCCATAAAGCGCCTTAGAGAGTTTGTAAACATGGTTAGGGTACTTACTATCTTCAAAGCCGAGAGGTTGCTCAACATAGACCTCCTCCTTGATTGGTCCATTGAGGAAGGCACTCTTCACGTCCATTTGATAGAGCTTAAAGCCATGGTAAGTAGCATAGGCAAGTAATATGCGAATTGACTCAAGCCTAGCTACGGGTGCATATTCGCCGAAATCCAAACCTTCGACTTGTGAATATCCCTTGGCTACAAGTCGTGCTTTGTTTCTTGTCACCACACCATGCTCATCTTGCTTAGGACGTGGAACAAGATGCCATACCTCATTCATCGTGAAGTTGTTGAGTTCCTCTTGCATTGCCAACTCCCAATCCGAATCTCTTAATGCATCTTCCACCCTATATGGCTCAATAGAACACACAAAAGAGTAAAGTTCACAAAAATGAGTGACACGAGATCGAGTGGTTACCCCCTTATGAATATCGCCGAGAATGGAGTTCACGGGGTGATCTCGTTGTATCGCTTGATGGACTCTTGGGTGTGGCGGTCTTGGACCCTGATCATCTTATTTGCCTTGATCATTAGCATCTCCCCCTTGACCATTGTCCTCCTCTTGAGGTGGCTCCTCTTGATCTTCATTTTCATCATCTTGATCTTGATCCTTGTCTTGAGTTGGTGGAGATGCTTGCATGGAAAAAGATGGTTGATCTTGTGCTTGTGGAGGCTCTTCGAATTCCTTAGGACACACATCCCCAATGGACATGTTCCTTAGCACAACACATGGAGCCTCTTCATCATCTAGCTCATCAAGATCAACTTGCTCTACTTGAGAGCCATTAGTCTCATCAAACACAATGTCACAAGAAACTTCAACTAGTCCAGTGGACTTGTTAAAGACTCTATATGCCCTTGTGTTTGAATCATATCTTAGTAAAAAGCCTTCTACAACCTTAGGAGCAAATTTAGATTTTCTACCTCTTTTAACAAGAATAAAACATTTGCTACCAAAGACTCTAAAATATGAAACATTGGGCTCTTTACCGGTTAGGAGTTCATATGATGTCTTCTTGAAGATTTGGTGAAGGTAGAGACGGTTGATGGCGTAGCAAGCGGTGTTGATTGCTTCCGCCCAAAACTGGTCCGAAGTCTTGTACTCATCAAGCATGGTCCTCGCCATGTCAAGTAGAGTTCTATTCTTCCTCTCCACTACACTAGTTTGTTGAGGTGTGTAGGGAGAAGAGAACTCATGCTTGATGCCCTCGTCCTCAAGAAAGCCTTCAATTTGAGAGTTCTTGAACTCCGTCCCATTGTCGCTTCTAATCTTTTTGATCCTTAAGCTGAACTCATTTTGAGCCCGTCTCAAGAATCCCTTTAAGGTCTCTTGGGTTTGAGACTTATCCTGCAAAAAGAACACCCAAGTGAAGCGAGAATAATCATCCACAATTATAAGACAACACTTACTCCCGTCGATGCTTATGTAAGCGATCGGGCCGAATAGATCCATGTGGAGTAGCTCAAGCGGCCTGTCGGTCGTCATGATGTTCTTGTGTGGATGATGAACAGCAACTTGCTTTCCTAGTTGGCATGCGCTACAAACCCTGTCTTTCTCAAAATGAACATTGGTTAGTCCCAAAATGTGTTCTCCCTTTAGAAGCTTGTGAAGATTCTTCATCCCAACATGGGCTAGTCGGCGATGCCAGAGCCAACCCATATTAGTCTTAGCAATTAAGCAAGTATCGAGTTTAGCTCTATTAAAATCAACTAAGTATAGCTGACCCTCTAATACTCCCTTAAATGCTACTGAATCATCACTTCTTCTAAAGACAGTAACACCTATATCCGTAAAAAGACAGTTGTAACCCATTTTGCATAATTGAGAAACAAAAAGCAAATTGTAATCTAAAGAATCTACAAGAAAAACATTGGAAATAGAGTGGTCTGGAGATATAGCAATTTTACCAAGTCCTTTGACCAAACCTTGATTTCCATCCCTGAATGTGATAGCTCTTTGGGGATCATGGTTTTTCTCGTAGGAGGAGAACATCCTTTTCTCCCCAGTCATGAGGTTTGTGCACCCGCTATCAATTATCCAACTTGAGCCCCCGGATGCATAAACCTACAACACAAGTTTAGGCCTTGTTCTTAGGTACCAAAACGGTCTTGGGTACTTTCACATTAGAAACAAGCACCTTGGGTACCCAAACACAAGTCTTGGAGCCCTTGTGTTTGCCCCCAACATATTTGGCAACTACTTTGCCTGATTTGTTAGTTAAAACATATGATGCATCAAAAGTGTTAAATGAAACAATAGGCTCATTTGATGCAGTAGGAGTTTTCTTTTTAGGTAATTTAACATGAGTGGATTGCCTAGAACTAGGTGCCTCACTCTTATACATAAAAACATGATGAGAGCCAGAGTGAGACTTCCTAAAATGAATTCTCCTAATCTTATGTTCGGGATAACCAGTAGGATATAAAATATAGCCCTCGTTATCCTGAACCATGGGAGCTTTGCCCTTAACAAAGTTAGACAATTTCTTAGGGGCATTAAGCTTGACATTGTCTCCCTGTTGGAAGGCAATGCCATCCTTAATGCCAGGGCGTCTCCCACTATAGAGCATACTTCTAGCAAATTTAATTTTTTCATTTTCTAAGTCATGCTCACTAATTTTAGCACTAAGTTGAGCTATGTGATCATTTTGTTGTTTAATTAAAGCTAGGTGATCATGGATAGCATCAACATTAATGTCTCTACATCTAGTACAAATGGAAACATGGCTAACAGTAGATGTAGAGGGTTTGCAAGCATTTAATTCATCAATCTTAGCATGTAACATGGTATTCTCATTTTTAAGATTGGAAATAGAATCATTGCAAACATTTAAATCCTTAGCCTTAGCAATTAAATTATTATTCTCAATCTTAAGGCTAGAAAGTGATTCATTCAACTTGTCAATTTTAGAAATCAAACTAGCATTATCATTTTTGAGGTTGACAAGAGAATCATCACAACCATTTAACTTCTCAACCTTAGCAATTAATTTTGCATTTTCATTTCTAAGGTTGGAGATAGTATCATGGTAAATGCTAAGCTCACTAGTCAAATTTTCACATTTTTCTATCTCCTGAGCATAAGCATTTTTAACCTTAACATGCTTCTTGTTTTCCTTAATAAGGAAGTCCTCTTGGCTATCCAAGAGTTCATCCTTCTCATGAATAGCACTAATTAATTCATTCAATTTTTCCTTTTGTTGCATGTTTAGGTTGGCAAAAAGAGTGAGCAAGTCATCTGTTGGGGACTTGTTCTCAAATTCTTCGAGTTAAGAACAAGGCAACATAAAAAGTGTTAAGTGTTAGGGTCCTTCGTCCTTCGAAGCATTATATCCCTTTGGGAAATAATGAGTCTCGGACGAAGGTCATGAGAAACATACCTTCGTAAACATAACAAATAATGACGAAGGACTCACATAAAGCATGAAATATGATATAAGCATCACCAAAGAATCATTTCTATTTTATTAACATGGAAAAACAGAAATGATCCCAAATTACAAATGTACCTTCGATCCTGAGAGAAGGTGGAAAATACGAGCGTGACGCCAAAAGCAGAATGACAAATCAGCATGAACAGTACGGGAGTACTGTTCATCTATTTATAGACGCGGGACGCAGCCCACGTAAAATTACATCCATGTCCATTACATTTGTTAACGGTTTATGGAAATCTATTGAGGACCCCGAAGTCTTTTCATCTTAAGGTCGGTTCCCCCTTGTGCCATCGCGCCGAAGCTTCCCTGCGTATAGCTTCGGCTGCCCCCGACCTTCGTCTGGCTCAGCCTTCGTCCTGGTCGTGCTCCATATCCATAATTCTGAATCCGAAAATACCTGTTCATATAATTCACTTGGAAAACATTGTCAAATCATGTTTTTGAGGACCTTCGGAGGACGAAGGCCCCCAACAGTAGCCCCTCGCAATATTAATTTGTAAATAATAAATTCAGATTGCGATATGGACGAAGGCCTTGAGCCGAAGGTCCGAAAAAACACCTTCCCTTTGCTAGAATAGCAACATTCACTGACAAGCGGGGCCTTTTAACTTTTAACGCCCTAGGCGTATAAATAAGAACACATCGTGAATTCATTTGGTACACACGCCTGCCTTTTGCTTCGGCCCACTAAAAATTTTTAGCTCTTGCTCATTGAGATTTGCTGGTCTTTTTGATTTCGAAGCTTCGGCCTCGGGAACAAATTTTTAGTGTTTCCGAAGATGTCTGAAGACAAGAAGATCCCTGCTGAGACGAAGCTGAGTCTCGAGGAGGAGAAGAATCTGGGGTTCCTGATAGCGATGGCAGAGACTAATACAGAGAAAATCACGAAGGAGATTCTCGAAGGTTTGTCCGAAGATACTGATGACAGCGACAGCTATGATGTGGAAAGTGATGGGGAAGAGGCCGAAGATCGACCGTGGCGACCAAGTCACTCAGTTTTTGGGAAAACAACCATCAAGCAGAGTCACATTGATAATATGAGGGGGCGATACTTCCGAGACATATCTATTGTGAGAGCTGATGCCGGGGAAAAGACTTCTCCCACCCCTGAAGAAGATGAAGTTGTGATTTTCCGAAGCCTCCTCAAGGCTGGGCTTCGATTCCCCCTGAGCAATTTTGTTGTTGAGGTACTGAAAACATTCCAAATCTACGTTCATCAACTCACTCCCGAAGCTATTATAAGAATGGGGATTTTTGTCTGGGCTGCGAGAAGCCAAGGTTTGGAACCAAACGCTAAAAGCTTCTGCAACATACACGAGTTATTGTACGAGACGAAGCCCTGGGGAAAGGAGCAATACCACAACAACTTTGGGTGCTACAGCTTCGGCGCCCGCTCCGGGTCAAGCTACCCTGTGCCAACCTTTCGGAAGAGGTGGCCCGGAGCCTGGATGTCTGAATGGTTTTATGTGAAAAATGATCTAACAGCGCAAAATAATGTCAAAAGTATCATTATGTACCCAATTTGGCAACGCTTCGGACTTCGAAGGCCGAAGGTTGAAATGGATGAGGCAGCCGAAGAATGCCAAAGAGCCTTCGGCGCAGTCTGCTCCTTCATTGGGACAAGGGACTTGGTCCAGGAGCACATTGCCTTCAGGATATGGCCACTTGCGGAAAAGTGGGAAATGCCGAAAGAAACCATCAAAGAGTCCGACGAAGGCGGACTAGTCAGATTAAAGTACACATTCAAATATGCAGATAAATTTATTGAACCTGATGATGACTGGCTGAAAAGCATTGAAACATTAAGTGATGAATTACTTGGGGCATTCTCGAAGGCTGAAAATACTGCACTATCAGCAGCCTTCGGAGGCCGAAAAAAGAAGAGATTGAACCGAGTGTTTGATGCAATCGGGTTCTTCTACCCTGATTATTGTTATCCCGTCCGAAGGCAAAAAAGGAAAAACATAACATCTGAAAAAGAAGAAGCTGGAACTGCTCCTAGCGAGCTAGACCCAAAAGGAAAAAGGTTGAAGGTCTTCACACACCGACCACGCCATATTGAACCAGCTTCGGTGCCTGAGTATACTGGAGGAACTCCTTCGGCCGCTGAAGCTGAACAGCCACTCTTATTGCCAGAAATTGCAGAGATGGCCGAAGCACCATCGACAGAAAAAATGGAAGAAGCGAAAAATCTGACTAAGGAAAAAACCTCAGAAACTTTAAGTCCTGCAATAAACATTGAAGCAGCAAAAATCCAGAAGGCTCCACTGGTGACCCCAAAAAGAAAAAGAATGGTAAATGTACTAGATGTCTTGGAGACAATTAAATCTTCAAGCACTACTCCAAAAAAGAGTGTTGAAATTGCTGAAGCTTCCTCTGAAGCCCCGACACAACAAACTGAAGCTGAAGCTGGGCCTTCAGAGCCCTTCAGGGAAGAAACTTTGGAAACCGAAGCGATAAAAATACCAGAACCAATTTTAATTGAAGAGACTGACACTGCCATCCCCGAAGCGCCTGCCAGCATGTGTGATTACATTATACGACATGCTTCGGGGAAAAAGCTATCTGACGGAGAAATTCATGAAGCTAATCATTATGCAAAGGAGCTAAAATATCCAAAGGGGGCAATAATATTCAATGGGACAAATGAAGATGATTTTTTATACTGCCTACCGGATAATAAGGAACTATCTGTCTGTCGAGAAATGGCCAGGGGCATAGGCTTCCCAAAGCTCGAAGTTGGACTAAGCGCCATGACGAAAGAGGATCTCGCAGACAGCCTTGCGTACAACAGCTTGAAGGTACCGGAATTAAACGCTTGAAAAAACCCCCCCATTATTTTTACGCACATCATTCCTTTTTCCTTATTTGAATTCTTTTTCGTATAGGGCCTGATTCTAAGCAACGCGCTAAGAGCGCAGAAGAGCGCCGAAGATGAAAGTTATGAAATTGCGTTTAATAATTTACGCTCCGAAGTTATCAAGCTGAGAAATGAAGCTTTGGAAAAAGATAAAATTCTGCTTACATTGGTGGATAAAGTGAAAAAAGACGAGGCCGCTTCAAAGGCCCAATCCGAAGCTCAAAAACGCGAGATTGAAGATCTTCGGAAACAATTGACTAGAGCGAAAGAGGAGCGCGCGCTTGAGGAAACGAATCGTGAACTTAGTGATTTTATGGTCAAGAAATTGGAATCAAGAGTTAAGGAGCTTCGCACATCGCAGAGGAAATGCTATGTTAAATCTATAGAATGCGTGAATAAAATTAAAAACAGCTTTGCTAGCGTCGGCGCCTTTTCCAGCGAAGAGAATTTTTCTCGAGGCAATCCCGAAGGTCCGCTGGAATGGATTAGCCACGAAGCAGAGGCCTTCGAAGAAATTCTAAACAGCCGTGGCGACATATGCGCTTTTTCAGGCGCTAGAGGAATTACTTCTGTGTTAGAGAAGAAGGGTTGCGGGCACGTAAAACTTTTAGCTCAGTCCGAAGCTACCTTATGCTCCGAAGATATCAAGGACCCCTCGGCCGAAGCAAGCGTGGTTGCTGGCAAATTTTTTACTGATATCTGGAACGACGGCGGCCGAGGAATGGCACAAGAAATTATCGAAAGGAGCGAAAAAGGCATCCACGAAGCTAGGAAAGTGGCAGAGACTGCCGAAAAGAGTAGGGAACCCGAAGGACAGTTAGGTACCAACTAGTCGTTCTTGTTGCGCTGTAATTTTCATTTTAAACTTTGCTCGCGATTTGCAAAAGTACTGAAGAAGTGTTCTCTACGCTCAGAAGCTGTTGGACGATCTCCCCACACAAAAGGGGATGAAGAAATTAATCAGATGGCCGAAACTATCATGGACAAGGTCGTTGACCAACTTCTGAATAAAGCCGCCGAAGCAGTATTGAGGGAAGATTAGGTGCTATTTGGAAAAAACATTTAAAGTGTAATCTATGCAACACTTTGTAGATTTGAATGTAATATACAAGTCTCTTTTCATTATTGAATTCTTTACGATGCATGAAACTTTAAATACATACCACTTTTGAGCCTTCGGCGAAAAAACACCTTCCCTTCTTTTCATGCGTCGTGAAGAAGATAGCCTTCGTCAAAATTGTTCTGATGAATGACATCGATGCCTCGTGAAAACATTTTCCGAAGCTATTTTCCGAAGCTATGCAATTTTGATATTGATCTGATAAAGCTCGCCCATGCTTCGTGAAAATATTCCCCGAAACTGTATTCCGAAGCTATACAATTTCAATGTTACTTTTTCAAAGCATCCCTTCGAAGGTTTAGAGTGTCCCCTTCTCTTGCCAAATGCGATATGATGTATGATGCTTATGCTATGCAAAATGATGTGATGATGTTATGTTATGCATGTGACATTTGTTCCGAAGATACACATAAAATATATTCGTAAGCTCTGCATTCCCTTAGGAACGTCTTTGGAGCTTCTTCGTCTTTTACTTAGACGGCATCAGCGTTGACTTTTCGCTGTAAGCCTCCCTTAGGAGCTTCTTCGTCTTTTACTTAGACGGTATCAGCGTTGACTTTTCGCTGTAGGCTCTGCATTCCTTTAGGAACGACTTCTGAGCAGAAAACTTACGCTGCGCTCCCTTTGGAACGACTTTTTGTGACTTTATAAACTTACTCTGCGTTCCTTAGAACGACTTTTTGTTACTCCGAAGGATTTTTAGTCCGAAGGTCCTTCTTGGTAACGGAAGAAATTTTAGGCTTCGGCAACTTAGGCCTGTGAATCAAATAAATTTTTCTCGTGGAAACAACGAAATTATTACATGGAAACTAACAATGTTTTTTGCTTCACAGAAAATAAAACTGAATAGAAAAGACTGCTATCAAAGGTAGGATATGTCAATAAATGTGCTTCGACTCTGGCACAGTGCTGTTGACTGTGCGAGCTTCGGACTGTTCTCTGAAGTCCCTCTGCTGTGGAGCGTATTGACTCCCTTCTGGCTGTTGACCTTGCTGCAATGGAGGTGGAGGTGGAGGCTGCTGCCAGGAAGCTTGAGGTTGACTTGCCGAAGCTACAGAAGCCGCAGGGTGGTTGTCTATGTATTGTGGGACATAAGGCGGATGAAATGAAGCAGTATGCAAAACCTGCTTCGACTGAGCTTGTTGAGATGCAGCTTCGGCTAGTTCCTTTTGCTTCTGGATTGTAACATGGCACGTCCTAGTGGTGTGGCCCTTGCCCTCTCCACAGAATAGGCAAAACAGTCTCCTTGGCTGATCTCCGAATCTTCCGCCGAAGCCCCTGGCGCCTCTGCCTCTTGGAGCTGGTGGCCGAAAGGAAGTTTGTTGTTGCCCCGAAGCCTGTGAGGAGCACTGCGGCCTGTTTTGCTGACTCCCCTTATCATCATTCTGAGTGCTGTGAATGGAACGGACATGCCTCGGGTAATATCTTCCTCCAAAGCCCCTGGTCATCTCAGAAAATCTGAAGGCCTCCTCCCTTCTTTGGCGAAAGTCATTGTCGGCACGAATGTACTCATCCATCTTTTGGAGCAATTTCTCCAAGGTCTGAGGAGGCTTCCGAGCAAAGTATTGAGCTGCAGGTCCAGGACGAAGCCCCTTGATCATGGCTTCGACAACGATTTCATTGGGCACCGTTGGTGCCTGCGCCCTCAATCGTAAGAACCTTCGGACATAAGCCTGAAGGTATTCTTCGTGATCCTGAATACACTGGAAGAGGGCTTGAGCTGTAACCGGCTTCGTTTGAAATCCTTGAAAGCTGGTCAGTAACATATCCTTCAGCTTCTGCCATGAAGTGATTGTTCCTGGCCGAAGGGAGGAATACCAGGTCTGAGCAACATTCCTGACGGCCATGACGAAAGACTTCGCCATGACTGCAGCGTTGCCCCCGTACGAAGACACTGTTGCTTCGTAGCTCATCAAGAATTGCTTCGGGTCGGAGTGGCCGTCAAACATGGGGAGCTGGGGTGGCTTATAGGATGGAGGCCAAGGAGTAGCCTGCAGCTCAGCAGATAGAGGAGAAGCATCATCAAAAACAAAATTTCCCTGATGGAAATTATCATACCAGTCGTCTTCGTTGACGAAGCCCTCCTGATGAAGGTCTTTCTGATGAGGCCTTCTGTTCTGCTCATCGTGAGTGAGATGGCGAACTTCCTCAGAAGCTTCGTCAATTTGCCTTTGCAACTCAGCTAGGCGGGCCATCTTCTCCTTCTTCCTCTGTACTTGTTGATGTAGCATCTCCATCTCTCTGATTTCTTGGTCCAGCTCTTCTTCCTCAAGCGTCGGGCTAACAGCTTTTCTCTTCTGGCTTCTGGCCTCCCGAAGAGAGACGGTCTCCTGGTTGTGGTCCAGCGGTTGTAGTGCTGCAGCCCCAGCCGCTGAAGCTTTCTTCGGCGCCATAGCGAAGGTCTATAGCTTCCGAAGGTGTTCACGAAGACTCGAAGTGGAAGTGAGTTCACCGGAGGTGGGCGCCAATGTTGGGGACTTGTTCTCAAATTCTTCGAGTTAAGAACAAGGCAACATAAAAAGTGTTAAGTGTTAGGGTCCTTCGTCCTTCGAAGCATTATATCCCTTTGGGAAATAATGAGTCTCGGACGAAGGTCATGAGAAACATACCTTCGTAAACATAACAAATAATGACGAAGGACTCACATAAAGCATGAAATATGATATAAGCATCACCAAAGAATCATTTCTATTTTATTAACATGGAAAAACAGAAATGATCCCAAATTACAAATGTACCTTCGATCCTGAGAGAAGGTGGAAAATACGAGCGTGACGCCAAAAGCAGAATGACAAATCAGCATGAACAGTACGGGAGTACTGTTCATCTATTTATAGACGCGGGACGCAGCCCACGTAAAATTACATCCATGTCCATTACATTTGTTAACGGTTTATGGAAATCTATTGAGGACCCCGAAGTCTTTTCATCTTAAGGTCGGTTCCCCCTTGTGCCATCGCGCCGAAGCTTCCCTGCGTATAGCTTCGGCTGCCCCCGACCTTCGTCTGGCTCAGCCTTCGTCCTGGTCGTGCTCCATATCCATAATTCTGAATCCGAAAATACCTGTTCATATAATTCACTTGGAAAACATTGTCAAATCATGTTTTTGAGGACCTTCGGAGGACGAAGGCCCCCAACATCATCCTCATCACCACTAGAGCTAGCCTCATCACTAGATGTTGCATATTTAGTGAAAGCTCTAGATTTTACCTTCTTCTTTTTGCCGTCCTTTGCCATGAGGCACTTGTGGCCGACGTTTGGGAAGAGGAGGCCCTTGTTGATGGTGATGTTGGCGGCGTCCTCATCGGAGGAGGAGTCGGTGGAGCTCTCATCGGAGTCCCATTCCCGACACACGTGGGCATCACCGGCCTTCTTCTTGTAGTATCTCTTCTTTTCCTTCCTCTTTCCATTCTTGTCATCGCCCCTGTCACTATCACTAGACAATGGACATTTAGCAATAAAATGACTGAGCTTACCACATTTGTAGCAAACTTTCTTGGAGCGGGGCTTGTAATCTTTCCCCCTCCTTTGCTTGAGGATTTGGCGAAAACTTTTGATGATTAGCACCATCTCCTCGTTGTCGAGCTTGGAGGCGTCGAAGGGGAGCCTACTTGGCGTAGACTCTTCTTTCTTCTCCTCCGTTGCTTTGAATGCGATGGGTTGCACCTTGGGTGTGGAGGTGGCGCCTCGCTCGATGATTTGTTTGGAGCCTTTGATCATCAATTCAAAGCTCACAAACTTTCCTATAACCTCCTCGGGAGACATTAGCTTGTATCTAGGATCACCATGAATTAATTGAACTTGTGTAGGGTTAAGAAAAACAAGTGATCTTATAATAACCTTGAGCATTTCATGGTCATCCCATTTTGTGCTCCCGAGGTTGCGCACTTGATTCACCAAGGTCTTGAGCCAGTTGTACATGGCTTGTGGCTCCTCCCCTTGGTTGAGCATGAATCGACCGAGCTCCCCCTCGATCGTTTCTCGCTTGGTGATCTTGGTCACCTCTTCTCCTTCGTGCGCGGTCTTGAGCACGCCCCAAATCTCTTTGGCACTCTTCAACCCTTGCACCTTATTATACTCCTCTTGACTTAGAGAGGCGAGGAGTATAGTAGTGGCTTAGGAGTTGAAGTGCCGGATTTGGTCGACCTCCTCCGAATCATAGTCCTTGTCCCCTTCCTTCGGTACCTGCGCTCCATACTCAACAATATCCCATATGCTTTTGTGGAGTGAGGTTAGGTGATGCCTCATTTTATCACTCCACATAGAATAATCTTCACCATCAAAAACCGGTGGTTTGCCTAATGGGACGAAAAGTAATGGAGTGCATATGGAAATGCGAGGATAGCGGAGGGGCATCTTACTATACTTCTTGCGCTCATGGAGCTTAGAAGTGGCAGATGCTGATTCGGAGTCGGAGGTGGAAGGTGACGAAGAGTCGGTCTCGTAGTAGACCACTTTCTTCATCTTTTTCTTGTCACCTTTCCGTTGTGTCTTGATGGAGGATGAGGATTCCTCTTTGTACTTGTGGGCGGACTCCCTTGAGTGGGTTCTCCCCGAGCTTGCGGACTTGTTGCCACTGGTCCCGATCTCCCTCTTGGCGTGATCTCCCGACATCACTTCGAGCGGTTAGGCTCTAATGAAGTACCGTCTCCGATACCAATTGAAAGTCGCCTAGAGGGGGGGATGAATAGGCAAATCTGAAATTTATAAACTTTAAGCACAACTACAAGCTGGAGTTAGTGTTAGAAATAAAGTCGAGTCTGAAAGAGAGGGTGAAAACAAATCACAAGCAAATAAAGTGGGTGACACGGTGATTTGTTTTACCGAGGTTCGGTTCTTGCAAACCTACTCCCCGTTGAGGTGGTCACAAAGACCGGGTCTCTTTCAACCCTTTCCCTCTCTCAAACGGTCACCTAGACCGAGTGAGCTTTTCTCCTTAATCAACAGGTCACTTAGACCCCTTACAAGGACCACCACGACTTGGTGTCTCTTGCTTGATTACAAGTTGCTTGAGAACAAGAATGGAGGAAGAAGAAAAGCGATCCAAGCGACAAGAAATCAAATGAACACAAATATCTCTCTCTCACTAGTCACTATGAGTTTGGAGTGATTCCGGACTTGGGAGAGGATTTGATCTCTTGTTTGTGTCTTAGAGTGAAGTCTAGAGCTCTTGTATTGAAATGCAATGGCTGAAAACTTGGATGCCTTGAAGTGTGGTGGTTGGGGGGTATTTATAGCCCCAACCACCAAAATGACCGTTGGGAAGGCTGTCTATCGATGGGCGTACCGGACATTGTCCGGTGCGCCAGCCACATCACCCAACCGTTAGGGTTCGACTGTTGGTGCTCTGACAGCTAGGACCACCGGATAGTCCGGTGGTGCACCTGACAGTCGCTGTGGTGTCCGCTCAATGCCTTGCATGACATTAACAGTTCTTCGTTTTTTTTCTGACCGTCAGCCTTCTCCTTCGTAGCCAAAGGCTCATCCTTCTTCTGTAAAAGTTTCGTCAGTTCTGGCCCGAGAGGACTTAGCAGCTTGATGGGTAAGGATTCAGTCATTACCTTTAGAATTTCTGCTATTTCAGCAGCAGGAGGTGTTGAAGGAGTTTCTTCCGTTGCTTCAGTTACCTTCGGCTCCTAAGCTTCAGCCCTCCTCTTTTTGACACTGCCACCTTCGGCTCGGGAGCAGTTTTTGTCTTCTTTGAAGCTTTTTCGTCCTCCTTTACCATTCTAGTAGTTTGCCTGCTAAGAATGCTGACAATTCTTTTTCTTTTCACCCCTTCGGCACCTTTGTCAAGCCTTTCATAATCAGGGTATTCAAATTTCAAGGCGTCCATCACCCAGTTCAATCTTCGTTTCGGTCGTGTACCGAAGGCTGCGGTCATCGGTTGATCTTCCTTTTTGGTATAATTCCCAAGTATTTCGTTGCACATGGTATCAATCATATCTAGCCATTCTTTGCAAGGCTTCTTGAATTGTTTTTCAAATTTGAAGCGGTAAGCAAGTCGAACAAGTTCATGCTTCTTCCCCGCTTCTTTCTTCTTCGGCATTCCCCAGCCACTTGATGTCGAATATGTTCTATTCGCCAAGTATTCTTGCACCAAGTCCCTGGTACTGATCTGCTTAGCTACCACTCTAAAATCTACTTCGGCCAGCTGACAGGGTGACCCTAGTTGCATATTGCATAAGGACTGGGTCATTCCGAAGCTCAAACTCAGTGGACTCATGACCATGATCATCAGCTTCTCCCTCCTTTTCTTGTCAGCCTTCATATAGAACCTTTCATTTTTCCATTCGGTTGGCCACTTTGTGCGGTAGCTAAGGACTGGTGCTTTTGTATCCTTTTGATAAGCAAAATTGTAACAACCAAAATTTTCGTGAATGCCATCTGCCCTGGCCTTCGTCTGATAGTGCAGCTCGTGTACTCGGCAGAAAGCTTCGGCATCTAGGCTCATCCCTTGGCTTCGAAGGGCCCAGATAAAGACGCTGAGCCTAACAATGGCGTTGGGAGTCAGCTGATGAAGATATATTTCAAAGTTCTTTAAAACTACTCCTATCATCTCATTAAGGGGGAATCGCAGCCCCGCTCTGAAGAAGCTCTTGAAAACGATAACTTCATCCTTCTTTGGCTCTGGGATAGTCTCTTCTCCAGCAAATCGAATAAGCTTACTCTCAGCCTCTCCAAAATAGCCCAATTTCATCATCATAGGCATGTCATCTTCAGTCACAGTAGATTTTTCAAAATCTAGATGACTAGGCTTCGTTGGGATCAGAATGTTGTAGTCTTCTACACTCTCAACAACATCTTCACCCTCAACCACAGTCTGTTCAGCTTCGGCATTAGAAGCACCTTCGTCAGCCACAACCAGACCTGATCGCTTCATTACTTCTGAAATCGGTGCTGTTTCAGTGGCCTTGGTTTCATCCCCCTCACGAGACACTCTAGCAGTTGATCGCACTCTAGCCATTTTGATGGTTTTTACCGTTTGACGAAGCTAACCTGTCTGACGAAGTTAACCTTAAACGATGAAGCGTTTGCTCGAAGGCGCAATGCAGAAAGCTTTAGCTATGGTTAAATTTTTTAACAGCACAACAATGCAATGACAATGAATGCTGTGGTAACTCCTCACCAACCTGTCTGTTTATATAGTGCTGCAAGGGGGAAGGAGAACCGCCAGGCCGCTTACTCTCGCTGAACGGTGGACCGCTCGACGCCTAGAATATTATAATCGTTTCTCAGCAACAAGCTCAGGGAAGGTGTTTTTCGGACCTTCGGCATTCCGAAGCCTTCGAGTTTTTCGTGGATCGAGCTCGTTACGAAAAACGATCTAGCACCGCGAAGGGGCTACTGTTGGGGGCCTTCTTTTCCGCCGAAGGTCCTCTAAGCAAAACACCTTCGACAGGACGATATGTAATCAGATACGACATGAAGATATATGCTGAAGTTACAATTGAAGGAGCTTCGGCATGATGGCATACTTAAGACGAAGGATGACACTGACTTAAAGAGGAAAAGACCACGTAGTCCCTGATAATTTGTACTATGATAATGATTAGTTATCAAGGATACAAATGTAATTTCGTCCGGGCTATGTCCCGTGCCTATAAATAGATGAACAATACCCCTATACTGTTCACGCTGACTTGTAATCACTCACGCATCACTTTGGGATTTTTGCCTTCTGTCAAGACAAAGGTAAAAATGTAATTTAAATATCATTGATGTTTGTTCATGATTTTATAATGATAATGTGAATAATCTAATGATTCAAAATGATTATTCATATTCTTTTTGCGTTTCATATGTTCATGTTTATATCTTTGCATATTGAAATGATGAAGGTACTTCCTTCATGACCTTCGTCCGAAGATCATTATATCCTAAAGGGGATAATGTTATGAAGGACGAAGGTCTTTAACCATTAACATTTGTGTTGCCTTGTTCTTGATTTATAGCTTTTGAGAACAAGTGGACAACAGGTGCGAACATAATCACCAAGTGTGCTGGGACCAAGTCTCACACATATGATGACTCATGGTACAGAAGCAAATGCCACATCATTTATATATAACAGAGTTCTGTACAAAATAGTTAAATAATTACATCATGTGAAGGCAACGATCCAGCAACACAAAGTTGACCGGGAGACGACGACCTAGACCACTCACGAACTCATCACGACATCCTTCGCGTGCCTCATCCACCGGTATCTGCTCTTGACCTATGGGGGGTGTGAGACAACAAGGGTGAGCTCACATACGTTCATCGCTCAACAAGTTGTAAGAAATAATGTGCATGAACTCACCAAAAGTGAGAGCTCATGTGAAGTGTAAGTCTGACACGTTCAGTAGCTTCTTCAGTTCTTCTGGCCTCGTCTAAGGCGTCATGAGATTCTTTCTCTTTCTTTCTAATAGCTTTGTTAGCTATCTCTTGGCCACACTTTAGCCATGCTTCGGAATAGAATTTTGCACCTAGTGTACTGGCTTCGGCCGAAGGGTTTCTAATATCGTTGGCCGAGAGCGAAAATCCTGGCTCAACCACAGTCTTGGCATGTTCACAACCTACCTTTTCAAGGACCGACACGGCCCCACGGTTACCGACGAAGGCACAAAAATCTCCTATGTCGCTGAGAATCTCTTCAAAAGTTTCAACTTCGCCGTTTATCCACCGGATAACTGAGAGCACCTAGAGGGGGGGGGGGGGTGAATAGGTGATCCTGTGAAACTTAAACTTATAGCCACAAAAACTTGTTAAGTGTTAGCACAATAATCGCCAAGTGGCTAGAGAGGAGTCTTAACAAAACACAATACCACAAGAGATCAAACACAGAGATGACACAGTGGTTTATCCCGTGGTTCGGCCAAGACCAACGCTTGCCTACTCCACGTTGTGGCATCCCAACGGACGAGAGTTGCACTCAACTCCTCTCAAGTGATCCAATGATCAACTTGAATACCACAGTGTTTTTCTTTACTTTGATCTTTTCCCGTTTGCGAGGAATCTCCACAACTTGGAGTCTCTCGCCCTTACAATTGAATTTCACAAAGAAGTACGGAGTAAGGGAGGGAAGCAACACACACAAATCCACAGCAAAATGCGCACACACACGGCCAAGAATCGAGCTCAAAAGACTATCTCAAAGTTCTCACTAGAACGGAGCTCGAATCACTGAGAATGACAAACGAATGCGCAAAGACTGAGTGTGGATGATCAAGAATGCTCTAAGGTTGCTTGGTGTACTCCTCCATGCGCCTAGGGGACCCTTTTATAGCCCCAAGGCAGCTAGGAGCCGTTGAGAGCAAATCTGGAAGGCCCTTCTTGCCTTCTGTCGTCGGGTGCACCGGACAGTCCGGTGCACACCGGACACTGTCCGGTGCCCGATTTCCTTCCTTAAATAGCGAAGCCGACCGTTGGCAGACTTGGAGCCGTTGGCGCACCGGACATGTCCGGTGCACACCGGACAGTCCGGTGCCCCCTTCTAGCCGTTGGCTCGGCCACGTGGCCCGCGCAGATCGCGCGGCCGACCGTTGGCCCGGCCGACCGTTGGCTCACCGGACAGTCCGGTGCACACCGGACAGTCCGGTGAATTTTAGCCGTACGCCGTCGGCGAATTCCCGAGAGCGGCCACTTCGCTCGAGGCAGCCTGGCGCACCGGACACTGTCCGGTGCACCACCGGACAGTCCGGTGCCCCAGACCGAAACAGCCTCTTGGCTGTACACAGCCAACTCTTCTCTTTTCTTCTTCTTTCTGTTTCTGATACTTAGACAAGTATATTAGTACACAAAACCAATGTACTAAGACTTAGAAACATACCTTTGCTCTTGATTTGCACTTTGTTCATCCATGGGCATAGATTCACATTTAAGCACTTGTGTTGGCACTTAATCACCAAAATACTTTAGAAATGGCCCAAGGGCACATTTCCCTTTCAATCTCCGCCTTTTTGGTGATTTATGCTAACACAACATAAAGCAACTAGAACAAGTGCAATATCACTTCAAATAAAAACTCAAATTTATTTTGATTCAATTTGGCATATATGGATCATCCTTTGCCACCACTTGGTTTGTTTTTGCAAATCAAACTCAAATCTCTATCTCTAAGTCAACCACACATGTTGAAGCATAAGGAGAGTCATTCCAAAAGAGATTGATCAAAATTTAAAAAAACTCCCCCTTTTTCCCATAATCAACACTTCTCCCTACAAGAGGCCAACTTTTGACAAAAAAGACAATGCAAGAGTTTTTGACAAACCAAAAGCTCTATTCTACTATTTTCAAAATTTCTCAAGTGGTAGCTGATCCATTTATCACTTTGGCCTTTATTTTCTCCCCCTTTGGCATCAAGCACCAAAACGGGATCAATCTTGGCCCTTTAACCCCATTGCCTCACCAAAATCTTCAATTAAGAGCAAATAGGCAATAAGAGTCTAAAGATGAACTTGGAATAAGTTACCCTCTCATCGGAGTGCAGTGGAAGTCTTTCATGGTCCAAGTCCACCTTTTTCCCTTTCAATCCATCTTCAAGACTAAATCATCAAACTCAAACACATGGTTAGTCTTCAAAGGGTCAAGTTGTAACATATCTCCCCCTAAACATGTGCATCACTTTGCAACGGACTTGTGAGGTCCAGGGAGTGTTTGTACAACTTGAGCACCACAATAAGCAACAAAATGCAGAATGAACATGATCAAAGGCATAAACACATGTATGCTACAATTCAATCCAAGTTCCGCGAATCTAAGACATTTAGCTCACTACGCAACCTGCAAAAGGTCTTCTCATCTAGAGGCTTGGTAAAGATATCGGCTAGCTGGTTCTCGGTGCTAACATGAAACACTTCGATATCTCCCTTTTGCTGGTGGTCTCTCAAAAAGTGATGCCGGATGTCAATGTGCTTTGTGCGGCTGTGTTCAACAGGATTTTCCGCCATGCGGATAGCACTCTCATTGTCACATAGGAGTGGGACTTTGCTCAGATTGTAGCCAAAGTCCCGGAGGGTTTGCCTCATCCAAAGTAGTTGCGCGCAACACTGTCCTGCGGCAACATACTCGGCCTCAGCGGTGGATAGGGCAACGGAAGTTTGTTTCTTAGAGTTCCACGACACCAGGGACCTTCCTAAGAATTGGCACGTCCCCGATGTACTCTTCCTATCGACCTTACATCCAGCATAGTCAGAATCTGAGTATCCAACCAAGTCAAAGATAGACCCCTTTGGATACCAGAGCCCGAAGCAAGGCGTAGCAACCAAATATCTAAGAATGCGCTTCACCGCCACTAAGTGACACTCCTTAGGATCGGATTGAAATCTAGCACACATGCATACACTAAGCATAATATCCGGTCTACTAGCACATAGATAAAGTAAAGACCCTATCATTGATCGGTATGCTTTTTGATCAACGGACTTACCTCCTTTGTTGAGGTCAGTGTGTCCGTCGGTTCCCATCGGAGTCTTTGCGGGCTTGGCGTCCTTCATCCCAAACCGCTTTAGCAAGTCTTGCGTGTACTTCGTTTGGGAGATGAAGGTGCCGTCCTTGAGTTGCTTCACTTGGAACCCAAGGAAGTAGTTCAACTCGCCCATCATTGACATCTCGAATTTCTGCGTCATTACCCTGCTAAACTCTTCACAAGACTTTTGATTAGTAGAACCAAATATTATGTCATCGACATAAATTTGGCACACAAAAAGATCACCATCGCAAGTCTTAGTGAAAAGAGTTGGATCGGCTTTCCCAACCTTAAAAGCATTAGCAATTAAAAAGTCTCTAAGGCATTCATACCATGCTCTTGGGGCTTGCTTAAGTCCATAGAGCGCCTTAGAGAGCTTACACACGTGGTCGGGGTACCGTTCATCCTCGAAGCCAGGGGGTTGCTCTACGTACACCTCCTCCTTGATCGGCCCATTGAGGAAAGCGCTCTTCACATCCATTTGGTACAACCTGAAAGAATGGTGAGCGGCATATGCTAGCAAGATACGAATGGACTCTAGCCTAGCCAGAGGAGCAAAGGTCTCCTCAAAGTCCAAACCTGCGACTTGGGCATAACCTTTTGCCACAAGTCGAGCCTTGTTCCTTGTCACTACTCCGTGCCCGTCTTGTTTGTTGCGAAACACCCACTTGGTTCCCACAACATTTTGCTTAGGACGAGGCACCAGTGTCCAAACTTCATTGCGCTTGAAGTTGTTGAGTTCCTCCTGCATGGCCAACACCCAGTCCGGATCTAGCAAGGCCTCTTCTACCCTGAAAGGCTCAATAGAAGAGACAAAGGAGTAATGCTCACAAAAATTAACTAATCGAGATCGAGTAGTTACTCCCTTGCTAATATCACCCAGAATTTGGTCGACGGGATGATCCCTTTGAATCATCGCTCGAACTTGGGTTGGAGGTGCCAGTCGCGCTTCTTCCTCCATCACTTGATCATCTTGTGCTCCCCCTTGATCAAGCGCCTCCACTTGAGGTACCTGTTCGTCATCTTCGGTTGGGGGATGCACCATAGTTGAGGAAGAAGGTTGATCTCGTTCATCTTGTTCCTGTGGCCGCACTTCTCCAATCGCCATGGTTCGTATAGCGGCCGTCGGAACATCTTCTTCATCTACATCATCACAATCAACAACTTGCTCTCTTGGAGAGCCATTAGTCTCATCAAATACAACGTCACTAGAGACTTCAACCAAACCCGATGATTTGTTGAAGACTCTATACGCCTTTGTATTTGAGTCATAACCTAACAAAAACCCTTCTACAGCTTTGAGAGCAAATTTAGAATTTCTACCCTTCTTCACTAGAATGTAGCACCTTCTCCCAAATACACGAAAGTAAGATACATTGGGTTTGTTACCGGTTAGTAGCTCATACGAAGTCTTCTTGAGGAGGCGATGAAGGTAGACCCTGTTGATGGCGTGGCAAGCCGTGTTCACGGCTTCCGACCAGAAACACTCGGGGGTCTTGAATTCTCCAAGCATCGTCCTCGCCATATCGATTAGCGTCCTGTTCTTCCTCTCTACCACACCATTTTGCTGTGGTGTGTAGGGAGCGGAGAACTCGTGCTTGATCCCTTCCTCCTCAAGGAACTCCTCCACTTGAAGGTTCTTGAACTCGGACCCGTTGTCGCTCCTTATCTTCTTCACCTTGAGCTCAAACTCATTTTGAGCTCTCCTGATGAAGCGCTTGAGGGTCCCTTTGGCTTCAGACTTATCCTGCAAAAAGAACACCCAAGTGAAGCGGGAAAAGTCATCAACGATAACTAGACCATACTTACTTCCTCCTATGCTCAGATAGGCGACGGGTCCGAAGAGGTCCATATGTAGCAGCTCCAGGGACCTTGATGTGGTCATCACATTCTTGCTGTGATGTGCTCCTCCCACCTGTTTACCTGCTTGACATGCTGCACAAGGTCTATCTTTTTCGAATTGCACGTTAGTTAAACCTATCACGTGTTCTCCCTTTAGAAGCTTGTGAAGGTTCTTCATCCCCACATGTGCTAAGCGGCGATGCCACAGCCAGCCCATGCTAGTCTTAGCTATTAAGCATGCATCTAGACCGGCCTCTTCTTTTGCAAAATCAACTAAATAAAGTTTGCCGTCTAATACACCCTTAAAAGCTAGTGAACCATCACTTCTTCTAAAGACAGACACATCTATATTTGTAAATAGACAGTTATACCCCATATTGCATAATTGACTAACCGATAGCAAATTATATCCAAGAGACTCTACTAAAAACACATTAGATATAGAGTGCTCATTAGAAATTGCAATTTTACCTAACCCTTTTACCTTGCCTTGATTCCCATCACCGAATATAATTGAATCTTGGGAATCCTTATTCTTGACGTAGGAGGTGAACATCTTCTTCTCCCCCGTCATATGGTTTGTGCATCCGCTGTCGATAATCCAGCTTGAACCCCCGGATGCATAAACCTGCAAGGCAAATTTAGGCTTGGGTCTTAGGTACCCAACTTATGTTGGGTCCTACAAGGTTAGTGCAAATCTCCTTAGGGACCCAAATGCAAGTTTTGTCTCCCTTGCATTTTGCCCCTAACTTCCTAGCAACTATTTTCCTATCCTTTCTACAAATAGCAAAGGAAGTATTCAAAGCATGATATATTGTAGAAGGTTCATTAACTCTCCTAGGAACATTAACAACATTTCTCCTAGGCATATTGTGAACAGTATTTTTCCTACCAACATTTCTATCATGCACATAGAAAGAACTAGAAGCAAATATGTCATGAGAATCGAAATCATCATAAGCATTGTAACTTCTATTAGTATTTCTAGTTTGTCTCTTATCATGATACATAAACGCATGGTTCTTTTGCACACTACTAGCCATAGGGGCCTTCCCTTTCTCCTTGGCGGAAATGGGAGCCTTATGGCTTGTTAAGTTCTTGGCTTCTCTCTTGAAGCCAAGTCCATCCTTAATTGAGGGGTGTCTACCAATCGTGTAGGCATCCCTTGCAAATTTTAGCTTATCAAAATCACTTTTGCTAGTCTCAAGTTGGGCATTAAGACTAGCTACCTCTTCATTTAATTTAGTAATGCAAGCTAGGTGTTCACTATAAGCATCAATGTTAATATCTTTACACCTAGTGCACGTTACAACATTTTCTACACAAGAGATAGATTTACTAGCAATCTCTAACTTAGCATTCAAATCATCATTAATGCTCCTTAATTTAGAAATTGTCTCATGGCAAGAAGATAATTCACAAGAAAGCATTTCATTTCTTTTAACTTCTAGAGCATGAGATCTTTGTGCTTCTACAAATTTATCATGTTCTTCATACAATAAATCCTCTTGTTTCTCTAAGAGTCTATCCTTCTCATTCAAGGCATCAATCAATTCATTGATTTTATCAATTTTATTTCTATCCAATCCCTTGAACAAGCTAGAGTAATCTATTTCCTCATCGCTAGACTCATCATCACTAGAAGAATCATAAGTATTACTGTCTCGAGTACATACCTTCTTTTCCTTTGCCATGAGGCATGTGTGACGCTCGTTTGGGAAGAGGGATGACTTGTTGAAGGCGGTGGCGGCGAGTCCTTCATTGTCAGAGTCGGAGGAGGAGCAATCCGAGTCCCACTCCTTTCCTAGATGTGCCTCGCCCTTGGCCTTCTTGTAATTTTTCTTCTTTTCCCTCTTGCTCCCGTGTTCCTGGTCACTTTCATTATCGGGACAGTTAGCAATAAAATGACCAATCTTACCGCATTTGAAGCATGAGCGCTTCCCCTTGGCTTTGGTCTTGCTTGGCTGTCCCTTGCGACCCTTGAGCGCCGTCTTGAAGCGCTTGATGATGAGGGCCATCTCCTCATCATTGAGCCCTGCCGCCTCAACTTGCGCCACCTTGCTAGGTAACGCCTCCTTGCTCCTTGTTGCCTTGAGAGCAATGGGTTGAGGCTCATGAATTGGACCGTTCAACGCGTCGTCCACGTATCTTGCCTCCTTGATCATCATTCGCCCGCTTACAAATTTTCCAAGGATTTCTTCGGGCGACATTTTGGTGTACCTGGGATTCTCACGAATATTATTCACCAAATGAGGATCAAGAATGGTAAAGGACCTTAGTAGTAGTCGGACGACGTCATGGTCTGTCCATCGCGTGCTTCCATAGCTCCTTATTTTGTTGATAAGGGTCTTGAGCCGGTTGTATGTTTGGGTTGGCTCCTCGCCCCTTATCATCGCAAATCTTCCAAGCTCGCCCTCCACCAACTCCATTTTAGTGAGCATGGTGATGTCGTTCCCTTCGTGAGAGATCTTGAGGGTGTCCCATATCTGCTTGGCATTGTCCAAGCCGCTCACCTTATTGTACTCTTCCCTGCACAAAGATGCTAATAGAACAGTAGTAGCTTGTGCATTTCTATGGATTTGTTCATTTATAAGCATAGGGCTATCCGAGCTATCAAATTTCATTCCATTCTCTACAATCTCCCATATGCTTGGATGGAGAGAGAATAAGTGACTACGCATTTTGTGACTCCAAAATCCGTAGTCCTCCCCATCGAAGTGTGGAGGTTTGCCAAGAGGAATGGAAAGCAAATGCGAATTCGAACTATGTGGAATACGAGAATAATCAAATGAAAAGTTCGAATTGACCGTCTTCCTGTAGTCGTTGTCGTCGTCCTTTTGGGAGGAGGAAGATTCGTCGCTGTCGTAGTAGACAATTTCCTTGATGCGCCTTGTCTTCTTCTTCCTCCCGTCTTTTCTTTTGTGGCCCGAGCCTGAGTCGGTGGGCTTGTCATTATTGAGCTCGTTGACGAAGGTCTCCTTCTCTTTGTCGTTGATCACCATCCCCTTGCCCTTAGGATCCATCTCTTCGGGCGGTTAGTCCCTTTCTTGAAGAGAACGGCTCCGATACCAATTGAGAGCACCTAGAGGGGGGGTGAATAGGTGATCCTGTGAAACTTAAACTTATAGCCACAAAAACTTGTTAAGTGTTAGCACAATAATCGCCAAGTGGCTAGAGAGGAGTCTTAACAAAACACAATACCACAAGAGATCAAACACAGAGATGACACAGTGGTTTATCCCGTGGTTCGGCCAAGACCAACGCTTTCCTACTCCACGTTGTGGCATCCCAACGGACGAGAGTTGCACTCAACTCCTCTCAAGTGATCCAATGATCAACTTGAATACCACAGTGTTTTTCTTTACTTTGATCTTTTCCCGTTTGCGAGGAATCTCCACAACTTGGAGTCTCTCGCCCTTACAATTGAATTTCACAAAGAAGTACGGAGTAAGGGAGGGAAGCAACACACACAAATCCACAGCAAAATGCGCACACACACGGCCAAGAATCGAGCTCAAAAGACTATCTCAAAGTTCTCACTAGAACGGAGCTCGAATCACTGAGAATGACAAACGAATGCGCAAAGACTGAGTGTGGATGATCAAGAATGCTCTAAGGTTGCTTGGTGTACTCCTCCATGCGCCTAGGGGACCCTTTTATAGCCCCAAGGCAGCTAGGAGCCGTTGAGAGCAAATCTGGAAGGCCCTTCTTGCCTTCTGTCGTCGGGTGCACCGGACAGTCCGGTGCACACCGGACACTGTCCGGTGCCCGATTTCCTTCCTTAAATAGCGAAGCCGACCGTTGGCAGACTTGGAGCCGTTGGCGCACCGGACATGTCCGGTGCACACCGGACAGTCCGGTGCCCCCTTCTAGCCGTTGGCTCGGCCACGTGGCCCGCGCAGATCGCGCGGCCGACCGTTGGCCCGGCCGACCGTTGGCTCACCGGACAGTCCGGTGCACACCGGACAGTCCGGTGAATTTTAGCCGTACGCCGTCGGCGAATTCCCGAGAGCGGCCACTTCGCTCGAGGCAGCCTGGCGCACCGGACACTGTCCGGTGCACCACCGGACAGTCCGGTGCCCCAGACCGAAACAGCCTCTTGGCTGTACACAGCCAACTCTTCTCTTTTCTTCTTCTTTCTGTTTCTGATACTTAGACAAGTATATTAGTACACAAAACCAATGTACTAAGACTTAGAAACATACCTTTGCTCTTGATTTGCACTTTGTTCATCCATGGGCATAGATTCACATTTAAGCACTTGTGTTGGCACTTAATCACCAAAATACTTTAGAAATGGCCCAAGGGCACATTTCCCTTTCAATAACCCTGTTAGGATCACCGCAGATAAAGTTCCGCTCTGAGGAAAATGCGCCAACTTTAGAAAAGCTATTCTTTAAATTCTAAGCACATTCTGTAGCAACATTGTAGCATTCCTCTTTAGCTTCATGAAGCTCTTCAACATTTCTCTATACCCTCAATCATTCTATATCAGATATCTCACATTTTGTTAGCTCCACATTGAGTTTTTCAGTCACTTCGCCAAGTTTCTTTTCTAATTCTTGTACTTCAGATCTATGCAGTTCTGCTTGAGTAGACAGCTTAGCTTCGCTGGATTTTAGCCTTTCGACCAAAGGGAGCAGAATCTTATCCTTTTCAAGAGCTTCGTTTCTTAAAGTTATGACCTCCGACCGAAGGTTTCTAATTGCCATCTGGTAGCTTTCATCCTCTACATCTTTTTGAGCTTTTAGAGCTTTACTAAGAATTAGGCCATGCCAAACAAAGAGTGAACAAATAATAACAGTAAGGATTACCACAAAAATAATCTACCATAACAAAAATTACCAAATGTGAAGCCAAAATGTTCAAACCTTCAAGCTATTGTAGGCGAGGCTACCCGCAAGCTGATCTTTCGTCATTGCAGACACACCAAGCTCAAGCTTTGGATACCCCATGTTATCCATCATCTCTTGGCAAACATTAATTTCCTTACTGTCTGGTAGACAGTAAAGGAAGTCATACTCGTTGTTCCCTCCGTATACCAAGGACCCTCAGGGGTATTTTAGTTCCTTAGCATAATGTTGTGTTTCGGCAAGTTGCTCTGCTGATAGCTATTTTCCCGAAGCATGTCGAACAATATAGTTCAAGTCACCTTGGGGAGGTGCTTCAGGAGCAGGTGACGTGGGCTTTTCTGTAAGACTGTCTCCCACCAGCTTCACCAGCGCAGCTTCTGAAGGTCCCGCTTCAACATGAACATAAGAAGCGCTTGCAGTGACCACTTCTCTTGCATCTTCAATTTTCTCGGTAGAAGCTTTGGCACAAGCAGGAGTTGACATTTTCACGGATTCCAAAACAGCATCCAAAACACTAGCCATCCTCCTCTTCCTCGGAGTCATTGTTGCAGTAGCTAATAGCTTTGGCAACTCTGTTACAGTTGGGAGACTCAGCAGTTTCGGCTGTTCTTCTGTTTTCTTTGATCCCGGCTCTTTTACCGGATCGACACTAGCTTCGACTGGCATAGCAGGAACTATTTCTGTAGCTAAGGGGACAACTTCGACATTTTCAATAAACTTCACCTTCTCTGTCGTAGGCCCTTCAGCAAATTTTTCTAAGGAATGTAGCTTCAGCCTACGAGTCAGGACCTTAGCTCTCTTCAGCTTCTGTGCACCGAAAGAGGTCGAAGCTGCCATTTTTCTCTTTAACCCTTGTTTTCGGGCAGGGAAGTAATAGCCAGGATAAACAAACCCGAATACATCGAAAACTCTATTCAGTCTCTTTTTCCCTCGAGCACCGAAGGCAATAATCATGGCTTTGTCCTCTGCCTTCGTGTAGGCTCCCAACAACTCATCACTGGTTGTCTCAACAGCCTCTAGCCAATCGTCATTCGGCTCATCCAATTGGCTTCTATACCGGAAGGTATATCTTAAATAAACTAAGCCACCTTCGCTGGAGCCAGTAGCAGTTTCTTTCCTTTCATTCAGATCATTCTTCACATAAAACCATTGCTTCATCCAAGAGTCCGGCCATTTCTTTCAAAATGTTGGCACGGGATAACTTGCATCAGAGCGGGGCACGAAGCTATAACACCCGAAGTTGTTGTGGTACTGCTCCTTCCCAATAGGCTTCATCTGGTAAGATAATTCATAAATATTACAGAAACACCTGGCATCCGGCTCTAGCCCTTGGCTCTTCATAACCCAAATAAAACCCCCACATTAAGCAAAGCTTCAGGAGTAAGTTGATGAAGGTATATTTCAAATGTCTTTAGTACTTCAACCAGCATCTTGTGCAATGGAAAACGAAGCCCAGCCTTCATGAAGCTGTTAGAAACCACTACTTCATCTACTTTGGGAAGACGAATGATACTTTCTCCCCCAGCCCTCATAATGGATATATCGTGAAAATATTTTCCTTTCATCCCTTCAATCTGTCTTTGTTTAACACTGGACTTTCCAAAAACAACATGGCTCGGTCTCCATGGTCGACCTTCGGCATCCTCGTTATCACTCTCCACGTCAAAGCTATCACTGTCGCTGGAATCCCCAGATAGCCCAGCTAGCATCTCATTAGTAATTATTTCAACATTGGTCTTTTCCATTGCTTTGTAAAAACCAGCAGGCTTAGGGTCTACAGTCTTCTTTTCTTCAGCCATTTAGATGATGATCACAAGAAATGCTGAAGCGCAAAAAATGATTGCGCTCACAGAAGAAGAGAGCTAAAATGGCAATCACAGCACAAAAAACTAGATAGCACGAAAATTATTCATAGCGCAAGCCTCTGTATATACACACCAAAGCTCCACTGAGCAGTAGGTCCCACGATTCAGAACGATTCACTATTCTAGCAAAGGGAAGGTGTTTTTTCAGACCTTCGGCTAAAGGCCTTTGTTCGTATCGCAGTCTGAATTTGTTACAAAGAAACAAGTTAATACTGTGAGGGGCTACTGTTGGGGGCCTTTCTCTTTCGAATGTCCTCAAAAAAATGACTAACCATGTGTTTTTAGTATAATATTGATTATCGCAGGGAGCTTCGGCTTCATGATGGGAGTGTTCTCCTTCACCGAAGGTCTTTGAGACAAAGACAAATCCTGAAAGTGACAACAATGAACACTGAAGCTACAACCAAGAAAAACAACTTCGACTTGAAGTGATGCCGAAGATCAAACATGGAGTTGAGCCGAAGAGGAAAAGACTAGCTAGTCCCTAATGACTTATGTTTCAGTTATGAATAAATGTTAAGGTCATAAATGTACTTTTACCCGGGCTACGTCCTGTGCCTATAAATAGGTGAACAGTACCAACGTACTGTTCACGTTGGATTGTAATTGCTCTCGTGTCAACACCTTTGAACAAGCCGAAGGTATTAATGTAATGTAATTTCTGTTAACGTTCATATGTATATCATGAAATATGTATATGAATGAATATATGAGCTAAATATATTGTCTTTATGTGCTCTTATTGTCATAAATGATGAAGATATGTCCTTCATGACTTTCGTTCGAAGATTATTATATCCGAAAGGTGATAATGTATCAGAGGACGGAGGTCCTTAATCATTAACAATTATGTTGCCTTGTTCTTGATTCACAACATTTGAGAACAAGTGAACAACACCTAGTAATTGCTAATAAAATTTGACCAACTTAATTAAAAGCAGATGTTTAGGCTCAACCATATTCCTTGGTAAGCCTTACACTACACTTGTTGCTGCACACTTGCTAAGCCCCCACCATAAGTGAGCTCATTCGATGTGGGATCTTATTAAGAATCAGATCATCAAGAGGAGGATTAGAATGAGTCCGGAGAGTCTAGGCCGTCGTCTTCCAGTCAATTGTGCCTGTGGAGAAACTTGTCGCCATATAGTTTATTTTATTTAGTTATTCTGTACAAAATTTCATTATGTAATACAAACTATGACATTGATTTCTGTATACTGAGTCATCATATGTGTTAAACTTATCCTAGCTCACATGTGAGATGCATCTTGATTTGTCCTTAAATCCGGGTGTGACACGAACCATCACAACATTATGTACATGTTGTTCCCTTTGTCTTATGATATTTGTGAGATGCATCTCTAGGCTTACCTCTCTTTCTCGATATTGTGATTTAGAATCCTTTCATAGGTTAACAATTAACCCTAACATAGCCATGCATTTCTTAATCCAATCACTCGAAGGGCCTAGAAATATTTCTCTCAAGAAGAGAGGAACAAATTCCATCTTAAATGACCATGTCTCGCAGCATCTTTCTTGACAACCTGAAACTACATTTATAACTACCCAATTACGGAGTCACGTTTGATAGTATCTAAGTAGGTCAATTCACATCTTGAGAACATGTGACAATCTCGGGTCTAAGGACACATTGTACATGTTGCAAAAAGAGAACTAGGCTACGAAATCTCACATTGGCTCGGTCCAGCCTCATGTCATACATGCGCCCACATGTGCTTGTAATCGACTTTGAACCCACCTTTTAGAATAACCATACAAGTAAAGAATCTCACAAACAATTCACATTGCTAATCAATATAAGGTGCCTTTAATGGATATTCAATTAAACAATACATATATCACGGATACGCACCTCTATGATTATCTATAGGGCATATTTCTAACACAACCCCATCAGCCACCTGCACCATGGTGGACCTCGGTAGATCATGTACCTCGACAGACAAGCAGCCAACCGAGTAGAAATGAAAGAATGTAAAATGCCCGAGTCCACGAGCTCCAACACCTCCATGTTCTGAATAATGCCTTGAAACTTCATCGTATGAGCTGCCTCAACCCCTTGAACTTGAACTATAGCTAACAACACTGCCAAGAACAACTGTCCATCAGAAAAATTTTCAGTGTCCTAAATTTGTGTATCTTCCTCATCCTCAAACTGACAGAGATCCAAAACTTCATATAGGCATGCAACTGAACTGTCGGTGGACACTGAATCACTGATGGTCATGCGACCACTTCTCTGCGCACACCGCCTCAGGCACACTGATATGCAAGCAGGGCCACCAGTTTATCACCAAACACCCGAGGTCATTTGCTCCAAAACTTCTACTTGATTCTTCTGATCAGCAGCAAAGTCGAAGAAGGTTGCATCCTAGCGCGCATCCTGATCAGCGAAATGCCGATTCCACTTGGTGTCATGCTCCATGAACCGCCGTGCAATCTAATAGAGAATGATTTGTGTCAGTAAGACTGAACCACTGGTTGCTCTAGATTGAACACCGCTGGCGAAGAGGAAGCCCGAGAACAGATTTTTTTTTTTAATAATGGAAACCAGGTTCCGGCTTTGTCCTCTATGAAAGGAGGGTACAACCTTACAAACAAAGTAACATCAAAAGATCAACACTCCCAACATAGAGTGCAATCTTACACCACAAACATTAAAATAAACACGACACCCAACAGATATACTATAACCTCAATATGTAATCCTGTTCGTAAAACTCCAACCAAAATAAGAAAAAAATTGCATAGATGCGACTTCGATCCGTCGACACGTCTCCTTGATTATCTCCTGGTCTTCAACCCTCTGCAAATATCCCCAAAACCTAAGCCAATGGGTCGTCCGAAACATAACCTGCAAATAAGTAACCATCGGGGTTTTGTTAAACACTAAGTCATTCCGACTTATCCAGATAGCCCAACATAAAGCTGCAACACCTGTAATAATCAGATTTTGAACTTTGAGGTGCACCCCATGCAACCAAGAACAGATGTATCTAATAGACTAATACCACTGGTTATCTCACTCTAAATCGTCTTAGTATGCGAATTATTACAAGAGTTCAAAGGAATGGAGAAGAGAGGAAGAAGGAAGACTTGGAGCTTGGAGGAGAAGAAGAGGAATATTATCTCATACATGTATGCCTCAGTCGGCTCCTATATCTAGCTTATATTCTCCTCACTACTCCATCTCATTTACCCATACCAGCCCAAATATGCTCATGTTGCTCTTCCTGTGCCTGCTGCTTCAATGAAGCCTGCTTGGTCATGTACCCGATCTGGCACACACCATAGCTAATGCAAACGTGCTCACATGAATCCTTGGTTTCAGCCAAAAACCTTGCCAACAAAATTGTTTGATATGCAGTAATAGCAGTCACAATGTACTCGACTTCACCACTTGATAATGTCACCACCTTTTGATTTGCTGACTGCCAGCTAATTGGACTCTCTCCAAGGAAGAACAAGATGCCTGAAGTGCTCTTCGTGCTGTCCAGGTCACCAGCCAGATCATTGTCACTATAGTCTAAAAGTTTATCACACACTCCATTCTTCTTGGGATAGAATAGTCCCCAACTTCTTGTCCCAGACTCCTAGCTATGTACCTCAATATATGCTTCATAGCCGCAAGATGCTCCTCGTGGGGCTCCTCCATACACTTGCTCACATACCCAATTGAGTATGCCAAATCATATCGAGTATTGGTCAGGTATCTCAATGTTTGTTTGGTGTATTGTGCTGTACCCTCTCGGGCTGCAGCTCCCACAAAGTATATTACTCCATTATATAAGGAGGTCCTTTTACATTGAACTATTTACACCAACACTCCCCCTCAAGATGGGCTAAATATATTCAACATTCCCATCTTGCTACATGCCAACTCATTATCTTTAGGACCTAGACCTTTTGTGAGACTATCTGCTAACTGATTACGAGACTTAACATACTTTAACTTCAAAGTCCTAGCATCAATCTTCTCCTTGATGAAGAACCTATCAATCTCCA
This sequence comes from Zea mays, assembly GCF_902167145.1. NCBI lineage: Eukaryota > Viridiplantae > Streptophyta > Magnoliopsida > Poales > Poaceae > Zea > Zea mays. The sequence continues at coordinate 42,131,964 of NC_050100.1, read as the reverse complement.
CATGTTTCATGCGGTCAAACTGGACTGCATTATTTGCTATATTGATCGCTGCTACATTATCACAATGAAGTAACATAATCTCATTTTTCAACACCCGAAGCTCCTCCAGAAGACCTTTCAACCACATCATCTCACATAGAGATAAAGCCATCGCTCTATGTTCGGCTTCTGCAGTAGATCGAGACACCATAGCTTGTTTCTTGCTTCTCCATGAAACAAGATTACCTCCCACAAACACACAGTATCCAGATGTGGATCTCCGATCATCTCTACTGCTTGCCCAATCAGCATCACAGTAACCCTCCAGATTCAGGTGTTGATTCGCTCTAAACCACAACCCCTTGCCAGGGGTTCCCTTCAGGTATCTCGGAATTTGATAGACCACCTCCATATGTCTTGTTCTAGGATCATGCATATACCTACTCACCACACTCACTGCATAAGCAATGTCCGGTCTCGTATGACAAAGGTATATCAACCGACCCACTATCCTCTGATATCTTTCTTGATTCACAGGGTCACCTGACTCGGCACAAGTTTGGTGATTTTTATCAATGGGTGAGCCACATGGACGACACCCAAGCATTCCTGTCTCTGTCAATAGATCAAGAACATACTTCCTTTGAGAGAGAATGATTCCTTTAGATGATCTAGCAATCTCAATCCCAAGAAAGTAATGAAGTGGTCCAAGATCCTTTACCTTAAAGGCTCCACTTAGTTTTTTCTTCAGTTTCTTGATCTCCTCCACATCATCTCCGGTGATCACTATGTCATCAACATAGACAGCCAGGATAGTGATACAAGAGCCTTGATGTTTGTAGAAGACCGTGTGATCTCCATTACATTGATAGTAGCCCATATCACAAACTGCTCGCCTGAATCTATCAAACCATGTACATGGTGATTGCTTCAGGCCATAGAGTGATTTCTTAAGTCTGCACACTTTTCCAACAGTCTGTTCATTTGCAAACCCAGGTGGAATTTCCATATAGACCTCTTCCTGTAGGTCACCATGAAGAAATGCATTCTTCACATCCAACTGATGAAGTGGCCAACCAAAATTGGCTGCACATGAGATTAAGGTCCTCACCGTGCCCATTTTTGCCACAGGTGCGAAGGTCTCATCATAGTCAATCCCATATGTCTGACTATATCCTTTCGCCACCAGTCTCGCTTTGTACCTGTCAACCTTTCCTTCTGGAGTCTGCTTTACTGTGAAGAACCACTTGCATCCCACCGCCTTCTTTCCTTCTGGAAGATGAACAAGTTCCCATGTCTTGTTCTTTTGAAGGGCAAACAACTCTTCTTTCATGGCATCCTTCCACTTTGGATCCTGTTTAGCACACCTCCAATCTTTCGGGATAAACACAGTTTGTAATGATGCAATAAAGGTTCCATATGCAGAAGAGACACTAGAGTATGAGACATACTTAGCAATGTCATGTTCATAACAATAACGAGAAGGAGGTTTCCCAGCATTTATTCTAGGTTCTCTTCTTTGTGCAAGAGGTAACTCTTCATGTTCATGGATGGGAGAAACAGAGATTGGAGAGACATTACTAGTTAGATCTGGAGAGGAGTCTGAAGAGAGATCTGGGACTGGAGCTTCAACTTGTTCGGGTTGTGGTTGCTCCCCCTGCTTCTTAGTCCGCTTCTGATAGTATACTATAGGTTGCTTCCCATGTTTTTCATTCACTTGTCTTCCAATGGAACAATCAGGTTGCTCCCCATGTTTCTCATTCAACTTCCCTACCGTGGAACATGGGATAGACCCAACAATCACCGCCTCATCATCCTCTATCTCCTCCTGAATGTTCATAGTTGGATCACCATGGTCCCCTCTACCTTTATCATTACTTAGTATCTCCGTAGTCATCCCTTCCTCCATTTCTGGTGGAATCATACCTCCAACAATTACCCCTCCTGAAGCTCCACTAGCCTCATCACTACCGCGACCACAACCATCCTGGCCACTATCATCCTCCCCCTCTCTACGGTATCTTCCATCAACCGGAGAGAAGTCATCCATGATTTGTTCTAGATTAACTTTCTTTGTGTAGTATGGGTCTTCCTCTCGAAATGTCACATCCATACTCACAAATAGTCGCCTACCAATAGGATCCCAACACTTGTATCCTTTATGAGTAGATGCATAACCCACAAAAATGCACTTGACTGCTTGAGGATCCAACTTGCTCACCATAGGTCGATGATCTTTTACAAAGCAGACACAACCAAAGACCTTGGGTGGAACTCGAAAGTCACTCTTTCCCAACAGAAGTTCAGTAGGTGATTTCATATCAAGTATTCTTGAGGGCATTCGATTGATGAGGTATGTGGCTGTCATTACGGCCTCACTCCACAGATACTTGGGCATATTCATCTGAAACATGAGAGATCTTGCTACCTCCAACAAATGACGATTTTTTGCTCTGCTACACCATTCTGAGGTAGAGTTCTAGGACAAGTTGTTTGGTGAATAATCCCTTGACCTGACAGATATGATCTAAATTCATTATTCACATACTCTGTTCCATTATCAGTCCTAATAATTCGAATCCTTGCATTAAACTGATTAGCAACCAGTTTATGGAAGTCTTGAAAGCATTTTAACACCTCATTCTTATGCTTAAGTATATAGATCCAAGTCATACGAGCGTAATAATCAATAAAATTTACGAACCACTTTGCACCATTCACAGAAGTGACTGAACAAGGACCCCAAACATCTGAGTGTATTAAAATAAACGGTTCACAACTGCGAAGACCAATACTAGGATAGTTGGATCTAGTATGCTTGCCAAGTTCACATGCATCACATACAAGCCTACTCTTGTCCATTCCCTTAAACATCATAGGGTACAACCGACTTAAGTTCTCAAAAGATATATGTCCTAACCGACGATGAAGTAGCAGAATCTCCTTCACATCCCCTTCAACAGTTGCTTTCAAAGCTGATTCCTCATGACTGATGAACCACAACCCATTATGCCTGACTCCAGTCCCAATCTTTTGCCCAGTCCTCCTCTCCTGAAAGACACAAGAGGTTTCATCAAATGTTATTGTGCACTTGAATTGATCAATGATTGAACTCACAGAAAGGAGATTGACTGGAAAAGATGGAACATGCAGGACTGATGACAAGCTCAGAGATGGTGTACACTCTATGGACCCTATACCATGGATCTGTTGGGATGTACCATCAGCAATTTGAACCGACTCAGAATGTGTATAAGGAGTGTATGTTTTGAAAGAAGTGGACATGCTGGTCACATGCTTTGATGCTCCTGAATCTATGACCCAATCTATGCGATGCCTACATGAGGATGCAAAAACTTGTGCCTGAGTACCTTCGCCCATGTGGGAATAGTTGGCAAAGTTACCAAAGTTATTGGTGGCTTGTTCAACAGGTACAGTGAGGCACTCAGAAGATTTGCCCTTCTGCCATTGCTCCCACTGTTTAACTTTTTCCCCAGTTAGAGTAACAGAGGGACTCTCTTCAGTGGTAGCTATGTTGGCCCTAGAACCATCACGACCTCGACCTCCTCCACGACTACCACGACCTCTTCCATAACTCCCATGAGTACCCCATCGACCTCCACGAGATCCTCCTCGGCCACCATTTCCTCTAGGATTAGGACAATTGTAACTTAGGTGTCCGTTTTCCCCACAATTATAGCATTCTCGATCCTCGATTGCAGCATAGACCGGTTTCACATGATTATCATTAGCCATCACTCGAAGCATGCTCTCTTCATCAATCATGGCCGACACAACCTCATCCATGGTAGGAAGACTCTCCTGGTGACAAAAGGCATCTCTCCTACTCTCAAACTCAGGATCCAGATTCTTTAAGAAGTGGGTCACTCTCCTGTCCTCTACCCACTTATGAACAATGTGTGCATCCTGTGGACAAACCATTTGGAGAGGGGCATAGTGATCTAGTTCTCCCCATAAGTACTGAAGCTCACTAGCATATTGCTCCACTGGTCTCCCTGCTTGTTTCACCACATCTGCCTTATTCTGAATCTCCATCATCACCACCACATTACCCCTCCGAGAGTATATGCTACTCAAGGTCTGCCATATCTGTGATGCAGTGTGCATAGCTTCCACCCTCTTGCTAACAGTGGGAGACATAGATGCCAATAACCATGCCACTATCACAGAGTTTGTTGTATGCCAAGTTCTCCATTCAGTGCCAAGCTTATCAACCGGCTCAACACAGGTCTCCTCCATGTAGTGCTCCACTCCCTTGCCTCCTAAGAGGACGCGCACTCTCCTCGACCAGCTCAAGTAATTTTTGCTGCCCTCTAGCTTCACATCGTTCGGCACAACTTCTAACTTTAACTCAGATGGGTTTGTATTGGCCTTCGCAGTTGCTCTAATACCATGTTGTTTGGTGTATTCTGCTGTACCCTCTCGGGCTGCAGCTCCCACAAAGTATATTACTCCATTATACAAGGAGGCCCTTTTACATTGAACTATTTACACCAACACTCAAACTCCCAACTAGGCTTCTGTACCTAGTTGCATCTACATAGGGACTGCCACTTTTCTTGCTCAGCTTCAATTTTGCTTGCATGTATCTCACAGGAGTCGCAATCTCTAAATCCACTCTTCTCAAGTATCTTATCAGCATAACAACATTTAGAAAGTGATATTCCTAATTTTTCTTGCCTCACCTCAATGCCCAAATAGTAAGATAGTTAACCAAGATCACTTGTTCTGAATATTTTAGTCATTTGTGAATGGAAACTCTAAATGACACAGTTGCTGGTACCAGTGATCACCAGGTCATCAAGATAAACTCCAACAACCTTTCATCACCTTCACATTGACAATACATGGCATGTTCTGATGGATAGTTTTTAAAATCTAGAACTCCCAACTTCTCATCCAACTTTTGATTCTAGGCACGAGCGGCTTGCTGTAAACCATATAAAGCCTTGTGAAGTTTGTATACCTTGTGTTCCTTATTAGGTTGGGCAAATCCTGGCGCCTGTTGCACATTCACCTCCTCCTAAAGGTTACTATTCAGAAATGCTATTTTGACATCCATATGGTGGACTTGCCATCCTTCTTGTGTAGCTAAGACCAACAGCAAGTGCACAACCTCCATACACGCCACAGGAGCGTAGACCTTGTCGTAGTCGAACCCATGACGTTGTGCATATGCCTTCACGACAAGTTGCGCCTTATGTCGCATCGCCACAGGAGCGTAGACCTTGTTGTAGTCGATCGTATGATGTTGTGCATATGCCTTCGCGACAAGTTGCACCTTATGTCGCACCACTGCCCATGCTCATCCCTTTTGACCTTGAAGGCCCACATGAGCCTAATACCATGCCTCCTAGGTGTGCGCTCCATGAGTGTCCAGGAATCATTCTCCTTGATGGCACCCAATTCCTCCCCCATTGCCCGACACCAACATAGTTCTTGTTGAGCCTACATCAGTGACCCAGGCTCCTCCATGCCAACAACAAAAATTTGTTCTCCACCAAGATCACGAATAGCATACCCAGACAGGGAAGATGCACCGATGATATTGCCCATGGTACGAAAACGGAGTGGTACCTCGTCGCCGTGGTCCGCGTCTAGCTCCTCATTTAGTTCTGTAGGTGGCTTCGTGATTTGAATGGGTGATGTAACCTAAATCATCGGTAAAGTCATGCTCACCCTTGTCAATGTCATGGGCGTTCCATGCTCCATTGTCGGTGGCATCCAAGCTTCATTTTGCGATGATGCGGCTATTGTAATGGGTGCTACCTTGCTCACCATTGCTGGTCCTGATGCCTCATGGTACTCGACAATGAAGGTGTCACATATGCCATGATCCTTCCAGTGTTAGCATCACTGTCTATAGTCCAATCTCACCTCACCGATTCATCAAAAAACATATCACGTGTCACGCAGACACGCTTCATGATCGGATCAGAGGCCTTATAGGCCTTTGATCAACACTCGTAACCAATGAAAATTATCTTGCAGCTGTAGTCCTCTAACTTCTTCAGATGAGGTGTTGTGTTCTTGACGAAGACAATGCAGCCGAAAGTCTTTAGATGGTGGACTACTGGCTTCTTCCTGTACCAAACCTCAAACGATGTTTTGCCCTCAACAGTCTTGGTTGACACCCGATTCAAATGGTAATCAGTAGTTTTGACCACCTCACCCTAGAACCACACCAGTAGGCCCTTCACCTTCAACATACTCCTTGCCGTTGCAACCACTGTGCCATTCTAGCGCTCAATGATGCTATTTTGTTGCGGTGAATACAACATGATCATTTGTCGAGCGACACCATCTGCTGCACAACCCTCCATGAACTCCTTGGAGGTAAATTCACCACTGCGACCTGTCCAGAGTGCCATCAGCTTGTATCTAGACTCTGCTTCTGCCCGTTCTTGGAAATCTCTAATGGTTGGCACTGCACGATCTTGGAAGGCAGCATTGCCAAACACCTGTACCGGCTCCGATCGTCTACCAGCTGCAACGTCACTACGCACCAGCCACAAAGGCAGCATTGTCAACTGTAAGGAAAATGGACCGCGACCCATTTGACTAAATGATTTTAGTGTTTACTGATCAACATAATTTGCGGACTGATGTGTTTGCTAGTGTTTGTATTTGTAGTTTATAGGGTGCTAAAGTGACATGGACTAAGACATTGAGGAAGCAACACCTCAAAATAAGTCATTAAAAAAACCATAAGTGAAGATCAACAAGTATCAAGCAAAGTCCAAGACATGAATAGAGTGTAGACACACGCGGACCATCCGACTGAGAGCAACAGATTATCTGGTGCCACATGCCGGACTGTCCGGTGCACCCGGGCACAATAGTCGAATGGCTAGTTCCTAGTGGCACTATGGAGGAGAGCCACTGGACTGTCTGGTGAGCCACCAGACTGTCCGGTTCAAGGCTGATGCGCGGCAACAATCGAATGCAACGGTCATATCCAACGGCTAGTGGGGCACCGAACATGGCACTGGACTGTCCGATGTGCCGCAGAGAGTAGCAGCTTTTCTCTAACGACTAGTTTTGAGTTGGGGCCTATATATACTTCACCCAACATGCCATTTGAAGGTGTGGGAGCTCAAGCAACATACCATCACATGTTATAGACATTTCGAAGTGCTCATACACCAAAGTGCTTAATAGAATCACTTAGTGAGTTTATAAAACCCCACAAAACCCCTTGGTTCTTGTGCGAGACATTTTAAATGTACTGAGTGGGGGTGAGAGTCTTGCGAGACCGTGACAACCGAGTTTGTGTCACGACCATCACTGTGTACCGGAGGGAACATGCCCACTATGTTTCGGTCGAAAGCTCAATAGTGGAGACGGCGGGGAGCGTCCAAGAGATGCCAAAAGTGGAGCACCACTTGCACGTGGAGAAGGCCCGTGGCTCTCTACAGAGTTATTCGACCGTGGTGCTTGGCCCTCACATGGGCTACCCTTTGCGTAGGGGCACCAAAGAGGATTAGTCGGGATCTTGCATGGCTCCGGATACCTCAGTAAAAATATCGGCATCGTCCACGAGAGTTTGCTTTCACTACTAGCTCTTTAATCTTCCGCATTTACTCTCTCTACTTAAGTTGCAATCTTTACTAGTCTTAGTGTAGGTTATATAGGATTGGAACTAATGTTGCATAACTCCTTTTGTGGTAGAGATATCAATACATAGACAAAACCTAGTTTGCACATTCTAGATTGCTTATTTGCATAAGTTTTGTTCTAGGGATTACTTTGTGGCCTAGATTAGAAATAAGTTTTTGAAAGTCCAAATTCACCCCCTCTTAGGCGTCACCATTTTCTACAAGTGGAATTAGAGCCGGTTTGGCTCATTTGAAACATTTTAGCTTCACCACTAATAGATCCGACACTTTTTAGAGGAAGGGGATGGATACCAATAGGCCACCACACTTTGACGGCACTAACTTTCCATATTATAGTGCTAGAATGGCTTGTTAGCTAAAAGCGATCGATCTAGGTGTTTGGAGAGTCACTCGTGATGAGATGAAACCACAAAAGAATCCCAAGAAGCTCACCACGAGTGACGAAAAATAAATTCATTTGAATGCTAGAGCCAAAAATTACTTGTATGAATATCTTAGTATGTGATATCCTGGCCCTAGTGGATGGTGATATCCTGGCCCAATGGTTAACATAATTAATAGATTACAACTAGGTGCATCTTCTTTTTCAGAAGCCTATCTTGAAAGAACCTCTAGGTTAAGCGTGCTTGGCTTGGAGCAATTTGGGGATGGGTGGTCGATCGGAAAGTTTTCTCGGGTGCGCATGAGTGAGGACAAAGTGCGCATAAAAGACTCGTGTTGGTCTATGGGGATGGTCTATGATCTTAGAGGGCTGCCAGGAGTAAGTACCACTGGCCCAGGAGTGGACGAGGTGTTACATAACATAGAAATTTTCAATCAAGTATTTACCTTGAAAACTGCTAATGAGATTTGGCTAAAATTGCATGAGCTCCATGACGACATATCAAATGTCCATGAGCAAAAACATTGCCTAGTCCTAAATGAATATATTTCTTATACTATGAAAGAAAATGAGCTTGTTAGAGACATGTATTCTCGCTTAAATCTTGTGATTAATGAGCCCAACTCGATTGGAATTAATAAGCTAGGTGATGCGGACATTGTGAGGAAGATCATCTCCCTTCGACCACAACAAAGATATGGGAGCATCATCACCATTCTTCACAATTTGGAGGATTTGAGCACAATGACCGAGACACTCATAATTGGAAAGATTGTGGCATTTGAAATGTCATGCATCATGGGTCAAGAAGAGGAGCCAACTTCATCAAAGCCATATGCTTTTGCATGTGACGAGAACAAAAGGATGAAAGGCAAGAGGCTACATGCTCCCCTGTCGCCGAGAGCCCGAGACGCCCTAGCGTCGCCGCGGCGCAGTTCAACTATTGCTCGTTGGGCATTGGTCCCAGCCAGCCCAGACGCCCGGCCACACGCCGACGTTGTTCTCAAATCTCAATATCAGATTCTCAGTTCCCATCTTCAGGAACCAGAAATCCAGAGCTCCTCTCTTTTCCCATCTTTAGGAACCAGAGGTCCAGAGCTCCTCTCTTATTAATTTGTATTATGTAAGACAATATATATATATATATAGGATGATTGTTTTGTTACATACATTGAGAGGGATATTTTCTTTAAAGTTGATGAAGAAGATATAATTAAGACTTTTATGGCGTTGAGAAAACGTAGGTCAGATAAGTAGCATTACAATCTTTATGTTTAATGCATACAACTTTCATTTAATTGTTGAATGTTAAACGTTATATCTATATATCGATCTGTTTACCAAATTTATTATAAAATTATATAGAATTCTATATGAAAATTTTGTTGTGGCACACCCTATATAAAAATTCTAGGTCCGCCACTGGGCAAGAAGAAGGCTCCAAGCTCAAGTTCCTCAAGTGAAGAAGTAGATGAAAATGATGATGAAGAAAATGATCAAGCCTCAACATCATCCTTTGAGGACGAAGAGATAGTCCAACGCATTGGAAAGGTAATGGTGATAATTTGCAAGATTAATCTAATGGGTATGCCTCTGCAAGTCGAGGATCTTCTCTTTAACATTGACAGGAAAAAGCAAAGAAAGAGAGGATGCTTCACATATAGGGAGAAGGGTCACTTTAGGGTCAACTGTCTCAATGTGGCCAAACCCAAAAAAGAGGAGGAGCAAAGTCAAGGCACTCATAAGTGTCAAGTCTTGAGATGATTCTTCAAGCGAAGATGATCCTCCAAGGACTCGCAGCCACCGCTCTTCATCACGCTCTTCACGCTCATCTCACAAATGCCTTATGGCAAGAGGTAAAACAAGTATCCCATCCTATAATGATGATAGTAATGATGAGTGTGATGGTGAGGGAAAGCCCTCCGTAGATGAACTTGCGCATGATGTTAAGTTTTTTGAGGATGTTTGCACTAAACAAAAGGCTCAACTTAAAACTTTGAAAAATAAGTTGATTAGCTCTCAAAATGATTATAAATGTTTGCTAGAAAAATTTGAAACATTTGCAAATTTGAACTGTGAGCTAACAACTAAAATTGAGCAATTAGAGTCTAATGCTCCATCTTCAACTACCAATGATAGCCTTGTAAAAAAGAATGAAAAACTTAAGGCTAAGTTAGTTAGCTCCCAAGAAGCTATTGAAAACTTTCTAGAGAAAATGGAAATTCTTATCATACATAATAATGGGCTAACTAGTAAGCTAGAGTGCATCGGTAGCACTCTAGGGGCATCTTTAGTTGAAATTCCTGAGATTATCAAAAAGGATGCTTCTACTTCTTGCTTTGATTTAATTGATGATTCTAATCTCTTCAATCAAGTTCTTGTAAAGAATGTTGTTATAGAAACATGTGCGGATAATATTGCAATGGAGAATGAGCAATTAAGGCAAGAGGTAGCTCGCTTAGGTAAGACTTTGTATGACAAGAAAGGCAAAGCTAAACAAACCCAACCTCTTCAAGATAACACCACTTTGGGAGTGAACAAGCATGTGGAGGGAGAAATCGTGGTTTGTAGGCTATGCCACAAGGAAGGCCACAAGTCTTACCAATGCAAGGCGAAGAACAGGGAAAAACAAAAGAAAAAGCCAACAAGAAAAATTTCCAACACCTACATCAATAAGGTGGAAAAAAGGCAGCTACACCATATTTGATAAAAAAGAATGGAAATGTAATAGCAATCAAGGCCAACAAGCAAGCCAACAAAGGAAAGGGGCCAAACGCAACTGGGTGCCAAAGAAGATTATTTCAACCATGAAGAGCACCAAGAAGGTTTGGGTCCCAAGAGGGAAGTGAGAAGTTCGAAGGACGATGGGGGAATTTGGAGACTTGGCAAATTTGGATGTATATCATGGGATTCATCATGTTGGATCAAGTTTATTGCTAAGTGGGTTAGTGAAAAGTTTGGACCCAAATTCCCCACCCATGACTAAGGTAACTAGAATTTGCATTTCTTGTTTTTAAATATGCATATCTATTTTTTATATCGAGTTTTTACCTTACATGCCTAGTTTTACATGTGGTTTTTTATTAGAATTGCATGCATACTAGGTATATCATATGGTAGGAATGCTCATTTTCTATTCATAATCTTGAGCAAACCTATAGGGTTTAAAATGTTTAGTTAAGCATGGCACATAACTTATTTAAAATTCCTAGATAAATGACACCAATGCTTTGTTTCCAAATTTATATTTTCCAAGTGATGTCATTTTGACTTATATGTGCCAAAGCTCAGATTATATATAGATAATTTCTCGTTTTGATCTCAAAATCAAAGTACATATCCCCTACAAGTATTCAAAACTTGTGTGCACACCCTCAAGTGGAGGTTACTCTATAATCTAAGTCTTTGAGACTAACACTTGTTTCGAAGTCTATTATATGTGTAGTAGCCTCATTGAAGGAAAATGGAGTCCCCGGAGAAAGACAATAATCTTCCACTTCAAATGTACAAGTATTTTCATGTTCCGCAAGTGGTTTCATTCCACTATCGGTATCATTTACATGCCTTCTCCAGATTTTTATTAAACTATATTTCATATCTTATGCTTCCCGTGTTGCCATAAATGCATATGTAGTTAAAATATACCTTTTACCTATGCATAGGGGGAGTTAGTCTATTCAACCATGTCCTGCTTCCTCTCTTTTTCATGTGTTTTTTCCTAAATAGAGGATGTCCGACAGTGGCAGTATGTCTTCTTTCATACAAAGGGGGAGAATATTCTTTCAAAGAGGGAGACCACTCTTTTAGGGGGAGTAATCCTTTTAGAGGGCAAGTCTCATTAATTGCTTCCTATATGCTTTTAATGTCTTCGTTCTCGGTCTTTGATTCCAAAGGGGAGAAGTTTTAGGGACCAAAGCAATTCAAAATATATCAAATACCAAACACAACCCAATTTAAAAAATTTGAGCTTACAAGTGGTTTTGGTTCTACAAGTGTTTTTGGTCTAAAATAGGAAGTATGTGGCCTAAAATAGGAGGCTTAAGTCCATAATCTCACATTATGGGGACATTCATGTATCCTAGCAAGTAAATTGCATTTCTTCATCAAAATATTTTTTATATTTGCTTGCTTTGGTTGTGTTGTCATCAATCACCAAAAAGGGGAGATTGTAAGGAAAATGGACCTTGACCCATTTGACTAAATGAATTTGGTGTTTGATGATCAACATAATTTGTAGACTAATGTGTTTGCAAGTATTTATATTTATAGTTCACAAGATGCTAAATTGACTTGGACTAAGGCATTGAGGAAGAAACATCTCAAAAGAATACATTATGAATACCATAAGTGAAGATCAACAAGTATCAAGCAAAGTCCAATACATGAAGAGAGTGTAGCCACAGACGGACCGTCCGACTGAGAGCAACGGACTGTCCGGTGCCACACGTTAGACTGTCCGATGCATCAGGGCACAGTAGTACAACAACGAGTTCCTAGTGGCACTATGGAGGAGAGCCACCGGACTGTCCCGTGAGACACCAGACTGTCTGGTGCAAGGCTGACGCGCAACAATGGTCGAATGCAACAGTCATATGCAATGGCTAGTGGGGCACCAGAAATGGCACCAGATTGTCCGGTGTGCTGCAGAGAGAAGCATTTTTTCTCCAACTGCTAGTTTCGAGTTGGGGCCTATATATACTTCACCCAACCGACCATTTGAAGGTGTGGAAGCCCAATCAACATACCAACACATGTTATAGACATTTCTAAGTGTTCATACACCCAAGTGTTTAAGAGAATCACTCGGTGATTAGCGTAGATGCTTTGCGAAATGCTTAGGTTAGTTAGACCGCTTATGCGCTTGCTTTAGGTTGTTCCTAGTTAGTTGAGTGAGTTTAGAAAAACCCACAAAACCCCTCGGCTCTTGTGCGAGCCATTGTAATTGTACTGAGTGTGCCAAGAGTCTTGCGATTCCGTGACAAATGAGTTTGTGTGATGGCCGCCACCGTGTACTGGAGGGAATGAGGCCCGTAGCGTTTCGACCGGAAGCTCGATAGTGGAGACGGCGGAGAGCGTCCGAGAGAAGCCGGAAGCGGAGCACCACTTGAGTGTGGAGAAGGCCCGCGGCTCTCTACGGAGTTACTCGACCGTGGTGCTTAGTCCTCGCGTGGGCTACCCTTTGCGTAGGGGCACCAACGAGGATTAGTCGGGACATTGTGTGGTTTCGGATACCTCGGTAAAAATACCGGCATCATCCACGAAAGTTTGCTTTTTGTGCTAGCTATTTAATCTTCCACATTTACTCTCTCTACTTAAGTTGCAATCTTTACTAGTCTTAGTGTAGATTATATAGGATTGGAACTTAGGTTGCATAACTCATTTTATGATAGAGATAGCAACACATAGACAAAACCTAGTTTGCACATTATAGATTGCTTATTTGCATAGATTTTGTTCTAGGGATTATTTACTGGCCTAGTTTAGAAAGAAGTTTTTGGAAGTGCTAATTCACCCTCTCTTGAAATCATCGTTTTCCTATAGTCAACCACATTGCCCACTTGGCTTCATTGGCGTCACGAGGACCTAAAGGTCACTATGCACAGCTCCTCTCACCACTGTGCCTGCTCCGGGAATGGCGCGCACCTTTGTTTTCTAGCAAGGCAGGCCTCACACAGTTGGTCCACCTGCTCACTGTTGGGCATTCCGGGGCATTCCGGGACTTACTCTTCACGCACCATCTTCCGTAGTGCCACATACTAATGTGGCCGAGTCTAGCAAGCTAGTGCCACACATTCTCCTTGCCTCGCGCCGCCAGACACACAAGCCGTGCAAGCTTGACGTTGAGCACACATGTAGTCTATTGCCTGCGCGCGATATCTTGGCCAATAGACTTCCTCCAGGTTCTTGGATGTTTATGGCTCCGGCAATTAGGTGGATGTCATATCTTACTTCTTCGAGTCGCCTTGAGCTCTGGGATTAAGGGGGTGTTTGTTTGAGATTATAATCTATCTAGATTATATAATCTAACAACTTTTGAACTAAGAGTTAGTTCAAAAATTGTTGGATTATATAATCTAGGTGGATTATAATCCCAAACAAACACCCCCTAAATAGACCCCGGTGAAAGAAAGGCGTTCCCGATTCTTGCACTCAAACATGGCCATTCTGTAGCCCTCAATTTCAACCACGGATCCAATGCCAAATTCCTGCATTGGGTGGTCCTTGACGATCTTCCCGGTTCCTCCTCCTGCAACGGATGAATAAGACACATTCGAATCACCTTCGCGTCCTCTCCCATGACCACCTGTACCACTGCGGTGGCTTGAGCCGCCTTGTATGTTGTCTCCTCCCGCTGCTTCCATGTTGCTCCCCAAGCTTCTTCTATGAGGTAGAGCTTACAGTTTTGATGGACCGACGCTGGTCAACGTCGATACGTCGAGCAGCGCCTGAATCGCCACCGCAATCTGCTCGAACCTTCCCGGCACACTCCGCCAAAACATCCCCATCACCGTGGCCTCGTCCACCTCCACACCGAGAGTTGCTAGTTGCGCCACCATACCACTCAAATGCATCAAGTAATCCTCGACACTTTCATCCTCGCATGATGCTACCAAGTTGAATTGCCGAGGCAATTGCTGCGCCGTCACCTTCCTGACATGGTCATCTCCGATCCGCATGATTTTGGTTGCCTCCTAGGCCTCCATGGATGTCTCCTTGTTGGCGATGGACGACACCATCTGTAGGGGTAGCGGGATGTGACATTCGGTGTCTGTTGCTGTATCGGAGATAGAAGAGGAAGCTGGCACGGATGAAGAATAGTAGAACTGTAGAAGGGTATGGGCCGTAGCTGGGCCAGATTGATTGTTACTGTAGAATTGTGGCGTGGGCTGGCCAACCGTGTATAAGGTCTGTAAGCACCGTATGTCGGGTATGCAAAAACAGAATAGAAACAGAGCAACGCTCGTACTGTGGTGTCGTCCAAGGCGATTTTCCTGGGTCGATCTCACGTCGGTGATCGCTGCCGGCCAAGGGACGTCACAATTGGTATCAAAGGCTCTTCTCTTCCTCGGCGTGGGTCGTGTTTGGTCTTGGCGAATCTCGACAAGGGCGTGGAGGTTGGAGTCGTGTGTTGCAGAGGTCACGTACATCCCTTGTTGGAGGAGCGGCAGCAGCCTTCGGTGTGGAGGAGCGGTTGCGATTTCAGTGCTACGACGGCGTCATCAAGCCTTCACCGACGGCTCGCTCTGTCTTCAGTGGCTGCGACCGCGCGCGGTCTTCTGACGACCATCACGGTTCTGCGTCAAACCCTCATCGTCTTCGATTATTGGGCCGACGAGCTGTGTCGGCTAGGGTGTCTGGTGGCGTGTGGTGGCGGTGATTGGATTTCAGGCGGCGTGTGGTGGCAGTAGACTTGGGGTATCTCAGTTGTTCGACACAAGGCATCACTGGTTTTCTTCAATCTGGTTCGTCGCGCAGCGTAGTGTGGGCTCTCTGTTTCACTCAGTCCAAGTTGCTGCTACGGTCACTGGCTGCTCGGAAGGCGTGTTGGCGTTGAAGAAGGTCAAGACGGTCCCAACAATCAAGCCATCTGTGCAGTCTCGGCTGGTGTTGGTTGCCATGGCGTTGGAAGCGAAACAGAGTGAGATTCGTTGGGAAAAGATGATGGCAGTTTTGGATTAGCTGACAGAGAAACTGGAGGTGATGGAAGGGGTTCATCATCAATTGCTTGGGCAATCAGTCCTGATCCATTCGGGGTTAGCAGCAGAGGTGGCAGGACAGGAGATGGCGGGTTTGAGGTTGGAAGTCGTGGCTAGGGATATGGAGATGTTACCTGAGGAATGGAGTTGGGTGGATGCAAGGTCTGTTGCACAAGGCAGTCAGTGTGGGCTTCATGCACAAGGTGTTGGAGGTATGGACCTTCCGGTGTTTGATGAAATGTCTCACAACAGCGGGGAGGAGGTGATTGCCCTGTTCTCTGAAGGTTTTGATTATTCAGTGTTCGGTGAAATGCCACTTGAGAATGTGATTTGGGATGAGGAATATGGGCATGATGATTTGTCAGATCAGCTAGCACAAGATGAGGATTACTTAGTTGCTTCACATCCCAAAGATATGGTCACTCTCTCTGGATGTGTTCATGAAAAGATGCCTGAGATAATGGGAAGCATGAAGAGCACATTGTTTCCCAACTTTGGCAGCACGTTTAGTGTTGTCGACTTGCAGCAGGTAAAAGTTGTCTGGGACTCCGAGTGTCAAAGGGAAGGTGAAGATTATGCTTCAGATCATGGTGATGAGTTCATCCAGGCTGTACCACTTGTGAGTCAATCAACTCTTTACTCTAAGGAATTGTTGGAGCAACATATTGCTAATCTTGCAAGGATGCATCCATCTGAATCAGTTGCTAAAGGCCCAAGATGGACTGGCCTAATTGTGCCTGGATTCAATCAGGGTTGTTTAGAGATGTCTACCAACACCGATGGTTCTGAAGATTGGTTCCACAACCATGAAGAAGGGCTTGAGAGTGCAAAAGTTTGGTCAAAATATTCCTATGTGGACCCTTCAAAGTGCCATATGAAAGTAAACAGGGTGGCCACGACAAGGGAGGAGAAGGTACAACATGATGAACCACAAGCTGCTGCCTCAAGTGTGAAATATGATGAGCCCAAGGATGGGATCAAGCAGTATACATGTGTCACATGTGCTTTTGATAATGTTCTTGAGTTCCTCATCCAGTCTGGAAGGAGTTTGACAGAGGCTGTGATGATGATCCCTGAGGCGTGGCACAATGATGTTAACATGGACCTTGGAAAAAAAGATTTTGGACGCGTGCTCATGGCTAGCGAAGTTGGAGTGCTTGTTGTCCCTAATGACGATGTGATGAGAAAGGACAGGCTAAACCTAGGTATGATGTTTTTTGTTGATTTTGAGAAGCACTGTATTGTGGATGAGGATGCATTGAAGAAACAATACTCTAGAGCTTGCCCGTATGGGGAGTGGCTTGAGAGACAAAAGATACAACTTGTAGATATTATAGAATCTGTATCTAAAACTGAGAGAATTGCTCCTAGGATTAGCACGCTTCCACAAAAGAATGAGAACAAGGAAGACTTTGGTATTCATGGAATTTTGGCTATGCTGAAAACCTTTGGGTACACGGTAAAAGCATTCAAAATGTTGCTGCTACCAATGGCCAAAAATGGTGTGGAGGCTCTAGGATCCATGGAAAACAATATTCCCGTCGCTGTTATGTCATACAGAGAGAAGCTGCATTTTGATTATTTCAAGCAAATGTTTGCTCAGGTTACAAACCCACCAATCGACCCAATTAGAAGAAAAAATGTCACATCCATGGAGTGTATGATTGGTCAAAAAGGAGACCTATCTGAAACAACAGACAAGAGGTACTATGGGCAAGATGCGAAAGGGAATAACTATGATGGGTGGTGCTGGCCTGGATCATCATCCTTTTCTGACACGTTGATTCCTGAGATACATGAGTGGTGGGCTGACACATTTTCCTCTGAAAATTTCAAGGGATCAACTTCAACGATGTACATTTTGAATGATATGGATGAGCCATCTGTCTTCAATGACCCTGTGATCACCATGCCAAGGGAAGCAATGCACTATGGAGATATTGAGCACCGAGAATTGCATCAGGCATATGGGTATTTCTTTGCTGGAAGTCAACGGTATAGTGTAGTTTGGATAATCAGACCTTGGAATCCAGGTCTTCAGCTATGTCGTGTTGTTGCTTAGGGACAAGCAATGTTTCGAGGGGGCGGTAATGTGACATTTGGTCTCTGTTGTTGTATCGGAGATAGAAGAGGAAGCTGGCACGGATGAAGAATAGTAGAAGGGTATGGGCCATAGCTGGGCCAGATTGATTGTTACTGTAGAATTGTGGCGTGGGCTGGCCAACCGTGTATAAGGTCTGTAAGCACCGTATGTCGGGTATGCAAAAACAGAATAGAAACAGAGCAACACTCGTACTATGGTGTCGTCCAAGGCGATTTTCCTGGGTCGATCTCACGTCGGTGATCGCTGCCGGACAAGGGACGTCACACGGGATAGCACTCACCAGCATATTGAGCGCCATCATATCCTGGTGCAAGTCGACGCCGCTTGGATCAATCGCTGTCCAGGGCGCTCACGCCATGAGCTTCACCTTCATCAATAATGCCCAGTCAGAGTAATTGTTTTTTTGTTGAGGACGGGATAATTTGTTTCGCCCCAACCTCACGAACCACCTACTACACGAAAATGCCCCCACCTGGCCACTTGAGTTGCTTGCATCCTGGTCTCTTGGTTGTAGATCAGGTCCGACCATCTGCTTGTCGACAAACGCTTTTTTATCCCTAAAGACTGCAGGAAACGACTGCGCGCACGGTTCGGCTCTTAGGCCGGACGGTCTGCGGTGGTGGCGCGGACGATCTGAGCGTGCGCAGAGTCAATTAGGGTTCCGAGTTTCTCGCGGAATTTATTAGCTAAAACCGCGGGATTAGCTTGCAAAACAACTTGTAGCAGATACAGACCTCCACTTTATATGGATGAAGTGCTACGGCCGATTGAACCCCACACAATCGATTAAATCAAGTCTATTTCTCATTTTACTTATGCATTAGGAGTAGTTCTAGTTTAACTCTAGGTTAGCCTTTTCCTCCCCAAATTCTTCGCTTCTCTTCGGCTCTACGTCGATTAGAGGTATCTAGGGTGGCCTGCCAACCCTAGACAAAGCCTAAGATCTCTCCTCCCTGACAGGGTTCCTATCAGGAGCGAGATTCAAGTGCCACCAACGAACTCCGCCGCCCCTGCGCACGCACGGACAGTCCGGCCTCTAGGCGCGGACCGTCCGGCTGGTCATGCAGGGAACCCGAGCTCTGCGCCAGGTCGCGGACCGTCCGCGCATGTGCAGAGAGCACCGCCACAAGTTCTCAACGCATTGATTGGCACCCGGATCAGCGCCAACACACTTTTTGGCGACTCTGCTGGGGAAAGGTGTCTAGATCTACTAAAAATCAGGCTCTCAAATGGCCGGTTCTAAAGATCACACCGATACCTCCCCGGACAATATCCTGAAGCCGGCTGTTGAAAGCCTGACGGCCGATGAGCAACAGCAATACGAGGACTACATGCGTGAAGCGAAGGAGAAATTCTTGTCACGATACACGGTGGATCGCCACCAGAAAGTTATCAAACATGGAGAGACCGACGTCGCATCTCTTCTATCTTCGCTCCAAGTCCCCAACGTAAGTAAACCCGACGACATCCAATCTATTAAACAGTATGTAGATCATCAATAGAATCAAATGAAACAACAGATTGGAGGGTTAGAAGAATCAATTAGAAATTTAACGTGTACGTTGGAGAAGTCTATTGCTCCTAGTTTTCCATCATATGAAACTAGTAACATGATATCTATGTCTAATACATCGACGACAAATGGGGATTTGCAATCCCAGCCATTATATGGTATGTCGATGAACTCATATCCAGGGCAAATATCACCACCGCCGTCCCTGCTTGGTAGATCAATGCCCCTAGACATGGTCAGACCGTCCGAGCTTATGCTCGGATAGTCCAGCCCTTACGCAGACCGTCCGGCTTTCCCTGCCGGATAGTCCGGGACCGCACCAGGGCTACCGCGTGGCGCCCTAATAATAACGAACACAACCGGCTAGTTCGGATGTACCACCGGACAGACTGGATACGCATACGCAGAACCTACTATCGCACACTACGCACCAAATTATTACACACCACAGCAGCAGTACGTTCTGCCCCCTACATATTTAAACCACAGCACGCCATACGATCACAGGCCGATCAACATTATCGATCGGTCACGGCAAGAAGGTCGGCATAACAATGTCCGACCGAATGAACCCCACAGCCTAGGGTCTGGTGGTTTGCCACCGCGCGCAATGGAGAAAATTAGGGAAGAGATGGCTGAACTATTTCGAGATAGGCTCGGAGTTAGTGTAGCTAGAGTGGGACAATCATATCAGAAGCCATATGATCACCAGTTTGACACTGTCCCATATCCACAAGGGGCAAGGATACCAGAGTTTTCTAAGTTTTCTGGTGAAAATGGGAGAAGCACACACAAGCATATAGGCCAGTTCCTAGCACACCTAGGCGAATTGGCCGATGGGGAAGCATTTCGTGTTCGTTTATTTTCTTTATCGCTTACTGGTACCGCTTTTGCATGGTACGCCGCCCTGCCTCCTAATTCCATTAATTCCTAGAATGATATAAAGAGTAAATTTCATGAACATTTCTTTTCCGGGGAATATGAATTAGGGCTAGATGATTTAGCTTCAGTCCGACAGGGACGCGAAGAATCAGTTAACGATTATATCCGGAGGTTCCGGGACACTAGAAACCGATGCTTTCGGATCCATGTCACAGACAAAGAGCTAGCAGGGCTGGCTTTTAATGGGTTGATATCCTACTTAAGAGACAAATTAGATGGGACCCAATTCTTTTCAATAGCTCAACTACATCAGCGGGCTTTAGCCTATGAAAGCCGATTTAAAGAGACATCAAAATCGGCTGCCCATACTATACATCTAGTAGAGCATGATAATTCAGATGATGAATCCGCAGATGTATATATCGCTGAGTTTGTTTGGCCAACAAAGGCCAAATCTTCTGCATTTTCTTCCTTACAGCCGGTTCAAAAGAATCAACAAGAAGAGATTAAATTTACCTTTAATGTTGCCAAATGCGATAGAATATTTGACGAACTACTAAAAAATGGCAACATTAAATTAACTCATACTATTCCTCCTATGGATGAATTCTCCTATGGATGAATTAAAGAGACGTGCTTATTGTAAGTGGCATAATTCTTTTTCTCATGCTACCAATGATTGTAATGTTTTTCGTCGACAGATACAATCGGCCATAAATGAGGGCCAGTTGGCTTTTCAGGAGATGCAAGTGGACACGCAACCATTTTCTATCAATACCATAGAACCCACATGCAAAGAGGTCTTTGTTCGACCCGAAGTGGCCGACAAAGGCAAAGACAAAAACACCATCATTGGCGATCCTTGCACGTCAAATATATCGCCAGAAGGGATTGCTCGAAAAGCTCCGGACAGAAAGACTAACAAGTTCGGAGGCACCTCGGCTCATCCGAGTTCGAGCTGGCTCGTTAAGCTAACGAGCCAGCTCGGCTCGGCTCGTTAAGTTAACGAGCCACAGAGTCAACTCGGCTTGTTTACGAGCTCGAGTTAGCTCGCGAACCAGAGCAGAAAAATAATATGTACATAATAATTAATTTTTAATTAATTTCAAACTAATTTAACAATAGAAAATATTAATTATACTCATAATTTCACAAACCACATCAATGTAACACCAAATTAGCATAATTCATCACTCATCAATTCACAATTCACATACATGTTCATTAGTTTAACCCACAATTATATTTGCATAGAACAAATTAACATATAGACATAATTCATTAATCATTAGTTTAACTCATAGACCACAGACACCTCACATATATATAACATGTTCATCAATTATTCTGTAAATGATATGCATATAATTTCGTTTTGTTGGAATGTGGTAGCTCGTTTAGCTTGCGAGCTGGCTCGTTAACGAATCGAGCTAGGATGTCAGCTTAGCTCGTGAAAAAATTCAAACGAGCCGATCCGAGCCGAGCTAACCATGAACCGAGCGAGCCAACGAGCCACGAGCATTTCGTCTAGCCCTAGGGACAGGCTCAACCAAGCAGCCGAGCAAAACTCCTTGACTCAAGCATCGCAGACTGTCCAGCACCTGGGTGCGGGCGGTCCGGTGCTCATGTGGACGGTCTGGCTGACTCAACCGGAGGCGTCAGCCTCCACATAAAGCAAGGAAAAACGCAAGGGCAAAGTACACATGGTCAGCTGGTCAAAGCCTGCCCTATTTTTGATCAGTTGTTCTCCAAATATGCTAGCAAGAAGGCCGTTCTATGTGATCGGCCAACAAAGAAACCTCGTCCACCCGATAAAACAAAACGGTCGAACAAAACAGCTCGAAAGGGGACGCAACAAGAATCGCCTATTCATCCTGTGATGCCAGGATGCTTTCCACCCGCCTACTCATCGTTGATATATTGTCCTGCTCAAATATGGGATGGTACGACGATGAACCCATGGTATATGCATAGTCCCTTTGTCTATTCAGGCTGGGGGCACCTCCATTCTATTCCTTTTGATCCATTGATCAAATGGTCATGACTAAGAAAGATGCAATCTGAAACGGCCTTTATACATTGGGGCTCGATTTAATGATCACCATATTGGATTGAAAAGCCGGTGAATTGCATCAGGCTTTGTTCATATGCTTTTGGTTCGTCAACCTCCACCAAAAGACAAGGGGACATATGTTGAGTGCAGGAAACGACCACGCGGACGGTCCGCGATGGTGGCACGGACGGTCCGCGTGTGCGCAGAGTCAGTTAGGTTCCGAGTTTCTCGCGGGATTTGTTAGCTAAAACCGCGAGATTAGATCGAGAAACAACTTATAGCGGATTTAGACCTCCCCTTTATATAGATGAAGGGCTACGACTAATTGAACCCCCACACAATCGATCAAATCAAGTTTTTTTCTCGTTTTACTTATGCATTAGGAGTAGTTCTAGTTTAGCTCTAGGTTAGCCTTTCCCTACCCCAAATGATTCGCTTCTCTTCAGCTCTACGTCGATTATAGGTGTCTAGGGTGGCCTGCCGACCCTAGACTAAGCCTAGGATCTCTCCTCCTCCATGGGGTCCCTCCCGGGAGCGAGATTCAGGCGCCACCGGCGAACTCCGCCATCCCTGCGCACGCGCGGACAGTCCGGCCTCTAGGCATGGACCGTCCGGCCGGTCAGGCAGGGAACCCGAGCCCTGCGCCAGGTCGCGGACCATCCGGCCCCTGGCCGCGGACCGTCCACGCCTGTGCAGAGAGCACCGCCGCAGGTTCTCAACGTAGTGATTGGGGCCCGGATCGGCACCAAAAATCCCAACGAAAACACTGCCTCGTGATCTCCTATCCCGGACTCTAATGGTGCATTTGGTTGGAGAGACAACTAGAATAGAGCGGCTCCATTCCAGTTTTTGAAATGATCCATGCTATTATCCGTTTGGCAAGCAGAACCGAACCACTCTATTTTTTATTTGGTTGAAGAATAGAATAGAGCAGAACCACTTCATTTTTTGTTTGGTTGGAGAGCCATATAAGTTTAGAGGAGAGAAGAGGAGAGGGAGGAGAGCGCTCGTATCTGGTCGTTTTGTTAGAGCGGGAGAATTACAACTATTTATGGTAAGTTTTCATGTGTAGACCGAGCCACTCCGTTCTATTTTGTTGGAAACCAAACATTAATATGAGTGGAACTGCTCCATTCTCCTCCACTACTCAACCAAATGCACACTAACTTACTCCGATACTAGCGCTGGAGTTTCAGCCACTACATTGGCCGCCGGCGAGCTCTTACTGATGAACACAACGCACGCGATCAAGTGGAACGCAAATACTGACTGTCCGTCAGGCTGTGCTGCAAAACTGGGCAGCGTTTTCACTCTGTATTACTGAAGGAAAACCAGAACGAATACATATCAGCTTCCATCGCCCGTCTAAATCATGCGCCATCCCACATGTCGAAGGCATCCGACACTTCCAACAGGTTACAAACTTGCTCCCGAAGCGAACGTGTGCATCTCAGAGCTTCCGACGAAGCGCATGACTGAAACTGAAGGTCGTAGTGTTCTGACTGACAAACTGCAATAACTGAATTGGAAACTAAAACTGACAAATCGTTCATGAGTTTAGTTCAGAGAATCTGGTGGCGCGTCTACTCGATGAATAGAATCCAAACAGTAACCGATTGTTGGTCGATTGATGGCATGCGGTTGTTTGGTCACGTCACTGGTCCAGTTCATCTGTTGTTCCCTGCATAAATTTGTGTTAGAGTAGCTGAGGACATGGAAGCCGGACAGCAAGTACTTAAATAATACAATATTATTCCATTCGTCATTAGTGAATTGTGCTTAGTAATATTGTGTTTGTAGAACCATGAACAGGCTGTGCGATAGCCTAACAAGCTCATACTGTGCAGAACAAAGAGTACCCAAGCACTGCTCATGTAGGTATTAATTGTGGCACCTAGTCTACTAGATAGACTACAATATAATTCCGACGAGCGAATCTTAATTTGGAGGTGGTTGGTGGTTGCTCTATATATTTTCAATAATGGAATGAAAAAATAATAGATTTTGCTTATAGTATGCACTTTCGCTTTATTTAATAATCGGCATTTATTAGCTGTATGCATTTGTAGTTGTAGAATTACTCTTTTTTTTCTTTCTAAAAACAGGTTTGCGCAACACTTTTCCACCACCTTCCGAGTAATGTACGGTGGAAATGAACCTCAAAGGGAAATGTTTGATGTCATTTGCCTCACCTCCTTTATACCAGCATAAGGACCTATGTAACAATTGACTCGTCCTCTTGGAAGTTTCCACCATCCGGACGGCTCATGCATCCTCTCAAGTTTCCTCTAGACACTTCTTCATTCTCTATATAGAGACTATCTCTTCTCCTCTATCTATTTTTATACTTTAGGTAACTGATTAAACAAAAAACTAAAATATGTATAAGACATATGTGAGGGTATGATAAATATGTACATACAAAAGGTTAGAGTTAAATACAACTCTAATATGGATCTTTGACGTATAGAGGACAAGAGATATTGTATTTTGTTGGAGAAGAATTATATATAGAAGAGAAAGTCTTTTACAGACTCTCTGTAAAGCACAAATATAGAGTAGTGATATAGAGAATACCAATCAAGATAGTCTTAAACCTCCACACCTTGGTGGCTCCACTATGGTGCCCCAATTCCTCGCCCATGTAGGGAGTTTTGGTGAATACTCGAGCACAATGCACACAAATCAAGGACTCAAGTGAAGCTACTCTTTTTTGGCTTTGTGTATTTTATTTGGTTCCAAAGACTAGACATTACCCGTGGTGTAGAGAGAAGCAGCAATATTTTATTCTGTTTAGTAAGCGATGGGACGAAGCTACTTCTAGAGTTTTTTAAGAGGAGAGAAAGCTACTTCTATTGTTTTTCAAGAGTGTAGACTCTATGAGACTATGAACCTCCCAAAACCTTTAGGCCTGATTTGGTGACCAGAGAATTAAAGGAGATCCATGGAAGAAAAATCTCCATCAATTTTCTAGTCACCAAACCAGCCCCTAAGGGCTGATTAGTTGCGTGGAAGGCTAGAACCAAGCTCACTAATATACATATTGAACTTTATTAGTAAGTTTTTATTATCAAGAAGATAATTGTCATGAAAAAAAATTCAAGCACAAGGAAAAAAGAAAAAATTGGATCAACCCTCCTTAAACTGGCCAAGCCAATACACTTGTGTGGGTGGATATAGTGTCGGATCCCTGTATATTTTGAGTTTGATTCAAATCGATTTTGGACCAATTTTTTATGTTGAAACTTAATGATTACATTATGAATATGTTAAGACTACTCCTCTATAAAAATGAGGGCA
This sequence comes from Zea mays, assembly GCF_902167145.1. NCBI lineage: Eukaryota > Viridiplantae > Streptophyta > Magnoliopsida > Poales > Poaceae > Zea > Zea mays. The sequence goes on along the minus strand of NC_050100.1, from coordinate 42,106,414 downwards.
TGTAACATCTAATCATTAGAAAATACATCTACTATGCTTTTGTCCTAACTTTTATCATGCCTTTGACAAGATTTGGTAGTGTTCCAGGTGACCTTTCTGACCTTAGAACAACCTTAATGTGTCCCTCTCAACGGATCTTATCAGGAGGTGCTTGAGAGTCTACCTAGCGATAAATGGGAATTAGCCTAACAAACTTGCTGGTCTGTTTATATGAATTGCTATATTCTTGTTGCAGTCAAGGTAATGTGCGACCTCCATGTCACACCCAGATTTAAGGACAAATCTAGATGCATCGCATATAGGTGATAGGATCAAGTTTTACACATATAGTGACCCAGTGTATAGAAACCAGTTACACAAAGTTTATTATATAAATATAACGTCTTTACAAAAAATAACTAAATAATAGAAACTAAACGATAATCCCAATAACAAGCCACAAGCTGTTTAAACGAAGTGATGACAACCTAGAACTTTTTGAACTCGTCGTTGTAGTCTTCTTTTTATTGACCTAATTCTGAGCAACAAATCATGCAAGGGCGAGTACACTTATAGTTGGTACTCAGCAAATTTGTAGGAAAAAATGCAGTATAAGGCTTAATAAGGAATATGGATGAGGTTGAGCATAACTTTTAATTTTGTTGCTCAAAGTGTTATTAGCAATTACTAAGTATTAGTATATACCACCCCTATTAAATAAATGATCACCAAATGCAATGCCAAAAATAAAATACATGTCTAGTTTAATTTAATTCAATAATTTAATCATGTGAGAATACGACCCTCTCATGACCGTGAGCACGACTGATATATCAGTTTTACACTCTACAGAGGTTGCACATCTTTACCCACAAATTGCTAAAAGTTCAAAGAACTTTGCACCCAACCACGATGTGTTGATCTGGTACAATACCACACTTCTAAGGTGTGATTGCATAGAGACAATATGAAGCCTTGACAAAGTTTCATTAGCATGAGTAAACCGGCTATGTGTTGGTCTCTTGATTTTAATCCTCTGAAGGTATTAAAAATCAAGGAAACACAATTTATATGGCGGTAACCTTCTCCCCTAAATTACACCGTAGGGTAATTTAAGAGAGAAGATGTGAAACAAAGTAGAATGCATAATGACAAACAGGAGAAAGCAAAAACAAGGAATAAAGCTCATTACTCCTCTTTTTATGCCCTAGCATTTATCATTCCTTCTCTTGTTGCATAATACATAATTACAAACATACCTTCGACTTCACACGAACGATAACTCGAAGGTACTTATAAGTTCCAGTTAGACGAAGCTTTGATTTCATGTGTAGGTCACTTAAGTTTCTACACATAGTGTGTCACAACTTTCTCGAAACATTCTCAAAATTTTATCACAGCCTCTATATATGATATCATGACATGTGGACAAGTTTCATGATTTTCTGACTTTGTTTGTTTGGTTTGTTTCAAATCAAGAGATCCATCATAATATCCTCAATGGCTAGCCACACCAGCAAGCTGCCCATTCTTGGCTGTTTGGCTTGAGCGGCAAAGCCGCTACCTGCAATCTTCTTTCGGTACAACAATATACAACTTAAGCCTTGATTCGATCACACTATGGAATATCGTCAAGTTTAACCTTGTGTTGAACTTGTTGGTCACTTGTTCTCAAATGCTATAGATCAAGAACAAGGCAACATAATTGTTAATGATTAAAGACCTTCGTCCTTTAAGGCATTATTTCCTTTTGGATATAATGATCTTCAAACGAAGGTCATGAAGGACATACCTTCATCATTTTAGCATAGGAATATGAATAGTTAAGCAATATAACATAAAGAAATAAGGATCATAATTATATATCAATAATCTATTTGCACTTATATTATGTAGATATGAGTAAGTATTAATAATATTCATATTACATTAATACATTCGTCTTGGCAGAAGGTAAGGATGCGAGAATGACGCGAGAGTGATTACAATCCAGCGTGAACAGTAAGGGGTATTGTTCATCTATTTATAGGCATAGGGCGCAACCCGGGTAAAATTACATTCATGCCCTCAAACATTTGTTTACAAGTAATTAAAATAATAAGGTCTATCTAGTCCTTTTTCCTTATTTGCTTGGTCTGGGCCAAAGCTATTGACCTTCGGCATCTTGCACTGTCGCCAAAGCTATTGAGCTTCGTCTCTAGGAGCTGAGCCGAGGCCGAAGTTAACTTCGGCAAGCTTTTGTATCATTTTGCCGAAGGTGTTTTTGCCCTGAGGACCTTCAGCGGAGAAGACCCCCAACAGTATCCCTTCACGGTGCTAGATCGTTTTTCATAACGAGCTCGATCCGTGAAAAACATGAAGGCTTCGGAATGCCGAAGGTCCAAAAAACACCTTCCTTGAGCTCGTTGCCTAGAAACGATTATAATATTCCACGCCTCGGGCGGTCCACTTCTCAGCCAGTGTAGGCGGTTTAGCGGTTCGCATTCTTCCCCTGCAGCACTATATAAACAGACGGGTTAGTGAAGAGTTACCACAACATTCATTGACATAACACTGTTGTGCTGGTAAATTTTTTAACCATAGACGAACCTTTCTGCATTGCGTTTTCAAACAAACGCTTCGTCACTTGAGATCAGCTTCGTCTTAAAGAGCCTGAGCACTAAAAATGGCCAGAGTATGAACCACTGCTAGGGTGTCTTGTGAGGGAGACGAGACCGAAACGACCGAAACAGCGCCAATATCAGAAGTGATGAGGTGATCGGGTCTTGTTGCGTCAGAGGAGGCTATTGCTGAAGGTACCTCCAATGCTGAAGCTGAACAGATTGTGGATGAAGGAGGAAGTCAAGATGAAAGTGAGAAGGACAATAGTATTCTGAGCCTAATGAAACCTAGCCACATTGAATTTGGGAAATCTATTGTGACAGCAGACGACATGGTTATGATGAAAAAGTTGGGCTACTTTGGGGAAGCCGAGAGCAAGCTTGTCCGTTTTGCTGGGGAGGAGGTGGTTCCGCAACCAAGGGAGGATGAAATCGTTGTTTTTAAGAGCTTCTTTAGGGCAGGGCTTCGGTTCCCTCTACATGAGATGATAGGAGAAGTTTTAAAGAATTTTGAGATATACCTTCATCAGTTAACACCCAATGCAATCGTTAGACTTAGTGTCTACATATGGGCTCTTCGAAGCCAGGGTATGAGTGTTAATGCCGAAGCTTTCTGTCGGGTGCACGAGTTGCACTACCAGACGAAGGACAGAGCGGATGGTCTTCATAAGAATTTTGGCTACTACAACTTTGCATATCAGAAAGATACGAAGGCTCCGATAATTGGCTATCGCATCAAGTGGCCGACCGGTTGGACAAGCGAATGGTTTTACATAAAGGCGGACGAGAAGAAAAGGGAGAAGTTAATGACTATGGTCATGAGTCCAATGAAATTAAGCTTCGGGATGACAAGGCCCTTGTGCCACATGCAACTCGGTTCCCCATGCCAGCTAGCCGAAGTGGAATTCAGAGTGGTAGCTGCCGAAATCAGCACTAAAGATCTAGTACAAGAGTACTTGGCAAATAGAACATTTCCGACCTCTAGTGATTGGGGAATGCCTAAGAAAAAGGAGGGGGCAAAAAGTATGAACTTGTTTGGCTCCCTTATCGATTCAAATTTGAGAAGCAATTCCAGAAGCCATGCAAAGAGTGGCTAGAAATGATCGAAACCATGTGTAACAAAATTCTTGGCAACTATACCAAGAAGGAAGACCAATTAATAACTGCTTCCTTTGGCACCCGGCCGAAACGAAGGCTGAATCGGGTGATGGACACATTAAACTTCGAATACCCGGATTACGAGAAACTTGACAAAGGGGCCAAATGGGTGAAAAGAAAAAGGATTGTCAGCATCCTAAATAGGCAAGTTGCATGGTTAGTAAAGGAAGATGAAATTTTTTTGAAGAAAACAAAAACAGCTCCAGAGCCGAAGGCAACAATCTCTAAAAAACGAAAGCTTAACACACTAGGCTGAGCCGAAGATAGGTGAGACAGAAAAGAAGCTCCTTCGACGCCCTCTGCCGCCGAAGTAGCCGAAATTCTGAAGGTAATGACTAAATCTCCGCCCTTCAAGCTGCTAAGTCCTTCGGGAACAGAACTGACAAAATTTTTACAGAGGAAAGAACAGCCTTCGGCTACAAAGGATAAAGTTAAAGAGCAAAAGAAACGGCGAATTGTAAATGTGATGCAAGCAATTGAACAAACACCACCCTCAGCTTTGGCAGTTAAAACAGCGATTCATGTGGATGCCGAAGCTGCGGCTGAAGGTGCTGCCGAAGCCAAAGATGCTGGTGAAGCCGAAACGACAATGTCAGAAATTGATAGGCTTGTGTCAGATATATTTGCAGATGTTACTGCAGAGACAAATGTAGCTGCAGAAGAAATCATGGCCATAGTGCCAGATGAAGGAAAAGAAATTGATAATACTCCTTCGGACGAAAGGGATTTTGATCTTCAGCACTTAAGTGATCAGGAACTGTCCGAGGAAGACAAGTCGGAACTGAAAGAGTTTGCAATATCTTGCGGTTACCAGCCGGGGTCTTTGCTCTTCGGTGGGGTTGATGAAGAAATTTTAGGATGTATTCGTGACCGCGCTGGGGCAAAGATAATCGGCACTCTGTCTAAGAGCGTTGGATTCCCGAAGCTGGAGGCCAACATCAGCGGTTACCGATGGCAACACATTGTCGGTAGCCTATTTTACTCCAATTTCAAGGTAAGGTCTTCGTCTAGATTTTTATTACCTTCATGATAGATTGAGTGCTCTAACTTCAATTTGTTTTGCAGAGCATGCTGTTAAGCAAGGCGTTGAAAATGCAGCAGGATAGTGAGGACAGAAAACACGAAGTCATAGTTAAAGGCTTAGAGGATAAAATAAAGGAACTTGAAACCTCTCTAAAAGAAAAAGACATCCTGCTGCAATCAGCCGAAAGTTCCCTCGCAGAATCCCGATCCCAAAATACTAAGTTAAGCGAGGAACTGAACGAAGCTCGAATGACTTCGAACGGAAGTACACGACACTTCGACCAAGAGACTAAGGAACTTAAAACAAGGGTCAAAGCCGAAGCTGAAAAGAATACGATGCTATACGAGTCTGTTAAGGACCTTCAGAACAAGTGTGTAGACTTTGCCGCCCGGTGTGCAGACCGACTTAAGGGGATATTCAACTCGGTTGGAGCTGCTTCTGAAAAAGTTACACCTTCGGCCAAAGACTACCCCGGGGCCTTTGATCATATTGAAAACGAAGTTGAAGCCCTCGACGAAGTTATAAGCGGGCACAAAGATTTCTGTGCTCTGGTAGCTTCTCGAGGCACAACTACTACATTTATGAAGGCTAGATGCACTCACGCCAACACGGTTAACAAGCCAACTTTCAATCTTTCGACATAAGATATAGTGGATATCCCAGTCGAAGCCCGAAGCATAGGAAATAGATTCATTACACAAATTTGGGCCAAGGGCGGGCGTGAGTTGGCTGGAGATGAAGCTAGAAAACTGCTCGATTCAGTATGAAACTTTTACCTGTCTTTTTACCTTGGTTTTCCTTTATTAAATTTCTGATTACCTTATAACTTCATCTGTCTACAGGATGGTGGCGCCGAAGGTTGTTGAGCCAAAGCTTGTTCCGAAGGGCTGAAGACTCTTAGAACTTCCTTTTGTAACTATCTGTAGAAAACTTAGGGTCTCTTTGCGTTATTTGGCAAAGAATTGTAACTGTTAGTTGAACAAAATATTGTACTAATTTGTGACAACCTTGTAATATAATTTTACCTTTTTGCTCCTGTATAAATTGCTTTGATATGGACGAAACCAACACTTGCAGTCCGGTGTGCGATCTCTTTCCATATCGGGCGCAGCCGACCGTTGGTCCTCAGGACCGGTTGGCGCACCGGACACTGTCCGGTGTGCCCAACTGACCGTTGGCGCGAGCCACGTGTCGTGCGTTGATCGCGTGGCCGACCGTTGACCGCTAGCGCCGTTGGCTCACCGGACAGTCCGGTGAATTATAGCCACGTCACCTTTCTCTTTTCCCGAGAGCGCCTAGTTGACGCCGAGCTAGCCTGGGGCACCGGACACTGTCCGGTGCACCAGGCCCGAGCTAGTGTTGGCTAACCTTTGCCAACTTTTCTCCAATTCGAATCTTCTTTTCTTGGCACTGTTTCTAGCACTTAGATAACCATGTTAGTGTACAAAAACAATTCACTAAGTCTACAAACATACCTTGTTCTTGGTTTCACACTTCTCACTCATTTTGCATATAAGAACTCACTCAATATGTGTTGGACATCTAATCACCAAAATACTTATAGAAATGGCCCAAGGGCACATTTCCCTTTCAATCTCCCCCCTTTTTGGTGATTTATGCCAACACATCAAAAAGCAACAAGAGAAGTGCAACCTCAATGCAAATGAAGACCAAATTCTCTTTACTTAGGATTTGGCATATTTGGATCATTCTTTGCCACCACTTGTTTGTTTTTGCAAATCAAATTCTTATTCCTATCTCTAAGTCAAACACACTTGTTTGGGCAAATCGAGAGATATTCCAAGAGTAAAATTAATCAAGTGCCAAAAACTCTCCCTTTTCCCATAATCAAAATTCTCCCCCATAAGAGACGGAATTTTGCAATAAGAGTAATTTGATAAAAACACAAATTGTAACTCTATTTTTTGAAATTCACAAGTGGTTGGCTGATCCAGTTGCTTTGGCCTTATTTTCTCCCCCTTTGGCATTAAGCACCAAAACAGGATCATTTGTGGCCCATTAACCCCATTGCCTCACCAAAATGTCAATTAAGAGAAAAAAGGCAATGAGAACACAAGTGTGAACTTGGAATTAAATACACTAATACCGGATTGCAGTGGAAGTCTTTTAGTCGTCCAAGTTCACTTTTCCTTTCAATGTACCTTTGAGACTACATCAAATGTACTCAACCAAACAAGTTAGTCTCAAAAGGGTCAAGTTGTAGCACATCTCCCCCTAAATATGTGCATCATTTTCATATGTACTTATGAGGTCCGGGGGTGACTTGTACAACTTGAGCACCATAAATTTACAACAAATGATGTAAATGCGCAAAGTAATATGATCAAAGGCATAGACTACATGTATGTTATAGATCAGTCCAAGTTACACGAATCTAAGATATTTAGCTCACTACGCAACCTGCAAAATGTTTTCTCATCCAACGGCTTGGTGAAGATATCGACTAGCTGGTTCTCGGTGCTAATATGATAAATATCGATATCTCCCTTTTGCTGGTGGTCTCTTAGGAAGTGATGTCGGATGTCTATGTGCTTAGTGCGGCTGTGTTCAACAGGATTATCCACCAAGCAGATTGCACTCTCATTGTCACATAGGAGTGGGACTTTGCTCAGATTGTAGCGAAAGTCCCGGAGAGTTTGCCTCATCCAAAGTAGTTGCGTGCAACATTGTCCTGCGGCAACGTACTCGGCCTCAGCGGTGGATAGGGCAACAGATGTCTGTTTCTTGGAACTCCAGGACACCAGGGACCTTCCTAGAAATTGGCACGTCCCTGATGTGCTCTTCCTGTCAACCTTGCACCCAGCATAATCGGAGTCTGCGTATCCAATTAAGTCAAAGGTAGACCCCTTTCGATACCAGATCTCGAAGCAAGGCGTAGAAACTAAATACCTAAGAATTCGCTTAACGGTCACAAGGTGACATTCCTTGGGGTCGGATTGAAATCTAGCACACATGCATACACTAAGCATAATGTCCGGTCTACTAGCACAAAGATAAAGTAATGAACCTATCATGGACCGGTATGCCTTTTGATCAACGGACTTACCTCCTTTGTTGAGGTCAAGATGCCTGTTAGTTCCCATCGATGTCTTCGCGGGCTTGGCGTCCTTCATCCCAAACCTCTTGAGAAGATCTTGAGTGTATTACGTTTGGGAGATGAAAGTGTCGTCCTTGAGTTGCTTCACTTGGAATCCAAGGAAGTAGGTCAACTCGCCCATCATCGACATCTCAAACTTTTGCATCATCACCCAGCTAAACTCCTCACATGAATTTTGATTAGTAGAACCAAATATTATGTCATCGACATAAATTTGGCAAACAAAAAGATCACCATTGCATGTCTTTGTGAAAAGCGTGAGATCGGCTTTCCCAACCTTGAAAGCATTAGAAATAAGGAAATCTCTAAGGCATTCATACCATGCTCTTTGGGCTTGCTTAAATCCATAGAGCGCCTTAGAGAGCTTATATACATGGTTGGGATACCTGTCATCCTCAAAGCCAGGGGGTTGTTCCACGTATACCTCCTCCTTGATTGGCCCATTGAGGAAAGCGCTCTTTACGTTCATTCGAAATAGCCTAAAAGAATGGTGAGCGACATAGGCTAATAATATTCGAATTGACTCTAGCCTAGCCACAGGAGCAAAAGTCTCCTCGAAATCCAAACCTGCGACTTGGGCATAACCTTTTGCCACAAGTCGAGCCTTGTTTCTTGTCACCACCCCATGCTCGTCTTGCTTGTTGCTGAACACCCACTTGGTTCCCACAACGTTTTGCTTTGGACGTGGCACCAGGCTCCAGACTTCATTCCTTTTGAAGTTGTTGAGCTCTTCCTGCATTGCCAACACCCTGTCCGGATCCTGCAAGGCCTCTTTTACCCTGAAAGGCTCAATAGAAGAGACAAACGAGTAATGCTCACAAAAAGTAGCTAATCGTGAGCGAGTGGTTACTCCCTTGCTGATGTCGCCCAAAATCTGATCGACGGGTGATGTCTTTGGATCGTCGCTCGGACTTGAATTGGAGGGACCCATGGTGCTTCTTCCTTCATAACATGTTCTTCCTGTGCTCCCCCTTGATCACGCTCCTCTTCTTGAGGTACCTGTCCATCATCTTGAGTTGGGGGATGCACTAGTGT